>NC_090926.1:1304302703-1305676036 GCF_040938575.1 Ambystoma mexicanum | reverse complement strand
GCCTTTGGACACAGTTAGAAAAGGTGGGGGCCATGAGCGCGGTGTGCACGGCGCTGCAGAGGGGAGGGAAGCCTTTTCGTATTATCGCAGTGAAGCCTAGTCCAAAGATGGAGTCGAGGGTACACAAAATGGATGCCAAGTGTCTCTTGCAACAGCCCCACCTATACCAACGCCAGCATAAGGGCGGTTGTTAGCATAAGGCAATGGAGGCGTCCCTCACCATTGGTCGAGTAAGTGATCCACATCGTGGTGAATGTATGAGGGGGGCCTAACCAACCCCTCACTCCCACACATTACATCTAAAGTAACAAACTACTTTTTATTATTATTCTCATTCTGATAATACTCCGCTTCTGCTACCGCTTCATCCCATACCGGTGTACCCTTTATTGGCATCCAAGCCCTACATACACTTCTCAAGCTATGCCCATTCCATGCATACTCGTCAGGTGTGCATGTCATGTATATTCCCCCATCCCCATCTAGGTCCACCCACACCTCCCTGTACCATTGCAGCTCCCTTGCTTCTTTAATTGTTGTGTGATACAGATTATCTACCCTATCCCCATTTTGGCAATAGACAGCTGTCATGCGGTATTTTGGTGGGTTTTGCTCTACAATTTGTATTTGTGCATCTATCATGGTTGTTACCGTTGTCTGTCTGCCCATTGTTACCATCAACTTTGTTGAATTAGGCATAGATTTTGCACAACATCGGATACCTAGTTGGCACACACAGAACAATAGTAAAATAAAAATGATAACTGGAACAAAAATGTTCATCATGATGCTGAACCAGGACGGTATCCAATTGAACATGTTGTCGAACCAATTGCTTGGCTCTATTCCTCCTTCCTTCAGCGTTCTTTCCCCCAGGTTGTGTACTGCCGAGATGATGTGGGAGAGGGTCCCATTATCCGCATCTTCAGAAGTTACGAATGTACAGCATGCGCTCCCGATTTTTCGGCAAACACCGCCGTACATTGCTGTGAGAAGGTCTAGGACGTACCGGTTCTGCATTGTCATTAGACGCAAGGCGCGAAGATCCACCTTGATCACATTGAACCCCTCTTCAGTGTCATTGGCCAGTTGGATCAGCTACCAGCAGAAGATCTGTAGCCATTTGGCATTTGTTCGTGCCTGGAGTCCTGGCGTTAGAAGGGAAGCAAAGAACGTCTCTGCAGAGTTAAAACGTTTATACTTCACAGGAATCTCTGCAAGAAGGTTGGATGATTCACTGGAGATATAGTTTGATGGCCTCCTTTTGCAGGACAGTCTGTCTTGTAGGTCACTTTCAGACAGAATGTCGTAAGTGGAAGGCTCTGTTGTTGCTGGTTGGGGTGCTGCCGATGTGTCAGCCCATGGCCCTGCTGCCGATATGCCAGCCGAACCTTTTCCCCCCTTGGATATTACTTTCTGGAATCAGCATTAGTGCCGAATGCAGGGTGGCCAGGGTGCATGTTCCCTTCCATGACGCCGGTAGACACAGGTAGGCTTGTTTTCCACACACCCAATACATGTCCCTGAGTGCAGCTGTACCTTTTTTCAAATCTGGAATAATGATTGTTTTGTTGCACTGCTTGTTGGAACCCATTGGCACCTTTCCTTCCCTGTGAAAACAAAGTTCATGCAAAATTTCCTTCTGTGTTTTGATAGGCTTCTCGAGAGCGGTCACCCATGTGAGTTTTTCAATATGCTGGGACCAGACGGGAGCCCACGTTTCTTTGACCCATTGAAAGTTTGCTTCAGTTAGTCCTTTTAGTGCCTCAGCTTTGCTCTCGATCGTCTCATCATGCCACTTATCTGAAAACCTTGTTCCTTTGATGATAAAGAATGGCTCCTTGATGCAAATCACTCCTTGCCACTTGCTCATGCAGGTTTTCTCGTTCTGCAGCATTTGTACTGTAACTGTGTGTGCCTGGAAGGCACTCTGAATTCTACATAATACGAGATGAATCAAACATTGGGCATCTGACAAGGGCACTTCTTGGGATACAAGTACTTTAGGTGTGCCTGATACGTGCGGTATGAGAGAGCAAAAGTAGCAGCTCTCGTTTGTGGCTTGTTTTGCTGTTGCACTCATGTCTGAGTACCATTTATTTGACTGGTCTGGGTGGCGGGGGTCTTCTATTTCATCTAGTCCCAGGCCATGGTAAACACCATATCTCTTTCCCCCGCCCCCCTTTTCCGTCTCCTCCTCCCCCTTCCACATTATCTGTTACATCTCATTACCGCCGTTGGTCTTTTTGGCTTCGCAGCAGAGCATGCCGTGCTCTATTCCTGAACTCTCCTAAGATGGCCGCTGTGTATGCCTGCTTCGCTTCACCAGTTGACGCTGGATGCTCACGTACGGCGTGGATGCCAGAAGATGATCACGTGACTTCATATAGTGGCAGCAGTTCCGCGATCCGATGCGTCGCTACTCTCCATCAAGACGCTCCATAAGTTTTCCGTTCCTAGGAGCCTTTCTTGTTCTAGTTCAAGTTCTCTCTCTCTCCCTTGAATTTCGGAACCATTCCTTTGCGGGTTCCCAACCGCTCTTCCGCTAAAAGCTATTGATATTCATTTCCACAGAAACATTTCAACATTTGGATCTAGTGCCTTATTCAACGCCTTCCCTTGCCAGGACTTACCTATCGACTTCAGTAAGATAATCTCTAACCGGATATATACCCAATCCTATCCTTCTTCTAATCAGGTACTAACTCTGTTATTTCCCGTAGAGTCTTTCCCTACTTCAGACGATCAGGTCCGGTTCAGTCACGAAGCCCTTCCATGCGGAATTCTGTCTGCCTTCCACTTCAGCACTATCAAAGTAGGTTCACTATCCTTCTATCTTAAACCTTTCATAAGTAGAGATCCCTGGTCTTATTCTCTTCTCTTCTTTCCCTTTAAGCGAAAGAATTCAGAACCACCATTACACTAAATACAGCTATCCTCTATACTTAACAGGTGGGTTGTATCCCGGGTTCATTATTCATTCTTCTGAAGCTGTAATTAGAAGTAACATCTCTTTCTCTCTTACTAGAGACCTATGAGAGGAGTTGTTGACAGATCGTATGCTTCGTATAACAGCCATCGGATCAGATGAAACTTCCCCGATTCCTGAACCGAAGACCCTGAAGTAACCACACTCCGTGCCCAGTTTCTTCCACATCGATCAGGGTTTTTTACCCCAGAGGAGTTTCCCTGGGAGTTTTGCCTTTCACCGTGCCTGGTCTTAGGACGGGGGTGGTAAAGCTTCCAGGGGGATTCTTAACTACTTCAAGTTGCTCGCTGCTGTCGTCTGACCAGGTTGGTGGATTCTGCAGATTTCGGATTTGGGCATTTCCAGAAGTATATCCATAGTTCTAACAGTTCGTAACAGTTAGCGACGCCACAAGGAAAACACAAAATAGGCGGAAGCCATGTAGGAACAACAGATGCAACAGCTGATGTCAGCCATGCAATCTCTATCACATGAGGTACAGGGTCTTAAACAAGAAAACCCTCTACTTAAGCAGCAAGTTGCATGAGTAATCCCTGAGGTACCCCCTTCGGCATTGCCCACAGGCAAATTCGATGGGGAACCGCATAAACTTAAGGAATTTCTGGATAGTTGTACTATCTAGTTTACCTTTAAACCTCGTTACTTCACTTCCGACAAGGATAAAGTAGGATTCCTAATCTCCAATATGAGCGGCCCTGCACTTGCCTGGGCTACTCCCCTAGTTACATCAGGAAACCAGGTCTTGGACTCTTATCCGGCATTTGTGAATGGTTTGAAATCAATGTTCAACAGACAGAAGATTTTGATAGCCTCCCAATAACGTTTCCTTGATCTCCAACAAGGGTCACAAGATCTTATGTCTTACGTCACTCGGTTTAAACAACTGTCTTCCGAGCCCGCTTGGCCTGATGATGCTCTCCTTACCCTTTTTCGACACGGTCTCACTGAAGAACTCAAGGACGAAGTATCTAGAGTTCCTCGACCGGCTAATCTGGCCGATATGATCACAGTAACCATGCAGATGGATTACCGGCTTCAGGAACGTTCCCATGAACGTAAAAAGAAGAAGGGCTATGCATTCCGCTCTGAGCCCCTAATTTCTCCTGCCCGTTCTGTCTCCATGGACAAACTGATGCAGTTGGGCACGGCAAGAGGACCGCTTTCGTCAGCAGAAAGAGAGCGCCGCAAATCTCAAGGCTTGTGTATGTATTGTGGATCATCCAGGCATGTCCTGAAGGATTGTACCATAGTACCACCCTGACGATCCGGCTTCAAGAATTCGGGAAACTCCCGGACCCAGCCGCAAGAGGAACCACGTCTAGAATCCCTAGGAATGGTTCCTCCACAACGCTAAATAACTCTCATACTACGCATTCAGTAGATCATTCAATGGTAGTGGTCACACTCAGTTTAATCTTCCAAGAAAAGGAACTTCGTGGAGTCCCTGCCTTGATAGACTGTGGAGCAGCCGGAAATTTTATTGACGACAGATGGGCAGAGAAACATGGGATCGGGCGCACTCCCAAATTCATCGTTACTCCCATTCAAGGAGTAGACGGAAGCCCTTTGAGTTCACGACCTATTCGCGAGCAGACAATTCCTATCACGTGTGTCATCATGTCCCACAAAGAAAATTTGAGTTTTGATTTAATAAAGGCTACTCACTTCCCAATTATCCTCGGTCTACCATGGTTGCGTTTACACAACCCCTATATTAATTGGTCGGCTGGTACCCTTTTCTTGGGATCTGAACATTGTGTTGTTCACTGCCTGTCCCAACAATCCGTGGGTGTTCAGGTTTCACCTAACAATGCTAATCCTACAACTGTCACTACAGTTAACAATGTAAGCCAGATTCCAGATTGTTACTTAGAATATTCGACAGTGTTCTCTAATACCACGTTTTCGAGACTCCCTCCTCATCGGTGGGATGATTGTCATATTGGACTTCTACCAGACCAACCCATACCATTTGGGCGCATGTATATTCTTTCTCAACTAGAAAAAGAAGTATTGAAGGAGTATTTACAGTCTAACCTGCAGAACGGGCTGATTACCGAATCCACCTCTCCGGCTGGAGCTTCTCAATTTTTTTTTAAAGAAAAAAGGCTCAAACGAATTACGCCGTGCATCGATTACAGGGGTCTCAACAGAATAACCGTGGCAGATAAATACCCTATGCCGTTGATTCCTGACATTCTGGAGGCCGTGCGCGGAGCTACCATCTACACCAAATTAGATCTTCGAGGTGCCTATCACCTTATCCGGATTGCCCCAGGTGATGAATGGAAGACTACCTTCCATACACCCTTTGGGCATTTCGAATATCGAGTAATGCCTTTTGGCCTCTCTTACGCTCCAGCAATATTTCAGCGTTTAATGGACCATCTTCTCGCTAACGTTTTATTGTCATTTACTTGGATGACATATTGATATTTTCATCAAAGCCAACCGAACACAGAGTACACGTGGCATTAGTCTTGAATAGATTACGAGCCAAACAGTTATTTTGTAAGGTTAAAAAATGCGAATTCCACCAATCCAAGGTCACTTATCTCAAATTCGTTCTCTCTGCTCATGGAGTTTCTATGGATCCAAGGAAAGTTTCAGCAGTGCTGGAATGGCCAAATCCATCTAACGTCAAAGAAATGCAACGGTTCATCGGGTTTGCTAATTTTTACCGCAAATTCATCCCTGGATTTTCAGAATTAATTTTCCTGATTACATGACTACTGAAGAAGGGTGTTCAATTTTCTTCGGACCTTTCGGCTCAGGAAGTATTCAAGAGGTTCAAGAATCTGTTTACATCTGCCCCCATTCTGGTCTCGCCTGATCAACATAAACCTTTCATATTGGAAACTGATGCCTCTCACTATGCTCTTGGGGCCGTTCTGTTACAGGAGACTAGTCCTGGAAATTAGTCACCTGTAGCGTACCTCTCTAAAACTTCCACTCCATCTGAAACTAACAACTCGGTTCTAGAGAAAGAACTCTTAGCTATTAAACACTCTTTCGAAGAGTGGAGACACCTGCTATTGGGGTCTCCGCATCCAGTGGTGGTTGGGACGGACCATCAAATTCCCAAAATCTTGCAACACGCTGAAACCTCCAACAGTCATCAAGCTCGCTGGGCACACTTCTTCTTGCCCTACAAAATTCTATTTACCTTTCTGCCTGGAAGACAAAATCTCAGGGCTGACGCTCTTTCCTGCAAAGATCTTGCTACTTCCACGTTCTGTTCTGAAAGACTATTTCCTAAGACCCGCTTCCTCTTTATCATTTCTGACTTTCTGCTTCAGATTATCAGGGCTACCTCAAGACACCATCAATCCTGTGAGTATCTCGTTCCCGTTCACCATTTTATACAGGAAAAAGGGTTTTCTTTCATGGGCAACAAGGTTTTATTCCATCTGAAGATCTTCGGAAAGAAGTACTCTGAATGTGTCATGATTCTCGAGCTGCAGGTCATCGCGGTATCCGTACCACGTGTGATCTAGTTAAACAACAGTTCAGGTGGCCTTCTCTTCAGTCTGATGTTCAAGACTATGGGCCTCATTACACGGTAGGCGGTAGGCGGTAACCATGGCGCTATTAGTGCCATGGTTGCTGCAGTATTTTACCGTGTCCGCCTTGGTGGATGGCGGAATTATCGCCCTACTCCAAGGTGAGCGGGGGCAGTAATTCCCCATTCACCAAGGCACTTTCCCATTCCCATTTTTGCCCCCATAGGGCTCAATGGGAATGGGGAAGGCGCTAATTAGGGTACCGCAAATTGCGGTACCGTAATTAGCACCAAGTTCCCTTTGCGGGCCCGTTCCTTAACGGCTGGTAAAGCTCCTCTGGGACTGCTTTCTCGGATGCCCATTCCTGATAAGCCTTGGCAGTATATTTCACGGATTTCATCATGGATCTTCCTCCATCTGTGGGTCGAACGGTCATTATAGTTACCGTGGATTATTTTACCAAGATGGCTCATTTCACCCCTTTAGTCAAACTTCCTACTGCAGATCAGATGGCTCGAATCTTCATCTCTGAGATTTTTGCTCTCATGGCCTGCCCTGGACCATTGTCTCCGATAGGGGTCCCCAATATACCTCTCGTTTCTGGCAGAATGTTTGTGACCGCCTGGACGTTCAGAGAGCCTTAAGTTCTGGTTATCATCCTCAGACCAATGGCCAAATTGAACGATTGAATCAGACTTTGGAGACTTACCTGCGCTGTTTCGTCTCTTCTGCACAAGACGATTGGGTGGAATTGCTGTCTCTGGCTGAGTTTGCGTATAATAATGCTCCTCATTCTGCTCTCAAGACAAGCCCTTTTCATTGTACCTATGGTTATCATCCTTCATTTGTTCCTGCAGTCGCCCCTGTTTCCACTTGGATTCCTGGGGTGGATGCTCTTAGGCTAAGGAAGAGGTGGCAGAATGAAAGGTAGAAATATTTGTATTCATTTATAGGTTCAGCTAGGATGGCATGACAGATTTCATGCTCCTGGTATACAGTCCCACCCCACAATTCCAGGTAACAAACAGACAATGGGCCTCATTACGACTTTGGCGGTAGACATGCTGCTATTGGCGGCATTGCTGCCGCCAAATTCGGGTCCGGGTTCCCAAAATGGGGACTTACCGGGCCTTTCCGAGTTCGGAGGGCCCGGTAATTCCTCCCTCCAGGAACACGGGCCCGGAACTTCACTATTCCCATTTCAGCCCCCATAGGGCTGAATGGGAATGGGAGAGGGAGTAAACAACGGGCCGATTACGAGCGGCCCGTTGTTTGCTCCCTCTTCCCCTCGCGGGAACCGGTAAGGACGCCTGGTTTGACCAGACGTTACTTACCGGGTCCCGCGAGGGGAGCTTGAAATGAGGTGGAATGGGTTTGACGGGTCCGCCTCAGTTGTAATGAAGTCCAATCTGTTGCTAAAAATTCAAAATGTACTTAAAGCAGTAGAGGCAAATGTAAACCAACGTGATCTCCAGCTTTATGCCAATGAGATCACCACAGCGTTATGTAAGAGGATTCAATCCAGCACTACAGCTAAGTCAATGCCTAGTCTGGGATACTGAATGTAAACCCTTATTGATATATCTTTATGTCCAGTTCATGAGTTCTAGATGACTACCCCTATATAACACCCCTTTCTTGGAACCCCCCTGAGCCAAGAAGTAGTTCTGTTTTGCAAGTTTAAACGGTTTATTTGATAATTTAAACAATATATATATATATCACACTTTATAATAAATTAATAATTGAATATCACACTTAATCTGAGCAGTAATCGATAATAGATAGTCCGGCACTAGCACACTTCTTTATAATCAATGATGAGTGGTTATAGGATGGATACGATAGCAACAATACTTTTATGGTTTCAAATGGATGCAATGTGGAATGAAATGCAGTACAGAAAATAACTTGATAGGATTTCAGCAAAAGACAATGGCCCTCATTAGGACCCTGGCGGAGAGGGTTTTACGCCGGCGTAGTGCATGGCGTACCTCTCCGCCAGACTACGAGTTCCCGTAGCGCCATGGAAGGATTTTTACGCCTGCTTTTTGCAGGCAGAAAAATCCATGGCGCTACGGGACTTGTTGTTAATTACGCCACCGTAATTTACGGTGGCGTAATTAACGCCTTCCCCACTCCCATTATACCCTATGGGACAAGAATGGGAATGGGGAAGGGTAAAATGGGGATTGGGGACTTACCGCCCCGCCAAGGTCGGCATGGAGCGGTAAGTCCGCCAACCACCTTGGCGGAGTTGGCAGCTTTGCGCCATGGACCATGGTGCACATTGCACCATGGTCCTCCGCCAAGGTCCTAATGAGGGCCAATGTAACCACTTTCTTGGACAATTCACCCCCCCCCCTTAATGCAATGTAAGGAGAGAATAGAAAGGGACTCAGTTCTTAGGAATGCAATCAAATAGAATTCAGTTCAATTCCCCCCCAGCAGCTTATACAACAGATAGGAGTTTAGAAACACAGACCCAAGTGCTTTCAATATGGTGACAATGCAGTGAGAAATATGCTGAAAAAGCTTTTAATTTCCTTCAGGAGGTTCAGGGTGAGTGGTATCTAGTTAATATTAGTCCAGGCTCACTCTAGCAATGATTCAGGGATGGTTCTTAAGAGGCAAACGAAATTTAGTAGTTCAGGCAAAAGCAGCAATCTTTTTACAAGTAAAGAAATCGGGCCAAATCGCAAATCGCGGCAAAATTTGCGAGTGCGAGAATCGTGATTACGGAGAAAGTATAAGGACTAGGAAGTCGGTTCTAGGCTTGTTGGAAAGGTAAGCTTTCAGAGGAACGTTAAACCAAGTTCCTAGCCCAAACGGTTACGGAGTTATGAACGATTTTGTGAAGGTTGTTTTTTTGGACTTGAAATTTTAAAAGTTCAAAGCGACAGGTTACAGCTTGCAGCTAGAAAATGACAGGTGACAGCTTTGCAGATGACAGGTGACAGTTAGGAGGCAGTTCTGGTTGGATTAAAATAGATTGAATTATATTATTTTAACTAAGAGATTGGTTCTGCACAGTTCTGCTAGGTACTCACAATATATTTTAGAAATATGCCTCGCCACGGATCTGGTCAGGTTTTGGACTGGACTCCGGTTCTTTTCTCGGCACTTCACAGTGATCTGGGTCAGCTCCCTGGTTCTGCTAACAGCGGTCTGAGTCAGCTCTGCTTTCTGGGTACTGCTACAGGTTCTGGAGATTGATGGATTTGAAGTCTGGATCTCTGGATGTGAAGTCGTCGATCAGCATGCTCCGCAGCAAATGGAATTGAAAGTTCTCTATAGCTTCCTGTGGCTCTTTTTATGTCTTTTGAAAGTGGGTGTGTGTGCAGCATCACTAGCCAGCCCCTCTCTCAACTGCCCATTGGTCAAGCTTTCCTTTCTCTCTTGATTGGGGAAAAGAAGTGGAGTGTCAGAGCGATGTCATTTAATGGCTTGCAGAAAGGACACTCCCCTGTCAAATTACACACAATCTATATTTGACCTAAAGACATATTTCATAGATACACAGTGGTTTGAAATTACATGCACCCATCACATATCACATGAGGTATACCCTGCTCAAACTCTGCTCTTCCTGGGGGCTTGCATTCAGAAATGGCAACATTTGGTGCTTTTTAGTGGGTTTTGCAACATTGGATTTTTCTCCAGATTTATACACATGTACACGGCCTGTCCATACATACTCCAGTAAATTCTCATGTCTCTAGCTTAAACACAGAGTCTGTAGTATACATAAATAGCAGGGTTTTGCCCCAGAACATCACACAAATTGGAGTTTGGGCTTGAATCGAAGGTACAATTTTTAAATGAAGGCTCTCAAAGTTATACATTCCTGTCATTTGATTACAAAGAGTTATCAGTGTTTCTGTAAAATATATATTTTGCTTTCAATTCAGTTCTCAGAGTGTTGGAGTCCGCCTCCAAGACTTGGGTGGATCAGTGATCACATGTGTCTTCTGGCAGGCAGGCCTTTGTTGACAGGAAACAGTCAAAATCAACATATCCTATTCAAGTGCGAGAGCCTATTGTGTGGTCTCCAGGAGGCTCCCAGCCAGTCTGCCTTCTATCAATCAAGAGGTCATGTGAGATTCTAACTCCTGGTGTGAATTTTTGGAGGTGAGAGGTGTCCCAGCCTTTGGCCTGTTAATTAAATCAGATTGTTTTCTGGGAACAGCATGTGGTTAAGATTTTAATTAACTCCCAGCCTTTGATGTAAAGGTCTCTCCTGCAACTCCTGACATGCAGTTTCCCTGTCAGAGTTTAGACCGCTTGCGCCGCCCTCAGTCAAAAGCGGGTACTGCATGCATTTTTGGGATCTTTCTTGGATTAATGCATTCCAAACAGGAATGGTTCTTACATGGTAGTAAATAATCCTTGCTTAACATTGTTTTGATGGGGCTCCTGACAGTAAAATGGTTATGTGGAACCCCACAAAAGGGTTGAATCTTTAAAGTGGTCCGATGAGCCACGATTTCAGTAACATTTTGACATCAGTAACAGTGGATTTTGTTAACTAAAATCTTTCTTTACACTGGTGGGTGGCAAGTTAGGTAACCATTTTGGTGTGCGCACAAACTGCGTGGTTCTCCTAGATTCTGGCGCACATGTGGGCTTTTTGGCCATCTTGGATTTTCTAAGCCCACAGCACCAAATGTTGCAGCATGATAGCTCAAACGTGGGTCAGGACACCCAACAAAGCCCCCCCACGTGACTGCTCTTTGAATTTGAGTCGATGGGGAGTCGGGTGCACAGGGTTTTGACCCACGCACTGGTATGTCCGCATAATCTTCTTCCAATTCTGCAAATGGCACAGTTCAGCATCTTTTCCTCCATCCGGTACTGATCGATCGGTTCTCCTCGCCGGTCCTGATGGGAATATTGGGCGGTACACCGGGCCCCTTGCGCCTCTGCTCCCGGTCTCCGGATCGTCCTCCTTGGCCAGCCTCCAGGTTTTCTTTCTCCTAGGACGACAAAGGAAGAGCGGCAATACCTATTCATGGACATTTCTCCCCCACCATTGATATAGTGGGGTGGCATATATATTTTAGAACTCAACAGATATGAACATGCACATTTCTTTTTGCATTCAAAAACGAAAACACCCACATTGAGAAACTCAGAATTTGATAGGCGATATGTAGGATATTTTAAGTTAGAACTGAATTAATCTGAGACAGTACCCTCTAGGATTCCAGAGGATTCCTCCAGTTGTTGCAGAGTGTGCCTGGGATGGCAACACTTCAACTGGTTAATGTGGACCCACTTGTCTTCCCCCTCTGACAAACCACCTTTGGGGATGCGGATCTTGTAGGCCACAGGGGAGATCTTGTCTATAATCTCAAACGGTCCCTTCCATGTAGGCAAGAATTTTCGCTGTTTGGCCTGGTTCCTTTGGAAATTGTATAGATAGACCCGGTCACCCACCTGATATTCCTTCCTGGAAGTTTTCAGGTCATAGTGGGTCTTCATACTCTCAGCTGATCTTTCTAGATTCCGCTGAGCATAGGCAAAAGCATGTTGAAGGTGTTTCCTTAAATTCTCCACATACTCATGAGTTGTGGAGGCATTTATCAACGTTTGCTCTTGGGTTCTGTAGAGCAAAAGCTGAGGAAGCACCATCTTGCGTCCAGTCATTAACTCAAATGGTGACATTTTGGTTGCAGATGAAGGGGTAGATCTGATGGCCATTAGGACCAGAGGTAATCGGATATCCCAACTTGGCCCAGAATCTGCCACAAACTTCTTTAATATGCTCACAATGGTTCGGTTATATCTCTACTGCCCCAGAAGAAGCTGGCCGGTAAGCAATATGCAACTTCCTTTTGACCCCCAGTATCTCCCACATCTTTGTCATTACTTCACTGGTGAAGTGGCTACCTCTGTCTGACTCAATCCTTTGAGGTAGACCAAAACGGGAAAAGATGTGGTTAATCATCAGGGCAACTGCTGTTTCTGCCTTGCAGTTTGGGGCTGGGAGACATTCCACCCACTTGGTAAACAAGTATGTAACGGTCAACATGTACTTGTTTCCTCTAGACGGGCGGATTACAGGGCCTACAAAGTCGATTTGCAAATCTGACCATGGCAGTGTCATCCCCCTCTTTTGGAGAGGCGCACGGTGTGTGAGGGATGATGGCTGAAATTGTGCACACACAAGACACCCCTTCAAGTATTGGTCGAGGTCCTGCCCCATGTGTGGCCAGTATGCAACCTCTCTTAAGATTTCCAGTGTTGTGTGAAACCCCCTATGACCGGCAGTGGCCGCATCATGGGCGTGACTTAACATCAGGCTTCGGAATGAGGTAGGAACCACCCACTGATCGTGGCCAGCTTTGGATTTACTTACCAGCAAACCGTCTTGGATTCGGAACCTTTTTGGACATTTCATCAACACTCTTAGGTCCTCTTTCTCAATGTAATCGGTATCCGTCAGGAGAAAGTTCTCAGGGTCCTCAATGTGTTGGTAAAATTTACCAATTATTGGATCCCCCTTCTGAGCGGTAATCAAATCAGCATCAGGGGTCTCCTTACTCCATTGTGCAATTGAAAGATCATTGTGAGCATTTGTCTGGGACCTAGTGATAGCAGTGACCTGGATTTCCCCCAACAGGGACTCAATCTCAATTAGATCCCCTTGGATGGCCCCGGTTTTGGCCAGCTGATCAGCTAAGTCATTTCCAGTTTTGTCTGGTCCCTCTACTTTGGAATGACCCTTGATCTTTTTCCAATAGATGGTCATCCCCTTCGAGGTGACCAGATCATCAATGTTTTGGATCAACTTCCCATGTTTCAAGGGTTTGTTGTTAGCACATAACATGCCTCTGGTTTTCCAATTAACCAGGTGCTCTACGAACCCGTTCCGTACATAATCCGAATCTGTGATTATGACCAGTTCGTGGAGTTGATGCTGGACAGCAGTGAAGATGGCCTGATGCACAGCCATCAACTCTGCCACCTGACTACTTCGGGGACTAATTTTGTATCCAGCGGAGGGTTCTGGGAACTCCTTCACCCATGCATTCCCTACGCCAGCCACCAGTTGTTTCTCCCCGTCGTTGTCAACATGGTAAGAGCATCCATCCACATAGACAGTGGGCATTCCCTCACACTTGTCCTCTTCAAAGACTTTGTGTGGGGAATTAAGGTATGCCTCCATGTTGTCCTTGATTTTTAGACTTTCGTCCTCGAGACAGTTTTCTCTGGCACAATCATGCAAGTCAGCCAGACCTTGCGCGAGGGGACTCTTCTTGTTTTGGCCATATCGGACCTCCACAGGAAAGCCTTGCATTGACAGAATCCAGGAAGTAATTCGGGAATTACTCACATTTCCGGCCCGGATTCTGTCACTTTGGAGATATTGCAGAGGCTGGTGTGGAGTCTCCACTATGATGTGTTCCCCCTGGATAAACGGGCGGTAATTCTTCAATGCCCACACTGTTGCCAGGAGTGCCTTCTCACAATCGTTGAATTTTTCCTCCACCGAGGATAAAGTTTTGCTCGCATAGGAGATTACTTTATTGACCTTGTCATGCTTTTGGTATAATACCGCCGTCAAGCACGTATTAGAGAACCCCGTCTCCAGGAAGAACTCCTTGTTTCTGACAGGGTAAGCTAGGCAAGGCGCTTGTGAGAGGCTTCTTTTGAGTTGTTTTACCGCCTTGGCTTGTTCTGGACCCCATTCCCACTTGACCCCCCCTTCAAGAGATGAATCAGGGGTCTGGTGATCTCTGCATAGCCCTCAATGAACTTTCTGCTGTAATTAGTCAGTCCAAGGAGGCTCCTTAGTTCCCGCAGAGTAGTGGGGTCTTTCAGTTTCTGAAGTGCTTCCACTTTCTTTTCCTGGGGACAGAGACCCTGAGGAGTAATCTCATGCCCCAAGAAATTAACACGGGTTCTACACCACTGTGCTTTCTGAAAGGAAAGTTTTGCTCCGGCGGCCCTCAACGGATCTCCGCTATGTGTTCCTCCACAGATGAACTTTTGATGAGGACATCATCTACATAAGCCAGGTTACCCCTCGCACCCAGGTCGGGCATGGCCTTATGTAGGAAAATGTTGAATTCATTTCCGGAGTTGAGGTATCCGAAGAGAGTCCGGGTCCATGTGTACTGCTGGCCCCCAAAGGTAAAAGCCAGCTTGTATTGGTCCTCCCTACTGACAGGCACAGTCCTGTATCCATTAGTCAGGTCTATTGCAGTGAATACCTATGACCCCTGGATCTGGGCCCGCCCTTGCTCAATGTAGGGCAGAGGCCATCGGGAAGTATGGACCCTTTTGTTGAGCTCCCTGAGGTCGGCGCAGAGTCTCCACTTGCCGTTTGGCTTCAATATTCCCAGCACCGGATTATTGAAGGTGCTGTGGACTGGACGGATTATTCCCCGGGACTCAAGGTTCTTAATTATTTCAGTAAGGGACTCCATTGATGCGAGAGGCAAGCGATATTGCTTCACAAACACAGGAGTCATGCCAGGGTCCGTGGGGACTGTTGTTGTGTGGATGTCAGTGCGACCACAGTCATATGAGTCTACCGCAAAGAGATCTTGTAAATCCAAGAAAACTTGTTTCAACTTTTGCTTTTGTTCCAGAGTCACACAGGCATCAGCTAGGTTGACTCTCTCTTCCACCATCTGCCTGAAGCCTGGAAAGACTTCTGGTTTGGCTATTTCAGCGGCCACCTCCAGCTGGGTGGAGAAGTCCCTGGTCAGAGTGCTGATTTGGACTTGAGGCTTCAGGTGGGAAAGGCAGCCCTCATGGACCTGGAAAATCACCTCATCCCTCCTGAAGTCACAAGTCACATCTTCCTTACCATAGGGGCAGGAAGTGTACACCAGGAAGTTCCCCCCATGCCGGGTAAAAATCCTGTCTGGTGTTGTATTGTCATCACTGTCACTGTCAAAACAGTCCTTGGGGATTGGTCCTAACAGTTCATTTCCTAAATCGATGGAAAAATGTCGGTCATCAACCGTCATTCCAATAATGGTGCCTGCGGCTAGAGTAATACTCTTTAAGTCGCTGTTATCCACTTCTATTAGAATGGTGTCATGTTCTATGTTGACTAATGGAGTTGGGTTTACCCCCAACCCTTGATGTTGGAGAGAAGCGTTTAGATGTATGTAAGCATCAGGGTTTTTCAAATGTTGTCCTCTTTTAGCTTTCACTTCCAGGGAGAATTGTCGGGTCCTTTCCGGGATGGTGACTTCCTCTTTGATCTGAATTTCAACTGCATAAGGTAGCAATTGAGCTGACCTAAATGCTTTTTCTGGATCATCAAAGCCCATGGGATTATCCGCTAATCGGGACCAAGCTTTGAAGTTTATTAGGTCCAAACTAATGGCAAAGCGATTGAGAATGTCACTGCCTAAGTAAAAGGCGGCAGTAACGTCTTGCACGACCCAACAATTATGGACTATGCTCTTGTTGCCAATGGAGATTTTGAGCATACACCTGCTTGGCAGGAGATGTTTGGAATTAGGTGCTTCCAGGTCCATTTCCCATTTGTCTATCAGTTTGAATGTGGGAATGGCTGGATCTTTTGGGAGTTGGCGGAACATGGCTTCGCTGATGAAGCTCTTACCGTTGTTCACACACACACTCGAGCGAGAACAGAGTCCTTCCCATCATTTAACTGAACAGGGATGAACAACTGCTCTCCAACTTGCTGAATATCAGCCAGGCTCTGAGCTGACTTCACATCTTTCTGGACTATAGGAGTGAGAGTTTCTGATTGTGCATTAGTAAAGAATTTCAGGGTGTTTCCTTCCAGTGTGGAATACCACCTTAAACTGGAAGGAAGGCTGATTTTCAGAAATAGAGAGGACCCCCCATCACCAGTCTGTTGTCCTACTGCTATTACTGTCACGTCTGGAATCTGGTTGTTCTGGAAGTGAAATTCTACTTGGTCAGATTTTTGTTCAACCATGTGGCAGGTGCCGTTTAAACTAACATGGTTGACACTCTGTTTTAATTTTATTGGTCGGCTAGTCTGGGTCCAGAGGACCTTGTTTACACAATCTATTAGGGGTGACAACCTTCTCAGGAGGTCATTCCCTAGTTGTGTCGCCCAATTTTAATGTCCAAGTCTGCAGTCCCCTCAACGGGAATTTCCTTCCCGTCAAAGTTCTGCAGTTGTCCAGGAAGAGAGGTGAGAGGAATTTGGTAATTCTCCTCCCTTTCTGCGTTTAGTTCCTCAAAGGCCGTTTAGTGCCAAAATTGTACCCTGCCCCTGTACTTGTTCCGGGGCATAGTATCTTCCCTCCTTCTCCTCAAGGGGGCACAGATAATGCACATTTTTGGACAACTGGTGGGCTAACTTTCTGGTTTTGGACATTGCTAGCGAAGAGATTTGGGCAGAATTCTGTGGAGAACCTTGGGAATCTGAAAGAAAAAGTTGGCAACTGGAGATCAGAGCCATTGTGGGTTCCCCTGGTTCTGGTTCTGGGCCGCCCCCCCCTCCTTGGAGGCAGTCACCAGGATGGGTTTGAACCAGGGGATTTCGGTATTGTGGGTTCTGGGATGAGATGATGGGCGGCGGTAGCTCAGTCTCCATATCTCCCCAGCCTGAATTGACATCCCTTGGGACCCATTTTTCCTTGGGAGGAGTTCCCCCATCTCTGAAGGAGAAGATCCTTTTCCCAGGATCTTCTGAGGATCCCTCTCCCTCAAATTGGAAGACCTGAACCTCCTCCACAAAGTGAGTCTGTTTGGGTCCTTTGTTTCTCCTACCTCCTCTCTGCTCCTTGGGTGGCAGACTTTCAGGGGTAGGAGATTTTGTTTCCGGTTCCTGGTTTTCCAGGGGCTGTTTACAAGTTGGGAAGGAAGCTTCCTCCAAGGTTTTACACCCCCCTTCCCCTTGTGCCTCCTCCCTGGGAACCGGTGTGTTATCGGGGTGCTGCCCCCGTCATTGTTCTGGAGTACCAGGTCCAGAGTTTGGGGCATTCTGCGGTGGCACGCTCATCTGAGGGTTCTGTTGAGCCCTCAGTATGTGACCCAGATCCCGTGCCATATTTTGGACCTGGTGCTCTAACTGGGAAACCCGCTCAGGCTGATACGGGGCTCTATTTTCTCCCCTGGGCTGATCCCGGGAAGGGTAGCTATCCCTTCTCTGGTAGTACCCCTGGTTGGGAAGATTTTGGTACCCCTCCACCCTTGGCCTCCCCTCTCCCGGATTAGGTTGTCTGGGCTCAGGGAATTGGGGAAAGAAGGGTGGAGGATTTTGGGGCTGGAAATTGGGTGGATACCTGTGGAAAAAGTTCTGCCCAGGATTTGGAGAATTTCTGCCCTCCTGGGGGAAGTTAGGAGGGAAGTTCCCCGGGTCAGGTGCTTGGCTGGATCCCCCCCCCCCCTTGGGCTGGAGGAGTCCACACATAACCCAGGATTGGTCGTTTTCCCTTGTAGCGGGGACTTACATAGGCCCTCATTACGACCCAGGCGGTAAGTTACCGCCTGGGCCGTGACTTTACCACCATGGCGTAAACTACGTTTACGCCATGGTGGTTGGCGGACTTACCGCCCCATTCCGACCTTGGCGGGGCGGTAAGTCCCCAATCCCCATTTACCCTTCCCCATTCCCATTTTTGCCCCATAGGGCATAATGGGAGTGGGGAAGGCGTTAATTACGCCACCGTAATTTACGGTGGCGTAATTAACTCCATGGTCCCTTAGCGCCATGGATTTTAACACCTGCTAAAAGCAGGTGTTAAATCCGCCATGGTGCTAAGGGACCTCGTACTCAGGCGGTAAGGGTCGGCGCTGTTTACGGCGCCGTAAACCCCTTACCGCCTGAGTTGTAATGAGGGCCATAGTCAGGGGAGCGGGGGACCCCATTTGTGGGACTACCTCCTCGACTCCCTGTCTGTGACTGGCCCGAGGGCCTTCTGGGCTGTGAATTATTAGGTGCAGGTAGGTTTTTAGGCCCCCCATCTCCAAATCCAAAACGGGGGTGACCTTTACCTCTGCCACCTTGGCAGCAGCAGGGGTGCTGTTGGTTTTGGGATTTTTCTGGGTATTGCTTTTATTTTCTATGGGCTTGTGCACCTCATAGATCCGGGTAGCCTGTTCAATGACCCAGTCTAAAGATCTTTTCTCATGAAAATATCTCACGAGCTGGGTCATTATATATTTGGGCAAGGCATGGAAAAATGTATTGACAAATTCTCTGCTGTATGTGCGCACCCTTCTGGTGGTCTGCGCAAAGGCACGTTTCAGTTCTTGCACGAATTCTTGTGGGGCCTGATCCTCCCCACATTGCAAATTGTAGGCTGCCTTGCGAGCCTCTTGAGGATTTCTGTGAACAGAAAAATGTTTCAAAATGGCTGCCTTATAGGTGGACTATCTTAAATGATTTTGGTCCTCCAGCCCCGCAAATAAACTGGAGTATTCTGGTGAGAAGGTTCACTTTACATATTGAATACAGCTTTGGCTGTCCTTCAAATGGAAAGTCTCCATCATTTGCTCATAGAGCTCCAAGTGTTCCCAAACAGAGTACTTGGCGTTCTTATGATAAGGCGTGATGACACTCCTGATTGCCTTAATCTGTTTCAATGGGTCCTTAAGCAAGGCCCTTTTTGCCTTATTGGCCTTTTTGGTTCGGGTAACCCTGGTCCATTCATCCTCTGACTCAGAGGCACTGCTCCCAGAGGTTCCTGTCTGATCTTCCAGGTTTTCCCGGATTCTGAGAGCCTGGGAGTGGCTGGCAGAATGTGGGGACCTGGTCTCCCGTGTCCTGTACCGCTCAGAGGAGTCTTCAGATCCCTCCTCGCTGCCAGGATTTGATCGGTACCCCCCCCCCCACTGACCTAACTTGGCAGAGGTTTTCAGGATGCCCTTAATGGGCCTACTCTCCTGGGGTTCCCCACTAAATTGCACTGTGCTTGGGTGCCCATACCCAGATGCCCGCCCCTCCATACCTGGGTGGTACTGGCCTATGAGCCCCATGCTTCTGGCTGGATAGTAATCTGCCATCCCTGTGGCCCGGTGCTCATGTGCGCCAGGGGACATGGGGGTGGCAGAGTCCAGGGACTGAGAGAGATAAAGGCCTCTGGTACTAGGGCTCCTGAGGTTATGCTCAGGAGTTTCCCTTTCCCAGCGAACCTGGTCTCTATTCGCCCCTGCTCCCTGTTGTAATGCAAGAGCCTGCGCCTTCAGTTCTTCAGTTAAGGCCTTGCTAGACTCTATCAGTCTCTCCTGCATCGCTACCTGTTGCTGGAGCCTATCATTGTGCTGACAGAGAGCCTCATTTTCTCTCTGTGCCTCCTGATTGGTCCTGGAGTACTGGGCCAGTCTTTGCTGCAGGAGGGTTACCTCCTGAGTCCCTTCCCTACTGGCCTTTTCCTTTCTTGCCAGAGCCTCCTCCACCCTCCTGGTGTGCTCTAGCAAGTCCTGGTGTTCTTTTTGGAGGTCACCTAGTCCCTGGTGGGCCAGGTGATTTTCTTCCATTTTTCTTTTTAAGTGGCAGACTTCCTAGCCTAAGGTGTCCCTTTCCTGACTAAGAGTCTGCATCTATGCCGTCAGGTTGTCCCTTTGTCTTTGGAAGGCACCAGCTTTCTGGCGCTCCTGATCAAACTCTGCCTGGGTATCCAGGTCTTTCGGAATCAGTTTATTGCTCTCCTCTTTCTCTCTGTCTAGTTGGATTTGCAGGGTGGCTACCTGCTCTGTGCATGCCCTGTTGAAATTGATCTGTTGCTCCAGCTTTTTCTGGCTCTGCAGTAGGGAGTCCAAACTGTCTTAGCGTTCCTTCTGCAAGGCCAGAATTCTGGTATCCTGGTCAGCCTTTTCCTGTTGCAGTATATCCATGTCCTCTTTTATTTTAATGATATACTGCCTACTATCATTTTCTGACTCCTGGCTCCCCTCAGCCTCTGCTCAGAAGAGAATAGGTCAGATTGGACCTTCTCTAACGCCATCTGTCGCTTATTCACCAGATCTTGGCTTTCAATACATTTATCCTGCATGTCTCCAATATATAGGTACAGGTATGCCGCTATCCTAACCATCTTGTCTTGTTCATCCTTAGCTTTAGGAGCCATGTATAGTTCACTCAGGGCCACATGTAAGGGACCCTGATCTCTCCATGCATCTGACCCTGTTTCAGTGACCTGTTGCGTGATGGCCTGCAACCAGACCATGCGGTCCTGGTGAGTCTACTCACCTCTCACAAATAACTTATGTAAGAAGTGCTCTCTGGCTATTTTCATGTCTACTAAGGTCGTCATTCTAGAGATTGGTCTCTGTCCTGACTTACAGAAGTTTGCATTTTATTTTTGCAAAACAGACCTTTTCCTTAGAGCGTTCCTTTGAGGAGTGCTTTACAGCGTAACACAGCGTGGTGATCCGACCGGATATGTGTATCTGGTCAGCTGGCACGCTGTATTAATCTGCACAAGTGATAGATCTAACCCAAACGTCTGGCTCGAGCCCCCAATTTGCAAGAGGATTCAATCCAGCACTACAGATAAGTCAATGCCTAGTCTGGGATACTGAATGGAAACCCTTATTGATATATCTTTATGTCCAGTTCATGAGTTCTGGATGACTACCCCTATATAACACCCCTCTCTTGGAACCCCCCTGAGCCAAGAAGTAGTTCTGTTTTGCAAGTTTAAACGGTTTATTTGATAATTTAAACAATATATATATATCACACTTTATAATAAATTAATAATTGAATATCACACTTAATCTGAGCAGTAATCGATAATGGATAGTCCGGCACTAGCACACTTCTTTATAATCAATGATGAGTGGTTATAGGATGGATACGATAGCAACAATACTTTTATGGTTTCAAATGGATGCAATGTGGAATGAAATGCAGTACAGAAAATAACTTGATAGGATTTCAGCAAAAGACAATGGGCCTCATTCCGAGTATGGCGGTAAGGGATAGCGGCCACCGGTAACGAGACCGGTGGCGGTAATCCCTTACCGCCATACTCCGAGTTCCCTCTGCGCCCTCGCCCTTAACGCCTGCTTTGAGCAGGTGTTAAAGTCGAGGGCGCAAAGGGGCCTCCAAGCCAATAACGGTGACCGTAATGAACGGTCACCGTTATTTGCATCTTCCCCATTCCCATTGAGCCCTATGGGGGCTCATTTGGGAATGGGGAAGAGCCTTGGTGAATGGGGAATTACCGCCCCGCCAACCTTGGAATGGGGCGGTGATTCCGCCATCCACCAAGGCGCTGCCGGTCTGGGTACGGCGTCAACCAAGGCGTTAATAGCGCCATTGGTTAGCGCCGTACTCGGAATGAGGCCCAATGTAACCACTTTCTTGGACAATTCACCCCCCCTTAATGCAATGGAAGGAGATGAATAGAATGGAACTCAGTTCTTAGGAATGCAATCAAATAGAATTCAGTTCAATTCCCCCCCCCCCAGCAGCTTATACAACAGATAGGAGTTTTGAAACACAGACCCAAGTGCTTTGAATATGGTGACAATGCAGTGAGAAATATGCTGAAAATGCTTTTAATTCCCTTCAGGAGGTTCAGGGTGAGTGGTATCTAGTTAGTATTAGTCCAGGCTCACTCTAGCAATGATTCAGGGATGGTTCTTAAGAGGCAAACGAAATTTAGTAGTTCAGGCAAAAGCAGCTATCTTTTCACAAGTAAAGAAATCGGGCCAAATCGCAAATCGCGGCAAAATTCGTGAGTGCGAGAATCATGATTGCGGAGAAAGTATGAGGAGTAGCAAGTCGGTTCCAGGCTTGTTGGAAAGGTAAGATTCTAAGCTTTCAGAGGAACGTTAAACCAAGTTCCTAGCCCAAACGGTTACATAGTTATGAACAATTTTGTGAAGGTTGTTTTTTTGGACTTGAAATTTTAAAAGTTCAAAGCGACAGGTTACAGCTTGCAGCTAGAAAATGACAGGTGGCAGCTTTGCAGATGACAGGTGACAGTTAGGAGGCAGTTCTGGTTAGATTAAAATAGATTGAATTATATTATTTTAACTAAGAGATTGGTTCTGCACAGTTCTGCTAGGTACTCACAATATATTTTAGAAATATGCCTCGCCACGGATTTGGTCAGGTTTTGGACTGGACTCCGGTTCTGGTCTCGGCACTTCACAGTGATCTGGGTCAGCTCTCTGGTTCTGCTAACAGCGGTCTGGGTCAGCTCTGCTTTCTGGGTACTGCAACAGGTTCTGGAGATTGATGGATTTGAAGTCTGGATCTCTGGATGTGAAGTCGTCGATCAGCATGCTCCGCAGCAAATGGAATTGAATGTCCTCTCTAGCTTCCAGTGGCTCTTTTTAGGTCTTTTGAAAGTGGGTGTGTGTGCAGCATCACTAGCCAGCCCCTCTCTCCCCTGCCCATTGGTCAAGCTTTCCTTTCTCTCTTGATTGGGGAAAAGAAGTGGAGTGTCAGAGCGATGTCATTTAATGGCTTGCAGAAAGGACACTCCCCTGTCAAATTACACACAATCTATATTTGACCTAAAGACATATTTCATAGATACACAGGGGTTTGAAATTACATGCACCCATCACATATCACATGAGGTATACCCTGTTCAAACTCTGCTCTTCCTGGGGGCTTGCATTCAGAAATGGCAACATTTGGTGCTTTTTAGTGGGTTTTGCAACATCGGATTTTTCTCCAGATGTATACACATGTACACGGCCTGTCCATACATACTCCAGTAAATTCCCATGTCTCTAGCTTAAACACAGAGTCTGTAGTATACATAAATAGCAGGGTTTTGCCCCAGAACATCACACAAATTGGAGTTTGGGCTTGAATCGAAGGTACATTTTTTAAATGAAGGCTCTCAAAGTTATACATTCCTGTCATTTGATTACAAAGAGTTATCAGTGTTTCTGTAAAATATATATTTTGCTTTCAATTCAGTTCTCAGAGTGTTGGAGTCCGCCTCCAAGACTTGGGTGGGTCAGTGATCACATGTGTATTCTGGCAGGCAGGCCTTTGTTGACAGGAAACAGTCAAAATCAACATATCCTATTCAAGTGCGAGAGCCTATTGTGTGGTCTCCAGGAGGCTCCCAGCCAGTCTGCCTTCTATCAATCAAGAGGTCATGGGAGATTCTAACTCCTGGTGTGAATCTCTGGATGTCAGAGGTTTCCCAGCCTTTGGCCTGTTAATTAAATCAGATTGTCTTCTGGGAACAGCATGTGGTTAAGATTTTAATTAACTCCCAGCTTTTGATGTAAAGGCCTCTCCTGCAACTCCTGACATGCAGTTTCCCTGTCAGAGTTTAGACCGCTAGCGCCGCCCTCAGTCAAAAGCGGGTACTGCATGCATTTTTGGGATCTTTCTTGGATTAATGCATTCCAAACAGGAATGGTTCTTACATGATAGTAAATAATCCTTGCTTAACATTGTTTTGATGGGGCTCCTGACAGTAAAATGGTTATGTGGAACCCCACAAAAGGGTTGAATCTTTAAAGTGGTCCGATGAGCCACGATTTCAGTAACTTTTTGACATCAGTAACAGTGGATTTTGTTAACTAAAATCTTTCTTTACACTGGTGGGTGGCAAGTTAGGTAACCATTTTGGTGTGCGCACAAACTGCGTGGTTCTCCTAGATTCTGGCGCACATGTGGGCTTTTTGGCCATCTTGGATTTTCTAAGCCCACATCACCAAATGTTGCAGCATGATAGCTCAAACGTGGGTCAGGACACCCAACAGTTATGGACTCCTAAATAATTAATAAGCAACATGAATTTCCCCTGCGTACATGTATCTCCCTACTGGTTCTCAAGCAAACATTAATTTTCAATCTTAATTCTATCGATACAATGTTCACTCTAAAAGATACTAGGCACTTTAAATATTCTCCTTCTACGTTTGCTTATATCTATACAACACAATTTACTTCAATGATAATATTGTCATTTTTTGAAGAGACTAAGCATTTACTGATAATACTTGAACATATAGCAATTATAGAGACAAGTGTATCCCACTTGTTTTCCCTAAATGTGCATGGGGTTGAAAATGTATTGGCTATGTGCAAGTCATTCAAATGTAGACAATGGTCTGCTTGCCTATGATTCACACAAGTTTGAATTCCGGGAATAATGCTCTGAGGGATTTTTCACTCTGTTCTGAATACATGTGTTTGCAGTCTTATCAGAATATAAATGTACAGCTTTAAAAAAAAATGTATGGGCAATTCTCAATAAACATGTGGGTGCTGCTTTCAATCTAGATATGTGTGCAACTAATCTATGTATGTATGCACAGCTTTAAATGTAGTTTTGAGTCTGCATGTGTTTCTGAGCTGGAGATGTACTATTCTGCAGTACCAGGTATCTTATGAGACCCCTGCGTTTTCACATTGCACATGAGTCTGCCTGTTCATTCAATTATAAGGAAATGCCAGGATTTAAAACTATGCACCACTTTCAATTAATAGAATTAATCATTTCTGCTAATTTCGGTTACACAAACATTTAATGTTTGACTAGACTCACAGCGCATGCAAATTTGCATGATATCACATTAGACAAAAGTATATTGAGAAGACACCATGGCTTGTGTGGTTCTGTGTCGGCATGAGCGAAGGATTCTATTTAATGGTGCATAATCTTACAAAAGTGCTCTACATTTAAATTAGACCAACATGCTCCGCATTTTAAATTGCACGCCTCAGCACAAAATGCATTACGTTTCAATGAAATGACCTCTCACTTTATACTCAATGTTAGGCAGAATCCTGTGCAGTTCCCTTAGGGAACACTGCAAAAAGATTAATTACACGGTATGCGGTAAGGGGTTACCGGTACCGGTAAGGGTACCGCTACCGGTAAACCCTTACCGCCTTACTACGAGGTCCCTTTGCCGGACCCAACCTCAACGGCTGGTTTTACCAGCCGTTAAGGAACGGGCCTGCAAAGGGACCTTGGTGCTAATTACGGTACCGCAATTTGCGGTACCGTAATTACCTCCTTCCCCATTCCTTGGTGAATGGGGAATTACCGGTACCCGCTCACCTTGGAGTAGGCCGGTAATTCCGCCATCCACCAAGGCGGACACAGTAAAATACCGGCGGCAACCATAGCGCTAATAGCGCCATGGTTACCGCATACCGTGTAATGAGGCCCTAAGACTACAGGAGTAAGCAGTAAACCCAATTGGTAGCAGTCTGCACCACCCAGATTTACCTGCTAGCTTTGGCTGAGCAGTCAGACTTCTCTCAAGAAGAGTAAGGCAGTATACAGAGTATACACAATAGGGCCAAAAACACAGTAGAGCAAACAAACACTGACCAGAGCTTTGTATCAAAAGTATATAATTATTTATTTATAACACACTTTAGGCAATACACTAGCACTCTAAATCAAAAGCAAGTTAAAACATAGGGCCTCATCACGACTTCGGCGGTAACCCTTAAATCCGGCGGTAGCGCTATTACCGCCGGATTTAAGGGTACGCCGAATCAGGGCTTCGGCAGATTTCGCCCCAGCTCTGAGCTGGGGGGAAATCCACCGAAAATTCGCACTATTACCGCCGGTGGGAATTATTAGTATTAGCGCAAAGATTCCCCATTGAGCCCAATGGGGAATGGGGCATTCCCGAATGGGCTCAGTGGGGAATGGGGACTTACATTACCGCCGAACTCGTGATCCGGTGCTATTAGCGCCGGGGAGTTCGGCGGTAGGGCTAATACCGCCCGCGCTAATAGCGTTACCGCCCAAGTCGTGATGAGGCCCATAGTCAGGTAAAGTATACACACCTTCCTGGCTAACTACTAGAAAAGTCATGGTTAAAGCACCACTATTTGTTAAGACAGATGTGAGCGCGTAACCTAGATGGCACTCCAATAGTTAAGTTTAACGGGAGAGAAAATGCAGAGCATAAAAATAAAACAGTTCCCAACACTTTTATAAGTTCAGAGCAAGGGAATATAGGCAGTATACATTGTAGAGCCAAAGTTCATAGGCCAGGCACACTTTAAAGGGAGCAGAGCGAAATGTGCCCAAGATCACACAGTTTAAGTTGAACTAAAAGTCTTTGCAGAATGTTCAAAAGAGGTTGGGGTGATTCAAGAAGTAAAGTTAGGAGGTCTGGAGCCAACCCAGTTGGAAAGCCAAGGATTTAAGGGTCACCTTTAGCAATCTGTGGAAAGGGAGGCCAGGCAGAACACAGTACATTAAAGAGAGAGGAAGCTCCAGCAGTGGCAGTTGTTCCTGGCAGTGGTTGCAGTTCGTTCTTTCGACCAGGGGAAGAGAGGATCTCGTCGAGGAAGAAACTCGGAGTCGTTGCACTGCCCAGGCATGAAACCAGCAGCGGAGTTCTCGATTAAAAGGTGCGTTCCTTTTATTCGCGGTCAAAGTGTTGAAGCTTGGCTATCCGGCCGACGGGGTGCTTGGCACGGGCGATTCGACCAAGAGACGTCTTTGGAAGGCGAAAAGGGCGAACTGGTTGAACCCACCAGCTCAGAGGAAGAAGACTCATCCAGCAGAAGATCTTCTCTTGTCGTCGGGAAAGTGGTGAGGTAGTTGCAGCAGGGCTCCACCGATGGTGTCATTGTTGTAGATGGCTCAGCTTCTTCCCTCTTCGGATTCTTAGGTCCTGTGGCGACTTCTGAAGTTCCAGTCCCATAGGCTCTGCTTTTATGCAGAAAACCCCCATTCAACAGCCTAGCTGTCACTCACACATGCTAAGTGGTGAGCCGGGCGGCTCACCACTGGGCCAATCAGAGTAGAGTGTGTCTTGGGTTGCTAAGGCAATGCAGTCCAGGGTGCCAATTCCCCTCCCCACTCCTCCTGTGGAACCCAGACAGAGTGTCACCATTTGGAGGGCTTCTGTGGAGAAGCCCGGCAAAATAGTGGAACAAAGGGCTCGACCTTGGTCAGAGTTACAGAGACGGACACAAATGCCATTTTAGAAAAGAGTTCTGGCAAAAAGACCCGACCGGGGATTTAATATTAAATAAATAAATCGGCGGTATCTTTAACATTGCACCAAAAAGTGGTGCGTTTAAAATCAATGGGAAAATCCCATAGCGAATATTCCGGTGGAATATTTCGTGTGGTAACCACTGCCACCAGCCAGAAACTCGAGAAGGGGGGACTGCACAGTGCCTCCTTGAAAACAGACCCAGGGCAATCAAATTAACCCCTTCCAGTACTTCCACAATATGATGGTTTGTACTGGTTCTGTTCACAATTTTGGACCAGTAAAGTCAATGGTGACTTTACATGCCCTGGGAGACAGTAGTCAGTCCCAGGGTATGGAGTCTATGTTTGGGGGTCACTATGACACCCCTGTGTTACTGCACTGAGAGTGCTGTGTAACACACATACAAAACAGATGATACCGTATGGAGTAAAAAGGCTACTCCATAGCCCATGAACACATACTAAGTCAAGAGTGGGAGGAAAAGAGTCTAACTCTTAGCAGGAGAAAAAAACAAACCCCAAAAATCCAGCAAAGCTGCTGGCGGACTCACTAGGTTTGGGAAATTAGCCTTATAAGAGAATTCTCCCTAACACTCAATGTTAATGGGGGAGACAGGCTGCACCTGGGTCTTTGTCACATTAACATTTCTCTTTAATTCCCAGCTACTTTTATTCCCAGGGATTTTAAAATTGACAGTCTCCAATGTGGAGTTTAATTAGGGTTTTGTTCAGCTTTTTAAATGTGACTTCTCGTTTGGGAAAAATCAGCATGAACCCGCTCTCTGGAGTTGCTGAACTCAGCAAGGTTATTACTCAGCTTGTTGCTCTGAGCTCAGCACGGCTTACATCTCCAGTCTGCCTTCTACTAAGTCTCCAGGTCTCAGTTCTCCCCAGTCATCTCATCCCAGTTTTTTCCAAGAATATTCTTCAATATTAATCACCCATTTTTCTTTCCTTAATACATTCTGTGTGCATGATATTGTATATCTGTGACTCCTCCCAACCTTATGAGTAGGCTTTGTTTCGTCAGTCAGTCCCATGATCTAGAAGGAAGGGGTATCTTCCTCCTAATGTAAAATGACTATTTTGTTTTGTGTGACCTAACTTTTGATTCGAATGTGCAAGATAACGAAAATCAGAATCACTGTAATCTGCATGGCAGAGGGAGCAATCCAAGATGTTAGCTGTTCTCATGCATTGGATATTTTCTGAGATAAAACGTTTTCCCATTTTTCTACAAATGTCTCCATGACACACCATGCAGATTTCATATGGTCATATTTCTACAATATGTATTTTGTTACATGTGTCTAACAGCTTCCCTCACGATTATATGATTTTCAATGAAATACATTTCCAATTAAACAAACTATCTGCTTGTTTTCCTATTCAACTTGGAAATGAAGAAATGCTGACTTCAGCCTGCTGATGGCCCTGGTGATACATCCTTTTCACATTCTTCTTCCTGATATGAAAATATATCATAGCAGGGTTTCTTTTGCTTTTTTTCATGGAGATCGGATAAAGTATTGCATGACTTCAGCTAATGAATTTTATGAGTGGCTCTGAAATTATATATGTGGGCAGTCATAGTGGGCAAACACCAGAGCGAGTGGCTGGAAAGCTAATGTTCTTTGGGGAACAAGAAAGTGCCAGTGGTCAGCTGCACAGCTGTAACACATTTTAATCTCAATGCCCCTGGGAAAGTATTGGAGTATTACTACAGTCATTCATTGAGGTTTCTGCTTTCCACACCTCTTTGACCTGGCACTACTACATTAGCAGTGGCGTACACGCACCAGTGCACATACACATGTGGAATTGCCCATGCAAGTGTTGTTCACTGAAGGAGAGCTTTGGACTAAGGGCCTCATTACACAGAAGGCGGTAAACTAAGGTGCTAATAGCACCTTGGTCCATGCCGGTAAATTACTGGTACCGCCATGGCGGAAATGGGAATTACTGCCCTATTCCAAGGTTGACAGGGCGGTAATTCCCCCTTCCTCCATTGCCCTTCCCCATTCCCATTTTTGCCCCATAGGGCATAATGGGAATGGGGAAGGTGCTAATTACGGTACTGCAAATTGCAGTACCGTAATTAGCACCCTGGTCCCTTTGCGGGTTCGTTTTTTAACTCCTGCTTTTAGCAGGCGTTAAAGTATCAACCCGCAAAGGGACCTCTTAATAAGGCGGTAAGGGTTAACGGTCACCGGTACCCTTACTGGTGACCGTTAACCCTTACCGCCTACCGTGTAATGAGGCCCTAAGTATCAGAGTGTAACTACAGTCATTCATTGAAGTTTCAGCTTGCCCCCCCTTTGATCTGGCACTATTACATTAGCAGCGGCGCATACGCACCCGTGCGCATACACATGTGGAAGTGCCCATGCAAGTGTTGTTCACTGGAGGAGATCTTTGGACTAAGAATCAGAGTATTACTACAGTCATTCATTGAAGTTTCAGCTTGCCACGCCCCTTTGACCCGACAGTACTACATTAGCAGCGGCGCACGTGCACCTGCCTGTGCGCACACGTAGGAGTGCCCATGCAAGTGCTGTTCGCTGGAGGAGAGCTTTGGACTAAGGTGAACTGGCATCCAATGCATATGGACTCCCTTCCCATTTCTATTTGATGGACTGTTATTCCTGAGCTATGTACTGAGTAGAAGTCTTTCATCACTGTTTCTTTTTCCCTTTGTTGCAGTATCGGAGTATTACTACACTCATTCTTTGACGTTTCAGCTTGCCACGCCCCTTTCAGCTGGGACTACTACATTAGCAGTGACGCATGCTCACAGTGAGCTGGGTGATCTGTTGTGTGCTTTCCGCATGCCGTGGTCGCGTATTATTAGCAGTCTCGATTTTGCATCTATAGAATATTGTCCTGGGAGCCAGTACTTTTACCTGTGGAATAGTGAGGTGGTTCTCGTCCCCATCCTCCCCTCTCGCCAGTACCTCCCTAATTAACATTGTGTGAGCTCCCATTCTGGGTGGGCTCTGACGGAGCTATTATTAGCTCCCCTATGCTCTTACCTGGTTCAATTGTAGTTTAGGCTGAGCTGACACTCCAATGGAATATAAGTCAGTTGAGTATCCAGGCACAGCACTAAAACTCATGAGAATGTCTGCGCACATCAAACAAGGCGAGCAGGAAGAGCAGTCATGAACATCCAAAACTATCTCCGAACCAGGTCTTCTAAATGACACCCATTTACTTAAAATTACTAGCTTTCTTACTAAGAAAGACCATCTGGAAAGCCAAGAGGTGAGCCAATAAAGTGGGATTGGGAAGACAATGCTCTTTGTTCTGTAGTTGAGGAGCTGAGACCACTGTTCCACGTATAGGCACCAGGTTATTCTCTCAAGTATTAAACCAATCCAACCAAATGGGACATGTGTAAGGGAGTTGCCTCTATGTTAGGGTAAGGACACAGAGCCAGAGCTTTCGTGGGATTTTTCTACCCAACAGTTTTCTTTATTTACAGGAAGTTTTTTTTCTTTCTTTTAGGGAAAAAAGGATACGTCTTGTCAGTCTGAAAAACCAAATCCCTAGCCATTGTTTTGCCCCCCACCTTCCTGGGCAACCATGCACCGGTCTAGACAATCTTAGACAACCTCCTAGGGGGTTATGGATCACTATACTCCCCTTGCTGCATTCGTATCTCAGGCCCTATGTGCACTGTGTTACTCCTATCTTACTGCTGTGGACACAAATAACATAAGACACAACACAAAGATTCAATTATAACAATGAAATACATTTATTTATGATCACACAGCATAATGCAGGCAATGCTAAAACTCTAGCTACTCTCGAATTTGCACCTTTTATACTTCTGGTGCAAAGCAAATCTATCATGCAATAAATATAAGCCTTACACATTTTTAATACAAGTCTGTAATGCAAATGCAGCCCAAATGCAAGCGTCAGCATCCATCACCTTCATGCAGGATCAAATCCACACCAATCCACACCATTCCTTCACACTCACTCACTAAACAATCCCTGTCTGATTGGCCTTCTATCAAACCCAAAGCAATCAGTTTAGTCGAGGCCATAGACCATACTTCCCATTTGCTTCCCTTGGTCTCCAGCTCTGTTGTTTTGCCAGGTCTCTCCTTTATGCACGACTCTGCAATCAGTCAGTCAGTGGCAGGCCTCAAGAACTGGTAACTGCCAACTGCCAAGCTCTCCCTCTGCCAGATCGATCTCATCAAGGCCTCATCAGTCTGCTGCACCAAGACACCACGTTCTCATTGCATCTCGTACTCCATCTTGCACCATCTCCAGCCAACAACCAACAACCTCAGCAACGAACTCCAGCCAACTCCCTTTCCCCCTTTGTTAGACTCTTCCAAAATGACGCACTCATCTCTCCAAGGTTAGATACATTCTTTAAGCTAAGAAGGTCTGTCTGTCAGCATTTAACAAAATGCCTGCCAGTCTGTGTTATGTGTTCTGTCTCGTGTTATGGTCACTACGTGTGCTGTGTCAAAGTGTGTCAAAGTGACATTGGACATCACATCTCTTTCATGGCCATCTGTGTCTGGTGGAAAATACCATCTATTCCCATCTATTCCCCATTCACTTCACTGTTGGCATCTCTCTGCATTACGAAATGCTCTCTTAGTCCCTGTTTTCAAAGCAACTCCTTGTGTGAAAAGGGCTTCTCTCTCCTCTCTACCCACTCCATGTCACGCTCCCTCCCACCTTTGTCTCCGCGGCACACCAGCTCAAACTGATTAGCCTCCTTCCCCACTCGGGCAAGGGTTTGTATTATCTGTGTCTCTCTGCCAATGTTTACGAATACTTGTACACTGTTAATTCAAAACAATCTTCGCGCACCGCGGCACAAACAACTTCTCTGTGTCTTCATCAGAAATGGCTTTCAAATGCCAGCTAAATGTTTCCTAGCGTTTACGATTCCTCTCACAATGCAAGCGCTAACTATATACAAAATCATTCTAAGTGCACACTCTTCATACATGAATACATACATAACAGTTTCTTCATGTGTCTCTACAAAGCATAACAATGCCATTCTAAATGGCACTTCATGGCATTTTCAAATATGCACTGTGTCTGTCATTTCCAGGCCTCATTCATTCTCAATCCTGCAAACAATACATTTCTCTCAGCCTAAGCGCTATAATGCATATGCAAAACATCATCTCTACATGTCATGATGTAAATATACTGTGTCTCTAAAGCACAATCATGGCACTCCAAATACGTGCAAGTGTCATTCTATTGCAAATGGCAAAGTGGCAGAACAAAGTGGCAGTCTAATATATGGATACTATAATGATGCTACTTCTGCAATGTACAATGGGTAGCTAAACAGGATGCAATCATTCCTAAAGGGTTAACACTAAATAATGGTTCTCTAACAATGGGGCCTAATGGGTATTGGTTCTGTAACAAAGATCCAGATTCTCTCCAATGAGTCTAATGATTCTCTATCAATGGGTCTTATGATTCCTCTAATGATAACAATTCCAGGCTCCTCATTTTATCAGATTCCACAGTCTTTGCTGCAAATCCTTTAGATAGCTTCTCTACTTGTGGCTTCTTTTGGCGGAGAGATTGTATAGGTAAGTGGTCTTGAAGCATCTCACAGTCTCTTTCCTCATAGTTTCGACTTTCTGTATCTGTCTCTTGTAACAGGTTTCATTGAGTTTCTTTCTTTTCTTTAGTTTCAATACTGTCTCATTAAGTCTTTAGTCTTTCTCTTTTCTCTTCTTTGTTTTCTGTCTCTTTACAACACTTTTCTTTTACTCAGCCGCCTTCTTTCTTTTCCCTTTCAATTGGTGACTGGACACTGAGTCACTAACCATTGCCTGTCATCTCACATTGACTTGATGTTGGTAGTACAACTTCCCCTCATCAACGTAGCTTTTTTTTAAAAAAAACCTCTGTTCACCTGCATAGTTCTTGAAAGAAAGTCTGTTCATAGTTTTTTTAAGAAAGAAAAGAAAGTCTGTTCCCCTTCAAGTTAGCCTTTCCTGCTGTTTTCAGCCAAATAAGGGACTTCCCTTCACTATATCTGTATGGGAACACGTACCTTGCTAGTGACGCCTCCTGTTACTTCGTCTGCTTCGGTGCTCCGTAAACGCTCAGAGCGCTCTCTTCCTTTCCTTCGTATCAACAGTTTCCCTCGTTTCAGCGTACCGCTCACTCTGTCTCTTTTGGCCCCTCCTCCTCCTCTCGTACGCGATCTGCCTTGGAAATGCTCCAGCTGGAAGCCAGCTGACCGCGATTAAAATCTCCTCTGGAGTCGGAGGGAAGGGAGACACGGCTCTGCCTCCAAACGCCTTCTTACGGGGCCCGTACTTCATCAGGCAGAGCTCTTTCATGAAAACGTTATATGTCGGCGAACAGTCACCCTTGCAACAGGAATCAGAGCTTCCACAGTGCAGCGGCGCCTTCTTCTCATGAACTCGAACAAAGGTTTTCACAGCGCAACGGCACAAGCAAATCAGGAACACAAAACATTAAAACTCTCGTACTCGTATATCTTCAGTATGCCCACACGTAACTGTCACTCTCTGTCTCGCCCTCCACCTCGCTGGTTACCTGGCAACCAAAACAAAGCAGCTGCCATATTAGAAAAGGGCCCCTCCTGAAGTGCTTCTCATATTGTAAGTGTGAGCATATCATGGAAATTAAAGTATTTGTTTCCACATCTATTATTATTTAGGAGTTATTAACCAGGACTTGATCACATATCATGGATGTGGGCAGACATCTATGATGCCTGGCCCTATACATGCAGCCAAAGGTATGGATGGGAGGCACATACATTTGAAAAAGGAGGTGTAGTACCCACTGAGGTGGGTGCATGCTCCCTTGGCCGCCCCCCACCTGCCACAGCCTCAGGATCCTTTTTTTACCCCTCCCCCTCCCAGGATGAACCGGAAGTGCAGATTAGGAACTGTGTGCACCCCACATTCCGTCGATTTTTCTGAGGTACTTATGGGGAAGAATGAGAGTGCGGATGTGTCTTGAGGAATGGGAGGCTGCTTTATCCATATGAGTCATACTGTGCTTAGATGAGGTACTGATTACATGGCCGGCCATATAATGCAGAGGCACGTCCTGGCCGCTGTCCGCGACACTCTCTGCCCTGTTTCCCTGAACAGTTGAGAGCTCAATAACCATGATCATCAGCTAGACATGAGCTCATCCAGCATGAGCTCAAATGAAATGTTTCAGGCTTTAGAAAATGTATTAACAACTTTGGTTGATAAGTGCGACAGCATGGAAGGCGAGCTGGATGCGCGTTCCTTGCTGCTGCGCAAAAGTATCAATAAAGGTAGAAAGGTCCTGAAAGACTGCAGCACAAACAAAGGGAATATACCACCATCCGCTGCTACACTGCGAAGTAAGGATATTAAGAAACTCTTAATGAAGCAAGCAAGGGATGTAACATTACTGAGAAATTGGAAACCCTGCCAAGCAAAACCAAGAAACATTGATATAAGGGAGGCAATACCTGTCAATCTAAAGAAGGCGCACACAGGCAAAAGAAAGTCTCTCAAGCGGTAATGTACAGGCACAACAATATCCCTAAGACCAATAATGGAGGTATCATCCCGGACCGACAATTATCTCACATAGAGGGAGACGTAGTGAATATCCCTCGAGAGAGAGCCACAAACACATGCGCAATTGACTGCTGAGATCTCCAGTAGTAATGCCCACAAAGTGCTGGTTTATACCACCCATGAGAGGCCTCTGCCCATAGCAATCAAGACCAATGATATTAGGAGTTTTTTAGTAAATCCAGTCCAGAAGGAGCACTCTCCTCCCTTTCCACCTTGGCAAGGCGGACGTAAAATAATTACTAAGAGAAGAAAGAAGGCAAAGACGGATATGGCCATTCTGGACACTGTGCTGCTTGATATCCAGAATGTCTTTGTTGAAACGAAATACATGGAAGGCGCCGCTAAGAGTGCTGAGGTGACAAACTTTAGTCCCTCTACAAACGCTAGACAGAAATCTCCGGAAGAATTGGACGTAATTGAGATAAACATCGAAAAATTAGATAACAAGAATAGACAATTAGGTGAGAGCCATGCTCGGAACTCTATACATGCTCTTCAATTCCAGGTAATAGAGCGAGCTAATGAAACAGTACTTTAGAATAGAACTCGTATAATTGAGCTACACCACTCTATAGGTCCTTTACGGATGGTGTCCTCTAAGGACTTTAACATTGTTGATCAATTGGTTGCCTCTGTGACCGTGTCCACGAATGTATGGTGTGCAAATACATCTATTCTGGAATACATTCCACAACATCTTAACCATTTCAGGAACCTGGGTTGCTCCTCTGAAGAGATATCTATGGATAGAGTGAAATATCAGTCGAGCATCAGCAGTGCTGTCTCTACTGCAAGTTAAAATGTACTCACTGCTGAGAATTTCCAAAACAGGGGCAGTAAGAATGCGTACGATGAGCCCCGTATCTGGGTGGAGGTTTTAGATAAGATTGTTAATGCTATATATTAAAGAAAAGAATATATCCGCTGTCATGGCTATCATCAATAAATGTGCAATATAGAAACATAAAAATAAAATGATGAGCTCCGAATAGAATCCCATGTTGACATGCCTGAGGGCCACTGGCAATGGCTGCCCGTGGCATTTAAAACTCAGTTTGAGAGGCAACATCGCTGACATCGATGTTATTATGTCCTGGAACACTAGAGGGAATTCACATTTCACAAATGAAGATGGTCTGCTTGCTAATATGCAGTTTTTCTTTGTGGTGGTCCTGCACGAGACTTGGCTCTGGGAACACTGCAAAATCGATGGCCATAGCACGTTACAAAGACTCGCAACTGAAGGGCCTAAGGGTTGCCCGAAGAGAGGGCTTTTGAGCTCAATCAGACACACCTGGGTGGGCGGTGACACTATCTGGTCTACTGCTATGGTGCTGGCAGTCCTGGTACGCTGTGACCAGATTCAGGCCCCGCCCACATTAATAGTTAATATGTATTATCCACCAAATGCAGGGCACAATAAAGCCAACATACTGACAGTAACGCGGATTCTGGCCACTCCCCCAGCCCCAGCCACTCCTGTCATTCCATTGGGCGATGTGATTGCTAATATTGAGCGCTCCCAGGTGTGTGAAGATGACATGCAAGGATCTGGCTCTTTTGGCCACAGTTCTTCAAATCGACAAGGAAAAGCATTGTCCCATTTGTTTCTTAAATATCAGCTGTCCATGCTGAATGGTAATTGCCCTAGTGATTGCGATAGAAGTGCAGCGCGAGTTAGTGGACAACGCATGTCGACTATTGAGTACATAGGCCCTCATTACACGGACGACGATGGACCAAGGTGCTAGTAGCACCTTGGTCCATGCCGTTAAAATACCGGCACGGTCTTGGAGGAAAGGGGAATTACCGCCCTATTCCAAGGTTGGTGGGGTGGTAATTCCCCCTTCCCCCATTGCCCTTCCCCATTCCCATTTTTGCCCCATAGGGCATAATGGGAATGGGGAAGGTGCTAATTACGGAACCGCAAATTGCGGTACCGTAATTAGCTCCCTGGTCCCTTTGCGGGTTGGTTTTTAACGCCTGCAAAAAGCAGGCGTTAAAGTCTCCAACCCGCAAAGGGACCTCGTAGTAAGGCGGTAAGGGTTAACGGTCACCGGTACCATTAACGGTGACCGTTAACCCTTACCGACGTCCGTGTAATGAGGCACAGAGTCACTAATGTTTGTTTGTTTGTTTGTTTATTTATTTATATTGCGCACCAGACTCTGAGGTATCAGGGCACAGGCGATACAAGAAGTCTTTCAGCTTAGGTTGGCAATGGCATATAAAAGTACAAATCAAGAAATACATACACATATTGTACAAGAGAAGGTGGAAATATTCAGTGCAGGTGGAACACTATACAAAAGCAAGATAACTGGACATTCTGAGAGGTATTTACAGTGAAGTGAAGAGGGACACAAGAGCATTACTGGTCGTTGTTTTTAAGCCGGTTGATGCAATTCTGTCTAAAGTTCATGTAAGTTTGGTCAGCACGCAGGGATGAGGGCAAGAAGTTCCACAGCTGTGCTGCTTTAACTGGGAAGCTGCTACCCCGATAATTAAAACCTTGGGACATTAAAGCAATTAGTATTAGCTGTTCTCGTGGGCCTAGTCGAGGATTTTCTGATGAATCTCTCAGTAAGTTAGCAAGGCGGAGTCTTATTCAGACATTTGTAGGTGAGTGAAGCCGTTTTCATTTGGATTTTGTCACAGGTGGATAGCCAGTTGTTTTGTCTTCTAATCTCAGAAATGTGCTCTTTCTTTGCATTGCTGAGGGCCGCTCTGAGGGCATTATTCTGGAGAGTTTGAATGCTTCTGGTGATGTATTTATTGGCCCCAATGTAAAGGGCGTTACAGTAGTCCAGTTTGGACAAAATAAGAGCTCTGGCAAGGATAATACATAGATAGACATGGTTTACCAGCTCTAATTAGTTTCCATGTACATGCAGTGGCGGATGCCATGGCGTTTACTTGTTTGGAGAATGTGAGGGTGCAGTCTAGGTAAAAGCCTAAAGTTTTTACCTCTTTGGCTACTTTAATAGAGTTGCTGTCGATGTAGAAGGCAGTGTATTCAGAGCCAAGTTTTTTGAGATTTGAAGTGGTACCCAGGATGATGAGCTCTGTTTTGTCATCATTCAGGCATAGACCATGTGCTGCCATCCATGCCTGGATGATGAGGTAGACTCTATTCACCAAGGCCAAATCCTTATCATAATCCCCAGTAAGTGGTAAGAGAATCTGGGTATCATCTGCATAATTAGTGTAGGTGATACCAAGATGGTCCGGATCATCGAAAAGGGGCTGGGTGAATATGTTGTATAATGTAGGTGAGACCCATGATCCCTGGGACACTCCACAGGTCATAGGGATAGGGTCTATGGCTGCTGAGGGTGAGAAGACTCTCATGGTCCTCTTTCTTAAGAATGATTCTATCTAGCCTATGGCCTCCTTGGAAAAGTGTGCTGCTGAGTCCAGGTGGTTGCATAAGACCTTGTGATCCACAAGGTCTAAAGCAGCCGCGAGATCAAGGAGAAGAAGTAGGGCTGATTTTCCTTTGTCTCTGAGCTCGTCAATTTGGGTCTTGAGGTCAATTAATGCCGTATCCGTACCGTGTTGTGGTGGAAAACCTGATTGCCGAGCCCATAGGAGCTGGTTAAGCTCCAAATACTTCTGTATTTGTAGATAGGCAACCGTATCTAAAATTTTGAGGAGAAATGGCACTGTAGTGATGGGCCGATAGTTGGTCGGGATGGTTGGGTCTAAGGTCTGTTTTTTAAGGGTTGGAAGTTCCCAAGAGTCTTTATGGTTACTTGGCCTGTAGAGAATGAGGCATTAATTAGCTTCGATATGAAAGGTGCAAGGTCTCTCACTGCATCCTTAATGAGTTGGGCTGGGCAGTCTGGGATTGGTCGCCCTGACAATTCGAGGGTTTAAGGGAAAGTATAACTTTTTCAACCTCAAGAATATACATTTTAGAGAAGCTGTAGCTGAGTGGAGAATGAAGAGAGGGCAGCGGGGTATTGTTGGGTGAAGTCATGGTAGTTAGGGATGCTTTTTTTTTAGGGATGTTATCCTGAAGAGTAGTGACTTTATTGGCTAGTGCCTGCTGAATATTAGAGCACCAGGTTTTGTCCTTTGTACAGTTATCTTGTACTGGGATAGGTGTTTCTAATTCTTTTAAGATTGCAAATAATTCCTTCATACTGGAATTAGCTTGTGAGATGCTGTGCTTATAGGATTCTCGTTTAGCCAGTAGAATGTCTTTCTTGTATTGAGTTGATATATTGCTGAGGTGGGTTCTATTTTCGAGAGAGGGTAGTAGTCTCCATGAAGCCTCACATCTTCTTTCTCCATTCGCACGGTTTTCAGGTCTGACGTGAACCAGGGATTAAGGTGGACTTTAGGTTTGCAGTGTCTCATTTTTATCGGGGCAATGGAAACAAGTGCATCTGTCATAATACTGTTATGCTCTTCGACTAGTATGTTAGGATCCGTATTATCCGGTAGAGAATTGAGGGCAGGAAGGATAAGAGGAAGAAGTTTATCAACCGTTATATTCTTTTGGTTCCTTGTTAGAGTAGGAGTGTGCATGGAATATATTTGAAAGTGGGCCTTTTAGTTGCTAGTGTGAATGACACAAGGTGGTGGTCTGTCCAGGCCTGTGGGGTTATGGTGGTGATTAAGGCGTTGCAATTATAATCTGCCACCCAGTCGCGTGTTCTGCCTTTGTTGTGAGTAGGCTGGTTCACTCTCTGGGTGAGGCCTAATTCTGACAAGATGTTGGCAACAATAGTTGCGTGTTGGTCTTTGGGGTCATTAAAACCCAAATTAAGGTCACTTAACAATTGTACTTGCAAGGTGCTTTTTAGGTTATCTGAAAGAATGGTGGTCATATCCTCCTCAAATGACCTGATGGGTTCAGGAGGTCTGTATATGAGGTGAATGGTGAGTGACTGGGAGTTAGCGATAGGTAGTTTGGCTGTGAGGATTTAATGTCTGAGGCAGGGGCCAGTCTCATGGATAAGTTAGATTTGGCGATGAGGGCTATACTTCCTCCTCGTGCTTCGCATCTGTCTGCTCTCAAGATGGTTTAGTCATCGGGAACTGCTAACATTAGGGCAGGGCCTGCTTCCGCGTGCAGCCAGGTTTCGGTGATTGCCAGAAAGTCATAGTTTTCTGCCAAAATAAGGTCCGATAACTCTGTGTCATGCGCGACTAGAGATCTGGCGTTTATGAAAGCCCCTTTGAGGTCTGAGGCAGGGAAGTCTGGTGATAGAGGGGATGGCCTGTACGGCGCTCTGGGGCTTAGTCTGTTGGGGGGTTTTATGGGATGGATTATGCATAGTATGAGAGGGTAGCGAGATAATGGCAGGCTTTTCTCTAATAGTAGTCTGTGTACTAGGTGGACTTTCTCTCTTATGGTCTGAGTTAGACATGGAGCTGGCAAGTGGTTCAAATAATTTGGCCAGTCTAGAGCTGAGTCTTGTATTCCTGGAGGCTATATTGCAGGGTCTATTAGAATGTAGGGGACCCCAGGAGGGGTTCAGGTTGCTTTACAAGTGTTCATAGGCGGGGTAGTTAAGATGGGATGAGGTGGGCATAGCACCCAACGTCATTGCCCTGTAATTATGAACTTATGATCTGGTGCTAGTGGGTAGGAAGTTTTGTGGGGCTAGATGGTGGGCGTAGTGCTAGTAAGGAGCCTAAGGATACTAGGTTGAGGACGGTGGTGAACATATTGCTCTAAGATCCAGTATAACACAGTATAGCTCTATGGCTGTGACGGGTCACACTTAACTAGGCAGTAGGATAACAACTGGTTGTGGACACTCATATGATTTGCTAGATTTGGGCAGGTATTTTGTAACCATGAGGTCAAACGGTATTCATCATGTTATACATAAAGGCAGCAAATACAGTGAGATGCTCAAATGGGATGCAATCAGTTTCAGGCGCCAGATATTCAAATTGTTAAAATTATAGCGGGCAAAATTCGAATCACAGTAAATACAGTATTCACTAGCAGTAATTGCTCGACTAAGTTGCAGGATCTAGGCATGTATTTTGTTGCAGTGAGGCTAGACCATGTTCATTATGTTTTATACATATAAATAAGAATTGCAATGAAATACTGAAAAGGAATACTACCAGCTTCAAGTGATGCAAATGAGGCAGTATAGCAGCTTAAAGACTTTCAATATAATCAAGGTGCTGGAATTGGTTGCGACTGTGATAGTAGAAATGTTGGGATTGCAGGCTACATGCACGCAAGTAGGTGATGCTAAAGAATGGGCTGGCGACATCGGTAGGTGCAACACTGTGATGGCGACCCTTGAAATCGTAGTTGGCAAAATCCAGGATCAGATAACATACGCAGATGCTTATTTTCGGGTACGAGGGTATAGGGTAGGTGGTGTGGCAACGATAAGTGGCGAGGGTAGGCTATACCAATTTAATATCGGCACTAGTAATAGTTACTGGGCCTCATTACGACCCTGGCAGTAAGGGGTTTACGCCAGCGTTAGCTGCGCCGACCCCTTACCGCCAATTACGAGGTCCCCTAGCGCCATGGTGCTTTTAACACCTGCTTTTAGCAGGTGTTAAAATCCATGGCGCTAAGGGACCATGGAGTTAATTACGCCACCGTAATTTACGGTGGCGTAATTAACGCCTTCCCCACTCCCATTATGCCCTATGGGGCAAAAATGGGAATGGGGAAGGGTAAATGGGGATTGGGGACTTACCGCCCCGCCAAGGTCGGAATGGGGCGGTAAGTCCGCCAACCACCATGGCGTAAACGTAGTTTACGCCATGGTGGTAAAGTCACGGCCCAGGCGGTAACTTACCGCCTGGGTCGTAATGAGGCCTGTCTCAGCGTGGGGTTTACAGTAATAATCAATGATATTGTATGGGAGGAAAGGTCCTTGAGACCCCCACCCTCCATTTTAACCCCATGTGCTGATTATGGTTTGTTCACCAGCCACCCATGCGCCTGTGGCCAGGGATGTGTGATGGCTTCGGGACGACCCATGTCTATGCACACATTGACCAGAAAGCTGACCCCAGACTTCATTTTGTGCCACAACCAGACTCCATTTCGTGACACAACCAGACTCCATTTTGTACATGGTACCACAGGCCTCATAGACAAAGGTTGCCTGCAGAGCTGCAGCTCTCCCCTCAAGATCACGCACAGAGAGCCTGCCATCTCCCTCGCCCTCCTCCCCTCTGCGTTCCTGCAGAAGGCCTGTTCCCAGGGGTGACAAGGCGAGAACAAGCTACATGGCAAACACTGTATCTTTCACCTTCCGCAGTCCATCACTGACCTGCGGATGACCGGGCAAAGGCTTGGGTTTAAGGAAAACAATCCATCTCCACAAATATGCCCCATCCCCTTGCAGACCCCAGATTTATGACATACACTGTGGATAACCCCCCAACCTTGTTCTCCTTTTGAAGTAACAGATATAGATGCTACGCCTGTGTGCCACCCTGGTTCACCCATAACGCTAATCCCTCTGTGAAGGCTGTAAATTTCCTCATGTAAGTGCGTATTAAGGGGCTAAATTCAGAAAACGAAACAAGAAGGTCCTCACCTATTTGTAATGCACATGAAGCTATTAGTCATACATATATGTCCCATACTGGTAAACGAATTTTGTCTTTTGAGAAACGCTCACACTAATGTATGACGTGTTGATTCACTCGCTCGTTATAATACGAGATACCCAATCCAGATGTTCACTGGCTTTTCAAATATACATGTGTTCACATAATATGCTCAGCTTACATACTCGTCCAAAAGTATATGATGCAAGACAATAACGTTACAAGACTGTTGTAGATAGAATTTACTTTGTAACATGGTGTTCACGATAAACGTAAACGTGTAACCAATACAATGTTCATAAACTCGCATATTGCTTGATGTACCTGTACCACACTGGCCTTATCCTACCTCGCATTCTAAATGATGTGCATGTAACCCCGTAAAGTAGACGAGCTGGAAGCCACAGGGCCCGCTCTCCCTTATCCTGCAGTGCCGCATACTCAGCCCCCACCTTCCTCTCGCCTCAGGTCGGGCTGACATCTAAAGGCTCTTATTTCATTGACGATGTGATGCTGTAAGTGTAACCTCTCACCCCTTCGCTAAGCCTGCACCAAGTATCCGCCCTCCCCTAAGCCCCCAGACCCACATTAGCACCATAAAACTTGTTTCACACCCCGAGAGCTTGCATCCCACTGCCTTTTTGATGTACCAGCTATGTTCCCTCTGACCAGATAGTATTCAACCTCACCCCAACCCCGACTCACCATGGTGGCAGTATATTTACCCTTGTACTAACATACTATAAAGTTTTCCCCCACTAGATGTAACGTAGCAGAGTGATAGAGGCATCCCTAACATGTGCCCCCTGACAAGGCACCTGGACTCCTGAAGCAGTCCCTTTATTGAATGGTGTGTTTTATGATAATGAGATAAGAGCACCTAGAGTTGTGTGTTATTTCTCTTGTGATGTTAGATTAACAACTTGTAGGATTTACAGGGCATTATGAAGTATAGTTAACGCTGAATGAGTGTGTGTGGCCACAAGGGCAAATGTCAGTGCAGCCAAGATGTATCATTTCGGACATCTCCCGATTTGGCACTCCACCCTGATGAGCCCAGATGACCTACAAGCATCGCTGTGACACCACGTGGAGCCTCACCAATCCTGGAGATTCAACCGTACGCAGTATATACTGCTTCTCCCCTTTGCCCAATCTCATGGATTCATGTAATCCCCAGCTCCCACGTCATAGGTGACGTGGTTTTGTAACAAAAGGTGGATGTTTTCTGATGTTTGTCAGAGTGCTCTCGGAGTTTGCAGAGTTCTTTGAATGCCCTATTTTGGTTTCACCCGCACTTGGTCTTGGTCTCATTCCCTCCTGGGGTGTGCCCATTATTGACTCTCATTGGGGAGTGTTTTGTTGCATTTTTGGGGATGCTCACTTTCAATATTGCAATGTGATTGCAGTTTGGCATGTAGCGCATTAACTGCATGATGAGCCGTTGCCGTGTAGCAGGTGAAGACAGTTTCTCAATGCAGAGTGTGGGTAGGACGCCCCTAGTGCCCTGTGGTGAACAGGGGTAAACAGGGCCTTTGTCTAGGCCGGCGTTTCTGCCTGCCGGCGGATGTTTGCAGGTGAAAAAGCTTTGGTTGCCTAGCAACGAGGCAGCAAGGCCACAGCCTCAATCTGGGGCCGCGATGCACCTGCCATTACTGTTATTAGAGTGCCAATAACCTGGTGTTGGATATGGCTGTAGGTATCCGGGAAGAAAGCAATCAACGCCCTCTTTATTTCTTTTAACCATGGCTAATTACCAACCAAATGGAAACATTTCCATTAATAATGGAGGCAATCGGATAACTCGGAATACTATTAAACTAGAAAAAGCTAGAAGAGTGGCTGAACAGGAGCTAATAGGTTTCATAGAGAATATGCCAAGACAGCTGGACAGTAGCGATTCGACAATGATACAAGCATTTGAACATGTTCTGGTGGCCATCAAAGCTGTCACAAAACAAAAACACAATTATACTAGCACTAGTGAGAGATGGAATGCGACCCATCCAAAGAACGTATACTTTGACAGAGAAATTGTGAGACCAAAAATAATCGTAGAACTTGAATCGGCGTGATCAAGAATGCAGAGTGCCCCGATGCACCTCTGATAATTAAAACAGCCAAGAAAGAGTAACAACAGTGGCTACGTTGCCATCAAGCATACAAGGCCAATGAAGTTTGGCGAACTGTGGCTCATTTTGCCAAGTCGCACAACAACCAGGGTATATGAGCTGTGGTTGATGGTACAAAAAAGAAAGCCTTATCCATTAATATTGTGTCTGACGAGGAATGGACCATATGTGTGAATACGACCCTAGGAGCCCAAGACAAAATTGACGAGGTGATTACATTCAATGGGGCGCCTGGAGAGGAAGTCATACGGTTGATGACCTTATAAAATTGATCAAACATCTCCCTACTTCGCAAGCAATAGGCCCTGATGGCACCTGCAATGACTAGTCAGATTGTCTCCTGAGAAATGGCCTCTTGCCCTGAACGTATTATTTAAGTGGATAGCTAAATATGTGTAGATACCTAAGTCTTGGAATTAGAGATCCATACTGCCCATTTATAAAAAAAAGGGAGTTGGAGAGATCCCCCCAAGTATCGCATGTTGGCGATATCAGACATCCCCGCCAAAATATTTGCAAAAGTGCTATTGAAAGAACAGAACCAAGGGATAGCAGACATTCATATCCTTCCCTCTAATCATTCCGGCTTTCGCGCAAAATCCTCCACTATTCATGATATCACTAACTTAGTGTCTGCAATAGAATACTCTTCGAATTGACGTCAGCTCCCAGTTTACGGTGCATTCATCGACTTAAGTGCAGCCTTCGATACCATCTTGCGGCACAAACTGTGGATCAAATTAAATCGATGGGGTATCCCTGCTGGGCTGCTCTCTATGATCAGACTATTGCATACTGACACCTCAGTTGGAGTGAGACTCGACGGAGAAGGTAAAGAATCTGAATCAATACCAACATGCTTTGGGGTCAAACAGGGCTGTATCCTGGCTGCCACTCTTTTTAATAATAATAATACTAATAATTTAGCATTTTTATAGCGCTACGAACCCTCAGGTACCTGAGCACTGCTTATTATTACCCACGGTGTGTGGTGCTCATTTATCGACCTTGGAAGGATGAAAGGCTGATTTTGGCCCTGCCGGCATTCGAACCTACGTAGGCAGGCTCTGCATGGATGTCAAAGCGAGCGCTCTACTCGCTGTGCTATCTGACCGGCTGTGCTAATCTCTATCTGGCAGATTTTCCACTGGAACTTAATGCAATACCATCCAATGATGTCAAAATAGGTCCATCTAAATTAGGTTGGCTAGGCTATGCGGATGCCCTCTTGCTCTTAGACTATACTCCAAAAGACCTGCAGACCAAGTTGAATGCACTCAAAATGTTTGCAGTCTTAAATGGACTAAAAATAAATCTTGGATCTAATCTAATTGCCTTGGTAGGAAAAACAAAATCCCATGCCGTAAAAAACTTGAGGTGGTCTGTTGCTAGTCAGAATATTGAAGTAGTAGAGAGTTATAGATACTTGGGTGTTGTGATTGATCAGAAATTGTGTTGGAAGCAACAGCAGGCTGCAACTAAAATGAAATGTATGAAGATCACAATGGCACTAAGCCACTTCATTGAAACACAAGGGTGATGCTCATTCAGTACAAGTGTATTGTCATACTCCTCTAAAGTTGTTCCTTGTTTACTTTATGGTGTGGAAATTTGGGGGAAGAAATTCAAACTTGAGTTGAATAGATTAGAAGGGAAGATCTTAACATTTGTATTTAGAATGCCAAAGTCACTCCCATGTATATACTATAAGAAACCAACGTGACGCGCATCAGCGATATCATGGACTATAAAATTGCAATGCTTTTCATCAAATTATGCGCACTGAACAATGATACATTTATTGTAGAAATTATTAGATGTTTTAATAATCTGGACAACTACTATGATATATGTGTTATAGATTATATGCAATCTACTTATTTTAAATGGGCAAATGAAAATGCTTATGACTGGCTAGAGTTTTCACATGTGAAGATCAAGCGCCAACTGAAAAAATTGATTTGTGAATTAGGTAAAGAACGAGTTATGATTAAACTTGCAAGTTAATAGTGGTATGTTCTAACAACAATGATTTAACTATTCTGGAATTCCTAATTATCAGTCTGCATTTCCTGACAGTAAAACCTTTAGGCGATACCTACTGTTCAAATTTAATATGTGTGATACCCTGGAAATAGTGGGAGCCAAATGCGGAATTCTAAGAGCCAATAGGTTGTGCAGACTATGGGGAACTTCTTTAATTGAAAACACAGAACATATTATCGGTGGATGCAAGAGTCTCAACTTTTTTAGATTGAACTACTTGAAAGCCTACGATAATAGTAGCAATCTTGACAATGTGGATAACATATGGGAAACACTTTTAAAAGGAAACAATATGCATTTAATTTTTCACATGATGACTTTTTATGAGCTTAGTCTAAATATTCTTAAACACTTGTCTACTGGTATTCTTTTCTTAGAGTATTAGATTGGTGTTTGTTATTTTACTCTTTTATCGATTCTTCCTAGTTTTTATTGGATGTTCTGTTGTGTGATATATGTAATCCTTTGTTGGCTGAATGCATATTAATATAATAAATCAATACATGTGATAAGTCTCTTCGAAGATATACATCAGCCTAGATTTGGCAGTGTTTCATGGGGCCTTGCTTTCAAATCCAGTATCATCATGATAGATCACAATAGCTCGGTGCTTTCTCTGGTTTTTGATATAAATTCCTGAACTGGGGTTAAGTTTTAGAAACGTTAATTCTTGGACACTTTCAAGTTACCTGAAGCTAGATCTAGCAATATGTTTGGGCATATTCATGAGGATCTGTTGCAGAGGTAAATGATCCGGATCCTGTGCTGTATGTGTAGCGCTATGAAGCTGATGATCAATATGAGAGTCTCAGATTGATGTAACAATGCATTCTCTTTATTCTTCACGAATACTGAGATGCCATTGCAAGAGAAACTGTACATTTCAATGTGCATCAACTGCCACCCCATTCAACCTGTGCCCCCTCAGAATGACTTCTATGGCTTTCTCTATTGTGAGAGGCCACAATATCTAGAATAATTCTTCTGCCCATTCCTTCACCACATCACCCAGCTGGGCACTACACAGGATGGCAGCATCTGCTTTGTCTATGGCAAATACAATGTTAGTGACTTCAGTATCCTCCTAAACTTCTAGGAGAGTCAAAGCTAGACCCACATCTCTTGAAAAACCCACTGTCCCTTTGCCATTTCCTCCAAAATACTGTTCAAGTTCTTCTGGTATCAAAGGCAATGCCAATACGGTTATCACAATTCTCCAGGCATATGCCATCCCTACTCATTCTATTCAGTGACACTTATGCCTGGATTGTAGATCCTAGGGCGCTGTTTGAATTGGATCATTCTTGAGAAGTCATGTGTTGCTGTTGTCAGAATTAGATAGAAGTCATGTGTTGCTGCTGGCAGAATTACATAGAAGTCATGTGTTGCTGCTGGCAGAATTAGATAGAAGTCATGTTTTGCTGCTGGCAGAAATAGATAGAAGTCATGTGTTACTGTTGGCAGAATTAGATAGAAGTCATGTGTTGTTGCTTGCAGAATTAGATATCTATCTATCTATCTGTGCTCTTGTATTGCGCCACTAACCCTAAGGTCTCAGGGCGCACACAGGAGAGAAAGAAACAGACAACGAAGAACATAGAATTAAAAAAAAAGGACAACAAGGATGGTAGAAACAAGACGGACTCTACCAGAATCAGGAGTCATAGGATGTTATAAAGCAGACACGATAAGAGTAGTGTCAGTTGCAAAAGGGTGAGGAGACCTTACCCATGGCCTAGATCAAACAAGAAGGTTTTCAATTGTTTTTTGAAGACAATTACTGAACTGATATTAGCCAGATGTTTTGGCATGGAGTTCCACAGGGTAGGAGCCCAGGAATTGAAACTGGCTCCTCCAAACCTCTTCAGCGTAAACATAGGTTGGAAAAAAGAAATGTTCCTGCTGGATCGTAATAAACAACCATCAGGTTTCTTTTTTAACCTGGTCTTGAGGTATGATGGGGCCTTGCCATGCAAGCTTTTGTACACGATTGACAGCCCCTTGTGGTGCAGTCGTTGTTGAACGGGCAGCCAATGCAGGCTGCGTCGTGCTTCAGAAACATGCATATTGCGCCCAAGTCCAAGCACAGCTCGCACTGCCCTCTTCTGGATCACCTGCAATGTTCTAAGATTTGTCTGAGATGTACCAATCAAAAGACTGTTACAGTAGTCCAGCTTGCAGTTCACAATTGCAGCCACTATCAATGCAAGATTTTCTCTGGACAGATAAGGACGGATCTGCCATAGAAGTTGGATGCAAAAGTGGCAAGAAGACTTGAGGAAGTTAGTCTGCCGAGTAAAAGACATCTGAGGGTCAAATCAGATAGAAGTCATGTGTTGCTGCTGGCACAAATAGAGGTCATGTGTTGCTGCTGGCAGAATTAGATAGAAGTCATGTGTTACTGCTTGCAGAAATAGATAGAAGTCATGTGTTGCTGTTGGCAGAAATAGATAATAGTCATGTGTTGCTGTTGGCAGAAATAGATAGAAGTCATGTGTTGCTGCTTGCAGAATTAGATAGAAGTCATGTGTTGCTGCTGGCAGAATTAGATAGAAGTCATGTGTTACTGTTTGCAGAAATAGATAGAAGTCATGTGTAGCAGTTGGCAGAATTAGATAGAAGTCATGCGTTGCTAATGGAAGAAATAGATAGAAATCATGTGTTACTGCTTGCAGAAATAGATAGAAGTCATGCGTTGCTGCTTGCAGAATCAGATAGAAGTCATGCGTTGCTAATGGCAGAAATAGATAGAAATCATGTGTTACTGCTTGCAGAAATAGATAGAAGTCATGCGTTGCTGTTGGCAGAAATATATAGAAGTCATGTGTTGCTGCCGGCAGAATTAGATAGAAGTCATGTGTTGCTGCTTGCAGAATTAGATAGAAGTCATGTGTTGCTGCTTGCAGAATAGATAGAAGTCATGTCTTGCTGTTGGCAGAAATAGATAGAAGTCATGCGTTGCTGCTGGCAGAATTAGATAGAAGTCATGTGCTGCTGCTTGCAGAAATAGAAGTCATGTGTTGCTGCTTGCAGAAATAGTTAGAAGTCATGTGTTGCTAATGGCAGAATTAGATAGAAGTCATGTGTTGCTGCTTGCAGAAATAGATACAAGTCATGTGTTACTGCTTGCAGAAATAGATAGAAGTCATGTGTTGCTGCTTGCAGAATTAGATAGAAGTCATGTGTTGCTGCTGGCAGAATTAGATAGAAGTCATGTGTTGCTGCTGGCAGAAATAGATAGAAGTCATGTGTTGCTGCTTGCAGAAATAGATAGACGTCATGTATTTGTATTTATTTATTTATATTGCGCACCTAACCCCAAAGGGGTAGCAAGGCGCAGAGGCAACAAGAGGATTGCAAAGCTTGGTTACATACAGGGTAATGTGGTCCAGCCGTGGTTACAATGCTGGACACGCCAAAAAGAAACAACGCGCCGAAGAGGCATGGGTTACAGAAATATACAACATAGGCGATACTATATACAATACATCGATTGTCTAGTGACAAGGTAACTGCACTGATCAGTTGGCAACCTAAATATACATATTTACAATCATAATATGGCACGGAGCCTTCTTTTGTTTATTTTGGTTGCCTAGCAACCTTCCGTGCTCCCTGCTCATAGGCAGCTACGTGAGCCGGAGGCGGAAGCAGGCCCACCTTGCCTAAGGCACTCCGAGCCTAAGGCACACTTCCTGTCTGCACCTTCAGCAGACCTCCATATTCCACAGGGCTGGAGCCCTGCAACACCATCTACACCAGCGCTGCCGAGCAGCGAGGACAGCGCGCTGCAGGGGCAGCTAGACGCCGCCTCCTCACTCGAGCCGCGCACAGCCGATCAGCTGTTGCTGATGCAGTTCCCTCGACGCGGGACCTGCAATCCCCTGTGGCTCCTATCTAGGCCACATACCACGACCCATCCACCCCAGCATTCGACACCAGGAGCCGTCGCCGTGGTCCCAGAACCCTAAGATGGCCGCCGCAGCACGGAGCCTTCTTTTGTTTATTTTGGTTGCCTAGCAACCTTCCGTGCTCCCTGCTCATAGGCAGCTACGTGAGCCGGAGGCGGAAGCCGGCCCACCTCGCCTAAGGCACTCCGAGCCTAAGGCACACTTCCTGTCTGCACCTGTCTGCGCCGGCAGCACGGCACGTGACTCTGCTCCGCTATCCAACTTCTCGTAACACACCTCGCCCCCATCGGAGTCGGATCTATCCACACCAGAGGCTCCACGTAAATCAGCCACCCACCACACTTCAGCCAAACATCGTCTGGCAGACGCAAACCGGCATCTGCTCACTTGCCACTTGACTGGACCCCCTGATCGCCGAGGCAGCACAAAGGTTAATTAAAGGTACTCTAAGGTGCACCCGCTTACCAGACTTACACCCCAGCCGCGCCATGTGCTTCACCTGCAACAGCTCTTAACGCATACCATTTTCCCGCTGACTGTGTTATTATCCACTGTTCCGCATATACTGGTATTTTAACCTGCATGCATACCTAGTAACTGCATGCTTCTTCCATTGGTTCAGCCTCCACTAACTACGGTCCAACGTTAACTCTGCACTTCCAATGACCCGCTGCTCTCAGTGCGCTAACACGCAGATACCTAACTGTGCTTTGACCCTAGGTGATTTGCTTAGTGTGTTGTTGCATAGCTGACCTAGTTGCAGACTACGCTGTTCTATCCTGGCCCCTCTAACTCCCCATCTGTGATATTAGCATTCGCCTGTATTCTAACCATATTTTTGAACTTCGAATCGAGGTATGCCCTGTCTGCATATGCTCTCAGGGTCCTAATAACCACTGACTGTGTTGTGCCTTATGGTCGCTACAGACCACTCTGATTGTATTGTGCACTAAGGTCGCTCCTAGACCTCACTGTAATGTGTTGCACCTCCTGGTCGCTCATCTGAGCTCTTGCCTCCCGCTGCTCGCCAGCCACATTGACATTCCTGGTACCCTAGGTTGCTCCCTAGCTTTCCCAGAACCTAACCGTTCCTGCCCTCCTGGACCACCCCACCTAACCTGACTGTGCCAGTAGCGTACCGCAGTTTAAAATCATGCTTCTAGCGTCTTCAAAGCCTGCCACTACCACATTAGTACTGAGCCTCCTTACTATCATGACTCCCGCACCCTCTGCCACGTGCCCACCCAAAGACAGAAACATGAGACTAAGGGCTAGACTATCCCAGCTACATGAACCTTCATCCTATCACACTTTTAGGGGCTATACCAACCAAACCAACCTAACCAACAAACGATCTCAACACCCCAAGCCCGCTCCACTGACACCAGGCGCCTTACCCACCAAGCAGCCACTGTCACAAGCCACAACCTCAACCAAAAAAATACAACCCGCTACCACCTTACCAACTAGCACCCTGCCACTAACTGCCGCCCTCATTAATGCCAGATCAATGGTTGCCCACGCTACCGAGATCTCAGACACTCTAACAAACGAGAACCTAGATGTACTATGCATTACTGAAACCTGGCTCCATGAGGCTGCTGGCCCCGCCATTATGCTAGCAATACCAGACGGCTACCAACTGCTAAGAGCTGACAGACCCAACACTAAAGGAGGTGGCCTTGCCATTATCCACAAAGCCAACCTGCCTATCCGTCTAGCCACTACCACGCCACTCCAGTCTTGTGAACTCCTCACTGCCAAACTCCAAATTTCATGCAACCGCACTCTTACCATCCATGTGATCTACAGACCACCTGGACCATTAGGCACCTTCGAGGACGAACTAACCAGCATCCTAACGTATAATGCAAAAGACCATACGCAAATCCTACTATTAGGAGATTTCAACCTTGGCTTTAACCACTGCAACGACAAACATGCCACATCTGTCGCCGCACTACTGCATGACTACGGACTAACGCAAAAAGTCACCACCCCCACCCACTCCAAAGGCAGAACTCTTGACTGGGTTGCGGATTGGAACTGCAACACTAGCATCACTAATATAACCCCGCAAATATGGACAGACCACCATCTAATTTCATTCTCCGCCGCACTTGACCTTAACCACCCTAAACCTATAGTAATGGCCCCGCCACACCCCACTAGAAGTAAAAAAGAAATTTCAGCAGAACAACTCCTTCCACATCTCCTCCCCACCCTCAATAACATAGACAACATTACAGACCCGACCTTACTTGTGGAAACCTATAATAATACCATGACCATGGCATTAGATCTGATTGCCCCCACCAAAATCCGTAAAGGCAAACAACTCTCCCACCTGAATAACTGGTTCACACCCCAACTGAAAGACCTCAGAACTCAAAAAAGAAAACTGCAATCTATATGGCGACATTCGCCCTCTGAGGGGAACAAAATCAAATTAGCCACCCTTGCCAAACAATATAAAAAGGAAATCATTAGTACAAAAAAAAACACTTACAACGACAGGATAACCAAAGCCAAATCGAATACTAAGGAATTATTCTCCATCCTGCGGGAAATGGAATCGCCCATACCACAAACAGACAATATCCCCAAAAATAAACTCTGGTGCACTAACATACAAAACGCCCTAGCAGGAAAAATCAGCTCTCTCCAAACTAAAATTGCAATTAAAAAAGCCGCCTTGCTAGTGCCACCTGAGCCCACCCCCAAGGCACACCCCGCCCCTAACCAGGCCGCTAACACTCCACACCCCTTCAGCTTCAAACAAATAACCATACTAGAGACAGAAAAAATCAAACTCTCCCTAAAACCATCCAATTGTAAAGGCGATAACTGCCCCCCTCAAATTATAAAAGATGCGGCGAGAGACCTAGCTCCCTTCATCTCAAAACTGATCAACGCCTCCTTCAAGACTAACCTAGTGCCCAATAACCTTAAACAGTCCTGGGTCCTACCCCTGCTAAAAAAACAAACTCTCGACCCTTCCATCCCGACAAACTATAGACCCATCACCACCGTCCCATTTCTACTTAAAATCATCGACAGGGCAGCCTACCTGCAAATCCAGGACTACCTTGAATCCAATAACTTACTTGGCTCACGACAATCTGGCTTCCGACCCCTTCACGGCACTGAAACAGCCCTGATTGACCTCAAGACTCAAACTGACGAGTTGAAGGACAATGGGAAATCAGCTATGCTACTCCTCCTTGACCTATCGGCAGCCTTCGACCTGGTAGATCATGCAGATTTATGCAATCACCTCGGCTCTGCTGCCCATTTCTCAAGCGATGCCATAACCTGGGTTCAATCCTTCCTTGCTAACCGGACTATGAGAGTCTTCTCCCCCCTTGCAGCTGCTGATCCCATACAAGTCTCCTGCGGTGTCCCCCAGGGATCATGTGTGTCTCCTACTATGTATAACATCTTTACCAAACCCTTGTTTGACAAGTTGGATAGACTGGGTGTCATCTACACTAACTATGCAGATGACACTCAGATCCTCATCCCCCTTTCGGGCAACTTCTTGGAAGACTCAGCTTTGGTAAACAAGATATACCTCCTCATTCAGGCATGGATGGCATCCCACGGCCTCTGTCTGAATGACGACAAAACAGAGATTCTGATCCTCGGCACAGAGACAGCGATTAATAAACTAGACCCCAACTACGCCTCATTTAACATTGACAACAATGTCATCAAAGTGATGCCCGCAGTCAAAACCCTTGAGGTCTATCTGGACTCAGCACTCACCTTCAAGCAACAAACTAATTCCCTAGCCTCCTCCACTGCCTATACTTGTAAACTGATCCGAGCATGTAGACCATTCCTAACGGAAGCCAGCTGTATTACCCTAGCTAATGCACTTATCATATCTAGATTGGACTATTGCAATGCCCTATATGCTGGATCTAACAAGTATATCCTCAACAAACTCCAAACTCTCCAAAATAACGCTCTTAGAGTAGCATTAAACTTACCCAACGGAGCCCATGTCTCCACCCCCAGAAGGAACATCCACTGGCTCAAAATTAATAACAGGATCACCCTCAAAACTATCTCACTCACATCCAAATGCCTCAACAATATAGCTCCCCCCTACCTAGTTAACAGAATCAACAAAAGAACCTCTAATCGCCCCACAAGAACATCTAACGCCTTCACCCTGCTGGTGCCCAGATATAAAAAAAGCACAGCTGGCGGCGCCAGCTTTCCAGTCACAGCGGCCCAAACTTGGAACAAACTCCCCCTAGAACTCAGAAAGGACCAACCCTACCCAAGTCTCAGACGCAAGGCACTCTTATGGCTACGATCTAACGACATCTAAGGTGATCCCCCTCCGCAACATTTCCATTCGCCCTGAGAGACACCCTCTTGACTATGCCCTGCTAACTTGTCCCTAGGTACCCCTACCCCCACTGCCAGTACCCAGCTACAAACTGCGGCTGACCACCACTTAGCTCCTTCTTGCTTCCGACACTTGACAATCAACCGCACTAGTTCTCTCTTACTGCATACCTCACTGAACTGTACCACCTTCCATTCTCTTTCTGTTTCCAACATCTGGCATTAACTGTCCAACACATGCAATCTATAATGTTTCTGAATCTGCTCCTACCGCTTACTTCTGTGTTTGTCACTGTAACCAAGTTCTCAAGTATTCTTGTAATGTTTGCGCCCGGCTACCTGCGGGTTTGGTTTTGCGCTATATTAAATAAATAAACAAAACAAACAAAATAGTGGTAGAGTGTCAGGGCAGCGAGAGAGCATGAGGTTGTTAAGTGTCATGAATCTTGAGCCAGGGGCTGGTCTTAGTTCTGAATAGGTGGTATGGGAGGTCCTCCCTGCAAGGAGGTGGAAGGGAGTTCCAATATTGTGCTGCTTTAACCGGAAAGCTGTTCCCACCCGACATAGAACGCTTAAACCTGGGCACCAGGAGGAGATTGGAATTGGTCATTCTAGAGGGGCGAGCGGAGGTGGGTCTGGTGAATCTAGAGATAAGGTATTGAGGGGCTGCTTGGTGGAGGCATTTGTGGGTCAGGGAAACCGATTTGAGGAATATTTTGTCTTTGCTAGAAAGCCAGTTGACAGACCTTCTAGTATCAGAGATGTGGGTTTTCTTTTGGATACTGAGGGCCGCTCTTAGGGCATTATTTTGAAGGATCTGAATTTTGTTTGTGATATATTTGTTGCATCCTACATAAAGTGCGTTGCAATAGTCCAACTTGGACAAGATCAGAGCCCTGGCTAGAGTGAGACAGTCAGACGGGGAGAGAAAAGGTTTGACTGCTCTGATGAGTTTGCATGTGTAAGATGTGGCGGATGCCATAGCATTAACTTGTTTCTTAAAGGTGAGAGTGGAGTCTAGGTAGAAGCCAAGGGTTTTGACCTCCTTGGCTACTGTGATCTTATTGTTGTCAATTACGAAGGAGGAGTAGTTTTGGTCAAGTTTGTTCAGGTTATGTGAGGACCCTAGAATGAGGAGTTCTGTTTTGTCATCATTCAGGCATAGACCGTGTGAGGCCATCCATGGCTGGATGATGAGGTATACTTTGTTGACAAAGGCCAAATCCTTGTCATAATCCCCCGTCAACGGGATGAGGATCCGTGTATCATCGGCATAATTAGTGTAGGTGATACCCAGACCATCTAGATCATCTAAAAGGGGCTTTGTGAAGATGTTGTACATGTTGTACATGTGTTGATGTTGGCAGAATTAGATACAAGCCATGTGTTGCTGCTGCAGAATTAGATAGAAGTCATGTGTTGCTGCTGGCAGAAATAGATAGAAGTCATGTGTTGCTGCTTGCAGAAATAGATAGAAGTCATGTGTTTCTGTTGGCAGAATTAGATAGAAGTCATGTGTTGCTGCTTGCAGAATTAGATAGAAGTCATGTGTTGCTGCTGGCAGAATTAGATAGAAGTCATTTGTTACTGCTTGCAGAAATAGATAGAAGTCATGTATTGCCGTTGGCAGAATTAGATAGAAGTTATGTGTTGCTGCTTGCAGAATTAGATAGAAGTCATGTGTTGCTGCTGGCAGAATTAGGTAGAAGTCATGTGTTGCTGCTTGCAGAAATAGATAGAAGTCATGTGTTGCTGTTGGCAGCAATAGATATAAGTCATGTGTTGCTGCTGGCAGAATTAGATAGAAGTCATGTGTTGCTGCTTGCAGAAATAGATAGAAGTCATGTGTTGCTGCTTGCAGAAATAGATAGAAGTTATGTGTTGCTGCTGGCAGAATTATATAAAAGTCATGTGTTGCTGCTTGCAGAAATAGATAGAAGTCATGTGTTGCTGTTGGCAGAAATAGATAGAAGTCATGTTTTGCTACTGGCAGAATTAGATAGAAGTCATGTGTTGCTGCTTGCAGAAATAGACAGAAGTCATGTGTTGCTGCTGGCAGAATTAAATAGAAGTCATGTGTTGCTGCTTGCAGAAATAGATAGAAGTCATGTGTTGCTGCTTACAGAAACAGATAGAAGTCATGTGTTGCTGCTTGCAGAAATAAATAGAAGTCATGTGTTGCTGTTGGCAGAATTAGATAGAAGTCATGTGTTGCTGCTTGCAGAAATAGATAGAAGTCATGTGTTGCTGTTGGCAGAATTAGATAGAAGTCATGTGTTACTGCTTGCAGAAATAGATAGAATTCATGTGTTGCTGTTGGCAGAATTAGATAGAAGTCATGTGTTGCTGCTTGCAGAATTAGATAGAAGTCATGTGTTGCTGTTGGCAGAATTAGATAGAAGTCATGTGTTGCTGCTTGCAGAATTAGATACAAGTCATGTGTTACTGCTTGCAGAAATAGATAGAAGTCATGTGTTGCTGCTCGCAGAATTAGATAGAAGTCATGTGTTGCTGTTGGCAGAATTAGATAGAAGTCGTGTTACTGCTTGCAGAATTAGATAGTAGTCATGTGTTGCTGCTCGCAGAATTAGATAGAAGTCATGTGTTGCTGCTTGCAGAATTAGATACAAGTCATGTGTTACTGCTTGCAGAAATAGATAGAAGTCATGTGTTGCTGTTGGCAGAATTAGATAGAAGTCATGTGTTGCTGCTTGCAGAATTAGATAGAAGGCATGTGTTGCTGCTTGCAGAATTAGATAGGAGAATGGATGTGGTGATGTCTTACTGGGGTAGGAGAAGAAATGTAAATCTGACCCTGTTTGCCAGGTGATTAAAGGTCATAACACATCTGAGTTATAAAGGCATGCATCATTTGGAAATATGTATGGAAGTGCATGGATATAACCCCAGCTTCATCGCCTAGGTCCAGAAAACCTTTATGTGCCCTTTTAATTATCAAGTTAGTCAATTTTCATACCTCTTTCTCTTCCCATGCCTTTCACACCCTCAAAATGTTTTGTTTATTCCACTGGCGTACAAAGAAGTCCCCAAAGTAATTTCCCCCTTCCCCCAATACTGGTCATGGACAATGAACAGGTGGCAGACGCTGTGCCGGTTGCGTCGCCACTATCATGGCCAGCTGTCTGGCATCTACCTGGCCCTTTCAGCTCCTCCTTTAAAGACTTTCCTACGTGCCACCTCCAGTCATGAATCCGTTCTGGACCATGTTCCTAAGAGGTTATTTTGCTATACATGCCAACATTCTGTGACCAAAAATCGGTAGGAATCTTAAGGTTTCCAAAATAGTAACTAGCACAATGATGATATCCCAGGAAATTATGTTGCATGAACTTTGGCCTTCAGTCACCACAGAAAATGACCTGAAGTGGCATATGGGCCTCATTATGAGTTTGGAGGTAGCCATGCCCTTAATAAGGGCATGGCTACCCCAAAACCCGGGTCCAGGTTCCCTGAATGGGGAAATACCGGGCCATTCTGACCTTGGAGGGCCCGGTATTTCCCCATCCAGGGACCCCGGACCCGGTCCTTCCCCATTCCTATTGGGCCCCCATAGGGCTCAATGTGAATGCTAACAACGGGCACGTTAATTACGGGCCCGTTGCCAGCATGCTGGACCGCTCGCGGGACCCGCTAAGGACGTCTGGTAAAACCAGGCATCCTGAGCGGGTCCCGCGAGCGGACCTTGTAATGGGGCGGTAAGGGGTTAACAGCTCGGGCACCTTTACCAGCGCCGTTAAGCCCTTACCGCCCTCCTCGTAATGACGCCCATGGCCTTGAAGAGATCATAGGAAAGGACTCCCTGGTGTGGCCTATCCAAAAATCCTCTGACCCATCATTAGAAAGAAATGTACCAAATAAGTGAGCTGTGAGGAGTGAGACCAGCTTCTTCCTCAGTAACACATATTTTCCCCTTCAAACATACCCGCTGATAATCACGACGTGGCCAGCCAGCAGGGAGCTGAAACATAAAATACCCACTGAAAAGCTATAAATCCTTCTATTTGAACAAGTGCCTGCTGTGGAGAATCCGGTGTGAAAAGACAACAAGGTGATAACACTTCTGTATACCCGAAGGGAAGTGACGGCCGCAAGGACTCCCGCAAATGCAGCTGGTAAGGCAAGCCCCAGAACAAAAGTAATATAGAGAAAAATATATTGCTGTGTTATACAACAGCAGTTGCTGGGGGTCTCCCTCAGGCTCATGGCCACTTTAAACTAAAAGGTTGAAAGGCCCTGATGCCTTTCATGCCCTTGACACAGCAAATATTTCAAAAAGTTACTAATTAAGCCTGCCTCACCCAAAAGGAAGTGACAGCCACAATGCTCCCACAAATACAGCTTGTGAGGCAAGCCCCATCTGAACAAAAGTAATATAGAGAAAAATATATTGTCAGGTTATGAGACGGCTAAATGGCAACATGGGAAATTGCTGGGAGGGCTCCCTTAATCGCTGCTTGGCTTTTTAACAGTTGTTCTCATGTCCCCTTAGTGTCTCCTGCCCTCCTTTCATCTTTCTCATTCATCTTCCTGTTTTTTTCTCCTGTTTCCTCAGTACCTCCTGCCTTCCTCTCATCTTTCTCATCCCCTGTTTTTTCTCATGTCCCCTCGGTGCCTCCTGCCCTCCTTTCATCTTTCTCATTCATCTGCCTGTTTTTTTCTCCTGTTTCCTCAGTACCTCCTGCCTTCCTCTCATCTTTCTCATCCCCTGTTTTTTCTCATGTCCCCTCGGTGCCTCCTGCCCTCCTTTCATCTTTCTCATTCATCTGCCTGTTTTTCTCATGTCCCCTCGGTGCCTCCTGCCCTCCTTTCATCTTTCTCATTCATCTTCCTGTTTTTTTCTCCTGTTCCCTCAGTACCTCCTGCCTTCCTCTCATCTTTCTCATCCTGTTTTTTCTCATGTCTCCTCAGTGCCTCCTGCCCTCCTTTCATCTTTCTCATCCACCTGCCTGTTTTTTCTCATGTCCCCTCGGTGCCTCCTGCCCTCCTTTCATCTTTCTCATCCACCTGCCTGTTTTTTCTCATGTCCCCTCAGTGCCTCCTGCCTTCCTCTCATCTTTCTCATCCCCTGTTTTTTCTCATGTCTCCTCAGTGCCTCCTGCCCTCATCTGCATTCTCACCAAGAACGTGCGGAACCACTGCTGGTGTGAACCTTCTTTATTTGCGCGTAACATCGAACTGCCTTAACTTTTCCCATGTCCCTCCCCTTCCGCCCTCTTCCCACCCTGGTGTGTGTGCTCTTAAAGGGGCTACGTCCCTTTCATTCAGATACAACACCTCATGCTTCCTCGCATCTTTCTCATTCATCTTCCTGTTTCCTCTCCCCCTACAGCCTCCTTCTCCTTTCATTTTTCCCATTGCTTTGCTTAACTTCCGGATTTCTTCTCTGCCCCCTCTCTTGAGGCTTCTCTTGTACAAGCACTCGCTCATTGCCTTCCTATTGACCCCCTGCTTACCTTTCTCACCCCTCCCCCACTCTCCATCTCCCCCATTTCTCCTTACCTGCCGCCCCAGATCGCGTTGCTCTGCTCTTTCAGTCATGCTTTTCCTTCTAAGTTTCAAACTACGTCATGGAGCTAATGGCCCCGGAGGGAAGGGAGCACTGACATGATGACAGGACACTGTGCTTTCGGACATCGCCCCCTACCCAAAAGCCTTGCTATTCAAGCGTCCAGGTGCCTCCATTGCTTCTGCACAAGTGTGGGGCATTCTTGCACTAAGCCAAGTCCTTTTTCCAACTCTAGGTCAGGAGCCAAATCACATTATTGAGAGCCAGTCACAAGAGGCGTTGGCTTGAAAACATCAATCGGGAATAGTAGCCTAACGTGTGTGTAATTGTTCCACAAGAGTTGAAACACATTTACTGCGGAGTGTGTGGCTTTTTTCCTTTTTCAGTGCCTCCGGAGCCTGTCTGCACATGGTCATTTTTGCAGTGCTATCCTTTGATCTGCCACCCTCATTTTTGCCTGAACATTTACAAAGTAATAATTCACAAATGTTATCTGCAGAAATGTGAGAGAAGACGGGTTTGCAACTAGCAGCTGTATATTTGCAGCACAGCTGTGCAGAGACCGAGACCAGCAAATAATTTCTAGTGAGAGACGCCAGCTCAGAGCTCACAGCACGACGTTGAGGCAGAGAGCAACCTCTGCCCAGAGAATGTCACAGGTGCCAATGGTAGGCGTCTCAAGCGGACAGTGACTGTCTGGACTACTGGGTGCACAAGGCAGTGTAGAGTGCCTCTTTCACACTGACCATGCACGCAATGATCATCAAAATGATGGGCCATTAACACGCCCACCAGAGGATGCTGATCATACTGTACAGGGCCTCAGGCCAAAAAATTTAAAAAATCTTTTTTTTTTTTAACGGTATTTGTTGCCACTAAATCAGTAGGTGGTAGGACTGCTTAAAAAGCGGTATCCTACCGCCTAAATCGGTAGGGTTGGCAAGTATGCATTATTATGGGAATTATTATTTTTGAAACTTGACAAATCCTACATCTTTTTGGTCACATAATGTTGGCAAGTATAGTTCAGAACAGTAGCAGGTCCAGAGTGTTAACTGGGGAGAGTAGCGTCTCCACTGCCTGGAGAATGGTGGGTGTACAATGCGCATGCTCAGTAGTCTCTACAGAACGAGAGCACTAACAGATCACTGCGCATGCTCAGTAGTCTCTACCCACGAGAGCACTAACAGATCACTGCGCATGCTCAGTAGTCTCTACCCACGAGAGTACTAACAGATCACTGCGCATGCTTAGTGGGCTCAGCCAGAGAGAGGTGTCAGAGCAATGCGCATGCGCAGTAGCAGCTGCCCCCCCCCCCTGAACGTGAGAAGTGTCTGAGACGCGCGCATGCTCAGTACCCTCAGGCAGTAGGGAGAGTAGTGTCTGCTCGGCGGCCATGTTCTAGGGGGAGAGTAGCGTCTCATCTACGGGGCGAGGCGAGGCTTTGCGGCCATCACGCCCCCCGCCTGTAGCGCCCCCCCCCGCTACACGCCGCCCCCTGGGGCTAGATGTGCGTCTCCACTTCTATCCCAGCGAGGAGGAGACCCGCAGTAATGCACAGACCGGTAAGAGGGGGGCGGGGAAGTCCAACCAGGAGTGGGGCCTTTACAGTAGCGCCTAGTGTGCGGGCGTGGGCCTCTAGGCGCTGCAGATCAGCCTCAGTGAGGGGAAATGATATGCCCAGGAGCACACACTTTAGTTAGTTAAGTGGTGAAGCCGGGGTTCGAGGCCAGGCTGCAGCTCATGCTCTTGGGCACATCTGCCCAGCTGCAGTCAGGCTTTCTATTTGGGACAGGTCTTACAGTCACTTTGCCTTTAAAACAACACCTGACTCTGGAATAAGGTGCAAAAAAGGGATTATTTTGCTAACTGAAGTAAATTGTTGCTCTTGTAGCAGTTTCATGATTGCTTTTTATGTTTTTTGCCATTTGGTCCAAACTAGCAATCTGCTTTTAATTCAAAAGCTACAGGTGAGGATTCTTTTTCCTGTAGAAAGATTTACATTTCATAAGGGGAGAGACATGCACATGTCTCTGCTGTGGCCGCAGGCCCCAAGGACCTCGGGGCAGGGATTGCACCTGGGCCAGACCAGCCAAAGGGCCTCAACTTCTGCATTGCCTCAGAGCTCCCTCAAAGTAGAGCTTCTGCACCTCTTGAGTCACGAGGCAGTGACCACATTGCTGCAGGTCTTTAAATGTGAATGGAAATAGCAGAGAATTGGGGCAAACAGCCTCTGCAGTGTCCAGTGAAGCAGCAGCTCTTCCTGTAGCCTTGGCAAATCATCACCACTCACCCCACCTTTCCTTTCAATGATACTGTTTTATAAAGATGAATTCCCAAATCATCAAATACTATAACTTGGAATTGTTATATAGGATCCCCCTCCCCCACATCTTGAATGGAAGGTTACAGACCAGATTGCAGTTCAGTGGGCGCTACAATAACAGGGCCTGTGGGTTTTGTAAATGCACTTTCATGGCTTGAAGACTCACAGCAAAAGATGTGTGAAAAAGTGACTTGGGTGTTTACATATTCAATGAGGGGAAAAAGTGACCACTGACAAAAAAATTGAACACGGTTTGAAACACTTGTGTATAGGCGTGTTACAAATGCCATATCATATCAAGAACACAGGAAAATAAGCAAGAGAGTTTAACCATGTTTTGACATAATGAAGGCATATATTCGGGCGGCTAACTGGTAGTTTGGATTATCAGAATAACAATGCCCCTTTTGCAGTTCTTTTTACTGAAACATATAAAGCTGTCCAAGAGAACCATCATTCGTATCTTCCACTTGGAGCGCTCCACCAAACAGAGCGGGATAAGTAGTGAGTATTTCAGGCCCCAGTGTGGAGTGTTTGTCTGCAGAGCGTCACATAGGGTTGGGAGGCGACTACATGGCATAGCTGGGCCAATCAGAAAAAACACCCTCATTCCTGCAAGAAGCACACCCCTCTAGAATATAACCATGTTACTTTGTATGCGTGCGGCAGCTTGTTGGTGTGAACCTCTTACTCTGCATGCACGTGGCATCTGGTTGCTGTGAACCTTTTACTTTGCATGCACGTGGCAGCTGGGTGCTGTGAACCTCCTTGCATGCACGTGGCAGCTGGTTGCTGTGAGCCTCTTACTCTGCATGCACGTGGCAGCTGGGTGCTGTGAACCTCTTTGCATGCACGTGGCAGCTGGTTGCTGTGAGCCTCTTACTCTGCATGCACGTGGCAGCTGGTTGGTGTGAGCCTCTTACTCTGCATGCACGTGGCAGCTGGTTGCTGTGAACCTCTTACTCTGCATGCACGTGGCAGCTGGTTGCTGTGAACCTCTTACTCTGCATGCACTCTTACTCTGCATGCACGTGGCAGCTGGTTGCTGTGAACCGCTTACTCTGCATGCACGTGGCAGCTGGTTGCTGTGAAGCTCTTTCTCTGTATGCACTTGGCAGCTGGGTGCTGTGAACCACAGCCTCTGCAAATACTGGCCACACCTAAGGCCAGTAATGACTAGCAATACTGATTTGTGGGGTCAGGGACAGCCCAAGCACCACAAAATAATTTACAGTGACCTATATTATTTGCATTGACAGATTGGTGGATTAGTATAAGACTTCCGTGGGAATAGGCCTGCTGCAACGATGCCAGGGGGAGGAGGTAGGGGGTATGGCTGGATGACTGTGCGCGGACACTGAAGAGGAGAAGTGCAGGCCTGCGTGTTTGTATTGTGAGTGCAGCCTCTTCGTATTTTACAAAATGGAGTTAGAGGCAAAACAAAATGGATCCCATGATTGGACTAACCACACAGCCGAATATAGACTGGTGGAGGGGATCATTCTATTTGTATGTATTGTGTCTGTGTGCACTCATCTGTATCCCTCTGCGGCAGTCCATTTGTCTAGGTGGCCATGGAAAGAGCATAGTCGTGCACATGGGGTACAAGAATGGAGGGGAGGGATGACTTGCGGACCCTTTCTTCCTTACATTCCCCCTTTCGTTACTTAAGTGCCGAATACTTTATGTCTCCTGCGTTCCTGTTCCTCTAGTACCGCTTCATCCCATGCTTGTGCCCCCTTCCTCGGCATCCAGGCTCTGGACACCAATCTTAAACTTTCCCCAGCCCTTGCATACTCCTCAGGGGTGCAGGTCATATAAATACAACCTCCATCTGCTGCCAGGTCCACCCACACCTCATTGTACCATTGTAGTGTCTGGGGCTCTTTTATTGTAGTGTGGTATAAATTATCTACAATATCTCCTGAAGAGTAGAGGGGTGTCATTTGGTATTTGGGCTCAGTCATTCTCTGTTTCTGCGTGTGTTTCGTGTTTCATTTGTACTTCTCCTGATGCACGGGCCATTGTCACCACCATCATGGCACCATTAGGACAGCATTTGAAACACACAAAAAAATAAAAAAGAGAAAAGACGATGATCGGTATCAGCAGCTTGACGGTTTTCCCAAGCCAGGACGGCACCCATGAGAACATATTGTTGAACCAAGTACTTGGCTGCACCCCTCCTTCTCTTTGCATGCGTTCGCTGAGGTTGTGTACTGCTGCTATTACATGTGACAATGTCCCATTCTCTGCATCTGCCGATGGTACGAACATGCAACATGCGCTCCTGATTTTTCGGCAAACACCTCCATCCATTGCTGTTAACAGGTCCAAGACATACCTGTTTTGCATTGTCATTAACCGCAGTGCTCTTAGCTCCACCTTGATCACGTTGAATCCTTCTTCTGTGTCGTTCGCCAATTGGATCAGCTCCCAGTGGGTTATCTGGAGCCATTTTGCATTCGCCCTCATCTGAATGCTTGGGACGAGGGACGCGAAGAACGTCTCAGCAGATGTGAATAGTTTGAATTTATCTGGAACTTGTGCCAAAAGTTCAGAGGAAGCTTCAGAGATGTAGTTGGATGACCTTCATTTGCGCGTGATTGTGCTTCCCAGTTGTTCGTTGGAGAGGGCATACACCGGGGGATTGTCTGTTGTTGGCAGGGGCTCTGGACGTTCGACCTTTGGTAGTCCTTTCCCCCCCTTGGATGTGACTTTTAGGTATCACCATGAGGTCGGAGTGTAGCGTTGCCATGGCGCATGTTCCCCTACATGACGACGGAAGGTGCAAGTACGCCAGTTTGCCGGAGACCCAGTAAGGGTCCATGAGTGCTGCTGTGCCCTTCATGTCAGGAATAACAAGAGTCTTACTACAGTTCTTGTTTGTGCCCAGCTGTATTCGCCCTTCTCCATGAAAGCACAGTTCATACTCGACCTCCCGCTGTAGTTTGAAGGGTTTCTCTAGGTCTGTGACCCACGTTAGTTTTGTGATATGTTGTGTCCATATCTGGGTGCATGTTTTTTCAATCCACTTGAGCTTTTCATCCGACAGAGCCTCTGCTTTGCAAGTTACTTTTTCTTCCTGCTTTTTATTGTCCACAAACAGTGTTCCTGCTATCACAAGGAAGGGTTCTTGCAGGCATATTACTCCTTGCGGCTTGTTGTAGCATGTCTTCTTGTTTTACAGCATTTGAAATGAAACAGTGTGCGCTTGAAAAGTTTTTTAATTCTACATAGTGCCAGATGAAGGAGACATTGGGCCTCTGCAATGGGCCATTCTTGTGGCAGCAATACATTAGGTGTTTTAGAGGCGTGGAAGATCAATGAGCACACACAGCAACTCTCATTTGTTGTTTGCTTTGCTGTGGTGCTCATGTCCGCATACCATTTGTTGGACTGATGTGGGTGTTGGGTGTCCTCTATGGTGTCCAATCCTAACCCATAGTACTCATCATAACTTTTCCGCCCCACCCACCTTTTCGCCCTCCTAGTCCCCCGTGGACTGTCAACTTTTGTTACATAGAAGGGTAGGGTGCCTAAATCTCCCCTCTTTTGTCTCTTCCTTGCCCCCTTTTCTATGGGTATATCATATACATAGGTTACGTCTGCATCACTTGATGTAGGTTGTGTATCAGTATAGAGTTCATTATTTGGCCGTGGAGTTGCTGCAGGATCAGGGTCATTTGATTCAAAAACAGTGAACTTATGCTCATTATTGCCAATTCCATTATTTAAGACATCATGCATTGTTTGCAGTGTGGCAGTGGTAGTCTCATTAGTAGTAACATTAGCATGGGTACCATGTGCCCAAATGAGGCGGAAACCATTCCATATTAGAGGGGTTCCCTCTTTTACCATTTTGACCCCTCCTCCCGAACGACGCCAAACAGAAAATGAGGCCAAACATCATAGTTGAGAAAATCACTGCCACACCAGCGAGACCGCATTCGTAGGAATACACTCTCAGACCAGTCACGCTCCTTCAATGTCTAACTACTGTTGTCATTTCGTTGCTGGGGGCCCCCCTTGGCATGGTTATCCTGTAGTATGAGATACAATTGGGTTAAGTATACATTCTTCAACAGTATTTATCACAGAATTGCTAGCATTGCATAACTAATTTCATTTATTTATTCATAACCTTTCACTTTTTGATATATCCATTTTAAAATGGAGAGATGGGGGTATAGAGAGGGGGAGAGAGAGTTTTTATCTGTAAGGAATCTCTGTTAGCTGCTCATTAAATATCACACTAGCTGTACATTTTTGTATTTACATTTGCTGTTCTCCATTTTCCATTTAATTACACCTTATGTATTTGCATTACTGCTGTTTCACTTATTTTGTGATCTGTGCCACTTGCTTGCTAATTTCTTTTTCATTCCCTCGTTTGCTTTTGTAACTGATCGGTATGCTCATATCGCCTTATGTTTTTGCTGTATCTGGTATGCAATGTTCTTCCTCCTGTGCTACATTATTGTAGGCCTTTCGCACATCAGATATGTGCACCCAGTATCTCAGGCCCTTCACTTTAACTGCAGTTGGTGTGCAATAAATCACCTCATATAAGCTGTGAAATCTGGGTGCATTCCATCTTCGCATGAAACTGCGCACATATATTGTCTCCCCTGGCATTAGTTGACCTGTTGTTGTCTCTGCGGCCAGTGAGGCTGTGCCGTTCTCACTGTCTCGCGTGAAGGGGGCTGCCACTTGCTTAGCCAACATTCGGGCTGCTCTTGTCAGTTTCCTCATATACTCATGAAATTCTTCACCCAGTACTGTGGCTGTTCTGTGTTCATCTGACATTCTACGTAGGGGTGATACTGCTGTGTGCATTCTTCTTCCTGTTACTATCTCGTGTGGGGACAAGTGGTGGTCCTTTCCAGGCTGGTTTCTCATCTCGAACAGTGCCAACGGCAAGCAGTACACCCAGTCTTTCTTTAGGGTGTGATACAATTTAGAAAGTCTGCTTTTCAAAAGGCCGTATATTTTTTCTACCACGCCGTTTGCTTGTGGGTGATAAATCGAACATAATTTATGGGTAATACCCAGCAGTGCTGTAACCACTTTGAACAAATCATTGAAAAAATGTGTCCCGTTGTCGGAACGTATGACGTCACATAAACCTCAGCGGAGAAAGACCTCCCTCACTAAAAATGTTGCCGCTCACTTTGCGCCTGCGTGGGCGCATGGTCCGGCCTCACCCAGCGTGAAAAGTGGCAGACCACCACTATTAGGTATCTTGATCCATTACACCTCTCTCCCATGTCTGCGTAATCAATATGCAGCTCACTGAAGGGTCCGATGGGTCGGGGCAAAGTCCCTCTTAGTGTTCTCAATGTCATTCCTGAAGTGTACGTTTGGCACGTTGTACAATCTATTATCATTTTAGATAGGTGTTCCTGCAATCCTGGGACAAACCAATTTTCCTGGATCTCTGCTGCTATGTGTTGTTTTGCATTGTGTGCTGGGAAGTGAAGCTGTTGGAATGCTATGTCTAGTAAACTTATAGTCATAACTACTTTACCTGTGTTGTTTTGTCGCCATAGTAAATCTGTGGATGATTGACTGCACCCTCTGTTTACCCACAACTCCTTCTCTTCGGGCCCTTTTATGCATAACTACTTTACCTGTGTTGTTTTGTCACCATAGTAAATCTGTGGATGATTGACTGCACCCTCTGTATACCCACAACTCCTTCTCTTCGGGCCCTGCTCCCTGTTGTAAGTCTAATATTTGGGACACTGGCATTGCATTGTACCCTTCTCCTCGCTCTCCCTTGTACTGCACCTTAATAATATAAGTAATATGAATTCACCCGGCATTCCCTTCCTAAAGTAGGCTGCTTCTTTTGCCGCCAAATCTGCTGCTGAGTTTCCTAATGATATGACATCAGTGCCATTCGTGTGGGCTTGGCACTTGACCAAAGCTACCATTGTGGGCTGTTTAAGAGCTTCTATCAGTTCCATCAGTAGTTCTGCATGCTGTACTGGGACCCATCAGCTCGTCCGAACCCCTTCTTCCCCACCTTGCTAGCCCTCCGTGTACTGTGGTTGTCATGTATGCGGAGTTGGTGTACACTGTTACCACACTCCTTTTTGCTGCATGCAGAGCCTCTGTAAGCACCACTAGTTCTGCTGCTTGGGTGGAGAAGTGTGGGGGCAAGCTCTTCTGTACAATTGTTTCATATTCCCCTTCTTCCAACCTAACAGCTGCTCCCACATGTTTCTCACCTGTGTCTGAGTTTATTGAGGCTGACCCATCTACAAAGTACACCTCCCCTCCTGTTAACGTGTTCTCACTTGCTGTGGGTATGTCATCTTCTTCCCCCCTGTATGTTGCGCAATCATGGTTTTGCACGTCTTCCACTGTGCATGGCTCTGTAAGGAATGTTGCTGGGTTCACTGTTTTACATTGTATAATATGTATGTTGGCACTGGATAGAATAATTTCATAAACTGTTGCTCGCTGTTTTGTCAATGTACTGTTTGATCTTTCTAAAATTGCAAACAACGAGTGCTCTACAAGTAGTGTTACAGAACAGCCCATTACAATTGTGGTGCTCTTTTCAATCGCGAACGCAGCCGCAGTGGGAGATTGTTCACAGGCAAAGTGTCCCTGCATCACTGCATCTAGTATGCTAGCAGCTTATGTCCCATTGATGTATTTTATGTCAGTACTGCTGTCATGAGTGTTCCATTGCAGTGTGAAAACAAGAAAAACTCACGCTCATAGTCTGGTGTGGCTAGGACGGGTGCTGTTGAGATCAATTCCTCTAATGCGTTAAAGGCAGTACTCATCTCTTGTGTCCATTGTAAGGCTGTTTTCTAGCTGCGCTTCCTTGAGTGCTTGTAACAGGGGCTTTGTGTACGCTGCATATTCCAGTATCCAGGCACGGCAGTAGTTGCACATGCCCAGAAATCTCTGCATGTCGTTGACTGTCTTGGGTTCTGTAACAGCTCGCACTGCAGCTACTCTGTCTGGGATTTATGCATTTGCCATCTTTTGATATCAGTTGACCAAAATACAGTACTTCTTGTAAACGATATTGCAATTTTTGTTAGTCCACCGTATACCCCTAATGTGCTAGCAGGATCAGCAGTGCAATAGAGTCTCTCCTGCATTCGTCCTCACTCTCACCACAAATCAACAAGTCATCCACATACTGAATGATAGTGCTTTTTGTGTCAATGTTCCCAATATCTTCGTGCAGTATTTTGTTAAAAATGCTGGGGCTCTCACAGTATCCCTGCAGCAGTCTGCAGTGTTCGTATCTGTTACATCCCAGTGTGAAGGCTGTTGGGTATCGTGAGTCAGGGTCCAGTGATACAGAGAAAAACGCATTTTTCAAATCCACCACTGTGAAGCGCATGGCCTTTTTTGGGATGCTACACAAAACTGATGCCGGGTTGTGGACAAGTGGAAATTCCTTTTGTATGACGTCATTAAGAGGGCGTAGGTCCTGTATCATCCTCCATGCCCCCCTTTGCTTTTTTAATCGGGTAGATACAAGTGTTACATGGGGAGTTCGATGGTACTATGATCCCCTGTTGCAGCAGTGCATGTATTGACTCTTTTATTCCCGCCTCCCTTGACAGGGGGTATTGTTTCCCCCAGGGCAGTAATGCCCCTTGTTTCAATTTTATTTTTACAGGTGTCACTTCTTGCAATAATCCCACGTCATGTGGACCTTTTGTCCACAAAATGCGGAGCACCTGTTGCATGGTGCACTGATGATGGCCGTGAGGGGGATTGGCACTTGCCTGTGCTGAATCATTATTTCGCATGGAATAGCTATTTCCATTATTATTTCTCCGTCAGTGTCAGCATCAGTGAACAACTCCTCGTCTGACATGTCTTGCAATGCTATGTTAGGGTCAATGCAAAACACTGTGCGCCATTCACATCCATGCATATGTATGAACATATCTGGGTCAACTGGCATCCCTCACTCCTTTTTTACAGTGGCATGTGAGTGTATCACTAACATGGCCCGTAGGGCGCATATTCCGGGAGTTGAACACACTATTCCCCACTCAGTGAATGAGATGGTCATGTTGAGCTTGCTGAGGAGGTCCCTCCCCCGCAAATTGATGGGTGAATCTTCGTAGTAGATCAAGGGTGCTCGCACTGTTTCCCCTCCCACCGTTACATCTAAATGTTCTGTGAAAGGAACCTCGACCACCGCCCCAGAGAAATCCTACGTCTCCATTTTACGACTCGAGAGCGGAAACCAGCCTTCTTTTAGACACGAAGTTTCCGCCCCCGAATCCACCATGAAAATGAATTGTTTGTTTCCTATGGCCGCCCCCAACAGTGGTTCCTCTACTGCGTTAAGGGTCGTTGACAGTACTGGACACGCAAGTCCTCTCTGTGGGCTGTCAAGTCCTCTCTGTGGGCTGTCCTATGCTGAGTATCTCGTCATCTCTTATGTGTTGAAAACAGTGGGCCTCATTGCACGGTGGTTGCCGCCGGTATTTTATTGTGTCCGCCTTGGTGGATGGCGGAATTACCGGCCTACTCCAAGGTGAGCGGGGCCGGTAATTCCCCATTCATCAAGGCACTTCCCCATTCCCATTTTTGCCCCCATAGGGCTCAATGGAAATGGGGAAGGAGGTAATTACGGTACCGCAAATTGTGGTACCGTAATTAGCACCAAGGTACCTTTGCGGGCCCATTCCTTAACGGCTGGTAAAATCAAGCCGTTGAGGTCGGGTCTGGCAAAGGGACTCTGTAGTAAGGCGGTAAGGGTTTACCGGTGCCCTTACCGGTACCGGTAAACCCTTAACGCATACCGTGTAATGAGGCCCATTGTCTCCGACCACGGCGTTCCCCCTGAACGGTGCAGGTGCACCGTTTGCTGTTGTGGCAAAAGGGTTACCTCGTGGTGGTGGCATATGTTTGTGCATTTGTGGATGTTGTGGGGGTGCTCTTTGATTATTTATGTACCTGGGGTCTTGTTGTTCCTCTCTTCTAAACCCACCCATTGGTAAGTTGTATGGGCTGCCAGGGTGGGGGTGAACATATTGTTGTTCCTGTTGGTAGGGGGCCATCGGGCAGCTTCGGCATTCTCTTTCAAAATGTCCTCATCTCCCACAATTCCAACAAGTACCTTGTCCTCCTCCTCTTGGTCCTTGCCCCCCATACCCAAACCCACCTCCTCGAGACCCTCTGTACTCACCTCTTCCATTTCTTCCTTGCCACTGTGCTCCTCCGTACTGTTCTTCCCCATCCCATTGCGCCTGTCCCTGTGATGCCCAGTTCGCTTCCATCCTTGCCTGAATTTCTATGGGCCCCTCCTCTCCTTCCCCTCCTCTGTCTGTGGGGTGGGCGGCTACTGCAGCAGCGACCTTCACTAGTTTTGTCTGCACAAGTTTTGCCTCGTCTGCCGAGATCTTTTCTGCGCTTTCTCTTTTTCCCTTTCTTTGATCCTTTTACAATGGTGTACTATGATGCTCTGTATTTCTGGCCAGGCCTCGGCTTCTATCCCAGCTATTTTATTAAGTGCTTTCTGCACCTCCTTGGGGAGCCTTCTTTTTATTATGAAGTAAAATAGGGAGGTAGACTGATCCCAAGCCATGCCTGTCTCCGCCCTCCACATCTCCTGCACCCGAAGAATGTAAGCAGTCGCTTCTTCCCCCTCCTCCATAGTGCACTGCATTACTGACTATAAATCGGGTGTATGTGGGAACGTTTCTCTTAATGCTTCCCATACTTGGGCCCATACTGTATTAAATGATGCCCCATCATGACGGTCACAGTCGAGTGTGACTCCTGGGAACCCTTCCTTTGCCCACACTCTGTTTGCTTGGTCCCCAACTGCAGATACCAACAAACTTTTGATGTCTCCAATTGCTAGTGGGACCCCTGCTGTGTTTTTCGCAAACACATAGATCCACTTGCTCGCCCCTCCTGAGAGTGAGGGCAATGGGCCTCATTACACGGTAGGCGGTAAGGGTTTACCGGTACCGGTATTTTACCGGTACCGGTAAATCCTTACCGCCTTACTACGAGGTCCCTTTGCGGGTTGGGGAATTTAACGCCTGCTTTTTGCAGGCGTTAAAAACCAACCCGCAAAGGGACCAGTGGAGCTACGGTACCGTAATTAGCGCCTTCCCCATTCCCATAGAGCCCTATGGGGTAAAAAAGGGAATGGGGAAGGGCAATGGTGGAAGGGGGAATTACCGCCCCGCCAACCTTGGAATGGGGCGGTAATTCCCCTTTTCACCAAGGTGGTGCCGGTATTTTACCGGCATGAACCATGGCGCTAATAGCGCCATGGTTCACCGCCTACCGTGTAATGAGGCCCAATGTCTTTAATAGATTGGCTTTATCCATGTGTGCCCATGGAACATAATGTGGCCTCCCTACACCTCTGTGTATTAGTGGAAGCTGCAATTGGCTTTTTACTTTCCCTGTACTTACATTCACTCCTTTTCGCCCTACCACTGCCATTCTTCCTGCCCTTGTCCTTAACCTCCCTAGCCACTCCTCCTCCATCGCTCTTCCCGTTGAGGTCTGCCCTATGATAGGTGACTCTCCCCCTGTTGCCACCTCTAACCTGTCTTCTGCCTCTTCTTGTTCCTCTATGCCGCACCAATAGTCTTCCTCTCTGTCGGAGGTCACACTCTCTCCTTCTCTCCACTCACCTCTTCTTCCCCTTATCTATCTGTATTATTCTAGTCGGGGCGTTATTTATTTTAAACAGAATCTCTCCCTTTTTCCACCCTCCTTCTATCGTGTTACTTGGATTTAGCCCTTCTTGTGCTAGTTCGTTTTTGGGTGTGGGGGAACAGTTATGCTTGCATGTGTCTCTTAATCTACTCAACTCAGTTTGTGCTACTGTTAATCTTGTGTCTAAATCTTGGGTAACCTGCTCAATGTTCGCTGTTGGTGTACTTACCTGGCCAAATGTCCCTCTTGGGTCATACAGGGTGGCGCTGAGGCTGGAGCTAATGGCTGGGCTGTAGGGGGCAAATTGGGCTTTGACACATACGTACGGTCACTGTACCCTTCTGCTGGTTTTGTCAATATCGGGTATAAACTTGTAACTGCTCTTTCACCCCTCTTTCTTGGCCCCTCCTTCCTCACTGCCTGCTTCTACCAGGGGAGACGTTCCTTGTCCTGTAATCTTACTTGGGGGTATTTCCTCAAAGAGCCTCACCAGGTCCAACACCTCTCTCCTGTTCTGTTTCACTTTGTATTTCACGAACAAACATGTTGCTACCATGTCCACCACCCCCTTGTCAAAGGACCCCCCTTCTGGCCATACCTGAGGCAACCCTTCCCCTTTTAGTTCTGTTAACCACTCGTCATGATACTTCTTAATTCTTTCCGCGTATCCTGGTAATGTTTTGCAAATATGTGCTGGGGGTGTTTCTGCCTCATGGTAATTCTGTGACACTGTCAGCACTCTGCTGCCCAAATTCAATAGTATTAACCAATTTGCCCCTTCAACACCTGTGTTTCAATAAATCTGTGTGTGTATTTGTATACATATATAAACTTTTTGAATTGGTGCAATTGCTCACGGTAACACAATTTTTAGCATAACAGGGGTGCAATTCTATTCATTAGTATCCAATTAGCACAACCCAACATAACAAATAGCCCCCCCCGCCTGCTCCCCTTATTCTGTCCCATCCCCGACCTTTACCCAGTCCCATCCCGCTCACTTGATCCCTGGCGGATCTCTCCCCGTAACTCTTGATATTTTTCCCCCTTCAAAGAAAGAAAAGAAATGAAGCGTTTCTAAATTACTATTCCGAGCCTCCTTCTTTTATGTGAGACTCCTACTTTTTCCTTTTTATTCCTCTTATATTCTCAGCACTAGTCGAGATAGCACTAATGGGGTGCCTCCTTCTGCCCTTTTGCGGAGCTAGGTTCCCGTACCTCAGTTCACCTTGTAACCTCTGTAATTCAGATAAGAGAAAGATAAGAGAAATATTTCCCCTCAGTCCCCACTAGTCTTCCACTTCTTGTCCCACCATATGCCTCCACAACCCTTCTGATCGGACTCCCCTCTTGCCTTCTTTTAACATCGCACGCACTTGGTACTCACGTGTCCAATTTGATCCAAGACCCTCCGGATCTGGTCTGTCAAGGCGCGGCCCCACACTCAAGAGCCACACCCGGCTCCGGCGAGCGGTACAGAGGGTTTTGCGAAGCCGGGACACGTGACCACCTCACCCTACTGCGTGCGCACATCTAAGGGCACCGGTTGCCATAGGTGGGGGTGTGCCTGATGGAGCGTTCCCCAAATCTCAGATTTTCCGTGGTACCCGGGGAGCGTCTCGGGCCAGAGGGACCGGAAAGAACGCTATCGCGTCGGGGTCACCAATGTAAGTGAGCGGCCCCTCCAAAATACAGTGAAAAGACAAACCTCCCAAATGAGAGTCAATAATGGACACACCCCAGGAGGAATTGAGACCAGGGGCCTCATTACGAGGTTGGAGGTAGCCATGGCGCTAATAGCACCATGGCTGCCTCCAAACTCGTTCCGACTCCGCCCTGGTGAATGGAGCAATTACTGGTCCATTCCAAGGTTGGCGGGACCGGTAATTCCCCATTCACCAGGGCCCTTCCCCATTCCCATTTGAGCCCCATAGGGCTCAATGGGAATGGGGAAGGCGCTAATAACGGTACCGCAAATTGCGGTACCGTTAGTAGCTCCAGAGTCCCTTTGCGGGTCCCATCCTTAACGCCTGAAAAACCAGACGTTAAGGAAGGACCCACAAAGGTAACTCGTAGCAGGGCGATAAAGGATTACCGGCACCGGTGCCCTTACCGGTGCCGGTAGTCCCTTACCACCCACCTCGTAATGAGACCCCAGGACCAAGTGCGGGTAAAAGTAAATCTTTATCTAAGTAAATAGGGCATGCAGAGAACTCTGCTTACTCCAAGAGCGCTCTGCCAAACATCTGAAAACATCCACATTTTGTTACAAAACCACTTCACCTATGACATGGGATCTAGGGGATACATGATTCGATGAGATTGGGCAATGGGGACTAGACAGTATAGAATATGTAGAGCTGGTGCTTTGGGATTGGTCAGGCTCCACGTGGTGTTGTGGTGATGCTCGTGGGTCAGCTGGGCTCGTTGGGGTCGAGCGCAGGGTCAGGCGATGTCCAGATTGATACATCTCGGCTAAGCTAACATTTGCCCTTGTGGCCACACATACTCGTTTATTGTTTACTACAATTCATGGTACCCTACAAATCATTAATCTAACATCACAAGAGAAATAACACATGAATTCATGTGCTCTTATCTAGGGTTATAGTTCAGGAGCACCTTTGTTAGGTCTACTATTAGGTCTACTGGGGGATAGTTTAATGGTGGATTAGTATAAGACTTCTGTGGAAATAGGCCTGCTGCAGCGATGCCAGGGGGAGGAATTGGGGGGGTATGGCTGGCTGACTGTGCGCAGACACTGAAGAGAAGTGCAGGCCTGCGTGTTTGTATTGTGAGCGCGGCCTATTCGTATTTTACAAAATGGATTTAGAGGCAAAACAAAATGGATCCCATGATTGGACTAACCACATAACTGGATATAGACTGGTGGAGGGGATCATTCTATTTGTATGTAATGTGTCTGTGTGAACTCATCTGTATCACTCCGCTGTGGTCCATTTGTCTGTCTAGGGGCCTCATTACACGGAAGGCGGTGAGCCATGGCGCTATTAGCGCCATGTCTCATGCCGGTAAAATACCGGCACCGCCTTGGCGGAAAGGGGATTTACCGCCCCATTCCAAGGTTGGTGGGGCGGTAAATCCCCCTTCCGCCATTGCCCTTCCCCATTCCCATTTCTGCCCCATAGGGCTCTATGGGAATGGGGAAGGCGCTAATTACGGCACCGCAATTTTGCGATGCCGTAATTGGCTCCGAGGTCCCTTAGCGGGTTGGTTTTTAACGCCTGCAAAAAGCAGGCGTTAAAGCACCAACCCGCTAAGGGACCTCGTAGTAAGGCGGTAATGGTTAACGGTCACCGTTACCATTAACGGTGGGCGTTAACCATTACCGCCTTCCGTGTAATGAGGCCCCCGGTGTGCACATGGGGTACAAGAATGGAGGGGAGGGGGGTCTTGTGGACCCTTCCTTCCTTACAGAGGTTGCCCCTGTCATGGAACGTATTCTGAGTGCAGGAGTTCCAAGCAGATTGCAGAGGCCCGGAGGCAAGTGCAGGACAGGCGGGGGAGCCTGCGACCCCTGAGGTTCTCGAGGTGCACCAGGTGACCAGTCAGCAAAACTGTGCAAGTTGGGGAGGAAAAGGAGCAGAGCAGGAGAGAAGGGAAAGGAGGTTAGCCGGGGATAGGGGGAGAGAGATGGAGGAAGAGAAAAGGAAGGTCTTGAGTTTCCGGAACTCAAGGTGCTCCGGCTCAAGATGGAGAGGGTCAGGAAGGCGGTTCCAGAGGGAGACCCCCGTAGAGTATAAAGATCTACCCCCAAATCTCTGTTTGAAAGTGGCTCACCCTCAGAGAGTTGGAGGAGGCCGAGCAGAGGGCTCTACAAAGAGAGTATTTAGGAAGAGAGCATTGTAGATTATGCGGGTCCGGCCTCAGAAAGCATTGTGGACTGTGCAGAGATACTTCAACTTGATCCTTGCAGCCACGGGAAGCCAGTGGAGGGATTTCAGGCTCCCTTCCGCCACATCTTCTCCTTCTCTCATCTCTGTCTGCTATCCAGGAGTGTTGTGCCACCAATGATCTCTGCCTTAATGCCAGTAAGACTGAGATTCTCCTCATCGGCACACCTGCTCCCTCCTTTCCTGTCACTCTCTGGCCGGCCTCTCTTGGCCCCCCTCCTGCCCCCACCTGTGAGGCTAAAAACCCTGGGGTCATCTTGGACTCCACCCTCTCCTTCTCTCATTTCTGACGTCTCTAAAAAGTCACACTACCAGCTGCATTTCCTCAGAGGTATTCTTCCTTTCCTTTCCTTCCCCCAGAAGCTCTCTGTTTCCAGAGCTCTGGTGTTCTCTCTAGACTGGACTATTACAACAGCCTCTTTCTAAATCTGCCTGCTTCTACTTTCCATCCTCTGCAACTCATCCAGAACAGCACTGCAAGACTTGTCCTTGGCCTCAAGCCCAGGGATCGTAGTTCTCCAGGACTGAAATCTCTGCACTGTCTCCCAGTGGCTGCAAGGATTAAGTTCAAAACCCTCTGCATTGTCCACAAGGCCTTCTGAGGCCTGTGTCCTCAATACCTTCAACTCTCTTCCTAAATATCTTCCTTCACGAGCTCTTTGCTCATCTGCCTCCCACTCCCTCAGGATCAGTCGCTTCTCCAAGCAACAAGTTGGTGGTAGATCTCTCCATTCGGCTGGAGACTCCCTCTGAAACTGCCTCCCTGAAACGTGAGGAGAATCATCTTCGGTTCTGGAAGCACCTCAAAACCTTTCTCTTTGCTTCTGCTTTCTCGCCTCCTCTCCCCTGCTGAACTCCTGGCAGAAACTGAATCTGCACTGGTCGCCTGGCAACGTTCTGATCTCAGGCTCAGGTCCCCTCCCCCGACTGTTGCACCCCTGCATTGCCTCCCTGGCATCCCCCACACTTGGACTGTTTTCTGTATCCCTACACCCCACTACCTGCAGTTGACACTTGATGTCTGCACTTACCCTTACCCTTGCACTTGCCACCAGCTGGCTGCACTTTTACTTATTGCTCTTAATTATTATATTTATTTTTACTGTTGATCCCATGTACTGCGCTGCCCCCTCTACTTCCCCCCACACTTCTCCCCTTCCCCTGCACTTGTGCAATCTCAATGTCACCTGGCCTAGTAAGATCGTTGTCTCTGTCTTACCCATGTTCCCCCTCCCTTGCCTCGACGCGCCTTGAAACACTTGTGTATAGACGCATTATAAATGCTATTTCATATCATTTCGGCGCCAGAGAGATGCGTTCCCTGGGCTTGAGGCCAAGGATAAGTCTGGCGGTTCTGTTCTGGATACGTTGAAGAGGTCAGAGACTGGAAGTATGAAGATAGAGACTGTTGCAGTAGTCCAGATTGTGGACGCAGCCTCTTATCAGGGTACTGGCCTTGTGGAGGCAGGGCCTGTTTAAGGGAACAAGGAGAACACCAGCTTGATGTTCGAGGAACTTTGGAAACTTTAAGGTTCCAGTAATTAATGCTTCATCCTACATTGTTTTCTCTGCCTGGTGAAATACTGATGCTCTTGGTATTTATTTTTTCCTTCCCTAGTCCTGAACAAAGTAGCAGTAAACTTCCACTTTCTGTTCATGCCCATTCTTCATCACCTTGTCCCATTTTAATTCTGTGAGCAGATGCATTCTGGGATATGTAGTTTGATGCATGGACCTGGAACTGAGCTCTCAACAGCCACAGGGTAGAACTGGAGGAAGTATGGATAGCTAAGTGGCAAAGCACTTGTCTCGGAGGCAAGACAATGCCGAGCAGCAGGGTTTCAATACCTGGTCCCTTGCTTAGGGGCTGGACTCCGGCATAAAGCATGCTTTAAGAGCCTGGTTTAATTATTATTATTTATTTTTTTACAGTGGAGATCTAGGATGTACCGGTTTTGGAGCCCGGTAGTACTGCCACCCGCGAATGGGCAATTACCGGCCTATACAACTCATGATGGACCGGTAATGGCCCATTCGCCGGTGGCGGTGCCGGTAGCGAGTTTGGCGGTAGCCGTGCCTGTAATGCACGCACGGCTCCCGCCAAACTCGTAATGAGGCCCATTGTCTTGTTGCACTTAGTGTTGGTGCCTACAGGAACCGTGCCATGCCCTTGAAAGCAAAACTGATATTTATGTGCTTGTTGGACCGTTACCGGAGTTTCACATGCTTCGATCCATATTAGTTTAGATATGTATGCAGTCCATATCGTGAAAGAGTTCCATATAACTTCTTCTCCAACCCTGCCAGCCACCCCTCCTGCACAGCTCGCCACTGCCTTCTCCCATCAGTTCGACACAAACAGCACTCCAATTTTAACATGGGCTGCAGCTGTGGTTTTTGGCACACTTCTCTCCGTCTTTGTCCATTAGTGCAACTTGTACTTTGTGCCCCTGGAACAGACTGCGAACCAGACACAGCACTAAAGGCACCAAACAGTGGGCCTCCAATGGTAATATTTCTTGGGGTACTAACATTGTGGGATGCCCAGACACATGGGGGGGGGGATGAGGGAGCAGACATAAGTATTTTCCTACAGAGTTCATATGACTGTACCACATGTTACTAAATTATGGGTGGTGCTCAGACATTGGGCCTCATTATGAGTTTGCCAGTCTGGAAACAAGGGTGCCAGTAAGCTCACTGGCGCCCTTGTTTCCTGACCGGCAAACTACAAGTCTTCTTGCCGGAGCCGCTTTGCCCGACAGGTCTGGCCCTGGCAGGCACAGCGGCCATGATAGGCAGACTTATCACGGGAGCACCGGCACCGTTGCCAATGGTGCCGGTGCTCCCGTGTCCCCACTCCCATAGAGTCCATTAGGACTCTATGGGAATGGGGATTTACAAATGTACCGTGCTTGACGTCCCGTCCGCCGGACTTAGAATAGCCCGGTGGCACCGGAAAGTCAGGCGCCAATAAATCATTACGGGTCCGGCGGCAACCCGCGGGTAGCACCAGCAGGGTCACCGCCAAACCTGTAGTGAGGCCCATTGTGTGGAACACTACAACTTTTATATTGGTTCATATAAACCCCTTCTAACTCGCATAATGTATTCTCCTTCGTTTAAAGTAGTTATGCATTCATCACTTGGTGTTGTGATGTCAAAAAATGTCTACAAAAACTAATAGTTTTTACCTCCCCCTTGTACTACACCCTCGCCCCCTTTATATGACCTAACCATATAACTTCAATAGACAAATATAAAAAGAAACCAAGAAAAAGTCCACACAAAAGAGGAATGTATTTATTTTATTTATTGGGTACGTATAATGCGACTATACACAATGGGCCTCATTACGAGTCCAGCGTTAACTGAGGCGGTAAAACCGCCTGGTTAACGCCGGACTTGTATTACCATTCCGCCTCCGTGATTCCCGGAATTACCGGGGCATCACAACCCCGGTTTTCCGGGAATCACGGAGGCGGAATGGTGTAAATCCCCATTCCCATTGAGTCCTACGGGACTCAATGGGAATCGGGATCATGGAAACACCGGCAGCATCTTGTAATGCTGCCGGTGTTTCCTCGTCCGCCTGCAGGCGGGCGGTGTTAAACCCACCATGTCAGACCTGGCGGGAACATCACCTCCCGCCTGCAGGGGTCGGGATCAGGCGGTCCGGAAACAACGGTGGCGGCGGGTTTACCGCCACCGTTATTTCCGGACCGCCACGGTCGTAATGAGGCCCAATGTGTTTCAAAGCCCAACAAGGCGGGGGTGAGAAAAAAACGGTCCTACTAGGCTTGTAAAATTCGGATCACGTAAGTGCAGTTACAAGAAGTGCAGAGTAAAGGCAGAAGGGCCTGTGTGATAAGCGAGTGCCAGGGGAGGCCAGGTAGAGAGAGCCAGGGGAATTCAAGGAGTGGAGGGGATGGAAGATCCACGTGCTAAGTGCGAGGTACAGGGCTGGAAGGCCTCAAGGGGTGCAGGCCCAGCCAGGCTAGGACAGGGGGAGGAGCCCAGACAGGCAAGTGCAGTTTGAGGGAGGTCAGGGGAGACCAAGTGCAGGGGCAGACAAGGAGGGCCTGGTGCCCGGTAAGAATCTGAAGGAAGCAGGCAGCTATGACATTAGGAGGGGGAGAGGGAAGGAGGAAGAGAAAAGGAAGGTCTTGAGAAACTTCCAGAATTTAAGGACATCTGGCTCAAGTCTGAGAGGGGCAGGGAGGCCATTCCACAGGGAGGCTCCTGCCGAAGAGAGAGATCTACCCCTACTCTGTACTTGTAAAAGCATCTGATCTGTAGAGAGTTGGGGCTAGAAGAATGAAGGGCTCTAGCAGGAAGGTATTTAGGGAGAGAGAGAGTTGGATGTAGTGGGGTCCAGAGCCCAGAAAGCCATGTGGATGATGCAGAGGGTCTTGAACTTGAACCTCACAGCAACCGGGAGCCAGTGGAGAGATTTCTTTAGGTCTGGAGAGATGTGGTCCCTGGGCTTGAGTCCAAGGATAAATCTTGCAGTCCTATTCTGGATTAGTTGAAGGGCGAAGGGTGTTACGCTCACCTGGTATTCACAGGGGCGCCACACGATACTGGATGGAGGTGTAACGCTCACCTGGTTCCCACGGAGGCGCGGGCGTGGTCTGGACAGCAGTGGCCTCTTCGAAGGAGCTGTTCAGCACCCTGAAGATGGAGTGGGCTGGGTTCCCAAATCCGGCTTGTCTGGCTCGGATGAATACCCTTCTGTGAGCGAAAAGGAAGGGTTAATACTCTGCGGGTTTTGTGTTGATCTCCCGTTCCCCTTCTCACCCTCCTTGCAACCCTTCTGTAATTCCCTGTGGAGACTCACCTTAGGGATTGAAAAGGCGAGCTCTCCATCCTGCTTCTGATGCAGAGGCGCGTTGGGATCCAGTAACGTCACTGGATAGTAAGTTCGAGTTCGCTTGTCTGTTCCGGTAAGTACCGTAAATGTTTATTGCAAGCTTGAGTCTAAACTGTTTCTCTTCTCTTTTGCAGGTAATGGAAGACTCCGAGCTGAGGGCGGTTTCCGTCGAAAACCTGATTTCAGGTGAGTTTTGGTGTAGGCCTACTACTGTCTTTTCCTGTCTCTTTTTCCTTAGGGGCCGGAGTTCGAGAATGCCGAAGAAATGGAGCCGGTACGAAGCAGAAGCTGAGTCCGACCTGTAAGCTGGTGAGTTTAAAATAGTTCATTTGCTACGATTCTTGCATTCACTAAGGGGCCGGGGTGCTGAAATGCCCAAGGAATGGCATCGACCCGAAGGTAAGAAGAATTAGCTTGGCGGGTAAGTGCTTCTTGGTTATTTTACCCTTCTCACCTTGCTTTCTTCTCTTCGTCTCCCCGTAGGTGCTGGAATGCTGCAGGAGATCCGGATGGGCGTCGCAGAGCCGAAGGCGCCACGTGCAGGTAAGAGAAGTGCGCCGAGATGTATGCGACGCGGTGAGTTTTTAAAATGTCTTTTTGCAGGAACGTTTGAATCCGGAATGCAGCTTTAACAGGCAAGGTTTGTTTTCACCTGTTTCTTCTTCCCTTTTCTATCCTTAGGTGTTTCCAGGATGCTGGCAGGTGTGGTCGAAGACTGGAGCAGGAGCAGGCACGGTGAGCGTCCAGCTGCTATGAGCAGAAAAACGCGAAGCGTGGTTTGCTGTCTGGGCGTGGCTTAAATAGCCTTTCAAGTAGTCCCAGGTATGTATCCTTCCACTGGAGGTATGTATCCTGCCACCAGCCACTCCCGTGTGGTTAAGTAGTTCCTTTTTCATCTGGAAGTTGTAGAATGATCTGCCAGGTAAGGAAATTGCAGCATGGTCTGCCAGGTAAGTTTGCACCAAACACTATTCCTTCCATATCTTGTATGAGCCTGGTGCCGATGGTGCCAGGACTGTTATCCCTTATAAGCCTGACGCCAACGGCGCCAGGACTGAGTCCAAAGAGCCCCTATCTGGGGTGGCTGGGACTTCCCTAGTAAACATGTTGCCTGCCTCTGAGGGTGCCGGGCCCTGTCTGGCCCCTTGGAGGTAGGCATCATGACAGGAGGTCTAAGCGCTATCCCGGACCCCTCTCTCTGCTTGGTTATGTGCCAGACATTGGGTAGCGCCTATAACGGGAGAATTGAGGGTTAAGATACTGGTTCTGTGATGGGTGGACTCCCACCTCCCTCTGGTCCAAATCCCCTCCTTTGGGGTTATTTCTCACCTTAGGTTTTTGTGCGTTGAACTCTCCATCCTGCGTCTCTGTGCAGGGGCGCGTGGTTGGTGCGGACGTTCCGTGGACCTAGTTGCTTCACTGGTCCATGTGCCCTTATGTCGGGTCCAGACCGGCTGTGAGTCCGACTCTGCTTGCTGTCTTCCAGGTGAGTTAGAATGTCTTTTCCATCTTTATTCTGTCTCTTTCTTCCCTCCGTTTTCTCTGTCTTCTCAGTGTCTTGCTTCACTACGCTGTTCCCTAACAATGTGCCTCATTACACGGTAGGCGGTCACCATGCCGCCTTGGTGGATGGCGGAATTACCACCCTACTCCAAGGTGAGCGGGGGCGGTAATTCCCCATTCACAAAGGCACTTCCCCATTCCCATTTTTGCCCCCATAGGGCATAATGGGAATGGGGAAGGTGCTAATTACGGTACCGTAATTAGCTCCAAGGTCCCTTTGCGGCACCCTACTTTAACGGCTGGTAAAATCAGCTGTTAAGGTCGGGTCCCGCAAAGATAACTCGTATTAAGGCGGTAAGGGTTTACGTGTACCGGTGCCCTTACCGGTACCGGTAAACCCTTACCGCCTAACGTGTAATGAGGCCCAATGTCTCTTTTTGTTTTCACAGGGATGGTTGCTATCTTGGAGTTGACGCGCCGATGGCGAAGACCACAGTGAGTTATTGATGCACGCAGCGTCTGCGCTGTTTATTGGTGTTAATTACTAACCTGTGTTCTCTTCCCTTCTTTGTACAGGTTGCAGTGATGTTCCGGAGTGATGAGCAATCGAAGCGCTGCTTGCCCAGGTAATTGCTTTGTTAATGCTGACCTTGTTCCTTCTCCCTAAGAATTGTTATTAATGCTGTCCTTGTTTCTCTACCTTTGCAGGCTGCGGTGAACTCCGGAGATGGGCGAGGTAAGAGAAGCGCAGGAGGGATTCAAGACCGGTTACTTCACAGGTAAGTGTTCTTGCTCGCTAATGCTGTTCTTGTTCTTCCAGGTTATTAATGGAATCCAGATCTAGGGCTTCAGGATCGGGCCGCCGGAGAAGCAGATGAGCAGGAGCTGGACACGGTGAGCGTTACGCTGGAGTGCAGAATAACACAAAGCGTGTTCTGCTGTTTGTGTGTGGTTTAAATAGCGTGTGAAGGGATTTATCGCCACTGCTGCCAGGGGGCTGTTACACCTGAGGGTCAGGGGCTTGGATCGTGACAGCACTCCCCCCTAAGGCCCCTCTCAAGGTATTTCCTCTGTCCGGTCCTGGTTTGGTCAGTTGGTTCCGATGAAATAGTCTTACCAGGCGTGGCGCATGGACGTGCTCGCTAGGCTCCCATGTCCTGTCCTGAGGGCCATATCCCTTCCAGTCCACTAAGTAATATAACTTGGACCTGGTGAGTTTAGAATCTAGGATGTCCTTGACTTCAAATTCGGGTTCTCCGTTAACCAGTACCGGATTTGGTGGTGTCTTGACCCGAGTTCCAGGCTGAACAGGTTTTAAGAGTGACACGTGAATACGGGATGAATCTGCATATATGGTGTTAAAGATAGTTTTACTGCCACAGGATTTATAATAGCCTTGATGGTATAGGGCCCTAGATATCTGGGATGAAATGTTCGAGTTCCTCTTATGGGCATGTGCCGAGACGCCAACCAGACTTCATCTCTGACTTGGTAGTCTCGGACTTTTCTTCTATGTTGATCAGAGAATCTTTTCTGCCTTTCTTTGGCTTGGATCAAGTGATCTCCTGCCTTTTTGAAGGCTTGAGTGATGGTCGTATGTAAAGTCTTTACCGCGGGCTATTAGCGCCATGGTTGCCTCCAAATCCTTACCGATTCCGCCATGGTGAATGGAGCAATTACCGCCCCATTCCAAGGTTGGCGGGGCGGGTAATTCCCCATTCACCATGGCCCTTCCCCATTCCAGTACCCATAGGGCTCAATGGGAATGGGGAAGGCGGTAATAACGGTACCAGCCCGGACAACTCCTCAGCCAATCATGGAAAAGTGCGACTTGAGTTTCCTAGGATACCCTGTGCAGGGGGTGACTACACCCCTCCCTCACATTCAGCCCACCTAGACACCCAGGGGACTAGAGGAGGGCTTCTTGGCAGAAGCCCACCAAAGGATAGTGAACAAAGAAGGCAAACCTGGTTTGCCACGCAAAGTAAAACACAAGAAGGTGTTTAACAAAAAGAAATGGCGAATAAACTGCACCGGAGCCAAAAGAAAAAGTATTTGGTCAAGCGGGTTTAAGTTTGAGGCTAATACAATAGCCTACAATACTACCACGTTTATATAAGATAACCGCTGTAGGAAAGTGTAGGGTAGATACCACTGCCACCAGCCAATTCTAAATATTAAACGAGCGAAATAATGCTCTAGGAGGTACAGATAAAAAGGGCTAAAGATTAACCCTTTCCAGTACTACATGTAAGATGGGGTGTACTGGATCTGTGGTTAAATGACTAAGGGCCTGATCACGACTTTGGCGGTAACGCTGGCGGTATTACCGCCAGCGGTATTAGCCCTACCACCGAACTCCCCGGCGCTAATAGCGCCGGATCACGAGTTCGGCAGTAATGTAATTCCCCATTCCCCATTGAGCCCATTCAGGAATGCCCCATTCCCCATTGGGCTCAATGGGGAAAATTTGCGCTCTTACCGCTGGCGGATTTCACGCCGGCGGTAATAGCACAAATTTTCGTTGGATTTCCCCCCAGCGAAGAGCTGGGGCGAAATCCGCCAAAGTCCTGATTTGGCGGACCCTTAAACCCGGCGGTAATAGCACGACCGCCGGATTTAAGGGTTACCGCCAAAGTCGTGATGAGGCCCCAAGTAAAGTTAATGGCAACTTTACCCTTTTCTGGGGGACAGTAGTCAGCCTCAGAAATGGGGTCAGTGGGAAGTCTGCACGACAACCCTGTGTCACTGCACTGAAGGTGCTGTGTAACACACAAAAGAAGGGGGCCACTGAAGTGGTGTACTCCAGAGCCCACAATCCTAAAAACAGGTAAAAGACACATACCAAAACATGGGTAAGAGTGGGGAAAACGCTCACACTCTTACCAAGTGGAAAGAAATAACTCCAGAGATCCAGCAAAGCTGCTGAGGGACTCACTAGGTAAGGGAAATTAGCCATGAAATGAGAATTCTCCCTAACAGGGGGTTGTGATAACCAGAAATGACTTGTTCTTGTAGTGCCTTATTCGGTAGATATAAACACCCTCTGAAATACGGGAGTTGGTTCTTTGTTGTGCAATGTTCACCTTGAGTGGTCCAGTCTTGTAGAGCCTCAGTGTTCATTAGGAGCTGAATTTCCTTTTGGAGTTCGTCCAGAGATAACGTTGTTGTAAGTCCTAGTAGTTTGTCACCTGGAATAATGGCCACCGGGTCTGGGGTTGAATATGCGCTCTCATCAATACCCATGCGGGATAGGGCACCGCTTTTCCGTTCTGGACTCCAGGTCGGTACGTGATTATGTAATCCTATTCTGCAAAGAAGAAAGCCCATCGGAGTTGACGGGATGATCGAGCCTTTGCCGTCTTGAGGTATTGCAGATTGCGATGGTTGGTGATTACTGGCGCCTAGGAGGTAATGCCGCCACGCCTTAAAGGTTGCCTTGATCGCTAGGAGTTCCTTGTCTGTTATTGCATAGTTAAGTTGAGGTGTAGTAAACTTTCGCAACCAAAAGGTCACGGGATGTAACTGGCCTGTTTCAGGATCCCTTTGGGAAAGAACAGCCCCCATTGCCATGCTGGAGGCATCTGTTTCAACTACATATGGGAGATCTGGGCAGGGGGTGTCGTAGCACCGGGGCTGAGGTAAATCTTTTCTTGAGTTCCTGGAAGGCCTTCTCCGCCTCTTCTGTCCATTGGAACAGTTTGTTGTTTTTTCGTAATAAAGAAGTGATCAGGTGCACAATCTCTGAGAAACCCTGGATGAATCAGCGATAAAAGTTCTCAAAGCCGAGCATACTTTGGACACCTTTGACTGAAGACGGTGATGGCCAGCTAAGGATGATGTCTACTTTGTGCATATCCATCCGGACGCCTCTGGGAGTGAGGACAAAACCAAGGAACCCGACTTCGGTGACATGGAAGGAGTATTTTTCAAATTAGGCGTATAGCTGGTGCTCCCGAGTTTTGCAAGGACGGAGCAAACGTTCCTGACATGGTCCTGTTTAGACAGTACACCAGTACACAGTACACCAAGATGTCGTCAATGTAAACTAGGGCACATACGTCGATCAATTCCTGTAGTACATCGTTCATGAAGTACTAGAACGCTGCGGGAGCGTTGCAAAGCCCAAAGGGCATCACCTGATATTCGTACAGCCCATACTTAGTACGAAAGACGGTCTTCCATTCGTCTCCTTTCTTTATACGGACGATATGGTATGCCCCCCAGAGGTCCAATTTGGTATAAATTTGGGCATCCTTGACTTGGTCCAGCAGTTCTGGGATAAGGGGTAGAGGATAACGGTTTTTAACTGTTACCTGTTTTTGTGCGCAGTAGTCGATGCACGTTCTCAAGTCCCCCTCCTTCTTGGGTACGAAGAATAGGGGCGAGGCTGCCGGGGATTTGGACGGGCGGATAAAACTGTTTGCCAGGTGTTGGTCCAGATATGATTTCAAGTGGAGATTTTCAGGTTCGGTGAGTGCATAAATTCGGTTACACAGGATTTGTGCACCAGGTACGAGGTCGATCTCAGAGTCATATGGCCTGTGAGGGGGTAAGGTATTAGCCTGTTCTTTTTGGAAAATGTCTTGGAAATCGTGGTATTCGCTTGGTAGTGTACTTGTTACACCTAGTACCAATGCCGCTTTATCTTGGACAGGTGTCTCTGGGTCAGATGATGGCATTTCCACTTGGTAGCATGCAAGAGCACACTCATTGGAAAAGGCTAATTTTTTGGCTCGCCAGTCGATGTTAGGATTGTGAGCCACCAACCATGGCATCCCTAGAATCACCCAGAACTGAGGGGCCTTGATAAGATCGAAGGCAATGACTTCCTGATGTCCGTCTTGGCACAGAAGGGTCATTTCTGCTGTGCGTTGAGTTACATATTGTTATTTGACTCTGTATCTAAGTTATTCATCTTGTTTTCCTGCAGAGCCTGGTCGTTTGTGTGGTGTTCCTTAACTTTCAACTAATGGATCCCTCTGTACTTACCTTGGGTGTTCAGAGGGTTACATTTGTAGAAAGAATTCTCCGGCTACACTACGGGTCCAAGCTTGGTTCCATCATTACGGATTCTGAGAGTTCTGATAGGGGGTGATACATGGAACACAACTTGGGCCTCATTATGACCCTGGGTTAAGAGCGCCGTAAAAGGCTGTGGCGCCGTTAACCCATTAGCGCCTGATTACGAGGTCCCTTTGCGGGACCCGACCTTAACGGCTGGTCTACACCAGCCGTTAAAGTAGGGACCCGCAAAGGGACCTTGGTGCTAAGTACGGTACCGCAATTTGCGGTACTATACTTGGCACCTTCTCCATTCCCATTGAGCCCTATGGGGCAAAAATGGGAATGGGGAAGGGCCATGGAGGAAGAGGGAATTACCGCCTCACCATCCTTGTAATGGGGTGGTAATTCCGCCTTTCTCCATGGCAGACTCGTTACGATACCGGCACCAACCATGGTGCTAATAGCGCCATGGTTTAGCGCCAGTACCGTAATGAGGGTCCTTGTGTTTACTTCCCAACAGAGGTGCAATTTCCTTTAACAGCTTATTAAAGAAGTAGGTTTCATTGTCACTTTTAAGCGTTTTGCACCCCACACACATTGGGCCTCATTACGACCCTGGCGGTAAGGGGTTAACGCCAGCGTTAGCTGCGCCGACCCCTTACCGCCAACTACGAGGTCCCTTAGCGCCATGGCGCTTTTAACACCTGCTTTTAGCAGGTGTTAAAATCCATGGCGCTAAGGGACCATGGAGTTAATTACGCCACCGTAATTTACGGTGGCGTAATTAACGCCTTCCCCACTCCCATTATGCCCTATGGGGCAAAAATGGGAATGGGGAAGGGTAAATGGGGATTGGGGACTTACCGCCCCGCCGACCTCGGAATGGGGCGGTAAGTCCGCCAACCACCATGGCGTAAACGTAGTTTACGCCATGGTGGTAAAGTCACGGCCCAGGCGGTAACTTACCGCCTGGGTCGTAATGAGGCCCATTGGGTGAACACTTCTCTCACCAAAAACTTGGCGGTCGATTTGGCATCAGGATTTGCACATGGACCAGTCTCAATCCAACGGGAGAAAGGACATACCACAACTATGAGGTAACAAAAAGAATTAAATCTCTCACACATATCTGCAAAATCAATGTGAAGGTCACAGAGTGGGCCAATTGGACGTGGCAGTGTGCCCCTCAGTTTGTAATGTTTGTCCAGTGCTATACATCTGACAAACTGCATAATTTGGCGTAAACATAGACAACAACTCCTAAATTATAGGCACATTGCAATCCTCATGTACATCTGCAGAAATTTGCTGTTTGGACATGTGGGTGGGGTAGTGGAGTTGATCAAATGCCACTAAAGCCAAATCTTGGGGCATTACCACCTTCCTGCTACTGGTCTGTCGCCACACTAAATCATTTGGGGACTGTTTACACACCCTTCTTTGCCACGACTTTTCACTTTGTGGTGCCTGACCTTGTATTTCAATTATTTCAGTGGCAGGGAGCACAGAATAGGGAACCGGCAACTGCAATTGCATATTTATAAAAGCTGGTTGCTCTGGGTTATTTGGTACTGGCAAATACGTGGCCTGTTTGGCTACAATGTCTGCTTCTTCGTTTCCGAGGTAGATGAAGTCTGTGCCACTCATGTGGGTGGCACACATAATGACTGCAGCAAGCATGGGCGGCGACAGGGCATGAATCAGCCAATCCAATATGGCTGCAAGCTGCACTGGGTACCCATCTGCTCTTCAAAATCCTCTTCTCATCCACCTTGACAACCCAGGATGAACGGTTGTTGTGACATAAGCCGAGTCAGAATAAATTGTAACTCGGCATCCTTGCGCTGCCTAAAGGGCTTCAATAAGGACAATCACTTCTGCTGCCTGTGCTGAATAATGACCTGGTAGCATCTTCTGCACAAAAACCTCATATTCCCCGTGAACTAGCCGTACCACAGCTGCCCCAGTATGTCGCAGCCCTGCCCCCTCATTTGAGGACCCATGAACAAAGAATACTTCTCCATCATCTAGTGCATAATCACATGCTTTAGGGATGTCATCCTCAGGACCCACGTACGTGACAGTCATGTACCTCGTCATCGTTAGTAATGGGTTCAGTCAAAAAAGTAGCTGGATTCACTGTTTTAAAATGAACAATATGAATGGATGGACTTGAAAGAATCACTTCATAGAAGCCCTTTGCATGGTTAGTGTGGATTTGGACCTCTCGAATATTGCAAAGACATCATGTTTGACGTACAGCGTCAATGAACACCATATGACAAGAGTAGCAGACTTATGTATGGAAGGCATGGTATCAACAGTAAATATGTAAGACAACAGATACAATTTTGAAAACCTTTATTGAATGTTCAGTGGGGTTGGAGCAATTCCTATCTGGCCCTAAACCTAACATGGGAGTAGTCTGGACCATGAAACTAAAGAAAAATCAGTCCCTGTCAGTCTTAGTCAAACAAAAAGGCATATACTAAAGAAATATACCGCCTCCTCAAGCAAACAATGTGCACAGGCAAGTAAAGGAAAAAGTGCATTTGCAAAATAAATGTCAGACTGGCTGAGATAATGGTTCCCATCCCCACGTTCAATAGCACAGGGGTTTTTGAGAGTTCATATGGACATGCGGCTGGCACAGTTTTATCAAGTTATCACACTCCAGCTTAATAGGACAGCTTCACATTTCCACAATATTTCAAGCTTCCTAAGCTGTAACACTGATAAATAGCTCACCTCTCACATTGGGCCTCATCACGAGTTGGGTGGTAACCCCGGCAGTATTACCGCTGGGGCTATTAGCGTTACCGCCAAACCCCCCGGCGCCATTAGCTCCGGATCACCGGTTTGGCGGAATGGTAAGTCCGCATTCCCCATTGGGCCTTTCAGGAATTCCCCATTGGGCCCAATGGGGAATTTTCATGCTATTACCGCTGGCGGTAATAGTGCCACAAATCGACAAAATCTATAAGGATTTCCCCCCAGCTCAGGGCTGGGGGTAAATCCGCCAGGCCCGTGATTTGGCGGACCCTTAAATGTGGCGGCAATAGTGTTACCGCCTCATTTAAGGGTTACTGCCAAACTTGTGATGAGGCAGATTGTCTTTAAACTCAAGTTCATACAGGCTTCCCCGTGTCAGGCCCAAGCCTGTACCACTCTCCTCTTTAGGCTTCCCTTCTCCAAGTTTCCATTCCACTTGATATAATTTGGTTAAGAGTTTTATGGCTTCAGGAGAATTTCGAAACTGTGAGGATTTTATGAAGACCTCTGCATGACCACTTCGACTATCCCCGCTCTTAACAGTTTTGGACTTTCCCAAAGTCAACATGACATTGTACAGCAATGCATCCTGGTATGTGTAGTTTTCTTTCTCTTTGTTTACGTTTCTCTCTGTGCCGCTTTGCACTGTTCTGTTATTCTGCTTCAACCTCCATACACACATGCGCCACTGGGTCTCTCACTCTTAACCCATGTAGCGCGATGCTGGCAGGTCCTCTTTTGGAGATCGGGCTGAAGGCTGACACGGGTAGCCCTCTGCAGGTCACTTCAACCCGGCTTCTTGGAGACTCATCTCCCTCACCACCCTGAAACACCGGGTTAGCCTCCTTGCATTCTGCTCCCCTGCAGATCTATTTGTCCCTTCCTGTTGCAGCTCTCGCATATCGAATGGCATTTCCAACTCATTCCTTTGACACTTCTGTGGGGTCTGCTATGCCGTGCAAACACAAGCACACAAAGGGCTTCCTATTCTGTCTCATTCCCTCTGTCTGCCTCCTGTTTTCAGAGTTCCTGCTCGGTAGCATGTCTCTCCTTGTAGTCTCTCCTGGTCATCGGCTTCCTTGAACATCCTTTGGTGTTCTGGCAGTTTTCCTGTAGCTTTCTCCAGAGTCGTGCTGCTTCTGGTGTTTGGGATTTGAAAAGGGATCCTCTGCCAGTCTCAGCCTTGCAGCCTCCATCCTGCTCTCCCAACTGCATCTGAGTTCTCTCCCTCAGCAGCCTCCCTTTATACACTTGTGTGATGTGAATGGGCTGCAGGTTTGTAGTCTGGGTTGGGACTGCCTGGCCTTGCCTGACTCCATTAGTGGTAGAACCTGAGGGTAGTTGGTGGTAGTCTTTCCTCTGTTTCGTAAGGTGTCATACAGGTAATCTTTACTACTCTCAGTTGTCTCTTCTTCCCAGTATTATGAAAAAATGGGGAGGGGGAGATGTGTGTTTAAAAATAAATAAAAAGGTAGAGGGGGTGTGCAATAGTGGATAACTGGTAGAAGGGTGATACTCTGCCTCGGCTAGGGGTTCTCCCCCAATCTCCGAGGACCCTCCCCTCTTGCTGGTTTACCTCTGGCCATCCAAGTAGAGGGGCCCAGAGGAACGGAGAGGATTTTCACACTTCTCAGTGGAAAAATCAGGAGCAGCTAATGCTTGTTCACACAAACTGCCCTTGCATAAGAGAGTCAAGCATGCCACTGTAATAAGCTAGGGGTTTGTGACCCATAGTGCTGTGTTGCGTCAAAACTGCGGTCATCATTTAATCGTTAGAATGAGAGAAAAGATAAAACTCTTTAGTATAATCAGGAGTTGCTAATACAGGAGCAGTGGAAATAAAAATGTTCACTTTCTGGAAACTTGTAACCATTTAATCTATCCAAATGATCATATTTTTTTGTTTGTTGCACTTCCTTGAGGGCCTGGAGCAATGATTTAGTATAAGACGTGTAGTCAAAGATCCATGCTCTACAGTAATTACACAAACCAAGAACTTTCTGCATGTCCTTAACCGTCACCGGCTGGGGGGTGCCACACACTGCGGCTGCACGCTCTGGAGTCACTCTTTTACTGTACACTGAAATCAATGACCCAAATATAACACCTCTTGCTGGCAATATTGTAAATTTGCTATGTCCACCTTATACCTCTTGTCAGCCAACAATTGTAACAAAGCGATAGTCCTCCCTGCACTGGTCTTTGGTGGTACTGCACACCAATAAATCATCCACATTTTCAATTATGTACTGGAATTAGATGGCACTATAATACCCTGATGCAAAAGGGCCATTATGGTATCTCTTCCTCTGCTGCCTTTTATAGGGGATACTGTTTAACTCTGGGCAACACAGCGCCAGGTTTCAAGGTGATACATATTGGCGTGACATTCCGTAGAAGCCCTACGGCATGCGGATCACTCGTCCACAGCTTGTCAGGTACCTGAGACAAATCTTCGGAGGTAAAGGAGGGAGCATTCCCTACCAGTGATATAGAGCAGGCCAGATGTCTGTATTGTATCATGATCTTGCAAGGGACACAGGGCCTCATTACACGGAAGGCGTTAAGCGTTAACAGTCATCGGTAATGATAGTGGTGACCGTTAACCCTTACCGCCTGATTACGAGGTCCCTTTGCGGGTTGGTACTTTAACACCTTCTTTTTAGCAGGCGTTAAAAACCAGCCTGCAAAGGGACCAGGGTGCTAATTACGGTACCGCAATTTCCGGTACCATAATTAGCACCTTCCCCATTCCCATTATCCCCTATGGGGCAAAAATGGGAATGGGGGAAGGGCAATGGGGGAAGGGGGAATTACCGCCCCGCCAACCATGGAATAGGGCTGTAATTCTCCTTTCCTCCAAGGCGGTTCCGGTATTTTACCAGCATGGACCAAGGTGCTAATAGCATACCATGTAATGAGGCCCACAGACTTCAAATATTGTTTCCTCCTAATTTTCCTTATTCTCAAAAGGATCTTCATCTGAAAACATTTTCATTGGTTCAATAGGGTCAATACACAAAACTGTGCGCCACTCCTCTTCATCAGAATCAACTGCAATCAACAGAATCCTACCTTTGACACTATAATCCCTGCTACATCAAGATTGATTATCCTTCCCGCAACTATTTCCTGAGGTTGGACAGGCCTGTACTCACCAGTATTTATTAGCCACTGCACTGACTAGTATTATAATGCTGTATATGAACAAATCAGAGGCCACTGGTATTCCTCTTGCTGCAGACTCAATGCCCAATGCGTCTAAAGTCAACATTAGCCTCACGGCACACAAACCGGGCGTTGAACAAACCGGGCCCTGAACGAGATGGTCATGTTGCACTTGCTCAGGATGTCCCTTCCCAACACATTGAACGGGGTCACAGTGGAGTATAAGGGGGCCCACACCTCTCTGCCCCATCCCTTAATGGGTAATTTCTTTGTAAAAGGAACAGATTGAATTGCCCCAGAGAAGCCCTGTGTATCCATGACCTCGCCTGATAAAGGGAATCCTCCCTCACTGGTTCATGAATTAGTCCACATGTGTCCACCATGAAAGTGCATAGTTTGTTGCCTATCTCCACGCCTACAGAGGGTTCCTCTTCTGGGTCTGTGGTGACCGATAGGACTGGGCACGCTAAGGCTTTCTGTGGGCTGTCCTAATCTGGATATGTATTTGTCCCTGGGACAACAAATGGGTACCCTCTAACCACTGTGTCCCCCGTGGTAATGCGTCACCATGCCATTCGGCACATCGTTACTGTTTGGTATTTTAGGACCCTGCTGCAGTCCTTGCTGCACTGCATACAGTGGCATGTTACTAGAATCTGGAGCTGACAACTGTAGAAATGATGGCGTGGAGCAGGTGGGGCAATAGACAATGGCGCAACATAAGAAACTGCCAGGGGTCATAGCCCATATGGCTACAGGTATGGGGCCGGATCACCCAGGTGATAAGGATACATCTGTTGCTGTGGGTTGCGAGAAACCTGAAGGTGTCTCATCTGCTAGCCCCTGGGGATCCAGGGTGAACAGTAAAGCTCACCTGCGAAGAAATTGGGCCTTATTACGAGGCCGGCGGTAAGGGGGTTAACGGCACCGGTAAGGATGCCGGTGCCGTTAACCCCTTACCGCCGCATTCCACGGTCCCTTAGCGGGTCCCACTAAGCGGGAGCCGCTAAGTGACCAGGGAGCTAATAACAGGCCCGCTATTTGCGGGCCCGTTATTAGCTCCTTCCCTATTCCCATTGAGCCCTATGGGGGCTTGAATGGGAATGGGGAATGGTTTTCAGAATGGGGACTCGGATCCTCCAAGGTTGGAATGACCCAGTAAGTCCCCATTCTGATAACCCGGACACGACTTTGGAGGCAGCCATGGTGCTCCAAAGTCGTATGACCCCCTGTGAATTAAGATTGGTCTGAACATAACTAAGGGAGGCTAATTGGGAAAGGAACCTTTCTTTGTGGTTTATGGTACATCAGGTCCTCTGAGGCAAGAGACTTTGCACAAAGAGACTTGGGTCGCAGAAGGCCCTGATGTTGGTGAAGAAAACTGTGACCTCATGCCAAAGAAGCTCAAGAGTGGGCTGTGCTCGAGTGACCCGCCTTGTCCCTTGCTGAAAACATGGGAAAGGGAGGCCCACGGCCGAAGCATACTGACTTATCATTTTGTGAAAACTTCTTGCTTTTTGGGAACATTATCCCACACTAGTTTGTAGCATAGCAGTAAGGAATGGCAATAGGTTTTTTAGTATAGGCCCTTTTTATTTGACTAGACTCCACTAGGACTGTATTATTATTATTTGATGGTCGTAGCTTGCTCCCATGTTAGATTTAGGTTTTTTCACACCCCTGATAAAAGTTCAATAAACACTCTTGAACTGTGATCACTTGTGTCTGTCTTAATTTGATACCATGCCTCCCTTGCAGGTTACGCTAATGATTGTCTGCTTCTACACTCTTGAAAAATGACCCATTCGCCTGCACATCCAACATGACGCGCTCCTCCTCCCCGAAGCCCCATTCCTCCAATACCCCCTCTTCCTGCCTGGGCCCCCAAAACCACCTCCCTTGACCTCTTTGAAACCCCTCTGGAAATCCCTGTTGATAATGAGATTGATAACCACCTGCCCACTTGTTTTCACCTCCACACATGGGTGCTATTCGCACATCGCTCTGAACCTCCCGGAACTCTACCGGTCCCTCCCTCTGCACTGTCGCTACTGCCCCCTCCAACGCAACCTTAGCTAACTTCTTTTGAACCCGTTTTGCTTCCTCTGCTTGCACCTACTGTGCTGCTGCCTAATAATAGACTGAATTTCTGACCATCCCTTCTGCCCTCCACATCTCCTGTTTATGTAATATATACTGCGCAGGATCCACGTCATCTCACTCCGTCCTTTGCATAATCGATTGAAGATCAGGCATATCGATATTCAGGTCATAGTGCCGCCCACACTTGAGGACTGATATCATTGAAGAACGCCCCATCATGACTATCGTCACCCAACGTCACACCCGAATACCCATCTTTAATCCATATGTCATCAGGCTGGTCACCCACTATCGAAACAAACAGGCTTTTCAAATCTCCTAAAGCCAAAGTCGTCTGGCTGGTTGCTTCTCAAAAAAATATATCCATTCACCTGCTCCAGCAGGAAGAGACTGGAGTGCCTTGATAAGATTGTTTTTATCCATATGGGCCCATGCGACATACTGTGCTCTCCCTGGTCCCTTGTGTAGTAAAGGAAATGGCGCTACCACCGTCTTCGCCACTTTCCTTTTCCCCCCACCGACCAGTTAGCCACTGCCAGCACGTCCATATCTATTCCGTAACCTAGATCCCCAAAAACATTCTACTCGTGGAGAGATCACCAGTGGCTGCTCCTCCTTGTCCAAGTCTTCTACAGCATCCCATTCCTTCCCCCCACCCCCGCATATGGTCATATTCATCATCGGGCCGTACTGTGCCATAATCCATGCTCTCCTCGCTTTCCTTCTCTATGTGCACACCCTTAATAGCTACACTGTGTATTAGCAACAAGATATCCCCACTCGCCATTCATCTGTTCCTACGGATGCACGCTGCCCATCTCTCCGAAAGAAGATATCCCCACTCGCCATTCATCTCTTCCTACGGATGCACGCTGCCCATCTTTCCGAAAGAAGATATCCCCACTCGCCATTCACCTCTTCCTACGGATGCACGCTGCCCATCTCTCCGAAAGAAGATATCCCCACTCGCCATTCACCTCTTCCTACGGATGCACGCTGCCCATCTCTCCGAAAGAAGATATCCCCACTCGCCATTCACCTCTTCCTACGGATGCACGCTGCCCATCTCTCCGAAAGAAGATATCCCCACTCGCCATTCACCTCTTCCTACGGATGCACGCTGCCCATCTCTCCGAAAGAAGATATCCCCACTCGCCATTCACCTCTTCCTACGGATGCACGCTACCCATCTCTCCGAAAGAAGATATCCCCACTCGCCATTCACCTCTTCCTACGGATGCACGCTGCCCATCTCTCCGATCTCACCTTCCTTAATGCGTAATTATAATTGTTTATTTGTAAAGCGCTTATACACAAGTGAAGTGCTTCTTAGCGCTTCAAGGTGGGAAGGGAACAAGGGGATATCGTTGTCATTCTTATGCCTTGAAGTTTCTGAATGATCTAATGGCAATAAATAGCATAGGGGGAAAAAGGAACATACAAGACAAAGGGTTGGTCAACAATGCGCCTCTGCATGCAGGCACAGCAAACTAGGATGGGGCGATAGAGGAGCAAATAACAGACAGACATGCTAATCCTAGTACATTCAAGGCCATGCAAGTGTGCACAGAGGAGTGCGAGGGAGGGTGCAACAAGTGCGCCCAGTCCAACAGGGGCCAGGATTAAGTGCAGAGTGGGTGCTACTCTCATGGAACATATATCGAGTGCATGTAGTGCAAGGTAGAGTGTGGAGCTCCGGGGGCCAGTGCAGGACTGGCGGGGGAGCCTGGGACCTGTGAGGCTCTGGAGGAGCACCAGGCGACCAGTCAGCTGACTGAACAGGTTGGGGATTAGAACGAAGGAGGGAGGTTAGCAAGGGAGAGGGAGAGAGAAAGAGGAGGAGAAGAGGAATGTCTTGAGGAGTTTCCGGAACTTAAGGGGGTCCGGCTAAAGACGGAGAAAGGCATCGAGGCTGTTCCAGAGGGAGTCAACTGCAGAGGATAAGGACCTACCCCAAAATTCCTGTTTGGAAAAACGTCTCACCCGCAGAGAGTTGGAGGAGGCCGAGCGGAGGGCTCTGGAAGGAGAGTATTTAGAAAGAGAGCGTTGTAGATAGTAGGGACCCCACCCCAGACAGCCTTGTTGACTATGCTGAGGGGCTTGAACTTAATGGTTGCAGCCATGGGGAGCCAGTGGAGGAATTTCAGTGCCAGAGAGATGCGGTCTATGGGCTTGAGGCCAAGGATAAGTCTTGCGGTTCTGTTCTGGATAAGTTGAAGAGGCCGAAGAGTAGAGGTAGGAATATTGAGATAGAGGGCCTCATTACGACTTTGGAAGTAGCCATGCCCTTACTAAAATCGGATCCGGGTTCCCTGAATGGGGAAATAACAGGCCATTCCGAGTATGGAGGGCCCAGTATTTCCTCCTTCAGGGAACCCGGGCCCAGTCCTTCCCCATTCCCATTCGAGCCCCCATAGGGCTCAATGGGAATGGGGAGGGAGCTAACGACGGTCCCATTACAAGAGGGCCCGTTGTTGGCTCCCTGGTTCCCTCACGGCACCCGCTATGGACGTCTGGATAAACCAGACGTCCAGAGCGGGTCCCGCGAGGGGACCTCGTAATAGTGCAGAATGCATTTAACGGCGCCGGCACCATTACCTCTGAGCAGGCGCAGCTGGTAGTGGGACTTTTTGGACATGTCCGCGATGTGGGAAGAGAAGGCGAGAGTAGAGTCGAAAATGACCCCCAGGTTTTTTGCCTCACTAGTGGGTGAGGGTACAGGACCAAGGGTGGTCGGCCAGAGTGAAAGAGGGAGAGGAGGAGGAGCAGGCGTCCCAAAGAGGACAATCTCTGTGTTGCTGGCATTAAGGCAGAGATCATTAGCAGCACATCAGGACCGAATTGTGGACAGACAATTCAGGATGAGCGAGGAGAAGGAAGAGGCCGAGGGTAGCATGAAAGAGAGCTGTGTGTCATCCGCATAACACTGAAAGTTGGAAGTGAAGGAAGATATGATGTGGACCAAAGGGGCGATGTAGACATTGAAAAACCAGGGGGATAGATTAGATCCTTGGGGGTTTACCACAAGTAGAGAGAGTGATAGCAGAGAGGAAGGGACCGAGTTCTACCTGGGAAGGATGTTCAGAAAGAAAGGATGGTAGCCACGCCAGGGCTTGGTCAGTTATGCCCAGGGTCTCACAGAGACGGGAGATCAGGATGTTATGGTTTACCGTATCGAAAGGAGAGGAGAGGTCCAGAAGAATGAGGACAGAGGGAGAGTTGAAGTCAAGGTCTGAGAGCAGATCTTCATGGGTGTACAGTAGAGCTGTTTCTGTGCCTCTGGATGCTCTGAAGCAAGACTGATGGTCATGGAGACAACCAACAGATTCAGTGTAGAGCGTAAGCTGAGAGATAGCCAACTTCTCCAGGAGGTTGCCCTGGAAAGGAGTGATGGAGATAGCCTCTATCAACTCTTCAGAGGTTTCGTATCAATTCCTTCTGGTGCTTTACCCCTCATAGCAGCGGGAGCTGTGTGGTTAGGGATATTGTGTTATTGTGCTGATGTGGATGGTGGGGGAGCTTTGGCAGGCAAAGGTACATACATGGGGTTTGTGTATCCTGACACATCATGTGTAGGATAACACCCGAATGGAGGGCACTGAACTATCTCTGTGGGGGGCACAGGAGCACCTGGGACAGTGGTATTAGCGCAGGTTGCGACACATGGAGTGACCAAATCGCTCATGGTCTTTAGGGGTTCTACAGACCCATCTTCCAAATCCTCCACCATCTTCCAAAGTTCTACTACCTCTTTTCTATTTTTCTATTTTTCTACTTTGTATTTCACCGCTAGAAATGTGAACATGTGGCTTAATATTTCTGTTATTTGTCCCCTCTTCCAGCCATGGCTTAAACATCCCTCCCTTTGTTACAGCTAGCCATTCCTTATGATACTTAAGCATTCTATCTTGGTACAAAGGAAGGGCCTTACAATATTATCAACACCCTCGGCCAACCCCACAAATTATACCCCTCCTCAATACCCCTTTTTCCTCCCCGTTTCCGCCCACCCACAATCGACTCTCAACCCTCCATACAGGCATCCCTCACACACACACATCCATTCACTTCTCACAAACACAAGAGGCCCTCCCTTGGTTTCCAATAACCACCAATAACCACCACAAAAGTAACAAACAGCATGAATAACAATAAAATCTACTTTTCTGTTCCAACACCCCTTTATATCGGGTGAGGAGATCCCAGTCCCCTAGGGGCTTTTACCACAACTACCTCTCGTTCTCACATCCCCCTTCTACTGGGCAGAGAGATCCCAGACTCACTAAATATACGGGGTCTCTACCCACATCACTTTATCTCTGTTGTACAGCGCTGTATTCTTCCCTAATACAATATGAAAAAGTCCTGTTACACCACAATCCTCTATATCCTTCCCCTGCCCGTCCCTCCTACTAGCCGTTTCCCTTTCCTTTTGTCTATTGCTCTGTGTTCTGTTGCACTCTTTCTTCCTCTAGGGTTCTTTCGTCGACTGCTCTGTTTTTGATGCCCTGGTAACCTGATTGTTGTTTACATCATACTGCCCTGTGTTCTGTTGTGCATTTTCTTCTTCTAGGTTTCCGTTTTTGTCGATTTCTCTCCTGATTACTGTTCACATTGTAATTCCTGCATTCCAGTTGTTCTCACTCTTTCCTCTGGGCCCTTCATTTGGCTGTTCGTTAACTTATTTTTCTGAGTTGTCATTGTCTGTCTGCTTGCTCCCCTCCTCCTTGTGTCCCAACCCTAGTATCCCCCCACCCTCTCTCCTGCATCCCTATGATGCTCTCTGTCTTACCTATCTTCTCTAACTGCTTTTCTGGTGACTATCCTGTCCTTCTCACTTAGTCTGGGAGGAAGAAGTTCAAAGGGGATATCTGCCTCCCTATCGCTGATACCTCCACCAGCGCTTCATCCAGACTGACCCTCTCCGACATCCTCTTTGTTGTTCCCTCTTCAGGCCTATGGACCCTCCATATGGTCTTTGTGCTCTCTCCTTTTTTCTCTTCACCCTTCAGTGGTGGCACCCGGTGGGAGGCCCTCCTGGCCCCTTTCCACTCCTCCAAGACCATCATAAATATTTATCTAAATGGCACCATCTTTGTCCAAGGCCCTTAGACCAACCTCCTCCTTTTTGATAGATGCTTCCTGCTCCTTATCAACTTCCTTTCTTCTCCTGCTGTCCCTTCTATTCCTTATCTTGCTCATCTCCCTCCTCTATCCTCTGAAGCCCCCTCAGCACCCTCTACTCTTTCGCTGGCCGGCCTGGCACCTCCTTCTTCTGCCACCTCTCTGGCATCCTCCTCCTCTTCCTTGGCTACCTTGCCCTATCCTCCTCCTTCCTCCTCTGCCCATCCTCGGGCTCTTTCTTCACTTCCTCAGGGCGTACCCCAGACATGTACCTCATCACAAAAGTATTTCAGAGATGGCAACCTGCTCCACATTGCCACTCTCAACTCTCGCTCAGATGTCAAACACTCCTCTGACATCTGCTGTCTCCTTGAAGTACTCGACCTGGATGTTCTCGGTCTGACCGAGACGTGTTTCATGGCCAGATTTGTCACGAGTTTTGACACTCCTCCCTGATGGCTACAAGATCCTGCCTGCGCCCAGAACCAACCGTCCCGGTGCGGGTGTATGCTTGATCTTCCCTGTCTCTATCATTCCTATGCAGTACTACTCCTCCTTTGAATACCTGGTCTGCAGGCGCTCTCTCTCTCTCTCCTGGCCTCTCTCTCACTGTGTCACTATCTCACTGTGTAACTATCTACCTGCCGCCTGGCCAGGTAACCACCTTCCTCTCCCAGTGGGCGGACCTCGCCTCCTCCCTCCTTGCCTTTACCTCTCAGCTTCTCCTTCTCTGAGACCCCCACATCCACCTGGATGCTTCCTGTCCTCCTTCTGGACTCTTTTGGAACCTCTGTAACACTCTCTCTCTCTATATATTCACCCCTCTGGCCCGACCCACTCTGCAGGGCACATCCTGGATGTTCTGATCTCCTCAGACCTCCCCCTCTCTAACCCTCAAACCACTCCTCTATCCTGGAGTGATTACTTTCTCCTTTCCTCTCATCTCTCTCTCTCTACCCCTCAGGCCAAGCCTACTCTAGCTCTGCCACCCACATTCTCGGTCATCCTACCCATGAAGTGTGTGTCAGTTGAGGCTTTTGCCGCCACTTTCTCTCCTCCCTCTGCACCTTTGGGTGACTCACACCCTGACACAGCCCTTTCTAACCTTCACTGCTCTCTCTCTCTGACACTCTTGATGTACTTGCCCCTGTCATGAGGATCCGCCTGAAGCCCAAATCCAAGTGCAACTCTTGGCATGACTCGGACCTCGTCACCCTTAAATGCAAGTGTAGGGAGGCTGAGAGGAAGTGGAGGGCAACAGGTACGCCCTCTGACAAACTGGCCTGCTGCCTTCTCCAAAGGCAATACAGACTCTCTGTCCTTGCTAAGGAGAGAGCGCACATCCAAGCCTGTGCCTCTGCATTATCTAACAACTCGGCTGAACTCTTTAAAATCTGCACGGAGCTGGCTTATCCTCCTGCAGTCTCTACTTTTCCAGCCTCCTCCCAGCCCTCTGCATGGCCCTGGCTTCTCCATTCACCACTAAAACTCAGGACATCCTGACCCTCCTCTCCATCCTCCTCCTCCTCCCTTCTCCTTCTTTCCTTTGTTCACCGCTGACAATGTTTCTAGACATGTCTGTTCTATGAAAGTCTTGTCAAAACAGGCTCTTCCCTGTTCTTCCAAAACCAACAAGGACTGCATTGGCCGATTTCTGCATCAGTCTTTCGCCACTGGTACCTTCCCCTCACCTCTGAAGCACTCCCTTCTGCACCCCCTTCTTAAGAACCCTTCTGCTGATCCCTCCTGTCTGGCCAACTGTAGCCCGATCTCCATTACTCCTTTCCTGGGCAAACTCCTGGAAAAGCTGGCCATCTCCCAGCTTAACCTTAACACTGAATGGGCCTCATTCCGACCCAGGCGGTAAGTTACCGCCTGGGTCGTACCTTTACCACCATGGCGTAAACTATGTTTACGCCATGGTGGTTGGCGGATTTACCGCCCCATTCCGAGGTTGGCGGGGCGGTAAGTCCCCAATCCCCATTTACCCTTCCCCATTCCCATTTTTGCCCCATAGGGCATAATGGGAGTGGGGAAGGCGTTAATTATGACACCGTAAATTACGGTGGCGTAATTAACAACAAGGTCCCTTAGCGCCATGGATTTTAACACCTGCTAAAAGCAGGTGTTAAATCCTCCATGGCGCTAAGGGACCTCAGAATCAGGCGGTAAGGGTCGGCGTTGTTTACGCTGCCGTAAACCCCTTACCGCCTGGGTCGGAATGAGGCCCAATCTGTTGGTTGTCTCCATGACCATCAGTCTGGCTTCAGAGTGGCCAGAAGCATGCAAACTGCTCTCCTGAACATCCGTGAAGACCTGCTTTCAAACCTCGATTCTACCCTTCCTTCTGTCCTCATTCTCCACAATCTTTCCTCTGCTTTCGATACGGTCAGCCATGCCACCCTGCTCAACTGGCTCTGTGATAATCTGGGTATCACTGAGCAGGCTCTGGCTTGGCTGACCTCCGTTCTCACTGATCGACCCTCCCAGGTCCAACTGGAGTCCTTCCTCTATCGCTCTCTCTACCTCTGATGTTCCCCAGGGATCTAATCTTGCTCCCTGGTAGTTCAACCAATATCTAGCTCCTCTTGCCCACCGTATAGCTGCCCTCTGTTCCAACTTCCAGTGCTATGCGGATGACATTCACCTCTCCTTCAAGCTCCTCTCAGCGCCTCTACTCCTTCTCTTGTCCCAGACTGTCTTTCTGCAATTCAGGAGTGGTGTCCTCTCACTCTCTGGCTGCCCACCCTGGGCCCTCTTCCTTCTCCCACCTATGAGGCTAAGAACCTTGGGGTCATCTTCATCTCCTCACTCTCCTTCTCTCCTCAATTCTCTGACGTCTCTAAGAAGTCAGACTACCAGCTGCACCTCCTCTGAGGTATTCTTTCCTTCCTCACTGTCCCCCAGAAGCTCACTGTCTCCAGAGCTCTGGTTCTCTATAGGCTGGACTATTGTAACAGCCTCTTTCTAAATCTTCCTACTCTTTGTCCTCTACAACTCATCCAGAACAGGACTGCAAGACTTGACCTTGGCCTCAAGCCCAGGGATCGCATCTTTCTGGGGCCTGGGACCACACTACCTCCAACTCTCTCTTCCTAATTATCTGCTTTCTCGAGCTCTCTGCTCTTCCACCTCCAACTCTCTGCGTGTCAGTTGCTTTTCCAAGCAGCGAGTTGAACCGCAAGACTTATCCTTGGCCTCAAGCACAGGGACTGTATTTCTCTGGCACTGAAATCCCTTCACTGGCTCTCTGTGGCAGCAAGGATCACATTCAAGACCCTCTGCATCGTCCACTAGGTTTTCTGGGGCCTGGGACCTACCTACCTGCAACGCTGCCTACCTAAATACTGTCCCTCACAAGCCCTCCTCTCATCTACCTCTAACCTTCTGCCAGTTAGCCGGTTCTCCAAGCAGAGATTTGGATGGAGATCCCTATCCTCAGCAGGTGCCTCCCTCTGGAATAGCCTCCCTACCGCCCTCCATCTTGAGCCTAACCTTCTTAAGTTTTGGAAACTCCTCAAGACCTTCCTCTTCTCCTCTTCCTTCGCTCTCCTACTACCCTGCTAACCTAGATCTTTGCTCTCTCCATCTCTCCATCCTCTTTCTTACAGCATGCTGACTGGCCGCCTGGTGTACCTCAGAGTCTAACAGGTCCCTGGCACCGCCGCCAGTCCTCTCTCGCACTTGCCTCAGGGCTCTGCACCCACCCACCTTCACATCACTTGGATACAACCCAGTAGAGTGGCTTTCTCTGCACTTACCCCAGTCTTCACCGACTGGGTGCGCTTGGACCTCCCCCTCCTGTCACCGTCTACGCACTTGTACGTTCCAAATGCAACATGCCTGAAGATCGTCTGCCTGTTCTCCCCTGTCTTCTCCCCTTAATTGAACTGGTAGAACTGCAGAATCACCGTCAGGCCTCTTTGCTGTGTCTCAATTGTTAAATGTATGTTACGCACTTACTCTTGCCTGTGCAGATTATTATCGTCTCAGAGTTTCAAGGGTTTTGAGCGAATGTTGTTTTTCCCCCCTGTTCTCACCCTCCTTGAGTGCTTTGAAACACTTTCCTGTGCATAGGCGCTATATAAATAAACAATTACAATTACAAAAGCAGGCGGTTTCCTTAGGAAATCATTGTAAGCACTGCCTGCCATGCTTGCATGATAGGCAGCGTTTACTTTTAATTGTGAGCGTTGCTTACCATGCTTGCATGTGTACACACTCTGTTTCCCTTCATTCCTCTCACCTTCTGCTATTGTGTCAGGGAATGAGGTGCCAGCCTGTTCCCTTTGCTACCTGTTATTTGCTTGTGACACGTGCACCGTTTAGGGCCCAGCTTCCATCTTCTGCTTGGACATGCTTGGTTTAAAATGTGTTTATTTTCTCCTTATTCCCTTGTAGCCACTCTTACGGCGTCAAGTGTACCTGGGCTTGAAATGGGAGATGGGCGTCGCATGCTGGTTGCGCTCTCATTCTTTCCTTATTTTCATACCCACATGCCTTTCTTTACTTGAAGTCTTTCCACCAAGCCGTTGCTCGGATTGGCTACGTCTATAGAATGGATGTGCGTACTAATACACGTGACTGTGAGCGCAGCAACCAAGCACATGCCAGAGCCAAGCCAAAGTCCTACTCGTCAGCGCGAGATCCAAGCTGTGGGGCTCTATGGCGGGCTCCGATAACACCATACGACACCTTACGGAGCTGAAATTATCTCCCTCTGATACAGTATTTCCCTATGGATGGATGTGGAGCCTCATTCAGTTTCTATGGTTCCTCCTGGGCCCTGCTAATTTGATTTTTATAAAAAAGAAAAGGCTTCTTTGTGTGCCTGTTTGGGCCTGGGTTCCCGTGTTTGTCCCTGTTCGTTTCCCACTTCGTCTTCTGCCTCCCTCCCTCCTCCCAGCCCGCCCTCCCTCACCTGATTGGTGTGGCTACTGGTCTTAATAGACCTTCCCAGGGCAGCCCCTCGGCCCGGCAGCCACTGCGGCTAAGGTCCCCCAGGCAAAGGGTGGCTCCCACCTGGCAGCTCCAGCGTGTCTGCAGTTGTCAGCAGGGGAGCCAGTGGCCAGCCATCCCCCTGCAGCTAGTTAGGAAGGTTAGGAGGGGCCCGTGTTGGCAGAGACCCTCCTCCACCCTGCAATCCTGTCCTTATAGTTAACCCTCAAACATAGGTGTGTTCTTCTACTGTTTAAAATTGCACTGTGAAAGTATTCAAATTGCATTGTGAAACCTAGGCCTTTCCCCACTATTCAGGACTCTCAAACTTAGGTGTGTTGTTCTCCTGTTTGAAAATTGCATTGTGTAAGTACTTAAATCTTAATGCCAGTTACCTTGCCTATTGTCAACTTTTCTCTTCTGCTCTGGCTGTCTCATCTGCTTGCTTTCTGCCCTGTGTCCTTTCCTAGTGTTCTCCCCTTCCTACTCCCTTCCTCCTCTCTCCTCCTATCTACTCTATGGTGCTCTCCCTTCTTTACCAACTGCTTCTCTATCGACTAGCCTGCTGTCCTAACTAAATCTTGTAGAAAGAAGTTTAAAAAGGATATCCTGGTCTCCAACCCAGGCCTCCCTATCGCTGACACCTAGATCAGTGCCTCCTCCAGGCAAACTTTCACCAACATCCTCTTTGGCATCCTCTCGCCAGACCTATGGACTCTACATATGGTCTCTGTGCTCTCTCCTTTCTCTTCCTCTCCCATTAATGGTGGCACCCGATGGGAGGCCCTCCTAACCTCCTTCCACTCTTCTAAGGTCATCATTAATGTTTATGTGAATGACACCGTCTTGGTCCAAGGCCCTCAGGCCAACCTTCTCCTCTTCGATAGATGCTTCCCGTGTATCATCAATTTCTTTTCTTCTCCTGCTGTCCCCTTGCCCCCTCCACAGCTTCCTCGCCTGCTCCCTCCTCCTTGGTTACCTTGCCCTCTCAGCCTTCCTTTTCTGCCCCCACTCGGGCTTCTGCTACACTTCCGCAGGGCGTACCTCTGATATGTACCCCTCCCAGAAGTCTTTCAAGGACGGCAACCTTCTCCATATTGCCACTCTCAACTCTCGCTCAGCTGTCAAACACTCCTGACATCTGCCTCCTCCTGGAAGAACTTGACCTCAATGTCCTCTGTCTCACTGAGACATGGTTCACGGCCAGCTCTGTCACAAGCTTTGACACACTCCTCCCTGATGGCTACAAGATCCTCTCTGCACCCAGGTCACTCACTATTCTCCCCTCTGGCCCGACTCACTCTGCAGGGCACACTCTGGATGTTCTGATCTCCTCAGACCTTCCCCTTTCTATCCCTCTCACCATTCCTCTCTCCAGGAGTGATCACTTTCTCATTGCCTCCCATCTCACCCTCTCTACCCCTCAGGCCAAGCCAACTCCAACACTACCACCCAACTTCTCGGTAATCTGACTCATGAAGCGCGTGTTAGTTGAGGCATCCGCCGCCACTTTCTCACCCCCCCCTTCTTACTACCCAGCCCCTTTGGCTGACTCGCACCCTGACACAGCCCTTTCCATGTTCCACTCTGCTATATCTGATACTGTTGATGTTCTTGCCCCTGTATTGAGGATCCCCCTGAAGCCCAAAGCCAAGTGCCACTCTTGGTACGACTCGGACCGCGTCACCCTTAAACGCAAGTGCAAGGTGGCTGAGAGGAAATGGCGTGCTTCTGGTACATCCTCTGACAAACTGGCCTGCCGCCTGCTCCAAAGGCAATACCGGCTCTCTGTCCGCACCAAGAAGAGAGCCCACATCCAAGCCTGCGTCTCTGCAGCATCCAACTACTCGGCTGAACTCTTTAAAATCTGCAAGGAACTGGCCAATCCTGCCGCAGTCTCTACCGCCCCTATCCCTTCACAGGCCCTCTGCACGGCTCCGGCTTCTCATTTTATCTGTAGACATCCTGTTCTCTCTCTCTCCTCCTCTACCCTTCCTCCCACTACTCCCTGCTCTTCCTCTGACCCTCCTCCGGCCACCTCTCCTCCCTCCTTCTCTGCCTTTCCCCTGTTCTCCCCTGACGAGGATTCCAGACAAGTCAGATCTATGAAAGTCTCATCAAAACTCCCTGACTCCTGCCCTGGCCGACTTCTGCAACCACTCCTTCACCACTGAATTCTTCCCCTCCCTCCTGAAGCACTCTCTTGAGCACCGTCTTCTTAAGAAACCCTCTGCCGACCCTTCTTGCCCGGCCAACTATCGCCCAATCCCCATCACTCCTTTCCTGGGTAAACTCCTGGAAAAGCTGGCCGTCTCCCAGCTTGATCTTCACACTGAATCTGTTGGTTGTCTCCATGACCATCAGTCTGGCTTCGGAGCTTCCAGAAGCACGGAAACTGCTCTCCTAAACAACCGTGAAGACCTGCTTTACAACCTTGACTCCAACACCCCCCGTGTCCTCATCTTACTTGATCTCTCTTCTGCCTTTGATACGGTCAACCATGCCATCCTGCTCAATCGTCTCTGTGATAACCTGGGCATCACCGGTCAAGTCCTGGCGTGGCTGACTTCTTTCCTCTCTTACCGACCCTCCAAGGTTCAACTTGTGTCCTTTCTCTCCTCTATCTATATCTCTAACTGTGGTGTTCCCCAGGGGTCTAATCTCTATCCCTGGCTGTGTAACCAATACCTGGCAATTCTTGCCCACTGCAATGCCGCCCTCTGCCCCAACTTCCAGTGTTATGCGGATGAGACTCAGCTCATTTTCAGGCTACCCTTAGCCACCTCTTCTTCCTCTCTCATCTCTGACTGTCTGTCCGCCATCCAGGAGTGGTGTGCTGCCAATGATCTCTGCCTTAATGCCAGTAAGAATGAGATTCTCCTCATTGGCACACCTGCTCCCTCCTTTCCTGTCACTCTCTGGCCGGCTTCTCTTGGCCCTCTTCCCGCGCCCACATGTGAGGCTAAAAACCGCGGGGTCATCTTTGACTCCACACACTCCTCCTTTCCTCACATCTCTGACGTCTCTAGGAAGTCACACTACCAGCTGCACCTCCTCAGAGGTATTCTTCCTTTCCTCTCCTTCCCCCAGAAGCTCACTGTCTCCAGAGCTCTGGTTCTCTCTAGGCTGGACTACTGCAACAGCCTCTTTCTAAATCTGCCTGCCTCTACTCTCCGCCCTCTGCAACTTATTCAGAACAGGACTGCAAGACTTGTCCTTGGCCTCAAGCCCAGGGATCGGATCTCTCCAGGACTGAAATCCCTGCACTGGCTCCCAGTGGCTGCAAGGATTAAGTTAAAAACCATCTGCATTGTCCACAAGGCTTTCTGGGGCTTAGGCCCCAATACCTTCAACTCTCTCTTCCTAAGTATCTTCCTTCTCGATCACTTCGCTCACCCGCCTCCAACTCCCTCAGGGTCATTCGCTTCTCAAAGCAACGAGTTGGTGGTAGATCTCTCTCTTCGACTGGGTCCTCCCTCTGGAACAGCCTTCCTGCCTCACTGAAACTTGAGGAGAACCATCTCCGGTTCCAGAAGCACCTCAAAACCTTTCTCTTTGCTTCTGCTTTTTCTCCTCCTCTCCCCTGCTGAACCCCTGGCTGATACTGCACTGGTTACCTGGCCACCCTCTGATCTTGGACCCAGGTCCCCTCCCCTGCCAGTTGCACACCTTCGCTGCCTTCCTGCCCCCCCACACTCGAGACTGTCTCTGTATCCCTACAGTCCCTCTACCAGCACTTGACACTGGATGTCTGCACTTGCCACCAGCTGGCCAGACTTACTTTTGTTAATAATCTATTAGCCCATGTACTGCACCCCCGCCTGAACGTTCCCATTTCCCCCTTCTCATGCACTTGCGCAATCTGAATGACACCTGGCCTAGTAGGATCGCTGTCCGTCTTCCCTCTGTTCCCCCTCTCTTGCCTTGTTGCGTCTTGAAACACTTGTGTCTATGCGCATTATAAATGCCATATCATATCATATCATACGGTTTCAACTGATTATATGCTCTATGCTTGTTTAATTAACACACGCTCTCTTGTAGCGCACCAGTTCGAAATGTTTACCTTTTTTTACAAGACTTTTCTCCGGATCTAGTTTGTGTCACAGAACCGTGGTTTACATCTGCAACGGCCCAGATATGGTTCGCATTCTGCCCGCTGGCTACTCCATTTTACAAATAGATAGTGCTGCTCATCCAGGGGGTGGAGTTCTGCTTATTTTTAAGGACAACCCTACTTGTTCCTTACTACCTTGGACCCCAGACATAGAGATGGAATCAATGCTGGTACAGATATCAGCCGCCCCATCGGTCACGCTGCATTTTTTTATTGTATACCGCCCACCTTCTTTTAGTCTCACTAAGTTTGGCAAAGCTTTTTTCCTTATGATGTCAGCTCTTGCTCAGTTACATAACAATCTATGTATTGTAGGTGACTGTGACCCAGCAGTTGTTATCTTAAGTTGCATGACTAGTTTATCTCTACCTCAGCATGTTAATTAAGCTATGCATTAAAAAGTTTGCATTCTAGACCTGGTATTCTTCTGTCCTCCGCTATAGCATATTTCTGCAAGCTATAGGGTACCATGGTCGGATCATTATATGACCGCGTTCAAAGTTGCTCTTCTGAATCCTGTCATTAAGGCTACTCGGCCGCAAATATTGGTTATGAACTGGAAGCGCACTGAAGCCTCAGTATTATCGGAGCAAATGATCTCAGACTATTATACCTTAGAAGCTGATCTGCCACTTTACGTCGATCATTTATAACGCGCACCACATGACCCGGAGGGTTAAGGGCGCAATATAAGACCATACACATTTCAGAAGGGACAAAAGACACAACAAGAAGCACACACCCTAAATCAAAAGCGCCTAAAAATGCAAACTGGAAAACCATCCTCTCTACCCCTATCTTTGCTGTTAACCCGGGTTGTCACAGCTCGTTAGCGGCTGAGTCCCTAGCAGCGTTAGAAAATTGGTTAGGAAGCGCACTCGGACCTGTGCCTCCTGGTTTACACCAGAGCTTTGATCTTTATGAACAATAGTCCGCAGAGCGCAATGGAAATGACGTGCTAAATATGATCCTTGCAACAAGGATCTTACCTCCAGCCAAGCAGTCCTATTTCGTGGCTGCCATTCATTCTGTTGTTTCAGACTCATAAAGACTATGGAGGTCATTACGACCTTGGCGGTAGGGGGTTGACAGGGCCGGTAGAGCTGCCCCTACCGCCTCATTGCGAGTTCTGCTGGCGGGACCCGCTAAGGCCGTCTGGTTTTGCCAGGCGCCCTTAGCGGGTCCCGCGAGCGGTCCAGCATGCTAACCACGGGCAATTTATTAACAGGCCCGTTGTTAGCATGCTCCCCATTCCCAACGAGCCCTATGGGGATGGGTTCCTCGAATGGGGATGGGTTCCTGGAATGGGGAAATACCGGGCCCTCCCACGGAATGGCCGGGTATTTCCCCATTCCAGGAACCCGGACCCGGTACCCGGAATGGGGGTAGCCATGCCGCAAATAGCGGCATGTCTACCTCCAAGGTTGTAATGACCTCCTATGTAATGATATTTTGTAAACACGATGGAGACTATTAGGGCGAATATTAGCAACCTAGTTTTACCATCAAAAAATAGTCATAGGCACCTCTCTACGAGAACGAACAAGGCCAATTGACCTGTTCTTTGGGAAGGTACCCACTTGAGAGTCCGCAGCCACACTTTAGCTCACTGTACTTTTCACTGAAGGGAAATAACCATTTGCATATCAGTCTTTGTCCCACCCACATGTGCAGCCCAGTCTCAAAATGCTAGGCAATTCTCTTCTGAACAAGAGTACCAAAGGCAACCCCAGACACGTGTTTCAGCCTTGTTGGGCATCATCAGTGAGGTGGAGCTGTGCCTCTCTTGAGTCCACGTCTGGATGACCCTAGGAAACTTAGGGTGACTAACCCTTAACCCTAACTCCCTTGAACAATCAGAAAATAGTCATAGGCGCCCCTCTACGAGAACGAACAAGTCCAATTGACCTGTTCTTTGGGAAGGTACCCACTCGAGAGTCCACAGCCACACTTCACCATCAGACACTATTCAAAACACTTTGCAAAAAATGGATACTAATGTTGTCCCAACTAGGTGTGGAGCTTTTCAGCTAATTACTCCGGATGATGCAGTTAATATAAAGGCAATGATTTGATGAGAGATGAGTAGAGTCGAAGGACTGGCTCTGACATTACAGTGGAGTTTTGGACAAGAATGTGTGCAAATGTTAAACTTTGTTCGTTGGGATTGACTGAGAGAACGAGACAAATTAAGATCCTAAACTGGGTTTATTGGACCCCCGACAGGTTATGGAAGAGAGATCTGAAGGATAATCCAGAATGCTGGGCTTGTGTTCATGAAACCGGTACGCTGGAGCATATGTTGTGGGATTGCAGGAAGGTGCAAGGATTTTGGAAAGAAATAGTTGTGATCTTCGAGAAGGTTTTGAATGAAAGGATTGGGTTTGATTTTAAAACATTTGTGCTGGGAAACGATGAAACCTTGGAAGAACTTACTCAATGTCAGAAGAAGTGGTTGTTTAGAGGTGCAAGGGCTGGAAAAAAAATCATCCTAAAGAATTGGAAATCTCTTTTACCTTAAAAAAGGATGTTTGGATAAATGAAATGCATAACCTGGCTGACATAGAAAGCTTTTTGTACAGGAAACAAGGCAAGAATGTGCTATTTAAGAAGATATGGGGGAAATTTCTTTCACTACAGTGAACCAGACAATTGTGTAATATAAGATGTGGACCGTGTGACTGGGGGGAGGGGTGGCTTATATATTGCTTTGTAATTTTGTACATAGGTATTTTATTATCTTGATGTTATTTAATGTGATGTTCTAATATTTAAATTGAAAAAAAGTTTAAAAAAATAAAATGCTAAGTTAATGTAGCACACCGAGTTATGGAAAGAGGTAATCCCGTAACGATTAAAGCATACACTACCAAACCACAAGACCGTCATTCACAAATAGACCAACTAACAACACAAGAGCACCAGGTGAATAACCAAAAGGTGAAGGCAGAAAGACTAACCAAAATCAGAAGCCCCCACAACAAGGCCAAGCCAAGACAACTGAAAGTCTGTCTTCTAAACACACGATCTCTCAATAAACACGCACAAGATGTGCATGATTTAATATCCGATGAAGCTATCGACATAGCTTGCATCACGGAAACATGGTTGCAAGGCCCTATAGGGCCCACATGCGCCATCGCTGTGCCTGAAGGTTACGGAATTCACCACACAGACAGGGAAATGGCACTGGGGCGGAGTCGCCATAATTATCAGAGATTCCATTCATATGTTCCCTTCCACTACCACAAGCGTAGGCTGCGAAATACACCCCATCAGAAAACCATTGTATTAACATCATACTATCATACAGTCCTCCCTCCCTCATCTCTGAGTTTAATGATGACTTAACATAGCACCTTCACTCCCTAAAAGGCCCAAATACTGCAACACTGGTTTTGGGACACTTCAATAGATGGTACAGGAACCCTAAGGATAAGGAAGCAACCTACCTAGGACAAATCCTCAACAACATCGACTTCAAAGTCATGAATTCTGATACCACCGTGAAAAATGCCAACTAACTTTATTGGGTAATCGCCCGTAATCTGGAGGCTACAAAACTAAGCCATGCATCTGGTCAGACCACTACATGGTCTTATTCCTGCTGACCTTAAAAACCGCAGGGAACAACAAAGAGAATGACCCAACAATAATTAAGAACAGAAACTTCAAAAATGTCAGTCTAGTACATCTGGAGCAACGCATCTCTAAAACATTGGAGGGTTCCAAAGAGGAAGACACTGGTGACAAATTGATCGCCAACTTCCTACACCACACCACACCACTCTAATGGTAGAACAAAAAGCCCCCCTAAAAAAACAAGTTAGTAAGACCAAACGGCAATCACTAGAAATGGTTCAACAATGCCTTAAAAATATTAAAAAAAGAAAAGAGGAGAAGGGAGGACAGATGGAGTAAAAACCCATTCCAAGAAACCAAGGACAGGTGGAAAGAAAGTGAGAAAACTTACAAAAAAGGCATATGTGACACAAAAAAAACTTTTTTAACGAAAAAATAATTTCAGCTGGATATTCCACGAGCAAGTTCTTCGAAATCTTAAAATCAATGGAAAAGCCCAAAGCACCAGCTCCATCTTTCTCGCCATCCAAGGAAGACTGCGAAAGCCCTTAAAGCTAGGGACGTGCTATTGAAGGCCCAAAATGTGTCACTGGCTCAAAAGGATCCCTCTCTAGAAGCTCCTCTCCCCTGCCAACAGGAGCCTTTCCACTTTAAAAAGGTCACCGCACAGGAAGTACTCAAAACTCAGAGCCTAATGAAACCTACCAAACTCATGCTGGAAAATGCAAACCTCTTCGCACCTCTCCTTACCAAAATGGTGAATGCATCATTCCGGGATGGTCACGTTCCAGAAAGCATTAAATCAGCTACTGTCACACCACTAGCAAAAAAAACAGAGCAAGATCAAAGAGACCCAAGCAACCTAAGACCAATAACAAATGGCAATTTCTTAATTAAGGTACTCGATAGAATTGCCACCTCCCAACTTCAAACGTATGTGGAAGCCAACAATGTATTACACGGTCAGCAGTCTGGATTTCGTACAGCCCACAGTACCGAAACAGCTATGTTGCACCTTCAGGCCCACATGCTAAGTGTGGTGGAAAAGGGGAAAACCGGGACTCCTTAGACTGCTAGACCTTAGTGCAGCACAGCCAACTCAAGCTTGCACTGGCAAAGGTAGCTAACTGCTCCACAGAAGCAATTAGCTGGCTCAGATCCTTTCCATCGGACAGAAAATCCAAGATACATTGCGGTAACAACTTCTCTTACGAAGAGATCATCAGATGCAAAGTACCTCAAGGGGCAAGCCTGTCCCCGTTGCTCTTTAACCTGCACATCAGATTCCTGTGCCCAGTCCTTGACAAATTGGGAGTCTTTTTCACTAATTATGCCGACGACACCCAGCTTGTGGTGGAATTGAGTGGGACTATGCACAGGATAGCGCACGGGTGAAAGGACTATATAAATCCATCGAGAATCGGATGAACAACAACTGGCTGTGTTTAAGCGCAAAAAAGACAGAACTGATGGTCTTTGGATCAAATCAAGCCAGAGCCAAACTTGACAGCCAGTACCAATCCTTTCTCATAAATGACTCTCAAATAAAGGTGGTCCGCAAAGTAAAAACGCTATGAACGTACATGGAAGCGTTTAGTTTAATTTGTTTATTTGGAGAGCGCAGCCAAGGACATCTGAGTGCTTTTCATACAGGTTACAATAAGATACAAAGAGGGAATACAGCCATAAAATAGCATGAGAGTTACATACAAACATTTACAGATATACATCGGTCAACAGTAAGATGGGCAATGGTATCAATATACGGGTGGTGATCACAACAGTCAGCAGTTCGGTGGGGCAGAGTTACACATATACATAAGATAGTGATTACGTCCAATTGGCCTATTTGTTTATACAACCGAATTGAGGCCTTGCTCATGAAGCCAGACTTGAACCTTTTTCTGGAAAAGGAAGAATGATGGTTCTTCTCTCACAGATACTGGTAATGCATTCCATTGCTTGGCCGCGAGGACTGGGAAACTAACCCCACCTTGCTTAAAGCGTGGAATGGGGATGCAATGCGACTGGGCTGTTCTGGTGGGCCATGTATGATATGATATGATGTGGCATTTATAACGCGCCTATACACAAGTGTTTCAAGGCGCGACGAGACTAGGGAGGGGGAACAGAGGGAAGACAGACAACGATCTTACTAGGCCAAGTGTCATTGAGATTGCAAGTGACAAGGAAGGGGGAAGAAGAAAAGTGCGGGGGGAGAATGCAGTGCATGGGATAATCGAATAACAAGATAAATAAAAGAACGGCCAGCAGGTGGCAAGTGCAGGGTGAGTGCAGACATAAGTGCTGGTGGGGGGACTGTAGGGATAGAGAAAACAGTCCCCAGGTGCAGGGGTTGCCAGGGAGGCAGTGCAGGCGTGCATCTGGCAGGGCTAGGGCCCGAGATCAGATGGGTGGCCAGGTAACCAGTGCAGCGTCAGTAACAGCCAGGACTTGTGCCGGGGAGAGGGGGAAAGAAACCAGAAGCAAAGAGGAGGGTTTTCAGGTGCTTCCGGAACCGAAGATGGTTCTCCTCAAGTTTCAGGGAGGCAGGGAGGCTGCCCCACCGAAGAGAGAGATCTACCACCAACTTGTTGCTTGGAGAAGCGACTGACCCTGAGGGAGTTGGATGCGGATGAGCGAAGAGCTCGAGAGGGAAGATATCTAGGAAGAGAGAGTTGAAGGTATTGAGACCCCCAGACCCCAGAAGGCCTTGTGGACGATGCAGAGGGTTTTGAACTTAATCCTTGCAGCCACTGGGAGCCAGTGCAGAGATTTCAGTCCTGGAGAGATATGATCCCTGAGCTTGAGGCCAAGGACAAGTCTTGCAGTCCTGTTCCGGATGAGTTGCAGAGGGCGTAGAGTAGAAGCAGGCAGATTTAGAAAGAGGCTGTTGCAATAGTCCAGCCTAGAGAGAACCATAGATCTAGCGACAGTGAGCTTCCAGGGGAAGGAGAGGAAAGGAAGAATACCTCTGAGGAGGTGCAGCTGGTAGTTTGACTTCTTAGAGGCGTCAAAGATGTGAGTCGAGAAAGAGGAGTGTGGAGTCGAAGATGACCCCAAGGTTTTTAGCCTTGCAGGTGGGAGCAGGAAGAGGGCCATGAGAGGCCAGCCAGAGAGCTAAAGGGAAGGAGGGAGTGGGTGTGCCAATGAGGAGAATCTCAGTCTTACTGTCATTAAGGCAGAGGTCATTGGCGGCGCACCACTCCTGGATAGAAGACAGACAGTCAGAAATGAGGGATGGAGAAGAGGTGGCCGAAGGTAGCCTGAAAATGAGCTGAATGTCATCCGCATATCACTGAAAGTTGGGGCAGAGAGCGGCAATGCGGTGGGCAAGGAGTGCCATGTATTGGTTGAACAGCCAGGGAGAGAGGTTAGACCCCTGGGGGAAACCACAGGTAGAGAAGAAGATAGCAGAGAGGAAGGATCCAAGTTGGACCTGGGAGGGTCGGTCAGAGAGGAAGGAAGTCAGCCACGTCAGGGCCTGACCGGTGATACCTAGGTTATCATGGAGACAATTAAGCAGGATGGCATGGTTGATGTTGTCAAAGGCAGAAGAGAGATCAAGCAAGATGAGGACACAGGGGGTGTTAGAGTCAAGGTTGGAGAGCAGGTCTTCACGGATGTTCACAAGAGCAGTTTCCGTGCTGCTGGCAGCTCTGAAGCCAGACTGATGGCCATGAAGACAACCAACAGATTCAGTGTGGAGATTTAGCTGGGAGATGGCCAGTTTCTCCAGGAGCTTGCCCAGGAAGGGAGTGATGGAGATTGGGCAATAGTTAGCTGGGCAGGAGGGATTGGCAAAGGGTTTCTTAAGAAGAGGGTGCACAAGGGAGTGCTTCAGGGGGGAAGGGAAGACTCCAGTGGCAAAGGAGTGGTTGCAGATGTCAGCCATGGCAGGGGCAAGGGTGTCAATGTGGTCCTTGATGGTTTTGGAGGAACAGGGGTGATGCAATTCCTTGCAGATTTTAAAGAGTTCATCCGAGTTGTTAGATGCCGCGGAGATGCAGGCTTGGATATGAGCTCTCTTCTTGGTGAGGACAGAGAGCCGGTATTGCCTTTGGAGCAGGCGGCAGGCCAGTTTGTCAGAGGATGTACAAGAAGCACGCCATGTCCTCTCGGCCACCCTGCACTTGCGTTTAAGGGTGATGATGTATGAGTCATACCAGGAGTTGTACTTGGCTTTGGGCTTCAGGCGGCTCCTCATGACAGGGGTAAGGGTATCCAGAGTATCAGATATAGCAGAGTGGAGCGTGGAGAGGGCTGTGCCAGGGTGAGAGTCAGCCAAAGGGGATAGGGTGGGTGAGAAAGTGGCAGCGAACGCCTCCACTGATACGTGCTTCATGGGGGCAGTGATGGAAGTGGCTTGGCCTGTGAAGTAGAGAGGGTGAGATGGGAGGAAAGAAGAAAGTGATCACTCCAGGAGAGGGGAGTGGTGAGAGGGACAGAAAGGGGAAGGTCTGAGGAGATCAGAACATCCAGAGTGTGCCCTGCAGAGTGAGTCGGGCCAGAGGGGAGAATAGTGAGTGAGAGAGAGTCGCAGAGGTCACAAAAGATTCCAGAGGAAGGACAGGAAACATCCAGGTGGATGTTGAAGTCTCCAAGAAGGAGGAGTTGAGTGGTTGAGGCCAGGAGTGAGGAGGAGAGGTCCGCCCACTCAGAGAGGAAGGAGGAAATCTGACCAGGTGGCCGATAGATAGTAGCCACAGTAAGGGAATGGCTAGGGGAGAGAGAGCGCCTGCAGACAAGGCATTCAAAAGAGGAGTAGGCCTGCGTAGGAATGACAGAGGCAGGAATCCACTTGGGGAAGATCAAGGCTACACCCCCTCTGGAGCGGATGGACCTGGGTGCGGAGAGGATCTTGTAGCCATCAGGGAGGAGTGTGTCAAAGCTGGTGACAGAGCTGGCCGTGAACCATGTCTCAGTGAGACAGAGGACATCAAGGTCAAGTTCTTCCAGAAGGTGGCAGATGTTGGGGGAGTGTTTGACAGCTGAGCGAGAGTTAAGAGTGGCAATGTGGAGTAGGTTGCCATCCTTGAAGGATTTCCGGGAAGGGGTACAGATCAGAGGTACGCCCTGCGGAGGTGTGGAAGGAGCACGACGGGGGACAGAGAGGGAATGAGAGGGCAAGGTAGCCGAGGAGGAGGCAGCAGGGGGAGGTGAGGAGGCCATGGAAGGGGGGAGAGGGGACAGCAGGAGAGGAAAGGAAATTGATGAGGCGTGGAAAGCATCTATATAAGAGGTTGGCCTGAGGGCCTTGGACCAGGACGGTGTCATTTGAATAAACATTAATGATGACCTTAGAGGAGTGGATGGAGGACAGGAGGGCATCCCAATGGGTGCCACCATTAATGAGAGAAGAAGAGAAAGGAGAGAGCACAGAGACCATATGTAGGGTCCATAGGTCTGGCGAGGGAACGACAAAGAGGATGTATAGAGGCTTGTCGGGAGATAGTATTAGATAGGTAGATAGGAGCCTGGTTGGATAGGCACTTATGGACAAGGGACAGTGTTTTAAGGTCAATTATTTGCTTAATGTGTATGTCTGGTTACAGAGATATGTTGTTTCCTGGGAATGTTTAGGGCTGCTTTGATGGCATTGTTTCGCCTAACTTGCATTTTGTTAAGATTTTGTTGTGAGGTGTCCAAATAAAGTGCATTGCAATAATCGAGCTTAGATAGGACTAGTGCTCTAGCTATTGTGATGCAGCTAGTTGTAGACAAATAGGTGCGGCAGGCCGTAATGAGCCTGCAGGCATGTGCTGTGGATGATGCCATGGCGTTCGTTTGTCACTTTAAAGTGAGTGCGGAATCAATGTGATTCCTAATGTTTTCACAGTGTTGGCAACTTTAATTATGTTACCATCGATATTGAAAGAGGTGAATATCGCACCCAAATTTGTTCAGATTGGCTGAAGACCCTAGGAGAAGCAGCTCTGTCTTCTCGTCATTGAGACGGAGCCCCTGCTTTGCCATCCAGGCTTGTATAATGAGGTAAATGTCATTGAGGGTCTTACTGTCTACAGTGTAATCACCAGTGATAGGGATGAGTAGCTAGGTCTCATCCGCATAGTTGGTGTATGTGACTCCCAGATAGTCAAGTTTATCAAAAAGAGGCTTGGTGAACACATTGTAGAGTAGGGGACACACATGACTCTTGTGGAATCCTGCAAGTAACTGGAGTGGGTATGGCAGAGGCTGAGGGTGCAAAGACCCTCATGGATCTGTTGTTAAGGAACGACTCAATCCAGGCATTTGCTTGGTCCGAGAGGTGTTTGCATAAGATTTTATGGTTCACCAAATGCAGCTGATAAATTAAGTAAAAGAAGCAAAGCTAGTTTTCCCTTGTCTTTCAAAGTCTGGATTTGAGTCTTAAGGTTTATTAGCGCTGTTTCTGTCCCATGTCTGGGTCTGAATCCTGATTGTCTCAGTCCTAGCAAGTTATTGGATTCAAGATATTGCTGTATCTGCAGCTAGGCTGCACGGTCCAATATTTTTAATAAGAATTGAACTGTTGTAATGGGTTTGTAGTTTGAGGGGTTGTTAGGGTCTAGTGATTGTTTCTTTAGCAGTGGTAGTACCCAAGCATCTTTGAGATTATTGGGTGCTATACTGGATTTGAATGATACATTAATGACAGAAGTGATGAAAGGGGCCAGTTCTTTCGCAGCGTCCTTGATAAGCGGGGCTGGACAAGTGTCTCCCTGGCAATTAGATGCTTTGAGTTTCAAGATGATAGTCTCAACCTCTTTAATAGAGAGGGGAGTGAAATTAAATAGGGGCAGTGTGTTTCTAATGTGAGAGGGTGAATCCTGAATAGGATCAGTGTCGGTGATAAGGATTTTCTTGGTTTCTATTTTATTCTGGAGCAAGGTGATTTTGTCTTGAAGTCAAGCCTCCAGATAAGGTGAGTACCAGCCCTTTTTATGCATGAAAATCTTGTCAATACGACAGCTTTATTATTTTCCTGTGTACATTTACACACAAGTTTACAGCAGAGGGCAGTGCAAAGGTCAGGTTACTTGACAGAAACCTAGAAGGCTCTTTGGATTTTTATATACATCAATGTAATGGCAAGCAAAGGATAAGCCTATGAAACAGAATGTATTTCTCTGAAGCCTTTCAAAAAAAGAAACTGCACACTGTGATAAAAATAATGGTTTATTTCCATTCAGTGTTTGCTGTTTTGCTGCTCATGGAGCAAACAGAAGCACTGTGCATATTTATTTTCCTAGCATTTTAGGATTGCAAAATTAATAAGATGGAAAACTAAGTTGCAATTGAGAATTAATATGTTGTACAAAATTATGCTTTTTTTCCAGTAAAAGCAAACCAGCATTGCACAATTGTATTTTTCAGAGTCCCTGTACTGTGCACATAATCATGCGCAGGCAGATCATTTTTACACTTATAATTTATTTACACTGCAATTCTAAAAACAGTGTGTAAAATGATGACTATACACGGTCTAGTTTCCGTGCATTCAACCTTGAAGTTAATGGGGTACACTACTATAAATGGTCAGTGGCAGCAGAGTTTTTGCTCAAGAGTGAGTGATTCTCATTACACCAATCACTGGTGTTCTAGCCTCTCAAATGTTCAAGACTACAATTAAAACATCCAAAACCTGACTCTCCAGGAAGTGCAAGCGCTGTTCAAAAACAAACAAATGAAAGTTACATTTGCAATTGAAATAGAAACTCAGCAACACCTGTGCCTGTAATAATCCAGATAGGTATGTAACTTTATATAGCGCTTCATACATGGTTCGTCCAACATCTAGGCTGTGTGATTATTATACCTCAGTCGATATTCAGTTAACCAATCTCTGACGGATGTTAGCCAATAAGATAGCTCAGCCAGTTGAGCACTCATTGCTGTGATCTGTGCGTGATCTGTAGGTTGCAGTTTCGAATCCCGGCAAGGCCAACTCAGCCTGTCATCCTTTCAAGATTGATAAAGGAGTACCAACTTCGGTTGTGATAAATATGTTCTATGTACAGCGCTTTGCTAAAAGCGCTAAATAAATAACCATTTGACCATGAGATTAGATATAGAATTTAGCATTGAGTTCTTGCCTCTCTGCATTGTTTATCATAACATTGGCATACCATCATGTAGTAATAGCTTCAGGAAATGAGGACTTTAATTAAACATCAAAAGACAATTTTGCTATCGAACCATCAAAACACACGATACAATTCATGTTTGCTTTACTATGTAATTGGCTAGGTTTTTGTGCTTTAAACATTTAAATATATACAGGAGAGATAAAATGGCCAGACCTTAGAGAAATAATGAAAGGTGTATTCTGTCACTATGCAGAAAGCTGCTGCATAGTAACGATTTCCATACAGTTTTTGCACACGTCGGATGGATGTCAAATACATTTTACTTGCTTGAAAAGGTGAAAAGTAATTTTTACTCTCTTAAAATCATATTTACTCTCAAAGTTTAAAAATAGGGAGTAAAATACTCCCACCTCAAAATCGTATCTGGAGCACTGCTTGTAGTGCCTTCTGTATATTAGTGCTCCATAGGGCGTCTTTGGTGCAGGTATCAGGATGTGGTGCAGGTGATTCCAGCTCTTTCAGGATGTTAAATAGTTCCTTCGTACTAGATTTAGCTTTGGAAATGCGGTCGTTAAAGTTATCCTTTTTGGCTTGGACAATGGCTACCTTGTCATTAAATGAAGCTGCTGTGAAATTTTCCTTATTTGCTGATGATGGGGTGCTTTTCCATAATGTTTCAGACATTCTTTTCAGTTTCCTGAGAGTCTTTAGGTGTAGAGTATACCAGTTGTTAAGGTGAGCACAAGGTTTAGATTTTTGAGGGGTGCTTTTGTATTGATAGCCTTGAGGATTGTTTCATTGTACATGTCTACCAGCGCTGTTGGGTCTGAATGCATTATAGTAGGGTGAATGATGGGTTGTAGTAATGGTAAAAGTTTCTCTAAGGTGAGATTGCGTTAATTTCTAGTCATCATGGCAGATGCTTGGGTTTGAGGAGTAGGGAGCGGGGATTCTTTGATAGTGAACGAAATTAGGTGGTGTATTAGGGAGTATGTCAATATTGCAGTTTTGATTTGCTAACCAATCAAGCGTTCCTCCTTTGTTATGAGTGGTTTTGGTAATCCGGTGTGTGTACCCTAGTTCAGTAATTGTATCCTTGAGGGCACAGGTTTTAAGATCTTTAGGATCTTGGAAACCTAGATTAAAGTCTACCAAGATAATGACTTGAGAGTTGCTTTTGGTGTTAGTTGATAGCAAGTATGAGATATAGGGCCCCATTCCGAGATTGGAGGTAGCCATGCGCTATTTGCACCATGGTTGCCTCCAATACCGGCTCCAGTACCGGTCTTATTTAATGGGGACTGACCGGTGGATTCCGACCCTGGAGGGACCGGTAAGTCCCCATTGAACAAACCATTCCCCATTCCCATTTGAGCTCCCATAGGGCTCAATGGGAATGGGGAAGTAGCTAATAACGGTAGCGCAATTAGCCCCCTGGTCCCTTAGCGGGACCCGTAAAGGACGTGTCTTCAGACCACACGCTAAGGGACCTCGGAATTGGGAGGTAAGGGATTACCGGCACCGGTCTCCTTACCGGTGCCCGGTATCCCTTGCCGCCCAACTTGTAATGACCCCCATAATTTTCAAAGGTGGTGGTCGGGCCTGGTGGGTGGATTGTGATGGTAGATGTAGGAGATGTGGGCAATTTGATAGATAGCAATTCTGCTGATGGTATGGGTTGGTTAATGGCGTTTCATATGCGTAGTCCAGTTTTGTAGATGAAAGCAATGCCTCCTCCTTTTGAAGTGTTGGCATCCTTGTCCGATCAGATAATGGAATAGTTATCCGGGATGGCAAGGGCAAGTGAAAGGCCTGATGCTGTATGAAGCCAGGTGTCTGTAATGGCAATGAAGTCAAGGTCATGGAGTGTTATGAAGTCGGCTATGTCTAATGCGTGAGCAGGTAGTGATCTGGCATTAATGAGGCCAGCTTTGATGATAGGTGTGGAGTTGTTTTGTTAGGTCTTGGGTAACCTCCGGCTGTTTTTGGATGCAGGGGGTGACGTAACTGTGTTGGTTGAGTCGATGGCTGCTGCGATAATGTCTTTTCTGATTGGGGTGTGGTGTTGTCTGTGATTTCTAAGTGGTATAGAACAAGGAGAGGTGGGCACTGGTGTAGCTGTAGATACTTGATGTGGCTGATGATTGGTATTGCCTAGAGGCGAGGTTGCAAGTAGTTCTGCTGGGGTGGTATGAAGGGCTGCATTGGTTAGATACTGGGCTTTGTGTTTAATATGTAAGCCAAGCGGTGGTAATTTCTGTGGGTGGTAGGGTTCAGAGTGGAGGCAAGGTTGTAGTAATGTAGATGGTGGTATGAGTGCTGATGGCGGGAGGCAGGATGCCATCGTTAATCGAGTAGCAAATACTAACGTGAGAGGATAGCCTATTGTGTGTACTAATAAAGGCAGGTCATGAGGCAGTTTATGAAGAGGACTAGCACTTGGTGAAATAGCTGCATGGCTAATTCTATTAGAGTTGAGCAGGTGCACCTTCTAATATCGCGTTGGTCTAGGCAATAGGTGGAGGGCCTGTAATGTTAACTATGAAATGCTAGGGGCATTACAAATTCATATTGCAGGACAATACAGTAATTGCATAGGCATAGGCGGGTGCAGGTGGCTAGTTGGCAAAGGCTAGCCAGGCATAACATATTTTCAAATTACAATCAATCATATTACAGTATAGTAGATCAAGCAGCGTAACCGTTGAACATGCCGCTTGGGTTGTGCTCATATAAGTGTAAATTGCAGTGTGTAGTATTGCTAGCGAGGGTTCATTTACTATGTCAGATTGAAAGGAACGCATGGAGTAATTTCTTAATAATGGCTAATCCAACCATAGATTACATAATAATAATCACACCAGCTCCACCTCACTGATGAGGCCCAACAAGGCTGAAACAGGTGTCTGGGAGCACTGGTGTTACTCTTGTTCAGAAGGGAATTGCATTTCGGTGCTGGTAAACCCATTTGGGGGGGACAAAGACTGATAAGCAAATGGGTATTTCCCATCTGTGAAAGGTACAGTGGGCAAAAAGCAGATGGCTGCGGACTCTCATCTCGGAACAGGTTATCGTATCATGTTCTTTCTGGAGAGGAGCGCCTGCCCCCTTTTTTGAAATAATAATAATTATAGATGGCATAGTGATATGTATCGTGTAGTCAAATAAAGAACACAGTGAGGCACGAGCGAGGTTTTATACCAAGGTCTGTAGTATAAAGTTAGCCCAGGTGAGGCAGATCGGCAACTCTTCGGACATCAATTTAATGCATAGCTATGATAACATGACACACGATAAACAAAAACGTAAGGGCTGTAGCGGCAGCTTAAGTTATACGCTCTGTTCTTTATGACTCGAACTAGCAAGTGTAGCGGGCATGTACATGAGGAGGTAGCAAGCAGGTGTGCAACACTTAGTGCATACGGGGTATAATACTGTGCATCTTATGGCATTAAGAGCAAATACAGGGGTAAAGGCATAATGCACAAGTTGTATGTGTCAGTACATCAACGTATAAGAGTCTAACCAGATGTTTGCTTGTTAGTTCGTGATGCCGGCGGGTGCTAAATTATAGAAGATCCTCCGGCGGGCAGCGCGTGAGGTGGTACGTCCGGTGCAGGCAGCGAGGTGATGGTAAAATACACGGGGGATGTGGGGTTGAAAGGGGTTCGGCCAGCTCTAAGAATGGCATGCTCGGTCAGCTCAGTCAGTAGCCTTAATCAAGTGCCTTCAACGAGGGCCGGCTTCGCCTGCCGGTTACCTCTGATAGGCTTAAGGCAACTTTTGCAGGCCAATCAGCTGGTCTGGTCTGCATCCAAAAGCTATGGGTAGATGCGAGAACTCACGGTGGCCATCTTATAGTGTTCGTTGGACCACGCGGTTTCTTTTCTCAAGCGGGTCTGGAACTGCAGTAGATGGATGTACGCTACAGCAAGCATTGCAGAGCTGTTAAATACAATTAAGGCAGCAATCTGACTTTGGTTGGCAAGCACTAATTGTGCAGTGAGGTCTCCATAGCCCATCGGCTTACCTCGTAGATGGTGTTGATGATCATGGATGGGGTTGCTCCTGCGAGCACGGGAGAGAGAGTTCCTGCTCCTCACGGCGGCACTTCCGGTGAATAAGGCTCAGTCAGTAGCCTTAATCCGGTGCCTTCAAAGCGCCCCTGAGGGCAGAAGCCCAAGTCCTTCAACTAAACAACAATTGTTCCTCTCACCTATGGCTCCTCAGAATAATTCGAACTTACCTGAGTGAAGCCAATTGCTCCACAATAGCTAGAGCAACTCTTCTATCAAGGTTGGTTTAAATACCCTTATGTTAGGAGCCAACAAAAGACTCATCGCCAAGTGCCAAGTAATCCAAAACTGCGCAGTCAGGATCATCAAGAATAACACAAGAAAGGAACACATCAACGAGGACAGAAGGAACCTTCATTGGCTAGCTGTGTAGGACAGAATACTCTTCAAATCCTTGACACTAACACACAGGCTCCATCCTACCTTAAAAGTAAATGGGTTACGTATGTGCCAAGACGCGCACTCGTGTCGGAGCCTAAAGGCCTAATTAAGATAACCAGGGTTAAGAAAGCAAATGGTTTGGGCAAAGCATTCCGCGCTAAGGCTGCCATGATGTGGGACAATCTTCCCCTCCCTATCAGGTTAGAAAAGAACAACACAAGCTTTCGGAAAAAACTCTAAACCCACCTCTTCAAATAAACTACTACGTACCAGACAAAAACCCCCAACCACATACTTGAGCAAATTGTCCGATGTTTACGTGTTCTGTACCAACTGTCTATATGTTAGCGCCCTGATGCTTGCGAGCGAACGGTGCTATATAAATAAATAAATAAATAGATGTGTCTTAAATTAGCCTCTCCTCTAGACGAGGTACCTCTTTCTCTATTTAAATCAATAGTCAGGGATATTAGTGGAGTTCTTGCTGTAGCATTGTACTCTTCTCTTGGGTTTGGCTTTATTCCATGAATCTTAAAGCATGCTTTAGTTATTCCTTTGCCAAAAAAGACATCTTTGCACCCTACTATTCAGTCTAACTATCATCCAATTTCTTTGCTTCCATTGTTAATGAAAATGTTGGAATGTGTGGTGACCCCTGAGCTTTGGTCCTTTTTTGGAAGATGATCTGGCTTTAGACCCTTCTCAATTATGGTTTTGCCCGCTCATGGGCACAGAACCGGCGCTAGTTTCAGTACTACATGATTTAGCCTGGATTAGAGACCAAGGCCTTGTGGCAGGTCTAATTCTATTGGACCTGTCCGCCGCCTTTGACACGATTGAGCATGCAACATTGCTAGCTAGGTTGCAGAGCATGGGTATCGCAGGTACTGCTCTAAATTAGTTTCACTCTTTTTGGGATGCCCGTCAGCAAACCATCTCCTGATCTTCCTTTAGGTCACCCCCTGTGGCAGTGTCCTGTGGGGTTCCCCAGAGCTGCGCCCTTTCTCCCCTTCTTTTTAATGTTTATGTTCAGCCGTTAGCCTGTCTAATGCATTCATCTGGTTTTCTTTTTTTTTGCATACGCTGATGGTACGCAGATATTGTTTTGGCAGGATCTGAAACAGGGTGGCGCCGCAAATCGGCTGAAAACCTACTTGGAAGCAGTAACTGACTGGATGAGCACAAACTGGCTAAAGCTCAATGGGGATAAAACTGCGGTTTTAATAGTAGGTCCAGCCACATCATCCTCTCTTTGGAATGAGGATGATTGGCCATCTACATTGGGTTCTTCACCCTCTCCCTCCAAGGTTGCAAAAAACCTTTGGGTGAAGATCTCGTCCTCTTTATCCCTTGTGGATCAGGTTAGTTCTATCGGCTCTGCCAGCTTTCTCAAACTGAAACAGCCATTTTCATCCTTCGGTCATCGCTGCTTCTGTCAATAGCTGCCTCGACTATTGCAATGTGGTCCTGTTGGCCCACCAGCCTATTTGTTTGATCATCTGCAAGTGCTTCACTGCTCCGCAGTCCGCCTGGCTAAAGACCTCGGAGATTGAAGTGCAGTGTCAGCTGACTGCCACAGTCTACTCTGGTTACCTGTTAAAACCCGGATTCAGTTTAAAGTTCTTTGTATTATACACTGGGCTCTTCAAGGCAAAGGTTGTCAAACACTGCAGGAAAAAATAGCCCTCTACTACCATGGTCGATTTTTGCGATCGGCTGTTTAGCGTTGTTTCAGGTTCCAAACTATAGCCTTGAACTATGTGGTGGGTGTGCTTTTTCAGTAGTTGTCCTAAGCCATGGAACTCTCTTGCCTCTTTTTTACCTAAGACTTCAGCCCACTTGTAGATCCACCTGTTCGAGTAGGTCGCTTCAATCCTTCTTTCGGCTGTCTTGTAGCACCCTGATGCCACTGGTGAGGGTTGTGCTTTATAATCTCTGATTGATTGAACAACAGTGACACCCGCAGTCTCCTGATAGCACTCTACAGAGGACCCAAATAAAGTGCCTGGAAGAGCACACTGTGAGACACCTGAGGGTGTCTCACCCGCTAGTCTGCAGGGCTCTGTCCTCCAGGTGGCCAGGACACGGCCATTGCTTTTGGATGCAGTTCCTGGGGGTGCACCAGTACGGGAGGATCATCTGGATGAGGGGTCTTCGTGGAGTGGGACACCGGATGGTGAGACACGGTATCCCCTTCCCTGTAACATCTTTTCGCCATCCTACCCGGTAGGATACTTAGGAACATAACCCCCCCCCCCCCCATTTCCCGACACAAATACTTTCTCAGGCACAGCTCACTGTGTGAGAAAACTGAGCCATATACCTGACATGTCCCATCAAAATGGTCGGGCAGAGTCAGGCAATTACTGATAATTACACACACACACCTGACTTCCCCACACAGATAAAAGGCAGAGCACGAAAGCACACTCTGAGCAAGGCAAAACACATGAGGAAGCAGCATTTCTAATATGGCAGTTGCATATGAGGAGAAAGAGGGCAAGACCAGAGAGGGTTCCAAGGTGGAGGGGAGTAGAAGGGAAGTGCCCTTGACCTTTTCAGAGAAAAACCATTACTTTCATGAGCCTTCGAGAATAAGAAACATAAGACCTGGAAATATAGCTGAAGAAACCTGCATTGTGTGTCAGAGGTACCCGGGGCTCTCCTGCGTCGATAACCAAGGCGGGGTGGAACAAGCAGCACCACTAAAGTCAGCACAGCCAGTCAGTCGGAGAGAATGATATCAGACTGGTCTGTGTTGGAACCTAGGTTGCAAGCAGCAACATTTTATGCAGCAATCTGAAGAGAACAGCATGTGAAGCACATGTGACAAGCGACGCAAATATAATTGAGCATCAAAGAAGTGACTGAACTTTTGAAGCCAAGATAGATACCATATGCAGAGTAGTCCGGTGCCACGTGGGTGCTCATTTGAAGGTCTCTGTTAGGTATCCAACTGAGAGGTGGCAAATGTAAAAAGGAATTTTGAAATCGAAGTGGTCACACAATGGGTCAAGCTAAACCCTGTGCACATTTGAAAGTCTTTAATAGTTAATATGAACTGAAAATGGTCAGAGTCCGGCTGAGGGAGACTCATTTGTAAGAGGAACGATCTGAGCCCGGCTGAGGGGGAACCGGGTTGAATCGTGAGTCACCCAAGAAAGAATGTTCTCTGAACATTGGAGAAGGGGATCTGAGCCTGGAAGAGGGGGGGGGCAAAGTAACGATCGTTGCATAAAAGGGATGTTTTGGTACATCAGGCCCTCTGAATCAAGAGACTTTGAGAAGTAAAGAGAAGACTTGGGCACAGAAGGCCCTGATGCTGGTAATGGAACTGTATCCTCGTGCCGAAGAAGCAGGAGATTGTGCCACACTCGAGTGAACCGCCTTTTCCCGGGCTGAAAACATGGGGAAGAGAGGCCAATGGGCTGAACATCTTGACACATTATTTGTGAACACTTCTTTCTTTTTCATAAACACTAGCCCATACTATTTGTATTTAGTGGTAAGAATTGGTAATATTTTATTTAGAATGTGCCCTTTTATTTTGGCGAGACACCACTAGGACTGCATTATTATTGTTTGATGTTCATAGCTTGCTCCCAACTGTAGGTTTAGGATTAGATAGGCGTTTATCACACCCTTGTTAAAGTTCCATAAACACCCTTGAACTGCGGTCCCTTGTGTCTGTCTTACTGTTGGTACCATAGCTGCCTTACAACACACAGGCAGCAAAGATTTCACATTAATTCTGAATTCTGCAAAATAACCTTCTTAGTGTTAGTAGAAACCATTGTAACATTCCCTTTGGTGCCAATGCATGGGGTCTTTTGAATGGATACAAGCGCCAAACGCAGAAGAATGTTCACAGGCACTGGCATGTAACATTTAGGGGACTACTGAGGTTATCAATTGTGTACAAAACATGACTTTTGATCCAGAGAAACAGCTATTAGCGAGCTTGGACATAGTAGCGCTATACACGTGCATTCCGCAGAAGGATACACTTGACGTATTGGAAGAAGTACTTCTGTCTAAAAGTGTGACCGGTGCCACCCCGAACAGTTTCATACTGTGGTGCGCCGAAATGGCGTTGACAGAGAACTATTTCTGTTTTAATCAAAAACTATATCATCAAATCCACGGAACCGCAATGTGGTCTCCAGTGGCACCCACTGCAGCAAATCTATAAGTTGAGAACTTTGAATTACGACACATCTACCAGTCAACCAATCAATTTTTTTCCAAAATGTATTTTTGGCGGAGGTTGATCGATGACATCCTAATTGTTTGTGACGATTCGGATAGCTCTTTTTTAGAATGTATTGAATGGATTAACCAAGTTCACCTCGACACACAGCAAGAGTGAGGTGGATTTCTTGGACATTACGATTTGGGTTGATAACCACGAGAGGGTGTTGAAAGTCAGGCCATTCCATAAACCCACAGATAGGAATGCACTCCTGAGTTTTGAGAGCTGCCATCCGCGAGACACGCGAGAATCTAACCTTCGGACAGTTCCTTTAGTTAAAACGGAATAGTACACTAAACAGTACATTTTTGGAAGAAGCTGAAAAACCCAAACTACAAGCTAGGAGATACCCGAAAAAAATAGTGAGGAGGGCCTTTTAGTGGTCCACTAACAACAACCGGTAAGCACTTTTAGAATATCGTCCAAACCCTGAAGCTAACTCTGAAATAGTGTTTGTGAGTACGTTTACTTCAAAAAACAATCAGATAACTAAGATCATCAGGAAATACTGGCTCATCCTTGCAGGAGGAGAACTCCTCTATGTGCATATAAAAGGGCCCCTGACCTCAAAGAGCTGTTGACCAAGAATGACATCACCAGAGGACTGACGTTCAGAAAAGTTTCACCCAATTATGGGGATTGACAGCATTGATGGGGCACTCACCATGCGGCCAGTGTGTGAATTGTAAATTCACCAGGAGGACCAAAGAGGTGGATCTAGAGGCCTCATTACGACCCTGGCGCTAATGGTTTAACGGCACCGTAAAGAGCGTCGGCGCTGTTAAACCATTAGCACCGGATTACAAGGTCCCTTAGCGGGTTGGAGGCTTTAACGCCTGCTTTTTGCAGGCGTTAAAATCCAACCCGCTAAGGGACCTTGGAGCTAATTACGGCAACCGTAATTTACGGTGCCGTAATTAGCACCTTCCCCATCCCCATTATGCCCCTTGGGGCAAAATGGGAATGGGGAAGGGCAAATGGTGAATGGGGAATTACTGCCCCCGCCAACCTTGCTAATGGCACCATGGTCCAGCGCCTGGGTCGTAATGAGGCCCTAGGACTCTCAAGACCATGGGTGCAGACCCACTTTACCAATTGCAATTCTGCAAATGCGATTCATGCAATATGGTGCCAATGCCCAAAATTGTATATAGAGATGACATAGCGCAAAGTAGACCGGATCAGTGAACACAGAAGCTGTATAAAGAGGAAAAATCTAATGGCCCCGCTAGTCAACCATTTTGTTACAATGAAACATGATGTTGAGGGACTAAAATGCTCTCCCACAACACCAAACCCAATTCATGATTACTTATCCTTGGTGACTTTAACCTGGGATTTAATGACGACAAAGATGATAAAGCAAACACTGTCGCTAACACTATCTCAGAATTAGGACTCACCCACCTCATATCACAACCCACACACAACAAAGGCCGCATCCTTGATTGGATAGCTGACCTCAACTGCCATACCACCATCTGCTCTAACACACCATGCGCCTAGACCGACCACCACCTCATCACTTTCACCATCAACAAAGACACACAAACACTTGCCCCCACAATGCTCCACCTACTTTCACAAGAAACAGCAAAAATATCACAGTTGAGAAACTCCTTCCTCTACTCCAACCCAACAACGAATTTTCACCAATCACTACCAGCCCCACTGAATTAGTAGATCTATACAATACAAACATTCTCAAAGCCATAAACACTGTTGCACCACTCAAACTACGGAAAGCCAAACCACGAGTGCATCTCAATTCCTGGTTCACTCCTGAACTAAAAACTCTCTGCAAAAACAAAAGACAGGATGAATTAGCGTGGATACAGTCTCCTTGTATTAACAATAAAACATCCTACGCACTAGCCTCCAATACCTACAAGGCAGCAATCATCCAAACAAAAAAAACATGTACAACGAAAGAATCTGCAATGCCAAATCCAACACCAAAGAGCTCTTTAACATCCTGAGAGACCTCGAGTCCCCCTCCCCATCCCAGACACCTGTACCAAACACATCTCTTGGTGTACCAACATACAAGAAGCTCTCCTTGGCAAAATTGCTATGTTACAAGCCAAAATCGAGTCAAAGAAAGAAAGTCTCACTTTCGCGGATAATCCTATCACTCCCTCCCACACCCCACGAATGGATGACAACAACTTATTTGAATTCTCCACCTTAACCATCAAAGAGGTTGAAGATATAATTAACTCGCTGAAACCATCCAAATGCCAAGGCGACATCTGCCTGGTGCCAGTCATCAAGGATGCAGCCAAACATCTTGCTCCCTTCATCACATCCTTTGTAAACGCATCTTTCACGTCTAGCATAGTACCTAACAACCCAAAGGATTCCTGGGTTCTACTCCTTCTCAAGAAACCCACCTTAGACCCTAGTATTCCCACGAACTACAGACGTATTACGACTGTGCCCTTCCTCCTAAAAATCCTTGACTGAGTGGCCTATCTGCAGATACAGAACCATCTTGAGAAAAACAATTTAGTAGGACTAAGACAATCAGGCTTCCGCCCCAAACACGGCACGAGACTGCCCTAATTGACCTCAAGACACAAATGGACAACATCAAAGACAACGGCAAACTAGCCCTTCTTCTCCTCCTCGACTTGTCAGCTGCCTTCGATTTGGTTAACCATGACATCCTCTGTAAACATTTAACCTCAGCAGCCAAATTCTCTGACAAAGCTAATGCATGGATTCATTCCTCCCTGAACAACAGATCCATGAGGGTCTTTGCTTCCACAGCCTGTGCCAAACCAGTCCCAGTCACATGCAGCGTCCCCCAGGGGTCCTGAGTCTCCCCCACATTATACAACATATTTACAAAACCCCTCTTCGACATACTGGATCGCTTGAGTGTCATCTACACTAATTATGCAGATGACACCCAAATACTCATCCCATTAACAGGCGACTCTTCCACCGACAATACAGTACTCAACAATATTTACTCCATTATCCAAGAATGGATGGCCAAACACGGCCTGTGCCTCAACGTCGACAAGATAGAGCTTCTTCTCCTAGGCTCCCAATCCAGACTCACTAAACTTGACAAACTTTACCAGACGTTCACCATTGACGGCAACAACATTCCCGTCTCTAACAGTGTCAAAACTCTTGGGATTTACCTTGACTCCTCCCTTACATTGACAAGACAGATCAATGCCATCTCATCCGCCACCGCTTACACATGTAAGCTCATCAATGCCAGCAGATCTTACCTCTCATTTTCTAACTGCACCACCTTAGCCAGAGCACTAGTTCTCTCTAAAGTTGACTATTGCAACGCTCTCTACCTGGGTACCAGCCAAAAAAATATCAACAAGCTGCAAGCTATTCAAAACAACGCTCTTAGAGCAGCCTTGAACATACACAAACGTGAACACATCTCTGACGCTAGACGATCTTGCCACTGGCTATCTATTCATCAAAGAATTGAATACAAAACACTCTCGCTCACTCACAAATGCTTATCTAATCAAGCACCCAGATACCTCTCAGACAACTTCACACACCACACCCCAGCTCGCCCAACCAGATCAGCCCAAACACACTGCCTAAATATCCCTAGATACAAACTCCAAAAATCAGGAGGCTCAAGCTTCCCTGTGCTTGCCACGAAACTCTGGAACTCACTACCAGGCGATCTCAGATCCGAACCATCCTTTCAGAGATTCAGACAAAGTGCCAAAACTTGGCTACTGTCCAAAGAAGTGTAGAACACCATTTATTATCCATTCTGCACAATCTCATATTATCTACATCAGCTGTAACTGTTGCATAATGCCTATATTACCTGTATTGTTTACCTATTGACTATGCTTGCAACTTACTGCTACGTAGTAACCTTGTCAAGCGCCTGGATGCAGTACTATGGCAGCTGGAAAAATCCCATAATAGCGATACAGATACCAGAAAACTTTTTCATAAAGAACAATGGCTTATTTTTCTTACAAATGCAGCAGAAGTTGGACTCAATGAAGTCGATTGGCAACATAATGAATAAGCAGTGAACTTGATACAGTCGGACCCTTTTAGATAAGCAGAGTACTCTGAAGCTTGAGTATCTCCTGGAGTATGAATGGGCCGACGGCGGTGCTGATGTGACTTACGTGACTGAATAGAATAAATGAATACCGATTGGTAGCTACGACCGTATGGATGACGAAGGAGAATGGGCGTGTCAGGCCGCGCAGAAGAGCATAGAGTCCACAGGCAACTGTGACCGATAGACGGAGAAGAAGAGGAGGTACTTCCCCCATTGGGCCGCAAAGGGCTTCATACCCTAGTGGGATTGACGAACAGAAGGTCTAATGGGGACACAGGCACTAAAGAGCCTTTTGATTCCACTTTCATAGATCCTGACTATATGGTGTCCTACTGAGAGGCTCCTCCACTCTGAGTGGCAATATTAAAGAACAGTGTTGATTTATTAATAGAACGTATGTCGACACTGCAAGACCAGATCTGCCCACGCCAGGACTGTTTTAAGGAACTTGAAATGAGCCATTGTTGCGTATTTAAAATACTCATATCAAACTTAGAGGAAGTTATATACTCCTATGACAACCTACAGGGGTGCTTCGTATACTATTGTGGATAGGACGGTGCTAAACTACTGACTCAACTAACAGACTTTATTGAAAGTTCTGAGCGGACAGAGAAGACATGAATCATAGTTTTTTGAAAGTGTACAGTGACACGAAGAAAAACGCGTTTGTAACCCTTCAACTCATTTTTGCTTCATTTCCTTGTGTTTTATTGACATTTGTCAACTAAAGAGACGCTGCCCTCAATCGTGTTCAGGATCATTGATATAACTTTAAGCACATGGTAAGCCCTACGTGGGTAGATTATGGTACCTCGTAGGATGGGCAGCAGTTAGTGATGAATACTGTTCTCACTGCTGTATCTTCTCTTTTTCTCTCCTAGGTTTGAATGTTTGGTTTGCAACATTGTTGGCTGCAGAATTGGTTATCATCACCTTTAGGGTGTTGGATGGACACCTGTGTAGCAATATACAAAGGTGGGCACAGTAGGTTTCCCTGAAGAAGTTCACAGTGATATTTTGAGCTAAAATGATGAACGAAACATGTTGGGTCTTTATTTCTACTGTAAAAATTAACAGTACGTGGAAATAACATATTTACTTGGTATTCAACCCTGGTAGCAAAGAAAGGGTTATAATTTGCTTTACGAAGGCCATTGATAGAGGTCCGGGAGGTGTTCCTGAAGAAAGGAGCACCCAGGTGCTACTGACCACTGCGTTGCTTTGCACTATATATTTGTATTGTATTGTGATGTTCTATGCAATTGTCACTTATAGATTTGTATAGGTAGGGTGTTTTAGGCTTTTTTTTTTTACATTTTTGGACTGTGCTTTTAGAGATGTGTAATCTGGTTTACACCTTTTTATGACTATGGTTTTATGTAATGAACTATTGTAATTGTATGTTTGTGATTTTTCGATAAGAATTTGCACATTTCTTTGTAAGAACCCTAGGCCTCATTACACGGTAGGCGGTAAGGGTTAACAGTCACCAGTAAGGGTACCGGTGACCGTTAACCCTTACCGCCTTATTACGAGGTCCCTTTGCGGGTTGGTACTTTAATGCCTGCTTTTAGCAGGTGTTAAAAAACCAACCCGCAAAGGGAGCTTGGTGCTAATTACAGTACCGCAATTTGCGGTACCTTAATTAGTGCCTTCCCCATTCCCATTAGCCCTATAGGGGCAAAAATGGGAATGGGGAAGGGCCTTGGTGAATGGAGAATTACCGCCCCCGCTCACTTTGGAGTAGGGCGGTAATTCCGCCATCCACCAAGGCGGACACGGTAAAATACCGGCAGCAACCATGGCGCTAATAGCGCCATGGTTGCCGCCTACCGTGTAATAAGGCCCCCTGACTTGATACCTATTTTGTCCATGGACTAAGTCTTCCATATTTAGTGAGAGGTAGTAGAGAGACGCTGGGATTCATTAGTGGCTGGTTGTCCAGAGCTTGGTTTGGAGCCGAGTCCTAGTGTCTTTAAATTGCAGCCCAGTCTCTCTTTGTAGTAGTTAATGTTTAGGAGCGACACATAAATACTGAGAAATACTGTCAACAATCTCAGGAAAAACATCTTAATGACGACACAGAATATCGCAAAGGCTCTAAAACAAACCAACCTCATCAGAACACACTCAGCCGAGTCAAAAGACAAACCGCTTTACTCTCGCATGACGCTCGCCACCACTGTGGCTTTGCTGGCCTGTTGACATGTTTTGTTACTATGCCAATGCAATGGGATTTTTTTATCTTAACACTGGATGCTAGGTCAGTCCTGCTGGTTGTGGAAACAGTGGCCCCCAAGTCCTTATCAAAGGGCCATTTTAGATTCATCACACTGCCGGCCACTCTGGTCCTTGCCAGAGGGCCATTTTAGATTCATCACACTGCCGGCCACTCTGGTCCTTACCAGAGGGCCATTTCAGATTCACCACACTGCCGGCCACTCTGATTCACCACACTGCCGGACACTCTGATTCACCACACTGCCGGCCACTCTGATTCACCACACTGCCGGCCACTCTGATTCATCACACTGCCGGCCACTCTGGTCCTTGCCAGAGGGCCATTTTAGACTCATCACACTGCCGGCCACTCTGGTCCTTGCCAGAGGGCCATTTTAGATTCATCACACTGCCGGCCACTCTGATTCACCACACTGCCGGCCACTCTGATTCACCACACTGCCTGTCATGACTTCAGTCGGGCGGCGTTTCTTTTCTCTATGGAGACGCCATTAAGTTGTTCCACCACGTCTGACGGCCGTCTGAGAGCACCGCTCTAGTGTTTTTCCAAGATGGCCGCCCGTTACTTACGGCCGGCTCACTGTGTCGTTCCTCGCGTTGCACCTTCACTGTGTTTCCACGCCTCGAAGGTAACGCTTGGTGTATCCCTCCTACGTGTGTTTCTCTCCTGTGTTGCTTCCCGTGTCTCGTCCTCCTTTTTGTGCTCTCTCGGGCTGTTCGCTTCGGTACAGCTCGTACTGGTCTCTCTCACCCTCTCTTTCCCTTTCCTCTCTGCCCTTCGGCTTGTCTTCCTCGCCCATGCTTCTACATTCATATAAGCCGGAGTGCTAGAAGTTCCATTCCTCCTGGAGCTATTTGTGAGCCACTCGGGCTACTTCTGGTGCCCTTATCACAGCTGTTCTCCGATCCCTTCTATGGTTCTGTTCTACGCTGAAGTATCATTCGCCTGGACTTCTCATTGCCACTGACTCTTTCATCGGAACACTTGCTGCAGGGTTTTTTCTGCCCTTTTGGGCTTTTTCCCTGTTCAGGTGCCGGCTCCCGGGAGTCCCCGCTGTTCGTGTTCTCTAGTTACCCGACAGTGTGGCATCCCAGGGAGCTCGCCCCTACTTACGGCAAAAGAAGGAAGCAAGGAAGACTGATAAAGCGCAGACCCAAAGACTTCCTGGAAGAAGGCCGGAACTACAAGAAAACTCCACAGTCGATTCAGGTGAGGAGGAAGGAGGGGATAGTTCAACCAACCCTGATAAACACGACAGAGTGCAACGCCCAAGGACCCCCATGGCATCTCTCGAGCAGTACCAAGAATTGTTGGCAGCCATACACGGACTTACCGTAGAAGTGCCATCCCTTCGGTCCGAAAATCAGACTTTGCGACAACAGGTAGCAGCTCGTGAGGATGCCTGTGGAGATCTACCTCCCCTTCCTTTACCTTGCGGGAAATTCGACGGAGATCCAAAAACATTGAAGGCATTTCTGGACGCCTGTCAGTTATATTTCACCTTCCGCCCTCGTACTTATGAGACTACCAGGGCCAAGGTGGGTTTCCTAGTGTCTAATTTAACGGGAAGTGCCTTGGCATGGGCTTCACCGTTGGTGTTACAGGCTGACCCAGCTACTGCTAATTTCGATCTGTTTGTGCAACTCCTAAAGTCTCGCTTTGACCGACCCGAGGTACAGTATGCCTCTTATGAAGCAATCCTCGATATCAGACAGGGTACGCACGACGTACATACTTATGTTACCTCCTTCATGCAGCTTGCCACGAATGCCGGATGGCCTGATTCTGCTCAACAGACTTTGTTTCGTCGCGGCTTGCATGAAGAGATAAAGGATGAACTGGCACGTATTGCACGACCTCAGACATTTCAGGAACTAGTATCCCTCGCTCTCCAGATTGAGTATAGATTGAGAGAAAGAAGACAAGAAAGGAAACGTCCACGATCTTCTCCCTCAACTTTCTCCCCAAACCCTTCTAGGGAACATCCAACCTCATCCATCGGGGAAGAACCGATGCAAATAGGCACCACCCGAGGACATTTAACAGCCGAAGAAAAGAAGAGAAGAAGGGAGCTAGGCCTCTGCATGTATTGCGGTTCTAGCAAACATCTGCTCCCTAATTGCCCTGAGGTTCCTCCACGCCGCCAGGGAAACGATTCACCCCGAACCTAAACAGGGATAGGTCCGGGGGTGTTGGGATGAATCCCTGTGCCAACACTTTGACTCCTCTTCCCCGTGAAGACAATCGTCTTATGGTATTTCAGGTTATACTGTCACGGGACTCCTCTACCTTCTGGGAAGCCTTAGCCATGTTGGATTGTGGGGCAGCAGGAAATTTCATCGATGTATCCTGGGCTCAAGAGAAATGTGTGCCCATCGTTCCAAAGAATCTACCCATTCCAGTGGAAGGGGTGGATGGCCAGCCTTTGTCCTCAGGACCTGTTACTCAAGAGACTCTGCCACTTCGGGTCCAATTGTTTCAACATCAGGAGGAAATGACATTCGACCTCATTAAGGCAGCGCATTTCCCGGTGATCCTCAGGATCCCGTGGCTGCGTAAACATAACCCAAAGATCGATTGGTCTAACAATACTATCCAGTTTCAGTCGCATCTTTGTCTTAATGAATGTTTAAACAATAAATACCCCCTAGACTCCCTGCAGAAGAGTGCATCCGTGCTGACAGCTTCTCTCCATCAAGTACCGGAACACTATCAGGAGTATGCTGAGGTCTTCATGGACAAACAGCCCCACTCCCTTCCTCCTCACAGAAGAGAAGACTGCACGATTGAGATCCTACCAGATGCGCCTGTTCCTTTTGGAAGGATGTTTCCCCTATCTTTACCCGAGCGGAAGGCTCTTAAGGAATACCTGGACTGCAATCTACAGAATGGGCTCATCCAGGAGTCCAAATCACCCGCTGGAGCATCTCTATTCTTCATCCCGAAGAAGGGGTCATCGGAACTCCGTCCTTGTATCGACTACCGGGGCCTAAATCGCCTTACTGTTAAAGACCGTTACCCTATGCCACTAATCAAAGAGATAATAGAAGCGGTCCAAGGTGCGTCTGTCTTTACAAAATTGGATCTCAGGGGTGCGAACCACCTGCTCCGTATAAGACAGGGTGATGAATGGAAGACGGCTTTTCGAACCCCACTAGGGCATTTCGAATATCGAGTTATGCCTTTCGGTTTGGTAAACGCCCCTGCCATATTCCAGCGCTTTATGGATAGATTATTTGCCGACCTCCTATTCTCTTCAGTAGTGGTATACTTAGATGATATCCTCATTTACTCTTCCTCTCTTCCTGAACATAGAAGACAGGTCCGACAAGTGCTGAAACGTCTACGGGAAAACAAGCTACTGGTAAAGCCTGAAAAATGTGTCTTCGAGGCCTGTTCGGTGTCTTATTTGGGGTTTATCCTCTCCCATTAGGGCATTCATATGGATCCCTGTAAGATACAAGCAATCACCCATTGGTCCGCTCCAAGAAACGTTAAGGAAGTACAACGTTTCCTCGGTCTGGCCAACTTCTAACGCCAATTTATTTCAGGCTTCTCAAATATGGTTCTTCCGATTACATCACTCTTGAAGAAGGGTATTATCTTCACTTGGACACAAGAAGCGGATTTAGCTTTCCAAACCTTAAAGGAAGCATTCACCTCGGCTCCCGTATTGGTACAACCGGATCAACTTTTTCCTTTAATTGTAGAGACGGATGCCTCAGGTGGAGCCATAGGAGCTGCTCTCTTGCAAAAGGGCAAGGACGGTCTTGAACATCCTGTGGCGTATTATTCAAAGACTCTGTCACCCAGTGAAAGAAATTATTCTGTCATCGAGAGGGAATTAATGGCTATCAAACATGCCTGTGAAGAATGGCGTCATCTTCTTCAGGGAGCCATGCATAAGTTTACAGTGCGTACCGACCACAGTAACCTTCGTATACTCCAACAGATGGAATGTCGCAATGCTAGACATGCCCGTTGGGCATATTTTTTCTCTCAGTTTGACTTTGTGATTACCTATCTACCAGGCAAACAGAATATCTTAGCTGATGCCTTGTCACGCAATCTGGGGTCGGACTATGAAGCTGATTCTAGCCATGAATTATTGTTAGCGGGCAAAGAGGTACGGACTGTGGCAAATACTTTTTTACGCGAAGTCCAGTGCGAACAGCACCGTGCACCGATTAAGACAGAAGCAGCCTCCAAATTGGAAGAAAGAGAAGGAATCCTTTTCAAGGGTCAAGCCTTGTACCTGCCCAACAAGAAACACCAAAGGCTGGCCCTTTCATGGTGTCATGATTCACCCATGGCTGGTCATAAGGGAATTCGAGCCACAAAGGATTTGGTGTCCAGGCTATTTTGGTGGCCAGGTTGGAACCAAGACGTACATTCTTATGTATCTACCTGTGCCATCTGTGCTTCCAATAAGTATCATTCAACCAAACCCCTAGGTCTTCTACAACAGGAACCTGCTCCCAAACAACCATCGACCCACGTTTCTACAGACTTCATTGTGGACCTGCCTAATTCTGAAGGGAACACTGTCATCATGGTGACTGTGGATTCTCTAAGCAAATTGGCTCACTTCACTCCCTTGAAAGGATTACCTACAGCCCCTGAAACAGCCAAAACCTTTCTGAAAGAAATAGTGCGGCTTCATGGCCTTCCCGAGACCGTGGTGTCTGATCGAGGTCCCCAATTCACTTCCCAGTTTTGGGGTGCCCTCTGTAAACAACTGGGGATTCAACGAGCCCTTTCATCTGGGTTCCATCCACAAAGCAACGGTCAGACGGAAAGGCTCAATCACATGCTGGAACAATATCTTCGATGTTTCTGTAGCAGAAAACAAGAGGACTGGAACGTCTTTCTCCCTATGGCCGAGTTCACCTATAACAATACCAAACATTCAGCCACTAATATGTCCCCTTTTTTTGCACATTTGGTTACCATCCGAAACATCTGCCGTTGGCAGACATCCAACCCTCAAAGTCACCCACTCTTGACCACCTCCTGCAAGAAGTCAAAGACACCCATGCGCTAGCCAGTGAAACCTTGGACGCTAGCCGTCGTGTGTATAAATTATGGGCTGACAAGAAGAGGAAGGCTGCACCTTCTTGGTCGGAAGGTGATAAGGTTTGGTTAGCCACTAAATTTCTACCTCGCTGGACGCACATAGGGAAATTTGCACCAAGATATATCGGACCTTTCCAAATCAGGAAGAAGGTAAACCCTGTTGCATTCCGCCTTCAGCTACCCCCCTCCCTTAAACAGGTGCATCCCGTGTTCCATACCTCCCTTTTGAAGCCATACCTTCCGGATCAATACAAGAGACGATCCAAGAGGCATTCTGCTGATGTGCAGTCTGGTCCAGCTGAATATGAGGTTTCACATCTTGTGGATTCCTGTTACCATCACGGTAGTCTACAATATTTGGTTCATTGGAAGGGTTTTCCCATCGAAGAACGGACATGGGAGCCTGTGAGACACATTCACGCCCCTCGACTCATTAGAAAGTTTCACAGACTGTATCCAGGCAAGCCTGGGGGCCCCCCATGTAGAAGGGGGCATACTGTCATGACTTCAGTCGGGCGGCGTTTCTTTTCTCTATGGAGACGCCATTAAGTTGTTCCACCACGTCTGACGGCCGTCTGAGAGCACCGCTCTAGTGTTTTTCCAAGATGGCCGCCGGCGTTACTTATGACCGGCTCACTGTGGCGTTCCTCGCGTTGCACCTTCACTGTGTTTCCACGCCTCGAAGGTAACACTTGGTGTATCCCTCCTACGTGTGTTTCTCTCCTGTGTTGCTTCCCGTGTCTCGTCCTCCTTTTTGTGCTCTCTCGGGCTGTCTGCTTCGGTACAGCTCGTACTGGTCTCTCTCACCCTCTCTTTCCCTTTCCTCTCTGCCCTTCGGCTTGTCTTCCTCGCCCATGCTTCTACATTCATATAAGCCGGAGTGCTAGAAGTTCCATTCCTCCTGGAGCTATTTGTGAGCCACTCGGGCTACTTCTGGTGCCCTTATCACAGCTGTTCTCCGATCCCTTCTATGGTTCTGTTCTACGCTGAAGTATCGTTCGCCTGGACTTCTCATTGCCACTGACTCTTTCATCGGAACACTTGCTGCAGGGTTTTTTCTGCCCTTTTGGGCTTTTTCCCTGTTCAGGTGCCGGCTCCCGGGAGTCCCCGCTGTTCGTGTTCTCTAGTTACCCGACAGTGTGGCATCCCAGGGAGCTCGCCTCTACTTACGGCAAAAGAAGGAAGCAAGGAAGACTGATAAAGTGCAGACCCAAAGACGTCCTGGAAGAAGGCCGGAACTACAAGAAAAGTCCACAGTCGATTCAGGTGAGGAGGAAGGAGGGGATAGTTCAACCAACCCTGATAAACACGACACTGCCGGCCACTCTGATTCATCACACTGCCGGCCACTCTGATTCATCACACTGCCGGCCACTCTGATTCACCACACTGCCGGCCACTCTGATTCACCACACTGCCGGCCACTCTGATTCATCACACTGCCGGCCACTCTGATTCATCACACTGCCGGCCATTCTGATTCACCACACTGCCGGCCACTCTGATTCATCACACTACCGGCCACTCTGATTCATCACACTGCCGGCCACTCTGATTCATCACACTGCCGGCCACTCTGATTCACCACACTCCCGGCCACTCTGGTCCTTGCCAGAGGGCCATTTTAGATTCACCACACTGCCGGCCACTCTGATTCATCACACTGCCGGCCACTCTAATTCATCACACTGCCGGCCACTCTGGTCCTTGCCAGAGGGCCATTTTAGACTCATCACACTGCCGGCCACTCTGGTCCTTGCCAGAGGGCCATTTTCGACTCACCACACTGCCGGCCACTCTGGTCCTTGCCAGAGGGCCATTTCAGATTCACCACACTGCCGGCCACTCTGATTCATCACACTGCCGGCCACTCTGATTCATCACACTGCCGGCCACTCTGGTCCTTGCCAGAGGGCCATTTTAGACTCATCACACTGCCGGCCACTCTGGTCCTTGCCAGAGGGCCATTTTAGACTCACCACACTGCCGGCCACTCTGGTCCTTGCCAGAGGGCCATTTTAGACTCACCACACTGCCGGCCACTCTGATTCACCACACTGCCGGCCACTCTGATTCACCACACTCCCGGCCACTCTGGTCCTTGCCAGAGGGCCATTTTAGATTCACCACACTGCCGGCCACTCTGATTCATCACACTGCCGGCCACTCTGATTCATCACACTGCCGGCCACTCTGGTCCTTGCCAGAGGGCCATTTTAGACTCATCACACTGCCGGCCACTCTGGTCCTTGCCAGAGGGCCATTTTCGACTCACCACACTGCCGGCCACTCTGGTCCTTGCCAGAGGGCCATTTCAGATTCACCACACTGCCGGCCACTCTGATTCACCACACTGCCGGCCACTCTGATTCACCACACTGCCGGCCACTCTGATTCATCACACTGCCGGCCACTCTGGTCCTTGCCAGAGGGCCATTTTAGACTCATCACACTGCCGGCCACTCTGGTCCTTGCCAGAGGGCCATTTTAGACTCACCACACTGCCGGCCACTCTGGTCCTTGCCAGAGGGCCATTTTCGACTCACCACACTGCCGGCCACTCTGATTCATCACACTGCCGGCCACTCTGATTCATCACACTGCCGGCCACTCTGATTCATCACACTGCCGGCCACTCTGATTCATCACACTGCCGGCCACTCTGATTCACCACACTGCCGGCCACTCTGATTCACCACACTGCCGGCCACTCTAATTCACCACACTGCCGGCCACTCTGGTCCTTGCCAGAGGGCCATTTTCGACTCATCACACTGCCGGCCACTCTGGTCCTTGCCAGAGGGCCATTTTCGACTCACCACACTGCCGGCCACTCTGGTCCCGACTCACCACACTGCCGGCCACTGGCTCGGGTTTGAGGAGAGCCCTGCAGTCATTTCTTTTCACTAGGAGGCCTCTAAACTAAATATGTCAGTGTCGGTGATATTATCTTCCCCATTTGTTAGAATTATAAAGGTGTCTACGATTTCTGTGTAACTGCCATGCCTCATTGCCAATGAAGGGATCTATCTACTGCTTGAAAGGCGTCCCTTTTAATCGTGGACATGTCCAGTAACAAAGTGCAACTGAGCAATGACCCATCACCCATTGATTATTAGTCCTGGGCCTGAAGGTATCTTTTAAAGAATGGTGAATGCTTTCCCGTAGTCTTGCCCATGTCTGCATGTCATGATGCCGAAGCACAGTCATTTGGTTATATATGCTTGTGCTTAGCTTTCAGAGTTTGCATTGCGCAGCCCCTTTATAGGATCCTACATGACTGTCTTCCATTGGCATTAGAATCGTCCATTATTCCACTTTATCCAGAGGATAGAGGAATGCATAGGATTCTGGGATATCCGTTCCCTAGCTGCAGAATGGTATTAGAAGCACGGAGACACTTTGCTTTTTCTTTTAGTTCCGGCAATTGGGGGCGCAGATATCGCAACAGTATGGACATGAAAAGTGAAGATAGCAGTGAGATGACCTGTGAGGCGCGACACTCATCCTGTGGATGTAGATTGGGTATTTACCTAATCATTGACTGCCCAGGACCATGCTAATACCTACAGCAATATTCACTCCCTACTTGCCCCTTTCCACCCAAAAAAGGTGTATTTATTTATTTATACATTTCTTAAGCGCACAAAACACTTGGGCATCAAGGCGATGTTGCAACCAGCTACAGTCACATAATGAAAGGAGAGAGCATACGTAGACCAGAGTCAGGTGGCTTAGGTGAGCGGCCAGGATGTTAGTGCCTTTCTGAAGGTCCAGTAAGATTGTTCTGCTCTTAATTCCCCTGGGATCTCTTTGAGCTAGCTCTATCAAGCAGTAGCATCAGACTTTGTTCTGTGGAGGGTTTGCTAGTGATATGTGGTTGGCTGTTGCATCCTTGAGAGCTGTCACTCTGGGTTGGCAAATATGTGTATAAAATAGCACAGCCCTATAAGACCATCATGATCTGCTCCTATGAAAGACGAGGCAAGCTTTTCAGATAATTTCATACACATCAATTGCTGTGTGGCTCTGACATGCAAGTGAAATTCCAGTGAGTGGCGCTGTGCATGTGGCGTTTCTGCTGACACAGCCTATTCTACTATGACCTTGCAGGTAGAATGGTTTTTCTTACGTTTTTCAATCCCCCATAACATAGTTGGTGAGCGTCCTTTCATGAAAGCCTTCTGAGAATGAATGGCTTTATTGCATCTATAAATACGCTACTAGTGTAATAAAAATATCTTCACCAAGAGTGCCTTCAGCCACTTGATTTATAAGCAGTATGGGGCCCTTACAACTGAAGTCCTCTTAACATCAAGCATTGGCAAAGTCAACAGTCTTGGGCTGTTTATAGGCATTTGTCATGCTCAGCTCGGGTACTCCTACAGTTTTCCAGCTGTTGGAGTCTTAACTTGAGTAGTACTTTCCAATGCTTATACAAAAGCCCAAACTATTGGCTTTTCCGGGGGGGGGGGAGGGGTGTGGCTAGCAGCCATGTGAGGCAGACATGCTCACTGGCAGTTCCTGCTAATCCGGTCACTAAGGAGCTTCCTAAGAAGACTTAAACCAACAATCCACAATTTAAATGCAGTGCAAGCGCAGTTGGAAGCATCAAAGAAGCTAATTGGCACGAAGCGGTGACTCTGTGCCGTGAGCACTGCCGTGTTGGAAGGGAGCTGCGAGAGACGGTTGAAAATGGCGGTGCAGAACAAAGGAAGCTACGAGAGGAGCCGAGCTGCGAGTGAAACTGTCCAGCTGTAAAGAAACACCCCGGATAAACACGCTGCATGGAGCAGCAAAGTACCGTGGGAAGCTGGAGAGAAATGCCCGGAGTGCTGCTGTAGAATGCACTCAAGCATTAACGAGAAGACGCTACGGGCAGAGAAGATAGGACTGCTGGAACGCGGCAGATGAACTGCGGAGGACTGCCGGAACGTGCGGGCGGAGAAGATAGGACTGCTGGAACGCGGCAGATGAACTGCGGAGGACTGCCGGAACGTGCGGGCGGAGAAGATAGGACTGCTGGAACGCGGCAGATGAACTGCGGAGGACTGCCGGAACGTGCGGGCGGAGAAGATAGGACTGCTGGAACGCGGCAGATGAACTGCAGAGGACTGCCGGAACGTGCGGGCGGAGAAGATAGGACTGCTGGAACGCAGCAGATGAACTGCGGAGGACTGCCGGAAAGTGCGGGCAGAGAAGATAGGACTGCTGGAACGCGGCAGATGAACTGCGGAGGACTGCCGCAACGTGCAGGCGGAGAAGATAGGACTGCTGGAACGCGGCAGATGAACTGCGGAGGACTGCCGGAACGTGCGGGCAGAGAAGATAGGACTGCTGGAACGCGGCAGATGAACTGCGGAGGACTGCCGGGACGTGTGGGCGGAGAAGATAGGACTGCTGGAACGCGGCAGATGAACTGCGGAGGACTGCCGCAACGTGCAGGCGGAGAAGATAGGACTGCTGGAACGCGGCAGATGAACTGCGGAGGACTGCCGGAACGTGCAGGCGGAGAAGATAGGACTGCTGGAACGCGGCAGATGAACTGCAGAGGACTGCCGGAACGTGCATGCGGAGAAGATAGGATTGCTGGAACGCGGCAGATGAACTGCGGAGGACTGCCGCAACGTGCAGGCGGAGAAGATAGGACTGCTGGAACGCGCAGATGAACTGCGGAGGGCTGCCGGAACGTGCGGGCGGAGAAGATAGGACTGCTGGAACGCGGCAGATGAACTGTGGAGGACTGCAAGGCTATCCTACGGGCAGTGCAGTGACGATGGAGAAACGTTGCAGCTGGGATCCCTGAACAGCCAGAAGCCATCCGAGAGCAGCTGGACGGAGTGCCAACACTGGGGAGGTAACAACGGGCTGGAGCGGAGGCAGCGCAGTGATAAGAGGAGCTCGCGGAGGACATCAGCTGGAGGAGAGGCACGACAAGAGACCGTAAGGAGTCAGGGATGGCAGGGGGGGGCCCAGGGCTCGAAGCACATAACAGACTGTATAGAAGAGGGCTCCCCCTTGCTGTCCGCAATACTCCTGATTGTTGCAAGAACTTGCAGGGTGGGCAGCGCGCCCACGAAGGCAGCGCCATCTGAAATAACATCTATCTGTCTCCCTGTGCGAAACGGGGACATAGAGGAAACCGGCCTGAAGTCCGTGACCTAGGCCATGGAAAAGGCTCATACTGAGCACAACTAGAGGCCCATAGACCTCTGGTATAAGGGAGGTCGCAGCAGATAGCCAGTAAGCCTTACTAAGTTGGCAAGCCACTGTGCCCAGTAAAGTCGAGCCCTCAAAGCCCTGAAGAATTGGGCACCAAGGCGGAGGAAATGGGGTGGGTCCCGCGAATAACGGCCTGGGTCGTAAGCTAGCCGAGAGCATGAAACGTGGACACAAGGCCACACACAGTGGGCCTATGCAAGTTCAGTAATACCAAGCAGTTGAAACAGAACAGTGATCCCGGCTAATCAAAGTCACCATAAATCACAGGAGCCTTAATAGACCCGCCCCGAGGGAGAACACAGGAGCCACCGCACCCGGCGCCGTGACACAACATTGGTTTGAAGCAATGCATTGTTAGTGAGTGAAAGAGTTGGGAGAGCAGGTGCAACAGCGCAGTTTACTGAAGCCAGCCACATAGCAACTCATACTCTGGTGCACTGAAAAAGTACGACAACTCTGGTGGAAAGGCGAGTGGTGAACTTATAAGTGGGGTGCACTGACAAAAACTCTGGGGAGCGCAGGCGATAACACACACGGGGGTGTACAACAGTGCCCATGCACTCAGGATTGCCACCGCAACCAGCTGTTGACTGCGACCGACAAGAGATAGCTGAGGGACAGGAGCCTTGTGGGCAGACAGGTAGTGCAGACAAAACGGCAACGCCGATTGCCATGGCCGGCCACAGCACAATTCATCTACCCTGAGGCATCGGCACAAGGGAGACAACAGTGACAGAAAGGTGTACAGCAGTGACATATTGTGCGGGGCACCAACAAACCTATAGCGAAGTGAAGGCAGCAGCATGAACCACGCCAAGGGCCCCCCCCGGCGGAGCATGTGGTTCCTCCTCCGAGCAAGTGAGGACAGAGGGTGCCACAGGAGTCGTGGCGCACGATGACGACCAAGAGCGGTAAGAACAAACAGAAACAAACCACACTAGAGACCTTCACGAGAGGCCAACCCGACATCAGGAGTACGATAGAGGGCGAACAGACAAGGAACTCATGCAGCCACCAGGAAACATGGCAGAGGCAGGACAGCAGCAGATCCTGGAGGCCTTTGCGGCACTCCAGGCAACATTGGAAGCCAAGATCGACGCTGTGGCTATAGATGTGGCACTATTGCGGTTGGATGTTCGGGCTATAGCTGATTGCACCGGGAAGCTGGAGGAGCAGGTCAGGGAGAACACAGAAGTGAGGGCGCAGAGTGATCAGACCAGGTATGTACCAGGGAGGAACATCACAGAGAACCTTCAGAGATTGTATCAAGTGATATACAACTCAGAAGGGCACACGGAGGAGTGTGCAGTGGCTTCAATTGACGCGACTAAAGCATTCGACTCCGTACATTGGAATTGGCAGTATGCCACAATGATAAAGATGGGGATAGGGCCTCAGCACATGAAATGGGTACAGCTGATATATTCTGAACCAATGGCCAGAGTCCAAACTGGTAGTATATTTTCAGACATGTAGCAACTGTATAGGGGCACAAGACAAGGCTGCCCACTGTCCCCAATGCTATACATTATGGCGGCAGAGCCCATGGCGGCGTATCTGTTAGGCAGAATCCTATGCAGTACCCTTTGGGAACACCGCACACAATTAAGACTACAATTGACAGTACAAATTCACCTTTGGTACAAGCCTGTACTACACAGTAAAGTTGTAGCGATGGCTGAGCAGCCAGACTTATCTCAAGAGTAAGCCAGCATTATCAGATAGTTAAACAAAGGACAGCAATTACTATGATTCAAACAAACACTGACTCAAGGTTTCTGAGTAAAAGAATATATATTTATTTACACATCAGTTGTAAAACAATTCACCAAAGTAAAGCAGTAGAAAAATCACACTCTTAATACACTACACACCACCCAATAGATTCTGGACAAGTTAAGCTCAAAATGAAGTGTGAGCAAAATGGCACTCCAGCAATTTAAAAGGGAGGGAAAGACAAGGTTAGACTAAAGTTGAGCAGCACCAACAAGTAAGTAAGCAGGGCAATCTAGAAAAGGCAACTATGGTGAGGAAATCAAATCAAGAAGCCTCAGCCAAAGTCAATGGACAAATGTCTTTCCAGAGGATCATACAGTTCAGAATAGTTTGTGGTTAAGTCTTTGCCAAGAGTTCGGAACGAAGTTGGTTGGAAGAAAAGCTACTTTAAAGAATAGAGAAGGACAAGCCCTCGGGTTGGCGAACGATTTCAAACACTGTCACCGCAGTCGGATGGAACGAACGACCGGGTTAGAACAGTACCTTAAATGAAGAAGAAGGCTGTAGCTGAGGCAGACATTCCTGGCAGGTCCTGCAGGCTCACGGTTCCTGAAGCGACTGTCGGACTGACATGAAGTAGGAAGACTGGAGGGTCCTGCACTGCCCAGGGAAGAAACCAGCAGCAGAGCAAAGCAACAAATAAAAGGTGCGCTCCTTAAAACCCAAGCAGGGTCCGGTCTTCCTGGCTATCCGGTTCACTGTAGCTGTGCACAGCAAATTCAACCATGGGAGGGAGGCCTGGCTTGCAGTTTGGCAAACTGGTTGCTCCCACCAGCTCAAGGGGAGAAGATTCCTTGCAGATCGTCCCTGTCGAAGTTTGGAGATCCGGACCCACTGCAGGGCTTCACCGGGAGGTTCAGTCATGGTAGAGGTCCTCTTCTGTCAGCTTCTCTTTGGTTCTCTCGATCCAGTAGCGACTCTGCCTTCTCAGTCCCAGAGACCTGCTTTTTATGCATTTTTCCCCCATTTATACAGCCTAGCTGTCAATCACACAGCAGGGTGGCTGTCCCGGCAGGACAGTCACCACAGCCAATCATACAAAGTGTGACATGGGTCTCCAAAGAGACCCTGTGCTGGGAGTCTCAATCCCCTCCCTCACATCATGTCCCCCTCGGACATTCAGGCGCCTAAGGAGGGCTTCTGTGCGGAAGCCCACCAAAGGACGGCGAACAAAGGAACCAAACCTGGTTTGGCGTGCAGAGTAAAACACGAGCAAAACCTTTACAAAAAGAAATGGCGAATAAACCCAGCCGGAAGCAAATAAAAGTAAATGGGGTCCAGCGGATTTAAATTCGAGGCTACTAACTTAGCCTAAAACAGTACCAAGGCTATTTAAATAGACTGCGGTAGGAAAAATAGGGTAGATACCACTGCCACCAGCCAAATCTTAAAGAAAGGGGAACGAAATAATGTTCCATGAGAAACAGACAAAAAGGGATAACTATTAACCCTTTCCAGAACTCTATGTAAGCTAGTTTGTACTGGGTCTGTGAATTTTAAAAAGACTTATAAAGTCAATGGCAACTTTACATGTTCTGGGAGACAGTAGTCAGTCCCAGAAAATTGTGTTTAAAGTGGGAAGTCTGAAAAAGACAACCCTGTGTCACTGCACTAAAGGTGCTGTGTAACACACATTAAAAAGATGATGCCTGTTGAGTAGGTGAGGCTCCACAGTCTATGAACACAATAATGTAAAACACACACAGCAAAATACATGTAAGAGTGGGGAAAAAAGGCTCACACTCTTACCAGGTGAAAGAAATAAATCCTAGAAATCCAGCAAAGCTGCTGAGGGACTCAGTAGGTAAGGGAAATTAGCCATTCTGGAGAATTCTCCCTAACAGTATCTGAGACAGGAATACGGAGATGCAGGTATAGAGCCAGGTGGAGTGAAGCATGTAGTGTCCATGTATGCGGATGACATGTTGCTATATTTGAGTAAACCAGAGGTGGAACTGCCATTCTTTCTCGAGGTGTTAGATAATTCAAGTGCACTGACGGGTATTAAGATTAATAACAGTAAGTCATGTTTATTTCTGCTGGCTGCGATGGCGGAGATTGGGGGAAAGGGAATTGCCAACCCTCCCCTTGCCGTGGAAGAAGGACTCCTTCAGATACTTGGGCGTCAACATTTACAGAATCACATGAACCACGCGAGCACATGAATGTAATACAGTGCAGGCCAAAAATGGGCTGCTGAGATCCATGGAGTTCAGGAGCAGGCTAACCTTGTCCGTGACCCTGAAAAAGATGGCACTGCTGGGGCTTATGCATTGTTTCAGTAATGTACCATACAACATCCCTAGGCAGCTCTCTCGTGACTTGGAAAAGATGTGTAGGGGTTCCTGTGGTGGGAGGGGAGGAACAGGGTGTCCGTAAGCACACTCCAGAGAGCGTAAGAACAGGGGGGCTTAAGATACCAAATTTTGAGCTGTACTTCCTAGCGTGTCAGCTGCAAAATGAGGTGCAGTGGATGGCGGATGAGCCCACGACAGAAACAGTGCTGTTGCAGCGAGCTATTAAAGGTAGATGCCTTTAGGGACCTATTGCGGATTCCCCCTGGGGTAAAATCAGATTATCCTTACCTGATAGAACTGGGCATCCGAATCTGGAGAAGGGCTTGGTGGATCCCCTGTCGCTGCAGGCACCGATTGCAGCTATCCTGGAGGGTAGAAGGGAAGCAGGGGGATGGTGAGAACAAGATGGAAGGAGTGCGGGATAGCTACGGTGGGAGGCCTGCGAAACAAGAACGGGTTGATAACGTTCGCAGAGTTGCAGGAAACCACGGGTATACACAGGGGCCAGTTCCTGCTGCACAACATGGTGATAAAAGTATTACAAGATAGGTGGCCGAATAGCAATGAGGAGACCATAGGAAGTGAGGATATTGAAGCATTACTAGCGGTAGCGGAGGGGGGACGTGCGTATCTAGAATTTACGAAGTGCTGATAGACCGAAATGCAGAGAGAGGTGGGAAACGGAATTGGGTAAGGGTATTTGAGCATAAGGAATGGAAGGAGGTGAAACTGTACCACAAAAAAGTCTCAAGGAACGCCAGACTACAACTAATACAATTATTTGTAACACAAAGAACATACCTGTTAGGGAGAATTCTCTCTTTAGCTGAATTTCCTAACCTAGTGAGTCCCCCAGCAGCTTTGCTGGATTTCTGCAGTTTGTTTTTTTCTCCTGCCAAGAGTGAGACTCTTTTCCTCACACTCTTGGACATGATTTGAGGTGTTCCTTTGACTATCTGTGTTTTATGGGCTATGGGGTCTTTTACTCCATAGGGCCTCATGTGTTTTTACTATGTGTGTTACACAGCACCCTCAGTGCAGTAACACAGGGGTGTCATAGTGACCCCCAAACATAGACTCCATACCCTGGGACTGACTATTGTCTCCCAGGGCATGTAAAGTCACCATTGGCTTTACTAGTCCTAAATTATTAACAGAAACCGGTACAAACCATCATATTGTGGAAGTACTGGTAGGGGCAATTAGCGTCTCCCTCTTCGGCTTCTTAGGTCCTGTGGCGACTTCTGAAGAACCAGTCCCAAAAACCCTGCTTTTATGCAGCAAACCCCCATTCATACAGCCTAGCTGTCACTCAAACACACATTCAAAAACCAATGATGGCCTATGGGGAAAATTACCCCCTAGCCCATAAGCACATTACAAGTCACAGAGAACACTCTCAAGTCATGTCCAAGAGTGGGGGTAAAAGAGTCTCACTCTTGGCAGGAGAAAAAAATAAACCCCACAAAATCCAGCAAAGCTGCTGGGGGACTCACTAGGTTAGGACATTCAGCCTAAACAGAGAATTCTCCCTAACAGCAAGGTTCGTTTTGGTTCTTGGAACTATACACGTTATTCACATGCGGATAAGTATTTGAATAACTTTAAAAAAATAGAAAGATAATTTGACTAAACTCAGAACATGTGACTAGTTCCTTGCATGTACTGTCTTGAACGAAAAGAAATTGGACGCAAAATGATTATGGTACATGGCCTTACCTTGACGAACAAACAGTTAGATGCAGGGATCAGAGTAGTTTCTTGTCGTAGAACAGGGAGCAGTTCACAGGTTGCAAACTGACGAGTTTCCTCGAAGTGGTCACGGAAGTTCACAGAGACGAAGAGCAGATAACCAGCACCTTCACGGGTTGACTAGCAAAGCGCAAAGAAGTTCTCATTAGAATATGAAGTGGGTTATAAAGAATTCGAAACAGGGGTGTGTTTGTGAATGAATGACGTGTATGTCGTGGCATTATGCGGTTTGCAGGGGGCCGTCCAGCGTGAGGGGGATGCTTGGCAGGAGACACGGGGTCTGGAGGTAGACATGGGAACAACAACCCATGCTCTATAGACCACTTTGAAGTGTACATGGTCTTTGGCACCTCTTGGCCTTTATCGCTCCCTGACAGCTCCACTTGCCAGCACAAGTACCCCGGTGCGAACTGCCTTTGATAGGGCGGGGGGGGTGGATTGGGGCGGTGGTCGTGCAGACAAGACACAGGAAGACTCGTGAATGGAGACACACTTATGTGGATTGCAGGGGGCCATCCAGCGTGAGGGGGGATGCTTGGCAGGAGACACGGGGTCTGGAGGTAGACATGGGAACAGCAACCCATGCTCTATAGACCACTTTGAAGTGTACATGGTCTCTGGCACCTCTTGGCCTTTATCGCTCCCTGACAGCTCCACTTGCCAGCACAAGTACCCCGGTGCGAACTGCCTTTGATAGGGCGGGGGTCGTGCAGACAAGACTCGTTTGCCGCAGGGCCTCACCAAGGAGAGGCCATCTAACTGCATGTAAGAGGCAGGCTGCAGGATCTAGTACATGGAAGGCAGGGGTGTGAGTTTATAAATACCTCACCCTCCCAGGAGAATATATGGGTGCAGTTCACCCTGGAGACCCTGGATGCCTAGGCAGTTAGTCAGCAGCAGGCTGGCCTGTGGTGGCAAGGCGGCACGGGCCAGAGGGGGTCATCTCTGTACCCGGTGCCCAAAAGGATGATTTATTATGATCAACCATATGGACTATTTACCTATAACCATGTTTTGTATCAATAAAATCCAACGGCCTTCCTTTTATTGCCAACGCTTGAACAAAGTGGTGTGGTAAGTATTTTTGGGGGAGGAGGCAAGGCCGGGAGGCTTGATGCCAACCCGCAAAATAACATATGTATGTCTGCTGCATATGGGTTCAACGGTTATGTGGATTGAAGGTGGGCGGCCAGCGTGAGGGAGGATGCTGGCCGGAGACATGTGGTGTGACAAGACAAGGCACAGGAAGACTATTCAATGGAGACACACTAGATTCATTTAAAAAATCAAAACAACCATTGTTAAAATATATGTTGGGTTTTATTTTAGATCTTAATTTCAATTGAACATAAATAATAAACATTACACATTGTAAAGTTCCGGTTGCAGCACATCCAGGGAAAATCCTCTGTATTGTCCACTGTCGCTGGGGAAATGTTGTCTAATGGCAAGTACCGCACAGGCAGGTATTACTCTCCGAACGCGGCGTCCGAGCCTCCCGTGAAGCAACGATAGGCCACCAGCCTGTACCACCTGTGAAAATGAAAGATGCAAACTGTATTAAAATGACAAAAGTTTCTTATCACTGTCGATTCAGGTAAAAAATGTCATTCTGCTTTGAAAAAAATTCTATCTAGAAAATGCACAATATGGAACCAATTTACATGCATTCGAATGATATGTAGATGTAATTTTATATGTGGGAGACGACCATGAAATAGTAGTGGCATCACTGACATCACAACCAGAGTATACTTACTCGTTACTCGGATTACGCGGACGAACAGTCCCGCGAAGTTCGTGCATAAGCACCATCATCATCCTCAACACGGTCCGTGAGAGGCAGGCTTCCCTGAACTCTGGCAGCTCGGTGATGCATTGCGGACTTGGCTCGCCTTCCGAAATGTAGGCCAAGCACCCGAAATTTTCACGGCAGCAGCAGTTCTCCTCCTCAGTTGGCATTAGCTCGCATCGATTGCACGTGCACCAGGTGGAGACGCCGTCCATGCGACATGGTCCAGGCTCTTCATCCGTTGACTGGTCCTCCCAACTGCCGTCCGAATCCCCATCGTTTTCGCGTGCTTGCCTTTCCAGTAGTTCCTCCTCGGTGTACTCGGGCTCGTACATATACGGCATTATTGTAGCCATTGTGTGGTAAAGAAAGTAAAATAATTTACAGAGATGGTACAGGTGTTCACAAGGCCTAGAAGCGGCGAAGGTAGCTGACCAGAGCACAGAAACGAGTCACAGAATACTCAAAGTAACACAGAGAGAGTAATGGAATCAAAAATAAGCTGCTGTGTGTTGTGAAACGGTGTGTTTATACTTATAGAGGAAAGAGGCGTCCTGCCATTTCCATGGCGACACTTCATTAGCTGAGGCGCAGCGATTGTTGACACGAAACGTGCTTTGGCGTTGGGAAATGGGCGGTACGCGTCTGCTGATGTCAGGCTCAGGGGCGGGGGATTTGATTTAGTGCCACAAAAGCAGGTGAGCCAGGGCGATCGGGGGAAAAGATAGGATTATCACAAAATGGCGGCTGATTTCGAGTGCGTTAATGGACGAAAAGTCCATAGGAAAGTTTTCTACGATCTACCGATTTATGCTTAAAAACACATGGCCGAACCGTAGGGACAATAAAAAAAAAAATCCCGGAACTATCCTTTAAATTAAACCAAACAGTAATATGAATCATTTTTCAAAAAATATAGAATGTCTCCATATTTATGGTTCTCTGGGGCTGCAAATGCACGCAGACAAAATGCAAAGATGGAGTGTAAATTTCAAGTCCTGTGAGATGGCCTTACACTGAATGTAGCTAACTAGGAATGTGTGCTCGTTCAAAGTGAAGGTCAGCTGCTTTGATTTTTTGCTCGGGTGCCGGAATGGCCCACGACTCAGTATAAGGTTCTATTGTTATTTGACCTTGACAGGCCGGGACCATCCCGAAAGACTTCTTTTTGGGGGTGTGGTGCAATAACGTAAACGATAATGAATATAATTTCAGAAACGAAAGCCATTTAATGTTCGTTCATTAGAAGAAATAACGTCGGCATAGAAGGAGTGGTATTTCGGGGCTGCCCTACGCACAGACACAATGGAAAATGCAAATATAATGTAAGTAACTCTTCAGATGAGTTTATACCGCAATTTAATTACTATACAGTAGCTTTAAAGACGGGTTAAGTTGTACTTGTTCGTTCTATGTGGCATATTGTTTTGTACCGCGCACTATTTTGAGGAGAACCATCTCCTTTTACGGAAGCACCTCAAAACCTTCCTCTTTGCTTCTGCTTTCTCTCTCCCTCTCCCCTGCTACAACTGGTCCACTGTCTGCGACCTCGGTCCTGGGCCCTTCCACTCTCCACCTGCACTGCCTCCCTGTCAACCCCTGCACTGGGGGACTGTCTCAGTATCCTACAGCCCCCCCTTGACGTATAATACCCAGTTGCACTGTCCTAGCTATGAAATAATTTCCCGACCTAATATATAAAATGAATAATTTTAATAAAGATCTGATGGTGAGACTAATTTCATTTTTTTATGTTTTTAAAACAGGTACATCCTTCATTATTGTATGTGTCACGAGTACCAGACACCGGCGGATGGCTTTTATAACCGCCAGTTGCTTCTCCGCGTGAACAACGTTAGCACCCTGACCATTTTATGGGACGGTCGCCAAGTGCAAGTATGCCCTTACGCGGTACTAACGGCTAGATGCAACATACAGACCGTTGTGGTGGCCTAGTGCCTCGTTGTTGGAACAGCCATGCGATTATCAGTGCGACCGAAGAGCTTATTTTATCGTAAACCAACACCCTGTGTACTGCACACGAACATCGCTTGCCTCAAGATGAACTATTTTGTATCGAGAGCAAAGAAAAATGCAAATCGCAGAATATTCTCTAAACATTTGATGTCCAATAAATGTACTTTGCCAAATGGACAATCTTGCCGTTTGCTTTTAAACCACAGTTTCATATTCCGAATTGTGCCGCTGTATTGTGAGATGATCTAAGACCCTGTGTACAGCAAAGGAACATCGCGTGCCTCAAAACGAACTTTTTGGAATGTGAGCAAATAAAAATGCAAATCGCTGAATATTCTCTAAACATTTGATGTCAAATAAATGTACTTTACCAAATTTACAATCTTGCGGTTTGATTTAAAAGTACAGTTTCATATTCCGAATTGTGGCGCGCTGTGTTGTGAGCTGATCTGTGTTGGTTTCCGGGTTCTGTGTGGAGTCACGTAGAAGACGCCTGGGCGCGTTTGCCTACGCAGCACAGTCACGTCACGGATAGAGGTGGGGAATATGAATGTTTTGATAAAGTCTGTTTCAGGGGCGGGGGATTTGATTTAGTGCCGCAAAAACAGGTGAGCCAGGTCGATGGGGGGAAATGATAGGATTATCAGAAAATGGCGGCTGATTTCGAGTGCGTTAATGGACGAAAAGTCGGGTAAGGTCCATAGGAAAGTTTTCTACGATCTACCGATTTATGCTTAAAAACACATGGCCGAACCGTAGGGACAATAAAAAAAAAGTCCCAGAACTATCCTTTAAAGTATTTATGTATCCTTCCCCACAAAAAGAGGCCCTGTGTCAAAAGACCTACCCCGAAACCTCCCGGTATCCCGGGCAGTCAGTCCAGCACTGGGTGAGTGATTGTTCCCGCTATCCCAGGTAGTCAGTCCAGCACTGGGTGAGTGATTGATCCCAGTATCCCAGGCAGTCAGTCCAGCACTGGGTGAGCGATTGATCCCGGTATCCTGGGCAGTCAGTCCCGCACTAGGTGAGTGATGTATCCCGGGCAGTCAGTCCTGCACTGGGTGATTGATTGATCCCGCTATCCCAGGTAGTCAGTCCAGCACTGGGTGAGTGATTGATCCCGGTATCCCAGGCAGTCAGTCCAGCACTGGGTGAGCGATTCATCCCGGTATCCTGGGCAGTCAGTCCCGCACTAGGTGAGTGATGTATCCCGGGCAGTCAGTCCTGCACTGGGTGAGTGATTGATCCCGGTATCCCAGGTAGTCAGTCCAGCACTGGGTAGGTGATTGATCCCGTTATCCCAGGCAGTCAGCCCCACGCTGGGTGAGTGATCGATGCCGGTATCCCAGGTAGTCAGTCCAGCACTGGGTGAGTGATTGGTCCCGGTATCTCAGGTAGTCAGTGCAGCACTGGGTGAGTGATGTATCCCAGGCAGTCAGTTCAGCACTGGGTGAGTGATTGATCCCGGTATCCCAGGTAGTCAGTTCAGCACTGGGTGAGTGATTGGTCCCGGTATCTCAGGTAGTCAGTGCAGCACTGGGTGAGTGATGTATCCCAGGCAGTCAGTCCAGCACTGGGTGAGTGATTGATCCCGGTAGTCAGTCCAGCACTGGGTGAGCGATTGATCCCAGTATCCCAGGCAGTCAGTCCAGCACTGGGTGAGCGATTGATCCCGGTATCCTGGGCAGTTAGTCCCGCACTAGGTGAGTGATGTATCCCGGGCAGTCAGTCCTGCACTGGGTGAGTGATTCTTCCCGGTATCCCAGGTAGTCAGTCCAGCACTGGGTAGGTGATTGATCCCGGTATCCCAGGTAGTCAGTCCCGTGCTGGGTGAGTGATTGGTCCCGGTATCTCAGGTAGTCAGTGCAGCACTGGTTGAGTGATTGAATCCGGTATCCCAGGCAGTCAGTCCAGCACTGGGTGAGTGATTGATCCCGGTATCCCAGGCAGTCAGTCCAGCACTGGGTGATTGATTGATCCCGGTATCGCAGGTAGTCAGTGCAGCACTGGGTGAGTGATGTATCCCAGGCAGTCAGTCCAGCACTGGGTGAGTGATTGATCCCGGTATCCCAGGCAGTCAGTCCAGCACTGGGTGAGTGATTGGTCCCGGTATCGCAGGTAGTCAGTGCAGCACTGGGTGAGTGATGTATCCCAGGCAGTCAGTCCAGCACTGGGTGAGTGATTGATCCCGGTATCCCAGGCAGTCAGTCCAGCACTGGGTGAGTGATTGGTCCCGGTATCGCAGGTAGTCAGTGCAGCACTGGGTGAGTGATGTATCCCAGGCAGTCAGTCCAGCACTGGGTGAGTGATTGATCCCGGTATCCCAGGCAGTCAGTCCAGCACTGGGTGAGTGATTGATCCCGGTATCCCAGGCAGTCAGTCCAGCACTGGGTGAGTGATTGGTCCCGGTATCGCAGGTAGTCAGTGCAGCACTGGGTGAGTGATGTATCCCAGGCAGTCAGTCCAGCACTGGGTGAGTGATTGATCCCGGTATCCCAGGCAGTCAGTCCAGCACTGGGTGAGTGATTGGTCCCGGTATCGCAGGTAGTCAGTGCAGCACTGGGTGAGTGATGTATCCCAGGCAGTCAGTCCAGCACTGGGTGAGTGATTGATCCCGGTATCCCAGGCAGTCAGTCCAGCACTGGGTGAGTGATTGGTCCCGGTATCGCAGGTAGTCAGTGCAGCACTGGGTGAGTGATGTATCCCAGGCAGTCAGTCCAGCACTGGGTGAGTGATTGATCCCGGTATCCCAGGCAGTCAGTCCAGCACTGGGTGAGTGATTGGTCCCGGTATCTCAGGTAGTCAGTGCAGCACTGGGTGAGTGAATTCCTAGAAGCAGGATCATAAAGGGAATCCTACCATGTTACCACGATTGTGCCAACATTACCAATACTGCGCTGAGCGCAGTACAAAAACCCCAGACCCTCATTACACCGGCTAAGATGAGCAAGGATTGCGGGGGTGTCCCCCGCTCTCCTTAGTCTGTGTAATGGGGGTCAGGGATTGCCAGGGCTTCCCTGCTTACCATTACAGTAAGCAGGGGATAAGAAATAAAACATTTCTTTTTTTTTTTTTTTTTTTTTATTTATTTCATTTAGTTTATACAAAACTTTTTGAAAAGAGATATCCCATGCCTCTCCCACAGTGTGTCGGAGAAGTGCCATGAGGGTCCCAAGCCGCGAAGAGGAGCTAGTCTGTGGAGCTACTAGAAACCAGCTAGCAGCCACTTCTAGACTCTCAATTCTCGTTCATGCGGCAGTGTCTCAGTGTGCTGCTGTTTTATTTTCCCCTGTTTCGCTTTGCAGCTACTCCGACACACCATCATGGGCCTCACTAGTTTACATCTTTCGTATCCAACTTCAGTAGTGTTTCTAGATTTTGTAAAAAATTTGATAACCCAAAGATTTCTTTTTCCCTGGGGTTGTGGAGTTTGCGCCACAGGTCCTCTCCACATAAAGTGTCATACTGTAGTACCAGGCGGCCTAAATGGACAGATCTAAGATCTTTCAGGCTTTCACAGTACAATGTGAGATGTTTGAGAGTCTCATTTTGTTTCTCGCAAAAGCGGCATTTGAGCATAGCTGTTACTTTTCGTGCTCTTGTCGCTTGGCTTACTCTTGTATTGAATAGGTTTAAGCGAAATTTCATATAGATCATTCTATGTCGAGCATTAGGTGTCTTTATCAGGTATTGCAACATCTGGTTGCGGTCTTTAGCTTCAATGGGTGCGTCGTCAAAGAGCTTGTGGCGATTTCGAGCATCCACTGTTTGACACCAGTCTTGTTCCCATAGTTTTTTCTTTACGAGTGTTGGATTATTTTGCAGTGTAAGTTGGTCCGTGCCGAGTTGCTTTAGCTGATTATTGCAACCAGTTGCCCATCTACACAGCACGGTTTCAGGGTTGCCTTTAAGTGCTTCCTGTAAGATCTTAAACTGGGGAGTACAGTCTTCTGTGATTATTTTCCGGTAGATGGATAGCATGTTCCATAGCACTCGTGCCTGCAAGGAGATGAGATTTAGTTCATATCTGACGCACGCACTCGAGATTCCTTTCTGTATGTGCAGAACTCGTCTCCAGTATTGGTTTTCCGACTGTGGCCACAAGGTGGCTGAGGCGCCTAGGGCGCTTTCCGCGCCGTATATGAGTGTGGGAGTGACTTTTTGGTTGTAATGAGCTAGCACTGGTAGCAAGGAGAATTTTCCGAATTTTTTATTTATGATGACCCCTTGGCATGCTAGTTGTCTGCATTTTTGTATGATGTTCTCCGTCCAGGGGGCATCATTTATGTTGCTGTTGAACCAGACTCCTAGATACATTTCTTTTTTAAAAGGACTCCGCGTCATCAGCATCGCCCCACATAAGTGGGAGGAACTGACGCTGCAGGGGTACAGGGCAGTTGGCGGTGCACACAGAGGTGCGCTGCAGTAAAGGTAAGTGGGGGATGCAGATTGGAGGTTTGCGGGCTGGGGCATGTGGGCAAAAGTGATCTATCTGCGCGATCTGAATGACACCTGGCCTAGTAGGATCGTTGTATCTGTCTTCACTCTGTTGCCCCTCCCTTGCCTCATCACGCCTTGAAACACGTGTGTATAGGCGTGTTATAAATGCCATATCATTTCATATCTGAATGTCACGCCGTAATTGGAGTTCACATTTTCATTGGCGGAATTATGGACGGCGACGTGATCACATAGATTGTCAAAAAGGCTTTAGTCTGCGCTGCTCTATTTGTCTCTTAGACATTATTATTATTTTTGCATGCTGCCATTTAAAGGACTCCTTTCCTGGGCTGCTCTGGGGCTCTTGATGTAAAGAAGGCATGTGTGAATAACCTTACCCTGAAAAGAAGGGGGATGAGACTTCAACTCCTCCCTCGACCCACCCCCACAAGGCACAGCCTCTCTCAGCTGGGCGCGTGACAAGGTGCCCAGCTTAGGTCAATAGCAGGGTGACGTCAGAAACCATCTCCCTATGTCAGTTTACACTTGCATAGCCCTGATTGGCTAAGCAAGTATGTGTGCTTCCAGAGTGTCTGCCGGCCAAGACCTGGGCCTGTCTTCTTTCTCTGGGATTGGCAGGTCGGCAATGGATTGATATCAGATGGCCACCAGCTGCCCCTGGAGGTTGGAGACTAGAGAGTGCTGTGAGCTGTAATTACCCTGGATCTCGGGCAGCCTGTAGCCTCAGGCAATAAATAGCCACTGCAGAGCACTTTAAACACTGACTGCACTTGCACTGCGGGTTAATGTGATGGCACACAAACGGTGGTCTCGTTTGCTTAGGACGCACCACTCTGTGTGCCATTAATATTGGTGACTAACTTACGACACCTATATGTCCATAATATTGTATTTAAGTACAGAAAGGGAGAAATGGCTTATGACGAGGGACACAGCGTCAATGACATATGAGGAGGGACACACAGTGTATAGGTATTGCTTTCTTCTGAGCCCACCCATAGCCATGCTAATCCCTATGGCAATTCCCACCATTCCTGCCTCACCCCACCCAAAACTCCTCCTAATGGGAACTCTTTGAGCTCCCAGCAGTAATACCACCAGAATACTGCCAGCACAAAGGCCATTGCCGCTACTCGGTCCAGCTCCATTAGCGCCGGATCACGAGTAGCGGTCTGCCCGTAATTCCCCATTGGGCCCTTTGGACCCAATGGGATTGGGGGGTGGTATTACTACCGCCTGTAATTGCGCTGCCGGTAATAGTGCCGAAAACTGGTGGTAAGGGGATATTTTGGGCCTGATCACGAGTTGGGCACTAAACCACAAGACAGGTATGCAGTACGCTAAAGAAATCGGGAGGTGGTTTGACCGGCTCAGAGAATCCCTGAGTCGGGTGAGAGAACGAAAGACCCAAGACAGGCCGAGCCACCATATAGACCAAGACAGACAAGAATACATATACACCAGAGCAGGGTGAGGAAGAAAAAGGCCCAGGCTAGTTTCGTGGATGGGGAGAGAACTTGAATACCCCACACTGGGGCGAGAAACTAGAAAACCGTGAGAAGAGTGGAGAGACTGTGTGAAACGGGAAATCATATTGTGCCTCCTTCTGATATATATTGGCCTAAGCCCTGTCGCTTTGCGACGAAAACTGTGTTGCAAAGTTACGACTTTGCCGCCATTTTAGGATCATCCACCATTTTGATTTCTGTTCATATGTGATTCTCTGTTCTAAAATGGTGGATTATGTTTCCAACTTGTAACCGAGCCTTCCCGACCTTTGAGTCTAGTTAATGGTTAGACTGTCTGAGGGCCGAATGTTTAGACTAGGTTATGAGACATGAGCATGACCTGTGGTCTAAGGATTGTCTGCGCTAACAAGCCTCATCCACGAACACACATTGAGGACAATGTAATGCAAATGTCGAGCGTGGACACTGGCAGAACTACATTGTGAAGGGATATGTGCTAAGGCTCACTGCTAAATCCAGGAATACACTTTGCCATTGTAACTTGTTGGAAATGCAAACCTATGTAATCCATGTGCATATTATTGTATGAGCTATATGTGAACTCGGCAAAAACTCTAGACCGCAGTTTATTAACCTGTAGAGGGGCTGGACATTATTGCAGTATATGTATAAATAATGTGAATGTTTAGATGTCCAGTACCTCCCCCTCCTCACTCTGACGGGCTGGTACTCATTGCGGGGTGTCGAGAGCCAGATAGCTATCTGTATCAGATCTGTGTTTCTTTGTAACTGCGCAGCATTAAAAGATCTGTGAATCTTTATAGCCCGTGTTTGGTGTATTTCCTTTTGTGGTACTCAGCCTCGATATTTCCTTGCTCTTACAACTGAAGAGGCAGGGAGAAAAAACAGCACAAGCAGGGCTGAGAGAGTGAAGACCCCACAAGGGGGTATAAACACCAGACCCCAGGAAGGGGCAGGAACCAAAGGGGTTTTAGACCAAGCCAGGAGAGGCCTGGCTGTCCAAAGACAATTCAAGAGACTTTACTTATAACAAAACTGAACCGCAGGCCCAATGGCCTAGAGGCATTAGTTTTCCCCTATGCCTGTGTGAAGGGGAGAGGCCTCTGAAGCATTACCTGATAACAAGCTGGGACAGCACAGTGCGGGTCAGAAGCCAGCCAATTGGGCAAGAGCCCCTTAAGTATTGTCATTTGTAGTTGTGTTGCTTTGTAGTGGTAGGGTTAGGATCAGCTGGATAGGTTTCTAGATGGAGGATACCTTTTAACTTTAGTTTGACCTGCTGACGTGTGCCCTTTTGCCTTAGACTCCGTCCTCTCTTTGAGTCTAGGGACCAGGATGATTGGATGGGATTAGGATTGTGCACCAAAATAAATGCCTTTCAGTTGGAAACAAAATGAGTTGTCCGTCTCCTGCTTCTGACTTTGCGCACTGGATCAGTATGTTTGGAATGGGGTCAACCTAGTAGGGGGTCGTTTGTATCTACAGCAGTGTTTCTAGAGGTGCTTCGATGTACACTGATGTGTAGATGTTCTATCCTTTTGTATCTGTTAAGGGCAGGCCTCAAGACTTCCACTTGCCACTAACCATTGGCGAGTGATAATTGACTGTTGGCGAAGGAGAAAAGCGGGCTGTCTGCATATGGGAAATTGAAGGGGCAAGTGACTTTTCATGCTTTGCTAGTTGCTTGAAACCTGAAATATTTACTCGTGCTGAAGTCTGTGTACTGTACCTGCTAAGCACCTCACACATCCTGAGGGTTGGCTTTGGGCTGCTCTGCCACACTGCCAGTTAGAGAGCCTGGTGAGGTTGAAGGAATCACTGTTACCCGAGTCAAGACGACATACCTGTTGCTTATAGGGCATATAAGAAGGACTTGGTAAAAGTAATGAAAACCTATTATTCAGACTTATCTTTGACATTCCCAACATGTCACAGGGAATATTCAAAGTACTCAAAGAATTTCAACTTTTGATGCCCTATAATCCCCTCACACACACACTTCTGAAAGATGCTTGCACGTTGGTCGTACCACATCTCCGCAACACCAATGATTACTGCCTTTGAAGCTGTATCAGTGCCAACACTTCTTAAATCTGCTGTGGTTACTGCTTTGCAGCAGGGAATCAATCAGTCTCTGTACGCTTCCATCGCACCCTTTCCATCTCCTCCTCTATCTGCCCCCTCCTTCCTACATTGCCCCACTCATTCTCCTTTGCCCGCTTCTTTCTTCCCCAATCAGTCTCTCTCTTTTGCAACCTCTCTGAGACTTGCACTCTCAATCTATAGCATGGTTGCACAGACCCTCTAGCTCTCTCTATCTCGCTTGCTCTCGCTCTCTCTCTCTCTCTCTCTCTCTCTCTCTCTCTCTCTCTCTCTTTCTCTTTCTCTTTCTCTTTCTCTTTCTCTTTCTCTCTCTCTCTCTTTCTCTCTCTCTCTATCTCGCTTGCTCTCACTCGCACCTTTGCTCCCATCCCATCAGAGCCATCCACCTGCACAGTGTGCCATTCATGACTGCAAATGTAAAATGCAATAAACAACTACAAACGCCAAAACTATTGGCTTTGCCAATGATTGTTGAAATTTGTATTCCATGTCAGATAATGGTTCAACATACAGGAATAACTCGCACAACATTCCTTGCCAGAGCAGTAGCCTCTTATTTGCAAGGGGACATGGCAAAAGCACCTAGCAACATATGGACTAGTAATCCTCACGATGTAGATGTCATGGTCATGAAGTCAGGGGCCCAGGCATGCAGGGGACGCATGCACAGGAGACCTGGGTGGACAAGCGCCAGGCTCATGAACAAAAGTAAACAAGTACATCCATTTAACACCAAAAAGCTTTTATTATTGACATAGCACTTCAGATGCATTAACCTTGAACATTCCATCCATTAAGCAGGATGCATTAACCTTGAACATTCTGATCCTCAAGACAGACGCTTCGCGTTATTCTGCACTTGCAAGCAGCGTATCGCTCACCGTCGCCTGAGATCAAAATTACCTCTGAAGATCCTACTTCCTGGACATCCTGCTTCCTGCCAGCATACTTACCAACTGGGGAAATCTGTTCTTACCTGCACATCTCTTCGGCGAACTAACACTTTCTGGAACGCCAAAATCGTCATCTTGGCACGGCAGCACGACACGCTTCATTATTGACAGCAGCTCGTGCAAGGAAAAACAGAAGACAAGGTTAGACAAACATATAAAGACATTAAACAGAACGAACAGCGTCACAAGAGCTCAAGAAAGACTTACCAATCATAAGGACAAGCATAGTCGCAGCTGGAATGGACTAATCCTTATCCGGGATTAGTGAAGGAACTAGATCCCATTCGACGCGCCCCTGCCAGAAGTAGCAGGATGGAGAGTTTATCTTCCATAATTCACAGGAGAGCTTTATGGGCCGGCGTATGCTCACAGAAACCGTACTTTGGGGTGAAGGTTTCGAGAGGTACAACAATCACAGATTGGCACACTCACACACAGTTATCGCCACGCAGGAGCAGTATCACCACATACCACCGCTCACAGCTTTTCTACTGAGGGAGAGGCCTAAAGGGGGTGATTCAAGTTCAGGGAGGGCTGCAACCATGCCCCAATGCCTCCGCAGGGACCAGGTGAGCGTAACAGTAAGTATAGGGTACGTCCACATAAAGTTAAAGGAAGGGTGCAGTGTTACCTAGAGTACAGCAACACACACTATCGAGAGATGCCGATGAGGGAATTTATGACCCCATTGTAGTGTTACAGCAGCAAGGGATAATAATACCATCTGAATCACCATGTAATACGGCTATGTACCCTGATACCCTGATAAAAAAAAGCAAAGGTTTCAAGTTGGAGGATGATACAGGATCTCTTCCCCTTGAATAAGATTGTAGAAGCAGAATTTCTGGTAGTTCCTAACCCAGCCACGATTCTTTGTAACATACCCATTGATGTGGTATACTTTACAACACACTAGATTGCCCCAGGGGTACTGTACTTCCCCCCAGTATTTTAATCAGGGTATTATCCATGGATTTAGGGACATACATGTCTCGAGCACCATTATTCAGTATGTGGAGGATGTTTTAGTTTGTAGCTCCACAGAATGCCAGTGGTATGTTATGTTATGTTATTTTGCATTTATATAGCGCCTTATATACCATTGGTATGGTCTGAAGGCGCTGGTAGGTTGAACGCTCTTGGGAACCGAAGTTCAGGTCAGTAGAGAGAGAGTAGAGGGAGTCAAAGCTGCATATGAGCACCGGGTATGTGTGCAGCTGGTGCGGTATTCATGTAATAGCTGCTTTTTAACGGTAGGTGTGGTGGTTGAGAGATCAGTAGTATGTGTTAGTGTTGGCAGGATTTATCCAGACCGAATGTGGCTGCGTTAGGCCTGAGGAGAATGCCTGGCTGGGGGGGTGTAACCAGCAGTGTTTACTTAGAATGATGGGGAGTGAGCGGCGGATGTTGGTATGAGAACAGTTATACCGAATGGTGTCATAGTATCTCTGTGTTCTAGTCGAGTGGTGGTATAAAGAAGAGAGTAAGCGTGGTGGTGTGATATGATGGGTTAAATGCTCTTTCAAACGTTCCCTGCATTCCAAACCATACTATGTACATCAGGCAATTCTATGCGCTCCAGTCTGTTCCATGCACTCTTATTTATTCCATGCACATGAGTCTGCTCCACACACTTCGGTCTGCACGATGCACTCATGCACTCCAGTCTGCCCCATGCATGCGCTCTTGTCTGCCCTGCGCATGCACTCTTGTCTGCCCCGCCCATGCACTCTAGTCTGCCCCGCGCATGCCCTCGTGTCTGCCCCATGCATGCACTCGTGTCTGCCTCACGCATGTATTCCTGTCAGCCTCACGCATGCACTCCCGTCAGCATCATGTATGCACTCCTGTCCGCCACTCACACTCCTGTCCGCCACTCGCACTCAAAACCGCTCTATTTACTCCAATCCGTTTTGTGTATTTTAAGTTGTTTTATGTACTCCATCAACATATTTCATCCGTGCCATTCCGTGTATTCTAAGTTGTTTTATGCACTTTGTCTACAAATTTCGCCCGTAACATCTTCATAATTCATCTGTTCCATCTACCTATTTCACACGTTTCATCCAATTATGTCACCTGTTCCATCCACCTACGGCACCCGATCCATCCACCTACGGCACCCGATCTATCCACATATGTCAGCCGTTCCATCCATATATGTGATCAATTCCATTCACATATATCATTTGTACTATCCATGTAGAATTCATCTACATACTTCACTCGTTCCTTCCGCTCTACGCATTCAGAAGCTCTACGTACTTATCCATTCTACGCACTCATCCATACTGCGTAATGCAATCTGCACTCATTTGTTCTACATACTCATCCGCTCTACGCAACTCGTCCGTTCTACGCAACACGTCTGTTCTCTCTAGGTACTCGTTCACGCCGCTCTAGGCACTCATTCACTCTAGGTACTCATTCGTGCTAGGCACTCATTCGCTCTAGGCACTCGTCCATTTTATGCCCTCACACACACTATGCATTCATCTGTTTTGCTCACTCACCCGCTCTACGCACTCATCCATTTTATGCCCTCACACGCACTATGCATTCACCTGTTTTGCTCACTCACCCCGTCTACGCACTCGCCCCCCTCTACACACTCGCCCCCCTCTACACACTCGCCCCCCTCTACGCACTTGCCCCCCTCTACGCACTTGCCCCCCTCTACGCACTTGCCCCCCTCTACGCACTTGCCCCCTCTATGCACTCGCCCCCTCTACGCACTCGCCCGCCCCCCGCACTCGCCCGCCCCCTGCACTCGCCCGCCCCCCGCACTCACCCGCCCCCGCACTCGCCCACCCTACGCACTCGTCCGCCCCCCGCACTCGTCCGCCCTATGCACTCGTCCGCCCTATGTACTCATCCGCACCCCGCACTCGTCCGCCCTATGCACTCGTCCGCCCTATGTACTCATCCGCTCCATGTACTCATCCGCTCCATGTACTCATCCGCTCTATGCACTCGTGCTTTTCCACGCATTCAACTCATCCGCTCCTCACACTCGTCCGCTCCCCGTACTCTTCCGCTCCCCATACTCATCCGCTCCCCTCACTCGTCCTCTCCCCTCACTCGTCCGCTCCCCTCACTCATCCGCTCCCCTCACTCATCCGCTCCCCTCACTCATCCGCTCTGTGCACTCGTGCTTTCCACGCCTTCAACTCATCTGCTCCCTGCACTCATCCGCTCTATGCCCTTGTCCGCTCTGTGCCCTTGTCCGCTCTGTGCCCTCGTCCGCTCTGTGCCCTCGTCCGCTCTGTGCCCTCGTCCGCTCTGTGCCCTCGTCCGCTCTGTGCCCTCGTCCGCTCTATGCACTCGTCCGCTCTATGCACTCGTCCGCTCTATGCACTCGTCCGCTCTATGCACTCATCCCCTCTATACGCTCATCCATTCTATAAACTCATCCGCTTTATACACTCATCCGCTCTATACATTCGCTAGGTCTGCACCTTCATCTGCTCCAGCGATCTACACACTCTCCTCACTTCCGTACTCATCGGCTATCCACACTCATCCGGTTTACATACTCATTTGCTCTACATACTCATCCGCTCTACATACTCATCCGCTCTACATACTCATCCGCTCTACATACTCATCCGCTCTACATACTCATCTGCTCTACATACTCATCTGCTCTACACACTCATCCGGTTTACGCTCATCCGTTCTGTACATTCATCTGTTCTACCAACTCATGCGTTCTACTCGCTTCTCAGTATTTACGCACTCATCTGCTCTACACGCTCGTCCGCTCTACACACGCAACCGCTCTACACACGCAACCGCTTAACATGTTCATCCATTTTATACACTCATTCGATCTACATGCTAATTTGATTCACATACTCATTCGATCTATATAGTCATCTGTTCTTCAACTCATGCATTCTTCCACTCAGCGCATTCATCTGTTCCACACGCTTCATCCATTCTAACTATTTCATCCACGCCATTCACTTTGTTCGCTCCTCATGCATTATGTCAATTTCAGCAGTTTAAATCTCTTTACTGTTTCCCTATGATTTATTCTTATTATCCACTTCACTGTTTTGATCTATTTTACTCGTTTAATTCTGTTTGTCCTTCTAGTTTATATTCAGGGTTATTAGCTGTCAATTTTTCGCATCAGGTAGTTTGTTGGATTGGTGTCATTGAGATGCCGTTATTCTGTTTGGGTTGGTTTGGTACTGGTTGGTTTTAGGGGAAGAGCCAGGTTTTCAGCAGTTTGCGGAAAGATGTTAAATCCTCAGTTAGGCGGATGTGGGGTGAGAGAGAGTTCCACAGGGTGGGTGCCAATGCTGAGAATGATGATCCGCCCAACCTGACTGAGTTTGTCTTAGGTATGACTAGGAGGCCGGCTGAGCTTAATCTCAGGGTGCATGGGGGGTTGATAAGGTTTTAGCTTGTCTTGAAAATATTGAGGTCCGGTTTTATGCAGTGCTCGATGGGAGATGCATAAGGTTTTGAAAGTCACCCTTCGGGCTACTGGAAGCCAGTGAAGCATCTTAAGGGCTGGGGAGATGTGGTCTCTTGGGCCGAGCGCAAGTAGCATTTTGGCTGCTGCGTTTTGTGCCCTTTGGAGTTTATTCAGTTGGTACGCGTGGACTCGAGGTATAGGGGGTTTGCGTAGTCCAGTCTTGATATAATGATTGGACTGCAGAGAGTCTGTTGGGAAAGGAGAGATACGGAAAGATGCGCCTAAGGGTTTTAAGGTGGTAGTGGCAGGACTTTGAGACGTTGTTGACTTGGCGCAAGAGTGTTAAGTCAGAGTCAAGGGTGCATCCAAGATTTTTCACTGAGTTGCATGGGGTCGGTGAATTGCCCATGGCGAGTGGCCAGGGTAGTGGGTGCGGAAGAAGTTCTGGAGGGGTTTAACAGGAGGTGGCTTTGGGTCATCCAGAGTTCTATGTCGAGGAGGCAGGAGGCCAGGTCAGGTCGGGAGTTGGGTTTTGAGTTCATTAGTTTTAGAATTAGTTGAGTGTCGTCAGCGTAGTTGTAACACAGGATGTTGTGTGAACGAATTATTGGTGGGAGGTTGATCAGGTAGAGATTGAACAGGAGGGCGGATAGGCATGCTGTTGTGGGACTCCCGTGTCGACTGGTCGGGCTTGGGAGGTATAGGTGGAGAGTATCGTTATTTGGTACCTATCTTTGAGGAATGAAGCTATCCATTTAAGAGCGGTACCACTAATTCCCAGGGAGTGGAGGCGGTCTAGGAGGATTGAGTGATTGATTGTGTCAAAGGTGGCAGATAGGTCAAGAAGGATTAGTGCGGCACATCCTGCAGAGTCTGCCGTCATTTTAAGGTCATCCCAGATTGAGGTTAGGGTGGTTTCAGTTCTGTGACGGGCTCTGAAACCTGATTGTGCGGGGTCTAAGAGATTGTTGGCTTCGACAAAGCCATTTAGTTGTGAGTAGGTGGTTCGGTCAATGAGTTTGGCAAGGAATCTGGTGTTTGAGATGGGGCGGTAGTTTTTGGGCTCAAGAGGGTCGAGGGAAGGTTTTTTAATTAGCGGTTTGACATGAACCGTTTTGAATGCGTCGGGAAAGATACCAGAGGAAAGGGAGGCATTCATGATCTATCTTGCGTGTTCTCCTGCATAGGTGGAAGCGAAAATCTCTTTGAGGGTTGTGGCCGGGCAAGGGTCCAGCGGAGAGCCAGATGGTTTTCCGGGCAGATAGGAGTTTGAGAAATTGCTCTGGTGATATTGGGCTAAAAGATTCGAACGTTGGTTGCGTAGGGGTCGCAACTGGTGGGCTGGCCGATATGGGGGGGGGAGTATTGTCTGGTGGATGTAAGAGAGCCAGTTTGGTGGCTAGAGTATTTGTTCTTTCGAGAGCCGTGGTGTAAAAGTGGAGGGAGAGTGAGTCGCACAGTGATTGTGAGGGGGTAGGGGCGGTCGTGGTGCAAGCCGGTTTGTTGAATTCAGAGATGATTTTGTGGAGTTCTTTGCTTGGGTTTTTGCAGTTTAGGATTCGGGAGTTGTAGTGGGCTTTTTTTTCTTTCCAGATTTTGGCCTTGTACTGATAGAGGTGTCGGGCCAAGTGGCCCTGCTCTCCTTTGTTTTGTCTTTCTGCCATTTGCGTTCATGGTATTTATATAGTTGTTTAGTGGTCTTCAACTCAGGAGTGAACCATCTGGGGAAGAGGCCACGGCGGGTTGACTGTTTGCAAGGGGGTGTGAGCCGCATTGGAGATGCGTTGAGCCATGAGTCAAAGATGTCAGGGGTTAGTTGTTTATTGAGTTGGCAGGTAGGTGGTGGAGACTGGAGGAGTGTGTCGGCTAGGTCCGAGACGATTATTAGTTTTTTCCAGCATTTGCGTAGATTCGGTGGTTCAGATTAGAGTACGGGACGGGGGTCGGGTGAGCGAATGGCGAAAGAGAGAATGAAGCGACACTATTGACATTAGAAAGGGTACATGGTGGACACTCCTTGGATCTCCTTACGGCTATGGAGGGTCCTTGTCCCATGCAGTAGGAGCCATCTATAACCTACGCATGCCCATGGAGAAGGAATCCGGAGTAGATGAAGAAGATTGGCTGGACTAACTGATAAAATGCAAACATTGCCAGAAAGAGGTGGTGTACTTAGGGCAAATCATTTTATCCACAGGTAAAACGGTAATCCCTGAGAGAGCAGCAGCGGTACAACTCTGCACTCAACCACGGTAAAGGAGATGCAGCAGTGTCTAGGTCTGTGTAACCATTGTAGGACATATGAAGGTCCAGATGAAGGTTCAGTACAAGCAGGTGAGGATGCACTAGTAGGAGGGGAGGTATTCTTCATTGACGGGTCATCAACGATTGACCAGGAGACGAGGAAAAGGTGCACGGGTGCAGCAGGGGTGCGTCTTGCAGAGGAGGAATATGAGGTTGTGATCAACAAGAAATTGCCAACACACTGTTCAGCACTAGACATTTCTCGAGGGTGCCCAATTACAATCTATTCTGATTTGGCTTACGTCACCACCACAAAACATTCAAGCTTGTCAAGCTGGCACAGCAGAGGGTTTAGGAAATCCGATGGAGCACTGGTGCAGCATGCAGAGCTGCTTGAAAGATTGATTGACACGTTTGGTGGGCATGGTAAAATGCGCATGCCCACACTAACAAGTGTGACTTGGGCCTCCAAAGCAGCAGCGTACTTGGCTTGCCCAGTTGTCACTCCCCGTCTGGAAATAGTTTCATAACAGTTATAACTGACAGTAGCTTATAGTGCAGTTCCCCACGCACCAATTATTGAATTAGAAGGGCAAGCATCACACCAGAGAAAGGAGTTGGGGTTAAGAGAGGGTGCTCCTCTCGCTAACGGATTTGATTTGGTGACATGTCTCTTTTACGCAAAGTCTCTTGCCTCAGAGAACCTGATGTGCTATAAACAACAAAACAAAAGTTCTTTTTAAGTCTTTCTTCACTTCAGGTGATTTCTCCCTATACAGGGCTCTGATCCTTTTGCAATGTTGGCCTCCCTCAGTCGGGTTCACTATGATCTTTCGTTCTCAGTATTATGTTTTCTCCCCTTTGTGGGCATCCCTCAGCTGGGTTCACATTTGCCAGTTTACACAGTTCATCAGAAAGTGGGGTTCTCTTCCCCTAGCTTTCTCTTGACTATTTGTCAAAGACTTTTGATTGTACAAGGGGTTTTACTCAACATTTGTATGACCACTTTTAACTCTTGTGTTGGGCTCTCCTATAACCTCCTGGTATCGGTAGTTTCAACAAATGGGGAAAACACCCAGAGTATTTCGATGAGCGCTCACGTGGCGCTGGACCACTCTGCAGCTGGATATTCCCTATTCTTTCTTAAAAGTTCAGCAACAGACAAGTTCTTTGTTCACAAGTTCTTTCAACTTATATCAGCTCGGCCGGTCAGATAGCACAGCTAGTAGAGCGCTCGCTTTGACATCCGTGCAGAGCCTGCTGACGCAGGTTCGAATCCCGGCAGGGCCATATTCAACCTTTCATCCTTCCGAGGTCAATAAATAAGCACCACGCACTGTGGGAAATAAGCAGCGCTCAGATACCTGAGGGTTCGTAGCGCTATATAAATGCAAAAAAAAATATATATATATATCATGTTGCTGACACAGTCCGGTTTACTATCGGTTCTTCCACCGACTCACCGCCTGTGCTGAACTCCTTGGCGTATCTTGCCTCTGGAGTCAAGGACGGTACCACAATAGCAAGCGCATCTCACTGCCTTGGTTATCAGGCTGGGAGTGCACCATTGACATCTGTTACACCACACGTCAGCTGTAGTTTCCGGTCTTATGATTCCTTTAACGGAGGCTTCGACGGTCCGGGTCAAAAAGGTCAAGGGCACTTCTATTTATCATCCTTTCAGGTCTCGCTGCCTTTCTCCTCTGTTTGAACTGCCGTCCTGGAATAGCTGCCTCCTTGTGTGTTTTGCCTTGCTCAAAGTGTGCTCTCGTGCTCTGCCTTTTATCCCTGTGTGGAAGAGAAAGGGCTGTCAGGTGTGTGTGGTTATTGTCAATTGCCTGACTCCGCCTGACCCTTGTGTTGGGACACGTCAGGTAAACGGCTCTGGTATGGTATTGTTTATTTATATAGCGCCTATTTCAAGTATTTCAAAGTGCTCAAGGAGGGTGGGAACAGTGGAAAAAACAACAGTCGCTCAGAGCCCTTGAAATTCGGAGTGATGTTTGTCTGTACAGGCAGAGTAAGTGTCTAAAATACATTTAACAGTTTGGGGGAAGCAAATAGGCCTGATGGCGATTCTGCAGTTTTACCAGTGCAATTAAGGGATGAAGACAAGGGAGAACAGACAGACGATCTTTAGGCATGGTGCGTAAGGATTGTTCAAGTGCACACGGTAACAGGGAGAGGGTTGCAAGTACACCCGGTCAGTGGAGACTGGGGTAAGTGCAGAGAGAGCCACTCTCTAGGGTTCATTCTCAAGTGAGGGAGTGTGGGTGGGGTGTAGGGCCCTGAAGCAAGTGCGAAGGAGGACTGGCGGGGGTTCCAGGGACCTGTGAGACTGTCGGGTACACCAGGAGGCCGGTCGACAAGCTGTAAGGAAGTGTAGGGAGAGGGCAGGGAGCTAGGTTAGCAGGGTAGAGGGAGAGAGAAGGAAGAGGAGAAGAGGTAGGTCTTGAGGAGTTTCCATAACTTTGGAATATCAGGCTCAAGACGCAGGGTGGCAGGGAGGCTATTCCAGAGGGAGGCACCTGCTGAGGATAGGGATCTCCCTCCAAATCTCTGCTTGGAGTACTGGCTCACTCGCAGAAGGTTGGAGGTAGATGAGCGGAGGGGTCGTGAGGGACAGTATTTAGGTAGGTAGCGTTGCAGCTAGGTAGGTCCCAGGCCCAAGAAAGCCTTCTGAAAAATGCAGAGGGTCTTGAACTTGATCCTTGCAACCACAGGGAGCCAATGAAGGGATTTCAGTGCCGGAGAGATGCGGTCCCTGGGCTTGAGGCCAAGGATAAGTCTCACAGTTCTGTTCTGGATGCGTTTAAATCCAAATTGATGGCTCGCATGGATAACAAGGAGGCCTCTCTGCTTATGTTATTAGATCTTTCCGCAGCCTTCGACCTGGTGGACCATGACATCATGGCCACCAGGTTGTCCGAAGTGGCTAACTTCTCCCCATTAGCTTGCAAATGGGTTTTGTCATTTCTTAGCAACCGAGTTAGCAGAGTCTTCCAAGGCAACGCCGATTCTGAGCCCATTCTTACTACCTGTGGTGTTCCACAGGGTGCCTGCACTTCCCCTTGCTTTTACAATATATTCACGGCTCCTTTGTTTGCAAGGTTAGACCATGAGAATATTATATTTACCAATTACGCGGATGACACTCAATGTGTCATCCCGCTTCTTGGGTCTCACAAACTGGATGAAATAGCCATTAATAAAGTTTTCACTATAATTGAAACCTGGATGGTTCATAACAAGTTAGCACTAAACAAATCCAAACCGAACTACTGGTAGTTGGTTCACCGCATACCATTACTAAACTTGGCTCACAGTATGACAACTTTCAGCTGGGTGAAGAATCAATCAAACCTCTGAAAAAAGTAAAAACTTCAGGAGTAACCTTTGACCAACACCTGTCTATGAAACAGCATGTTAGTAGTATTGTGTCGTCTTGTGCATACTATATTAAACTCTTAACACACCTAAGGCCCCTCATTTCTCAGGATAACGCGGAAACTATCGCGAGAGCAATTGTAGGCTCAAAAATAGACTACTGTTCGAGCCTACTGATGGGAATTAACAAATCCGAAAGTAATAGGCTGCAAATCTGTCAAAATGGGGCTATTAGAGCTGTTATGAAACTCAAACATAAAGATCATGTCACACCAGCGAGACGTGAGCGACACTGGCTGCCTGTGGCCGTTAGAGCGCTATTTCGCACCCTAACGATTGTCCATAAGTGTAGATCTGGGAAGATGCCTGGTTACTTACAACAACTACTACCCATACGATCTAACACAAGAGCACCTAGGTCGAATGATTTGTTCCTTCTATCTGAACCTAAGTGCAACACTGTCAGAGCAGCCGACTCGGCCTTCTTTTCTGTTGGCCCTAGAGCCTGGAACGCTCTCCCGCTGGAGCTAAGATCTATCGAATCTCTAGAACTCTTTAAAAAAGACTAAAGACACATTTGTTTCACTAAACGACTCTTTGGTCCGTGATTTCACCCGCTCAGCCCTGCCTCCTGAAACCGTTTCCTGTTATCTGGTATATGTGTTTTTGTAGTGCCCTCACGCCTTCGGGTTCATGGCCGCGCTATACAAGTATATTAAAGTAAAGTAAAGTTGCAAAGGATGCAGGGCTGAAGAAGGAAGGTTGAGGAAGAAGTGTTGCAATAGTCCAGCCTAGAGAGAATCGGGGCTCTGGAGACAGTGAGTCGCTGGGGGAAAGTGAGAAAAGGTAGAGTACCTCTGATGAGGTGTAGCTGAGATGCCTGAAATGTGAGAGGCGAAGGAGACAGTGGAATCAAAAATGACCCCCAGGTCTCTCGCCACACAGGTGGGTTTGGGCGCAGGGCCAAGGGAGGCCAGCCAGAGTGAAAGTGGGAAAGTGGGCGCAGGGGTCCAAATGCAAATTATCTCAGTCTTACTGCATTAAGGCAGAGGTCGTTTGTAGCACACCAGGACTGAGTAGCAGACTGACAGTCAAATATCAACAAGGAGCAGGAGGAAGAGGAGGAGTCTGAGGGTAGCCTGAAATAAAGTTGTGTGTCATACGCATAACTCTGGAAGTTAGAGGTGAAAGTGGAAATTACACGTGTCAAGGCAGCCATATAGATGTTGAAGAACCAGGGGGATAGGTTAGATCCCTGGGACATGCCACAGGCTGAGAGAGGTATAGTTGAGAGAAAGTCTCTGAGTTCCACCTGGGGTTGGCGCTCAGAGAGAAAGGAGATTAACCACGCCAGAGCCTGACCTGTGATTCTCAGGGTGTCAGAAACATGCCATCAGGATGTTGTGGTTAACCATGTCAAAGGCAGAGGAGAGGTCAAGCTGAATGAGGACAGAGGGAGTGTTATTGTCAAGATTTGAGAGCAGGTCTTCACTGGTGTTCACCTCTGAATGCTCTAAATCCAGACTGATGTTCATGAAAGCAAACAATAGATTCAGGGTGGAGGGTCAGCTGAGAGATAGCCAACTTCTCCAGGAGTTTTCCCAGGAAAGGGGTGAAGGAGATAGGGTGGCAGTTTGCTGAAAATCTGCAAGGAGCTGGCCAACCCTGCTGCAGTCTCTACCTCTCCTGTCGCCTCCCTGGCACTGTGCACGGCCCTTGCCTCTCACTTCATCTAAAAAACCCAGGATATCCTGTCCAGCCCCTCGTCCCCTCCCCCTCCGCTCCCCTCTCCTTCTGTGAACTCTGGCCCTCCTTCAGCCACCCCCCCACCCTCTTTTCCGTCCTTTCCTCTTTTTTCCCCTGACGAGGTCGTTAGACAAGTCCGATCTATGAAAGTCTTGTCAAAACAGGTTTCTCGCTGTTCTTCCAAAACCATCAAGTACCACATTGACACCCTCGCTCCTGCCCTGGCCCATTTCTACAACCTCTACTTTGCCTCAGGAGCCTTCCCCTCCCCTCTGAAGCACTCTCGTGTGCACCCTCTTCTCCAGAAACCCACAGCTGACCCTTCATGCCTGGCTAACTATCGCCCAATCTCCATCACTCCTTTTCTGGACAAACTCCTGGAAAAGCTGGCCATCCCTCAGCTTAACCTTCACTCTGATTATTTTGGTTGTCTCCATGACCATCAGTCTGGCTTTAGAAGATCTGCTCTCCAACCTTGACTCTAACATCCCTCTGTCCTCATGTTACTCGATCTCTCTTCTGCCTTTGACACGGTCAACCAAACCATCCTGCTCAACCGTCTCTGTAACATCCTGGGTATCATCGATCAGGCTCTGGTCTGGCTGACCTCTTTCCTCTCTGATCGACCCTCCCAGGTCCATCTTGGGTCCTTGCTTTCAATTATCTCCCTTTCTACCTGCAGTGTTCCCAAGTGGTCTAACCTCTCACCCTGGCTTTTTAACCAATAGCTGTCAACTCTCGCCCACCGTATTGCCATTTTCTGCTCCAATTTTCAGTGCTATGCTGATGGCACTCAACTCATTTTCAGGCTTCCCTCGGCCACCTCATCTCCTTCTCTCATCTATGATTGCCTAATTGCCGTTCAGGATGGGTGTGCCGCCAATGATCTCTGCCTGAATGCCAGCAAGACGGAGATCCTCCTCATCGGACTCAGCCACGCAGCCTCCCTTCAGTTCTCCCAACAGCTGCTCCATGTTCTGCCAGGAACACCACCTTTTATACACCTGTGCTTCTTTAACAGGCTGCAGGTGTGAGTTCTGGGCTGTGTTTGCCTGTCCTTGCCTGACTATTAGTGGGACAGTCCAGTTAGCCTGGGGCAGTCTGTCTTCTGTCTCTGTGTCCTTTTGAGTAATCTTTATTCCTCTTGGTCACCTCTTCTTCTTCTTCTTAGAGATTTTCGGAATTGGGGAGGGGGAGTTGTGATGGAAAAATTTTCCTTAAAGGCAGAATGGGTGTGATTGTGATTGAGCGCTTAACACTGCTTGATCTCCATGGGACAAGGCCACTGCATATTACTAGAAGTACTCTTCCTAGTTTTAGTACATGGGTAACTCAGTGGAGTAAGGGAATTATGGGAGTTGTAGTTTTTCTTAGGGATGAGGTAAAACTATATAGGTTTTTGTCATGATGAAGGATGCAGATGTATTGTTGTGGATGAATTGGTTCTGGGCGATAGTATCCTGTAACGACTGAGGGGATGTCGGGTAGGGATGTATTGGATCGGGGGGGATACCATGTCTCACCCAAGGGCGTTCCTCCCACAGTCTCCAAAGGTCCCCTTCCTAGGTGATCCTCCCTTGCTTGTCTGCCTCCAGGGTTGGGATCCAAGAGTGATGGCCCTCCCCTGGCCACCTGAGTCGGGGATCCCCGGTAATAGCATGGGAGAAACACCTCAAGTTTCTTACACTTTGCTAGCTTCAATGTTTCTTCCAAATTTTTCTGCTCCTGCTTTTCCAGTGCCATGCGCAACCTGTCCTCTATCCTAGCGGTAGAAGGCACAGTTTTCCCTTCTTCCCCATTCAGCCGGTCAGATAGCACAGCGAGGTAAGCAATCGCCCCGATATCTGTGAGCAGCCTGCTGTGGCAGGTTCGAATCCTGGCAGGGTCTACTCAGCCTTTCATCCTTCTGAGGTTGATAAATTGAGTACCACTCTGTGGGATAATAATGTCTTCTATTATTTCAGCGCTGTGAGACCTATGAATCTGTAGCGCTATATAAGAAATTAATTATTATTATCATAATTACGATTATTCTCAGCCCTTAACCTAAACTTTCAATCTCTCTCGCTCTTCCACCCTTAACCTCTCTGCTAATTTAGCAGTTGGGGGGAATGGTTCCCTTTTCACCCCCGTTCTCAATCTCCCTGTGGTCCTGATCATTGAAGGAGTTATCATTCCACTTTCCTCAGTGTCTCGTCTTTCAGCAACCATTGCTGACGGAGGCATTACCTGTGTCAGTCTCATAACCACTGGAGTGGCTGCTGGAGAAACTGGAGGTTCGAACACAGGGTTGGGATACCCTTTTGCGGGCGATAAAGGATAGCACCCATGCGGAAGGAATCCCTGCACCCTCCTTTCTCGACTCTTCCTCTGCAATTTTAACATTGTGGGCTTTCCCGCCCTTCTCATATATCCTCCACAACTTCAATCGCTTGTGCCTAGTGACTAGTAAGATGGTATAGAGGTTTTCCAATATTCCCTTATCATAGGTTCCCTCAGGCCAAGAAATAAGCATTGTACCCTTCGTATCTCGCAGGCATTCTCAATAGTATTTCATAATCTTGACCTTATACCCAGGAAGTGTGTGACACAATGATTCAGTGGAGTCGCCATATCCCAAACCAACCTAACGTTAATAATTGTATTCCACAAATCAACGATCTAAGCACGAAAGCCGAACCGGCGGCACACAATTTCAAACCCCAAGAACCATGTTTTTCCCTTTCCCAGTTTGGTAAAGCTTCCTCCATAACCACTCGCCTCATTCGCGTTCACCACGATCACCTCGCTTAGATATTCACTTACATTATTCTTCCCACTCTTACACAAAACACAGCCTATTATCAAAAGAATCACAATGCCGGCTTCATCATCTCTTAATTTCTTCATCATCTTGTTTATTAAATTTTATGGTTTGCTTGTTAGGCGCTTATAAAATAAGAAAATACGGTTTCAAAGCGCCCACAGGGCAAGGGAGGGAGCAGGAGTGGGACATACATTAAAATACATAAAAAACACAATATTTCAGAGCAGTGCGAAAAAGAAAAGAGGACGAACCTACTATGTCTTCTGAGCATTCAGAACGTGCAGGTGCAGCAAGGAAGAGGGTAGGGGGGGTAAGTGCTGGGGAGTCAAAACTTATGAGTGAGCTACAGATTAAGTGCTAGGAATGTTGAGTGCTAGACGGCCTGGAGCCATGAGGGGTGTAAGTGTGAGCCTCCAGGGCAGAGGGTGTAAGTGCAAGTGCAGATGATAGACAGGAGCTTGGCCAATTGGGTGCAGGAGGTCAGGGCCCGGGGGATTCATAAGGGCCCAGGACACCAATCGCAGCAACTGTGGGATTAGCCTGGGAGAGAAGAAGAGAAGGAGGAGGTAAAGAGGGAGTCTTAAGGAGCTTCCGGAATTTAAGAACATCCTGCTTGAGGCGCAGAAGGATGGGGAGGCTGTTCCATAGGAGGGAGCCAGCTGAGGAAAGCAAACAACTTCCAGCATTCTGTTTAGCAAAACGCTTTACACACAGAGAGTTGTTGCCAGAGGATGGTAGTGGTCTAGAAGAAGAGTATTTAGTAAGATAAAGTTCATCTCTTTTACAACATTTTCGACTACAATGTTGCCTTTACCGACTACGCAAAGATACCCTTTGACTAACCAAGAAAATAACAAACTAGGAAATAAATATCAGTTCCGTGGGGTGAGGACTCCAACCGCACAGTCAGGCAAAATGAAGGGTGCCAAGGGTATACTTTAGAAAGGTATCTATGGGTGGACTTACCATAAAGATGCTACCTCACTCCTAGGTATCTGGTTGATCCAGCCAACCAGACAAGCAAACCGAAGGGTATCAGGGCACGCTTCACAAAGGACGTATTGTTAAGATGCCACCTCACCCCTTTTAAAGTAATAAACTAGGTAAAACTATATGGAAAAAAGACTTAACACAGAACAGTTCATTCACTCTTCCAAAACACTCACCCTTTCAACCCACCTAACTTCGTCTGCCTCCACACATGTATGCCTATTTTACCCTTACCAGAAAACCCCAGATCAAAAAAACAACCCTCTTTCCCCCTATCACCCTCTTGCTTTACCCATGAGTGCACTCACGTAAAAATAATCTTCAAAGTGGTGCTCCTTCAATTTGCCCTGCACAACTGGACCACGCCACCACGCCTTTGGGAAGTAGACAGGCCTTTAACCAATAGGGCATCTGTAGACCTCTCCTTTTATTGTTGTACGAAAGACTGGTCCCCGCAGAGAAGTGCTGCAACCAATTTGTGCGAGTGCGAAACCCCCAATGTCTCGGAAAGCCTGGAGATCACGTCCGGGTCCCCAAATGTGGGGGTGGACCTCCGATCTCCTTACGCATAAATAGGCCCACTTCTTAAGAAGCGAGTGCACGTTTGTCCGTGAAGCAAGTTTATTGTACAGATGGCCGGAAGGGACTAGACAGATCTTTAGAGACCAAACTAACCAGATTATCCTCGAACCACACACGTTTCACATTATATACATTTAACAACAGTTAGCACACTCTGTGAGGGTCATAAATGAGAGGCGGACACAACGTTGTAGTATTCTCATTGTCAGACATGTTTATTAAACAGAAATGGGTTGGATAAACGCCTTTCTGATCCTATCCTAGAAAGAGTTACCCTGCCGAGGAAACTAAAAGTAAATATCAGTCTGTGTCCAATCGTTATGAACTTTAAAAAAGTCCTTGGGCCTCATCACGGGTCTGGTGGTAACCCTTAAAACCGGCGGTCGCGCTAATACCGCCGGATTTAAGGGTCTGCCAAATCAGGACTTCGGCGGATTTTGCCCCAGCTCTGAGCTGGGGGAAATCTGCCGAAAATTCGCACTATTACCGCCGGCGGGAAATCCGCCGGCGGTAAGAGCGCTAAAATTCCCCATTGAGCTCAATGGGAAATGGGGCATTCCCAAATGGGCTCAATGGGGAGTGGGGATTAACATTACCGCTGAACTCGTGATCCGGCGCTATTACCGCCGGGGAGTTCGGCGGTAGGGCTAATACCGCCGAAGTCGTGATCAGGCCCCTTGTGTCCAAATATTCTAATCTGACCCTCACACTAGAAACAAACAACTAATGATGTTGTGAGGCAGGCATGGTATCACAAGTGAAGACACAGACACAAAAGGTACAAGTTTCAAAAACCTTTATTAAATTTGACTGTGGTTGGAGACTTCCTATCTGGCCCTAACTCTATAATGGGAGTAGTCTCGACCTTCAAAGTAAACCAAATAGTCGAGGTCAGTCAGGCAAAATAAATGAATAGTCTGTGTCATAAACCTTTACTTGCTATCATGCTTTACAATAACTGTAGTGTGAGGAAATTAATGTAAAAATGAAATAGTGTATTCAAGATAATGTCGGAATGGCTAAGCAAGTGGCCCTCCACTCCCTTCCCCAAGTTCAGGTCACTGGGGTATTCACAATGTTCTTCAAGGTGGGTGAATGCACAATTCACCAGTTTCTTATGCGTTCAATACTTGACAATGGTATTTTCACTTGACTTCTTCCGGGCTTCCCTCTCCCACTATGATGTTTCTCAAACTCACAGCTTCCAACAATATGTTCCTTTTCTTATTGTTCACTCAGGTGCCCTTGGCCTGACTCTTTACTTCATTCACAATAGATAAAAAACAAACACAAATTCGTCTGTGCTTTACACTGTTCTTCAAGTTAGCTCCACCTCGTAGAGCTCGGGGAAAACTCCCTTGCCCGCCTGTTAGAGACCTTCACAGCCGCATGGTACTATCAACCCCAGGCGTGACCACTCTAACAGCAGGGTTCAAATAATGTTCACCAGCAGCACTTTGTCAGAGACCTTCGCAACCACACAGTATTGTCACCCCTGTGTGTGACCACTCCGACAAAAAGGGTTTCTCTTTATAGTTCAATCACAGTTACCTCAGGCAGGCCCACAGCCCTTCATTCAGCAACAGTGAAGACCCTTTGGTGGTAATCTTTAGCCTTCAGGATCGTGGCACATCGCTCTTCACTTGTATGCCCTCTCCCTGGAAGTATCCTTCACATTCGTTAAATCGTTATTTTTATCTTACTGAAGCATATTTTCAAAGTGCCTCCCCTTACGACACAGCTCTGTTACTTTATTTCCTCTCTCAGCGTCCTCCGCCGGTTTATCACAAAGGGGGTCATTACGACCCAGGCGCTAATTGCGCCAACATTACCACCATGGTGTAACCTACGTTTACACCATGGTGGATGGCGGATTTACCGCCCCATTCCAAGGTGAGTGGGGCGGTAAATCCCCATTTCCCATTTTCCCTTCCCCATTCCCATTTTTGCCCCATAAGGCATAATGGGAGTGGGGAAGGTGCTAATTACGCCACCGTAAATTATGGTGGCGTAATTAGCATCATGGCAGGTCGGCGCCATGGATTTTAACGGCTGCTAAAAGCAGCCGTTAAAATCAGAATCAGGCGTTAAGGGTTGACGACGGCGTTAACCCTTAACGCCTGGGTCGTAATGAGGCCCAAAGTCTTTCTTTCACTTCAAAGCACTTTTCCTCTTCACGTGTAGCCTCGCGTGCAACAATGTAATGTTTTTTCATTCGCACGTATCACATGCCAGGCTCTGCCTTTTACAGACTCACCTGCAATGAATACAATGTTGCGCTCTTTTTTTCTCTGCACGATTCAGGTGAGGGTCTTGCCCACCTGCCCCTCAGATGCTCCCAGGCACTCTTGCAGCCTCTGGGTAGCAACGAGCACTGTGGAGTCTCTCGCAGCGTAGGGTCGAGCACACCGCTTGCTACCTTTATAGTCAGCTGTTTGGCTCCTTGGAGACACGGCACCCTCGCCACGTGGCTTGCAGCCCTTTCCTTCAGCATGCCAGCGTCTCAGCGTCCCCTTCTCTGGGACCTGCTTTCTGACTCCTGCTTCACTCTGCTTCTCAGCCATTCAGCTCGCCTTCCCCAGTTTTGCCTCTGTACACTTCTCGTGCGCCACCTTTTATGCTCTGGACAGCCATCATTATAGCTCAGCAATGTGTGATTGGGAGAACGTGACTTTGCCTGACCCTATTAGTGGGACAGAGCCATTGACCAGCACTAGTGTTAATCCTCACAATCCCACTCTTCCTCATCTCAGTATTTGGGCTTGCACAGAAATGGGGGTGGTATGAGATGGGCAATATCCCATGAAGGCAGAGGGAATATGGGATAGGTAGTTGTCGGGGACAGAGGGATACCATGTCTCACCCCCGGGTGTTTTGTTCACACTCCCCAAGGACCCCCTATCCAGGTTATCCTCCTTTGCTTTTCCACCCACAGGGGCGGGATCCAAAAGCGATGACCCTCCCCTGGCCACCTGAATAAGTGACCCCTGGGGACTGTGTCGTGAAACACCCTTAGGCTATTCAGAGTGTAAGGAAATGTCTCTAACCTATGTTTAGTAAAAAGTGTTCATAAGCAAAGTATGAAGATACATCTAACAAAAGTGCTCTCCAAGGAGAAATCCTTGGGCCAAGAGGACGGCCCCCTTCCCCTGGCTGTTTGGGTGGGATGGCAAAAGTGTTTCTATTGAACAACAGTTCCTTGGTATCACAAGTGTCTCTTTATCCAGTAGTTCTTTTGATTCTATCTACTAGGGTCAGAAAGTTCTTGTTCAAACAGTACATTCAATGACATCTAATACTTCATTGGTTTATTTTTACTGAGTTCACAAAGTTCTTATTCATATCATAAATTCCACAATAAGCTTTCTTTGACTTCCTGTAACGCTCACCTGACTCCCACGGAGGCGCTGGTCTACTCTGGGTTGATGTGGCCTCTTCGAGCGTGATGCGCAGAACTCGGAACACCAACTGAACAGGACCCTCAAATCTTGCTTGTCTGGCCCGTAGGAATATCCTTCTGCAGATGAGAAAGGGGATTAACAGTCTGCAGAATAGTGTGCTTGCTCCCCCCCTTCCACCTTCGTTCTTCTCTAACTTCCTCCGAAATCCCCGGTTGAAGCTCATTTTATGGTTTGAAAGGATGAACTCTCCATCCTGCTTCTGGTGCAGGGGCGCGTGTTAGTCCAGTTACTTCACTGGTTTTCAGAATGGCGCAGGCAAAATCCACTTGACTTTTCCGAGCGGAACGCCGTAAGTATGAAGATTACAAAAGTTCAAGTGTTGAGCCTCCTTTTCTGTTGCCTTCCTAACCTGTGATCTGTCCTTTATTTCAGGTGCAGAATGAAGGTGATGCGTTGAGGGATTGAATTGCCGATGGTAAACTCAGGTGAGTTAGCGATGGGGGCGATCCCTCTTAATGTCTTTATATTCCTCCAGTAATGTCTTTTGTCCTTTCCCCGTAGGGGCCGGGATGCGGTACCTGCCAACGAAGCGGCGCCGACCCGAAATGAGGAATGGTCCACCAACAGAAGACCGGTAAGTGTTATGGCGGAAAATTAGGCTTTCCTCATATGTTCCTTCTGCTCACCTTTTGTCTCTTCTTCTCTCCCCTAGGCGCAGAGATGTGGCGACCGGTGCAGACAGTCGCGGTGGAGCCAGAAGAACTCCTGAGGACAGGTGAGTGAAGCGCGGCGCTGCAGCGAGCAACGCAGTGCTTTTAAATGAAAGTCTTTTCTCAGGAACAGGAACGCTGGTGTGAAGGTTCCGGATGCAGGTAAGACGTTTGATAAAATTCTTGGTTTTCACCTTTCTCTCCTCTTCTTTCCTTACAGGTGTTCTTGGATCGAGGCGGGCGTGGCTGGAGACCAGATGCAGGAGCAGACACGGTCAGCGTTCAGCTGCTTGGATGCAGAACAACGCGAAACGTGAGCTACTTTCTGGGCATGGCTTAAATAGCCCCCAAAGTAGTTCCAGGTAAGTATCCTTCCCTGTCCACGCCCGAGTGGCAAAATAGTCCCAATGAAAAAATAGTCCCTTTCAGGTCTCAGGGAGGCCTGAATCTTGCAGCATGGTCTGCATCAGGTAAGTGCACAAAACACCTTCCTTTATGAGCCTGGCGCCTATGGCGCCAGGACTGATGTCCAATATGAGCCTGGCGCCAACGGCGCCAGGACAGAGTCCAAAGAGCCCCTATAAGGGGCCGCTGGGCTTTTACCCGGGGGCTTGATGCCTGCTCCCGAGGGTGCTGGGCCTGGCCTGGTGCTCCGGGGGTAGGCATCATGACACTTCCTTTTGTATTTTGCCAGATTGTAACCTCTCTTGTACTTTGGCGGATTGTAACTTCTCTTGTACCAGATTGTCTGGTTTAATCCTCTACCAGGAATCCACCTGTGAGCTCTTCAGATCTCCCCTGCCTCTCTTGTACCAGATTGTCTGGTTTAATCCTCTACCAGGAATCCTCCTGTGAGCTCTTCAGATCTCCTGCTATACTCCCCTGCCAGGTCTTGCCACAGTGTTAAAAGTCTTTGCAAGTGCCTGGTGTCTACCAGGACTTCTTTCATGTGCTTCACAGATTCCCTGGTATACTCCCCTGCCAGGTATCCTCTTATGGGTTCTTCAGATCTCCTGGTATACTCCCCTGCCAGGTAGGCTCTTATGGGTTCTTCAGATCTCCTGGTATACTCCCCTGCCGGGTCTTGCCACTGTGTTAAGTCTTCTTACAACTCCAAGTGCCTGGTTTATCTGTCTACCAGGACTACTTTCATGTGTTTCGCAGATTCCCTGGTATACCCCCCTGCCGGAAATCCTTTTATGGGTTCTTCAGATCCTCTGGTATACTCCCCTGCCGGGTATCCTCTTATGGGTTCTTCAAATCCCCTGGTATACTCCCCTGCCGGGTATCCTCTTATGGGTTCTTCAAATCCCCTGGTATACTCCCCTGCCGGGTATCCTCTTATGGGTTCTTCAGATCCCCTGGTGTACTCCTGTGTCAGGTATCCTATTATGGGTTCTTCAGATCCCCTGGTATACTCCCCTGCCAGGTATCCTCTTATGGGTTCTTCAAATCCCCTGGCATACTCCCCTGCCGGGTATCCTCTTATGGGTTCTTCATATCCCCTGGTATACTCCCCTGCCGGGTAGCCTCTTATGGGTTCTTCAGATCCCCTGGTGTACTCCCCTGCCGGGTAGCCTCTTATGGGTTCTTCAGATCCCCTGGTATATTCCCCTGCCAGGTATCCTCTTATGGGTTCGTCAGATCCCCTGGTTTACTCCCCTGCCAGGTATCCTCTTATGGGTTTGTCAGATCCCCTGGTATACTCCCCTGCCGTGTATCCTCTTATGGGTTCTTCAGATCCCCTGGTATTCTCCCCTGCCAGGTATCCTCTTATGGGTTCTTCAGATCCCCTGGTATACTCCTCTGCTGGGTATCCTCTTATGGGTTCTTCAGATCCCCTGGTATACTCCCCTGCTAGGAATCCTCTCTGAGGTCTTTCAGATCACAATAGCACCAAATTGTGAAACCCTTGCTTGGATGATGCTGACCATTTGATGTTCTCGCAGCCTCCCGAATGCAGTTAGCTACCTTCACCCAGCCTTCAACCTCGCTCAACCAGCTTCCCAGGTCACACAGAGTTTATCTCACCACACCAGGTTTCTACAGCCTACGCAATCCCTAGCTATGAGGGGACCCGCGGTATACAGATGTGTCTATTCACCATGTACCCCTTGTTCCCCAACTGTCCCAAACACATTTCCCTGAAAACCCCAGTGTATGTATATCTGTTCATGTATGTTCAAGACTACCGCGTCCCCTGAAGGTGGCTTCTCCATCTGCAAATCTCCTTTCTCGCATGCGCATACTAAGCTCCTCGCTTCTCATCTTTAAGCTCTATGTGGCACACCACGCAACTATATTATGTTTATGTTGCATCAGCAGATTTGTCATTATTTTGCTATGCAAGTGCAAATTTAAAATGTACCAACTATACACAAAGTAACCCTAATAGTAACACATATCCTATTCTCATTAACTACACTGTATACGTACTAAATCGCAACATTGCGCCAACATCGCCATCACCCTCGCCATCACACTACTCACCAATATGGCATGAGCAACGCAAACCCTTCTTTACCATTGAGACCATTATCAACACCCCAACATTAGGCAGTATTTTCAACAGGGCCTTAAGGGCATGCTCTTTTGGACAAGCACCTACTTGTATGTGCCAATAGTGTATCGGCATGAATTACGAATGCTGATGGGATGATGGTGTGGGAAGACTCCCAAAGACTTTTCCTCATTGCCAAAGATGTGATTGTGGTCTCTGATCTGAGTTCATACTTCCCGGCAATCTTTTGAGCGATTGATGTGTTTGCAGAGAAATCTGGGTTTAAAATCAAGGTTTGGCTGTGTCCTCATGGCCTGCATGATTCTTAAAGTGGAAAGACACTGTTGCATTTTGCTTTAAACCTCAATTCAATCGCTGCCTCTTCAAAAGTCATGTCTGTTTTATAGTTGCGTGAGGAAACACTATACTTGTGCCCGAAGGACAAGCTACTGACCTAGGCGGAAGCAAATTTGGCCTTCCGTTTATATATGGAAATGTGGAGTTGTATGTGCTCGTTGAGGCTTTGCTTTGTAAATGATGGAACATAAATGCACAGTCCTGATGAATGAAATATCCACTAACAGGCCGATTCATGGAATCAACGTGCACCGAAAAAATGGCGCACGCGTGTGAAAACGTGCGATTCGCAGTGAAATAGCGAAAATCGCAGTGCAAGTGCGATTATCGCACAGAAAACATCGCACATCTATTCATGGAAGTCCGTGCACGTGCGAAATGTGGGATGTGCGCTGAAAAAGTGCGCGGCGCACGCTGGCGCACAGGTCATCGAACGCCGTGCGATAAGGCCACAGCAAATTCGCACATAGCGCGGCGCACATAACAAAAGTAGGCGTAACACGGGGCGTCACACGCAGAATGGGGAACAACTCGTGAAAATGTGGGCGTCACAGGGGGGGGAAGTACAGGAGGCAAGTGCGCAGAACGCCCACACGCTCGCCTACAACACGTATTCATGTAATCGAATAGGGAAAAACAGCGCACGGCCAAAGACGCGCACAGGCCCATACATGTCCGCCACACGAAAGCAGGCGGCATCGTCCCTGCGCAGGAAAAAAATGTGCGCCAAAGTCCTACACGCGCGAGAAGTGCCTGGGGGAGCGTGTGCGTGTATTCCAGGGGTGCGTGTGAAGTTCCACACGCGATTGGCCTAGGCGCGTGTATTTCAGGGGTGCGCAAGAAGTTTCTCACACGCGATTGGCCTGGGTGCGTATATTTCAGGGGCTCGCGGGTGTTTTCACACGCGATCGGCCTGAGGGAGCGGGGTATGTGTATTCCAGGGGCTTGCGGGTGTTTACACACGCGATCGGGCCTGGGGGAGCGTGTGCGTGTATTCCAGGGGTGCGTGTGAAGTTCCACACGCGATTGGCCTAGGCGCGTGTATTTCAGGGGTGCGCAAGAAGTTTCTCACACGCGATTGGCCTGGGTGCGTATATTTCAGGGGCTCGCGGGTGTTTTCACACGCGATCGGCCTGAGGGAGCGGGGTATGTGTATTCCAGGGGCTTGCGGGTGTTTACACACGCGATCGGGCCTGGGGGAGCGTGTGCGTGTATTTCAGGGGTGCGCGTGAAGTTCCACACGCGATTGGACTGCGTGCGGGTATTTCAGGGGCTCGCGGGTGTTTTTACACACGATCGGGACTGGGGGAGCAGGGGTACGTGTATTCCAGGGGCTCGCGGGTGTTTACACACGCGATCGGTCCTGGGGGAGCGTGTGCGTGTATTTCAGGGGTGCACGTGAAGTTCCATACGCGATTGGGCCGCGTGCGGGTATTTCAGGGGCTTGCGGGTGTTTTTACACGCAATCGGGCCTGGGGGAGCGGGGTATGTGTATTCCAGGGGTGCGTGTGAAGTTCCACAGGCGATTTGGCCTGGCCGCGTGTATTTCAGGGGTGCGCGAGAAGTTTCTCACATGCGATTGTCCTGGGCGCGTGTATTTCAGGGGCTCGCGGGTGTTTTTCACACGCGATCAGGCCTGGGGGAGCGGGGTACGTGTATTCCAGGGGCTCGTGGGTGTTTACACACGTGATCGGGCCTGGGGGAGCGTGTGCGTGTATTCCAGGGGTGCACGTGAAGTTTTTCACGCGATCGGGCCTGGGGGGGAGCGGGGTACCACTCACCGTCTGCCTTGCGTGTAGAAGAACGCGTAGCCAACACCCGCTGTGAAGTAATAGCGTGTGAACCCCAACGGATGGAAAACACACGCACCGCACGAAAAGCACGTACAGAGCAGTGTAAAGGCACGTGGGATCCCCAAGCCCTGCCAGGGCAACGCCCGTGCACGAAACGCTACAGACGCGCTTACGCTGTAAGGGCCTTTGGTCCAATGAAATCGCGTACGCGTGCTGACGTTCTTACGCGCTAAGGCCCTTTCCGAGAATTTCACGCTGACGTGCAGGATTTTCACGTGCCAAATCACTCCGTATCAAGCTGGCCATGCGAAAACACACAGAAGACCACGCTCCTGCCCAGAAGGCAGAATCACTGCCCCCCAGTGCCCCGAGCAGCCTCCCACGTGCCATCTGCTGCTGCCTGCCTGCCTGCCTGCTGCCACCGTGCCCTGCCATTTGGTGCCTGCACATCAGCCATCTGCAGGGGTCCAGTTGCTGTGTCCACCCCTGCTGGAACAGAAGACTCCCGACTCCCATAACATCGCTCCGCAGCCCAGCCCCAGGACCCAGTTGCCCACCCACTCCTGCCCCTGGGGTTGCCATGTCGGGCACATCAACATCTGACACCAGTGGCAACCCCCGGCCAGAGGGGCAGAGGGGCACCAGCTTCACTGCCACCGAAGTTGGTGTCCTGGTGGAGCAAGTCCTGGGGCAGTATGATGCCCTCTTCGGATCGTCCCGCGCCAACAAGGAAGGACGGGAGAGGATCTGGGCCGACTGTGTGGTTGCCATCAACGCAGGGGGGGTGGCAACCCGCACTATCCAGAAGGTCAAGAAGCGCTGAGAGGACTTGAGGTCCAGGACCCTCATAAAGGCCCGGCGCCTCGTGGAGGGGGGCCGGGGCCGCATGAGTTCCATCCAGATGAGGGTCCTGGAACGCGTACACCCAGCGCTCCACGCCCAGCTCCTTGAGAGGGAGACCCGTCTGGAGTTGAGCGGTAAGTGGCCAAGCATTGCTGTGTGAGACAGGGCATGTTGCAGTGTGCTGGTTGTCTGATACTTGCCTGCATGTGTGACATAGGCCATGTACGCATGTATGTGTGCAGGGACATCATGGTAATGCATGTGGGACCAGTAGTGTGTGAACCGCACGGTTGTTGCATGTGTTTAAATGCGACATGGGGAGCCCTATGGAGATTGCACACATGAGAGCATGGCAGTCTCTGTTCCTGGACATGGGTGGGGGTGAGGGATGGGTGCTGATGCAGGTACATATATGGTATCCATGTCTGTGTGCCTGACCTGCGTGTCTGTGACTTGTGAATGCCATGGATGCATGACACATGTCTGTGACAATTTACAGATTCACTGATGCAGCCTAGTCATCCTTGTATCCACTGTGATTGGGGTGTACGGGACCAGATGGATGTGACTGAGGTGAAGTGTGTGCATGTGATAGGCATGACCCATGATGCATGTGAGTACCATTACATTGTATGATTCGAGAGTCCATTGGACATATATGGAAATGTCCATGGCATGCACCATGACTGTCACTGTGTGTGTTTTGCCTGGACTGACACATGTGTTGTGGAGTGACATGATGGAAGTGTACTTTGACAGTGGCACTCATCTTCTATTGCTTCCTGTCTAGGGGACCATTGTACAGTACCCTGATGCTTGTGTTCTATGTCTCCCTCTACGCAGCGACTAGTGAAGAAGAGGGCGGAGACGGCGCTGTGGAGCAAGGCGGCAGGGATGCCCCCACGGCTGCAGCAGAAGGGGTGGGTGAGCCCCCACAGGGGCTTGCTACGACGGTAGACGGTGAGGAGCCATCCAGGTTGGTGGTTTCCACAGAGGAGGAGGAGGCCGCCACTGAGGCGCACATGGGGCCTGGTGGGGGCATCCCTGCTGGTGCAAGTGGTGCAGTCCAGGGGCAGGGGCAGGAGGCAGCACAGGTCACCGTGGAGGGGCCTGTGCATGTCGCTGTCCCTGACCCTGTGGGTGCACCACCATGCACCAGCAGGTATGCCCCGTCCCAAGCCCGTCCACAGGTAGAGGGGATGTCCATGTCATCTGACTCCCCTCCACCTGCGGACGAGGGGACCCCTGGCCGTATGGAGAAGGTCCTGATTGGGGTCGCGATGCGCACGGCTGTGATTCGTGATGCCGTGCGTGCTTCCCAGGAGAAGCACGCATGTCATCACGAAGAGCACTGTGCCGACGTGGCCCAATTGGGATCGTCCATGTTCGGGGGTTTCCTGCATGTGTCGGCCAATCTGGCGGCCCTCTCCTCCTCTGTGGAGACTATACACCAGTCGTTCTCCTTGCCGTCTTCCGGCCCAGATGCCACCAGGGCCCCCTGTGGACCTGCCCTGACCAATGCAGCCAGCTCGGTGGGGATCCCATCCCTGCCACAGTCGGGAGTCAGAGGTCCAGCAGGGGTGGACACCACAGCAACTGGACCCCAGCAGATGGAGGATGTGACGGCATCATCGGGCAGGGCACATGCACGATGGCGTCGATGGTTTCCATCAGCCTGGATGCCGTCGTGCTGGCACAGGCAGTTGCGTCGGAGGCAGCAGCAGGCTCAACGTGGGAGGCATCATGGCTCGGGGCCATCAACATCAGGGGTGCAGGCATCGGCCGGAGGACAGGAGAACCCTGGAATGGGAGTGGCTACTGTGTGGGAGCGGTTGTGCCAGCAGATAGGTGCGGAGCGACAGCGGCCAGAGGAGGAACGGCTCACAATGGTCAGGGCGGAGGACTCCATGCGGAGGGCGCTGAGGCGGGCTGAGTGCCTCAAGGGTCTTCGCAGGGAGTTGGAGCTGGACACTGCATTATCCCTGCGGGACCTCGGGGCCAGGGAACATGCCCGCCTCCAAGTCATTGACCAGGATGATGCCCTGGCCCATGACAACAACCAGTGAGCCATCGGACTAGCCCGCTGCCTTTGTATATAGTTATATAGTTAGTGTTAGTTTTCCTTTATTTTTTTTTTATTTGGTTGCGATTGGACAATGCGCCACATTTTTGTATACAGTTCAGTTTTTAGTTAGTTGTCATAGTTAGGTTTCATTTGGTTGGGCTCATGGACCCGGGATTATCTTGTAAATAGTTCTTCAATGGCTTTTTTTATTTTTTGGATTTTTTTCATGGACATTCATCTTCTTTTGGTTGTTTTGCTTTGTGGTTTTTCTCATTTAATTTCCATTCAAGTTGATTTTCAATACATTTTTATTTTCATCCTTCAATGTGTCGTATCATCTCATTGCTTTCATGCATGTCATGTTGGGTGTTTTAACATTCACTTGCAGCCATTGTGTGTGACAGACATGTGTTCATTTGCATTATTTACATTGGGTGTGTAACATGTAATTGCCTTTGATATGTGGGTGGATGTGATAGTTGGTTGGGCCTTTTGGCAGGGGAGGATGCCCATTACGGACATGATTGGGGATTGTTGGGACCCAGGTGCAGGGGGGCATGGATGGGACATGGGCGAGGGCCTGGTGGAGGGTGCCCCTGCACTGCTGGGGGGTAGGGGGTGGGGAACATGAGTTGGACATGGGTGGGGGCCTGCTGGCAGGTGCCCCGCAATGCTGGGGGTGGGGTGGTGGGGAACATGAGTTGGACATGGGTGGGGGCCTGCTGGCAGGTGCCCCGCAATTTTGGGGGTGGGGGTGCAAGGGGACATGAGTTGGTGATCATTAGTGCAAGGAGACATGTGCCTTTGCTGGGGGGCATGTCCATGTTGGGTGGGCTGCCTGCGGGACATGACCAGGGATGCAGGGTAGTCCCCTGTGGTGTGGGCTGCCTGCAGGGGCCGTGGAAGGTGTACAGGGAACACCTGGGAGGACCCACACTGGCAAATCACATGTAGGACTCCCCGGCACCCCTGAAATACACGTACCCTGCTGAAATTGTGTGTAAAACTTTCCGCGCACCCCTGGTATACACGCACACGCTCCCCCAGGCCCGATCGCGTGTAAAACTTCACGTGCACCTCTGAAATACCCGCACGCAGCCCAATCGCGTGTGGAACTTCTCGCACACCCCTGAAATACACGCACACGCACCCCCAGGCCCGATCGCGTGTGAAACCACCCGCGAGCCCCTGTAATACACGCGCCCAGGCCAATCGCGTGTGGAACTTCTCACGCACCCCTGGAATACACGCACCCAGGCCATTCGCGTGTAGGACTTCTCGCGCACCCCTGAAATACACGCACACGCTCCCCCTGGCCCGATCGCGTGTGAATCTTCTCGCGCACGCGTGTTCCCGACACCCGTAATACGCGTTCCCCGCTTTTGCCAGTCCGGTAAACTGGTACAGTGTTGGTGCAGCCCTTTGCAATGGTTTTGCGATCTTGATGGCTTTTCCTTGCGCGAGGGCGTTCTTGGGGGCGTAACTGGCGCTGCTGCAGGGTCGCTGTGCCACTCTGCGCCACGTCTGCTTTTGGAGGCGAGATTCCATGAATACGCTGTGCGCGGGAATTGGTTTTATCGCACGCGGCTGGCGCAGACATTCGCACGGGCACGCTGTGCGCCAACCGCGTGCGCCACTTTTGGAAGGAATTACATGAATCGGCCTGTTAGTGTGTATACTAAAAGTGACGTATAACTATAAATAAAACACAATATTCCAGCTGCCGCCATATTACAGAAACTTTGCACCGGTGCAAGTGCCAAGTTGCACAGTATTAGCACTAGGGTAAGTTTTCCCTCTTTCCAAAAACACTGGGACATATTAGAAAACCATTTCACCATGACAGGTGCAGTTTGGCATGGTATAAGAACCTGGGCAAAATTGCCTTAGTGCAAAAAATATACATTTGCAATGCATTTTTTCACATGAGGGCAATTTTTACCTTGGTGCTTATAACATGTCAAACTGTACTTGTCAAGGTTAAAAGGTTTTGCAATAAGTCCCAGTGTTTTTCTAAAGAAATAGGGCAAAGTTTGCTCTAATCCTAATACTGTGTACATCTGCACTTGCACTGTGCAAAGTTTCTATAATCTGGCCCCTGTTTCATCAGTGTTGCATAATTGTGTAATAATTGGAGCAGTACCTCTCTACCATCCATTGGGATACCTGTACCCAATAGATGAGACTCCCAAGTCCTATCAGTTACTACAAGCAGGCAATTGACTAGTACGCGCCACTAGTACTGAGAACCAGAGTACCTGGTAAATGTTGTCAGTGATTTTCAAAATGTATTAATTATTAATATGAATTTCATTTTAATTCTATAGGTGATTGATGCCCAGAAAAAGACAGCAGCGGTTCTGGTAATTTCTTTGATGGACTAATACAGTACACAGCTTCATTGAGAGAGTGTGCGCTATCTATGCATCTTGAAGGAGACACCTCAAGGAACTAATTGGCTTTTCAAAGTAACGCCCTGCTACTGAATCCCTGGAGGTTTTCTGCCAAATGATCTCATGCTGACATCCTGCATCAATGCAAGTGAATATACAGAATGTTAGACTGGTCACTGGCCGCCTCATGCTGACGTCCAGCATCAATGCAAGTGTGAATATACAGAATGTTAGACTGGTCACTGGCCGCCTCATGCTGACATCCAGCATCAATGCAAGTGAATATACAGAATGTTAGACTGGTCACTGGCCGCCTCATGCTGACATCCAGCATCAATGCAAGTGAATATACAGAATGTTAGACTGGTCACTGGCCGCCTCATGCTGACATCCTGCATCAATGCAAGTGAATATACGGAATGTTAGACTGGTCACTGGCCGCCTCATGCTGACGTCCAGCATCAATGCAAGTGAATATACAGAATGTTAGACTGGTCACTGGCCGCCTCATGCTGACATCCAGCATCAATGCAAGTGAATATACAGAATGTTAGACTGGTCACTGGCCGCCTCATGCTGACATCCAGCATCAATGCAAGTGAATATACGGAATGTTAGACTGGTCACTGGCTGACTCATCATAAAAACAGTGTATTATTTTCTGCAAGAAACGCCTATTGCTTAGCTTATTATTCATGATATAACACCTGTGGCATTTTATATATCGCCTGAAGGTGGTTTATTTAAATGATTGTGTAAATCATCTATGAATTGAAATGGATAAGTTTTATCCATGCACTGAACGTACATAAACCATGTTTATCACCAGAAAATTCTACACATGAGAAACTTAATTTGTGCCATGAATGCAGGAATCGGTTACAGTATGGAGAGATATCTGATGCGCCGCAAGAAAGCTCACGCAGTTGAGAAAACTCATCAATGCACTGAATGCAGGAAATGCTTCACTGTCAAAGGAGATCTGAATTATCACCTAAGAACACATACAGGTGAAAAACCTCATCAGTGCACTGAATGCGGTAAAAGGTTCCACAAGAAGGGACATCTTATTAGCCACGGGAAAACACATACAGGTGAAAAACCTCATCAGTGCACTGAATGCGGGAAAAGGTTCAGTGAGAAGGGAGCTCTTACTCTCCACCAGAGAACACATACGGGTGAGAAACCTCATCAGTGCACTGAATGCGGAAAAAGGTTCAGTGAGAAGGGACATCTTATTCGCCACCTGAGAACACATACAGGAGAGAAACCTCATCAGTGCACTGAATGTGGGAAATCCTTCACTTGTAAGGGAAATCTTATTAATCACTTAAGAACACATACTGGTGAAAAACCTCATCCGTGCACTGAATGCGGGAAATGCTTCACTAAAAAGGGAGATCTTAATAATCACGTAAGAACACATACTGGTGAGAAACCTTATCAGTGCACTGAATGCGGGAAAAGGTTCACATTTAAGGGAGATCTTAATGATCACCTAAGAACACATACTGGTGAAAAACCTTATCAGTGCACTGAATGTGGGAAAAGGTTTAGCCAGAGTGGAACTCTTATTCGTCACTTGAGTACACATACTGGTGAAAAACCCTATCAGTGCACTGAATGCAGGAAAAGCTTTAGCTATAAACGATATCTTATTTACCACCTGCGATTACATACAGGTGAAGCACCTCATCAGTGCACTGAATGCGGGAAAAGGTTCAGTCAGAAGGGACATCTAACTAGCCACCAGAGAACACATACGGGTGATAAACCTCATCAGTGCACTGAATGCGGGAAATGCTTCAGTGAGAAGGGAGCTTTAACTCTCCACCAGAGAAAACATACAGGTGAAAAACCTCATCAGTGCACTGAATGTGGGAAAAGGTTTAGCCGGAAGGGAACTCTTATTTTCCACCTGAGAACACATACAGGTGAAAAACCTCATCCGTGCACTGAATGTGGGAAATGCTTCACTCGCAAGGAAGGTCTTAATAATCACTTAAGAACACACACAGGTGAAAAACCTCCTGAATCCACTGAATGTGGAAAATCCTTCACTGTCGGGGCATCTTATTAAACACGTAAGAACTCACACGGCAGAGAAACCTCATCAGTGCACTGAATGCGGGACATGGTTAATTACAAATTTATCCAAAATATACATTGGGCCTCATAAGTTTGGCGGTACGGTGCCGTTGGCACCATACCACCAAACTACGAGTTTTGCTTGTGGGTGCCTGACAGCCCGCCAGGTCTGACCTGGCGGGCTGTGCGGCACCCGCGAGCAAAACCAGCTGATGCACCGGCACCGTTATTAACGGTGCTGGTGCATCCATGCTCCCCATTCATGGGGATGGGGAGTGCAGTAACACCGGCACCCGCGAATGGGCAATTACCGGGCCACTACACTCGTAATGGCCCAGTAATTGCCCATTCGTGGGTGCCGGAGGTGAGTTTGGCAGTAGCCGTGCTTGTCATACAGGCAAGGCTACCGCCAAACTCATAATGAGGCCCATTGTTTTCGTATATTCACCTGATCTGATATATGCTCATAATAAGTATTATGGATTGGATGTTAATTATTGAAAAATAGAAGTCGTATTATTCAAGTCAAGAAATGATTGAATATGAACTTTTGAAACATGTATTATTCATTCATTGTTTTCAGTTTTTGCTAATTTCGAAAATATCACCTTTTCAATCACTTATCCATTGTCATTTTAGAACACTTTGCACTTTTGATCACTCCTTTTCGGAGAAATCACCTACATCCTGAGAGAACAGCCTAGGATGCACCCTTCTGCCCCCCCCATGAGATCTGCCCACACTGCCTATCTGCAGGTCCAAATTGATCATGTGCTTTGCTTTCACCTAGCCCTCAATAAATGCTCTGGCTGGCAGAGGTTTGTTCTGACTTAAGGTGTTGCATAAAATCATGCTTTCCTTATGCCCACTACACTGGCATCAGTGGTTACAACCCTAACATGTTTCACGCTGTGCTGCAGCAGTGCCCTTTATCTTGGCTCTCTCTGTTTCGTTACTGAAGGTCTTCAAGCAGCGCCTACGTTGCAGCCCTCCTTCTCTCAGGTGTTGGGAATGCTTAGCATGTCACGGGTCCCTCGCCATTGGCTGCCTGTAATCTCTGATGGTTTAATATTTTTTTGCGATCATGCTTTTTATGTCCCAGAGACTCCCTTCTGCTGTCCCACCTTGAACCCCAGTGCCCTCACTGTGCCATTACATCTGGCTCGTCCCTCCATGTTGGGGTTCCCCATTTCAGAAGGCTTATTTATATCTAGTAATGCACCTCATTGTGTCTGAAATGCCCACTCTCTGAAATGGCACATTATCAGAGGTGGTTGCTGGAGACCCATCTGTTCTTCTTTGCCTTTGCTTTTGTTTTTCCAGTTTTGCTTATGTTTTCATGTCCATCTGTTGTTGGCCCCAAGAAACCTTAAGTTTGAAAAAGCATGCTAGAAAAAAATAACTGAAAGAACAGAGCGGTGTATTGGATCTTTTTCCTCACTAAAACCAGGCAGATATCCCCAAAGAAAGTAATAATACGTCCATCCAGAAAAATAGCACCCCAACACGTTGCCTGTTCTCTTCTTCTAACCCCATAGCGTTCCATATATATGGCATATCTGTGGTGCCATCAGTGCTGTGCCAGAGAAAGGAGTTATACAGCTGTGACTACCTGATCTGAAGATCAACTCTGCGGTAACGAGCATCCTTTGCCCTTCATGAACTTTTTCTGCTCCCAATTTAAAAAGTTGGAGTAAAATACTGCAAATGTCGTCTGGGGCTGTACTCAATATAATTGCTTTTGTTCACAGCAGGGATGAGCCAAGCACTGGGCATTTCATAAACCTGTAATCTCCAGTTAGGCTGCAGATGTAAAGCACTGCTCTCGATTTCCCAGGAAAGCGTGTCTTCTAGCTGACCTCTGCAGCCTTTCTCCTTTTTGTGGAGAATTCTTCAACTCCAGTCTCCCCCTACCACCAGGATCCAGAAAAATGTCCAACACCATTGCCTCCTGCGATTGTACTACTTGAGATTAGGAGACACTTACCGGCACCGTTGTTTCCGGACCAGCCTACTACAGGTCTCCTTGTCGGAATGACTGTGACCGCCAGGTCTGACCCTGCCGGACACAGTGCCCATGGTAAGCAGACCATCACGGAAGCACCGGCACCGTTATTAATGGTTCCGGTGCTTCCATGTTCCCTGTTCCCGTAGACTCCTACGGGACTCGACAGGAATGGGGATTAACAGAATTACTGACGCCTAACTGCCCAGCCGCCGGAGGTGTAATACCCCGGTGTTACCAGCAAGCCAGCCGCCGTTAATTCTTTTCGGGTCTGGCGGCAATCCACCGGTATAACCAGCAGGGTAACCGTCAGACTCGTAATGAGGCCCACTGTCCTGGCCTAGGATCGGCTTAACTGGGAGCGCATTACAGAAGAATGGGTGCAATGCCCATTATTTAAGCACTGTTTTTACAAGAACGTTGTTGGTGTGATGAGCAAGCTGCAGATCTCACCAGTTTTCCATTGTACGATATGTAAATGTCTTTAAAAATGTACCTTTTGTGAATATGGTAGGAACAGCAAATTCAATAGAAATATTCACTGTGCTCTGATGAAATCTAATTCCTGCAAATTTGGAAATCAAATGGTGTCTTTTCTTGATATAAGGCTTGCCAATGTCAAAGTGGTTCTACATTAATTGAAAGAAGGAATATTGGACAAAATGTATTGTGCGTAGTGAAATGTCACACCAGTTAAGATGACCAATTCCACATTTAAACAGTTCACAAAAAAGAATGACCTGAAATGCTGATGGAAATGTATATTGAATTGCAGCTGCTATGTAATAACATTAAACATTCTACTTATTGGTTCCTCTTTTTATGTTTTTATCAGTTTCCTTTGTCTGTCTTTGCTCATGGGCAACATGACATGCTGGATAGCACCACGCCACCGCGACCCCTGTGGGTCTTCTGGGAGCTTCCACTTCTGCTAGATTCTCACGCTGGATCCTGACGCTCATAATGAGTTGTCCAATTGTTCCTGGGGCCAACTGAAGGGCTCAAACCCTACTGAAGGAGCCAATCAAAAACCTTGAATCATCAAAATTAAGTTTGAGGATCTGCAAAAGGTCCAGGACACTGCCTGTTCCTTTTTGGGTTTGCTGGGCAGGGGTGGAAGGTGGAACTGAGCATGCTTACACCTGGTGACGGGGGCTGGTATGCTAGGAGAGTTATTGACTAAAGGGGTTAGCAGTCAGGCGCAGTGCGCTCCTGTACTTGAGCATATGAAGAACAATGTGGTAAGTAAAACTTGGCAGCTAAAATACAAATATCTTTATTCCATAAATATTAAAGAACCAGAATTGGCTAAAGTTCAAACAAAAGGAAAGCATAAAAAATAACAGAGAATTATATACACGATAATAAATGCAATGGGCCTCATTACGAGTTAGGCAGTTTGGAATCCGTTCTTTCCGAGATGGCGGTGGCACTGTTTCTATGACTGCAAGCATGCGGTATCAACGCCTGATTACGGTTTGATGGTTGTGCGCACCAGACCATTGCGGAAACGCTGTCACTGCCGGAACGCAAACACGCACGGACATGGACGCACTGTGAAACACAGCAGCAGTATATCCGTATCCGCTTCCGCCTTCACGGATATGGAAATACTGGTTCCGGAAACACTGTGATCGCGAAAACCAGAAAGAGAGCAGCGGCCATTTCTTAAACCACAATCCACTGCCATCCTCTGAAACCACAGGCCCTACTCCCACTCTGAACTGCTACAAACCACAAGGACAATGGCATCGGGGATCCCAGCCACCCACCTGCGGAAGCCATGCTTCAGCTAGCCTGAATTGACAGTGCTGGTGGACAACATAGTAGGAAATGCCCCTATGCTTTTCAGTGCTGACCAGAGGCGCAGTGGAGATCTGGGCGGCAGCAGCACAGAAGTGCATTGCAGTCAGTGTGACTGTGTGCACAGAAGGATTGCCACAAGCAGTGGGACGATCTATGGCTGCATGTGCGCAATCTAATGGCAGCACACCGCCAGCACAGCACCAGCACAGGTGGAGGGCCTGCATCACCCCTGAAGCTCCAGACATGGGAGGAGAGTCCTGCACCTCCAAGGGATCCAGTGTGTAGGTCAATCAGAGGCCGGAGTCAGCCCGACTGGCGATGCTGGTAAGTACACAGAGTTGAAAGCCATGAGTGTGAATGTTGCCCCCCCCCCCGGCCAGGCCCAGAGTGACCCAACGCGTCCACCAATGACCCACTCACCCCCCCCCGGCTAAGCCCAGAGTGACCTAATGCATCCACCAATGACCCACTCACCCCCACCCCCGGCCAGGCCCAGAGTGACCCAAAAAAAAGGGGGGTCTGGGAATCTCTCTACCAGCACGAACACAGCCCAATGACCTGTTCTTGGGTGAATAACCCCTGGAGAGACTCTACCAAGTCTTTAGCTCACTGTCCCTTTCACAGAGAAGAAATTTCCCCGCATATCAGCCTTTGTCCTGCCCAGGGGCAGTCCAGCGCCGAAATGCTAGGCAATTCTCCTCTGAACAAGAGTACCATCAGTAACCCCATACACGTGTTTCAGCCTTGTTGGGCATCATCAGTGAGGTGAAACTGTTGCCTCTCTAAGAACAGTGAGCAAGGGGTCCACGTCTGGATCGCCCTGTTAACTTAGGGTGAAACCCAAAGTTAATTTATGCAAATAAAAGGGGGGTCTGGGAATCTCTCTACCAGCACGAACACAGCCCAATGACCTGTTCTTGGGTGAATAACCCCTGGGAGAGACTCTACCAAGTCTTTAGCTCACTGTCCCTTTCACAGAGAAGAAATTTCCCCACATATCAGCCTTTGTCCTGTCCAGGGGCAGTCCAGCGCCGAAATGCTAGGCAATTCTCCTCTGAACAAGAGTACCATCAGTAACCCCATACACGTGTTTCAGCCTTGTTGGGCATCATCAGTGAGGTGAAACTGTTGCCTCTCTAAGAACAGTGAGCAAGGGGTCCACGTCTGGATCGCCCTGTTAACCAGAGTGACCCAACACATCCACCAATGACCCACACCGCACGCACATAAGACATGCCCCCCAGGACGGGCAGACAGCGTGCAACTGAGTGAAAGCTGAGAAACACACACCTGAGTGCATCACCCGTCAAATGTGTGTACATGCAAGTGGACAAAGTATGAGGAGTGTGTTGCATGTGATGGACCCATTCACATCTCACCACACAACTAACAGCATGCCCTGCATTTCCCCACATGCACATCATCTGACAGTGATATTGCGCAACAGGCCACACCACGTACTACTGCACATGGAAGACATACCCGTCTGTCGCAGGATGCCCAGCCAGCACCTCTGCAACACAACCATAGGCACCACCAACAGTGGCTACGGATACCCCCATCCCTGCTGCACCCCCAGGGCAGCATGTTGCCACAGTCTCAACACCTGCTGCCACATCTGCCGCACACATCAGTGCCCGTCCTGATGCCACTGAGGAGGATGCATCCAGCGGCAATAGTGCACGTATCGAACAGTGTGATGATGCAACACAGGATCTGGATGACGGGGGCGACATCACTCCCCTACAGGACCTAGTATTCAGCCAATCAGGACTCCACAGCCCGATACGCTCACCCACACCCTCGATCACAGAACTCAGCGTCCGCCTCTTGCGCATTGAGCAACACCAGGCCAGCCTCACACAACTAGTCAAGCAACAACTGCAGGAAGCGAGGCTCAGTGCAAGGAGGCCAGACTGCAGTGCAAGGAGGCCAGGATGCAGAGGGAGAGCACTGCCACCTCTGTGCGTAGGCTGACCCCGGCAAAAGGCAGGTTTGCAACCACAAACGTGGTCCTGTCTCGGCGAGTGAGGGAGGGGAACAATATAATGTTGACCATAGTGGAGACAATGTTGGTGGCCCAACAGGCATTCTTGGGCATTGTGCCAGCTGCAACACCACCAGTGTCTTCCACAAGCAGCACCCCCTCAAGTTTGGTGGCAAGTAGCCCGGGGAGGCATTCTACCCGGCTAGTCGCACCCTCCGGGAAGGACCCATATGCCCACAATCGTGGTCGCAAATAGTGTACTGAATATTGGACTGTCGTCCGCAAAGTTGGGATGGGGTTGTGGTATGGGGGTGAGTACATTGGGGAGGTGGGGGTGGTACTTAGTGGGGTTAGTCTGTTGATGCCTGGTTGGGGGGTGGGTACGTTGGGGAGGTGGGGGTGGTCCTTAATGGGGTTAGTCGGTTGAGGCCTGGTTGGGGGATGGATCCAATTCCCCTCCCCCCTGTTCTTTTGTGACTAAACTATTTTAGAAATTCAAGTGACGAGTAGACATCCTTAATTTCATGTGCATTCAATCCATTTAATGTGCCAAAAAATGAAGTACATTATGTGCATGTAGTCTTTCAAAAATAATTGTGAATAAGTGCTTCCCGTGCATGTTGTCCATCCTGGGTACTCCTGCCAGGGGTGCACCCATCGTCATCCTCATCATCGTCATCATCATCATCATCATCCTCTGTGTCCGGGGGCAGTGGAACGTTCCTGCAAATGCACAGATTGTGCAACATGGCACATGCAAGCACTATTTTCCCCGTCTTGACTGGGCTGTACAGCAATGAGCCTCTAGATCGGCTCAAGAAGCGGAACCTGGCCTTGAGTAATCTAAAGGTACGCTCTATCATGCCACGTTTGCGTATGTGTGCCCTGTTGTAGGCCTCCCCATGCCTGTTCCTTGGCCTTCGTATGGGCATCATTAGCCATGGTGTGAGTGCATATACGGCATCACCTGCATCGGAGTGGAAGCAAGGGCACATGTTAGTGTTCGTGGTTTCACTGTCTGAATCAGATTCAGTACAATCATGGTCTGTTTGTGAACCTGTCATATGGGGCATCTAATGAACGGACTTGGAGGACAATACCATTCAGGGGTCATTGATGGTCACATTGGTGCATTGGTATTGGGCAGCAACTTGGTGCGCACAGGTCGATGCCCAAGAGTTCATGTGTAGTGGGTGACTATGGCATTGTGCTGTGATGGCCACACCTGCAGCAGTGAGACACTGGTCAATGGGAATATGTGGGTAATGCACACTGCCGGGTAAGCGCGCATCATGTGCATTGTGGGAGCACCGGTGCATTGGGCGGATGAGGGACTCACATCCTCATGTGGGTGCCACACCATGTCTAGGGTGTGCATGGCCGTTAGCAGGGTAGGTACTTGCACACTGTGGCAATGGAATGTGAAGCTTTGCAATGTGTGGGGTGTGGTGACTGTCCATGCCATTGGGCAGGGGTCATGCATTGGCAGTCATACGCACACAAATGCCTGGGACATGTGTGCCTTCCCCACCCCCCCTGGCACAGGGGTCATGCATTGGCAGTCGTGCATACCCAAATGCCCGGGACATGTGTGCCTTCCCCACACCCACACCTTGCATAGGGCTCACGCATTGGCAGTTGTGCACAACCAAATGACCAGGACATGTGTGCCTTCCCCACCCCCATCTTGCACAGGGGTCACGCATTGGCAGTTTTACTTACTCAATAGCCATGTGCTTTGTCCTGCTTAGCGTTCCATGTAGCATGGCAATGTTGAATTCTGCAAGACCTTGGAGTCGTGTTAATCCCGGGAAAAACATACACAGCAATGGGTGCTCACTTATCCAGCATCGCATACCATCTGGACATTCAGTAAGTGGAATTGTTTCCTATTGTGATACACCGCCTCCATTGCATGTGGAACTGTCAACTCAACATGGGTGCAGTCTAATGCACCTATGCAACTTGGCATGCCTGCAATGGCATGGAAAGCCAACTTTGTGGCTATGACCTGGCCCGGGGTACGGGGTAGGGATATGTACTCTGACGCATGGGTCAGCAGCGCATCCAGTACCTGGTCCAGTATTCTGGAAAAACAGGGTTGTGACAGCCCATGCAGCTCACCAACAGTGTGCTGATATGTTCCAGTACCAAGGAAATGCAGTACCGAGACAACCTTCAGCAGGGGGGATTGCAGTCCGGATGCCAATGTGGCTGCTGATGTCCTCCTCGATCAGGGTGATGAATGGACATGATGGTCAAGCCAGTATAATATGTGGATCTGCCCTGGGGTCAGGTTCCAGGGTGAGGCCCTGATGCAAGGTATTGCTGGCTGCCTGCGGGTCTGCACATTTGTTTCGTATAAGGACCGGGTTTGCAATTTGCCGCCTCCGCCACCTCCTCCTCTGACCCACTGCTGCCACAATGTGCACTGCTGCCTATTGGTTCACTAGCCCGAATGCTGCTACAGCGGCTGACACCATGGTTCTGTTTGAAGGTGGCCTGTGTGTGGGTGTGGCCCTCTTGTAGACTCCCAGTTGCCTACGTTGTGCAGCTGGCCTCATTGTGTGCACCTGTGGCCTGATTCAGCTCTCCTGCCACTGTGTAACACCATCTCCTTGGTGCTGGCGGTACCGCCACGATGTTCAGTGTTTCTGCCATTTTTTTGGCTGTGTTTCCGTGTCCGTGCTACTCATAATGTGCACGGTGTTACGCATTGCCGGTGACTGGGGGTGCGTCGGTGAGTTGTCGCGCTGTTTCTAGAGACCCTAATTCCGGCTGAGTTGTCACTGCGGGAGTGGCTCTAAGGTGATGGTGTTTCCAGGATCGCATGTCGGAATTAGCAGGTCTGGAAAACGGGTCTGGTACGGTTTTACCAGCACCGTTAAATCCAGACCGGCTAACTCGTAATAAGGCCCAATGCAATTACTCGATGAATGTGCAAGATTTTAAAACTATGCAACAAGTCATTTGTGTTCTAACGAGGTTAGAACATGCTGTTATATGCAGAACCTGAGTAGTTTGATACAGTTTATAGGTTAATATAAGATCTTCTGAAGTTATTATTACTCTATGTATTAACAATCAGTTGTACATCCGCCTTTGCACTTAGCAGAGGCCAAGGCTCGACATGTTTCTGCTCATTGTCCTTCAATGGTGAACATTCCTCAGGAGCTGTGTAAATTGTTCACTTTTGATGCAGAGAATCTATACTGAGAAACCCTTGATCCACTCTGGACGTAGCTCAGAGATTGTGTCTCATGCAGACACTTGAAGTCTTCCAACTCCAGTGGATGTGGGGTAGTTCCTCCGGTAAGGTCACAGGGAATATATCAAAACTGTTGTGTCAATCGGAGAACTTCACATTAAGAAAAGACCACTAGTGTGTCTTGATTTCTGAAGTACTCTTGGTTGTAAAAAACGAGTGGCGAGTGGTGGTCTAGTAAATCACTTGGTCTGAAGCAGCAGCACTACTTGTCTGCCATTAACTTCTGCGGCGTCTTGGTTAGCGAAACCTGATACTAGCACCTGAATACACAGATCTCTCTCCGCTCTGGTGCCACCTTCTCGTGAGGTCCGTTTTCCCTTGGATTAAGTCAGCCCCAAGCCTGGCTCAAACTTTTCACCATCACATGGTAGAAAGTTGTAAACTACATTACCATCAGCTAAAATGTTGTGTAAATAGAAATCAGAGGCTTCAATATGATAGTCATTGTTATTGTGGACAATATACTTGTGGAAGAAACTGTAAGCCAATTGTGTTGAAAGTCAAAAGACTAACCCGAGAAGTAGTTGTTGATTCTACTCTCCCCATTGAGGATTCAAGTGTGGAAAGTTTGGAACAAGCCTTACCACAGAGTGCAAGTTGTAGTAGAAAGAGCTTTATCCGGGTAGGCTGAGCAAACCAGGAAAGGGACAAATAGTAGTTAGTCCTGGCAGGCGAGTGGACCAGGAAGAAGATAACTTGAAGTACTGTGAATGTGGTAGAAGGTTGTGATGGAAAAAAAGTGATAAATCCACTATCGTGTTTTGATGAACTGTTGTAGAACCATCCTGACTAAAGTATTTATTTTTGAGTGACCAAGGTGTTGCTTAGGAAGGAGATATACGATGTGATAAAGTGATTGGTCTTCAGAGAATACATAACGCACTTTTCTACATATATCAAATCAGAAGTCAATGGACTTCTGATTTGATATGTGTAGAAAAGTCTTTTGGTTTGCCAAGCTGGAGGTTGTGGAAACTTTAACAATTGTCTTTAAGTGTGAGAAACACTTTGCAACTAAATAGTCACTTTGCCAAGTGAAGGACATCTTAAATGTTAAGAACGTAGTATTCTACCTTGAGTGGGACTCTGCTAGTGAAAAGAACTTTCCTGAAATTGAATTTTGATTTGAAACATCCTGGATTGATCCAGAGGAAAGGGATCCCAATCCTGGTCACAAGGATTCCTGTTTATAACTGTTGTGTTTGAATTTTATATTATTTTGTTAAGTTTAAACAGCCAAATAATCCCTGTATGATTTTGTTGTGTATATGAGTGCGAGAGACAGATACTTTTTGACATTAGGTCATTTTCCTTTAGCCTTAGTTTGTCAGGTAGGGGAATCCCTGTTAGGCTAGGGAAAGATAGTAGTTTGTCTCATTCCTTTTCATTTAATAAAATGGCGGCTTGTGAGAAAACTATACCTATGTGTCTGTCTCACATTTCTGACCCCTCACACCACTGTGATGTTACACTCGGGTGGAACCCACTGTGATGATTATGTTATTATTTGCATAGCACGCAGCAGCCCAAAGGCATTCTGGCACTTGTTACAGAAACATACTTAGTTGCATAGTTATCACGTGACATTAGTTACAAAGCGTGAGCATATTTGTATAACATATTTGTACATTTGTCATGTGCAATGTTAGAGATAAAATATATGTACATAGGTTACATTGGGCCTCATTACACGGATGGCGGAGAGCCATGGCGCTATTAGCGCCATGGTCCATGCCGGTAAAATACCGGCACCGCCTTGGCGAAAAGGGGAATTACCACCCCATTCCAAGGTTGGCGGGGCGGTAATTCCCCCTTCCACCATTGCCCTTCCCCATTCCCATTTTTGCCCCATAGGGCTCAATGGGAATGGGGAAGGCGCTAATTACGGCACCGCAAATTGCGGTACCGTAATTAGCTCCCTGGGTCCCTTTGCGGGTTGGTTTTTAACACCTGCAAAAAGCAGGCGTTAAATCCCCCAACCCGCAAAGGGACCTTGTAGTAAGGCGGTAAGGATTTACCGGTACCGGTATTTTACCGGTACTGGTAAATCCTTACCGCCATCCGTGTAATGAGGCCCATTGTGTTTAGATTATATTTATATTACAATATACATTAGGAAAAAGTGGGAGTGCTTACGGAGTTAGCTCAGGAAAGTGGTCTTGAGTTTTTTACGGAAAGCGTGGATGGATGGTTCAGCTCTAAGGAAGGCAGGAAGTGAGTTCCATAGTTTGGGTGCAATGTATGAGAAGCCTATCTCTCCGGATTTAGCTCTCCGTATGCGGGGGACGTGTAACTGGTTGGTGTACTGATTTCTCTTAGGGCGCGTTGAGGCGGTTCTTGATATCGCTTCTGATAGGTATGTGGAAGCTGTGCTGTTGATGCATCTATGCGTGATAGTGAGGATTTTGAGTGTGATGCAGTCTTTGACCTGGGGCCACTGTACTGCTTGTCTGGCTTGTGATATATGGTCTCTTCTGGGGATGCTCAGAGCAGCTCGTAGGGCAATGTTTTGTGTGGTTTGTAATCTGTGTAGGTTTTTGGAGGATGTGCCAGCCAGGAGAGCATTTTAATAATCAAGCTTGGCGCCTATGGTTGCTCTGGCTATTGCAAGGCAGTTGGGTGCGGATAGGTAGGGTTTAATGGCATTGATAAGTTTGGTGTTATATGCTGACGCAGAGGCTATGGCGCTACCTTGTTTGCTCATAGATTGGTTTGCATCGATGTGGACGCCTATTGTCTTGACCGAGGAAGAAACCGTGATGGTGGAATTATCTATGTTGTGTCATATTGGGGACTTAGCTTAGCTATAATGGCTTTCTGCCCGAGGATAACGATTTCAGTCTTATCCCTGTTAAGACACAAGCTATTGACAGCCATCCATGCTTGGACAGTAGCATAGATATTGTGTAACGAAGAGGCATCTTGGTGGTAGGAGCCAGATAGTGGTAGGAGAACTTGTGTATCATCAGCATAATTAGTATATGCAACACCCAAAGAGTCAAGTAGGTCGAAAAGGGGTTTAGTGAAGAGGTTGTAGAGGGTGGGGGCTGTACATGGGCCTTGGGGTACTCCACAATGTATGGCTGTGGGGTCGGCATTTGCTATGTTGGAGAACACCTTCATGGCTCTTCCTTCCAGGAAGGAAGTAATCCAAGATGCTGCTTATGTGGAGAAGTGGGCTGCCTGGATGAGATAGGTGGTAGGGTTTTATGATCGACCAGATAAAATGCTGCCGAGAGACCGAGAAGGAGGAGCAGGGCAGGTTTACTTTTGTCAATGATCTGGGAAATTTGATTTTTTAGGTCTAGTAAGCGGGATTCTGTTCCATGCCTTACACGGAAACCAGATTGTCTTTTACCCAGTATGGAGTTGGATTCTATGTATATTTGGATCTGGTTGTGAGCTGCCTTGTCCAGGATTTTCAGAAGGAACAGGACTGTTGTTATAGGCCTGTAGTTGTTAGGCTGCGCTGGGTCTAATGTAGTCTTTTTTAGAAGGGGGCGTACCCATGCTTCTTTGAGACTATCAGGTACAGAGCCTTTTCTGAATGAAGCATTAATGAATGCGGTAACCAATGGGGCTAAGTCCTTGGCACATTCCTTGATCGTTTTAGGGCGGCATATGTCTCCTTTGCAGAGTGATGGTTTGAGGTGTTTGATAAGATCAAGGACCTCAGATTCGGTAATGTCTCTAAAGACGAATTGGGCGTGATGGGGATCGCTCTGCTTGGCTCATTTGAGAGGGTTATTCTTTTGGTTGGGGAGGGCTTTGCAGTGGTTTTGTGCTTTTTATTGGAGGAGATCTATTTTGTTGAGCATTGCAGACTGGATGCTTGCGCACCAGACTTTGTGCCTCATTACAAGTGAGGCGGAACGGGTTAATGGGTACCGCAAAAGCAGGCAGACCCGTAAAACCCGTTCTGCCTCATTACAAGCTCCCCTCGCGGGACCCGGTAAGCACACCTGGTTTGACCAGGCGTGCTTACCGGGTCCCGCGTGGGGAAGAGGGAGCAAACAACGGGCCGCTCGTAAGCGGCCCGTTGTTTGCTCCCTCCCCCATTCCCATTCAGCCCTATGGGGGCTGAAATGGAGGAGGTCCAGGCCCGGGTTCCTGGAGGGAGGAATTACCGGGCCCTCCGAACTCGGAATGAACCGGTAATTCCTCATTCTGGGAAGCCAGAGCAGAGCAATAGCAGCATGGCTACCGCCAAAATCGTAATGAGGCCCCTTGTCTTTGATTATCTCATCTGTGCTAGCCGCGGGGTGTGACCATTTCATTAAAGATATTGAATATCTCTTTGACTTGCGAATTAGGCTTGGAGATCCTGTCGTTAAAAGTGTTAGCTTTTGCTGTGATAATAGCTCTTTTGTATTGGAGAGCTATCTGTTTGAAGAGGTTCTTGTTAAAGTCATTTGTGTCCGCTTGCCTGTTTTTTTGTGCCTGACGCTTTGTTTCCTGCTGTGTTTTGTCACCCACTGTGATTTTGTTCTCATTTGTCCTCTACTGGGATTGTGCTCCTGAGTGTCCCCCAATGTACTTTTGCAACCCGGTATCTCCCCCTGTGCTTTGTTTTCCTGCTGTCATTTTTCTACAACCGGTTCCCTACTGGGAATTTACTTCTGGGTGTCCCCCCACTTGGATTTTGTTTCTGCACTGTGTTATGTCTCCCGCTGTGCTATGTCTCCCGCTGTGCTATGCCCCCCGCTGTGCTATGCCCCCCGCTGTGCTATGTTCCACACTGTGTTATGTTCCGCACTGTGTTATGTTCCGCACTGTATTATGTACCACACTGTGTTATGTTCCACGCTGTGATTTTGCTGCTAGGTGTAGCCACATTTGAATCGTGGATGGAGTGATGAAAACATGTATAACTGGTTCAGGCATGGGTTAAAGGCTCAAAGGCTCCCACAACCCTTCCTCTCACTCATCTACTCTGTACCATTCCCCAGTGTTCTGAGCCTGCCACCGAAAAAAGCTTTGTCCCCCCCTGAAAGTTGCATTAGGGGCAACCACATGACTTCTTTTCTTGACTATAGCCAGCGTCCTCGACATTTTGGTTCAGACTTTTCATAAATTCAACCTTGCTTCTAACCTTTTGAAACTGTCTGAAATCCGGTTGGTTCAAAGGTCAAACTAATACATTCTCCCAACATTTGTTGGGACATTATTAAGTTGATGGGCATTCCCTTTTGACATTCACACTGTTATTATTCTGACATTGGATATTGCAACACGGTACACTAACATATAACAGAATGTAGTAGCTGCACAAACAATTGTATAGACAAAAGTATTTCATTGTAAACTAATGCGTTTGGAAGGCATGACTTCTACGTGTCATCCAAGAGAAGCGCACACACATTATAAAATGATGACTACTTATACCAAAATTCATGGCGAACCTCCCGCCCCACTCCGAAAAAAGACCAAAGGTGTAAAAGCTGGATATGCATCTGGGAATGAGAGAAGACAGATTAAGGGCCTAATTCACAAGTGTTTTATGATGGCAAAATCCCATTGAAAAATGATCTGTAAGTTACGCCATAAGTGGTTAGAGTATAATGAAAAGTCATGGTGCATAAGGAGAACAATGGATGCATAACATCTACAGGTAAAACAGGGATCAAAATTAAGGTTGGATAAGCAGGAACTAAAAGCAGCTCCTAGGTAACCAGCATTGACCAGGAGCTACAATGGCGGGACGAGAAGCCAGTACATAGCATTTCACAAATCTAACTTCCACATAAGATACAAAAATATAATTGTCCGTTATTTTGATACTCCTTATGTCATACATCTTACCCCTTGTCCAAAACGTGGGGAAGGGAGAGCCAGGCTACTGCATCCTGACACATTATTTGCGAACACTTCTTTCTTTTCTTGAGCGCTATCCCACACCCCTTTTTGTATTAGTTGTGAGGTTTGGCAATAGGTTTCTTAGTATAGGCCCTCTTGATTTGACACATCACCACTAGGACTGCCTTCTTTTTCATTTGATATTTGATGCTTTCTCCCATCTTAGATTTAGGTTTGGATTATGTGTTCTTCCACCCTACATACAGCCTTTACTGTTCAATGAACACCTTTGAACTGTGATCACTTGCGCCTGTCTTATTTGTTGTCACTACGAGTTTCACATATATGGTGTCAGGTGTGGGATCACACTCAATTGAAACAAATTGGGGAACCCTACAATTTCAAAAGCTTAGTCATAGAACCTCCAACCCTTCCATTGCCACCAACGAATCAATAGGGTTTGATATCAGTAGTAGTAGGGAAGCCATTATTCCCCCTGTGAAGAGAGGAATGATTCCTATGGATTTAGTTTTGATTCCCCCTTCGGGATGTTACACCTGTTTAGCCCCAAAATCTGGCTTAGTATGGAAGTTCGGGATAGACATTTTAGCGGGCATTATTCACACAGACTTCTGAGGAGACGTAGAAGTTATCTTACAGAATCATGGCAAAGTCCCTTTTGAGATACGTCTGGGAGACCAAATTTCACAGGGAATTTTGGCGAGAGCTCTGTTCGCTCATTTCCAAGAAAGTGAACCAGATGAAACAGACAGAGGTAACTTAGGCTTTGGAAAAGCTGATAAAACCCCTACCATCAAGGGGGGGAAACTAGAAGAACCCACCATCTATCCCGACTCAGCCTTTGCTCAGCGAAATGATTGAACCCTCGCTGAAGCTTTGAAGGCAGAGAGAAGGGAAGTCCCTTTTTCTTCTTAAAAGTGGGGTTACTTTACCGAAAAGATACCTCCCCTGAAGGGTTAGTAAAAACACAACTGGTAATACTTAAATGTCAATGAAAGGTAGTGCTAGAGATCGCACATTCCTATCTTACGGGAAGACATTTGGGCCAAGCAAAAACCCAGGCACATATTAGTGGAAAGCTTTACTGGCCAGGTATCTACGCTGACATAAAACATTCATACAAACCTGCGAGATATGTAAAAGGACCAACACGCATGTTCCATTACGTGCCCCTCTGAACCCATTGCCAATTATATAAGTCCCCTTTTTGCAAATTGGCATGGACATAATAGGACCTCTGGAAACATCTAAATTGGGCAACAAATATGTCCTGGTGATCGTGAATTATGCGACCCGATACCCCAAGTAATTCCCAATGCAAAATAATACCACTCAACAAATCTTGAAACATTTAGCGTATTTCTCTAGTGTTGGCTTTCCCAAGGAAATACTAACCGATCAGGGTTCACATTTTATGAGTAAGCTTATGGCCGAAGTCAAAGAGCTACTCCATATTACCACCTTGCGAACGCCTGTGTACCATCCCCAAACCGATGGTCTAGTAGAAAGATTCAATAAGACCTTGAAACTAATTCTAGACAAAGATGGGAAGGACTGGGACCGAATGATCCCATGGTGACTGTTTGCAGTGAGAAACCACCCCCAAAGCTTCCACAGGGTTCTCTCCCTTTGCGCTACTCATACTCCGGGAATCCCGTGAAGAACGCGAGGAAGCCCCCATTCTAATATCCCAATCCGCCACTAGAATGCAAGAACACTTGAAAGTAGTCCGGGACTTGGTTTGTACTCACATGGGAAAGGCCCAAAACCAGCAAAAGCCCAGTTACGATAAGGAAGTCCAGTTACAATTTTCTTTAAGACAGAAAGTACTGTGCGAGTCCTAGAAAGTACTCATCTGTGAGTCCTACTGCACCTATATGGCCAAGTATACCCTGCAATGTGAGCCCAAGTGTACTCTGCAATGTGAGCCCAAGTGTACCCTGCGATGTGAGCCCAAGTGTACCCTGCGGTATGAACTCTATAACGCTGGCACTCCTAACCGGCTACCCCCAACAACGCCTGCTCCAGCAAACCAGGACTAACCACCTTTATCACTCCTGGTGTTAACTGCCCCTTGGAACCTAGCCCCACAAACTCTTCCAAGCCCGACCACTTTTCCCCGATGACCTAACCAAGGGGTACTGACAAATCCCAGTATATGGGCCAGAGAAGGAAAAAAATGCCTTTTCTACACCCCTAGGGTTATTACAGTTTAAAGTCCTCCCTTTCGGCCTACATGGTGCACCAGCTAAGTTCCAAAATCTTATGGATAACATCCTACAACCTTATTCAGACTTTTGTGGAGCTTACATTGCTGATATCGTTATTTATAGTAAGACCTGGGAAGACCATCTCTTCCATCTTTATACCATCAGGAAAGTCCTTAGGAATGCTGTTCTAACTGCAAATCCAGCTAAATGCAGCTTAGCCCAATTCGCCGTGAAATATCTTGGCTTCTTTGTAGGAAACGGAACTGTACAGCTCCAACATGAAAAGGTAAAAGCTGTCTTGGATACTCCAATGACCAAGACCAAAAGAGACCTTAGAGCTTTCCTTGGGTTAATAGGTTATTACCATAGGTTTTCCCCAAACTATTCAGATAAAATTGCCCTTTTGACAGACAAACTTCAGAATGCTGGTACCCAGAAACTTAAGTGGAGCGAGGATGACAAGGTATGCTACAACATCCTAAAGCAAACACTATGCCAAAACCCAATCCTGAAGGTAGTTGACTTCTGGAAGGAGTTTGTGTTATTGTGTTATTGACGGACGCCTCCCTTACAGGATTAGGAGCCGTCCTGTCTCAAATTTGCGATGGACTCGAACACCCTATACTATACACCAGTTGCAAATTATTCCCATGTGAGGAAAACTACTTTGTGGTGGAACTAGAGGGCCAAGCCTTCAAGTGGGCCATTACCCATCTCAGGTACTATCGATTGGGAAGAAAGTTCACTTTGGTTACAGACCATTCACCCTTAGTCTGGTTTAGCCAATGCAGAGAGTCCAACCCTCTGGTCATGCAATGGTTTATAGACCTACAACCCTATTTTTTTCACGGTGGAACACCGGAATGGAAAAGACCAGGGAAACGTGGATTTTCTCACATGGAGGAAGGGTATGCGAGAAACCTGAAACTGACGGTGTCTCTCTAGCTAGTCCCCGGGGATCTGTCATACAGGTAGCCAGGACATGGCCATCGCTATGGGATCCAGTTCATGGGGGTGGACCAGTGAAGGAGGATCACCTGGATGGCGGTCCTCGGGAAATTGGAGTTGGACACCGACGGGTGTTAGGAAAGATTTCGTAATTGTAGGTAATTTTCCTTCCATGTGGCAACCCCTAAACATTTTGCTGTTGTTTTTCACCTTGTTCTCCACTTTGCCAGAGAAGTGCAGCCTTCTGCCGCACTCCTCTGGGCTTTCGCTCCTTTCTTATGGGGAAACTGACATGCCCTTATGACAGTCAGTACCGGGAAACACTGTTTTCCGTAGTTTCTTTTATCATGTTGCGGCTTTCGTGCAACATGACACAAGAGGGCACTGTAAGCTAAGTTACAGCTCTCTTGGGTCTCCAGCCTTCTACAGGCCCTAGATACTCTTTTAGGATTGTAACTGATCGGTGCAAGTGATTCACGGACGGGAATGGTGGCAGCGATCGTTTCTTGTGTTTTGAGCTCCTTTTGGCGTTCTAAGCGTGTTTCTCGCGCTTAACCCAAAATGGTGGCCTGGCTCCCAAAATGGCCAGACCACGAGGCTCCTTTGTCCTGTCCGCTGACCGTCTTGCTCCCTTCACCTTCCCCAGGTCGAGCCGACCCAGGGCCTTCCTTATTTGGGCATGTACTTTCCAGCGAAACCCAGATGTTTTTGCGGGCTTCTACATGTCTTGTGTGTGCCTCCAGGATGTGGGCTGGGATGTCTGGTCCCAATACACATCCTGTGTGCCAGAGAGTCTAGGGTGGTGTGAATGCCTGGGACCACTGTGGTCCGTGATTGGTCCACGAATGGTGTGAGTGTTGATGAGCGGATCTCCCATTGGGTCCCCTCTGTTTTGGCACAAAGGGAACCGTGGATAAGAGGGGGCTGGAAACACCACTACCATGTCGATCTCCCGAACGAAGGAATACAGGAGCCAAGTATCCTGCAAACAAGAGGCTGAACTGAGGAATCGCTGGTGACCCGCTGAAGGACTTCTCCTCTGCAATGCTGTCGTCTTGTGAAACCCTTTTCACCTTTGATCGAACCAGAAGGCCTGTACTGGTACTTCGACCCTTGGAATAGCGGGAACAGCTATTCTCGGCATCTTCACCATCTCCTGCCAGTAAGCCTTCGGAAGCGTCTCTGGGCCATCCAGCTGACTGACCAGCTTACACGGGAGTCTTGCTCTGTAACCGCTGCCAGGTTGTGTAGTATTTCGAGTCCTTGTCACTCTCACACGCTTCGTACACTTGCCGTTCCCAGGTCTGAAGTGAGTAGTGTACATTTGGCTCAGATACACACGGCCGCTCCGTTGCCCTGCTGTGGTAACAAACTGTGCGAGTTTCTTCGATTGGGACGTCTTTTTACTCAACACGACGACGAGACGTTCCCTGCTCTTCTGAACCTGCCAGCTACTGAAACTGACGCGGAGAAGCCTGGGTCTGCTTGCATCGGGGACCGGTGAGTAGCATAGCTAGGAACTGGTCGCCCTCCTGCAGGAGCCCATAGCTTTTCCCCGCTGTGTCAAAACAGCATCCTTTTCCTTACTCGCGCTCTGCTTCTGCCCACAGTGGAGGCTGCGCTTGAGTCGCGGAACTTGTCCTTCTTCATTTGTGCACTAAACTGAACTGCCTGATTTCCTTCGAAGAGGCTCCCCTTTTGCCCGTTGGCACCAGCACGTGCAGGTACTTTTGAGCACAAGGCTCCACTCTTCGCAGGGCTCGGACTTCCTATTAGTTAGGTGCCTCTGAAGGCGGACTGGGTCTAAGCATTATTTCGCACTGCCTGTTTTCCTTCCCTTTTAGGTGGACTACACATTTCGTGCATATAACGCTTGAGACTTGTTGTATTTGTATATATATTGTATTGGTATGGTATGTGTTGGTTTACTATTGTTATATTGTGATTTTCTCGCTACGGTCATTGTTTTAAAGGCCTTGGAATAAATGTGTATATATTTTTAATATAGCACCTGTTTGGAGTAGTTTGTAAGTGTCCTTGCTTTGTGTGCTCATTGCGGGCTTTCAGTCACCCTCACCCCTCTTGAGACCTAGTCTTGACCGCCGCGATCGCTACCTTGATTGGTCTGGCTCGTCCAGAGGTTACCCTGTTCCAAGTAATTAGGTTGGCCTTCTGAACATCTGCGCCACCAGGACAGAATTCAGAAATCCGTCTTAACGGGTGAGACGCGATATCCCCCTTCCTTTAACACCTTTACCCCCTCGTCTCATGTAGGATATTCCAAACCACTGCCCCCCTTTTTAACGTTAATACTTTCACACAACACAATGGACAACAGATTACCACCAGAGCCATTTACCTGACATGTCCCAATACAAGGGTCAGGCAAAGACAGGCAATTGATAAAAATAATACATACCTGAGGCCCTTTCCCTTCCCAACAGGGATAAACGTTAGCGCCAGAGAGCACAGTACGAGTGAGGCAAGCATGGCAGACAGAACAACAAGAAAGTTAATCCAGTGTGGCAGTTCAAGAGAAGGAGAAAGGTGGCAGGAAGCAAGAAGGTGGCGAAAAGAGAAGTGACCTTGCCCTTTTCGTTCCAGGCCCACAGAATCTTTGTGGAAGAGAGCCCACACAGCGAACAATAGCACAATTGTCTTGGGGCAGATGTCAATGGTACACGGGGCAAGACTATGCCAATAAATAGGAGCAAGGGAAGCTCCTGCACCCGTGGTACCGGCCTTGACTCCATAGAAGCCCAAAAGCCAAGCGGTTCATCGCAGCCCGTAAGTTGAGGGGAGAGCTGATGAGAACCAGGCTGTGCTGAATGATTCTCACAGAAGTGGCAAGTTTGAACCTTGTTCAATGAACTTTGAATAAACTGTAAGAGTATTAAGGTGAGACAGCTATAGAGGGTGACAGGCACCACGTCGGTGCTAAACTGAAGATATCCCCATATGAAGGAAACTACAGATTCACCCGATGGCGGTCGCATTTCAACTTAGCTAAGGACTCTTCCCTTGTGTTGCCATGCTGTGATTTCCCTTGGCTTCGATAAGCCCTCTTTCCTTGTCCCTCTCGGACCCTCGTTAGTTTCTCCCTTCTGTTTCACCCTCTCTTGTGTCTCGCTCATTCTGCGCGCCACTTTGGCGGTTTAGTTCCTCTCTCTCTTCCCGCGTGTCCTTCCGCGTTACTCTCACTGTCTCCCTCTTAAATTGCCCTCTGGGCCCCCTGCTTCTATCCTGCACTCGGCGGATATTCCGCCCTGTGGATTTCTCTGTCCCCAGCTGCACGGACCATTTACTATCGGTCCGGGACATCTTCACTTCGCTCCTGGATCACGGAACAGAATGCTCCTCTCGTCTGGGAGACTCCATCAGCCCCACAGATCATCAGGTTTTTTTTGCCTGTCTAAGGCTTTTTCCCCTCCTGGATACTGCGGGACCGGGGCCACTGGTCTCTTTTCATCCAACGACCAGAGTGGCAGCGTCCCGCAGTAGGTCTTATCTCTATAAAAAGAAACCAGGGTTCAAGTACTAACGGAGAAAGAAGCACCCTGTAGAGGAGACCTGTAGCTCAGGTGAGGAGTTGGATGTAAGCTCAGTCTACAGTAGTGATTCTGACAAGAGGAGAGAATCAGAATAAATAATTAGTGAAATAAAATAAATAAGGAGGCAGTGCAGGAGAGTGGTAGGGGGAGCAGGTGCCTGGCCCGAATGACAGAGGGTGGCCAGGTGCACGATGCAGAGAGAGAAAACAGAGTCAGCAGGGGAGAAGAGGGCAAAGGAAAAAGCGAAGAGGAAAGTCTTGCCGGAACCGGAGATGATTCTCCTCAAGTTTCAAGGTGGCCGGGAGGCTGTTCCAATGGGAGGCCCCAGTCGAAGATAGAGGTCTACCCACAGCTCGTTTCTTTGAAAAACAACTTACCCTGAGGGAGTTAGAAGTAGGGGACCGAAGGGCTCGAGAATGGAGGTATTTACGAAGGGATAGTTGAAGGTATTTTGGACCCAGGCCCCAGAAAGCCTTGTCGACAATGCAGATGCTTTTAAATGTAATCCTTGCGTCCACTGGGAGCCAATCAAGGGATTTCAGACCTGGAGAGATATGATCCCAGGGCTTGAGGCCAAGGGCAAGTCTCACAGTCATGTTCTGGATTAGTTGTAAAGGGCGGAGAGTGGTGGCAGGTAGATTTAGAAAGAGGCTGTTACAGTAGTCCAACCTAGAAAGAACTAGAGCTTGGGAGACAGTGAGCTTCTGGGGGATGGAGAGGAAAGGCAGAGTACCTCTAAGCAGGTGCAGTAAGAAGTTTGACTTTTTAGAGACTTCAGAGATGTGTGCGGAGAAGGAAAGTGAGGAGGCAAAGATTACCCCGAGGTTCTTAGCTTCGCAGGTGGGGTAGGAGGAGGGCTAAAGGAGGCTGGCTAGAGAGTGAGGGGAAGAGATCATTGGAGGCACACCAATTTTGAATGGCAATTAGGCAATCAGAGATGAGGGAAGGAGAGGAGGTGGCTGAGGGAAGCCTGAAAATGAGTTGAGTGTCATCAGCGTAGCACTGGAAGCATGAGCAGAAAAAGGAAATGCAGTAGGCAGGAGTTGCCAGGTATTGGTTATAAAGCCAGGGCGAGAGGTTAGACCCCTGGAGAACACCACAGGTAGAGAGGGAGATGGAAGATAGGTAGGATCCAGGTTGTACCTGGGATGGTCGATCAGAAAGGAAAGAGGTCAGCCAGGCCAGAGCCTGGTCAGTGATGCCCAGGTTGTCACAAAGACGATTGAGCAGTGTGGTATGGTTGACCGTGTCGAAAGCAGAGGAGCGATCAAGTAGGATGAGGACAGAGGGAATGTTAGAGTCAAGGTTGGAAAGCAGATGTTCAGGAAAGCAGTTTCCATGCTTCTGGCAGCTCTGAAACCAGCCATCTTTTCAAGGAGCTTACCCAAAAAGGGATTAATGGAAATTGGGCAATAGTTAGCCAGACAAGAGGGATCAGCAGTGGATTTCTTGAGGAGAGGATGCACAAGGGAGCGCTTCAGGTGGGGGAGATCCAGAGGCAAAGAAGAGGTTGCAGAATTCGGACAGGGCCGCAGCGAGGGTATTCATGTGGTCCTTAATGATTTTAGAGGAACAGGGATGGACCTGTTTTGATGAAGCTTTCATAGATTAGACTTGTCTAGCGACCTCATCAGGGGAGAAAAGAGGAAAGGAGGAGAAAGGGGGGGGTGGCTGCGGGAGGATCAACAAGTTGAGAAGGAGAGGGGAGGGGGAGAGGGGAGGAGCCGAGGAGAGGGTGGACAAGATGTCCTGGATTTTAGAAATAAAGTGAGAGGCAATGGCATTGCAGAGAGCCTGGGAGGCAGGAGGAGGGGTGGAGACTGCAGCAGGGTTGGCCAGCTCCTTGCAGATTTCAAAGAGTTCAGCTCAGTTGTTAGATGCTGCAGAGATGTGGGTTTGAATGTGGACTCTCTTCTTGGTGCGGACAGTGAGTTGGTATTGCCTTTGGAGCAGGCGGCAGGCCAGTTTGTCAGAGGATGAGCAAGAAGCCCTCCATTTCCCCTCAGCCGCCCTACACTTATGTTTAAGTGTAGCTAGGTCAGGGGCATACCATGAATTGCACTTGGCTTTGGACTTCAAACGGATCCCCATGACAGGGGCAAGACCATCGAAAGTAGCAGAGATAAAGGAGTAGAGCAGGGACAGGGCTGTGTCAGGGTGTGAGTCACCTGGGTGGAGGGGGGGAGAAGGTGGCAGCGAAAGCCTCGACTGACACACGCTTAATGGGCCGGATGTCAGAGAAGGTGGGTGGTAGGCTTGGCTTGAGGGGAGGAGATGGAAAGATGAGAGGAGAGGAGGCAGTGGTCACTCCAGGAGAGAGGAGTGGTGAGGAGAGAAGAGAGGGGTGGCCGGTGGAGATCAAGATATCAAGAGTGTGACCAGCAGAGTGAGTCGGGCTGGAGGGGAGGATAGAGAACAGAGTGAATTTCAGAGATGCTGAAGAGCTCAGATGAGGAACAGGGAGAATCAAGATGGATGTTGAGGTCACCAAGGAGGAGAAGTTGAGGCCAGGAGGGAGGAGGAGAGGTCTACACACTCTGATAGAAAATAAGTTATTTGACCGGGGGCTGGTAGATAGTAGCAACAGTAAGAGAGTGGGTAGGAGAGAGAGAGAGCCTGCAGACAAGGCATTCAAAATAAGAGTAAGTCTGAGTGGGGATGATAGAGGCAGGAATCCACTCAGGGAAGTTCAGGGTTTACACCCCTTATGTGCCAGTTGGAGCTGTGGCGGAGAGCAACTTGTAACCGGCTGTGACAGAGCTGGCTGTGAACCACGTTTCGGTAAGACCGAGGACATCAAGGTCAAGTTCTTCTAGAAGGTGGCAGATATCAGAGGAGTGTTTGACAGCAGAGCGAGAGTTGAGACTTTCAAGATGAAGAAGGTTGCCGGCCTTAAAGACCTTCCGGGAAGGAGTACAAATCAGAGGTACGCCCTGCGCAGGTGTAGAGAGAGCTTGAGATGAGGCAGAGGAGGAGGGAAAGGAGGGCAAGGGAGGACAGTAGGGGAGAGCTGGAGAAGAGAGGATGTTGATGAGGCGAGGACTGCCTTATATTTGATTTGATGGTTGATGTTTGCTCCCATCTTAGGTATAGGTTTAGATTAGGTGTTGTGCCACCCTATATACAGCATTTACTGTTCAATAAACATCTGTGAACTGTGATCACTTGCATCCGTCTTACTTGTCACCATGAGTTCCTCACACCATACAGCAGCACCTGCTCTGCACTCTCCAGCATCACCTGCTCTGCACTCTCCAGCACAGTGGCATAGGAGAGTCTGTAAACCCAGAAGACCAGCATCACCTGCTCTGCACCCTCCAGCATCACCTGCTCTGCACTCTCCAGGACAGGGGCATAAGAGAGTCTGTCAACTCAGAAGCCCAGCATCACCTGCTCTGTACTCTCCAACAACACCTGCTCTGCACTCTCCAGCATCCCCTGTTCTGCACTCTCCAGCATTCCCATGCTCTGCACTCCCCATCATCCCCTACTCCCCACTCTCCAGCATCACCTGCTCTGCACTCTCCTGCATCACCTCCTCCCCACTCTCCATCATCACCTACTCCCCACTCTCCAGCATCCCCTGCTCTGCACTCTCCAGCATCCATTGTTCCCCACTCTCCAGTATCCCCTGCTCCCAACTTTCCCGTATCACCTGCTCTGCACTCTCCAGCATCACCACAGTGGCAGCTTTTCTTCATCAATGTTCATTCAGCCATGTTGCAGCTGTCCCCCCGTTCCCTTCCCCAAGCTTGAACTATTCGGGATCAACAGAAAGTTCAACAAAAAGTTCTTCTGATTCACACAGTTAATACAACATCTTTTTGGGCTTCCCTCTGCATTCCTTTTCCTAGAATCAACAGCCTCTTGAGATATAGTTCACGCTGCAATTCCAATGTTCTCTGGTCCCAGACCACAGTTTCATACAGTTTGTTCCACAACTTTACACACAACTCTCTTGCTTTATGCTTGCCCAGGTATTGCCTTCTCCAACATTTCCAAGACTGTTATATTACACCAGACATTCATATCGGAGACTTTTGAATGCACATATATAACTTTCCTCTATGTGTGGCCACTCGGATACCTTGGCTGTCATGGGATCGTGCCCCGGACACTTGTCTTTAAAGTTCCTCTAATATTTTGGAGTCTCCGCTCGCTCTTCCTGTCTCGCACAGCTCCCCACTTGTGCATTACTTTTAGCTCCACTTCAAGCTTCACACAGCTCCCCTGTTAGAGATATTTTCACTTTCAACAGAATCTTTCCACAACGTGCAAACGTACACACTACCATTCCGTTACTTTGTTTCCTTCGCGCTCATACGACTTTTGCACATTTACAGTTCACAATAGACAATTGAAGCTTTCTCTTCAGCGCGTCTTTCACCCTATGCTTGTCCTTCTTTATCACATATCATATCACGTGCTTCGGGTCTTTCAGCAACCGTTATCCCTTCTGACTTTGAACTCACTAGTTGTGATCAGAGCAGATATTGCGGTTCTGTGTCAAGGTCAGGAACTCCTTGCTCGCACTTCCGACGCTCTGACACACCTGGAAAGCCTCTCTGGCCCAGGGGAACGATAACCTTCAAGGATTCTGTCCTTAAAGAGCAGCTTTCCACGTCATCCCCTTCTGGGTCCTTGGAGACACAGCTCCCTCAGTACTCTCTCTGGCCCTTTTTAAAACGCAGCATCTCAGTGTATCGGCCCTCTGTTCTCTGCCAGCCTTTCTCAGGGTGCTCAGGCTTTCTCAATAGCATTTTAGCTCAGTCTCTGACTCAGGTTCCTTCCCCCGGCTCCTACTCGTTCCCCCTTTCTCTTGTGGTTACTCCTTTCTACACACCTGAGGAGTATTAACTGGCTTCAGGTGGCTACAATGACCATTCAATGCCTGACTTCGCCTGACCTTGTTATCGGGACATTCATAAAAACAGTAGAGTTCTTTTGAGTGTAGCTGGTCCATCTGGCTTGTATTGTGACTGTTTAAAGGGAAAAACAGGGGTCTGGCTGACAGTTTGTCATGTAGGCTGAGGGGATGTCAGATGTGGGTATTTGGAAAGGGAGGATACCATGTCTCACCTTTGTGTACTCCTTCCCCAATCCCAGAGGAACCTCCACCCAGATGATCGTCCCTCGCTAGTCCGCCCCCAGGGTTGGGATCCAAAAGCCATGGCCCTCCCCTGGCCACCTGTTTCGAAGATCCTCCGGTAGTGGGAAGGGAAAAACCCTCAGGTTTTTTACACCAGCATCACTTGCTCTGCGCTCTCTGGCATCAGCTGCTCTGCACTCTCGAGCATCACCTTTTCTGCACTCTATAGTGGCATACTGTAAAGACTAGAGACGGGTATCTGTACTTCTGCCCTCTATATAGCATAGTAGCACCCCAGCCAAGGTTCTCTATATGATAGCTGTGGACGGGCAACCAAGGCCTAAGCTCTCAGAATGTGATGCAGGCTGGTTCTTAAGTACAATGAGCCCCCAAACCCCCACAAAGGAATGTATACACACTATGTTATGTGCTAACACAGTTCTTTATATGAAAATATGGTTCAGAGGGATATACACAATTAATAACCCACTTTGTACTATGGTAATGGAAGGAAGGGAAGGGAAGGGAAGGGAAGGGAAGGGAAGGGAAGGGAAGGGAAGGGAAGGGAAGGGAAGGGAAGGGAAGGGAAGGGAAGGGAAGGGAAGGGAAGGGAAGGGAAGCACTTGACCACGAGCTGGACATCAGATCTTCACTTCGTCATTGTCCTTGTGACGTCTTTGTTGGCTTCTTGTGGCGGGAAACCCACCAGCGGTCTTTTCTCAGTAGCCAGCGACCTTGACTTTCTCCGGTGGGACAAAATGGTTGACGGTGATGGCAAGGGAGCCATTGTTAAAATGTTCTTAGGCGATGCAGAGTGTTTCTGCTCCATGTGTCGAGCAGCACAGCGTCAAGAAGTCCTCACTTCTGGACGACCCGACTCGACTGGCTTCCAGCGAACATGGATATCTTCTGAACCTTGTCGATGGCAATGGGCTTGATGTCCCGGCACTTTCCCCAAGATTCCCGGCAGACCCCTTTTCGGGGCGTCAGACTCACAGAGCTATGTTGGTGTCTAGAATGAGACACACATTATGCAGCATGGCCCACGTTTAGGACCATGCATGCCACGGCACCGTGCAACTATGCCTTTGCACAAAATGGCAGACACTGTTTGTAGAGGATGTGGGTCCCTCACATGGCCCTAACTATACCACAGCACTGACCTTGGTTATATTAGAAAATCCCTGTGTCAAAATCTCTTTCATGATCAGTAGGGAAACGCTGACAACTATATGTGTCCTTTTGTCTATTTTTAGTTCGAATACATTTCAGCCTGACGCCGTCTGTCTGCGTGGGGCGTGAGCTACCTGCTAGATCCATGATTAAACACATGGCATTAGGGGATTCATCCCCATAAGGTAAGAGCTCTTCCTGACAATTGACACACAGCTGAGCATTTTTCTCCCAGCACTCCAACTGGGTTTACCTCTGTTCCTTTGGTCCGCCATAGGAGGATAGGACCCCTCGCTATCATCATTCATTTGACAGGGCGCACAGGGCACAGTACCTCCCACCAATCAAGAGAGGGCAACTTACTGCAGCAAACAATTACTGACAGTAAGCGTTACGATAATGAGATTGCAGATTGTCGCATTCTTTAGCTCCCACTTAATGAGCCTCTAATAAGATACATTTAAATTATGTACTAATCTCCTTGAGATCACACCATATTCTAATTCACACAATCAATGTCATTATTCTCTGACAGATATCCTCTGTACACAGATAACACATCATCCCCCCGTCCTGAAGAAGGCCTATCCTACTTAAGCTCCAACAATTAGCCTTATCTGGCCGAAACACTAGAGTGTCGACAACCTCCTTTTGTAATATTCAGTGTTCAGTGTTGCACTGTTTTTCTGTACTCCAGAAATGCACAACGTTCTGTATGGCACATGTTTTGTTGTAAATGTGTCGTTGAATATGAAAGAAACATTTATTGTATTTGTTTAATCCTTGTTATTTGATTGGGTGGTACACATCTGTACTACAAATTTGAAAGTTTGTTTTGGTTTTTACTTACGAAAAATTGTTATGTTTAATAAATAACCCAGGGTCAAAGACTTTCTTGACCTAACATTAAAAGTTGAATTCTGTTTTTGTGTAGGAGCATATCAAAGGACTTTGTGTGTGATCTCTCACCCTGATTGTTCTGGATTACTTAATCAAAAGTAAGACAGACACAAGTGACCACAGTTCAAGGGTGTTTATTGAACTTTCACATGGGTGTGATAGACGCCTATCTAAACATAAATCTACACATGGGAGCAAGCTACGACCATCAAATAATAATAATGCAGTCCTTGTGGAGTCTTGTCAAAATAAAAGGGCCTATACTAAAAAACCTATTACCAATCCTTACCACTAAACTACAAATAATGTGGGGTAGTGTTCATGAAATTACATGCTATGCTATGGATTTTCAGCATGGGGCAAGGCAGTTCACTTGAGCGAAGCACACACTCTGGCTTCTACGGCACAAGGATACAGTTCCATTACCAGCATCAGGACCTTCTGTGTCCAAGGGCCTCATTACGTGTCCGGCGGTGACCCTGCCGGTGCTTCCAGTGGGTTGCCTCTGGACTCATAACATTTTACCGACAGCTAGCTTCCCGGTGCCACAGGGACATTACAAGCCCCGGCGGACTGGCAAGCTGGGTGCCGGAAAATATTAGTCCCCATTCCTGTAGAGTCTAAAAGGACTCTACAGGAATGGTTTCACTGAAGTATTGGCACGGTTACTAGCGATGCCGATGCTTCTGTGATGAGTCTGCCTACCGGGGCCTCAGTGCCGGGCCGGCTCAGACCTGTCTGTCACAGTGGCCCCGTCAGGCTAACTCGTATGGTGGCGGTCTGGAAACAAGGGTGCCGGTGAGCTTACCGGCACCCTTGTTTCCACTTTGCCACACTCATAATGAGTCCCCAAGTCTCTTTACTTCTTAAAAGTCTCTTGATTCAGATGGCCTGATGTACACAAATAATATACAAAGTTCTTTTCTTCTTACAATTATTCAATTTAGGTACTTCACCCCGGATCCTCCTCAGCCAGACTCTGATCCTTCCTCTGTTCCAATTAGTCTCCCTTAGTCGGGCTCGGACCAATTGCAGTTCACATTAAGCTATGAAAGACTTTCGAATGTGCCCGGGATTTAGCTTGACCTATTGCAGGATCACTTCAATCTCAAAATTACCTTTCCAACAGTTAGCATCAGTTGGATACCTAACAGAGATTTTCGAATGAGCACCTATGTGGTGCTGGACCATTCTGTCTTCAGTATCTTTCTTGGCTCCCCAAAGTTCAGTCACTCCTTTGGTTTTCAATTATATTTGTGTTGCTCATTACATGCATTTCACACATTGTACAAAGGTCTGAAAAGGTCAAGGGCACTTCCCTCATTGCAACCGTCTCTGGTCTCACTGGGCCTCATTACGACCGTGGCGGTCCGGAAATAACGGTGGCGGTAAACCCGCCGCCACCGTTGTTTCCGGACCGCCTGATCCCGACCCCTGCAGGCGGGAGGTGATGTTCCCGCCAGGTCTGACCTGGCGGGTTTAACACCGCCCGCCTGCAGGCGGACGAGGAAACACCGGCAGCATTACAAGATGCTGCCGGTGTTTCCATGATCCCGATTCCCATTGAGTCCCATAGGACTCAATGGGAATGGGGATTTACACCATTCCGCCTCCGTGATTCCCGGAAAACCGGGGTTGTGATGCCCCGGTAATTCCGGGAATCACTGAGGCGGAATGGTAATACGAGTCCGGCGTTAACCAGGCGGTTTTACCGCCTCGGTTAACGCCGGACTCGTAATGAGGCCCACTGTCTTTCTCCACGTATTAAATCGCCATCTCAGAACTGCTGTTTACTTTTGTGTTTTGCCTTGCTTGGAGTGTGCTTTTGTGCTCCGCCTTTTATCTGTGTGGGTAAGTGTGATGGAAGTTCGGTGTGTGTGTGTGTGTAATGATCAGTAATTGCCTGCCCTTACCTGACCATTGTATTAGGACATGTCAGGTATACGGCTCTGGTGTTAGTCCGTTGTCGCTCACGTAAGCTTTCCGTGAGACAGTGTTGGTGTCGGGAAAGAGGGGGGATTGAGTTCCTAGGTATCCTACCTTGTAGGATGGGGAAAAGGTGTTACAGGAAAGGGGATACCGCGTCTGGACATCCTGTGTCCCCCTTCCACTCCCCGAAGACCCCCCCATCCAGGTGAATCTCCCGCCCTGGACCACCCCCAGAAACTGGATCCAAAAGCGACTGGCCACCTGGATGACATATCCCTGGGGACTAGTGGGCGAGACACCTTCAGGTTTCTCACAGTTCGCCAACTTGTTTCAATTGAGTCACATCCCATTGCTGACACCATATGCAAGGGATGCATGGTGCCACAAGTAGACACTGACACAAGAGTGCATATTTAAAAACCTTTATTTGTGTATTTTTAATGGGGTTGGGAAGACTCCTAACTTACCCTAACGCTAAATGGGAGTAATCACAAACATAAAATAAGAGGTGAATACTTTATTCCATTTTCACCATTTACATCAGAATATGACACAATACAATTAGAAAAATAGAAAATGTTTTTAAAAGAGAGTCGTCGGCCTCAAGTAAAAACAATACAGTTCATAATACAGAAATTAAGCTGTTAAAATATACACAATTTGATAAAGCCTAACAATTTCTTTCATGCGTTTAAAAACCTCAGTGATATACTTAAATAAGTTGTTAATAAAGCAGCCATCAACACAAGACAGAACAAAATTCATGGCATCAATCACATGCCTAATATTATTCGCCCTGAAGTGGCTCCTTAGCCATGCACGTCTGAGATCTAGAAACTTTCAGCATATAAATAAAACACGAGTTATATCCTCATCTGCCCCACTTCCGCAAGTACAGAGCTTTGTATTGAACATCCATGTCATCCGATCCCTTAGTGGCAGAACATTCAGATGCATCATCGCAGTGAGGTGTCATTGCATCGGGGAGCGAATGACACTCAGTGAAAAGTCCTCGCGACATGCCCTCTTCAGGTGTCCAGGAGAGACTAGATTTTTCATACTGTTTAACGGCAGATCAGATTCCCTCCTTCGGGCTTTCATAATCAGATATTGTTTTGTGATCTGGCCCCTCTTAATTCTTCAAAGTCGATATCCAATTTTCTACACAAACCTGTACACCTCTAATACCGGCGGTAGGTAGCATACGTTTCCCGATTTGCTAATTCTTCCATCACATTTGCGATATTGGGGTTCACTGCCGAAGCACAGTGAAGATTGCAAAAAATACTCTAGAAACCTGCATTCTGCCTGGACTTCAATATTTAGAAACCCGGACTCCAGCGCAAGAGGAGGCCCCTGGGTGCTGGGCACGACGGCCAGCAACTTCCTCAAATGGATAACAGATATATAATGTGTGATCCAGAGAAGTGTAAGCCACACTTCCCCAGATCTCACTCCCATACAATATGGTGGAATGAATATTGGCTTCCAACATCTGAATAGACTTATCAAATCAAAATCCCCCAAATTTATGATAGAATCACCTAATCCCTCCCAGACCTATCCTTAGGCGATTTTCTGTTGATGCTAAATGGGCAGGTCACAGACAACTGCTTGAGAATGCAACCCCCAAATAGCAGTATGAGTCCCCCTCGGATAGCTTCACCTTATCAATGCACCAGTTATAGGTGTTTTTATTTTTTCAACCCAAAAACAACGATCTTAGTTTTCTTCAAGTTTAATTTCAGATCATAACACGGAAACACAGTCCTGGTCAGTCTTGTCACAATAAAATGGCGTATACTAAAAAAAAAACAAATGCCTGCCCTTACTCTAAGACAATAAATGGGTGAAGGAATATGCATTTGTTGAAAAGAAAATGTTTGCGAAATACAACTGTCAGTGTGGCTGAGCAATCATCTCTCTCCACTTTTTGCATCATGTGGTAAGGTAGTACACTTGGATTGGGTGACACACACGGTATCCATTTAAAATTTTGAATGCACAATTTCGAATGCATTAATGTCGAAAAAAATGTCAATTTTGTTTTTATATATATTTTTTATTTTATTGTTTTTTTGGGGTTTAGTTAGTAAAATAAGGGTCAATTAAAAAAACGGTGGGTTCGGGGGGAACTCCCCCATTAAAAAATATATATATATATCGACATTTTTTTCCACATTTTTCATTCGACATTAAGGCATTCGAAATTATTACATTCAAAAATGTCACTAAAAACCAACACACACTGGCTCCAGACTCACGGATACAGTTCAAAGATCATGGACAAACTATTTCTTCAGAATCACTGTTTCCTCCAGGTCTCCCTCATCCGAGCTCAGACCTTCGTATCACAGTTCGTGGGGTTCTCTTCCCCAAGCTTTGTGTCACATTCACATTCACAAGGCTGCACTCCGTCGGGCTCAAGCCTCTCATTTACTCTTTCTTACTGTCGAAGACTTTGGAGTGTGTAAGGATTTTTCTGATACCTCTGCAAGACCACTTCGACCTTCACTTCCAATTAGCTTTTCCCTGACAACACAAAAGTTTCTTGGTTCTTTAAGATTTCACAAACCCAAAAAGAAAGTTCAACAAAATGTTTGCCAGATGACACTTTTTTTGCAATGCCTTCTGGTACTTGCAGTTTTCACTATCAGGTTCCCCTCAGTCGGGCACACACCTAGTTTCCTTTCTTTCTCAATCAGCTCCCCTCAATCGGGCGCAAGCTGTTGTCATCTCTGGATTAACATTTAACAGTTTTGCAATGTCTTTCTTGTCAGCGTGATACCACAAAGGCTTTCGACTGTACTGCTTCTTACGGTAAAACAGCTTCGCTATTTTGTATCGCGCTGCGTCTTTAACCATAAACAAGAGTTTTTAATCAATGTTACTTTGCTTTTGTAGTTGTTTTCTAATACTGCGAGTCCCAGACTGCTGTTCCTCTTGGGCACTTCTTTTTTTCTGGCTTTTTAACCTTGCTGCCCTTCTAAACTATGACTCCCAAAATGCTGTTCCCCTTGCATTAAACTTATGTCTCTTTCTCCTTTTCCAGCCATACACACGCTTACCAGGTTCCTCTCTTCCTCTGGTCATGAGACTCACCTGGATAGCAGGATTTCTAGGTGGAGGTCAGGGTCTCCCCACCTGCCTCTCAAGCACCTGGGTTTCCTTACACCTACCCAGGGGAAGCAAGCTTTGCAGTGAACACAGCCAGCATGCTACAGTCTGCCTTCTTTGGCCCTTGGGAGACACAGCTCCTCACTTGCGCAGTATCCCCACACAGGCACTTGCTCAGCGCTTCGCCCTTCTGTTCTCCTCCAGACACTCTCCTCAGCTTCCTCTGCTCCCTCCTGCTTCTGGGCTCTCCAAGCCCTCTCTGCAGTTCAAGCCGTGTTAGTTTCCAAAAAATCTACCTTTGGCCTAGCCCCACATGGGCGAGCAATTTGTCAAACTGCAACTCTACACCATGGGGGGGTGGACCACTCTGGCCCCCCCTGCAAATGTATCTCAGGGCGAATGTGCACTGTGTTACTGTCAAATTGCTATGCTATGGACACACAAACATACCCTAATGCTAAGAATATACACAAGATGAAATAACATAAGACACAAAGAAAACACATGAATCAATTCAACAATAAAACACTTTTATTCATGCACAGTTCTGTGTGCATGATAAACAGTACTAGCAAAGCATACTGGCTTCTATGCAAGCAATCTAATATCAATTATCCAGTCCTGCTGGATCTATTGCTGGATCTATAATGCTAAAAACAATGCATGCCTATTAACAACAACTGCTAATAGCAAAATACATATGGCAAGTGTCAGCATTCAGCATTCCTCTCCACTCCACACCACACTTCACACTCTCTCTCTGAGACAATCCCTGTCTGATATCCCCTTCTATCAAACCAAGATCTCTGTGTGAGTGTATGTCCTAATTCCCCATTTGCATGTTTTATCAATCAGTTGGGCCTCATACTCAATCAGCAATACTGCCCATTTGTATGGTCGAGCTCTCAGCATGACCCGAGCCTCTCTCTCCTTTCCAGGTCCCTCTGCCAGCCATGCACAGAGCCTCTTTGCTTGGCCCCTCAGTTGTCTGGTCTCCTGCTAAAGCTCTGCCAGATCGATCTCATCTGCTCTCATCAGCTCTCCCAGAATGCTTCCCCAAGCTGCATGTCAGCAGATTCTCCAAAAGCCTCTCTGCCAAAATGCCGCTCCAAATGCCTCTCTCAATGCCTTTGCTTCTCCAAAACGTCTCTCCAAAAGCGTTCCAAACGCCTCTATCTACTGCTCATTTCTGGCTTCCAGTTATAGTGTCAAATGACGTACATAAATCTCTATGGTTACATTAAGCATTCACTCTCTTCTGTCAAACCAGCATTTCTACAAGCGTCGAAATGTCTGTGTATGCATGTCTTGTTATAGTCCAGTGTGTTCACTGTGACATTTCATCATATCTTGTACATCCTATGGCCTTCTCCTGTCTGTGTTACGAAACACCATACCATGCTCCCATTTCTCCATTGTCAGCTCTTAGCTTCACTGAAATCCCTCTCTCCTTGCATGTCTGTGCAATCCACTCCTCACTGCCTGTGAATGCCCCCACCTTCCTGTCTGTCTGCAAGCAAGCAAGGACCTGATAAGCTTCCTTCGCATTTGCTTCTGCTAGGGCAAGAGTTACACCTTATCTCTGTCTGCTTGCCAAGAAACTGTTCACAGATTTCAATCTTTTAGCGCACAGTGGAGCTGCTACACTGTGTGTCTCTACAGAATGGCTTAAGAGCCAGCTACATGCTCTATAGTGCTTCACTCATTCTCTCGCAAATCAAGCGCTATACCATGGCTCAATGCATACTTCTAAGTGCACATTCATGCGTGTGTCTAATTGCATACATAATACATAATAACATAGGTCTAAACATGTATAAACAAGGCCCTTCATATAACAGGGCCTCTTTCTCTAGCAAACCAAATGGCTAAATAATACAGATAATGGATAACTAATGTCACTACTCAGAATGAATGATGGATAAAAGAATCACTAAATGAGTGATGAATTACTACAGGCCTCTTCATTTAATATCTGGTTTTACAATTCTATGTTCTTATCATTAAGTAATTCATTTATAGATAAAAATCTCTAGACAGATAGTCAATTTGGCATGCTAAAACAAGCAAAATTAAAAATCTCAAAAAGCATTCTATAATGGAAATTTGCCATGCCTGTGAGATCCCCACGCTTCCGCCATGCATATGGAGTAAGGACGTGGCGTCTGCCCTGGCGTATGCAGCAACGTTCCCGATTATATTTTTAGGGCACTACAATTCCCAATGGGGCCTGCGCTGCATGTGTCCTTTTAGGGAAGAATTCTCATTCTATGTCTAATTTCCCTTACCTAGTGAGTCCCTCAGTAGCATTGCTGGATCTCTGGAGTTATTTCTTTCCACTTGGTAAGAGTATGAGCCTTTTTCCCACTCTTACCCGTGTTTTGCTATGTGTCTTTTCCTCTGTCTTTGTGATTGTGAACTCTGGAGCACACCACTTCAGTAGCCCCCTTCTTTTGTGTGTTACACATCACCTTCAGTGCAGTGACACAGGGATGTCGTTCAGACTTCCCTACCGACTCCATTTCTGAGGGTGACTCCTGTCCCCCAGAAAAGGGTAAAGTTGCCATTAACTTTACTTAGTCCAATTTAACCACAGATCCAGTACACCCCATCTTACATGGAGTACTGGATGGGTTAACTCTTTGCCCTTTTTATCTGTACATCCTAGAGCATTGTTTCGCTCTTCTAACATTTAGACATTGCTGAGGCAGTGGTATCTACCCTAACTTTTCTACCACGTTATCTTATCTTACATCTTATATAAACGTGGTAATATTGTAGGCTATTGTATTAGCCTCGAACTTAAACCCGCTTGACCAAATACTTTTTCATTTTGCTCCGGTGCGGTTTATTCGCCATTTCTTCTTGTTAAACTCCTTCTTGTGTTTTACTTTGCGTGGCAAACCAGGTTTGCCTTCTTTGTTCACTGTCTTTTGGCGGGCTTCAGACATGAAGCCCTCCTCTAGGCGCCTGTGTGTCTAGGTGGGCTGAATGTGAGTGAGGGGTGTAGTCACCCCCTGCACAGGGTATCCTAGGAAACCCAAGTCGCACTTTTTCATGATTGGCTGAGGTGGTTGTCCGGGCTGGACAACCCCCCTGCTGTGTGATTGACAGCCAGGCTGTGTGAATGGAGTATTTTCGCATAAAAGGCAGGTCTCTTGGGCTGGAAGTCAGAGAGTGGCCACTGGAACTACAAGGAACTGAAGAGAAGCGGAGGAGAGGTCGACTGCTGCAACTATCCCGTGCCGGTGAAGCCCTGCTGCTGTCCTGAGCTATCTACCCTTCAAGGGCTAAGAGGCGATCCAGTCCGGAGCCTTCTTCCCTTGAGCCTGATGGGGATAACCAGCTCATCTTCTTCAGTCAGAGGAATCCCTTCGTGGTCGAAATCGCTGCACACTGCTGTTGTGGTCCGGATAGCCACCTGAAGAGCCTCTCCTGTTTTTAAGAAGCGCACCTTTTATTAATCGTCGTTGCTGCCGGCCTCTTCCCTGCATGGTGCACAACCCCCCCTCATCGTCCTTCTTCGTGCCGAAGCTCCAGGAATTGTGGGTCTGCAGGAAACTACCAGGAACAACTGCCGTGGCACCAGCTTCATCATTTGAGAAAGGTACTGTGTCCAACTTGAGGAATGTGGGTGAATCCCTATTTCTCTTCCTCAAGGCTAGTCCTTGATCTTCCCTCCTTCTTATAACTTTTGCTTCTGAACGTTGACAATATCAAAGTATCTTGGCTACATCAAATTGTGAACTCTCCGACTGTGTGATCCTCGACAACAGGAACCTGGTTCCACTTGACACTGGCTCCAGCACTTTGACTCTTGAATTCCTGTCTATGAGTGTTCTTCGATTCTGTCTGCCTAACTAATATATTGCCTAGGATGTTTGCCCTCAACTCTCTCTGGGTTTCTCAGGTGCTTAGTGTGTTTTTGCCCCGGTAGCATTTCTTGCCGTGGATACGCGTTTATTTAGTAGACCGAACTGTCAAAAAGTGATCGCAATCGTATTCACGGAAACGTGTATTATTTCATAACACCGGTCCATTCAAACACAAGGTACGTACCTTGATTTATACCGTAAATGTTAGTTGTAGTGTATTTTACGTGTGGTTTTGAATTTAATAGAAGTGTTGTGTTTATAACGTACGGTTTAAAAATAAATTTACTTATATTTTTCTACTTGAAACCTTGAGTCAGTGTTTGCTTGAGTCACAGTAATTGTGGTCCCGTTGTGTAATCTCTGCTACTGCTCATATACTCTTGAGATAAGCCTGGCTGCTCCGCTACTGCTACCACTTTAACATAGTAGTACAGGCTTGTACCAAAGGTAAAACTTGTATTGCCACCTGTAGTCTTAATTGTGTGTAGTGGTCCCTAAGGCACTACACAGGATTCTGCCTAACATGTCCATGGAGCGCTTACTTTCCTGTTTTTCACCCCTCGTTCTGGATAGTGCTTCCTACTTAGGCCATGCCCCCCAAACGCTGTTGTTACGGCGAGCAGCATTTTGTTTCTTTGAACTTCTTTGTATTCTGATTACCTGGTACCAGGACCTTGCTAGCTTTTTGACTCCTACTTTGGATTCCGTTTTACCTTGATGCCACGGCTATTTTTTCTTTCGTGTGCCTCTGACCTCGGGTTGTTATGAAGGATTACCTCTTGGACTCCACCTGTGCTCTGGTTAACGGCTCCCTATACTAACTCCCCGAACCTCTCTGAGACTAGGGAATCCGAGCACTTCAACATCTCTTGCCTTTAGGTATACATACTCTTACTGAGGACACCATTCTCTGTGCAAATTGTTTGCACATCTGTGAGAGATTCCCTTTGACACCTGCATGGACGCTCTGCTGATAGGGTTTTGACCGTGTTTTCCCTTTGTGCTCTTCTAATTCTTGTACACTTCCCTCACCTCCCCAGACGCTCTGCTGCATAGGAAGGGTGGTGCTCTGTCCTTTTGGTGCTCCTGGATTACACTGCCCTTACCTCTCTGGATGCTCTGCTGTAGAGGAAGGGTGGTGTTTGGTACTTTTGGGACTCTGAAACACAGACTTACTGGTTGGACTTTGTGGATTGCTTCTTGTCATTTCCTAGTTGCGCCCCCATTCTGCCTGGGTTAGGGACACCCCAGCCTTGCATCAGGAACAACATTGGTGCCTGTTTTCTTCCAGACTCCTTCCAGACTGGATTGAATCACTGATCCTTTCTGCATCTTGTGTTCTAACACAAGTAGGTGTATCACCACTCAAGGGATTATTACAGGTAAGCTTGTGGGCACTGGGGAAGAGGGTGAGTGACGTGTTTAACCATCACAGAACAACGGTATGTAATGATTGCGTTGTTTTCCTCCCTCTAGCTCTGCTGTGCATCCCGCCTTTTTGCCTGAGCCCTTGGCCTGACAGGTTTTACAACCCTGCAAGTCATGCTCTCAGGAAGAAAGTCTATTTTCTTCAGTGGTGGAGGGTCCGCTTGGTTTTCTGGACCATCCATAGACCCGACGGAGTATCACAACATTTCTCAATAAATGCAAAAAACCCAAAATGCAAAAACTGCACTCTATCAGTGTCAAGCTCAAAACTCAAATCTCAAATGCATAGCTACAAGCGTGTCAAAATTCAGAATGGCATTTTCAAATCTCTAAACAAATCTCTAATGGCAAATCATAGCAGAAATCCTAATGTAGCAATTCAAGCAAAAAGTCAAGTCAAAAAGTGTGAAGCCAACTATGACTCTACAAGAATGTGTTCAGAACGAAAATTCAGCATAGAATCAATGCATGTGTACTGTGGACATCAAGATGGATTCAATTTCAATGTGTCGAGCACAAAATGACAATGGGGGTCATTACGACCCGGGCGCAAAGGGATACCGGGCACCGGTAATGACACTGGTGCCGGTAATCCCTTTGCGCCCTATTCCGAGGTCCCTTTGAGGGTCCTTCCTTAACGCCTGGTTTTAGCAAGCGTTAAGGATGGGACCCGCAAAGGGACTTCAGACCTAATAACGGTACCGTAATTTACAGTACCGTTTTTAGCATCCTCCCCATTCCCATGGGGATTGACATTTTCAATGGGGACTTACCGGTCCCCGCTAAGGTTGGACTAGACCGGTAAGTCCCCATTGAACCAGGGCGGACACAATACCAGTAATGGTGCTAATCATGGCGCTAATGGCGCCATGACTAGCACCAACCTCGGAATGAGGCCCAATATTTCGCTTACACAGGTGTCAAGATGTCAAAGACTCAAACGTGTCAGTAGCCAAACAGGCCAGGTCAATACATTACAGATCAATGCATACATTCAGTGTATACATTCAGTTAATTTCCAGTTCAATGCATGTCAGTCTGTGATCAGTTCATTCAGATCAATTCAGGTTGTAGCCAAATAGTATGTGTGTCCTCACATTCTGTGCAAACTGTCAAAGTCAGTACGGATCAGTGCCAGTGCAAAGGTGTAGCAAATCAGTGTCAACAAAGCAACGTGTCAACAAATGTGTTCACAAATGTCAACAAAGAGTGTGTTCAGCAAACACGTGGCATCAAAGCATAGCCCAAAGCAGAAGTGGTGTTCCAGCGGCAAACTGAACCCAATTTTGTCCTGCAAACGGACAATTTTCAGTGACAAATTTCAGAGCCTCACTACATCGGCTCTCTCACAACAGCTGACATATGTTTCTTCAGAGCAAATCATACTGACTGCTTTAAGCTTTCGTTGGTGCCAATCAAAACAGATTCTCAAGCACTTTCCTCACTCTCTCTATCTCCAAAACTCTCCCTAGTCTATCCTCTTGATACCGATGTATCATTCACAGAGGCACTCATTCAGAGTGTTGAAGCAAAACAATGCAGATGGCAACTCTCCAGTGGCAATGCAATGGCCCTTCACATAGGCCAAACTCAGATTCAGATTCAGGCAATATCGGGCTCACTCCTTCCATGCCATGCCATGTCATGCCATGAGGGACCAGCCAACGTTGGATGCAAGTGCAGATTTCAAAGCACTTTTGTGTCAGATCAATGACCTCTCGCTCACTCCCACAAGAGCCAAAGAACTTCACTGCTCTTCAAACGTATTTTAGCACTGGGAAATCGAATGCATTAGCAGAGCGTGTCTTCCTGCTAATTTGTATTTCTCTCCTTTTTCCTAGCCCCAAGCTTGTGACTTGTTCTGGTTCACAAGGTAAGGCATTCAGATGGATTCTCTTCTCGCTGCAGATTACAAAGCAGCCCAAATCATGGTTTCTCTCCTTTGCTGAACCTCTTTCATCTTTGGCACAGAATGCTGCAAGGTGTCAATTCTCACAATCAGTCAGGATCTTCACTTCCCCTGGCACTTCAGTTGTCAGCCAGGAAATCGGTCGGCAAACAGGTCTTCTGAGTACCTTCTCAGAGCACAGGCATTGACAAAGCCATACCCCAAGGCCTCAAATTGGAGACATTCCCCAGAAGTGCTGCTGCAAATTGTAGGTGTCAAATAGTGTCCCATCGCAAGGTGACAAAAGCCAATTGTCGGTGCTGCTTCCAAACAGCCGGAATGCAAATGTCAAATGTCATAACGTGTCAGCCATCATGGATCTCGAACAAACGGTCATTAAGGTCTGGTCAATCTGGTCTGGTCAATTCATCAAATGCGATCTGGTCAATCAAGGTCTCATGGTCTGCAAGTCTCGTTCTGGTCAAGGTGTCTCTCCAGGTGTCATGCAAGGAAAACAAAACAAAGCAAGTATCAGTTCAATCAGATTCAGGTGTATTCAGGCCAAAAACAAAACAGCATTTCTAATTGTGCTTCAGTGCACATAGCTAGTTCTACACTCCCGCTGTCTCTCAAAAGACATCAATGCTAATCCCTGTGTCCTCCCAATATCAGTGTACATGTATCAGTTCCAGTGTGTCAGTGGGTCCCTGTCTCAGTCTAACCATGTCTGTCTCTCCATGCCGCATGATGCATTTCTCCAGCTTCCATCTCTATCCTTCTCAAAACAAAAGGAAACAATCCATTTAAAATAATTCAGAAATTGTAAAATTACATTATTCTCTGTGTCAAAACCTTCTATAGTCATACAATCCATACAATCCATCTCCCTTTTGAACATCAATGATTCACTCTGAATCCATTCATGTTCACAAAACAGATGTATTTCACTCAATTGCACTCCATGTCCTGCAAAAGCATTGCTCTTCAAATTCAATATGCATTCAGTGTTCTCTCAGCCTATTCCCTCAAAACAGTCTCCTGCTAATGTCACGCAATGTTTCTGCATCATTGCTATCATAACGTAAACACCCGTTCTCTCCATGTGTCTACTCAGAAAACTCTAAATATTAAAAAAAATGCAACATCTCAGAACATCCTAAATTAGCACAATTCAGTTGATTCATTCTCCTCTTACTTCCTAACCATGTTGTAAAGCCGGTAGACAAAACAAATTTTCACTCCCAAACATAGGCCAAACACTGCTGTCACAAATTCTGTCAAAAAGCCATCATGACATTGCATGTCAAAGATCTTAACCATCTCATCTATTCCCACAAACCTAGATTAATTTAATTTATTGTGATTTAGCTCAAATTTGAACTTTACACAAAGTTACAAATACAAATACATAAAACTTGATACAAACAGACATATTACACGTTAAATACAAATGGGTAAAAATTATATAAAAGTCATCTAAGATTTTAAAAATCAAGTTGTGCGTGGAAAACAGATACAGTACAGTACAATGATAATACTACAATGCAATACAGAAATTGGGTACAATGGAAGTATGGGTAAAATGTGTAGCCCACTCCGTATGTGTTATCATGTGCCGCTCTGTATGTCTTGCGCAGATAGGCACAGACAATTTAGTGCCAGGTATCAACCAAATAATCTAGCCTCAATTTTAGCCTTCTAGCAAAGGGACTGATACCTAAGATTCCTTAGAATCCCCACACGTATCCACTAAAGCCGGCAGAATAGGTAGTAAACTTTTAACTTCGCACCAGACCCTATATTGAGGAAGTTGAGTCCTAATTGAGACCGAATTTAAACAATAATCCCAAAAGGACTCTCCCTTAATAGTCTCATAGTTATTAACTAGTTTTCCCAATATGCTCATATACAATGGGCCCAAACGGGGACACAAGGTCAGGACATGCCTAGACGTTTCTACATGTTCCTCTTTTTCACAGATACAACAGCTCCTGTCCTTAGGTAGGATACCCAGCCGTGGCCCAATGACCGCTAATACCTGTAACTGGTTCGACCGCAGCCTTAACATAAATTGGCGTACCTCCGGATCTGGGCACAGTAACAAGTATTGTTGAGGCTTTCTGTATCTGTGAACTACATGGGTTACAGCTTCGTACCCCTTCAAAGTTGACAAATGCACATAGTTCTGGGTCCAGTCCCATCTATTCATTTTCTGCATAAACGATTTATTCTGGTGAATAAATGGCATTAATCGCTTCTTATCATGGGACCAGTCAATGTCAACAAAGAGAGATTCGTTTAGCTGTTAATAGCTATTTCCTTGTGGTGACCTTTCTTTATCAAAGTTAGAGCCGGCCAGGCTTAGCAATTTACAAGGTGAGGAGGAGATAGCTTTCAGGTAGAATACACCTCGGGCTCACAGTGCCATACCTTTTAAAAATGTTAAGACCAATTCTAGCCTAAGGTACTGGACAGAACAGGCCGGGCCCAAGCCAAAAACTGCTCGACAGTACTGACCTTCAAGTATATTAAGCCAATTTATATCCTGTATAGCTAAAGCCTCCAAGCCGTACAAAATAGTGGGGACGAAACACTGTTGATATAATCTAATAATCCTGCTGTTCTTTTGGCAAATTTACAGGCCTGCAGTGTAAGGAGTTTTGCCTGCCTCTTTTTTTGCGAGATAATCAGGTTATAATTGGGTTGAATATCAAAATCCAACCCTAAGTATGGATATGATTGGTCAATACTTATGTTCCCTAGGCTGGTCTCGACTCCAGACCGACAGGGGGCACTTTTGGCAATTACCAAAATCTTGGTTTTCCTAAAATTAATGGTGAGTCCCAGCTCCGCTGAGTAAAGAGACAGCTCTTCTAACATGCTCTTTACCCCTGTCAACGTACGATCAAACAGAATTAAATCGTCCGCATAAAGCTTCCCTACAATAGGGGTATCCCCCAGTTTTGGGGGGAAGTTTGCTTTAGCGGCCATCCAGGGTAGCAAATCAGCTATATACAAGTTGTAGCACATGGGTGCACCAACACAGCCCTGTTTTACTCCCATGTTGATGCAGATAGAATCAGTGGCCTCTCTCTCGTTGTTAAGTCTGACCCTGGCGCTGCTATTACTATGTAGACTCACCAATACATGCAGAATCCAGCCAGGGCACTTCAAGTTCCTTAGCTTGTCCCACAAGGTCTCCCTCTTGACCTGGTCAAATGCACTACTAAAATCAACAAAAAGTATGTACAAGGTCGCATTTTTATTACTCAGGGTGTTGTTGATCAGAAGATCCAAAACCCTGATATTATGGGCTGTCCCAGAGCCAGGTCTGAACCCCGTCTGTGCATAATTCAAGATGTTATTTCTGGTAACCCACACTTCAAGTTCTTTGAGGACGAGTGTCATAAATATTTTACTAGTTACGTCAAGCATGGAGAGAAGTCGGTAGTTATCAGCATTACTTCGATCTCCCTTTTTATGTACTGGAATAAGCACCGACCCTCTCCATGAAGACGGAATTACAGCCGCCCTAGAAATACATGCTAAAAGTGTTAAAAGTACATGAGTCCAGTTATCCGGGTCTCTTTTTAGCACCACATTCGCCAAGCCATTTGGCCCAGGGGCTTTAGAGGGTTTGAGTGCTATGGTGATCTGCTTTATCTCTTTATGGCTTAGAGGCAAGGGCTAAGGGGATATATTTGCATTAAAAACCTGTGCTTAATATGTGCAACCCACTGATCCTCACCAACAGGATTGACTATTCTTAGACCCTGATCTCCTCCTGCCTCCCCTAATAGTTGCCAGATTCTACGGGTATTTCTACTCAAAAGGGTCTGTATAGAGCCCTCCCATTTTTCACGTATTTGGGACTTGCGACAGTGATAGAGCCATGTGTGGTACTGTCCCTTGATACACTTAATCGCAGTTAGCCTCTCCTGTAAGCTCCCGATATGAGTGGAGGAAAGTCTACAGGTTCGAATTTCTCACCTCATTAGCATTTTACGGTCTCAAATCTTAGCATCAAACTTACCCCTTTCAACGGCTTTCCATTTGGTTTTGGGAACCTGAGTGTGCTTAAACAGGGATTGTGTGAGGGATTGTATCCATATCTCTATCTCCTCAGGGGATTTCCCCCTTAATGAACTCTGCAAACAGCAACCCTCAGGAAAGATCAAGGTCCTCATTCTTTCAATATTAATCTGGGACCAACAGATCCGCTTCCCTTGATTTGTTGTAATCATATCACTACAAACATTCCCTAGGCCTTTCCCCCTACCCCCACTCAGGCTCAAAATGACTGGGGCATGGTCACTGTAAATGTTAGGGGCGATGTGGATGCCCATCACATTACCCAGGATTCCTTCAGATGCCGCCATATAGTCCAAAACTGCCCTCTTTGGACCCATATTCCAGGTGTATTGACCAGGTGTGTCGCCACTTGTGCGATCATTTTGGATTATTCACCTCCATTCATTTAAATAATAAACCCATACTTTGCCTTTGATATTAGAGGTAGCTAGAGGCATTTGGCTAAAATCAGATACATTGGGCCTCATTACACGGACGGCGGTAAGGGTTAACGGTCACCGTTAATGGCAACGGTGACCGTTAACCCTTACCGCCGTACTACGAGGTCCCTTTGCGGGTTGGAGGAATTAACGCCTGCTTCTTGCAGGCGTTAAAAACCAACCCGCTAAGGGACCTCGGAGCTAATTACGGCACCGCAAAATTGCGGTGCCGTAATTAGCGCCTTCCCCATTCCCATAGAGCCCTATGGGGCAGAAATGGGAATGGGGAAGGGCAATGGCGGAAGGGGGATTTACCGCCCCTCCAACCTTGGAATGGGGCGGTAAATCCCCTTTCCACCAAGGCGGTGCCGGTAATTTACCGGCATGGTCCAGGGTGCTAATAGCACCCTGGATTACCGCCTTCCGTGTAATGAGGCCCATTGGGCCTCATTACGACCCAGGCTCAAATGGGTTAACGGCGCCGTAAAAGGCTGCGGCGCCGTTAACCTATTAGCGCCTAATTACGAGGTCCCTTTGCGGGACTCGACCTTAACGGCTGGTGTAGATCAGCCGTTAAAGTAGGGACCCGCAAAGGGACCTTGGTGCTAATTACGGTGCCGCAATTTACGGCACCGTACTTAGCGCCTTCCCCATTCCCATTGAGCCCTATGGGGCAAAAATGGGAATGGGGAAGGGGACATGGAGGAAGGGGGAATTACCACCCCGCCAACCTTGTAATGGGGTGGTAATTCCCCCTTTCTCCATGGCGGAGTCGGTAACTTACCGGCAAGGACCATGGTGCTAATAGCACCATGGTCTTCCGCCAGGGTCGTAATGAGGCCCATTGTCATATTCGCCACAACCTTCTTAGTCCACACATCTCGCATTCAGATCCCCACATAATATAATAGGGTTGCTTTCATAATCAGCAACCCAGTTCACTAAAATGGTATCCAGTTGCTCGAGTATAGACTCAGGGCCTCATTACACGGATGGCGGTAGGGATTTACCGGTACCGGTAAAATACCGGTACCGGTAAATCCTTACCGCCTTACTACGAGGTCCCTTTGCGGGTAGGGGGATTTAACGCCTGCTTTTTGCAGGCGTTAAAATCCAACCCGCTAAGGGACCTCGGAGCTAATTACGGCACTGCAAAATTGCGGTGCCGTAATTAGCGCCTTCCCCATTCCCATAGAGCCCTATGGGGCAGAAATGGGAATGGGGAAGGGCAATGGTGGAAGGGAGATTTACCACCCCTCCAACCTTGGAATGGGGTGGTAAATCCCCTTTCCGCCAAGGCGGTGCCGGTATTTTACCGGCATGAGCCATGGCGCTAATAGCGCCATGGCTCACCGCCTATCGTGTAATGAGGCCCTCAGTCTTCGATGTACCCGGTGGTTCATAGATATCAATAATTAACAAGTCTTGTTGTTTTCCTTCTTTCTCCTTTATAGTCACTGCCACAGCTAGCACATTGCTACCAGGGTAGGGTCACTTACAGGCCTGGGGCAATATGCCAATTTTACTCCTACTAACAGGCCGCCCTTGGGACATCCACTTTCCCCCTTAGTGGCCTCTGCTTGAAAATTCACATACCCATCAAATTCTACCTCAAATGTGATCCAGGTCTCCTGTAACACAAACATTTCGTGAGAGAACAACACTTCCTGAGCACTGCCCCCCATCAGCCAGTGACTAAACCCCCTAGTGTTCCAGCTCACCACTGACCAATTTCAATCTGAACAGCTTTTCGTAGCAATCATGTTCTTTAGCCATTCCCAACCTTGCTTATCGTTACATTTAACTATTGGCTTTGGTTCAGCTTTAGTGACTATTGTTTGAGGCTTTTGACAATTGCATTTAGTACAACCTTCTTCGGCGCATTCATCTTTGGCTGTATATCTAGAACATATCCCAAATATCCCAAGGATATTGAATGTGATCTGATTAAAGCTGCAGTTTCCGGCAGGCTACAGTGAACTTTGGTGATCTTAGTGTTCAATAGTCTCAATGGCTCCGCAAAATCGAAGTCACCGCTATTAAGTATCCTAAGAGAAGGGACCTTATTAAACAGTGACAACAGAGTGGTTCGATTCAGCGACCGCCCCTCTACAGCTGATTTAGGAGCTATAGTTAAAGTTCTCTGGGGTAATATCACTGCAATGGTAGGCGATGAAGGCACCGCAGAAGGATCGGCGGAAGGTAGAGCAATGTTACTAGGTACTGTATTAGTAATGGTCAATAAGTTCTGAGACACATGAGGAGGAACATCAGATCCAGCGACTAGATTAAAGTCTACATGGACCTGATTTATGGCTATATTCTCCTGGGAGGCGTAGCGCAAGCCGAACTTTCCTCTATCAGCCAGCTAGTGAGAGTACCCACTGTTTGCGCTGATCGTCTTTTACGTCTTGCAGCTCTTTTTCATTGCTTTTTTGTCATATTAGCATTACCAAGCTTTATAGTAGAGTTTAATACGGGTCGGTTCACGTCCTGGATATCCGGCAGCTCAACAATGATCTTCTTGGGGGCGCTGTTGAGCAGTTGAAGAAAATGGCTGCCTAGCCAATGAGCTCCGTCTCTACCCACTGCAATCTGTCGGCGGTATACCGTATACTTCCACTACGAAACCACAGCGATTTTAGTCCCCCTATCATCCTGTGCACCCGAGTGAAATTTGGGCGAGAAACGGTGCTGGGAGAGGGAGTTACGGGCCTCGGGCCCTGTGGTGCGACGTCCCCTCCTCGCCAGCCCCGGAGGGGGCGACCTGCGGCCTCCTGACGCGCCGCCCTCGCTGGCCTGCTGGGCTCCCCACTCCGAGGCACCCCCGGACGGCGCAAATCCCCCGTGGGGGCCCGACAGTCGGGGCCTGCATACTGTGCGATTCTCAACCCGCTGCCGTTCCAGGGACGGTTATGGGCCCCGGACACCTGATCGGCTCCGGCTGCCGCGGATTGGGCTCCCGGCCATCGGTGCCCCCTCTCCTCCTGGACACTCGCCGACCCCTGCAGTGACAGACCGCGGCCCCCTGACGGGACGCCTCCACCGGCCCTGTGGGGCTCTTTTGCTGCACCTCTTCTCCGCGCGGCGGAGGCCTGGGCGGGCCCTCATCCAGTATACCTCCCACGCGGCGGCTACGCCGGAGGCTCGGATTTCCTCCACTTGCTGCGGGCTGGGCAGCCCGGCCCCCGCACCCGTGTGTGCTCGCGGCCGCCACACCCGATCCTGGATCTCCAGGCGGGCGACACTCCTGGAGGGCCGCGTTGCTCCGGCGCCGCATTGAAATACGAGGGCGGCGGGGATCCAGCTGCAAGGTGGGTGAACAAACCTGGACTGGGCCTCATTCCCTCTGGACTGGCGGGGCCCCCAAACACTCCCCTGCATTGTGTTGGTGTGCACTCATGAATGCTGGCCCTGCTTCCCCAGCCGGCCTGTCTAAGGCCTCCCAGCCCTCCAGGGGTCAACACTTTGCCACTACCTTCCATTGGACGCCTCATCAGGGTCTGTAAAATGTGATGTAACATCTGGGGTGCGGATAGATCTGGGACCCCCCATCCAGTCAAACGACGCTGCACAACGTTTTGACCTGCTCCGCCGGCGGTCCCTAGGCACATCTAGACGGTACCATATAACTGGCGACTACCTAGCCCTTCCTGGATCACCCCCAACAGTGCCTCCGCCACTAGTGCCCTCACATCCTGGCTACATAATACTGCGCCTACTGCTCTCGTGCGACTTAAGCGCTACAACTGTGGTCTAATCTCCGTCCCATCAGCGACGAGCCATCCTAAAGTAGTCGTCGGGCATACCCAGACGGGACCTCCCTCCGCCGCAATGCCCAGTAAGCCGAGGCCTAACGGTAAACCAGGCGCCATGGACAGATTCGCAAAGTTAGCGCCTAGAGCGGAGCACGCAGCGTCCTCTCTGCCACCTGAGGAGGAGGAGGAAGGCACCCAGGACCCCCCTCAGGCAGACCTTTCCATGATGATGGAATCCATGGCTAAGAACTTTGCGGCCTTCCATGAAAAGCTGGACGACATCAACGCAAACGTTGCCTCAATGAGAGCGAAGATCGATCAGCATGGGACCAGAATTGCCGAGACTGAGCAGAGGATCGGGGCTAATGAGGACAACGTCCACACCCTACAAAACACGGTCTCACAACTTGTCCGCGACATGAAGCAGGTAAAGGCTAAATGTGATGACCTAGAATCGCGGTCCCGGAGGAACAATTGTGGGGGTGCCCGAATCTGCGCTGAAGGGCCGCATGGAAACTGCGGTCGAACAACTACTCAGAGACCTCCTTGACAACCCGCCACTCTCACCGTTTTTTACTGTGGAAAGGGCACACCGCTCCCTGGCACCTCGGCCTAAACCTGGGGATTTCCCTAGACCAATCATTGCAAAACTTCTGAGCTACAAGGACAGAGACCATATCCTCTGATTGGCCAGGGAAAAAGGGGAACTTAGGATGGATTCACAAGTCATCAGAATCTTTCCGGATTTCTCGGTGGCAGTCCAGACGGAAAGGCGTCAATTCAACGGAGTGAAGAAGCTGCTGAGAGAGCGGAAAATTGAATATGCAATGCTCTTCCCTGCTCGCCTCAAGTTCACCCACCGCAACAAACACTACTTTTTCACTGTCCCGGATGAGGCCGTCAAGTTTATTGAGGTGCAGATCCCGCCGGCTGACCCTCCTGGGGGGCGGGTGGAAGACGTCTAATGTCTAGACCTATCATATCCCGTAATGGGTTCTAGGGATGGTGGTGTAGGTACTATGAGCTGCCCTGGTGGGCTCTGACCCCCCCCCCTCTCTATCAGATAGCGGGCACGTAGTGGCCCTGCAACACTGCAGCGTAAGCATATTTAAGTGAGGGGAATGTACAGGGAGATCATCTATCTGTAACACCACACACTGAACCTTGATCCGCAAAACTGTACAGCATTGTGTAAAAGCGGACCTTAGGGATGTAAGACATACTTTTGCGGCTATGTACCAACTGGGTTTGTCCCATGGAATCTAAGTGCTCCAGTATCCTCTCTCTGAAATTGTTTGCTTGTCAGCTGAAGTCCAGTCAGATATGATGTTATTGTAACTGATATTAGTAAAAGTGGGTAGAACGGCAGCGGCAGCCCCCACTGCGGCTGCAATTCCTTCTGAGTCTATATGTTTGTGTTTTGGCCCCGGTTGGGCTAGTTTCCCGGTGCCGCAAGTTGGGGAAGGTGTGCAATGGGTCAAGGTTTAGGTGGGTTTTCATACACTGCTGGTTGGGGCAGGGCGGTGAGGGAGGGGGTGGCAGAAGTTGGGGTAGATTGTATACAAAACGGCAGAGGAGTTGGGACTGGCTCCAAAGGGTGGCAACTGTTTTCTGGTACGGCACACATCATGAGAATCAATGTTAGATGCTTAACCTGGGATGTTCCGTAAACCGGTGATATGGCGGTCAGGATGATGTCCTGGAATGTCCGGGGGCTGACAAATTTCACAAAGACACGAAGGATTGCGGCATATGCACAGAGACATGGGGTTAAGGTCCTCCTACTACAGGAGACGCACGCTCGGAAACATTTATCGTCCACTATAGCACACACCTGGGGTCTCAATAGGTATTACACTCAATATTCCACTCAAGCTAGGGGTGTCCTGACACTTATCCATAAATCTTTAAACTTCACACTCCACACGTCCCACATTGACACAGAAGGCAGATATGTCATTTTACACTGTACCTTGGCTCATGAGGACTGCATACTGGTCAATTTATACGCGCCCAACACTGATTCCCCCGAGTTCTTCGATAATGTGGCCTCCATCCTAATGAGATACCCAGATATCCCTATCATATGGGCGGGAGACATGAACCTGATAATTGATAATACCCTAGACAGAACAACAACCACTCGTAGAACCACGACACGAGCTGCAGTTCGACTCCGTGCACATATAGACGCCCTTAATCTGCATGATATATGGAGGACCCTCCACCCTCACGAACGGGACTATACATTCTATTCCACTGTACACGATAGTTCCTCACAAATCAATTTGTTTTTGCTTTCTGGAGGGCTGGTGGGCAGGGTCTCGGACGTTAAGATCCTGGCACGCACCCTGTCTGACCATTCCCCTGTGCTGCTACAGATCCTGATCGGCAACGTGGGCCCAACACGTCCCGCGTGGCGCTTTAAGTCTGCCACCCTGGCAGACAATGTATTCAAAACTGAAATATTAGCGGACGTTACCACATTCTTCGAAAATAACAGTACGTCGGAGACATCGGAGGGGGTCAGGTGGGAGGCATTCAAGGTGTACATCAGGGGGATGTGCATCTCTAAAGAAGCAGGCATCCTGAAGGCCATTAGGCAATCCCTAAACACTTTGTAAACTAAGCTCAAAGCCCTTGAGCAGAAATACCTTGCTACACCGTCCCCAGAGATACTAGCAGAGATCAATTCTGAGTTAGAACAGTTCGAGCCACATGCTATAAGGGAGGTGCAATACCACGCCCGTCCAGTCGCCGCCCGCAGATATGGAGAGGGGGACAGGCCGGGTAGAACACTGGCCAGACTGGTGCTAGCGGAAGGCGGCAGGACCAGGATCGATTGTATTTTAGATGAGAAGGGACTGAAACACTGGTCTGACCGCTCCAACCTTGACATATTCGCTACCTTTTATGCCGAGCTATATGGCCCCCGGCCCGGACACTCAGATCAAGATCTAGATGACCTACCAGAGAGTGTCTTGAAGCCCTGTTCATACTAGAGGAAATAGTCCAGGTGATATCAGACCTTCCCAAAAACAAGGCCCCTGGCCCGGACGGACTCACCTCTGAGTTTTACCAGGAACATGTGGCAGTTTTAGCACCAGCACTACACGGGGTCTGGACCGAAGCACTTCGGTTACGCATCCTCCCCCCCTCCTTACGGGAAGCCTTAATAACAGTCCTCCCCAAACCGGGTAAACCCCCGGAAGAGTGCGGGTCCTATAGACCACTATCCCTCATTAATACTGACATGAAAGTCTTCGCCAAAATAATTGCAAATAGGTTTCTCCCTTTCATGACCCACGTGGTTCATCCGGACCAGAGCAGGTTCATCCCTGGTAGGTCCACGGCACTCAACATCCGTCGTCTATTTAACGTGATGTCCAGGATTGACCCGAGCGCTGATGCGGTGGCTGTAACTATCGATGCCCAAAAGGCCTTCGATATGGTCGCATGGCAATACTTGTGGGCGGTGCTACAGAAGATGGGTGTGGGCCCAAACATGCTCTCCTACATAAAGCTCTTATATACTGATCCGGTAGCCAGGGTCCTTGTAAACTCTGTTCCTTCCCCCCTCATTAAACTACACCGTGGGACCCGCCAGGGCTGCCCATTCTCCCCCCTCCTTTTTGCGCTTGCCATCGAGCCCATGGCAGACCATGTTAGAGGGCGTCACTCCAATAAAGGCATTCGGTTAATTGATGTTCCGGAAGTAATCTCGCTTTACGCAGATGACGTCCTCCTCTACATCAGAAATCCATCCACATACTTGAACCCGATTATTCGAGACGTCACCAAAATAGGCACTTTCTCTGGGTTTGAGATAAACTACTCAAAGTCTGAAATCTTCCCCCTCACTGCAGCGACACAACAGCCGACATGTGATTACCCCCTGCGCTGGTCTCCGAATGGGGTCAAGTACCTGGGGGTGCAGGTGTCGCTGTCCAAAAAGACCCTACTAAAGGACAATTATGAAGCCGCGGCTCAGCTCATCATCTCCAAGTTCTCCAAGTGGCGACACTTACCACTATCCTTGGCAGCCAAACTATCCTTGATAAAGATGATAGTGGTCCCCAAGCTCCTTTATGTTTTTACTAATGTCCCAATCTGGCCCGAAAAGCAATATTTCAAGGAGCTTCATTCGGAGTGCGCCCAGTTCCTCTGGCACTCTGGGTCGGTCCGCATGAAGTGGCAACACATGACAGCTCCATATGATAAAGGGGGTTTTATGGCACCTCACCTACAACTGTACTGGTACGCGGCCCAGGCCCAGCATGCCTCCCATTGGTATGCACTTCAGAAACCCCCTCCGCATGTAAAACTGGAAAAAATGGCCGGGGAGGGAACTAACATTATGACCCTATTGTTGCACCGTGGGCTCCAAACGGAAGCCCAGGCAGACCCAGTGACTGCCACGATAAGGGCTTGGACTGCTATCTTACACACCGAGCAGAAGCTGCCCCCGTACTATAAGTGGCTCCCCCTGTGGCGGTTTCCGGGACTCGCCCCCACACACGACCGGCACCTCTCACGATACTAGTTACAACTTGGCTATCGAGGCCTGACGGACCTCTTCCCAGAGGGAAAGTTTATCACCCCCCCAAATATGGCGCCCAGAACACACTAACTCCCTCCTTGAGATGCTTCAGTATTACAGGCTCCGAGCCGCAGTTCGTGCCATCTGGCCCTCGTATCCAAACGAACCCCCAGATTCACCCGAACTCCAGTACATAGCGAACTCTGCGGGATCCAAGGGGGTGTTATCCAATCTGTACAAAATGCAGCTGGGGAAGAAGGTGTTTGGGTCACTCAAACCCCGTGAGGCGTGGGCTGGGGAGCTCGCAATAGAAATACCTGAGGGACTGTGGAGGAAGATGTGTGCACATACACGCACAGTCTCTCTAAGCGCCAGATTCCGCTGCATTCAATTTAAATTCCTCAACAGGCTCTACTACACACCGTCTAGGGTGGCGAAATTTGCTGGCGCCCTGTCCTGTGCATGCCCAAAGTGTAAATCTCCTGAGGCTGACCACATTCACATGTTCTGGACATGCGTTGCAATTCACGCTTTCTGGGTGGCTGTGGCGGAGGCGCTCTCCGAAATAATAGAGACCCCGGTGGATGTGAACCCACTTGCACTACTGTTTGGAGTCTGGGAGGGGGAAAGTTCAAGGAAAATGTCTAAGTTTTTGAATGTTGGAGCCATTGTCGCAAAAAGGTGTATATTGCAAAACTGGAAGAGGCACAGCCCCCCTACCTTCTTGATGTGGCTTAAAGCCCTTACTTGGACTCAATTGTGTGAAGAGGAATACATTGGGTCCTTGCCTCCCACATCACGACCCAAAAATGTGTGGACAGAATTCCGCAGCTATCTGAATAATAGAGACGAAGTGGAGCGGACGGCCTCCCCTCCCCAAGCACGCTCCGCCACACCATGTCACTGACTCGTGTCCCTTTTCGCCCAGGCTGGGCTGCTTCAAAAGCTAATTTTTCTCTCCAATGAGGCGGCACCCTGCCCTTATGTGTTGCTGGATGTTGTGCGATATTACCTGATAGCAGTAATGTACCCTGTTCTATGCCTGTCTTAACTTTCTGCCAATAAACAAAGTTTTAAAAAAAACAATGATCTTCTTGTTTGTCATTGGGGTTTTCTGTTTTGTCTGCATCCCCCGTTGTTTAGCAGCAGGTCCCATGTCAGATACACTCCTTATCAAATCTGCCAGAGACGGTGTTAGGGTTGCTTCCAGCTTTACTACACCAGGATCCACTATGACGCAGTCTTGTATCTTGCCTTTTGCTGCAGAGGGTTTCTGTTTGGTGATCTCCCGCGGTTCAATGGTTGTCCTTTCTTTAAATTGATTTTGAATTGGTAGACATTCACATATACTTGCAATTGAAACCCCCTGCAATTTCAAGTCTTCGTGTATAGTACCACATAATTTTAAAAGAATTTTTACTGCAAAATTTAAAATGATGTTATTGTGGTTTGCAGAGATCTCGTTGGAACTATATGTAACGCTCACCTGATTCCCGTAGAGGCGCCGGTCTTGACTGGGCGTATACCGTATCTTCAAAGGTGATGTGTAACACACGGCTGGCTCTTTGGGCTGGACCTCTGTGCACTGTATGTCTGACTCGAAGGGTAAGATGTCTGCAGATAGAAAATATGGGATTAAGGAACTGGGTTATTGAATGTCTCTCTCTTCTTCCCTTTCTCTTCTCCTGTAGAACCCCAAAGGTTAACGCTCTCACCTTAGGTAAGTGAACGCCGTGCTCTCCATCTGCCTCGGGGCAGGGTGCTGTAACCAGTTTCTTCACTGGATAAGGGGAGCAGGCCTCTTGACTTCAGAGGACTGCTGTCCGTCATTTACTGCACGAACGGTAAGTTTCGAGTAATTCTAATGTCTTTAAAGTCTTTAGTAATGATGTTTCTTGTTTTGCAGGGTTCCGGCGATGGCGGATGACGGGCTGAAGTGAGTTGAAGATGGAGCCCGTGTGATGAATAGAAGCGCCTGGAAGCACGTACGTAAGCGCTTGTTGCCTGCTTCACGATGCGCTCTAACTGTCTTTTTATTTTGCAGGTACAAGTTCGGAGCGGCTGCAGGGTGCCGGAATACCCACTGGGTTAGATGTGGAAAGGAGTAATGGCACGTGAGTATTAAAGTTCCCCAATGTCTTTAAACGCACCTTGTTTTGTCTTTCAGATGCGGGATGCCGAGCCGAAGGCCTCCGGAGCGTGCGAAGAGTTGGTAAGCTTTTGTCTTTCAGATGCCGGAATGCAGTGTGAAGACCTCCGGAGCGCACGAAGAGTAGGTAAGCCTTTGTCTTTCAGATGCCGGAATGCAGCGCGAGGCGTTGGTGACAGCCGATGGACCAGGTAAGTGAAGAGCTGTCACTGAAGACCGTAATGCTAACCTGTTCTTTCTTGTCTTTATAGGTGTTGCTGAAGACTGGATTCAGGATGGTAAGCCTTTTTCCTTAGGCCCAGGATCAGATGCAGAAGACATGATGAGCGTTCTGCTGCAGAGGATGCAGAATAACGCAAAGCAAGATTCATCCATCAGGTGTGGTTTAAATAGCCTCCTGTAGAGCTTAGGTGTCTCCTTCCACAGCCACGCCTAGGTAAGAAAAGAGTTCCTGCTTTCCAGAAGAGTTCCAGTGTTCTGAATCTAGGGAGTGGCTCCTGCCCCACCCAACAGGAAAAGTAGTTCCAAACAGAAGAGGATCAGAGGCTCAACTGGCAGGCAAGTAAGCAGCATGGTCTGCTGCAGGTAAGTCCACCCAAGCATTATGAGCCCGGCGCTTCCAGCGCTGGGACTGGGCATATTTATGAGCCTGGTGCCACTGGCGCCAGGACTGGGTCCAAAAGGTCCCAATTGGGACTGGTTGGCACTCGGAACCTGGGTTATGGATCTGCTTCCAAGGGAGTTGGGAAAACCCTGACCTTTTGGAAGCAGAGATCATGACAGTACCCCCCCTCAAGGCCCCTCCCAAACCGGGCTTCTCCGGGGGTTTTGGCTTGTCAGGAAATGTTCGGTGAAATCTTTTGATTAGGCGAGGAGCGTGGACATATTCAGCAGGTTCCCAGGATCTCTCTTGGGGGCCGTAGCCTTTCCAGTCAATTAGGTAAAATAGTTTAGATTTGGAGATCTTGGAGTCCAGAATGCTTTTGACTTCAAACTCGAGTTCTCCATCAACTAGGATAGGTTTTGGAGATTTAGTTAGTCGGGTTTGAGGTTGCACGGGTTTTAATAGAGAGACGTGGAAGACCGGATGTATCTTCATGTGCGGGGGCAAGTCCAACTTGACCGTTACTGGGTTTACTATGGTAGTGATGGAATAGGGACCAAGGTATCTTGGGTTGAATGTGCGTGGCCCTTTTAGAGGTAGATATTTGGTGGATAACCAGACTTGATCCCCTACTTGATATTGAGGGGCTTCCTTCCGATGTTGATCTGCTCCTTTCTTGTATTGTTCTTTAGCCCTTTGAAGGTGAGAAACAGCTTCCTTAAAGGCTTGGGTGATTGTAGAATGCAGGTAGTCTACTGCTGGTGTTTCAAGATCTTAGAGGGGATCCAACTCCGAGGTTCGAGGGTGACTGCCGTACAAAAGAAAAAACGGGGTTTTCCCAGTTCCCGAATGGACAGAGTTATTGTAGGCATATTCGGCTATCCAAAGGATGTCTTTCCAAGTTTTTTCAGTTTGTTGCAGCATGCAGCGTAAATACTGTTCCAGAGTTTGATTGGTCCTCTCGGTTTGTTCGTCGGTCTGAGGGTGGTGACTGGTCGATAGTCTCACATCAATTTGAGCCGACCGACAGCAACTTCGCCAAAAATGAGAAATAAATTGACTACCTCGATCCGAAATTAGAACCGAAGGAAAACCGTGCAGTCGGACGATGTTTTCGAGAAATTCTCGGGCCGGAGTTGCTGCTGTTGGCAAGCCTTTGAGCGGAATGAAGTGCGCCATCTTGGAGAATAAGTCCACGATTACTAGAATCGTATTGTATCCGGAGCATGGAGGTAGATCGGTGATGAAGTCCATAGAAAGCGTATGCCAAGGGCGAGGTGGGATGTCAATAGGGCGTAAGAGGCCTGCTGGTCTTTCCTTTTGACTCTTGTTTTGGGCGCATACTCCACAGGACATTATAAAGTCTCTGATATCTTTTTTCCAAGACGGCCACCAGAAGTAGCGCTTGATCTTTTCTGAGGTCTTGGCCATACCGGTATGTCCTTCCATTAAAGAATCGTGATAACAAGAGATTACTTTTTTCTGTAAATCTGTGCTGGGTAGGTATAATCGTTCTTGGAAATACAATAAGTTGTCCTTTACTGCAAAGTCCTTTCCCTGCAGATGCCAATTCTGTATGTCTGCTGGAGTTACAAGTTGCCTGGCTTTATCCTTAACTTCCTCTATGGATTCTGTGGCGATTACACCCAGAATTCTTTGTTCGGGAATGATTGGTACAGGTTTAGGGTTGATCAAGTGTTCTTCCACTCCCATCCGAGAAAGGGCATCAGCTTTACCGTTCTTTGTACCAGGTCGATAGGTAATTATGAAGTCAAACTCGGCAAAGAATAATGCCCAACGGAGTTGTCTAGAGGATTGGGCTTTTGCGGTTTTCAAATATTGCAGGTTTCGGTGATCCGTGATCACAGTAACGGTGTGTCGGGCCCCCAGCAGATAATGCCGCCAAGCCTTAAAGGCAGACTTGGTAGCCAGAAGTTCCTTGTCAGTAATCGTGTAATTGATTTCAGGAGGCGAGAATTTGCGGGACCAAAATGCCACGGGATGCAACTGATTGGTTACCGGGTCCTTTTGTGATAGAACTGCCCCCATGGCAAGGCTTGAAGCATCAGTTTCCACGATGTAGGGGAGTTCGGGGCGAGGGTGTTTTAAGATTGGTGCAGAGATAAATTTAGTCTTCAAATCCTGGAAAGCTTGTTCCGCCTCGGTAGACCATTCAAAACGTTTGTTTTTCTTTAACAAGGCAGTGATGGGCTGGACTATTCGAGAGAATTCGGGGATAAACATGCGGTAAAAGTTAGCGAAGCCTAACATGCTTTGCACACCTTTTACGGAGGATGGTGATGGCCATTTGAGAACTGCATCGACCTTCTTTGAATCCATACGCACTCCGCCAGGTGATAATATGAATCCCAAGAATTCAACTTCAGTCACGTTGAAAACACATTTTTCCAACTTAGCGAAAAGTTTGTGTTGACGCAATCTTTCGAGGATCATTTTCACGTGTTTCCGATGTTCAGATTCCGATGAAGAATAAACGAGGATGTCGTCAATGTAAACAACAACACACACATCTATGAGCTCTCTGAGGACATCGTTCATAAAATATTGAAAGGCGGCCGGGGCATTGCAAAGTCCGAAGGGCATGATCTGATATTCAAAAAGCCCATACTTGGTGCGGAAGGCCGTCTTCCATTCATCGCCCTCTTTTACTCGTACCAAGTGGTAAGCTCCTCTAAGACCCAGCTTTGTATATATGCATGCTTTTCTGACTTGGTCCAGGAGTTCAGGGATCAAAGGTAACGGATATCTATTCTTAACGGTGATCTGGTTCAGGGAGCGATAATCTATACAAGTTCTAAGGTCTCCTTCCTTTTTTGGAACGAAGAACAAAGCTGAAGAAGCAGGGGACTTGGAAGGACGAATAAACCCATTTGCCAGGTATTGATCCCGGTATTGTCGAAGGTGAAGGTTCTCAGGCTCGGTGAGGGCATAAATTCTACTACAAGGAGGAGTAGATCCAGGTATCAGGTCTATCTGGCAGTCATAAGACCTATGAGGAGGTAAAGAGTTAGCCTGATCCTTCCGGAAAACATCTTGGTATTCTAGGTATTCGGGAGGTAACTGGGGAGTCTCTGAAGAAATTGCTGCCAGTGCAACACCAGGTGGAGGGTGACAAGTAGAGACACATTCTGGAAACTGGACCGTTCTTGCTCGCCAATCGATCAGAGGATTGTGTTTCTCTAACCAAGGTATTCCTAGAATATTCTGAAACTGAGGGGCCTCGATCACATCGAACACGATCTTCTCATGGTGTCCATCTTGACTTACTAGCGTCACCTCTTGAGTGGTATGCGTTACTGGCCCGGAGGCTATCTCCGTACCATCCACCGTAGTAATGACGTCCTTTACAGCCTTGGGACAAAGAGTTAGATTCATCCTCAAAACCATTTCCTGATCCACATAATTGCCGATGGCACCGCTGTCGACGTAAGCTTCAATTGCATGTAATCGATCCGGATTATCAGGGCTAATGAGGACCATAGGTATCACGAAATGCGAGGTCACGGAACTGGTTCTCACGCTCGGCAAGAGGACCTCTATTCTTGTCGGGCGAGGTCGTTTCCCTGCTCAGAGTTTGTAACTTTGGTAACTGCAGCTCCTACTGCCTTCTTGGCAGGTTTCACCGGACAGTCTCGAAGAAAGTGCCCTGAGTTTCCGAGATAGAGGCATAATTGCAACTGTTTTCTCCTTTCCCGCTCCTTTTGTGTTAGAGGACCTTTCAGACCCCCTATTTGCATGGGTTCCCCGGAGTCTACTCCTTTGGAAGGAGTTGGCGGTTTGGAAAATACTCGAGCATCAAACTTGGAACGATCGGCCTTCCTGTTCTGCAGTCTGTGATCTATTTGAACGACTAAGTCTATATAGTCCGAACAATCTTGTGGGGGATTCACTACTTGGGCTAACACATCTTTGAGCTCTCCACGTAGACCTCTATAAAACAGCGTAATCCTTTTGTCCTCAGGCCATTGAGTTTCCACTATCAGTCTGTTGAAAGACGCAATATAAGCCAAAAGGTCTTGATTACCTTGTTGCAACGAAAGAAGCTCATTGTCCAAGGCCTGCCCCTGTGAATGTCTTGCAAACAGTTTTTCCATACTGAGCTGAAAAGCTTGAAAATCATGGAGGACCGGATCATCTTGATTTACTAGAGGTATCGACCAGTCTGCCGCATTGCCACTAAGGTACGAAAGCACGAAAGCTACTTTAGCTTGATCAGTTGGAAAGGCTGCTGGCCGGCATAAGAAATGCAACCGGCACTGATTGATAAATACTGCAAACCTCTTTGGGTCACCAGAAAATCGTTCGGGCGGAGCCAGAGGTACATTCCCAGGTAGGTTGATCTGCACTGGATTCATAGAGGATGTAGAAGGAAGATTTCCCCCAGATGCAGGTAACAGGGTCTGTCTGGCTTGTGACTGTAGCAATTGTCTAGCGAGATCATCTGTTCGCTCCTTGGAAATAATCAGTTCCCTTCTTAGAGCGTTCGTTTCCTGACGGGCTGCATGCACTTCTGCCCTTAGTTCCCCAAGTAACTGGGCTAGCTGGTCGGTATCCGAGGTTTCCATAGCGCCTGGACGGGAGTTTTGTGGTAGGCTTTGCGTTCTGTAACGCTCACCTGATTCCCGTAGAGGCGCCGGTCTTGACTGGGCGTATACCGTATCTTCAAAGGTGATGTGTAACACACGGCTGGCTCTTTGGGCTGGACCTCTGTGCACTGTATGTCTGACTCGAAGGGTAAGATGTCTGCAGATAGAAAATATGGGATTAAGGAACTGGGTTATTGAATGTCTCTCTCTTCTTCCCTTTCTCTTCTCCTGTAGAACCCCAAAGGTTAACGCTCTCACCTTAGGTAAGTGAACGCCGTGCTCTCCATCTGCCTCGGGGCAGGGTGCTGTAACCAGTTTCTTCACTGGATAAGGGGAGCAGGCCTCTTGACTTCAGAGGACTGCTGTCCGTCGTTTACTGCACGAACGGTAAGTTTCGAGTAATTCTAATGTCTTTAAAGTCTTTAGTAATGATGTTTCTTGTTTTGCAGGGTTCCGGCGATGGCGGATGACGGGCTGAAGTGAGTTGAAGATGGAACCCGTGTGATGAATAGAAGCGCCTGGAAGCACGTAAGTAAGCGCTTGTTGCCTGCTTCACGATGCGCTCTAACTGTCTTTTTATTTTGCAGGTACAAGTTCGGAGCGGCTGCAGGGTGCCGGAATACCCACTGGGTTAGATGTGGAAAGGAGTAATGGCACGTGAGTATTAAAGTTCCCCAATGTCTTTAAATGCACCTTGTTTTGTCTTTCAGATGCGGGATGCAGCGCCGAAGGCCTCCGGAGCGTGCGAAGAGTTGGTAAGCTTTTGTCTTTCAGATGCCGGAATGCAGTGTGAAGACCTCCGGAGCGCACAAGGAGTAGGTAAGCCTTTGTCTTTCAGATGCCGGAATGCAGCGCGAGGCGTTGGTGACAGCTGATGGACCAGGTAAGTGAAGAGCTGTCACTGAAGACCGTAATGCTAACCTGTTCTTTCTTGTCTTTATAGGTGTTGCTGAAGACTGGATTCAGGATGGTAAGCCTTTTTCCTTAGGCCCAGGATCAGATGCAGAAGACACGATGAGCGTTCTGCTGCAGAGGATGCAGAATAACGCAAAGCAAGATTCATCCATCGGGTGTGGTTTAAATAGCCTCCTGTAGTGCTTAGGTGTCTCCTTCCACAGCCAGGTAGGTAAGAAAAGAGTTCCTGCTTTCCAGAAGAGTTCCAGTGTTCTGAATCTAGGGAGTGGCTCCTGCCCCACCCAACAGGAAAAGTAGTTCCAAACAGAAGAGGATCAGAGGCTCAACTGGCAGGCAAGTAAGCAGCATGGTCTGCTGCAGGTAAGTCCACCCAAGCATTATGAGCCCGGCCCTTCCAGCGCTGGGACTGGGCATATTTATGAGCCTGGTGCCACTGGCGCCAGGACTGGGTCCAAAAGGTCCCAATTGGGACTGGTTGACACTCGGAACCTGGGTTATGGATCTGCTTCCAAGGGAGTTGGGAAAACCCTGACCTTTTGGAAGCAGAGATCATGACACTATACTCCACTTCGGTGAGTGTGCTTGAGGGCAGGTTAGTGCCATAAAACATGTTAGGGCTAGCGGATAACCTGGCTGCCTCCCCTTTGTTGGGCCGGGGGGGTTGGGGGGACTCCTGTATGTCCCCAACCACTGGAATACCCACTGCCAAACTCATAGGGGGCTCGATTCCCTATGTAATCTCCTCCCTTAGCAGCAAGTTTGCTTGAATCTCCTTGGGGGATAGAAGGACCGGCAAAGTGGGCAGTGGCTGTGTTGGCACTGTTTCTACATAGTCTTCAGTCCTCCTCTTTACAACAGGGGAGGTGCGGTCTTGCAGAGCATAACATAGCTGCAGTAAAGAGTTGTTGTCCAAGTCCAGTGGTCAATAGCTACTGTCCGCCTCAACCAGAGGTGGAATCACATCTGATGCTGGTAAAGAAATTGTCTGGGCAGAATTTATCTGGGCCGAGGTTTTCGCGGGGAAGAACGCATCCAGTGGGCCTTTTTTTTTTTATTTAACTCTTCAGGTACTTTCCGTCCTGTATCCCCGTCCTTGACAGCTTTCAGCAACTCAGTACCAATTGCATCAGTCTGTTTTGACGAACGCAGTGCATAAGATTTTTTTTCCTCTGGTGCCTGCTGCTTTGCAGCGATTGAAAGCCTTTCCTGGCATTACCAATATAAAAAGGCCAGGGGGGTGAGGGGAAGGTGAATAAACAAGATTATGTGAGGATAATGATAAGAGCAGCACTAGAGTAAATGGATTTAGCCCAAATGGCTGTTCAATACCACGGCTCAACGCCTAGCTCTGCTGGGCAGTCTTACCGCTAATCTAATGAGGCCATGATTGCCGAAGCTGTCGAGGCCCAAGCTATGCGCTGATATAAGCACGGCCCACCTGGGGAAACCAGCCTTGGACTCACCTGGAGTGCGCATACTCTCTTCGTGCTCCAATGCCACTCTTCCGGCCCACCTGCGTTACTCCCCCTGCGTTGCTCGGTCAAAAGTGGGGGTTCGCAGGAGGTAACGCCGGTGGCTTCGGTAAGGCTTCAGTGTGGCTTCGGAGAGCAACTTTCAGGTGGCTCCAGGTGCTGGTCCCTGCGGGTCCTGCTCCCGCTTTTACCAAACTGTCTTCATGCACATAACTGCTTCCATCCAAAGGTGTCTCCAATGATACAGTCTCACAATTGAACTCTTCACAGTGCAAATCTGCAAAGGAAATCCCTATATGCATTCCTCTAGGCAAACTGCACATGTCTGGCAAAAATGCACTTTCCATTTTCTCTTCATGGCAGACATTCTGTTCAATCTGTTGCTCTGCTGTTATGGCAATCTCTGCAATCACTGCAATATCAGTGGAACAAACTCTCTGGGTCACACACTCTCTCTCTTATTGCCCTGAGGTAACTCTTTCTCCCCACAGACAATATTCATTATTTCTCCATGCACTGCATTGTACATTGCCCCTGCTGGGTTTCTTATAGGAACTCTGTTCCCTCCCATCACTTTGGTTGGTGCCGGTGAATTATCCCAGGCATCAACCATATGTCTGAGCTTATTTCTTATTGCTTTCAGATCACTAAGGTATAGACTCATTACTGCAGTTCTATTATTAATTCACCCTCAGATATTTTTCAACCAAATCTCAAAACACTTAAGTGAGTTTCAAAACACAAGCTTCTAGTCTTCTCTAAACATGCAGATACAGTCGTTGACTTGCTAAATATGTGCACACATTCCAGCCCATTGAAATCCAAACAATGGCCAGATTTTCCAAAAAGTGTCTTGTCTCCGCGGATTTCCAAACACAATACCTCAAGTGTCTCTGAGAACACAACACAATTCTCTAGCCTGGTCAAATGGTTGTACAAACATTTACAAAATTGCCAGCCATAAAGAACTGCTCTGGATCAGTTCCAATACAAATCCGGATTCAAACAAAATCGGTCAGACAACTATGCTCCCATTTCTACGGTGAAACTAAGTTGTGGACGAAGCATGCTCTAATTCAAAACATCCCCAAGACAAAACATCAAACATAAAAACATTACATTCCTATGAACGAACAGACAACACAGCTGCACACGATGTTCGAACTTCTTCAATGTCAGCTCATCGATAAGTGGACCAGAGGCCAGCTGCAAAACTCTGCAGACTAAAGCCTCTAGTCCATGTTATCAATCAGCATCTGTGAAGACCCACGTTGGGCGCCATTTGTTAGTTTCCAAAAAATATACCTTTGGCCGAGCCCCACATGGGCGACCAATTTGTCAAAATGCAACTCTACCTCATGGGGGGTGGACCACTCTGGCCCCCCTGCAAATGTATCTCAAGGCGTTTGTGCACTGTGTTACTGCCAAATTGCTATGCTATGGACACACAAACATACCCTAATGTTAAGAATAGACACAAGATGAAATAACATAAGACAAAGAAAACGCATGAATCAATTCAAAAATAAAAACACTTTTATTCATGCACAGTTCTGTGTGCATGCTAAACAGTACTAGCAAAGCATACTGGCTTCTATGCAAGAAATCTAATATCAATTATCCAGTCCTGCTGGATCTATTGCTGGATCTATAATGCTAATAACAATGCATGCCTAATAACAAAAAGTGTCAGCATTCAGCATTCCTCTCCACACCACACTTCACACTCTCTCTCTGAGACAATCCCTGTCTGATCTCCCCTTCTATCAAACCAAACTCTCTGTGTGAGTGTATGTCCTAATTCCCCATTTTCATGTCTTATCAATCAGTTAGGCCTCATATTCAATCAGCAATACTCCCCATTTGTATGGTCGAGCTTCCCAAGAGCTCCCAGCATGAGTCGAGCCTCTCTCTCTTTTCCAGCTCCCTCTGACAGCCCTGCACAGGGCCTCTTTGCTTGGCCCCTCAGTGGTCTGGTCTCCTGCTAAAGCTCTGCCAGATCGATCTCATCTGCTCTTATCAGCCCTCCCAGAATGCTTCGCCAAGCTGCATGTCAGTAGATTCTCCAAATGCCTCTCTGCCAAAATGCCTCCCCAATCGCCTCTCTCAATGCCTTTGCTTCTCCAAAGCATCTCTCCAAAAGCTTCCCAAACGCCTCCATCTAATGCTCATTTCAGGCTTCCAGTTATAGTGTCAAATGACGTACATAAATCTCTATGGTTACATTAAGCATTCACTGGGCCTCATTACGAGTTTGGAGGTAGCCATGCCCTTAAAAGGGCATGGCTAATCCCTAACCCGGGTCCCGCGAAAGGAGACTTACTGGGCCATTCCGACCTTGGAGGGCCCGGTAAATCCCTTTCGCAGGACCCAGTACTCCTCACTGCCTGCGAATGCCCCCACCTTCCTGTCTGTCTGCAAGCAAGCCAGGGCCTGATAAGCTTCCTTCTCATTTGCTTCTGCTAGGGCAAGAGTTATGTCTTATCTCTGTCTACCTGCCAAGAAACTGTTTACAGATTCCAATCTTTTCATGGACATTGGCGCTGCCTTGCTGTGTGTCTCTTCAGAATGGCTTAGGAGCCAGCTTCATGCTCTATAGTGCTTCACTCATTCTCTCGCAAATCAAGCGCTATACCATGGCTCAATGCATACTTCTAAGTGCACATTCATGCGTGTGTCTAATTGCATACGTAATAAATAATAACATATGTCTAAACATGTATAAACAGGGCCCTTCATATAACAGGGCCTCTTTCTCTAGCAAACCAAATGGCTGAATAATATGGATAATGGATTAATAATGTCACTACTCAGAATGAATGCTGGACAAATGAATCACTAAATGAGTAATGAATTACTAATAATAACCTACCAGGCCTCTTCATATAATATCTGGTTTTACACCCGCACAAAATGTTATTCTGGTTGGTGCCTTTATACTCCCAGCTAGTTAAGTGAAGTCAGGTGTGGCTGGTTGTGCTTGATTGCCTGACCTGGCCTGGCTTCATTAGTGAGACAAAATTGAGTCTGACCTAGGAACTCATGGTACATTGGTTCCTATGGGTAATCTTTCCTCTTCTATGTTGTTTCTCCTTCGTCTAAGTACTTAGACAAGTAAGTGAGAAATAGGGATTGTGGGAATTGTAGTGTCTTATAGGGATTATAGGTAATCCTGGTAAAGTATTGCCAAGAGAAGAAGGATAGATATGATATCATATTTTATTTATATCGTGCCCATGCAAAGGTTTTAGGGTGCAACGAGGCAATTAAGGGGTACAAGAGAGGACAAAAACAATGATCTTAAAAGGCCCAGTGACACTGAGAACTTGCAAGTGCAGGGGGAGGGAAGGGGAAAGTGCGAGGGGTAGGGCAAGAGTGAGAAGTGAACTACACACGAACAAAAACAACAATAGGTAGTGCGGCCATCAAGTGGCAGTGCATATGTTATTTCCAGGTTGGAGTTGGAGAGGGGGAAGTGGTACAGGAATGATGGTGTTCTGCAAAGGCTGAGGGAGAGACGGGTGATGCTACTGAGGTGATCCCCCCACACTTGCCCAACCCCAGGGTCTGGATCCAAAGGCAATGGCCATGCCCTGGCCCCCTGAGCCGAGGATCCAAGGGAAGAGACGGTGAGGATGTCCTCAGGTTTCTCACAGAGGGGACTTATGATATGGGAATATTGGAAAATCTGTATACTTTTTTAGTTGCAAGGCACAAGGGTTCGGAGTTAGAAAAGCAGTTAAACATCTTACAGCTATGGAGAATGTATGAGAAGGACAGGTAGGCCCAGAGTGTTAAAGTCTCAGAGGAAGGGCCGTTAAAGGAGACTGCGGGAATCCCTTTGCAAGAGTGAAAATTATTGGAAGAAGCACTGAGGCTAGCAGGGAAGATGTAGTGCGGTTAGGTAGACAGAGAAGTGAAGAGCAGGAAGAAGTGAATAGACAGGCAAAGGACATAAAAGAGGGAAGGTGGAAGCATGGACAAGTTCTTGTTATCAAGGAGGTCAGCATGGACCTGGAGAATGGACGTATTATTATGGGTACACGATTCTAGCAGAGACAACGGGAAACCGGCACCCTACGGTAGTGCTGAGTATGCTTTATGTTCTTTTTCTAAAATAGACATACATATATATCACAAAACATGACTTTGATATTTTTCCATACAATTTACATAAAAGATAATACATATATCGAAAGAACAGCCAATTCATTTACTGTACAAGATAGATCCTTATTCACTATGCAAGATAAAGTTTCAAGGGCAACCAGTCACAGCATCAATTTTACCTGTTCACTAAGAATGGTCAGCAACAGATTGTAAGGAGCAGAAGAATGTGCATTGTATGTACGGAAAGTGTCCAGTTGAATTTAAAAGGGTCCATCATAATAAACAATCAATGGGAGCAAGGGGTGAAGAGTTGCAGAGCTGGAGGGATGAGGAGATTCTCAGAAGAAGGGGTGGCACAAGTAAACCAAGAATGTGGAAATGCATGGCAGAAGTATTTAAAATATCTAACATGTGTCAAGGAGCCAAAAAACCTGTTAAGATACAGATACTTACAAATGTTTCTCTATGTTTCATGGGTGATGACACAGTGGGCCTCATTACGAATGTTGCAGTAAGGCAACAACGGCGCCGGTAGTGCTAACGGCGCCGTTGGTGCCATGTCGCAACATTACGAGTTTGTTGGCGGGGGCCGCTCTGCACGACTGGTCAGACCAGGCGTGCAGAGCGGCACCTGTGAGTAGACCAGGATGGTAGCAACGGTACCGTTATGAACGGTACCGCTGCTACCATCCTCCCCATTCCCATTGAGCCCTATGGGGGCTCAAATGGGAATGGGGACGTGCCGGGTCCAGGTCCCGCGAAAGGGAATTACCGGGCCCCCAAGGTCGGAAGTCCCCTTTTGCGGGATCCGGACCCAAGTTTGGGGGTAGCCATGCCCTTATCAAGGGCATGGCTACCTCCAAACTCGTAATGAGGCACAGTGTCTGTCTGCACTTATGGGAACTGCAGCCGCACGCTTCGCATCGCTGATCTGGCTGGAGGTACAGCGGCCCTTCTTGATGTGTTTTGGTCTTGTGGATAGTACAATTATAGACAATTGCCTCCATTCTGGTGAGGTGTGTGCAGTCTCACTTCACTACATGTGCCTGTCCTTGTTATTCCTGCAGAACATATTGGGCCTCATTACGTGTTTGGGGGTAGAAGGGCACGGCTACCGCCAATCTCGCTACCTGCACCGGCACCCGGGAATGGGCCATTACTGGCCCATTATGAGTTGAATGGGCCATTACTGGCCCATTATGAGTTGAATGGCCCAGTAATTACCCATTCGCGGGTGCCAGTATGGCGGGGCTCCCGATCCCCATTCTGCCCCATAGGGCAGAATGAGTGTGGGGAGCATGGTTGCACCGGCACCGGTTATAACGGTGCTGTGCAATCACAAGTTCTGCTCACCGACACCCGCAGGCAGAACTCGTAATGTGGCGGTATGGAAACAACAGCACCGGTAGCACTACCGGCGCCGTTGTTGCCTTACCGCAACATTCGTAATGAGGCCCATCGTCCTTGTTCACCCAATGCTCAAAGCCACATCTGTGCCCCCTGTGTCCCTTGCATCCCCTGTATCCCCTGTATCATCATACATGGACACCCCAACGACTTTGCCTCATAGTGGAAAGGAGGAGCCATTGCGACGGGCCAAGTGGTCGAATTACACCTCACCGACATCTTCAAAAGCTCTAATGGACACTCTGGAGCAGTTCAGCTGGACTGAAACATTGTTTAACTCTCTCTCTGCCTCTGGTGTCCGAGCTGCTGTGAATGAGAAGTGGCTCCAGGTGACCCGGCACGAAATCCTGTTGTTTGTATATTCCTCGGAGTCCGCTTTTAGTTCCATTAAAGACAAACTACAAGCCCTGAGGCTCATCACCTTACAGAACCGATATCTCCTCAACCTCCTACCAGCTATGAAGGGGCGGGGTCTGCCAAAATATAGGGAGCACTCGCTGTATATTTGCACCACCTAATGATTCGGAGAATGGAACTCTAACTCAGACAATTGACACTTTGCACAAGCTTAGGGTGGTCATGCAGAATGAGGCAGGAATCACAAATTACCCTTGGTTGGACTCTCTTTTTTCTTGGATGCTATCTTGGATGAGCCTGGCTGTCAAGATCTTAATGCACATTTTTTCTTTTTTCTCGTTATCTTTTGCTCCTGTCAAAAGCTCTTACAATGTTGTTCTGCCCAGGTACCGAAAGCTGCTGCCATGATTGTGACCCTGTCTAATGCTAGGACCACTAACTTTTCATCTCACATTGGTACTCGGACTGAAGCTGCTTTGGGTCCTCCACCAAGTTGGGAAGATTGTGTGGAGCAGTGGGTAGATTTCAGAAATGGTGGGGGGACGAGTTGGGTTTGTTCAGCGGATATGTATGCCCACAGTGGGACCAATGAGAGAGATGGTTGTATAAGTGTATTTCCCTGAGAAGATGGTTTTGAAGAACAAGATATTGGGGGTCATTACGACTATGGCAGTAGCCGTGCCGGTAATTACTGGCATGGCTGCCACCAGAGTCATGAAATTACCGGCCCCCGGCAATGGGGATCTACTGGGGCATTCCAGCCCCGGCGGACCCGGTAATTCCTCTTTGCCGGGTGCCAGTAAAAATTACTCCCCATTCCCATTTAAGCCCCAGAGGGCTCAATGGGAATGGGAAGGACGGATGCACCGGCACCATTCATATGTGGTGTTGACGCATCCGTCATGGTCTGTGAGCCAGTTCCTTTCAGTCCGTCAGGTCACACCTGGCGGACTGAAAGGCACTTGCTTGCAGACTCGTACTTTGGCAGTCCAGTTACAACGGTGCTGGGAGCTTACCGGCACCATTGCAACCAGACCGGCAAACTTGTAATGACCCCCATTGGGTTATTAGTTAAAGTATTAACTACAGGGGGAATGTTGGGGTGATTGATAGAGGTCCCAATGAGAAAGAGGTGTTCACGTTGCATGCGCCATATTGATAACTGGTGGAAAGGCAATAATGACGCATTGTTGTAATTAAACATGTATTTAGTATAGTTAATAAGAATGGGAGATGTGCTACTTTTAATGTTATTTTGTGTTTAAGTTGATACATTTTAGATCTGCAAGCACATAGCAAGATAAATGTCAAAACTGCTGATGCAAATATAAACAACAAAGATATGGTGTGCCACGTAGCACCTAGAAACTGGGCAACAAGGAGCTTCATATGTGCATGTGAGAAAGGAGATTTGACATTTAGAAACCACTGTGAAAAGGACGCAGTAGTCTTGAACATACATAAATAGACATACATACATGGGGTCCTCAGAGATACATGATTGGGACAGTTTGGGCTACATGGTGAATACGTAAAATATTCATGACACGAACTTTCTCATAATTTAGATAGGCTCTGAAACCTGGGTTGGTGAGATGAACTATGTGTGGCTGGGAAACTGGTTTAGCAAGGTTTGTAGGCTGAGGAAAGGCAATTAACAGCTGCAATAATATTGGATGGTCAGTTAAGGGCAGGCCCAGAGTTTCTTTGACTTGGTACTATAGAGGAAAGGAGATGCAATCTTTTTAAGTGCATTTGAGCTTGTTATTTCTTGCCAAGGGGAGTCCGGCCATCTTGTCATGACCGCTGCCTCCAAGGAGTCAGGTCCAGCCCAACATCCTTGGAAGCAGGGTCACAACTTCCATTCCAGGCACCAGCCGGTCCCCACATGGGCCTTTTGGACCTTGTCCTGGCGCCAGTGGCGCCAGGCTCATAAGGGAACCCAGTCCCGGCACAGGAAGCGCCGGGCTCATATTGAGAGGAATGGTGCTTGGGTGGACCTACCTGCTGCAGACCATGCTGCTCACTTACCTGTAGGATGAGATCCTCATCCATTCCTGGCTGGAACTACTTTACCTTCTGGGTGTGGCCAGCACCACTCCCTGGGACTGGATACTGGAACTGTTCTGAGAGCTGGAACTTCTTTCTTGCCTGGGCAAGGCTGTGGAAGGAGACACCTAAGCACTCCAGTGGCTTATTTAAACCACACCCGATCAGTGCAACGTGCTTCGCGTTATTCTGCACTAGCAGCAGGACGCTCACCGTGTCAGCTCCAGAGAATCTTCAGCTTCAGCATCTGTGAACAAGAATTCTTTATCTTACCTCCCGGAAAACCAGTCTTCAGTCTTCAGCAGCGTCTGAAAGAGAACAAGGACACCAGGTTAGGACAAGGCAAAACCAGCGCTGCACTTACCTCGTCCATCGGTGCATCCCGAGGCCGCGTGCCGCACTCTTCATACTCCGACAACCCTGCGGAAACAAAGGACATTGGTTAGTGAACCTCCGTGATAATTTGCTTACCTGTGCTACTTACGTCTCGATCTCCGCCAAGCGCTGTTCAACCGCACCTGCAAAAACAAGAAGGGCATCATTAGGGGCACAGTACACCATCACTACTCACGTGTCTTCTAGCTGTAATCTGCTTGCCCATACTCCGGCACGTACCTCGGCGTCCATCTCCAACGCCGGCTGCTACGGCTACCTGAAAAAGGGAAAAGAGACATTAAGAAGTGCATTTAACTTCGAATAACATTCTTTTACTTACGTGCCTCCGCGATCTCCGGCATTCTTCTCGCTTACCGTATCTGCATACCGGACCTGCAAAGGCAAGAGACATTTAAGGGGACATATAATAAGACTCCGTATTCAAGCATTTACCGTTCGTGCGGTTAACGACGGCCTTGCTCCCCGACTTCATCCTCTGCAATCAAGAGGCTGGGTTATGAACCAGTGAAGCAACTGGCATTAGCGCCCCTGCACAGACGCAGGATGGAGAGCTCCGCTTTCACCTATCTAAGGTGAGCACATTCCACCTACGAGAAACGTGGGGAGTCCAGAAAGGGGAAAGTCAGATTGGCCAACCAGACGTACATTAACCCCTTGTTCTCCTACTTGCAGACACCTCACCCACCGGGTCAAAATTACGGTGAGGAGAGGGCCCATCCAGGGTGTTATCAGAGGCCTGCGCGTGACCCTAGAAGACACTGAAATCTCCTAGCCCGGACCTGCGCCTCCGAGGGATTCAGGTGAGCGTTACAGAACGCGAAGCCTACCGCAAATCTCCCACCCAGGCGCAATGGAAACCTCGGACACAGATCAATTGGCCCAATTGCTTGGGGCACTGAGAGCTGAAGTACAGGCATCCCGCCAAGAGACAAATGCTTTACGAAGGGAGTTAATTGTTTCCAAAGAGCGAACGGATGATCTGGCCAGACAGTTGTTACAAACACAAGCGGGACAGACGTCTCTGCCTGACTCGGGAGGGAGCTACACTCCTACAACCTCAAATAATCCGGTGCAAATTAATCTGCCAGGGAATGTGCCTTTAGCCCCGCCCGAACGTTTTTCTGGTGATCCAAGACGGTTTGCAGTATTCCTTAATCATTGCCGCTTGCCATTTCTGTGTAGACCCGCCGCATTCCCAACAGACCAAACCAAAGTAGCGTTCGTACTTTCCTATCTTAGCGGTAGTGCTGCAGATTGGTCCATTCCTCTTGTGACACAGGATGATCCGATCCTCCATAACTTTCAAGATTTCCAGACCAGTATGGAAAAGTTGTTCGCAAGACACTCACAGGGGCAGGCCTTGGACAATTAACTCCTATCATTAAGACAAGGGAATCAGGATCTCCTGGCATACATAGCATCTTTTAACAGACTGGTGGTTGAGACTAGGTGGCCTGAGGAAAAGAGAATCACGCTGTTCTACAGAGGGCTGCGTGGAGAACTTAAAGATGTCTTAGCACAGGTGGTGAATCCTCCGCAAGATTGTTCCGATTATATCGACCTAGTAGTCCAATTAGATCACCAGCTACAGAACAGGAAGACCGATCGTTCCAGATTTGAAACCCAAATATTTTCAAGACCTCAGAGCTCCGCTAAAGGAAAGGATTCCGTGGAGCCCATGCAGTTAGGGGTTGTTAAAGGACCATTAACCCAAAAGGAGCGGGAAAGGAGAAGACAATTACAGCTGTGCCTCTACTGTGGGAATTCCGGACATTTCCTTCGTGATTGTCCAGTGAAACCGGTCAAGAAGGCTGTAGGAGCTTCCGATAAGAATGCTGAAAAACTAGAATCGGGAAACGACCTCGCCCGACAAGTGTAGAGGTCCGCTTGCCGAGCGTTAAAACCAGTCCCTTGACCTCGCATTTGGTAATGCCTATGGTCCTCATAAATCCAGATCGGCCAGATCGCATGCATGCTATTAAAGCATACATTGATAGCGGAGCGATCGGTAACTATGTAGATCAAGATATGGCAACCACGATGAATCTTCCTCTATGTTCTAAGATGGTTAAAGACGTAATCACTACAGTGGATGGTACAGAAATAGCTTCCGGACCGGTTTCTCACACCACCATGGAAGTGTCGTTGCTATGCCAAGATGGACATCGGGAGAAGATCGTGTTTGATGTAATCAAGGCCCCGCAGTTTCAAGTAATCCTGGGAATTCCTTGGTTGGAAAAGCACAATCCTCGGATAGACTGGCGAGCCAAGGTAATCCGGTTTCCAGAATGCGCCCCAACTTGCTATCCTCGACCCGATATCAGGCTAGCAGCCATCGCTTCCGAGAGCCCCCAATTGCCTCCAGAATACCAAGAGTTCCGCGACATCTTCCAGAAAGATCAGGCCAACACTTTGCCCCCGCATCGGTCATACGACTGCCAGATAGACCTAATACCTGGATCTACTCCTCCGTGCAGTAGAATATATGCTCTCACTGAGCCAGAAAATCTCCATCTCAGGCAATACTTGGACCAGTATCTGGCTAACGGATTTATTCGTCCCTCGAAATCTCCAGTTTCTTCAGCTTTGTTCTTCGTTCCGAAAAAAGAAAGTGACCTGAGAACATGCATCGACTACCGCGCCCTGAACCAGATTACAGTCAAAAACAGATATCCTTTGCCTCTGATTCCCGAATTATTGGACCAAGTTAAAGGTGCCTGCATATACACAAAGCTAGATCTCAGAGGAGCTTACCACTTGGTACGCATTAAGGAGGGTGACGAATGGAAGACAGCCTTTCGCACTAAATTCGGATTGTTTGAGTATCAAGTAATGCCCTTTGGACTATGCAACGCACCGGCCGCCTTCCAGTTCTTTATGAATGACGTTTTCCGAGAACTTATTTATGTGTGCGTAATTGTTTATATCGATGACATCCTGGTATACTCATCCTCAGAAGCTGAACACCGAAGACATGTCACAGCGGTTCTACAGAGACTTTGTCAACACCGTTTGTTTGCTAAATTGGAGAAGTGTACTTTTCATGTAAAGGAAGTCGAATTCTTGGGGTTCATTTTGTCACCCAATGGAGTTCCCATGGACTCAAAGGTGGACGCTATCACCAAATGGCCGTCCCCGACTTCCGTGAAAGGAGTACAGAGCATGTTGGGCTTCGCTAATTTTTACCGGAGATTCATTCCAGAATTCTCTCGAGTAGTTCAACCCATCACGGCCCTTCTGAAAAAGAATAACAAATTCGAGTGGACTCCAGAGGCCGAACAAGCCTTCCAAGAATTGAAAGCCAAATTTATCTCTGCTCCAGTCTTGAAGCATCCTCGTCCAGAACTTCCTTATATCGTCGAGACAGACGCATCCAGCCTCGCTATGGGGGCTGTGCTATCACAAAGAGATCCCGAAACACACCAATTACACCCTGTGGCATTTTGGTCCCGCAAATTTTCGGCCCCCGAAATCAACTATACAATTACGGACAAAGAACTTCTGGCAATTAAGTCCGCCTTTAAGGCCTGGCGGCATTATCTCCTGGGAGCCCGGCACACTGTCACTGTAATCACTGATCATCGTAACCTCCAGTATCTGAAGTCAGCCAAGGCCCAATCTTCGAGACAACTCCGCTGGGCATTATTCTTCGCGGAATTTGATTTTGTGATCACGTATCGACCAGGCAATAAGAACGGAAAAGCAGATGCCCTTTCCCGAATAGGGGTAGACGAACACACAGCTAATCCAGAGCCGGTACCAATAATCCCCGAACAAAAGATACTGGGAGTAATGAACACGCTATCTCTTGAAGATATCGAAGCGAAAGTCAGTCAACTAATAACTCCTGAAGATTCATTGAATTGGCAACTGAAAGGAAAAGATTTTACGGTAGAGCAGAATCTATTGTATTTCCAAGGAAGACTATATTTGCCATGTGTTGACTTACAGAAGCAGGTCATCACCTGCTACCATGATTCACTAATAGAAGGACATCCTGGAGTTGCCAAAACCTTAGAGAAAATCAAAAGACATTTTTGGTGGCCATCTTGGAGGAAAGATATTAAAGATTTTGTGGCTTCTTGCGGCATCTGCGCACAAAACAAGAGTCAGAAGGAAAGACCAGCAGGTCTGCTACATCCAATAGACATTCCACTTTGCCCTTGGCATACTCTCTCAATGGATTTTATCACGGATTTACCCCCCTGCTCCGGATACAACACAATTCTAGTAATCGTGGACCTTTTTTCAAAAATGGCTCATTTTATTCCACTGAAAGGTTTACCCACAGCTCCCGTTTTGGCCCGGGAATTCCTTGAAAACATTGTCCGGTTGCACGGTTTCCCTTCAGTGTTAATCTCCGATCGAGGGAGCCAATTTATTTCCCATTTTTGGCGAAGTTGTTGTCGTTTAGCGCAAATTGATGTACGACTTTCCACCAGCCATCACCCCCAAACTGACGGGCAGACTGAGAGGACTAACCAAACTCTGGAACAATATCTACGCTGCATGTTGCAACAATCGGAGGGCACTTGGAAGGATGTCCTTTGGATTGCTGAATACGCCTACAACAATTCAATCCATTCAGGAACTGGAAAAACCCCTTTTTTTCTGCTGTATGGAATTCATCCTCGAACCTCTAATTTGGATCCACCTCAAGCTCTCGGAACGCCCGCTGTAGACCATCTGCATGCAACAATAACTCAAGCATTTAAGGAAGCCACAGCCCACCTTCAACGAGCCAAGGAAATGCATAAGAAAGGAGCGGATCGACATCGAAAAGAGGCCCCTCAATATCAAGTAGGAGATCAAGTCTGGCTGTCCACTAAACATTTATCCCTAAAAGGACCACGCACCTTCAACCCAAGGTATTTAGGACCCAACACGATCACGGCTGTGATAAATCCGGTGGCTGTGAAATTGGAGTTACCTACTCGGATGAAGATACATCCCGTTTTCCATGTTGCTCTCCTAAAACCTATGCAACCCGGAACCCGTTTGACTAAACCTCCAGAGCCAATCCAGGTTGATGGAGAACTCGAATTTGAAATTCGAAACATCTTGGATTCCAAAATTTCCAAATCGAAACTATACTACCTGATTGATTGGAAGGGATTCGGCACCCAGGAGAGATCTTGGGAGCCTTCAGAATATGTCCATGCACCTCGTCTAGTCAGGAAGTTTCATCGAACTTTTCCCAATAAGCCAAAGCCTCCAGAGAAGACAAGCTTGGGAGGGGCCTTGAGGGGGGGTGCTGTCATGACCGCTGCCTCCAAGGAGTCAGGTCCAGCCCAACATCCTTGGAAGCAGGGTCACAACTTCCATTCCAGGCACCAGCCGGTCCCCACAGGGGCCTTTTGGACCTTGTCCTGGCGCCAGTGGCGCCAGGCTCATAAGGGAACCCAGTCCCGGCACAGGAAGCGCCGGGATCATATTGAGAGGAATGGTGCTTGGGTGGACCTACCTGCTGCAGACAATGCTGCTCACTTACCTGTAGGATGAGATCCTCATCCATTCCTGGCTGGAACTACTTTACCTTCTGGGTGTGGCCAGCACCACTCCCTGGGACTGGATACTGGAACTGTTCTGAGAGCTGGAACTTCTTTCTTGCCTGGGCAAGGCTGTGGAAGGAGACACCTAAGCACTCCAGTGGCTTATTTAAACCACACCCGATCAGTGCAACGTGCTTCACGTTATTCTGCACTAGCAGCAGGACGCTCACCGTGTCAGCTCCAGAGAATCTTCAGCTTCAGCATCTGTGAACAAGAATTCTTTATCTTACCTCCCGGAAAACCAGTCTTCAGTCTTCAGCAGCGTCTGAAAGAGAACAAGGACACCAGGTTAGGACAAGGCAAAACCAGCGCTGCACTTACCTCGTCCATCGGTGCATCCCGAGGCCGCGTGCCGCACTCTTCATACTCCAAGAACTCTGCGGAAACAAAGGACATTGGTTAGTGAACCTCTGTGATAATTTGCTTACCTGTGCTACTTACGTCTCGATCTCCGCCAAGCGCTGTTCAACCGCACCTGCAAAAACAAGAAGGACATCATCAGGGGCACAGTACGCCATCACTACTCACGTGTCTTCTAGCTGTAATCTGCTTGCCCATACTCCGGCACGTACCTCGGCGTCCATCTCCAAAGCCGGCTGCTACGGTTACCTGAAAAAGGGAAAAGAGACATTAAGAAGTGCATTTAACTTCGAATAACATTCTTTTACTTACGTGCCTCCACGATCTCCGGCATTCTTCTCGCTTACCGTATCTGCATACCGGACCTGCAAAGGCAAGAGACATTTAAGGGGACATATAATAAGACTCCGTATTCAAGCATTTACCGTTCGTGCGGTTAACGACGGCCTTGCTCCCCGACTTCATCCTCTGCAATCAAGAGGCTGGGTTATGAACCAGTGAAGCAACTGGCATTAGCGCCCCTGCACAGACGCAGGATGGAGAGCTCCGCTTTCACCTATCTAAGGTGAGTACATTCCGCCTACGAGAAATGTGGGGAGTCCAGAAAGGGGAAAGTCAGATTGGCCAACCAGACGTACATTAACCCCTTGTTCTCCTACTTGCAGACACCTCACCCTCCGGGTCAAAATTACGGTGAGGAGAGGGCCCATCCAGGGTGTTATCAGAGGCCTGCGCGTGACCCTAGAAGACACTGAAATCTCCCAGCCCGGACCTGCGCCTCCGAGGGATTCAGGTGAGCGTTACACATCTGCTCGGGACTGAGTAATAAACCTTGGGTTTTGAGTGATTGATTGTTTATTTATATAGCGCCTATACACAATGTGTTTCACACAATGTCTGGGGGTAGGAACACGTAAGGGCAGAGATAATAATTACGTTATGGGTTTCAATTATTTTCTCAGGAGGTTGTGTAAGGACGCCATGCATGTTGAATTGGTAGTGATTTAGATTAGCGTTAAACAAGGACGCCAGCAAGTCTGGGCAGGTGATATAGTTATTAACAGTTCAAAGGGAACTTGTTTATTTTCCCCCTTTTAATATTGTTTGAAGTGTTCATCACGTCTGGGGTTAGAAGTCCCAGGCCAGCTGGAACTTGTAGTAAATGATGTTTGTGTTTAAATGTCTAACTATGTGATGATATGATAACCTACTACACAAGACTCTGGAAAAGGGGTGTGCTACGAATATGAGCTGATGATGCTAGCTAAATAAATGTGACCATTATGCGTAAATTAGAGAAGATTGGATTTCTTTTGTATAGGCCTAACCAATCATGTGTGGGAGGGATGACTTGTAATAAAATATGTGGGAGTGTTTAACCATTGCCGAATGTATATAATGTGCAAACGTGTGTGGTTCAGAAATATTTGGGTTAGTTTGACTCTACAGCATCAAGTATCAAGACTCTACAGCATCAAGTAGATGCTGTCTGTACAATAAACTTGCTTTACGGACAAATGTGCACTCGCTTGTTAAGTGGTGGGCCTACTTTGGGTTAAGGTGATCAGAGGCCCATCTGTATCTGTATGTGTCTTAAATGTTTAATTTGCATGGCTTTGCCAAAAGAAAAGACTTCTACACACCTGCTCTGCACTCTCCAGGACAGTGGCATAAGAGAGTCTGTAAACCCAGAAGCCTGGCATCACCTGTTATGTACCATCCAGCATCACCTGCTCTGCACTCTCCAGGACAGTGGCATAGGAGAGTCTGTAAACCCAGAAGACCAGCATCACCTGCTCTGCACTCTCCAGCATCAGCTGCTCTGCACTCTCCAGCATTACCTGCTATATACTCTCCAGCATTACCTGCTCTGCACTCTCCAGGACAGTGGCATAAGGGAGTCTGTAAACCCAGAAGACCAGCATCACCTTCTCTGCACTCTTCAGCATCAGCTGCCCTGCACTCTCCAGCATCATCTGCTCTGCACTCTCCAGCATTGCCTGCTCTTCACTCTCCAGGACAGTGGCATAAGAGAACCTGTAAATCCACAATCCCAGCATCGCTTGCTCTGCAATCTCCACCATCTGCTGTTCTGCACTCTCCAGGACAGTGGCCTGTCTTTGGCCAGCAAATGCACATTTAAATGGATAAAAGCCTTTAGTTTGTGAAGATAGATGCTTACATAGGGAATATGTGTATACCATGTTTGCCCCTCCCCACATTCTTTGAAGTTAGCTCCTACCCCAACATTTGAAAGGTTAACACCCCCGCACCCCAACCCCTGAAATGTTAAACTGGATGCACCCCTGGAAGAGGCTGGAGTGCACACTTGCAATTTCTTTGGGGATATGTGTTATGTGGGTAGAATAGCATTTTGTAACAGCCAGTCTAGTCACTTATAACTATGCCATAACCTTATATATTTGTTTACTTTTTTTATGGCCATCTTTAATAAAGTAGTGTTACAGAGAATTCTCTTATAAGGCTAATTTCCCAAACCTAGTGAGTCCCCCAGCAGCTTTGCTGGATTTTTGGGGTTTGTTTTTTCTCCTGCTAAGAGTGAGACTCTTTTCTTCCCACTCTTAGGCATGATTTGAGGTGTCTTTGACTTATTGGGCCTCATTACAACTCAGGCGTTAAGGGTTAACTCCACCGTTAACCCTTAACGCCTGATTCTGATTTTAACGCCTGCTTTTAGCAGGCGTTAAAATCCATGGCGCTAACCTGCCATGGTGCTAATTACGCCGCCGTAATTTACGGCGACGTAATTAGCGCCTTCCCCACTCCCATTATGCCCTATGGGGCAAAAATGGGAATGGGGAAGGGAAAATGGGAAATGGGGATTTACCGCCCCACTCACCTTGGAATGGGGCGGTAAATCCGCCATCCACCATGGTGTAAACAGAGTTTACACCATGGTGGTAAAGTTGGTGCACTTAGCACCAAGGTTGTAATGAGGCCCATTGTGTGCTTATGGGCTATGGGGTCTTTTACTCCATATGGTATCATCTGTTTTGTATGTGTGTTACACAGCACCCTCAGTGCAGTAACACAGGGGCATCATAGTGACCCCCCCCAAACATAGACTCCATACCCTGGGACTGACTACTGTCTCCCAGGGCATGTAAAGTCACCATTGACTTTACTAGTCCAAAATTGTGAACAGAACCAGTACAAACCATCATATTGTGGAAGTACTGGAAGGGGTTAATTCGATTGCCCCTGCGTCTGTTTTCAAGGGGGCACTGTGCAGTCCCCCCTTGTTGAGTTTCTGGCTGGTGGCAGTGGTTACCACGCAAAATATTCCACCAGAATATTTCCTATGGGATTTTCCCATTGGTTTTAAACGCACCACGTTTTGGTGCAATGTTAAAGATACCGCTGATTTATTTATTTAATATTAAATCACCGGTTGGGTCTTTTCACCAGAACTCTTTTCTAAAATGGCATTTGTGTCTGTCTCTGGGCCTCATTACGACCCAGGCGGTAAGGGGTTTACGGCAGCGTAAAAAGCGCCGACCCTTACTGCCTGAGTACAAGGTCCCTTAGCGCCATGGCGGATTTAACACCTGCTTTTAGCAGGTGTTAAAATCCATGGCGCTAAGGGACCATGGAGTTAATTACGCCACCGTAATTTACGGTGGCGTAATTAACGCCTTCCCCACTCCCATTATGGCCTATGGGGCAAAAATGGGAATGGGGAAGGGTAAATGGGGATTGGGGACTTACCGCCCCGCCAAGGTCGGAATGGGGCGGTAAGTCCGCCAACCACCATGGCGTAAACATAGTTTACGCCATGGTGGTAAAGTCACGGCCCAGGCGGTAACTTACCGCCTGGGTCGTAATTCTAATCCAGGTCGGCCCCTTTGTTCCACTATTTTGGCGGGCTTCTCTACAGAAGCCCTCCAAATGGTGCCACTCTGTCTGGGTTCCACAGGATGTGTGGGGAGGGGAATTGGCACCCTGGACTGCGTTGCCTTAGCAACCCAAGTCACACTCTATTCTGATTGGCCCAGTGGTGAGCCGCCCGCTCACCACTTAGCATGTGTGCGTGACAGCTAGGCTGTTGAATGGGGGTTTTTCTGCATAAAAGCAGGGCTTTTGGGACTGGAACTTCAGAAGTCGCCACAGGACCTAAGAATCCAAAGAGGGAAGAAGCTGTGCCATCTGCAATGATGACACCACCGGTGGAGCCCTGCTGCAACGTCCTCACCACTTTCCCAACGACAAGAGACGATCTTCTGCTGGACGAGTCTTCTTCCTTTGAGCTGGTGGGATCAACCAGTTCACCCTTTTCGCGTTCCAGGACGTCTCTTGGTTGAATTGCCCGTGCTAAGCACCCCAGCGGCCGGATAGCCAACCTTCACCACTGTGTCCACGAATAAAAGGAACGTACCTTTTAACTGACGAACTTCGTGGCTGGTTTAATCCCTGGGCAGTGCAACGACTCCAAGTTTCCTCCTCGACGAGATCTTCTCATCCCCTGGTCGAAACAATGAACGGCACCCACTGCCAGGAACAACTGCACCGCTGGAGCTTCCTCTCTCCTAAAGGTACTGTGTTCCACCTGGCCTCCCTTTCTTCGGTTTGGCAAAGGTGACCCTTAAATCCTTGGCTTTCCAACTGGGTTGGCCCCCAGACATAACTTTACCTTTCAAATCACCCCAACCTCTTTTGAACATTCTGCAAAGACTTTTAGTGCATTTCAAACTGTGTGATCTTGGGCACATTTCGCTTTGCTCCATTTAAAGTGGGCCTGGCCTATGAACTTTGGCTCTACAGGGTATACTGCCTTCACACACTTGCTTTGAACTTATAAAAGTGTTGGAAACTGTTTTATTTTGATGCCCTGCCTTTTTCTCTCCCTTTTACTTAACTATTGGAGTGCCATCTAAGTTACGCACTCACATCTGTTTTGACAAATCGTGGTGTTTTAACTCTGACTTGTCTAATAGTTATCAAGGGAAGTGTGTATACTTTGCCTGACTGTGTTTTAACTTGCTTTTGATTTAGAGTGCTAGTGTATTGCCTAAAGTGTGTTTTAAATAAATAATTATATACTTTTGATAAAAAGCTCTGGTCTGTGTTTGTTTGCTCTACTGTGTTTTTAGCCCTATCGTTTATACTCTATATACTGCCCTACTCTTCTTGAGAGAGGTCTAACTGCTCAGCCACAGCTACCAGGAAACTCTGGGTGGTGCAGACTGCTACCACTTGGGTTTACTGCTTGCTCCTGTAGTCTTAATCTTTTTGCAGTGTTCCCCAAGGGAACTGTACAGGATTCTGCCTAACAAGTAGGCATGGCATCTGTTATTACATGGCTACACTGGCATTTTGCTGCAGTCACTCTAGTAACTTATAACTGTGCCATAACCTTATATATTTGTTTACTTTTATTTAATGACCATCTATAATAAAGTAGACATGGCATCTGTTATTACATGGCTACACTGGTATTTTTGTGCAGCCACTCTAGTCATGTATCTCTGTGGCATTGCCTTATATGTATAAGTGCTATGGTCTACATTTTTACTCAAGGTAGGTTTCGTTGTGCCCCTGTTTACATCTAATTGGTCACCAGCTGATGTTCGGCCCTCACTAATATTTTACGCGATGCACTGGAAGGGTGTTTCTCCAAGTTCTTGCATCTTCTAGCACATGGCAAGGTAGAAATTAATTAGTGATGCACGCCACCACAAGTTCATATTATACCTAGAATAGCCACGTGCTTTGCACCATCTAATATTCAAATCCTGATGGAGTATATAATATGTTCTCGTGACTTTTGTTTACCCCGACTCCTCCCCACCATCCAGTAAAGTATGTGGGAGCGTGCCCAACTTCCTGCGGTTAGGGAGATTGATGTTCACAGACTCTTCTGCCCCACCCCCCTGGTGGATGTGATGAGAAAGATATAAAAAGGCAGAGCCATTAATCACTTATAGTGATTGAACCATCTGATCAGAAGACTCCAATGCCACCACTGCAATCCCTTTCGACCACTAACCACGACCCATCACAGCAAAGACCCTGTGAAACCAGCCCTACTGTGGCAAGTCCACACAGACCATGAAGAATCCTAACCCACGACTACACCCTCAGCCCCACTGTGACAAGTCCACACAGACCATGAAGAATCCTAACCCACGACTACACCCTCAGCCCCACTGTGACAAGTCCACACAGACCAAGAAGAATCCAAACCCACGACTCCACCCTCAACCCTACTGTGACAGGTCCACACAGACCAAGAAGAAACCTAACCCACGACTACACCCTCAGCCCTACTGTGACAACTCCACACAGACCAAGAAGAATCCAAACCCACGACTACACCCTCAGCCCCACTGTGACAAGTCCACACAAATCATCAAGAATCCTAGCCCGCGACTACACACTCATCCCTCCTGTGACAAGTCCACACAGACCAAGAAGAATCCTAACCCATGACTACACCCTCAGCCCCACTGTGACAAGTCCACACAGACCAAGAAGAAACCTAACCCAGGACTACATGTTCAACCCTACTGTGACAAGTCCACACAGACCAAGAAGAAACCTAACCCAGGACTACACACTCAGCCCTACTGTGACAAGTCCACACAGACCAAGAAGAATCCTAACCCGCGACTACACACTCAGCCCTACTGTGACAAGTCCACACAGACCAAGAAGATTCCCAACCCACAACTACACCCTCAGCCCTACTGTGACAAGTCCACACAGACCAAGAAGAATACTGCCCAGGACTACACCCTCAGCCCTACTGTGACAAGTCCACACAGACCAAGAAGAATCCCAACCCACGACTACACCCTCAGCCCTACTGTGACAAGTCCACACAGACCAAGAAGAATCCCAACCCACGACTACACCCTCAGCCCTACTGTGACAAGTCCACACAGACAAAGAAGAATCTTAACCCACGACTACACCCTCAGCCCTACTGTGACAAGTCCACACAGACCAAGAAGAATCCCAATCCACGACTACACACTCAGCCCTACTGTGACAAGTCCACACAGACCAAGAAGAATCCTAACCCAGGACTACATCATCAGCCCTACTGTGACAAGACCACACAGACCAAGAAGAATCCCAATCCACGACTACACACTCAGCCCTACTGTGACAAGTCTACACAGACCAAGAAGAATTCAAACCCAGGATTACTCTCCATGAGGGACGGTTAAATAACAGTAGAGGCGTGGTCGTGGATGACTGCAAAAGTTTATTATTCCCAAGTGAGAAATCACTAACATTGGTCAGTGTTCCTTTCTAGCTTTCTGGCTAATTCGAATTTAGGTGTGCTTTTCCAATTGTGCATCTTCCTTTTTGTACCACTTTTTAGTGCTTTCTGGCTAATTTGGATTTAGGCGTGCTTTGCAATGTGTTAATGACCTTTGCATCTCGCATTTCCAGTGTTGCTCATTTATTTTGTCTACTTGGCCACCTGGTGAGATTCTACTGTGGCATAGTGCTCGTAACCATCTTCTTTGCTATTCCCCGACCATCCCTCCTCTTGTCTCTGCCCCCATGGTGCTCTCCATCTCCATCTTTTCTAATTGCTTTTTCGTCGCCTATCCTCCTTCTCTCATAAAGTCTAGAAGGAAGACATTTAAAAAGGCACTCCTGAGTTCCAACCCTGGTCTGCCCATTGCAGACACCTACATTAATGCATCCTTCAGACACACTATCACTGACATTCTCTTTGCGGTTCCTTCATCTGACTTATGGACCCCCATATGCTCTCTGTCCCCTCCCCTTTCTCTTCCTCACCCATTACGGGCGACACCAGATGGGAAGGGCTCTTGGCGCACTTCGCATTTTCCAAATGCACTATTAATGTCTTTCACAATGGCACTATCATGGCCCAGAGTTCCCAGTCCAACCTCCTCCTTCTTGACAGGTGTCTTCCATTTCTCTTCAACTTACCCCCTCTCTTGCCACCCATCCTTCCCTCATCCCCCAGTGGTGGCACCCCACTCCTGTGCCCACAACAAATCATTTAAACGGGGCAACCATCTTCACTTTGCTACCCTCAATTCCTGCTCTGCTATCAAACACTCTTCAGACATCTGTGTCCTCCTTGAATACCTTGACCTTGATGTCCTTGCTCTTAACGAAACATGGTTCATGGCCAGCTCTGTCACTGCTTTTGACACTCTTCTCCCTGAGGGCTACAAGAGGCTGTCGAATCCCAGGCCCTCCCGGCCTGGCAGTGGAGTGGCTCTGATCTTCTCTGAGTTGGTGCCTGTCTCCATCATCCCCACTCAAACCTACTCATCCTTTGAAAGCCTAGTCTGCAGGCTTTCTGTCTCGCCTACCTTCTCTCTTACTCTTGCTATCATCTACAGGCCCCCTGGACCAACCTCCCTCTTCCTCTCAGAATGGGCGGACCTGTCCTCCTCTCTTCTTGCCTGCTTCCCCAAACATATCTTCCTTGGGGGCTTTAACATCCATCTCGACTGTGGCTACTGCACTCTTTCGCAACCTCTCTTTCCATCAATATCCTTCCCTCTGGCACAACCCACTCTGTCGGACACACCTTGGATGCTCTCATCTCAACAGACACCACACACTCCAACCCTCTTACTACTCCACTATCCTGGTCTTTCCTACTTGACCTCCCTGGTCCCAAGACAATGCCCCCACCCGCACTGCCAGTCTCCTCCATCATTCGACCGATGAAGTGGGTGCCAGGTTCTGCTTTTGCCTCTTCGTTCATCCATACCCTGTCCCCGTCTTTGGACTCTCCTTCTGACTCTGTTCCAGCTAACCTCCATCTCTCTATCTCTCACACCCTGGACATCCTTGACCCCGTCATGAAGCCTGCCTCAAAATGCAACTCCTGGTATTATTCTTACTTGGCAGCTCTGAAATGCAAGTGCAAAGCTGCAGAACAGAAGTGGCAGGCGTCTAGCTCATCCTCTGACAAACTGGCCTGCCGCCTACTCCAAAGGAAATATCGTCTCACCATCTGCTCCAAGAAGAGGACTCATGTCCAAGCTTGCATCTCTGGAGCCATCAAAAACTGAGCTCTTTAAAATCTGCAATGAACTTGCTAATCCTACTGCAGTCTACTCCTTTCCTCTCCCTCCCAGGCCCTCTGCACTGCACTGGCCAGCCACTTCCCCTACAACACTCTGGACATTCGGTGCTCTCTGTCATCTGTTCCCACCCCCACCCCTGTTCTCTTGCCTCCATTGACACCCCTCTAGCCCTCCATACTCTCCTCCTTCTCTCCCATTGCACCAGACGATATCTCTAGCATGAAAGTCTCCTTCAAACAGGTGCCCCCCTCTCCTCCAGAATCATCAAGGACAATATCACCTGTCTCGTCCCAGCCTTGGTCGACCTCTGCAACCACCCGTTTGCCACTTGCCCCTTCCCACACCCCCTTAAGCACTCTCTTGCGCACACTCTCCTAAAAAAGCCATCTGCTGACCCTTCTGGCCCGGCTAACTATCGCCCTATATCTGTCACTCCTTTTTTGGGAAAATTCATGGAGAAGCTGGTCATCCCCCAACTGACCCACAACAACAAAAAGCTTGGCTGCCTCCATGACCACCAGTCCGGTTTCATGGCATCCAGAGGCACGGAAACTTCTCTCCTGAATACCCATGAAGACCTTCTCTCTAACCTGGAGTCTAACACTCCCTCCGTTCTGATCCTCCTCAATCTCTCTTTTGCCTTTGACACAGTCAACCACTACATCCTCATGAACCGTCTCCATGATATCCTAGGCATCACGGACAACTGACCTCCTTCCTTTCAAACAGACCCTCACAAGTGACAAGGGTCATTTTCTCTCCTCCACCTCACTCTCTACCTGTGGCTTCTCTCAAGGCTCTATCCTATCGCCATGGATTTTCAGCATCTACCTGGCCCCTCTGGCCCACCTGATCTCCACCATCTCCACCCATTTTCAGTGTTATGCAGATGGCACACAGATCTCCTTCAAGCTGCCTTCCTCCTCCTCCTCCTCCCCCTCCTCCCTCATACCTGACTGCCTGACTGCTATTCAGGCATGGTGCTCTGCCAATGATATCTGCCTTAATGATATGATATGGCATTTATAACGCGCCTCTACACAAGTGTTTCAAGGTGCGACGAGGCAAGGGAGGGGAACAAAGGGAGGACGGACAACGATTCTACTAGGCCAGGTGTCATTCAGATCGTGCAAGTGCAAGGGAGGAGGGGAAGGGAAAAGTGCAGTACATGGCAAAGATAATAACAATAAGTAAGTAAACGGCCAGCATGTGGCAAGTGCAAGGGTAAGTGTAGACGACAGGTGTCAAGGGCTGGGAGGGGGACTGTAGGGATACAGAAACAGTCCCCAAGTGCAGGTGTTGTCAGGTGTGCAGTGCAGGTGGTGCCGAGACCAGAGGGTGTGTCAAGGTAGCAAGTGCAGCTCTAGTTCCAGTTAGGGGGTCAGCAGAGGAGAGGAGGAGAAAAAGCAGAAGCAATGAGAAAGGTTATGAGGTGCTTCCGGAACCAGAGATGGTTCTCCTCAAGTTTAAAGGGAGGCAGGGAGGCTGTTCCAGTGGGATGCACCAGCCGAGGAAAGAGATCTACCCTGATTCTATCTAGGCTGGACTACTGCAACAGCCTCTTCCGCAATGTGCCTCTTTCCTCCCTTGGCCCCCTTCAACTAATCCAGAATAGGACTGCCAGACTTATCCTTGGCCTCAAGCCCAGGGGCCGCATCTCTCCAGCCCTAAAATCTCGCCACTGGCTCCCAGTGACTGCAAGGATCAAATTCAAGACTCTTTGCATCATCCACAAGGTTCTCTGTGGCCTGGGACCTCTCTACATCCAGCTTTCCCTCCCTAAATACCTCCCTGCCAGAGTCCTTCAGTCCTCTGGCTCCAACTCTCTGCAGATCAAATGGTTCTCCAGGCAGTGAGTGGGAGGTAGATCCATTTCCTCGGCTGGTTCCTCCCTCTGGAACAGCCTCCCTGCCCCCCTCAAACCTGAGCCGTGCCTTCATAAGTTCCTGAAACTTCTCAAGACTTTTCTTTTCTCCTCTTCCTTCCTCTCCCCCTTCCGTGCTAACATTCCCTCTGCCGCTGTGACTGGTGCCTGTTCCATTCAGAGTCACACAGGGGCCAGACTACCCCTTTACAAGTCCCCCCAGCATCCCTTGCCAGTGCTTGCCCTCGGGCTCCCAACCCAGGAAGAGCCCTAACCTGGTCCTCCATGTCAAATGCACTCATCCTTCCCTCCAACCTGTTTTGCTTTGGCACTTACCCCCTTGCCCCCCCCTTGCACGTGTCAACCCCACCTCCTCTTGGGGACACCACTCCTGCACTTCTCCCTCTATCCCCTCTTCCTGCACTTACCCCCTTGTCTTGCACTTGCATGGTAGGATTGTCACAAGGCCAATATAACCGTTTGTTGGACTACTTCTTTCCCATGTCCCCCGCCCCCAACTTTTCTTGTGGCACCTGGAAACACTTGTGTATATGCACCATACAAATAGCCAATAAAAATCAAATAAAAATACTCTGCCTTACTGACAAAAAAAGCCAAATCGCCAGAATCCCCATGGAGTGATATGGACTCCAATTAATGCCGGCCGGCCTACCACCACCAACAGTAATTCTGCAAGACCAGTGGCGGTAATGGTAAATGACAAGAAAGGGCGACATAGAATATCTTAATTATGTCACAACGAAAACCCCACCACCTGCACCCTCACTGGAAATGGTCGCGTCCACATTCGCGGCTGATGCAGCCATAGCAATGGCCATAGCATTGACCACCAACAACGCTGCCGACACCTCGCAAGCCATCCAGGGGCGAACAGACAGGAAATCGAACGCTTGGCCAAAATGCACAAAGAACTTGCAGTCAAGGACCAGTCGATACTTTTGCGAATATGCAAGTTGGTAATCCCCTTCATGCTCAGGGCAGAAGCCATCAAGTCGGCCCATGAATGACACAGAGTAGCTGATAATGCAAAGAAGCTGCTGAGGTGCCACTTCTGGTTCCCCTTCATGGACACCCATGTAGAGGAAAGGGTAAAGAAGGTTTATGGTCATTGCATCGAAAAAGATGCATCGAAATGACAATGCATCGAAAAAGATGCATCGAAAATAAAAGCATCGAAATTCTGTTTTACATTAAAAGTGCAAATCAATCAAAACTTTTCCATCGAATGGATATGTACTTTTAAATGTAAAAGATAGCATTGCGATGTGTTTATTTTCTACATTAAAACGTTACATGGAGCTGTCCAGTGCTGAAATTTCGGCACTTGCCAACTCCCTGTAACGTGTAATTTTTTTTGTATATTGGGGGGTTCCCCCCGCAGCCCCTCCCAACCCCCACACCGACCCCCCTTACCTCCTAACACTAACCCTAATCTAATCCTTAATATAACCCTAAATCTGACCCTAGCCCCAACCCTAACCCCTAACCCTAATCTAACCCTTAATCTAACCCTTCATCTAGCCCTAAATCTAACCCCAGCCCCAACCCTAACCCTTAACCCTATCCATCGAAATTAACCATAGAAAATTATTCAATGAATATGCTTTTCGATGGAAAGGCAATTCAATGAATAATTTGCGATAGAAAGGTATTTGATGGAAAGATGTTAGATGGAAAGACCAGATACTGGTAAAAAACTGCCTACCTTGCGAATACACTGTGAGGGCGGATGCGCCAATTCGGATACAACACACGCAAATCCTGGACAGATGCTGGGACCGCGTGGCAGTTGATTTCTACGGCCCTATGGACACTGGTGAATAACTACTAGTTTTCATTGATGAGTATACACGTTTCCCCATCGTCAAGAAAGTGGCCACAACAGCATATCCACAAGTCGCTGCAACCTTTGACGAAGTGCTGAGCGAATGGGGCATACCCCGCACAATCAAATCGGACAATGGCCCACCGTTCAACAGCCATGGCTGCCGCATTTGCGAAGCACATGAAGTTCAACCATCTACACCTCACACCCCGATGGCCCCAGGAAAATGTTATGGCTGAGCGATTCATGGCGTCCATCAAATTGACCATCCAAAGGGCTCATGTCGAAGCTATAAACCCCCACCAGGAACTGAACAGGATGCTCAGGCATTACCGGAATACCACCCATGAAGCCACCGGAAAGGCGCCATCTGAAATCCTAATGTGCCATCAGATATAGACCAGACTGGTGAGGAACTCAGATGACCACGAGGAGCAAGATGAGGAAATAGTGACCGGAGACACAGAGAGGAAAGAAAGGCACAAGACACATATGAAAGGCAGAAAGCGGTGCCCAAAGAATTTGCAGTCTGCAAGGAGGTCCTAGTAAGACAGCCAATGACCAGGAAAACAGACATGAGATTTTTACTGAGACCCCACACAGTGGAGGCCCTCAAAGGGACAATGGTGACAGCACAGAATGCAAGACACAAAATAACAAGGAATGCCTCACAGTTTAAACCTTCATCAAGAGGGTAGAAGCGGACATGCCCATATCGGACCAAGAGCCAGAGAGGGCAGAATCGCAAGACGACCCATGGCTGCCCCCAGGAGGGGAGGAAAAAAATGAAGGTGACCAAGTAAGAGAACTGGAGGGCGAGGAAGCTGAGAGCGGAGGATGGCGCCCCCAAAGGGTCATCAAGATGACCCACACGACTAGTGGAAGAATGCTGAGCCAGACGTTCGAACACCTGTCCGGGGGTGGTGTTGCAGGCTACTGCTCCTATAAGCAGAGCCACGACACAATGTCGGGAAGAAGGAGGAGAAAGGGGTGGGGAGCCCGGGAACGACAGTTGGTTTATGTACTACGAGGAAGGAGGTAATAAAGGGAAGGAGTTCTTCAACTCGGGTGTCGCATCCTTTTATTGTGAAGAAGAGTAACACATCTCTCTCCCAGCTGTGGCAAAATGTTGGTATGTATGAATATCAGAAGCAACAATATTGAAGGTTTATCTCCTATAGGGTTACTTGTGTAGTGCACATACCTGCCTAATCTCTGGGTTTTCCCCAGAGACTCTGGGTTTTTAGCCTCTTCTCTGTATCTCCGGGGAAGACCCTGCGAAATCCGGGTAATCTGGTCACGTTAAATCCTCTATCAGATTGGCTACAAAAAACTGCTGCCGGTAGCCAATCGGCTGGAGGTGTTTGTCGGCGGGACCCGGTCGGGACCAAGAAGAATGCAGACTGGAGCAAAATAAATGCAGTAACATAGCTCTCAACCATTTGTCTTGCAAAGGCGGGTGAAATCACCCGATTTTGTTTCTGGCGGGTGAGACGCCCATTGGAATGAATGGGCGTGCAGGAGGCCTGGCGGGTGAGTCAGCCCTTTGCAAGGCGGGTGACACCCGCCAAAAGCGGGTGAGTTGAGAGCTATGCAGTAATACTGCTGGATTGAAAGCAGTGTTACCGCGTTTATTTTGCTTAAGCTTTCATTCTTTTTGAGCAGTGGCCACTAAAACATAAGGCAAACTGGCCAAAAAGAATGAAAGCTTCAGCAAAATAACGTAGCAATACTGCTTTCAATCCAGTGTCATTAAGGCCTTGTGGACAATGCAGAGGGTTTTGAACTTAATCCTCGCAGCCACTGGGAGCCAATGCAGAGATTTCAGTCCTGGAGAGATACGATCCCTGGGCTTCAGGCCAAGGACAAGTCTTGCAGTCCTGTTCTGGATGAGTTGCAGAGGGCAGAGAGTAGAAGCAGGCAGATTTAGAAAGAGGCTGTTGCAATGTGGGTGGTTAGGAATAGCCAATTTAATTACATTTATAACATTCCACCGTAAAGTGCAAACTTCAAACGTGCTTCTAATGACAGCTACAACAACCGAGTTTACCTTTTTGGCGTGTTTGGTCGGAGCTGTGTGCAAAAGGGCGGAGTCTTGTCATAGCTCTCAACTCACACGCTTTTGGCGGGTGTCACCCGCCTTCTAAACAGCTGACTCACCCGTCAAGCCACCTGCACGCCCATTCATTTCAATGGGCCTCTCACCCGCCAAAAATAAAATCGGGTGTTTTCACCCGCCTTTTTGACACAAATGGTTGAGAGTTATGTCTTGTGTGGCTGTGGGCGGGGCATATACATCTCAGGGTTTTTGATTTTTAAATGTAGGCAATGTTGTAAAGTTGATATTTTTCAGCTATAACAATAAAACATTTTTCTTTTTTAATGTAGGCAGGTATGGTAGTGCCTGCGTGAATAAACAGCCCCTGTTGAAGGGCTGAGTAGATGCTCTCAGTGGAATGCTGCTCCAGTAGGTTTTGGGGAATGTACCAGGTTTGAAAAGAGTTCAGAACAGTAGCATGTCTAGAGAGTGTCAACTGAGGAGAGTGGCGTCTCTCTCCTCGGCCTAGAGAGTGGTGGCTGTGCATTGCGCATGCTCAGTGGGACCTACTGGGAATGAGAGTAGTATCAGGTCACTACGCATGCTTAGTGGGCTCAGCCAGAGAGAGGTTTCAGAGCAATACGCATGCGCAGTAGCAGCTGCCCCCCCTGAACGTGAGACGTGTCTGAGACGCGCGCATGCTCAGTAGCCTCAGGCAGTGGGGAGAGTAGCGTCTGCTCGGCGGCCATGTTCTAGGGGGAGAGTAGCGTCTCATCTACGCAGAGAGTCGAATCTTTGTGGCCATCACAACCCACCCCTGTAGCGCCCCCCCCCCCGGGCTACACGCCGCCCCCTGGGGCTAGATGTGCGTCTCCACTTCTATCCCAGCGAGGAGGAGACCTGCAGTAATGCACAGACCGGTAAGAGGGGGGCGGGGAAGTGTCTTTCTGCCCCAACCAGGAGTGGGGCCTTTACAGTAGCGCCTAGTGTGCGGGCGTGGGCCTCTAGGCGCTGCAGATCAGCCTCAGTGAGGGGAAATGATATGCCCAGGAGCAGACACTTTAGTTAGTTAAGTGCTGAAGCCGGGGTTCGAGGCCAGGCTGCAGCTCAGGCTCTTGGGCACATCTGCCCAGCTGCAGTCAGGCTTTCTATTTGGGACAGGTTTTACAGTCACTTTGGCTTTAAAACAACACCTGACTCGGGAGTAAGGGGCAAGCTTGTGCCAATTTTGCTAACTGAAGTAAATTGTTGCTCTTGTAGCAGTTTCATGATTGCTTTTTATGTTTTATGCCATTTGGTCCAAACTAGCAATCTGCTTTTAATTCAAAAGCTACAGGTGAGGCTTCTTTTTCCTGTAGAAAGATTTACATTTCATAAGGGGAGAGACATGCACATGTCTCTGCTGTGGCCGCAGGCCCCAAGGACCTCGGGGCAGGGATTGCACCTGGGCCAGACCAGCCAAAGGGCCTCAACTTCTGCATTGCCTCAGAGCTCCCTCAAAGTAGAGCTTCTGCACCTCTTGAGTCACGAGGCAGTGACCACATTGCTGCAGGTCTTTAAATGTGAACAGAATTAGCAAAGAATTGGGGCAAACAACCTCTGCAGTCTCTAGGCAAGCAACCACCCTTCTCGTATCTTTGGCAAATCATCACCACTCACTTGCCCTCTCCTGTCCCCTACGTTTCCTCTCCTGACCCCTACGTTTCCTTTCCTGACCCCCACGTTTCCTTTCAATGATACAGTTTTATAAAGATGAATTCCCAGATCATCAAGTACTATAACTTGGAATTGATATATAGGGTCCCCCTCCCCCACATCTTGAATGGGATATTACAGACCAGATTGCAACCCAGTGGCTGCAATAACAGGGCCTGTGGTTTTAGTAAATGCACTTTCATGGCTTGAAGACTCCCAGCAAAAGATGTGTGAAAAAGTAACCTGGGTGTTTATCATTGTGTGACGTCAAGAATATATAACCACCTAATAAAAAAAATTAACATGTTTCACTGTATCAAATAAGAACACAGGAAAATAAGCAAGAGAGTTTAAACACTGGCTACCTCCAAACTTGTGAAAAAATCCGGCACTCGCGAATGGGCAATTACCGGGTCATGCCGAGTTTGGCAGACCCGGTAATTGCCCACTCGTGGGTGCCGGTAATAAGGGTGTCCCCATTCGGCCCCATAGGACCGAATGGGAATGGGGAGAGTGGTAGCACTGGTACCATTAATAACGGTACCAGTGCTACCATCATGTTTGCTCGCGGGTGCCGGTATGACCACCAGATCGGACCTGGTGGCTGCAAGGGCACCCACGAGCAGAACTCGTAGTATGGCGGTACGGTAGCAATGGTGCTGGTAGCGATACCGGAGCCGTTGTTGCCTTACCGCCATACTTGTAATGAGGCCCAATGGGCCTCATTACGAGCATGGTCGTAGCCGTGCCTTTACGGCAGGCACGGCTACCGCCATGCTTGCTACCGGCATCGCCTCCCGCGATTGGGCAATAACGGGCCCATTACGAGTTGAATGGGCCGGTAATTGCCTATTCGCGGGAGGCGGTATTGCCGGGCTCCCGATCCCCATTCTGCCCCATAGCACAAAATGGGGGTGGGGAGCATGGATACGCCGGCACTGTTGATAATGGTGCCTGCACAATTACGAGTTATGCTCGCGGATGCGGCGTAGCCCGCCAGGTAAGACCTGGCGGGCTGTCCGGCACCCAAGAGCATTAATCGTAATTCAGCGGGACTGTATGAATGGTGCAGATGCCTTACCGGCACCGTTCATACCGTCACTGCCAGGGTTGTAATGAGGCCCAATGTGTCTTTTAAGAAGATATGATAAGGCATTGATAACGCGCCTACACACAAGTGTTTCACAACATACATTCAGGCGGCTAACTGGTAGTTTGAGTTTGCTATAAGAATAAAAATACTCCTTTTGCAATTCTTTTCATGAAACATCAAAAGCTGTCCAAATGAACCATCATTCAAATCTTCCACTTTGAACTCTCCACCAAACAGAGCGGGATGAGTAGTATTTGTGGCCGCTGTGTGGAGTGTTTGCCTCCAGCGTCACATGGGGTTGGGAGGTGACTACATGGCATAGCTGGGGCAATCAGAAAAAAGACCCTCATGCCTGAAAGCAGCACAGCTCCTCTACAATATTACCCTTGTTACTCTGCATGCACGTGGAATTTGGTTGCTGTGAACCTCGTACTCTTCATGCACGTGGCAGCTGGTTGCTGTGCAAATCTTACTCTGCATGCATGTGGCAGCTGTGAACCTTTTACTCTGAATGCACGTGACATCTGGTTGCTGTGAACCTCTTACTCTGCATGCATGTGGCAGCTGGTTGCTGTGAACCTCTTACTCTGCATGCACGTGGCATCTGGTTGCTGTGAACCACAGCCTATGCAAATACTGGCAACGTCAAAGGCCAGTCATGACTAGCAATACTGATTTGTTGGGTCAGGGACAGCCCAAGCCCCACAAAATGATTTACAGTGACCAATATTATTTGCATTGACAGATTGTAATTGTTTATTCGTAAAGCGCTTATACACAGATTGGAGATTGGTTTTCAAGTCATCTAAACAGGTGGTTGCGATGATTTTGTTCTGAATTCATTCTTCAGGAATGATGGCCACAGGCTCAGACGTGGTAAAAGCTTCTTGGTCCACACTCATGCGTGAGTGGGACGGGTATGCCCAGACGTGGGTCCTGTGCCTGCTGGGCCTAGAGACCCAAGCTACTCCTCACTGATGAGGCCCAACAAGGCCGAAACATGTTTGGGGATGCTTGTGGTCTCGTGCAGAAGGGATGTGACCTAGCAGTTCGGGCTGGACTGCCCCTTTTAGGGGTGGGACCAAGCCTGATTTGCATATGGTCTTTCCCCTTCTGTAAAGGCTTGGCAGGCAAAGAATGATGGTCTGGTGGGTTGCCCAGAGCAATGCCAGTGGTTAAGATTCATTCTAAACCTTCCAGCCATCACCTCTTTGTTTTTGCCTCACTCATGCGTGACAGAGTGTCTGCTTTCCCATTGCGTATTCCGGGTCTGTAGGTGATGATAAAACCGTATTCCACAAAGAAGAGAGCCCAACGAAGTTGACGAGAGGATTGGGCCTTGGCAGTCCTCAAGTATTGCAGATTGCGGTGATCCGTGATGACAGTTACTGTATGTCTCGCACCCAGAAGATAGTGGCCCTCATTACGACCCTGGCGGAAAGGGTTTTACGCCAGCGTAATGCATGGCGTACCTTTCCGCCTTACTACGAGTTCCCGTAGCGCCATGGTGGTTTTTTCGCCTGGTTTTTCCGGGCGGAAAAATCCATGGCGCTACGGGACTTGTTGTTAATTACGCCACCGTAATTTACGGTGGCGTAATTAACGCCTTCCCCACTCCCATTATACCCTATGGGGCAAAAATGGGAATGGGGAAGGGTAAATGGGGATTGGGGACTTACCGCCCCGCCAAGGTCGGAATGGGGCGGTAAGTCCGCCAACCCCCATGGCGGAGTTGGCAGCTCTGCGCCATGGACCATGGTGCAAATTGCACCATGGTCCTCCGCCAGGGTCGTAATGAGGGCCAGTGTCTCCATGTTTTGAAGGCTCCCTTAATCGCTAGCAGCTCCTTGTCTGTGATCGCATAGTTCAACTCCGGTGCAGAAAACCTACGGGACCAGAATGCTATGGGATGTAATTGACTTGTGTCGGGGTCTCTTTGTGATAGTAGCGCCCCCATGGCTATGTTGGAGGCATCTGTTACAACCACGTATGGCAGATCTGGTCGAGGGTGTCGGAGAACTGGTGCTGTGGTGAAAGCAAGTTTCAGCTCCTGGAAGACCAAAGGAATTTCTTGTTTTTTCTCAGCAGGGAGGTCATTGGATGAACTATCTGCGAAAACCTAGGAATAAACCGACGATAAAAGTTGGCGAATCCGAGCACAGTTTGTACTCCTTTTGTGGATGTCTGTGATGGCCATTGAAGGATAGCATCCACCTTGCGTGTGTCCATGTGTACGCCTCGTGGAGTGAGCATAAAACCCAAGAATTCTAGTTCTGTTACATGGCAGAAACACTTTTCAAACTTGGCAAACAGCCGATGCTGTCGTTTTTCCAATACTGCTCTTACATGGCCGACGTGGTCCTCCTTGGAAGCCGAGTAAATGAGAATGTCATCTATGTAGACAAGTGCGCAAACGTCCAATAATTCATGAAGCACATTGCTCATAAAAAATTGGAACGCCGCTGGGGCATTACATAACCCAAAAGGCATAATCTGGTATTCGAAAAGACCATACTGGGTACGGAATGCCGTCTTCCTCTCGTCCCCTTGTTTAACTCTCACAAGGTGATAGGCTCCTCGTAGATCCAGTTTTGTGTAAATTTGAGCATTCTTTACCTGATTCAGATGCTCCGGAATAAGTGGCAGTGGGTATCTGTTTTTTTACTGTGATCTGGTTAAGTGCTCTATAGTCAATACAAGTTCATAAGTCGCCCTCTTTTTTTAGGTGCGAAAAAGAGAGTCAAAGAGGCAGGGGACATAGACGGGCGGATAAAGCCGTTAGCTAAATACTGATCCAGGTAAGATTTTAGATGCTGGTTTTCCTGCTCCATTAGGGCGTAAATCCGACTGCAGGGAATTTGGGCTCCGGGCACCAGATCGATTTGGCAATCGTAAGGCCTGTGTGGAGGCAGAGTGTTCGCTTGCTCCTTCTGAAAAACCTCCTGGTAATCCAGATATTCTGGTGGTAAGGAACCAGTGAGTCCCAGAATAGTTTTTGTCTTGGGTTTCAGGTTGCCCACATCTTGGTTGTAGCAAGCGTTAGCACACTCTTGAGGAAAGGTCAGAACTCGTTTTCTCCAGTCAATCCTAGGGTTGTGGGTTTCCAGCTAAGGCATTCCTAATATCATCTGGAACTGAGGAGCATCGATGAGATCGAAGGAGATGTCTTCTTGATGACCATCCTGGCACATAAGCATGACTTTTTTTGGTATGCTGCGTCACTGGCCCGGATGATAACTGAGAACCATCCATTGCTGGGACTTTTTTTCCAATTTCAGCATTTGGTGGAGAGGAATGCCCATTCATGCAGCCAGATCTTGGTCAATATAATTTCCCACAGCTACGCTATCAATATATGCCTCCAAGGCATGTATCTTTGACTGTTGTTTGTGGTTAACCAAAAGTACCGGATGACTAGATGGGAGGGCTGTATGGATTCCTTCGGACGTTGGAGTTTCCCGAATCGTGTTCCTTTTCCTCGTCACCATTGTCCGTTGCTCCAACTAATTTCTTGAGTGGTTTCACCGGGCATTCACCAGGCAATGTCCTGCTCTCCCGCAGTATAAGCAGAGCTGCTGTTGCCTCCTTTTCTCCCTCTCAGCCTTGGTGATAGGACTCCGTAACCCACCGATCTGCATTGGTTCAGTTTGTTCGTGGGTTCGGGTTTGATTGCCCCGGGGTTGCATATAGACCGACCTCCCTTCAGCTCTTGTGCGATCCATTTTTCGATTCTGCAATCTGTGATCGAGCTGCACAGTCAAGTTGATTTACTCCGCACATGACTCGGGGGGGGAGGGGGATTGACCGCTTGGGCTAGAACATCCTTAAGTTCCCCATATAACCCTCGATAAAAGAGCGTAGTCCTTTTTTCTTCTGGCCAGTTTGTGCTATGAGACGATTGAAAGTGGCGATGTAGGTCAATAGGTCTTGGTTTCCCTGTCTGAGTGACAATAACTCATTGTCCAAAGCTTGTCCTTGAGTATGCCTTGCAAACAGTTTCTCCATCTCCCGCTGAAATTCCCCAAAGTCTCGAAGTAGCAGATCATCCTGGTTTAATAATGGTATCGACCAGTCCACTGCGCTACCTCCTAAATATGAGAGTACAAATGCGACTCTGGCTTGATCGTTAGGAAAAGACCCAGGCCGGCACATAAAATGGAGGCGACATTGGTTCATGAATATAGCGTACATGTTAGGGTCGCCAGTAAAGCGTTCGGGCGGGGCCAGGGGCACTGCACCTGGAAGAACTACTTGAACTGGTGATGATGGCTGCGGCATGGGAGAATGGGCAAGTCCTGGTAGTGGGACCTGACCCTCATGGGTCTGAAGCATTTGTCTTGCCAAGTCGTCAGTTCGTTCCCGAGCTACAATAAGATCCCTCCTTAAAGCATTGGTTTCCTGTCTAGAGGCATGGACTTCAGCCTGTAATTCCCCCAGTAGTTGGGCCAACTGGTCTGTTTCTGAGGTTTCCATAACGCCCAGGCAGAGATTCGGAGAGGCTTCGCGTTCTGTTAAGCTCACCTGGTCTCTGCAGGGACATTGGGGCACGGTTGCAGCCCTCCCTGGAAGTGGATTACCCTTGTCCGACTTCTTCCCCTGCTCATATGCTGTGGGCTGCGCTGATTGTTGACTCTGCTCCTGCGTGGATATGAGAGATTGTGAGAATGCGGCTATATGACTGCTCTAAGAGCAGTGAGCAAGGGATCCACATCTGGATTCCCCTGGTAACTTGGGGTGAGACCCAAAGTTACTTGGTATGCTAAATAGAGGGGGTTCTGGGAAACTCTCTACCAGCACGAACACAGCCCATTGACTTGTTCTTGGGTGGATGTCCCCTGGGAGAGTCTCAACCAAGGGCCTCATCACGAGTCTGGCGGTAACCCTTAAATGCGGCGATAGCGCTATTACTGCCGCATTTAAGGGTCCGCCAGATCATGGCCTTGGCAGATTTCCCCCCAGCTCACAGCTGGGAGGAAATCCGTGGCAAATTTGCAGATTTTCGGCACTATTCCCGGCGGTAATAGCGTGAATTTTCCCCATTGGGCCCAATGGGGAATGAGGAATTCCCGAATGGGCACAATGGGGAATGGGCACTAACCCTTCCGCCAAACCCGTGATCCGGCACTAATAGCGCCGGGGGGTTTGGCGGTAGGGCTATTAGCGCTGGCGCTAATAGCGCCGGCATTACCGCCCAACTCGTGATGAGGCCCCAAGTCTTTGGGCCTCATTAGGACTCCGGCGCTAAACCATGGTGCTATTAGCACCATGGTCCATGCCGGAGTCTGCCATGGCCCTTCCCCATTCCCATTTTTGCCCCATAGGGCTCAATGGGAATGGGGAAGGCGCCAATTACGGTACCGTAATTAGCACCAAGGTCCCTTTGCGGGTCCCTACTTTAACGGCTGGTAAAACCAGCCATTAAGGACGGGTCCCGCAAAGGGACCTCGTAATTAGGTGCTAGGTGTTTAACGGCGCCGCAGCCTTTTACGGCGTCGTTAAACACTTAGCGCCTGGGTCATAATGAGGCCCTTTATCTCACTGTTCTTTTCACAGAGAAGAAATGTCCCCGCATATCAGTCTTTGTCCTGCCCAGGGGCAGTCCAGCACCAAACTGCTAGGCAATTCTCCTCTGAACAAGAGTACCACAGCAACCCCATACACGTATTTCAGCCGAGTTGGGCATCATCAGTGAGGTGAAGCTGTGTCTCTCTAAGAGCAGTGAGCAAGGGGTCCACGTCTGGATTCCCCTGGTAACTTACGGTGAGACCCAAAGTTACTTGGTATGCAAAACACAGGGGGGTCTGGGAAATCTACCAGCACAAACACAGCCCATTGACTTGTTCTTGGATGGATGGCCCCTGGAAGAGTAATCCGGGGTTGCCAAGACTGGAGCATTGCTGAATGCAGCCTTGAGCTCCCAAAACCAAGTCACCATCTTATCAGAATTGAAAAGGAGTGTGGGAGCCCCTCTACTGAGAATGAACATGGGTCAAAAGCCCTGGTCTATGCAATGTCTTCCACTCAGGAGGGTCTACAACCACGTTTTCCTGCTCGACATTCAATCGGACCTTTCACCTTCTGCGCCCCCTTTATGTTCTTGCAGTAAGGGCCCTGTGTAACTATAGTAGTCAAACATCCATGATCTACAATAGAGTCCAAAAACTGCTGCATCTGTTTCATAGTAACTCGCTGGGGCATATTCGGTACTGTGGTGGCTCTCTCAGGCATTACCTTTCATCCTGCGGGCAATATTACTTGCCCCAAAAACACTACCTATCTCTGGCAATATTGAAATTTTTCCCACTTTGTACCCCTTCTCCGCAAGCAGGGTGAGTAGTGTTATTAAATCTCCTCTACACTACTCCTCTGAAATGCTAAAGACTAGTAAATAATCCACGTACTGGATTACCGTACTGGACACATGTAAATGCCCCAAATCGATTTCACCCACCCTATTGAAAACACTCAGAGATTCACAGTATCCTTGGGGTAACCTTGTGTGCTCGAATCTCTGGCCACGATACGTAAACACCATAAGGTACTGAGAATCTTGGTGTAATGGGACCAAGAAAAATGCAATACATTTACAGAGAATGGTAGCAGGATCGGCACCAATGGAAGCTCTGCCTCAACAATGTTATTCAGAGGGCGCACATTTTGAACCATCCTCCAACTGGACCTCTTTGCTTTCTTCACATGGTTGATGGCTGTGTTGAATGGGGACACAGACAGTTGTATTATGCTTTGCTTCAAAAACACCATAATGGTCTCATTCCTTTGCCAGCCTCTCTAGACATGGGTTACTGCCTCCCCGTGGCAATACCGCACCAGTTTTCAATTTTATCTGCACTGCTACAACACTCTTTAATAGTCCCACATTGTCAGGATTGCCGGTAGACAAGTGGTCCAGTACCTTCTCCAAATCCTCCTTCCAATATGGCGATGTATTTTTAACAATGAACATGTTCTGTGGTACTTCCCCTTGCTCTATCGCTATCTGGCAAGGCACTCCAATCTCAAAAACCATCTCACATGTGTCTTCGGGCATCCTTAAACAATTGTTCGCTGGACATGTCCCTTAGCGATAAGGTCAGATCGATACAAACGACTGTGCGCCACTCTCCACCTTCCTCATCAGTGCCTGAGTGAACCACTCTGTCCTTTTTAATGACCACTGCTTCTAGAACAATTGTGACAGTGGTGCCTGGCGTTACCTCCTGTGACCAGCAGTCCGAAACAAAAATTAATTCAGTATCCACCATGCCTGATCTCTGATCCCCAGGACCCAACTTAACATAACCATTGCTCCATAAAAGAACAAAGCTGAATGTACAGGCACCCCCCCCTTGTCGCGCTGTCATTGTAACATGCATGCAAAAGCGCTGCTTCTCTCACTGGATTGAAACCTGGAGTCGAGCATACAATACCTTCCTCTGTGAAGGCCATCATCACCATGTTACGTTTGCTTATGAGATCTCTGCCCAAGAGATTCGCCGGGTTATATGCACAATACAACAAGGGAGCAGGGACCTACTTTAATATGTAGAACCTCTATGTAAGGGACTGACAGGATAGCCCCAGAAAATCCCTGTGTGTCCATAGATTTGCCTGACAAGGGGAACTCTCCTTTCTTGATGCAAGATTCTCTAGCCCCTGTATCGACCTTGAATGAAAATGTTTGATCGCCTACCTTTACACCTATCCGGGGTTCCTCTTCTGGATCGGCAATAACAGACAGGACTGGCCACATCAGAGATCCCAGTGGGCTGTCCTAATCCGGGTACATGTTAGCCCGGGGAGCGAGTAAGGATTCCCTCCAAATACACTTTCTCTGTTGTAGTGAGTGACCATTCCTTGGGGTAAAGGATTTTTCTCCCATGCCTGTACTGGTGCCTGCGCTGGCATGGTTGGCTAAAACGTATGTGTCCGTGCAGCCTCAGGTGCCGGGTTCTGTCCAACCCGTACCTGCTGTGATTGCACAGAACCTGGGGCATATGGCATGGTTGGGGGTTGCATTTGCTGGACACCTACATTAAAATTCACTGGCCTATTCTGACAATCTCGCACCACGTGTCCCATTCTCCTGCACGATCAACACGGAATCCCATACAATTCTCCAATATTACCACCCATCGGCCTGTTTTACTGTGGCCTCATACCTCCAAAACTACCAAATGACCCTCCTCCTCATGGAAATCCTCCCCAAACCTTCAGAAACCCTCTGATTTGCCTTTGATTTGGAGCATACCCGTCCATCCAACCCTGTACCATACTTGGTTATAGATGTCCTTGATGTCCCAATTGCCCCTGCTGTCCCTTGTAACGAAGGCATGGTATCAAACAGTGAAGACAGACAGAAGTAATCACAGTTCAAGGGTGTTTAATGAACTTCAATGGGTTGGTTGAACGCCTATCTACACCTAAATCTAAGGACATCAAATAATAATAACGGAGTCCTAGTTGAGTCTCTGTCAAAATTAAAGGGCCTATACTTATAAATCTGATTGCCAATCCTTACTTCTAATTACAAATGGTGTGGGACAATAGTGTATTCAAAAAGAAAAGTGTTCAAGAAATATGTCGGGCCAGTTGAGCAGACAGCTTCCCTTCGCCATGTTTTTAGCACAGGGTAAGGCGGCACGTTCGAGCTTCGCACACACCGCGGCTTCTCTAGCACGAGTATACAGTTCAAAACATGGGTAACAAGGCCTTCTGACAAAGCCTTTTTGCCAATAACAGTCTCTTACTGCAGAGGGCCTGTCGTAACAAGCAAGCTCCAAAGTTCCTTTCTTATCAGTATTTTCACATTCACAAGTTCTTGCTTCCAGTGTTCATCATGGGTCTCCCTCCTTCAGGCTCAGACCCCTTTTTACCACAATGTTCACAATTGATCTCCCTCGTTCGGGCTCCGACCCCTTTGGCCCAATGTTCACAATTGGTCTCCCTTGTTCCAGCTTAGACCATGAATCTCTCTTGTTCGGGCTCTAACCCCTTTAGCACAATGTTCACAATTGGTCTGCCTCGTTCGAGCTCGGACCATGTATTCTCACTTTCTACGTGTTCCTCTTTATATCAATAATAGAAGACTTTCAAATATGCACAGGGTTTTGCTTCAAACAGTTGCAGGACCACTTCGATTAATTTCCCACAGTGGGGGTCATTACGACCCTGGCGTTAAGGGTTTAACGGTACCGTAAAAGGTGACAGCGCCGTTAAACCCTTAACGCCTGATTACGAGGTCCCTTTGCAGGACCCGACCTTAACGGCTGGTTTTACCAGCCGTTAAAGTAGGGTGCCACAAAGGGACCTCGGTGCTAATTCGGTACCATACTTAGCGCCTTCCCCAGTCCCAGTGAGCCCTATGGGGTGAAAATGGGAATGGGGAAGGGCCATGGTGAAATGGGGAAATACCGCCCCGCCAACCTTGGAATGGGGCGGTATTTCCCCATTCCACCATGGCGGACTCGTTACAACACCGGCACCAACAATGGTGCTAATAGCGCCATGGTTTAGCACCGGGGTTGTAATGAGGGCCATTGTTCTTACAAATCTTCCACTTTCGTTTCTGCCACTTCTTGGCTGGATACCTTACAGAGACCTTCCATTGAGCACCCTTGTGGTGCAGGACTACTCTGTCACTGGTATTGTATCTTTTTCCGTAAATGTTCAAACATTCATCAGCAATTAAGATATCCTTGCGTCTTTAATCACACGCGTTACCAATCTTCGTTCTTGCGCTCTTTATACAATGTTGCTGCCTGAAACCTTGACTTCAACACAGACCGATCTTACATCAGTCTCCCCAACACACCAGCTGTGTTGATCTCTCTGGCGCTGCTTTGATCCTGGAGCCAAGGACAGTACAATGTCGGCTGCTGTTAATCCTTAATTCGGTCAGCAGTGCAGAAGGGCCCCGGGTATCTCAGACACACAAAATAAGATTCTTCAGTCTAGTTTCCCGGCCTTACAGTTTCTAATCTGAAGGGTTCTGGAAAGCAACGGTTTCTCGCCGGAAAGGTCAAGGGTATCTCCCTCATTGCGCACCCTTCTTGGTTTACCGTCTTTCTTCCCTCGTTCAGATGCCATCGGGAAAATACTGTTCCTTCCTGTGCTTTGCCTCACTCGGAGTGTGCTCTCGTGCTCTGCCTTTTATCCATGTGGGGAATTTTATGGTCGTCAGGTGTGAATGATTACCAATCATTGTCTGATCTTGCCTGACCATAGTAGTGGGAGATGTCAGGTACAATATTCGGGTGCAAGTCTGTTTTCTCCCATAGCGGGCTGTCCGTGTGAAAGTGTTTGTGAAGGGAAGGGGGGTGGGGAGTAGAGTTCCTAAATAGCCTACTGGGTAGGATGGGGTAAAGGTGTTACATTCCCACTACTTTATCTAAATGGTGATGGACTTCCTTGGGAAGTCCCTTTTTAGCTTTTTTGCGTCCAACTTCATTGTTTTGGCCAAAATCTAATTTATATCCAGCATGTCGGGATACATGACCCGCAGGGCTCCCCATACCTGTGCCCTGTAATTATTGAAGAATGCTCCATCGTGGGTGTTCATATTTAACTGAACTTCCGTTGACCCTGATAGCCTCCAAAGCTTATCTGACCATTTCCCCATTAGAGCCGTGACCAAGATTTTCATGTCCCCTATGGCCAACATAACACTGGCAGTCTGTTTTTTCAATGCATAAATCCAATTCCCCACCCCTGCAGTGAGTGAAGGGAGTGTCTTCATCAAATTATTCCAGTCCGTGTGCAACCATGGGACATAATATACTTTTCTTTTTCCCTTCTGGAGCAACGGAAATTGAGTTGCCCTTGTTTCTACTGGAGCTTTCCTGTTCTTTGTACTACGGCCATACGAGCACCATGGCGTGTACTACAACCCTATGGTGTGATGTCTGTAGCCACTGCAGCTGGAGTGGGAGGTGGAACGGCTGCACCCTGTTCTCCCTGCTCAACATTGACGGCCTCACTCTCTCTCGCTCGTCCACCCTTAACCTCTCTGCTAACGTAGCAGTTGGGGAGTTATTCAATTTTTGTCCCTGTGCTCAATCTTTCTATGGTCCTGATCATTGAACGAGTTATCTTTCCACTTTTCTCAGTATTCCGTCTTTCAGAAATCATAGCTGACTGAGGCGTTACCTGTGTCTGTCTTGTAACCACTAGAGAAAATGGAGGTTCGAACACAGGGTTGGGATACCCTTCTGCGGGCGATAAGGGCTAGCATCCATATAGGGGTAGTGCATAAGGAATCCCTGGACCCCCTTTCTCGACCCTTCCTCTGCAATTTTAACATTGTGGGCTTTCCTGCCCTTCTCATACATCCTCCATAATTCAAAAACATTGAAAAATGTTTCTAAGTTTGATCCCTTGTGCCCAGTGACTAGGAAGGTATACAGATTTTCCAATATTCCCTTATCATAGGTCCCATTAACAGGCCATAAAATAAGCATTTTACCTGTAATATCTCGCAGCCATTCTCAATGGTATTTCAAAATCTTTACTTTATATCCAGGAAGTACCTGACTCAAAGCATTCAGTGGAGTCTCCATACCCTAAACCAACCTCACTCTAACAATTGTATTCCAAATATCAACAATCTAAACATGAAAGCTGAACCCGTGGCACAAAATGTCAAACCCCAAGAACCACGTTTTTCCCTTTCCCAGTTTCGTAAAGCTTCCTCATAACCACTCGCCTCCTTCGCGTTCACCACGATCACCTCGCTTAGCTATTCACTTTTAATTATTCTTCCCACTCTTACACAAAAGACAGCCTATTACTTAAAAAAACACAATGCCGGCCGAAATCCTCTTTACTTCTTCTTCATCTCTTCATATATTTTACAACATTTTTTACTACAATGGTGTCTTTTTCTGACTATGGAAAGATACCCTTCACTACTTCAACTAACCAAGAAAAGAAAATAACAAACTAGGTAAAAATATCAGTTCCGCGGGGTGAGAAATCCAACCGCACAGACAAGCAAAAGGAAGGGTGCCAAGGGTATACTTCAGAAAGGTATCTACGGGTGGATTTACCATAAAGATGCTACCTCACTCCTAGGTGAGGGCTCCAGCCAACATGACAAGCAAACCGAAGGGTATCAGGGCACACTCCACAAAGGATGCACAGTTAAGATGCCACCTCACCCCTCTTAAAATAACAAACTAGGTAGAAATATATGGAAAAAAGACTTACAACACAGAACAGTTAATTCACCTCTCCAAAACACTCACCCTTTCAACCCACCTAATCTTGTCTGACTCCACACATATATGCCTATTTCACTCTTACCAGAAAACCCCAGATCAAAGAAACAACCCTCTTTCCCCCTATGACCCTCTTGCATTACCTGCCAAAGTGCACTTGCGTAAAAATGGTCTCCGAAGTGGTGCGGCTTCAATTTGCCCTGCACAGCTGGACTGCGGCACCACGCCTTTAGGAAGTAGACAGCTCTTTAACCAATATGGCATCTTTATATCTCTCCTTTTATTGTGCACGAAAGACTGGTCACTGTAGAGCAGTGCTGAGGCCACTTTGTGCAGAAGGGAAACCCCCAATGTCTCGGAAAGCCTGGCGATCCCATCAGGGTCACCAAATGTGGTGGTGCATCTCTGAACTCCTTACCCAAAATAGGCCCACTTATTAAGAAGCAAGTGCACGTTTGTCCGTTATTGTACAAACGGCCGGAAGGGACTAGACGGATCTTTAGAGACCAAACTAACCAGATTATCCTCGAACCACACACATGTTTCACATTATATACATTTAACAACAGTTAGCACACTCTGTGAGGGTCAGAAATGAGAGGCGGACACAAAAGTAGTAGAATTCTAATTGTCAGACATTTTTATTAAACAGAAATGGGTTGGATAAATGCCTTTCTAACCCTATCCTAGCAAGAGTTACCCTGCCGAGGAAACTAAAAGTAAAGATCAATCTGTGTCCATTCATTATGGACTTAAAAATCGTCCTTGTGTCCAAACATTCTAATCTGACCCTCACACTATTTCAAAAAAGGTAGCAGGCGCTCCTCTCCAGAAAGAAAATGGCATGATAACCTGTTCTGAGATGAGAGATTGCAGCACACGCTTTTTGCTCACTGTGCCTTTCACAGATGGGAAATATCCATTTGCATATCAGTCTTTGTCCCGCCAAGGCTGAAACACGTGTATGGGGTTGCTGTTGGTACTCTTGTTCAGAGAGGAATTGCCATAGCATTTCGGTGCTGGACTGCCCATGTGGGCGGGAGAAAGACTGATGTGCAAATGGGTATTTCCCATCTGTGAAAGGTACAGTGAGAAAAAAGCGTGTGCTGCAAACTCTCATCTCAGAACAGGTTATCATGCCATGTTCTTTCTGGAGAGGAGCGCCAGCTACCTTTTGTGAAATCTGACCCTCACACTAGAAACAAACAACTAGGGGTGTAAGGAAATGTCTCTAACCTATGTTTAGTAAAAAGTGTTCATAAGTAAAGTATAAAGAAAAATCCAACAAAAGTGTTCTCCAAGGAGAAATCCTTGGACCCAGAGGACGGCTCCCTTCCCCTGGCTGTTTAGGTCGGATGGCAAAAGTCTTTCTTTTGAATAACAGTTCCTTGGTATCCCAAGTGTCTCTTTATCCAATAGGTCTTTTCATTCTTTCTACTAGGGTCAGAATGTGCTTGTTCAAACAGTACATTCAATGACATTCAATACTTCATTGGTTTCTTTGTACTGAGTTCACAAAGTTCTTATTGTTTGTCTGTTTATATCTGGGTATCTGGGTATCTGGGCGCCTTTCGCACATGAAGACTTTTGGCTTGGTTACAGCAGATGGGCATATACAATGGATACAGTGGATCATACAAAATAATCAGAAATAAAAGAAATACATTGAAAATGATACTGGGAGGGAATATTCATAGAGATACATTGGATATACACATGGTAGGTGAGGCGATATACAAATATATACATAATATACAGGTTCAGGGAGTATAGATCGGTCATCCGGGAGGGGTACCTTAGCAGAGTTCAGAGGTTGGGGTAATCAAGTCTGTGCAGGACTAGGGATGTCCAGTTGTGTCATTGGTAATCAGCCATTTTATTGTGTTACGCCTGAACATGAAGAATGGTTGGATAGCTCTCAATGAGTGAGCTCGGGTGTTCCATGCTTCAGCTGCCAGAGCAGGGAAGCTGCTTCCTCCTGCTTTATTTCCGTTTAAATCTTGGTATTATCAGAAAGGATGAGTTGGCTGCCCTAGCGGGATGTGAAGAGGATTTCTTAGTGAATCTCTCGGCAAGGTAGATCGGAGCTTGTTGATTAAGGCATTTATGAGTTAGGGTTAGGGATTTGAGCATCCTTTTGTCCTTAGTGGAGAGCCATTTGATCTGTCTCCTCATGTGCGAAATGTGTTCTCTTTTTGGTATGCCATGAGCTGCTCTGAGAGCATTGTTTTGCAGGACTTGAATTTTGTTGGTGATGTAATTGCTCGTCCCCAAATACAATTAGTTGTAATAATCCAGTCTGGCGAGGATATGTGCTCTAGCTAGGATCGTGCAGCTTTCTTTGGACAAAAAAGGCTTACAGGGTATAATCAGCTTACAATTGCAAGCGGAAGAGGATGCCATGGCGTTGACTAATTTGTTGAATGTAAAGGAGAAGTTGAGGTAAAAAACTAGAGTTTTTCCTTCTTTTAACACTTTAATGGACTTACCATCAATGTTGAATGCGGTATAGTTTTGGCTCAGTTTATTGAGGTTGGCTGTGGTTCCCAGTATGAGGAGTTCAGTCTTATCATCATTCGGGCAAAGGCTGTGTGCAGCCATCCAGGCCAGAATGATGAGGTATATTCTATTCACCAAGGCCAGGTCCTTGTCATATTCACATGTGCAATGTATGAGGATCTGGGTGTCATCTGCATAGTTGGTGTAGGTGACACCCAGCTGGTCAGTCTGTATCATAAAACAATGGCTTTGTGAATATATTATACATAGTGGGAGATACACATGAACCTTGTGGCACACCACAGTTTATCAGGATCCGATCGGCAGCGGCTAGAGGAGAGAAGACTCTCATGGTCCTATTGTTCAGAAAGGATTTGATCCATTTGATATCATCTTGTGAGAAGTGTGCCGCTGAGGCGAGATGTTTACAGAGTACTTAGTAGTCAACCAGATCAAAAGTGGCAGAGAGGTCAAGAAGCAGCAGAAATGCTGTTTATCCTTGGGCTCATCAATCTGTGTTTTTAAGTCTATTAGGGCTGTCTCCATACTGTTACATGGTCTGAAGCCTGATTGGCGGACGCCAGGGAGGTGGTTATTTTCATGGTACTCCTGTATTTGGATGTACGCCACTTTGTCAAGGATCTTGAGTAGAAATGGTACAGTAGTAATAGGCCTATAATTGGTAGGGATTGACGGGTCAGGTGATTGTTTTTTCAGGAGGGTTAAGACCCGGGACTCCTTGAGGTTACTGGGGACATTGCACGATATGAATGAGGAGTTAATTAATCTGGTTATAAATGGCGCCAGGTCTCTAGCAGCATCTTTGGTTATCTGTGGAGGGCAACCGTCTACTTGACACCTAGACGGTTTGAGGGAGGAGATGATTTTTTCTACTTGAAAGGTAGAGACTTGGGAGAAGCTGAAGTAATGTGGGGGTTTAGTGGCATGAACTGTGGCTATGCTGTGCTTGGCAATGTTGGTTAAGTTAGCTTTTTGTATTAGCAATTTTACCTTGGAGGAGAGAGATTTTGTTAGCTGGGGTGTTCTGGATATGTGTGCACTATAATTTGTTCTTCAGACACTCGTCTGCCTGAGGAATAGGTGCTTCCATTTCCCTTAGAATAGTGAACAATTCCTTGGTGCTTGATCTAGCTTTATTCATCCTCTGATTGTAGGATTCTTGTTAGGTGCGTAATATTTCCTTTTTGTAGAAGGTAGCTAGAATGAGCAGATTAGTTCTGTTTTCCTCAGTCGGCTGTAGCTTCCACAAAGTTTCATGTTTTCTTTTTTCAATTCTCAGGGATTTTAGGTGGGGGGTGAAGCAAGCGTTCAGATGAGCTTTAGGTTTGATTTTCAATAACTTAAGTGGAGCAATAGCGTCTAGAGCCTTGATCATGGTAACATTATAAGCATCAACTAGGATATCTGGACTGGTTGAGTCTGGCAGCGAGTTATTAGTAGGCACAATAAGTGGTATAAGCTTATCTGCGGTAATGTTCAATATGTTTCTCGTAGGGAGGGCAGTGCTATTGGATTGACCTTAGGGTAGGGTGTGTTGTTTGGCAAGGTAAATGAGATCAGAAAATGATCTGTCCAAGTTTGGGGCGTAATAGCTGTGATAGAAGCTGTGCAGTTTAAGTGACCCACCAGTCAAGGGTTTTTCCTTTATTGTGGGTGGCCTGGGTCACTCTTTGGGTGATCCCCAATTGTTTGAGTACGTTAGAGATATCTAGAGCATGGTGGTCTTGGGGAGCATTGAGACCTAAATTGAAGTCTCCTAGCAGGAGAATTTGAGATGTCAGTTTAGTTTTGTCAGATAGAATAACTTATGGCGTGCCTCTTCAGTGAGGCTTCCTTCCTGAGATGGCTTTCTCCAGCATTTCCTGTAGCTATGTGTTCACTCACTGGCTTCCCTCTGTGGCTTGGACCGGAGAATGCTGCTTCCTTTCATGACCATTCTTCTGGAGACTTCGCTGTAGACTGTTCTCGCTCTCTCGCTCTCTCTCTTTTTCTCTCTTTCTCTCTCTTTCTCAGCTGTCTCAGACACTGCTCTCTATCGTTCTATTGCTTTGAGTGTGGACGCCATTTTTAAATGTCCTGCGTACTTGACATAATCCAACAACTAGTCTACACATTGTGCCTCATTACGACCCAGGCAGTAAGTTACCACCTGGGTCGTACCCTTACCACCATGGTGTAAACTGCGTTTACACCATGGTGGATGGCGGATTTACCGCCCCATTCCAAGGCGAGTGGGGCGGTAAATCCCCATTTCCCATTTTACCCTTCCCCATTCCCATTTTTGCCCCATAGGGCATAATGGGAGTGGTGAAGGCGCTAATTACGCCACCGTAAATTACGGTGGCGTAATTAGCACCATGGTCCCTTAGCGCCATGGATTTTAACGCCTGCAAAAAGCAGGCGTTAAACTCACCATGGCGCAAAGGGACCTCGGAATCAGGCGAGGTTCGGCGCCGTTTACGGCGCCGTTAACCCCATAACGCCTGATTCGTAATGAGGCTTATGTTTTTGGCTTTGCTCAGTCTCCCTAAACGTCTCCCGCCTCTTCTTCGTCTCAGTAGGCTGGGAGGATAGCTCAGGGGCAACGCATGTGTCTTGGAAGCAGGACAACGCATAGCAACACTGGTTCGAATCCCGGGCTCGTGCTTAGAAACCTGTCTGTTTGAAGCGCCTTATAAAAGAACAATTATAATTTTAAATACTTGAGGTTTTATGGGAAATGAAGTTCATGGATATCATCTGATTTCTAAAATGAGGTGGTTAAGGATTTTTTCATAGAGAAACATCAGAAACAGGAGAAGCTATATGTGTGTGTTGAATGTTTGAGGCATAGATGGAATTTTGTCTAGAGTGACATAAAGGTAGGGGTTGCTGATTTCTACAATGAGGGGGATTTGTGGGATGACAACAAGGCATGAAGAATTTAGGTATTATGAGGTTTTCCTGAAAAGGAAGGGGAGAATACTGCATCTCATCTGATGGAGTCACCACCTCCCCACGGCAGTCGTCCCTTCCCAAGTTATCCTCCCTCATATATCCACCCCCAGGGTCAGGATCAGATAGTGACGGCTGTCCCGTAGCCACATGAGGAGGGTAACTGCCAGAGAATCCGTGATGATTCCACCAGATTCATTACAACTCCCAAATATTTCATTACAAAGTCAGCGCTTTGGATTAAGGCGCTATATAAATAACACATCATTATCATTATTCCCCAAACATGATTGGTCAACTCTATACAAAGAAATCTAACCCCCCTCTGTTCCCACGGTCTCATTGGATACATTAATTTAACCGTCCCCTTCCGACATACATTTGCATTATCTCATATTTACAGCACACCCTTTTTCGAGATCTTTCCGTAGTAGGTCATGACATCATCGCATGGTTACACATTCGCACTACCGTCCTAATTTATTACGGGTTCCATCTGGTCGGGGACCTCTGACCCACTGGTGGTGATGCACATGGCTTTACCAAGGATACTTCAACAATATGAGGAGGGGGACAAAGAAAAAGGTTCCCTTTGAACTGACGATAAGCCTCTTATCTGCCAATGCTTGTGGCATCTTCGTTTCACGTTAATCTCTAACGACTAACATTTCAGCATGCATGCCTCTGGCCACATCCTGGTCATTACTGAACCTGATAGAAACCCATAAACCATTTGTCCACTCTTCCCTTAAGCACTCCTTGCACTGGGTTTATTATCTGGCCCCAAACCGACCCTACCGGGTGGCCGGACTTCCCTGGTCATTGAATAACAGCTCCCATGTACTTAAAAAGATTACATCTCCTCTCTACAATAGCAACAAATTGTAAAACCCTTGCCTGGCCACAGCTGACCATTTGATGTTATCTCAGTGGCCCAAATGCAGTTAGCTGCCTTCCTGCAGCCTTCAACCTCGATCAACCAGCTTCTCAGGTCACACAGAGTTTATCTCACCACCACAGGTTTCTCCGACCTACGCAGCCCCTAGCTATGTGGGGACCCTGGGATACAGATTTGTGTATTCACCATATACTTTTTTTTCCCCAACTGTCCCAAATACATGTCTGAAGACCTTATGTATGTATATCTGTGCATGTATGTTCAAGACTACCGCGTCCCCTCAAGGTGGCTTCTCCAACTGCAAATCTACTTTCTCATGTGCGCATATGAAGCTCCTCGCTTCTCATCTTTAGGCGCTACGTGGCACACAACGCAACTACATTATGTTTATGTTGCATCGGCCGATTTGTCATTATTTTGCTACACACATGCAAATCTAAAATATATCAACTATATTCAAAGTCTAGCCCTAATAGTAACACGTATCCCATTCTCATTGCACTGGATATTGTGAGAAACCTGAGGTTATTCTCCCTGTAAAACCTTGAGAATCTCTTATTTAGGTGCCCAGGACACGGCCATCGCTGTTGGATCCAGTTCCTGGGGGTGGACCAGTGTGCGAGGATCACCTGGGTAGGGGAAACCGAGTTTGTGCTTAGCAGAATGCCCCAGGTGAGACACGGTATGTTACAGACGAAGAAGACGAGAAGGGTGACGTCCCTGAGACCTTTGTGGGCTGTACTACATCTGGCCTTCTCCCATAACGTTATGGCTTTCTCCCATAATGTATCCTGTATCAGAATCTATCAACTCCCATCTGGTAAAACCTCTAGGAGCATGTACCCTATTAAATTGGAAAATCACATCTCCCAGAAACCCTGCTTTCCCACTTACTACCCGAAAACTCTCAACCATTCTTCTCCTCATCCTTTTGATTATTCTTTTATGAACACTCCATCTGTCCTGACAAAACACTACCGGTCCCAGAATCCCCTGTGTTCATTTCACAATCCCAGTTATTCCCGAGTACCTCACACACCCCAACAATACTGTTCCTCTGAATATCAATGTCTAAACTCCCAGTGAAATGTAACCTACCCTTCCGAGATCCCCACAAGCCCTAATACAAAGGTCGTTTTTCCATGTAACACCTTGTTCCCTTCTGCCCTGGTAAGACATCTGGAAATTTTACCTCTCCCCTTTTCCGACACAAATATTCTTTGACACCACAACAGACAAAGGACTAATCCCAGAACCGACACGTCCCAACCCCAGCAGCAGAAAAAGTCAGGCAATTAACCTAAATCACACACATCTGACGGCCTTTTCCTTTCCCCATAGGGATAAAAGGTGGAGCCAGAGAGCACAATACTAGAAAGGCGAGTACAGCAGGGTGTGTGGCCGGAGCTCATGGAGTGAAGCAGCAGCAAAGCTTAACTCCCGTCCTATGATTTTTCATTGATCCTGCCATACTTGCATTAGACTGAGGTCTTTTCTAATAACCACACCATCAGCTACAGTAAGCGTCTCTGCTTCCTTCCAGTGAAATTCCGACACAAATCGGAGCTGGCATTGTCCTAAACGAAGCATTTGAAGTATCCCCAGGGACCCGCGGAGATGGCGGCCTGAACGGACCGCTGGTGGGGGAGGGGTCTGTTCGCGCGCCGGGAACCTGTGGCACACCAAGAACGAGGGACCGGCGTCCACCTTGCAACTTGGTCCTGTAAACCACGAACACTGCGTGACCACCCAAACGCAGGGGACCCCTGTAACAGTGGCACGGGGTCTCGCGGAGCGCTGGGCTCACGACGGCCCGACTCGACTATCTCCCGCCGTGCAGAAAGAAGCTACCTCAGCGCGCTATTGAACTCCCTAACGCTCCGGTGGCCGTCGTTACACCAACGCGGACCAGGGGGCGAGGTCCCGCGTACGGTGGTGCCGGACGGGTCCCGGAGGCCCACACTGACATCGGCCCGATCGGGGCCAGGATCTGTGGTGAGGGGGCACCTTCCTGCACTTTGGCAGCCCCGGCCGCACTGGTGAGCGTGTGCTACTGGCCTGCGCGGCGGACTGGTCTGACGGGAGGAGGCTGTGGCAGGTACTGCGGCCCCTGAGCTAACGGAATGCTGATCCTGCAACCCGCCAGGCCTGCAGGGGTGTGGGACCAACGTGCTCCAGATGGTCGTACCACTCCATCGGACTTGGCAGAGGGACTGCAAGCGGCTGGCACACTAACGTGGTGCAGAAGGTGAGGCCTTCCGCGTCTTCATCCTCCAGTAACTCTTGCACGCTCTGCTGGTACCCCACAACAGTCAGCGGGGTCTACGCTGTGACCCCCAGTACACGGGCCAGGTGTAAGTGCTGGGGGGCTTATTGATGGGAGGCACATTCACTTGCACGTGAGGGCTGTGCCCTGATGCACTGCTGGAGTTAGCCTGAAGCTTTTGAGTGAAATACTCACCTAATCACTGCTCGAACATCTCACTGCTATGCCGCTGGCACTCCAAGACTTATCTCACTGCTCTGGTGGCCCCCCTCCTCCCCTCTCTCTTTGTCAAGCAATACCAAGCCCACGGTAAACAACAAGGCCAGGGCTTGGGCTACCAGGAAGTGATCAAAAGCCTCGCTAAGCAACCGGACGACGAAGGGCCCAGTTGTAACACATCACCTGGGCAGGTTTGGCTAAACTACGGACTTCTGGTCTAGGTGGCATAGAGCCTGAGGTCAGGGCGGTGAACCTACTCCTAGAACAAAAGGCCGCGGACACGCGAAGCGCCACCGTAGACCATCTCGCACCAGACTGCCCAGAGTCACAATCCACCGTCATCACCCTCACAACAAAGGAAAATGTCTACCCAGCGGCACAAGGACAAAGGGGCAACAATTATGGAATCCTTCACAGGTGTAAAACCTAAGCAGCACCTCTAACACGAGATACCCACAAAAACAGACCCTCCTGAGCTCGTGGAGGACCCCAGAAATACCCAGGTGCTACAGGCTATTGTAGCGCTCCAAACAGTCATGGAAACCAAGATAGACGAACTCAGAGTTGATATGCAACTTATACGCCAGGATGCTCGTAACCTAACGGAGAGGGTTGGCAAAGTGGAAGTAAACCTACAGGACACCATAGACACTACCGCAAATCTGAAAACCAAAGTAAACACGCTTGAAAACGAGGTTGCTCGGCTAGAGGCGAGATCGGAGGAGGCGGAGGGGAGAGCCCGCCACAACAATATCCGGATTCTTGGTGTTCGGTAGGACATGGAGGGATCCAATCCAACGGAATTCGTGGAGTCCTTGATATTTCAGGGAGTTGGGGCCGGCAAGCTTACACAAGGATTCTCAGTCGAGAGGGCCCACCGCTCTCTACAAAAAAAGCCCCCACCGGGATCACATCCATGGCCAATAATCGCAAAGATTCTCAATTTCAGGGACAGAGAGACGATACTTAAGTTTTCCAGGGAAGGAGGAGAGATCAAGCGAAACCACTCTCGGATAGTCATGTATCCCGATTACACCCCCAATGTGCAGAGAGCCTGGAATTCCTTTATACCAATTAAAGCCCGTTTACGCAAGCTCAATCTTCAGTACATGCTCCTATATCCCTCACGCCTCAAGATCCTTTATAAAGGAAAGTCGATCTTCATGGAAACTCCAGCTGCGGCCACCATGTGGCTGGAGCACAATAACCTGGCTGAGGGGGATGACCAAGGGGGTCCTTACGACCCAGGCGCTAAGTACGCCAACTTTACCACCATGGTGTAAACTACGTTTACACCATGGTGGATGGCGGATTTACCGCCCCATTCCAAGGTGAGTGGGGCGGTAAATCCCCATTTCCCATTTTCCCTTCCCCATTCCCATTTTTGCCCCATAGGGCATAATGGGAGTGGGGAAGGCGCTAATTACGCCACCGTAAATTACGGTGGCGTAATTAGCATCATGGCGGGTTAGCGCCATGGATTTTAACGGCTGCTAAAAGCAGCCGTTAAAATCAGAATAGGCGTTAAGGGTTAACGACGGCGTTAACCCTTAACGCCTGGGTCGTAATGAGGCCCCAAGACTCGGCGATGGAAGGCCTATGTAGAAATCATATTCTCCAGGATTGAAATAACACCTCGCTACGACTTCCAATCGTCACCTACCTACGGAGATCCTTCAAGCAGGTAGCAAAATATGACTTGTCGGATGGGAGCTCAGGCGGTCACGCATGGACACCCTCATGACCCACCCCACCGCTACTAGTGCCGGTATGCTGGCACCACATCTGCGTCCCAAGACCCGGATAGGCCAACAAGGCGCAGAAGCCCTCGAGCGTTGCTCTCTTGAAGTGACTGCTGGGGGCAGTTCACAGTTGTTTCATGTTGTTAAACCACCATTTCGAATAGATGTTGAACCAGTTACCAAATCTCCACTTTCTAGAGCAATTCAGCCAACGATGATAAGGGAGGGGATGGAGCACACACCATTGCTGACTAACCTTGAAGGTTGTTGTTTGAGATATCCATCTAACGGGAGGACGAAGTGGCTCGGCCCTAAGTGGGCTCTAAGATTTATTTTTCATCACCATGACCACACGCATTAAGATTATAACCTGGAACGTGAGGGGCCTGGGCACCTACCTCGGACGCAATAGAATTAGATCCTATCTTCGCAGGAAGAAAGTGGGGCTGGCCCTCTTACAAGAAACCCACCTAACAAGGGAAACTATTGCAACACTCCAAACTCACTGGGGGGGACAGGGGTTCGGATCATCCTACTCCAAATATGCCAGAGGGGTGTTCCCATGGATCAGCCCCCAAATCCCCTTTAGACTCATCAAAGCTGAACAGGACCCGGAAGGGAGGTATGTCCTAGTGTGGGGCTGCATTGAACAGACTGAAATATGTATTGTAAATTCGTACCTCCCTAATGGTAACATACCTGCATACCTGGAACAGATGTATGCCACTGTCACACAATACAGAAATTGATTTTTCATATGGGGGGGGGAGATTACAATTGTGTCTGCAACACAGTCCTCGACAGGTCCACCCCTCTCTCTGGAGGCCCACCGGCTTCCACCACAGCACTGAACACTATGCTGAGCCGCCTGGGCTTGGCGGACGTCTGGCGCGAGAGGCATCCAGATGATCGAGGCTACTCTTTTTACTCTTCCCCCCACAAACCTTATACTAGGATCGACCACATCTTTATTGGTAGGGAAAGCCTCCCCCAGATTGATTCAGCGCAATATTTAGGCCGTACTATCTCTGATCACTCCCCCTTAGTGATAGAGTGGTGCACTGTAGGGCCCAGATCTCCGATACCCACATGGAAGATGCCCATTGAAGCGCTAAAGGACCCCGCATTCAGGGAGGATCTTCGAGAGTCCCTTGTAAACTATGTACTGGAAAACAAAGACAGCGTTGATAGGTTGAGCACAGTGTGGGAGGCCCTTAAGGTGGTCATATGCGGGGAGATCATATCTAAGGCAGGAGGCATTAGGAAGCAGTTACGCGAGGCACTCGAGCAACGAGAAGCCGAAATTGAACGACTAAAATCCAGCACTCGAAAGTCTCAACAGACGGAGGAAGCATTCAAACAATCTAGAACAGAATGCAAAAAAGCTTGGGATAGGCTAGCCAAATTCAACTTCACCACCAGGTCTAACAGGGCTCATGCCCAGGCGGATAAACCCGGCAGACTCTTGGCCTGGCTGTGCAGAAGAGAGCATCCCAGGATCCCAATCACATCCCTGAGAGACTCAGATGGCACGTTGCACCAGATCCAGCAGGACATTAACAACTCCTTTAAACTATTCTATACCCAGTTGTACTCCCACGATACCCAGGTGGCTCCGGGTGAGATCTTAGACACCCTAGACGAAATAGGACTGCTTAAACTATCACTCGAACACAGAGAAGCCCTGGATGCCGACATCACCAAGGACGACATAACCGAGGCAATCAAGTCCCTGTCCACGTGTAAGTCCCCAGGCACTGATGGGCTACCTACCGAATTTTATAAGGCTTATGAACCAGAGTTAACCCCACTCCTGCACGAGGTCTTTCATGAAGCCTATGAACTGGGGATCCTACCTGAGAGCATGCGTGAAACGCTGGTGGTTCCAGTGCTCAAACCCAACAAGCCACCTGAGGAGTGTGACTCCTACCGCCCACTCGCAATGCTCAATTACGATGTCAAGATTTTAACAACAGTCCTAGCCAAGCGATTTGCAAGGGTGATAGGAGAGGTAGTGCATCCTGACCAAAGTGGATTTGTGCTGGGCCGCAACACCACCGCCAATCTGCATAGGCTCCAGCATGTTTTGGCTCAAACTAATTTAGACAGAGGTTCCTACGCTCTGCTCTCCCTGGATGCCATCAAGGCGTTCGACTCTATCTATTGGGAGTGGCTGCTGGCTGTGCTCCGGGAATTTGGCTTTGGGGACAAATTCATTAGATGGGTTAGGGTCCTGTACACTAGACCGAGGGCAAGAGTGAAATCCGGCCACCTCATATCTGCAGCATGGGATATACAAAGGGGCACCAGGCAGGGTTGCCCGCTCTCTCCTATGCTTTACATACTGGGGCTGGAGCCTATCGCTATCTACTTCAGGAAGCAATTTTTCGACGCTGGCATTCGACTGGACGGAATAGATCACATAATATCCTTGTATGCGGACGATGTCCTCCTCTATGTCAGAGACCCGCACCTAAATGTCCCGACCATGTTGGACGTCCTTGACAACTTTGCCAAAGTATCAGGTATACAATTTAACAAAAGTAAATCCTGTCTCTTCCCCCTAGGGGGCCTCAGAGGAGATCACTTGGATAACCTACCACCACTGGAGGTGGTTTGGCGCCCCAATACGTTCCGTTACTTGGGAATCAATGTCTACCACACGCCAGAACTCATGCATGAGAATAACACAGCGGTGGCACTTCCTCCTCTCCGTAAATCGATAGGGTTCTGGTCACGACTTCCCCTGTCCATGATGGGGAGGGCTTCTGTCATCAAAATGATCGTTCTCCCCAGATTCCTCTATGGGTTTCAGAATGTTTTTTACTACATCAGGGCCCCCTTTTTTCGGCTGCTGGAGAGGTTGCTTAAGGACTTCCTATGGGGGAGGGGCAGACACAAATTGGCATTCTCCACGTTAGTCCTCCCGTACCGTCAAGGCGGCATCCAGCTCCCCGACTTCGAGGGGTACTATTTGGCGGCCCAGCTCAGCTTCATTGCCAAGTGGTTGGCCGATGATACCACTCTGGAAACGGACTTGCTGCAGCACTCAATCACCCCGGTTCGGCTAAAAGAACTTATTTGGGCTCCCCAGTTCCTCGTGGCCGAAATTCCTTTTCTGGCTGTCCTGGGCAGGCAGATATGGCACAGAACAAAGTCGCTCCTACATCTGCAACACACATACTCCAGACATCCCGCTCATCTCGGACTTGTGCCACAACAATGTTGATCTGGCAGCCATTAGAAATTGGGAACGGCTGGGAGTGTACACCTGGGAGTACCTATATGACGAGGGCTTGTTCCGGGACTTCTCCTCCTTACAAATGCACAATGGAATTCCCGTCGGCCAGTTCCTCTGGTACCTAAGGATCCGGAAACGAGCACGAACCAATTGGGACGTTTGGCCTGAGGAGCCTGAAACCAACCCCTTTGTGACACTTTTGTATAACCTGGGAGAAGGGCATAGACCAGTGTCTCATATATACAGCCACCTCAACGATAAGCCTAACCCCCACAGCCCTGATCTAAGATTTAAATGGAACATGGACCTGGGCCAAGAGATGTCAGACGGGGAGTGGGAGAGAGCATTGGCGTTCCCTAAGGAGGTTTCCAGGACCTCCAGGTTTAGACTGATTCAGCTCAATGTACTGTACCGCTCGTACTTAACGCCACACAAACTGGCACAGATCTACAAACAATCCCAACGAACATGCCCTTGGTGCAACAGGGATGAAGCGGATCTTATGCATATGTTTTGGGGGTGCACTAAGGCCCGCCAGCTCTGGGCTGCGGTCGAGCGGACCTGCAGGAGAGCTGGTATGACTAGGTATGGTTGGACTCCAGGAGAATCCTCTTGGGAACCTATCCCAGGCTCGCTAACATGAAGCACACTGTGAAGCTAATGGACTTGGCCTGCATCCTCACCAAGTGAACTATAGCCATGGCCTGGAAGCGACCGGATGGACCATGTTACCATGCAATGCGAGGTGAAATGGAACGCTGGGTTGGGGCAGAAACTGCGGCTTGGGAGGAGGGTATTGCCAATTCCCCTGACGATGCGAGCCAGGCTCTCGAAGCCTGGAGGGCCTTCACATGGGAACTCTTCCACCCCTCCAATGATGACAAACCCCCTTGAATAACTTACCCGCAGGAACACTAAACTACATATTGCAAGACTTTGTATATATCACAGCTTTGAGGTGCCTGGGCCACCCTCTCTCTCCCTCGATGGCTCCTCTCTTTCCTTCCTTCTTTTTCTGCGCTCCCCCTTCCCTTTCTGGATCTAATCTTGCAATAAGGCTCCGGTTAGACTACTCAGAGATGTTTACTGTTATCGTTAACAAGTTTTTAGTTATAATTGTGTTTTTTATTTTTTTTCCTATGGACAATCAGCAAATTTTGATAATTTGACCTTCCGCTGAAGTGGACACTCGTCTGCCACACTGCTGTTGTGTTTACCATAAATGCCAATAAAGAGATTTAAAAATAAACAGCAGACAGTACACCGAAACGGCTAGCACGCTGCATTTCAAACAAGGAGAAAGGTGGCAGGAAGTGAGAGGGTGGCGAGGAGAGAAGTGTCCTTGCCCTTTTCGTCCTAGCCTGCGGTGCCTTCATGGAAGAGAGCCTAAGACCACAAACAGTAGCAGAAGTGTCCTGCAACAGATGTCAACGGTACATGGGGCAAACCTATGCTGATAAGCAGGAGCGTGGGAAGCTCCCACGCTGTGATTCCGGCCTTGACTCCAAAAAGGCAACAGCCAAGCAGTTTGACGCAGCCGGTGAGGCGAGGGGAAAGCCGATAAGAACTGGGCAGTGATGAGTGAGAATCCCAAAGTGGCAAGTTTTGAACCAAAGCTGGGGAACTCTGAATGAACTATTAAAAATGGGAAGGGGAGACCAGCTGCAGAGAGAAAGCGGCACCACGTGGGTGCTAACTCGAGAGACTCTGGTCGATCCCCATATGAGATAAACTACAAGTGCCAGAAGGCCATAGTAAGGCCCATGAAATAGGTCAAAGTGGTTATACAAAGGGTCCATCAAAATCCCTGTACAATCGAAAGTCTTTGATCTACAAGCACTGTGAAAGAAAGGGAAGTGAATCCCACAGTGAAACTGAACATTAGAAACCAAGGGAATTGAATCTCATTAAACCAAGAGGGTCCGAGCCCGACCGAGGGAGATCCAGGGGTGAAGCGGTCACCCAAGAATATAAAGAAAAGAGGGGTCCGAGCCGGACCGAGAGAAATGCAGGGGTGAAGCTATCACCCAAAATTGACTAGAAACTGATATATTTTGGAATATGATTGAGAAGGGGCAGCGCCCAGAAGAGGTGGACCCATGGGTGAATACATCACCCGACGAACTTTAAGAAAAGAACTTTCATTTGTTAAAGAAACTTTTGTTTTGTTACTGGAACACGACAGGCCCAAAGGTGAGGGACTTTCTAAGGAAACAAAACTTGGCCATCGGCCGCACTGAGAGCAACCATTGGAACTATCTTCTCGTGCTGGAGAGGCCCACGATCATACTGTGCACCATGCTCCCATCTTGCCCTGTGTCCAAAATGTGGGGAACGGAGGTCCAGGCTACCGCATCCTGACATTATTTGAGAAAACTTTTTTCTTTTCTTGAGAACTATACCCCCCTTTTTGTATTATTTGTGAGGTTTGGCAATATGTGTCTTAGTATAGGCCTTTTTGATTTGACACGTCGCCACTAGGACTGCCTTGTTTTTCATTTTATGGTTGACGCTTGTTCCCATCTTAGAGTTGGGTTTGCCAACCTGAATACAGCATTTATTGTTCAATAAACACCCTTGTACTGTGATCACTTGTGTCTGTCTTACTTGTTATCACCATGAGTTTCTCACAATACATACTAAATTGTAACATTGCGCCAACATTGCTGTAACCCCAGTTACCAATATGGCATGAGCAACGCAAACCCTTCTTTACCATTGAGACCATTATCAACACCCCAGCATTAGGCAGTATTTTCAACAGGGCCTTAAGGGCATGCTCTTTTGGACAAGCACCTACTGGTATGTGCCAATAGTGTGACGGCATGAATTACGAATGCTGATGGGATGATGGTGTGGGAAGACTCCCAAAGACTTTTCCTCATTGCCAAAGATGTGATTGTGGTCTCTGATCTGAGTTCATACTTCCCGGCAATCTTTTGAGCGATTGATGTGTTTGCAGAGAAATCTGGGTTTAAAATCAAGGATTGGCTGTGTCCTCATGGCCTGCATGATTCTTAAAGTGGAAAGACACTGTTGCATTTTGCTTTAAACCTCAATTCAATCATTGCCTCTTCAATAGTCATGTCTGGTTTATAGTTGCGTGAGGGAACACTATACTAGTGCCCAAAGGACAACCTGCAAACCTAGTCTGAAGCAAATATGGCCTTCTGTTTATATATGGAAATGTGGAGGTGTATGTGCTTGTTGAGGCTTTGCTGTGTAAATGATGGAACATGAATGCACAGATCTGATAAGTAAAGTATCCGCTTAGTGTGGTGTGGATACTAAAAGTGACGTATAACTATAAATTAAACGCAATATTCCAGCTGCCATCACATCTGGGGCCAGATTACAGAAACATTGCACCGGTGCAAGTGCCAAGTTGCACAGTATTAGCACTAGGGGGAAGTTTGCCCCCTTTCCAAAAACACTGGGACATATTTGAAAACCTTTGTACCGTCACACGTGCAGTTTGGCATGTTACAAGCCTCAGGGCAAATATTGTTTTGTGAAAAAAGATACATTTTCAACACATTTTTTCGCCACAGTAAAGTTTGCCCTAGTGCCAATACAGATTGATATTAGCACTAAGGCAACATTTGCCCTTCTGCAAAAAAGCATTGAAAATATATATATTTTTGCACTAGGGCAATTTTTGCCTCGGTGCTTATAACATGCCAAACTACATTTGTCGTGATGTAAAGCGTTTGTAATGTGTCCCAGTGTTTTTAAAATTAGGGACCATTTAGCCCTAATGCTAATACCATGCAAATTTACACTTGCACTGGTGCAAGGTTTCTGTGATATGGCCCCTGTTTCATCAGTGTTGCATTATCTTGTAATCATTGGAGCAGTCCTTCACTGCCACCCATTGAGATACTTGTCCCCAATAGATGGGACTCCCAAGTACAATCAGTTACTACAAGAAGGCAATTAACTAGCATGCGTCACTAGTACTGAGAACCAGTCTACCTGGTAAATGTCAGTGATTTTCAAAATGTATAAATTATTAATGTGAATCTCATTTTAATTCTGTAGGTGACTGATGCCCAGAAAAAGACAAGGTGATGGACTAATACAACGCTTCATTGTGAGACTATGCACGATCTACACATCTAGAAGCATACACGTCTAGGAGCTAGTTGGCTTTTCAAAGTAACGAGATGCTGGCATTGGAGACGATTACCGAATCCCTGAATATTTTCTGCCAAACACCTTTATGCTAACATCCAGCATTGATACAACGGAATATATGGAATGGTAGACTGATCATAAGAACAGTGTATTCGTTTATGCAAGAAAAGCCTGTTGCTTAGCCGTTTATTCATGATAGAACACTTCTGGCATTTTATATATCATCTGAAGGTGGTTTATTTAAAGGATTGTGTAAATCATCTATAAATTGAAATGGTAAAAATGGTATCCGTGCACTGAACAAGCATAAACCGTGTTCATCACCAGAGACAATCTACAGATGAGAAACTTCATTTGTTTCCTGAATGCAGGAAAAGGTACAGTATGGAGAGAGTTCATATTCACCAAGTGAGGACCCATACTGGTGAAAAACCTCATCAGTGCACTGAATGTGGGAAATGCTTCACTGGCAAAGGACATCTTATTAATCACTTAAGAACACATACGGGTGAAAAACCTCATCAGTGCATTGAATGCGGGAAAAGGTTTAGCCAGAAGGGAAATCTTATTCGTCACCTGAGTACACATACAGGTGAAAAACCTCATCAGTGCACTGAATGTGGAAAATGCTTCACTGGCAAGGGAGAACTTATTTATCACCTAAGAACACATACTGGTGAAAAACCTTATCAGTGCACTGAATGCGGGAAAAGGTTTAGCCAGAAGGGAAATCTTATTCGTCACCTGAGTACACATACAGGGGAAAAACCTCATCAGTGCACTGAATGTGGGAAATCCTTCATTGGTAAGGGAGATCTTATTAATCACCTAAGAACACATACTGGTGAGAAACCTCATCAGTGCACTGAATGCGGGAAAAGGTTTAGCCACAAGGGACATCTTATTTGTCATCTGAACACACATACAGGAGAGCAACCTCATCCGTGCACTGAATGTGGGAAACCCTTCATGGCTAAAGGAGATCTTATTAATCACCTAAGAACACATACTGGTGAAAAACCTTATCAGTGCACTGAATGCGGGAAACGGTTTAGCCAGAAGGGAAATCTTATTCGTCACCTGAGTACACATACAGGTGAAAAACCTCATCAGTGCACTGAATGTGGGAAATCTTTCAGTGGCAAGGGAGATCTTAATAATCACCTAAGAACACATACTGGTGAGAAACCTCATCAGTGCACTGAATGCGGGAAAAGATTTAGCCATAAGGGATATCTTATATACCACCTGCGATTACATACAGGTGAAAAACCTCATCAGTACATTGAATGCGGGAAACGATTCACTGGCAAGGGACATCTTATTAATCGCCTAAGAACACACACTGGTAAAAAATCGCATAAGTGCACTGAATGCGGGAAAAGGTTCCGTCAGAAGGCACATCTTATTCATCACCTGAGAACACATACAGGTGAAAAACCTCATCAGTGCACTGAATGTGGGAAACGTTTCACTGGCAAAGGAGATCTTATTAATCACCTAAGAACACATACTGGTGAAAAACCTTATCAGTGCACTGAATGCGGGAAAAGGTTTACCCAGAAGGGAAATCTTATTCGTCACCTGAGTACACATACTGGTTAAATACCTCATCAGTGCACTAAATGCGGGAAAAGGTTTAGCAATAAGGCAGGTCTTCCGTTCCACCTGAGCGCACATACAGATGAGAAACCTCATCTACACTCGCCATTTTTAAATAAATGCAGTGGATTGGTTATTTGTTTTAAAAAATAAATCAGACTGAGATGCATGGCTATTTATGATCTATGAAGGCATATCTCCTCAGCTCATTGGTTTTAATTTGCAAATAAATACCTGTGTATCGCACAGTGAGCTTATTAAACAGGTTGCTGGTAAAACCCTGGTGTTATAACGATTCTGGGATATTAGAATCGGAGAGTCTGCCTTCTGTGGAACAGTACTCATCCTATAAAGCTGTGCTTGAAGGCCTATTCCAAATTAATTACCACTGGAAAAGTCAAAAAGTCTTAAAGGCATTGCTGGTAAATCAGTACTTGTAAACTCTATTCAGCTACTGTGAGGAGCTGTAAACTAATTCAGTACCAACTTTGCACTAAATGACTGGTCATTTGGTGCTAGAGAACTGTAGTAGGTCAGAAGGAGGTAGAAAAAGGGGTGGCCTTTATACAAATGACTTTATTCAAATTAGAAAGAAAGGCCTATCTGTCCCTAACAAAAAGGGCTTTTTCGCTACTTAACAAAAATCTAACTGGTGCTTGTTGTCAGTTTGATATAATATGATATGGCATTTATAAAGCACCTATACACAAGTGTTTCAAGGCGCGAGGCAAGGGAGGGGGACAGAGGGAACCCTGACACTAATCACAAAGGATTCATCAAAATAAAAAGGGGTGGTCCAGGAGAGTTACTCCCTTCTCCTGGACATGCTTATAGAGTCTTAATAGTCTACTTGCAAGTATTGCTTTGTTTTATTTGTAATCAGTTGCTTTAACTCCATAAGGGTATTCTTCCAGGTTTTGCTGGGGGTCACCTGCCTTGTTCTGACCACTCGCCAAATCTCGTTTTACCATTATCTACTCCGTAGTAACAAAATGTACTTTACAGGCTCCACAACCTTTTTCTCTACTAGGAACAGTACCCTGGGTCCCTTTTATCGGTTCCCTTTCTTAGTGACTCTTACACTTGGGGTCAATAGTATGAGGGGTCCCTGGTCACGCTTTATGCTGTTTTCTACTACTGGGACGAGTATGCTGACTCCCAAAGTATTCCTTATCTACTTTACTGGTTTCACAAATACTGGGATGAGTTTGTGGTGTCCCGTAGTGCTCTTTATTTACTTTACAATACTTTTGTTCTTACTCCGCTCCCCTACCAGTTCTCCCGCCACTCCTGTTACCTTTTGCTTGTTGGATTGGTCTTCACAGGATCTTCCTGTGGGGCGTGCTCGCATTCTCAGCATTTCTTCCTACTGCTTCTCTTACACCTCCCACAGCGCTGCAGAGCCATCTGCTCGCCGGTTTCGACATAGTTTATGGATCACCTCCTTGAGGTCACGCCACCACCCTGGACTGCTTCCCGCCTTGGCGAGTCGGTGGGCTGCCAGCCCCTGCACTGCTTCTCTTCCACGTTCACCACATACTCAGGTTGAGGACCACTCTGGTTTGTCTGGCTTCTAGCTTCCAGCTTTGAACTTCCTGGCCGTCACCTGCTCGATGAGAACTCGCAGATGCAAGTCATTCTTCAGTTTTTATATGTGTGGAACTATAGTCCTTTCTTACTTTCCATGCAGTATTCTTTACTACTCTGTCGTTCCGACTTTTCACAGTATTGTTTGATTTCAATGGGGGAGTGATCAGCATTACTCCTCCATTCTTTTTCTTTTCAATGGATTTGATTTTTGATTGAGAATTGGAAGTGGTGTTAAAGTAGCAAACAGTGGTCTCTTCAGGTTGGCTTATCAGGGACCTGATGGTTTAAGGGTCTCATAAAACAGTGGGTTAGGGAGTTTTTTCAAAGAACGGGAGTCCTTGGGGGTCATTCCGAGTCAGGTGGTAGGAGATACCGGCACCGGTAAGGAGACCGGTGCGGTAATCCCCTACTACCCGATTCCGAGGTCCCCTAATGGGACCCGTAAGGTACGTTTGGTCGGACCAAACGTACCTTACAGGTCCCGTTAGGGGACCAGGCCGGCTAATTACGGGCCTGCCAATAGCGCCTTCCCCATTCCCATTGAGCCCTATGTGGGCTCCAATGGGAATGGGGAATGGCATGTTCAATGGGGACTTACCAGTCCCGCCAGGGTCGGACTATACCGGTAAGTCCCCATTGAACTACACCGGTGCTGGACCCGTTATTGGTGGCAGTCATGCCGCAAATAGCACCATGACTACCACCAATCTCGGAATGAGGCCCCTTGTCTCTAAGAGGGTAGTCAATCCCTGTGAGGTCCAAGTTATTTCCACCACTAGGGGGAATGTTGCTTAGCGGCCTCACCTGCCTAGCCTCACAAAGAAGGGCTCCCCTCTGGGGAGAAGTGACGCGATCCTGTGAATCGTCACAGAACCTAGAGATGTGTGAACCTCATCAGAGGTGATTGTGGGAAAAGATTTATTGTCCTTCTAGATCTCTGCTGCCTTTGACCATCAGACTCTTCCACATAGGCCAAAGGGCAGGCATCTGGGACAGCCCCAACTCCGGCTTACAATTTCTGCTGGCTGATGGAACGTATACCACTATAATGCCTTCTTTAGTCCCGAAGCCTCTGCCTACAGGATGTGGCATGCCTCAGGGCTTCTCCTTGTCGCCTATTCTACTATTGGCAGAGCTCATCCGCTTGTATGACTTCGGGTTCTGTTCCTTTGCCGATGCCTCAGATCCTGAGCCACTTCTTTGGCGGCGTAGCATTGGTGTGGCTGTATGTTCAGAGCCGTAAGCCATTACCAAGAGGACGGGGCCACACTGGCTAAAGTTGCCTGCTGAGAAAACAGCCTTGGATGTTCCCTTCTGTCCCCCCTCTGAGATCTGTGCCAACACTGCCTATTTGTAGGTCAACATTGATCATGTGCTTTGTTTTCACTTGGACCTCAATGGGCCTGATCACAAGTTGGGCGGTAGCCTTGTAAATGCAGCGGTAACAATGTGACCTCAGCATTTAAGGGTCCACACAATATCGAGTCTGGCGTGTTTACCCCCAGCTCAGGCTGGGGGATTACAAGCTGGAAAAATTCCCATTTTTGGTGCAATTACTGCCAGCGCCAATTGCGCCAAGAATTCTGCATTAATGGGCCCAATGGAGGACAATGGGGAGTAACAGTTAGCACCCAACCCGTGATACGGCTGTAATACCGTCAGACGGGTAGGCGCTAACTCAAATAAAGTTGAGCGGGATACCGCCCAACTCGTGATGAGGCCCAGTAAATACTCACGTTGGCAGATGTTTTTTCTGCCTTAAGGTTTTGCAAACAATCCTGCTTTCCTTATGCCCCCTACACTGCCATCGGTGGTTACAACCCTAACATGTTCCACGCTGTACTGCAGCAGTGCCATTTATCTTGGCTGTCTCTGTTTTGTTAATGAAGGTCTTCAAGCAGCGCCTACGTTGCAGCCCTCCTTCTCTCAGGTGTTGGGAATGCTTAGCATGTCACGGGTCCCTCGCCCTTGGCTGCCTGTTATCGCTGATTGTTAAATATTTGTTTTGCAAACATGCTTTTTCTGGCCCAGAAACCCTCTTCTGCTGTCCCACCTTGAACCCTAGTGCCCTCACTGTGCCCTTACATCTGGCTCGTCTCTCCATGTTGGGGTTCCCCGTTTCATAAGGCTTATTTATATCTAGTAATGCAGCTCCTTGTGTCTGAAATGCCCACTCTCTGAGATGGCACATTACCACAGACCATCTGTCCTCCAGGCGCTTGATGGGGACCCATCTGTCCTTCTTTGCCTTTGCTTTTGTTTTTCCAGTTTTGCTTATGTTTTCATGTCCATCTGTTGTTGGCCCCAAGAAACCTTAAGATGAAAAAGCATGCTAGAAAAAAATAACTAAAAGAAGCGGAGCAGCGTACTTGAACTTTTAGGGAGTGGCGTACTTGATCTTTTACTCCCTAAAACCAGGCAGATATTCCCCAAAAAAAGTAGCAATGCTGCCATCCAGGAGAATAGCGCCCCAACACATGGCCTGCCCTTTTCCTTCACCCGTAGCATTCCATGTGAGTTAACAAGCATCCTTTGATTTTCTTGAACGACTAGGTGGAAGTTTCTTTTTCTGCTCCCAATTTAAGAAGTTTGAGTAAAATACTGCAACCTCAAAATGTCATCTGGGGCCGTACTTGTTCACAGCAGGGATGAGCCATGCACTGGGCATTTCATAAGCCTGGAATCTCCAGTTAGGCTGCAGATGTAAAGCACAGCTCTCGATTTCCCAGGAAAGCGTGTCTTCTAACTGACCTCTGCAACCTTTCTCCTTTTGAGGAAAATTCTTCATCTCTGGTCTCCTCCTACTACCAGGACCCTGGAAACCGTCCAACACCATTGCCTCCTGAAATTGGACCTTTGCGATTAGGAGACACTGGCCTGGCCTAGGATTGACATAACTGGGAGCGCATTACAGAAGAATGGATGCAATACCCACTGTATAAGCACTATTTGTACAAGAACGTTGTTGATGTGATGAGCAAGCTGAAGATCTCACCGGTTTTCCATTGTATGATATATAAATGTCTTTAAAAATGTACTTTTTTGTGATATATAATAGGAAGAGCAAATTCAACAGAAATATTCGCTGTGCTCTGATGAAATCTAATTCCTGCAAATTCGGAAATCAAATGGTGTCCTTTCTTGATAAAACGATGGCTAGTTGTTGGCTTGCCAATGTCAAAGTGGTTCTACATTAATTTAAAGAAGGAATATTGGACAAAATGTTGTGTACGTAGTGAAATGTCACACCAGTTAAGCTGACCAATTCCACATTTAAACCGTCACTGCCAGCGTTCATAAAAAGAATTACATGAAATGCTGATGGAAATAGTACTGAAATTCAGCCGCTATGTAATGACATTAAAAATCCTATCTTATTAGAGCCTCCATTGTATGTTTTGATCAGTTTCTTGTGTCTGTCTTTGCTCAGGTGCAGGCCACTTCCTGGAACAGGAGGGCACCTTGGCTATGATATCCGAGTTAGGCTTCAGATCTCAGTTTTATGTTGGAATGGGCGCCACTGGTTAGTTGTAATTGTAACTTTGTTATGTTCTCCCATTCCTTTCTGGCTGGTTTTTTGAGTTCTTTGTGGATCCCCACATTGTGTGCTGGTCTCTTCATAAGGAGCGGCTTACCTCGATAATCCATTTATGTTTCAGGTTTGGTTTGTAACCCGGGTAACTCTCCCTGGCCCGAGGGGCTGCTATTGAGTGTTTCCGAGTTAAACATTTGTCAAACAACTATTTCCTCTTAAATAATTTTAATGGCAAAATGTCCCTCCAGTTTATATTTACCTGAATTATTCTTTGAGGTCACACAGCTTTCATGACCTCCAGAGTTGTGATTAATGTGAAACATCTTATTTATGTGTTTAAAATGTTACCACCTTACCGTCCCGGGAGGATAGCTCAGCGGCAACGTGCGCGCCTTGGAAGGAAGACGACACGAAGCAACCCAGGTTCGATCCCCGGGTCCGTGTTTAGAAACCTCTGGGTGTTTAAGCGTGTTATAAATAAGCAACTAAGACAAAAAAAAAATTATTACGCATCCAAAAAACAAACAATTCCTGTAACAGCGCCTCGATGCCTGTGGACTGTGTGAGCGCTTTAAAAATGTAAAATAAACAAATAAATAAAAATAAACCTTATGTTTTTTTTTTTATTTTTTTTATTGTGCATATTAGCCAAACAGAATTTCGACGTTTTACACAGTATATCATAAGAAGATTAAAACATTCCTTGTTACAAAATTATACAATCACATAATCAACTCATTTGAAAACTTTAGGTAGTCTCACTACTTCCATTGACAGAAAAACTTCATTAACAGCAATTATTCTTTCCCAAAAATCATTAGAATCGGGCCATCTCCCTCTATCGAAGAACCTCTGCAATCACCCCTGAATCAGATCCCTTGTTCCCGGACAGGATAGAATTAAGTGCTTCATAGTTTGTTCAACGTTTTCATCACATTCTTGGCATATGTCCGATGGATACACACACATCACGAATATGCAATATTTCTAGCGTCGGCAGGATATTCAATTTAAATCGAAGAAAGTTCATCCTTGCCTTAGGATCAGGAAACTATCTCAGATAGGTAGGAAGGATAGCTCTCGGTCTATCATATAGGGAGAGGTTAGTAGACAATTTAGCTGCCCTTACCCCCTCAATGGTCCTAGACCAGTCCCTTCTCTTAATAAATTCCTTCAATCTCAAAGGGTTGGAATTCAGGGTATCAACATCCGTGTCTGCTGCTATAATGATATCAAGAGATTTTGTTTTCAGCATTTCCAAGAAGGTATTATACCCCTTTTTCATTTGGCAATGAACATCCCCATAGAGAGTGTCACATTGGGGATCCTTTATCAATCTAAATAATGAAACCCATCTCAATTCCATGGAAAATAAAAGAGACAGGAGACCCAACTCATATCGAACCAAGGCCATTGGAACAGCGTTTGGGAGGCTAAGGATCCTCTTCCATATTTTCGCCTCAACACGTTCCCAAATAATATGAAAACCTTGAATATTGCACTCAAGACCAAAAAGCAGCTTTGGTATGACCTTGCCCACATAGTACTTTATCAAGGGGGTAAGTGTAAATTTGCAATATTTTAGATATATCCTTATCATATGAGAACCCAATTTTGCTGCTTTCAGGTCTAATGTACTTATCAAGTCTATTTTAGTCAGGCATGGGGTGATCTTCGAGCCCAGATAAGTGAATTCCCTTACCACAGGAACAACTGTACCGTTGATTTTCCAAGAAAAATGTTTCGTCTTCGTCAAAGGGTGCTTAAAAATCATCACCTTGGATTTATCTGGGTTGATTTTCAGATCGTTAGCTAGTGCGTAATCTCCCAGTGCCGCCATTAGCCTTTGTAGGCCTATTTGCATGTAATCCAAGACCATGATATCGTCCGCATAGACTAAAAAGGAAAGCTTAGTCTCACCAATCTTGGGACTAGCCAACAAAAGAGCCAGAAAGGAATTTAAAATATCACCTTATGTTGGTGACAGCGTTATTGCTGTTAGTGCCCACCATTACTATGTGGTGAAGAAAATGTCAAAGACCCTCTGGAGCAAAATAAATACCTTGAGGGCTGCGACTGAGTCGGGGGTGGAGTTGAATGTATTGGCCACACAGGTGCTTAGTAAACCCGTGGGAGAATGATTGTGTGACCTGCTGCCAGTGCACCCCAGCGCCCCTAGAAAAACACACACCTCGTGGAAGGAATGAAAAAAAAGAATGATGGGTGTGGCACAGCGGGGAAAGACATTTAGAAATACACGGGACCACTGGATGCTAGGGAACACAGGTTTATACTAACAGAGTCACCCCTTGTTCCCTATTATCTGATTGGATACTTTCAAGAAAGTGGTCGTTAATGCACATATTAAACTTGCACAACCAACATGGCGCAGCACTGCCTACAACCACATTCCAATGTAAAGTGTGACCCCACAGGTCCTCCCAGGCAGGTAGGAGAAGATCTAAATCTTATTACATGTTAAGGTATAAAAGTGCACGACCAAGCATGCCTTATCATTGTAAAATATCCACATGGATTATCAAGTGCCTGACCTCTGCGTGCTTTATTCCAAAACCTTCTGGACCCTTATTATTAAAGTTTAAAATGTACACATTGACAAATACGTGACCTCATTTACACGTATGAAAAAAGCATAGCTCTGAGTATTTGCAGCCAGGGCAGCACAGCTCTGAGTAAATGCAAGGAGGCTGTAGGTATTACATATACAGCCCATAAGTGAGCGGTAGGCCAGGAGGCTGTGCAAGTAAGACTGGTTATGGAGGAGCCTGGTACACGGTGAGCCTTTGAGGGTACCAAGCAACCAGTCAGTGCAGCAGACAGGTAGGTTAGCAAGGAAGCTAGAGAGAGAAGGCAGAGGAGAAAAGGAAGGTCTTGAGCCACTTCCGGAACTTCAGGTTGTCCGGCTGTAGTCAAAGAGGGACAGGGAGACCATTCCAGACGGAGGCACCTGCATAGGAAAGTGACCTAGCCCCCACTCTCTGCTTGGAGAAGCGTCTGGCGCTCAGAGAGTTGGAAGTAGCTGAGCGAAGGGCTCTAGAAGGAAGGTATTTAGGCAGAGATAGTTGGATATAGTGAGGTCCCCGGCCCCAGAAAGCCTTGTGGACGATGCAGAGGGTCTTGAACTTCCTTGCAGCCACCGGGAGCCAGTGGATAGATGTCAGGGCTGGAGAGATGGGGTCCCTGGGCTTGAGGCCAAGGATAAGTCTTGCAGTCATGTTCTGGATTATTTGCAGGGGGCGAAGAGTAAGATATGATATGATATGATATGGCATTTGTAACGCGCCTATACACAAGTGTTTAGAGTTAGGCAGATTGAGAAAGAGGCTGTTGCAATAGTCCAGCCTGGAGAGAAACAGAGCTCTGGAGACAGTGTGCTTCTGTGGGGAGGTGAGAAAAGGTAAAATACCCCTGAGGAAGTGCAACTGGAAGTGGGCCTTCTTGGCAAGGTCTGTGATGTGTGGAGGGAAGGAAAGAGTGGAGTCAAAGATGAAACCCAGGTTTTTTGCCTCACCGGAAGGCGAGGATAGAGAGCCCAAGGAGGGAGGGTAGTGTGAGAGAGGGAACGCGGGAGCAGGGGTCCGAAAGAGAAGGATCTCAGTCTTACTTGCATCAAAGCAGAGATAGTTTGAGGCGACCACTCCTGAATTGCGAATAGACAGTCAAGAATGAACGAGGAAGGAGACGAGGCCGAGGAAAGCTTAAAAGAAAGCGGATTGTCATCCACATAACACTGAAAGTTAGAAAAGAAGGTAGAGATCAGGTGGGCCAAAGGGGCCATATAGACATTGAAGAGCCAGGGTGAGAGGATAGAGCCCTGGGGGACACCACATGTGGAGAGAGGTGTTGGAGAGAAAGGAACCAAGTTAGGCCTAGGAGGGTCGGTCCAGGAGGAAGGAGTTCAGCCATGCCAGAGCCTGATCCATAATGCCCAGATGCACACGCAGTCGATTGATCAGGGTGATGCTGTTGGGCTGCACCCTTTAATTTGAATCAACCTTAAGTTTAGTTTGTCCTTTTTGAACTCTGTGAAGGCCACATCACATAACCCCCTCCCATTGAGCACAAGACATGAACATGTTATATGAGTGTTTTGAGCCAAGGTGATACTGAATGTATGCAAGTCCTGTGAATATGGCATCATGGACCTTACTAAGAAGTCTCAATTCCAGCTCCACCTCCTCAGAGGTATTCTTCTTTTTCTCACCTTCCTCCAGAAGCTCAATGTCTCCAGAGTTCTGGTCCTCTCCAGGCTGGATAACTGCAACAACCTCTTTCCCAATCTCCCTCTTTCCGCCCTACACCCCCTTGAGCTAATCCAAAATAGCACTATAAGACTTAACCTTGGCCTCAGGCCCAGGGACTGTATCTCTACAGCTTTAAAATGTCTCCACTGTCAGCCAGTGGCGGCAAGGATCAAATTCAAGGCCCTCTGCATCAACCACAAGGCCATCTGCATCAACCTCAAGGCCTGCTGCATCAACCACAAGGCCCTCTGCATCAACCACAAGGCCCTCTGCATCAACCACAAGGCCCTCTGCATCAACCACAAGGCCCTCTGCATCAACCACAAGGCCCTCTGCATCAACCACAAGACCCTCTGCATCAACCACAAGACCCTCTGCATCAACCACAAGGCCCTCTGCATCAACCACAAGACCCTCTGCATCAACCACAAGACCCACAAGACCCTCTGCATCAACCGCAAGGCCCTCTGCATCAACCACAAGGCCCTCTGCATCAACCACAAGGCCCTCTGCATCAACCACAAGACCCTCTGCATCAACCACAAGGCCCTCTGCATCAACCACAAGGCCCTCTGCATCAACCACAATACCCTCTGCATCAACCACAAGGCCCTCTGCATCAACCACAAGGCCCTCTGCATCAACCAAAAGGCCCTCTGCATCAACCACAAGGCCCCCTGCATCAACCACAAGACCCTCTGCATCAACCACAAGACCATCTGCATCAACCACAAGACCCTCTGCATCAACCACAAGGCCCTCTGCATCAACCACAAGACCCTCTGCATCAACCACAAGACGCTCTGCATCAACCACAAGACCCTCTGCATCAACCACAAGCCCCTCTGCATCAACCAGGCCCTCTGCATCAACCACAAGGCCCTCTGCATCAACTACAAGACCCTCTGCATCAACCACAAGACCCTCTGCATCAACCACAAGACCCTCTGCATCAACCAGGCCCTCTGCATCAACCACAAGGCCCTCTGCATCAACCCTCTGCCCGTGATCCTGCCTTCCCTGGACTTGCCTAGCACCCTCCTGCTCTAAGGAGCGCAACGCGATTGGCTCTCTTCCAGCTTTTCAGAGCCTATCACCTCGCCAGCTAGCGAGCGCCAGCCCACCAGCCAAGGCACACCTCTAAGGCTAAGACCCCTGTCGTGAGCCTGTCTGGAGCCAGAGGAGCCGCTGCCCGCTGTTCTCCCAATTTACGTATCCAGTTCCAGGCCTCAAAGGGTAAGCCCTTCACTACTGCGCACATATTCTCTGCATTGTTGATCCCTACCCCGTGCCGTACCATGCGCAAGGCCTGCCTGCCCTCCCTAACTGTGACCCTTATCTCCTCCTGTCGCCGCCGGCCCTACTAGTGCTCCGGCTTCACGCTCGGCCTCACATTTGAACAACTGCTGCAGCCGTTACCTAACCCCACTCCCATATGCACTGCCACTAGTGCCTGGGCCTGCCACCGTTGCAGACAAAGATCTTGGTGCATGTGCCTCTAAGCACTACACCACCGCACCGTGGTGATGCACAAAGGGACATTCATCCTACGCCCTCGCTTAACTGCATGATCTTCAGCTCCACCAGACTGTGCCCAAATAACACTGCCTACTGCCATGCTTGCTACATGTCACTCTAACTCTTAACTATTACTGCTGGTTCCCGAATATGCTACTAATTTTGCCTCCATTATTATAAATACTCTGCCCTAGCCACCCATGATTGCCTGACACCTCATACAGTAGTCACACTGTCCTAACATCTAATCTTGTGCCACACATGTCCTACTATTTGTTTGCAGTGCCTAATACCTACCTGTATTGCCATTTTCCTTATGCACTCTGCACTAACTTTGTTGCATTCAGATTGTTTTGCATTGCCTTCTGATTGTTGTGCTCTGCACTAGCTGCTCCGCCAATTGAGTTGCTCCTTGCACCCAGTGCACTGCCATCTGATAGTTGAATCTAGCACCCAGCTGCTCCCCATTTGACTGTTGTTCTATGCACCTAGCTGTACTGCCATTTGATAATTGCATCTAGCCCCCAGCTGCTCCCCATTCGACTGTTGTTCTATGCACCTAGCTCTACTGCCATTTTATAATTGCATATAGCACCCAGCTGCTCCCCGTTTGACTGTTGTTCTATGCACCTAGCTCTACTGCCATTTGATAATTGCATATAGCACCCAGCTGCTCCCCATTCGACTGTTGTTCTATGCACCTAGCTGTACTGCCATTTTATAATTGCATATAGCACCCAGCTGCTCCCCGTTTGACTGTTGTTCTATGCACCTAGCTGTACTGCCATTTGATAATTGCATCTAGCACCCAGCTGCGCCCCGTTTGACTGTTGTTCTATGCACCTAGCTGTACTGCCATTTGATAATTGCATCTAGCCCCCAGCTGCTCCCCGTTTGACTGTTGTTCTATGCACCTAGCTCTACTGCCATTTGATAATTGCATCTAGCCCCCAGCTGCTCCCCATTTGACAGTTGTTCTATGCACCTAGCTATACTGCCATTTGATAATTGCATATAGCACCCAGCTGCTCCCCGTTTGACAGTTGTTCTATGCACCTAGCTGTACTGCCATTTTATAATTGCATATAGCACCCAGCTGCTCCCCGTTTGACTGTTGTTCTATGCACCTAGCTGTACTGCCATTTGATAATTGCATCTAGCACCCAGCTGCTCCCCGTTTGACTGTTGTTCTATGCACCTAGCTCTACTGCCATTTGATAATTGCATATAGCACCCAGCTGCTCCCCATTTGACTGTTGTTCTATGCACCTAGCTGTACTGCCATTTGATAATTGCATCTAGCCCCCAGCTGCTCCCCATTTGACAGTTGTTCTATGCACCTAGCTCTACTGCCATTTGATAATTGCATATAGCACCCAGCTGCTCCCCATTTGACTGTTGTTCTATGCACCTAGCTCTACTGCCATTTCATAATTGCATCTAGCCCCCAGCTGCTCCCCATTCGACTGTTGTTCTATGCACCTAGCTCTACTGCCATTTTATAATTGCATATAGCACCCAGCTGCTCCCCGTTTGACTGTTGTTCTATGCACCTAGCTGTACTGCCATTTGATAATTGCATCTAGCACCCAGCTGCTCCCCGTTTGACTGTTGTTCTATGCACCTAGCTCTACTGCCATTTGATAATTGCATATAGCACCCAGCTGCTCCCCGTTTGACTGTTGTTCTATGCACCTAGCTGTACTGCCATTTGATAATTGCATATAGCACCCAGCTGCTCCCCGTTTGACTGTTGTTCTATGCACCTAGCTGTACTGCCATTTTATAATTGCATCTAGCACCCAGCTGCCCCCCGTTTGACTGTTGTTCTATGCACCTAGCTATACTGCCATTTGATAATTGCATCTAGCCCCCAGCTGCTCCCCGTTTGACTGTTGTTCTATGCACCTAGCTCTACTGCCATTTGATAATTGCATCTAGCACCCAGCTGCTCCCCGTTTGACTGTTGTTCTATGCACCTAGCTCTACTGCCATTTGATAATTGCATATAGCACCCAGCTGCTCCCCGTTTGACTGTTGTTCTATGCACCTAGCTGTACTGCCATTTGATAATTGCATCTAGCACCCAGCTGCTCCCCGTTTGACTGTTGTTCTATGCACCTAGCTCTACTGCCATTTTATAATTGCATATAGCACCCAGCTGCTCCCCGTTTGACTGTTGTTCTATGCACCTAGCTGTACTGCCATTTGATAATTGCATCTAGCACCCAGCTGCTCCCCGTTTGACTGTTGTTCTATGCACCTAGCTCTACTGCCATTTGATAATTGCATCTAGCCCCCAGCTGCTCCCCATTCGACTGTTGTTCTATGCACCTAGCTCTACTGCCATTTGATAATTGCATCTAGCACCCAGCTGCTCCCCATTCGACTGTTGTTCTATGCACCTAGCTATACTGCCATTTGATAATTGCATCTAGCACCCAGCTGCTCCCCATTTGACTGTTGTTCTATGCACCTAGCTCTACTGCCATTTGATAATTGCATCTAGCACCCAGCTGCTCCCCGTTTGACTGTTGTTCTATGCACCTAGCTCTACTGCCATTTGATAATTGCATCTAGCCCCCAGCTGCTCCCCATTCGACTGTTGTTCTATGCACCTAGCTGTACTGCCATTTGATAATTGCATCTAGCACTCAGCTGCTCCCCGTTTGACAGTTGTTCTATGTACCTAGCTGTACTGCCATTTGATAATCGCATCTAGCACCTAGCTGCGCCCTATTTGGCTGTCGCCCTCTGCACCTAGTTGCCCCGCCTCTTGACTGCTGCCTCTAGCTACTAGCTACTTCGCCATCCGATCACAGCTCTCTATACCCATACTCGCCATGCAACACCCTCAACCAACCAACACATCAGCTGCCCTCCACTCCTTCCCCTCCAACATCCCCCCCACCTACTTCCTACCCTCTTTCTTCACTAAAAGCAACATCACCACACACTCTCTTACACCCACTATCGCATCACGCACAAGACCCACTAACATCAGGAACCAACTCCTGGGACTCCGTTCTAGGTACCCCAACACCTCCCCTCAAGCTCCACCCAACCCATCCAAGACCACAGAAACGCCCACTCACACAGCCAAACCAACTGCACAGGCACCAGTCCCGACGCTCCCTAACACTGCCTCACCTGTTCCACACAACACCACCCCTTCCACTTCCCAGCCGCCACACAACCTTCAGTGTGCCCTCATCAATGCTAGATCCATCCCTGCACATGCCACTGAAATCCATGAACTCCTAATCAATCTGGACTTCGACATCCTAGCCATCACTGAGACCTGGCTACATAGCGCCACAGGGCAAGCCCTCAACCTTGCCATCCCACAGGGCTACTCCATCATCAGGCAAGACCGCCTCTCCTCAGTAGGAGGAGGGGTAGCACTCATTCTGAAAGACCACCTAGAGGCCAGACAAATCACATCAAACTTGGGTGACACCACAGACTCCCTTGCTATAAAAATCTCCCTTTTCCCCAACTCCACCATCACCATCAACCTCGTCTACTGCCCACCCGGCCCACTATCGGATTTCCATGAGAACCTCTTACATCACTTTACAGAAAACCTAAAACTCACCTCCAAAAGCATCCTAGGAACTAGGCTTCAACCAAAAAATAAGCTTGCCCACACATGACAAAGGTCGCATCCTTGATTGGGTAACCAACCACAACTGTCAGATCGACGTTAGCTCCATTACCCCCATTCCTTGGTCAGACCACCACCTGCATCAACCACAAGACCCTCTGCATCAACCACAAGGCCCTTTGCATCAACTACAAGGCCCTCTGCATCAACTACAAGGCCTTCTAAATTGAATTTTATTGAATTGATATTTTATTTATATCACGCTCATACACTGGTATTTCAGAGCGCGACAAGGCAAGGGAGGGGAAACGGGGGAGAACCAAAAAAATAAATAAGTAAAAACAACATTGCTAGGCCCAGTAACATTGAGAACGTGCAAGTGCATGGGAGAGAGGGAGGGGAAAAGTGCATGGAAGGGGGAGAAGTGGAAAGTGCGGAGCAAAGGAGAAACAGAATAAATAATATTAAAATAAATAAATAAGAGGCAACAGTGGTAGTGCAGCCAGCAAGTGGCAAGTGCTAGGTTTAAGGCAGCAGACAGGGTAAGTCTGATAAGTGCAGGAAGAACAAAGGGGGGAATGTATGGGTACAGATACAGACCCCAGTGCAAGGGGTGGCCCAGGGGCAGTGATGGAGGGTGGCAGCGTGAGCAGGTACCTGGGCCCGGAGGACAGAGGATGGCCAGGTGAACAGTGCCAGGAGAGAACAAATCAGCAGGGGAGAGGGGGAGCGAAGGCAGAAGCAAAGAGGATGGTCTTGAGGTGCTTCCGGAACCGGAGATGGTTCTCCTTGAGTTTTAGAGTGGCAGACAGGCTGTTCCAGAGGGAGGCCACAGACAGTGATCTACCCCCAGCTCGTTTCTTTGAAAAACGGCTGAACCTGAAGGAATTGGAGGTAGAGGAGTGAAGGGCTCGAGAGGGGAGGTATTTGCGGAGGGATAGCTGAAGGTAATTTGGACCCAGGCCCCAGAAAGCCTTGTGGACAATGCAGAGGCTTTTGAATTTAATTCTCACATCCACTTTGAGCCAATGGAGTGATTTCAGAGCTGGAGAGATACGATCCCAGGGCTTGAGGCCAAGGACAAGTCTTGCAGTCCTGTTCTGGATTAGTTGCAGAGGGTGGAGAGTAGAGGCAGGTAGATTTAGAAAGAAGCTGTTACAATAGTCCAACCTAGAGAGAACCAGAGCTTGGGAGACCGTGAGCTTCTGGGGGAAGGAGAGGAAGGGCAGAGCACCTCTGAGGAGGTGTAGAAAAAAGTTTGACTTTTTAGAGACCTCAGAGATGTGGGCGGAGAAGGAAAGTGTGGAGTCAAAGATGACCCCAAGGTTCTTAGCCTCGCAGGTGGGGGTAGGAGGACGGCCAGAGAGTGAGGGGAAAGGATGGTGGAGGTGTACCGATGAGGAGGATCTCTGTCTTACTGGCATTCAAAGATCAATGGCGGCACACCAATCTTGAATGGCAGTTAGGCAATCAGAGATGGGAGAGGAGGTGGCTGAAGGCAGCCTGAAAATGAGTTCAGTGTCTTCTGGTGACTGGGACCACGCTATCTCCAACTTTCCCTCCCAAAATTCTCCCCTGCTAGAGCCCTATGCTCCTCTAACACCAACTCTTTCACTGTCAAATGTTTCTCTAAGCAGAAATTGGGGGCAGAGCTCTCTCCTCGGCTGGCACCTCACTCTGGAACAGCCTCCCTGCCCCTCTCAGACTTCTCAAGTTCCGGAAACTTCTCAAAACTCTGCTCTCCTCGTCCTCTTTCCCTTCCCTGCTAACCCCCCACTGCCACTGTGGCTGGTGACCTGATCCTCATGAATCTTTACAAGATTCCAGGCTCTTCTTCCCAGTCGATACCAGCACCACCTCCCGCTGCACTGCCCTGCAGGCCCTACTTGGTGGCTCTGCCTCCCACTCGAGTCTCGGGAGGATAGCTCAGGGGGAACATGCTCGCCTTGGAAGGAAGACGACACGGAGCACCACAGGTTCAAACCCTGGGTCCGCGCTTAGAAACCTCTGGGTATTAAGCGCGTTATAAATAACCCATCATATCATATCTTACCCATGGCAGCTGCCTATACTTGCACTTAGCTTGAGGTTCGCCTCCCTGGCAACCCCTTAACACTTCCCTCCTGGGCCCTCTACCAGCATGTTTCCACTCCTCTGCCCCCCCCGGACCTCCACGTCTCTTCACTGCACTTGCATGGCTGAATGCCACAAGGACTAGTGGGACCATGACTGTATTTTACTGTTTTGCTATTATATTCCCTCTGTCCCCCTCCCATTTAGCCTTGTGGCGCTTTGAAACACTACTTCATTGTATAAAGCACCCAACAAATGCTAAATAAATAAAATAGCTCTCAACAAATTACTTGAGTCTAACGCAAGTTCATTTATCTCTATGTTAATTTCCTGCACCACTGTTTGCAAACAGCCCACTCTTTCGTATTTATCTCATGGTCCATATTGACCATATTGAGGTCAGTTCAGTGCTGTAAAAGTGGGCTGCACCAGCCCATGGGAGCACATGGCGACGGCCAGGAAGGCATCTCCAGTCCGCGCATGAGCGTGAGAAGGTTTTCACAGCATGTGTTTCATGATTCCTGATGGTGTGCGTCTGCACAAACACTATACACATGTCCGTGTTCAAGTGACGGGAAGTGTGCAAGAAGCCGAAGGAGACTGTTGTAAAGTCTTTCACTAGACATCAGGATGCATCACGGAAGCACAGACCTGCTGTGGAGTCGAGATTTGGTTCCAGGCAAGGCTTTATTTTACATATGTACATTACTCCAGTTTCTCTTGTATATATGTACAGTCACGTATAGACACTGACACGAACATGGACAGGTATAAACATAACTAACAAAGGAGTGGACCCACCGGCCATCCAACCATCCCAGCTCAGGCCCCCAACTGACACTCTCAGAACATTCACACACAGATCCACTGGACATTCTCCTGAGCTGCATTCATGCACCAACATTCCTACAGCAGTCACCCAGGCCAGGGACAAGACTACACTACAACAGAGACCCACTCCCAGAACACAAAAAACACGATGTTCCATCTACCTGGACAAGGAGAAGGGACATGCCGTGCGCACCTTGGTGGATGTATGAAACAGTGCCGGCTATAAGAGATCTCTACTGGAAACAAACAAAGACCTCAGGATCAAGGACATGTCCGACCAGGACATACTCGTGACAGCCTCAGCTCGATCATCAGGCATGTTCCCGGTAGCACGCAGTGAGGCCATATCGCTCCAACTGCCCACAGCGTTTGATTTAACTGACACCAGCAATTTAAGACCATGGTGGGCACGCTGGATCTGTGATTTTAAGGTATACATAGGTGACCAACTGAGTGAGGAAAGAAAGCAAGAATAAGCTACTATTACTGGCCGTGGGAAGAGCAGTACTTGATGTTCTGTAAGTATTACTAGACCATGAGACGGCATCATTTGATGAAGTGAAAGACGCGCTATCACTATATTGCGTGCCACATACCAATGTGGAATATTAAGACACATTTCTGTGCACAACCAGGCAAGACAAGGGTGAAGGCTTTGACAAGAGGTTGCGCTTTAGGATAAAGCACTGCAAATCCACAGGTACTCCAATGAAGAGGCGCTGCAATCGCAAGTGATAGCTGGGTGTGAATCCTTAATATTAGGAAGAAGTTACTACAAAAACAACAATCTCTGGAAGTAATACTAGCGATTGCTTGTGCCAAATCAGCCAGCAGGTGGAGAACATGAACAAAATGTAAATCCCACCCCACACTAAGGAACATGAAAGCATTAACAAATTGGCACCAGCGCAGAGCGACCAACCCTCAGCCAGACGAAGTGGCAAGTCATATTTTAGGTGTGACTTTGAATTTCCACATGAAGGCGCATGCCCAGCGTTGGGACAAACATGCCTGCTGGGGAAGGAACCATTTTTGGGCGGTATGCCATAATGCACCCACAATCTACAGGTCTAATGCATCCCTGCGAGGGGGGCAACGCTTCACGCCACATCGGAGCAGTGGATCCAGGCAAGGTGGGGAACAGAAAAGGCACAGAAATCATGAAGGGGGAAAAGGCAGATACCACTCTAGGAGATAAGACCGATCACCAGAGAGAAGAGAACTGTGATGTACCAGGAGGAATGTCCGATACATGGAGGCCATATCGCCATCAGGGAGCGAGTCAAGTGAGTCCATGGAAGACCAGTGGAAAAGGGAATAGGTGTGGGTGCTGGAAAATGTGGCAGCAAAAGAACCCAGCCTTATGTTACTGATGTAATTGAATAATACACCAACAGAATTCCTACTAGACACAGGAGCAACAGTGAACATGCTCAGTGAAGAGGCCTACTACATTCTGCCACACCCAAAGAAACTAAAACCATCTGCAGTGGACATATACTCATACGGATCAAACATCCCTTTACTCTGTAGAGGTGTATTCTCTACTGTATGCACTCTCAAATCGCACCCAGCCCGAATACAGCTGCATGTACTCAAGACGGAAACTGAGAATGGCTGCATCCTGAGTTTCAAGACGGCAGTGCACATGGTGCAGGACAGAAACGTGGAGCAAGCGTTTCCTGCATTATTCCAGGGCCTGGAAAATCTGTGCAACTGCAGGGTAAAGCTAGGGCCTCATTACACGGTAGGTGGTAACCATGGCGCTATTAGCGCCATGGTTGCCGCCAGTATTTTACCGTGTCCGCCTTTGTGGATGGCAGAATTACCGCCCTACTCCAAGGTGAGCGGGGGCGGTAATTCCCCATTCACCAAGGCTCTTCCCCATTCCCATTTTTGCCCCCATAGGGCATAATGGGAATGGGGAAGGTGCTATTTATGGTACCGCAAATTGCGGTACCGTAATTAGCTCCGAGGTCCCTTTGCGGCACCCTACTTTAACGGCTGGTAAAACCAGCCGTTAAAGTCGGGTCCCGCAAAGGGAACTCGTAGTAAGGCGGTAGGGGTTTACCGGTACCGGTGCCCTTACCAGTACCGGTAAACCCCTACCGCCTACCGTGTAATGAGGCCCATAGAAATTAACATTCAACATCAGGTTGAAGAGGAAATGAGGAAACTCTCAGATCACGACAACGAACCAGCAACAAGACTCACCCCGTGGGTGGTACTAGTCCCCAAGAAATCGGCTGATGGCTCCATAGGCCTGCATGTGGATATGAGATGACCCAACAAGGCTTTGTGCCCACACCAGTGCACCCACACATGGGAGCTACCGTTTCCATCGGCACACCTGTGGAAATGTGGGAAGGTAGGACATGTGTTGTTGCCCATGTGTTTTGGTGGTTTCCTGGTAACAAATATCTCAATTGTATTTTGTTCTCTACATTTTGGACTTTGCTGGTGGTGGAAAATTGGAAAAGTTCGAAATTCGCGTGACATATGACTGACTGGTGGTGGACCCGTCATCATCGTCATTACTTTCACTTTCGCAGATTGCTACAAATATTAGAATATTTATTGTAAATGGGATAAATGTTACATTTAGGTTCCTTTGGGCCTCATTACACGTAGTGCGGTAAGGGTTCACCGGTACCGGTAAACCCTTACCGCCTTACTACGAGGTCCCTTTGCGGGTTGGTACTTTAACGCCTGCTTTTTAGCAGGCGTTAAAAACCAACCCGCAAAGGGACCAGGGTGCTAATTACGGTACCGCAATTTGCGGTGCCGTAATTAACGCCTTCCCCATTCCCATTGAGCCCTATGGGGCAAAAATGGGAATGGGGAAGAGCAATGGGGGAAGGGGAATTACTGCCCCGCCAACCTTGGAATGGGGCGGTAATTCCCCTTTCCACCAAGGCGGTGCTGGTATTTTACCGGCATGGACCAAGGTGCTTATACCTTGGTCCTCCGCCTACCGTGTAATGAGGCCCTTTGTGTTATTTTGTATAGAGGTGATATATTTGTAGATTTTCATGGCGCAGAAACATAACGATGAAACATTATCACACAGAGGACCCCTCCCCACTCAGGTGAAGAAGGTGATCAATATGTGATCAATATGTGCACATGGAGTTTAACTGTATGAATGGCCGTCATGAGAGGAGATCATAATCGGTATAAAAATGCACATATGGTATACATGTATGGGAAATGTTTTTCAAATGTAGTAAAAGACATGAAATCTATGTGGTGGAATTGCTCTGTGTATCATGGGTGTCTGCATTGTGGATTAATCAGAAGGGTGATTTCGCCATTATGGCACAGGTTTGCAAAGGCCCGTCAGCAGTCAGGGAACAGGTTTCATAAACTGATCAACGGGGTGGTTGCGGCCAGTTTGAAGATGGCTCAAGTGCTGGAGGGCAAAGGAAGATATGATCTCTGGTGAATTGGAGAGCTCATTGTTGTGAGAGATAGGCATCTTGTGAAATCATGGGATTGTTTGAAGCAGGTGGCTCTCCTGCAGCACTTGCAGGGACCAGTAGTAATACATTTTAGGAGAAAGATTGTGTTGTCAGAGAGTGGGCGGAACTCATGTGAATAAGAAAAGGTCAGCACCTAGAAGTCATAAAAAGCAGACACTGGACAGGTCTGGGCAATGCAATTAGCAAACATGAATAGGTCAAAAGGGAATCTACGTGTCTTTCTCTCGTCTTAATGTGCTTAGGTATTTTTGGGGTAGGCCTGTGTGCGTCCTCAATAAGAATTCTGGTATTTTGTAACTAAGAGGCAAGGCTACCACCAAATATGGAGAGGCTTTTGGGAAGGGGTGCGTTGAAAATGTAAACCTTGTAATTATAAGTTTTAGGGGATTTTTTTATAATGTCCAATGAACCGTGTGGGTTTTAGATTTAGAAATCATGTTTGAGGGGATGACTTTGTAACCCTATCTGGGGGAGTGTATTAACTGTTGTAAACTGTATATAATAGGTGTTCTTTGTGTGGTTCAGGCAGACCAGGGTTAGTTTGACTATTAGATGTCATCTACGCGCCCCTCCCGGCCGTTTTGTTCAATAAACTTGCTTTATTGATAAAAGGCCCACTTACTAATTTTAGCGGTGGGCCTAATTCGGGTAAAGGGGCAGAGCTACAGGTCCACACCTACACTGGGCATTCTGGGTAATACATTGTAGAGCGATTCACGCAAATGAGACCTCTTTGGATTCCCACGGGTGTCTTATTTTCCGAAATACATGGGGTTCCCGATTTTCCTTGGTGGCTGCGACACCCCATTCCCAAATCTGTGGGTTGTCCAGAATGCCAATTGCACTATGTATTTAATCTTCCCAGGGTGTTTGCTGTACCAGTGGTTTAGCCTATTCCCTTTGCGCCCCAGGGAGTGCACCGGCGCATGTGGGTACTGTTTTCATCGGGATACGTGTGGGAACATGGGGAGGTAGAATGTGTTGTTGCCTGCATGTTTCTTTGGTTTCCTGGCCACAAATGTCTCAACATTGTATTTGTACCCTAAATTTTGGACTTTGCTGGGCAATCTGGTTAATAAATTAGATTGGGGGCATCCTCCTAGTAACTTACGTAACTAAATGCAGTGGGTTGCAATCCTATAGTACACCACAACCTAAGATTGCAGCCATCACAATTTGTAAAAATTGTACGCTCTTTTGTGTTTCTTCTGGCTTTCAATTATTCAGAAACAGCCACAGCGTATGTCACCTTATTGACATCCCCGCACCTTCGAGGAGACCTGTACACAGTACGAGCAAAGACTTTGACTGTTCCTAGTAAAAGATCTGGAGCAATAATACGTAGTTGTACACAATCTGCATAGTCAGGAAGCACCCTTTCCCCCCTCGAAACACCAGGTAACCTATTGTGAAAACACGCTTGACCTCACCTTGTATATATTGTTGCGCCAAACACCACGTTAAGCCCCCGCCAGCACACCGCCAAACAGCACTCACTGGGCACTCCTTGGTGCACGTGCCTGGAGGTTTAAGTCCTTTTTGGGTGGGCTGGGGGCAGGGCTAATGTTCATACTGGCAAAATATAAAAGAACTATAAAATATAAACTCCAGTAGGCCACCTATAAAGAATTAAAGATGGTAATTGCCAGGTAATCCTTCCAAGTATGTCCCTGCATTAGTCTGTTGCCGGTCCGTGCCCTTGTACCTGATTCCAATGGCAAAGTTTCAGAGACTGTTTGTAGACCTCAGTAAAAGCACCAGCATGGTCCACAGCCAAACAGCACTCGCTGAGCACTCCTTGGTGCGTGTTTCGAAGTATGTATTATTCAGGCGATACATTTAAAAAAAGAAAATACATATGATTTTCCCACCACAAGTGATGATTTGAGGTTTACAAGAGATGCAGAGGAAGAGAACCAAGGGATACATGCATATCTTGATAATTTGGGAAATAATATGTGGTACCAGCACATGAAAAAGGTGGAGAGAGCATCTCATGAGAGCTGCTATTTCTGCTCTCTCATCGCTCATACAAACAGTTATTGCAAAAGAGATACTGGCACATGATGTGAAGTGCCTCAGCCATTTAGCAGCATGTGCAACCAGAGGATAATTTCAAGGAAACTGGGCAAGCTTGCAATGGCGATCAAGCCTCACATTTCCATACCAGGATGACTATATAAAGAGAAAGCGGATGGAGAAGGAGATGGACTGATAAAATACGTGTGTATCCTTCTGTGGGTGGAGACAAAGTGAGAACTGAGGAAATGAAGATAATGAATTGCTCAGACAAAAATGAGAAAACTAGAATGGCAGGATGTTGGGAGAGATATGAACTGCTAGTGTATGGACGAGTGGTTACGACCCAAGGATGGGAATATGGAATGATGTCCTGTGCTGCACACTTATTGAGAAAGGACACAGTGCACATAGTGCATAAAGTGAATGATGCTTGTCTGAAGTCATGGGCCAGATGCTCTAAGTTACTGACATGGGTTGACGATGAAACAGGACCAGTAGTCATAGTACCGTTGACTAATGCAAGAACATGCTTCAGAAACAAAGGCGAGGCTCAAGTTGGAGAAAATAGAGGGTGCAAGGATATAATTGATGTGCCAGGAATGAATGAAGGAACTGCTGTATATTGATGGATCGATATTGGGCCTGTGGATCCAGAGCCTATATGAAATTGCCCAAGGATTGGGGAGGAATATGTTCTATTGTGATCATGTATGTTCCAGCACTCGTGCTTCCCCAGAGTGACCTGCAGATGGACCAATTTCCAAAAGTGGATGATGATGATCTCATGAGGAAAAGGTCAATTTAACTTTGTCGGATGAGGAGATAAAATTACCTTTCAAAAAAGTCTGCAGAGGCCTATGATAATATTCCAGCAGAAGATAGACTGTTTAGCATGACTGCAATGATAATGACATCAATCTTCATGCCCGGGCTCCAGGCAGCAGTGCATGCCAAGTGGTTGCAGATCACCAGATGGCAGCTGCTGCAAACAATTAATGCAGCTATAAAAGGATTCAATGCAATCAAGGCAGAATTGATGGCCATAAGGCTGATGACCCTCCAGAATAGGTGCATCCTGGACCTAATTACAGCAATGAAAGGAGGTGTTTGTGCCAAGGTCCGGCCTTCTTGCTGTGCATGCACATCTCACAATGGAAAAAATGGGATCTGGACAGAGGCAATAACCATGTTAACAATCCTACATGCAAAATTGGAGGATAAAATAGGAGCTGCAGGAGATGACTGGTTTTCATCTTTGTTCTCATGGATTCTAGCTTGGATGGCAAATGCTTTTAAACTTCTTAGAACAATAGTGACACGGATATGCTAGGATTCTGTGTCATATGGATAATTGGACAATGCCAGAAAACACCAATGAAGGCTGTGGGAATGAAAATCATGATTGACGTAAAAGACAGAACTGAAGAGAATGCCCAGACCGATAGCACCACTCAAAAATACATAAAAGCAAGCACCATAGCACCTGAAGGGACAAAGTTCTCATATTCAAAATATCATAATAACTATGTGGGAGACTGGATCTTCTGCACCCCAGTGGAGAATGTAACTATGTGACGTTGAGTGTGGATGAACATATTAAGACTGCAGGTAACCCAAGGGGGTAATGAAGATATGGATACCAAAGAAGCCATTTTGGGGGGAAAAGTTCAAGAAAGTGGAGAAGACTGAGGAGGTGGTCGAGGACTCGACCAGAGGGGGGAATGTGGAGGAGCAGACACAGATATACATACAGGTCTGCCCTGGCTGAATGAAAGGCACCCGCGAGCACAGCACGCCTGTAGCACCGGCACCGTCATGAACAGTGCCGGTGCTACAGGCATCCCCATTCCCATTGAGCCCTATAGTTTTTTTGCCAATGATGGATTCGCTCTAGTGTGTGAAACTGATTTAATTTAAACCGCATATAAATTTGACGTATCTTTCTAGAGGGACATTGGGAGAGATAAATCGATCTCAGCTCTCTCTTCCTAGGTCGTTTCGCATATTCTAAATATGTCATGTATTTATTATTGCAATCCAGAGTTGCAGACCAATCACGATCATATAGATTGCGCTTAATTTTTGGCAGACACAAGGTAAGATCGGATATAGAGCAATCAATGTCATCTGAGATGTTTTTTATTTCGATATCAAATCTGTCCAAAGATTTAAGTTTTCCATTAGCAAGTAACACATTTAGCTCAAGATAAAGAGAGTTATAATAGGGTGGCTTAATATCTGCATATCTTGACAATTTCCGCCATGTCCATCTCGCTGCTAAAGATGATAAACCCATTTCATGTCTTACAATTGAGTTTAGAACCGACGAGGATAATCCCAAGGTACGTTTCCATAAATTACCCTGTATATAATTTAGGGTTGCGTCCATATTCAGTAGACACATATCCATAAAAGGATGGGTTCAACTTTTAGTAAGTAAAACTCAATGAGTGGTGTTAAAGAAAATTCACAGTACCTTCTAATAATCACCTTCATCATGGATGCCAAAGGGCGCAGCTTTGTTTTCAAGTATATTTCCAACATTTTATTAGAGTGTTGGTCAGTTAAGGGGCAGCCAAGATAGCAAATTGTTTTAGCACATTCAATTTCATTTCCAGCCAATTGCCATGTATATGATTTCATTATTTTGTAATCCCGACAATTTGAGATTTGGCAGAGTTTGGCAGAAGGTTGTGCATCGCAGCATACTTAGAAAATTGGTTCAATTTCAATTGTAAACCACTAGTTGTTCGATCAAACAATACAATATCATCTGCAAAGCATAACCATAATATTTTTAGATCTCCGAGTTTTACGGGATACATACCAGTCCCATTCCATAACTTGTCCATATCACAAAAATATAAATTAAACAATGTGGGGCCAAATTACAACCTTGTTTTACCCCAGTTTCGGAATAAATGGGAGTTGTAAGTGCTCCAGATTTGGTTATTCTAATTTGAAAAGTTGTGTGGTTATGTAGCAAAGCAATCAATTGCACCATCCGTTTAGGAAAACCCAAATCCAATAATTTAATCCACAATACTTCTCTTATAACTGTATCAAAGGCACTGCTCAAGTCCAATGCCGCCATATAGACTGGACCAGTGTGTGGTGTTTTAGTTTCCGCAAGAACATGTGAAATAATGAATGACTTCAAAAAAGTCCCCATATTCTTGCGGAATACAATTTGAAATTTTGAGTAGATATTGTTTGTGTCTATAAAAGATTGTAAACGCTGCAATAATATAATTGAAAAAACTTTGTTGAGGCACCCATGAGTGCTATAGGTCTAAAGTTGGAAGGCAACATTGGATTCCCTTTCTTATATATTGGAATAATAATGGCATTTTGCCATGACCTTGGGATTTTATTGGTTGCCAAGATATGAGAGAATTTGCTATAAAGAATGGCACCCCAAAAATAGGGGTCATCTTTTAGAATACAAGCAGGCTGACCATCAAGCCCGGCCGCCTTAGAAGGATTTAAAGATTTAATTGTATCAATAATTTCCTCCAAAGAGAAAAACATACATTCATTACATTTGTATTGTAATATTCCAGAGTCTGAGTGTTGGAATTGAGGGGGTAATTTGTACTTGTATTTAATATATTCCTGCCAAGTGAATGCTGCAATCGAGGAGCCCAAAATCGTGTGCGGCAACCCCTTCTTTGTTATTCAATATTGCCCAAATGTTTCAAGTATTTTTTGTAATAATAAGTTTCATCATTTTTGATTTGCATATAGTTTAGAATGAATTTTTATCATTTTTAACATACCGCTATATTCCAATTTAATCAATTTCTTGGCCTCACTGTAATTGGCATAAGTTAATGTCTGCCGATAAGTACTCTTATCCTTCGTTTTTTAACGTTTAATTTTGGCAATTTCGAAATTATATCGTTGGGAGTCAATGGACTTGTTCAATGCCGGTCGTTGAATAAGAGATTCTATATGTTTTTTTATTATGAGGGCATTCCATTCCTCTCTCATGTGTGCATTGATATTCAAATTTTGAGAGTGAGGCACCCTAACTGCGTCTCTGTGTACCAGGTAAGATAATTCCCTACACATTTTTGGATGCCAACCAACCGAGGTCTGCGCACAATGAATGGTTACCAATCCCAAAGAAGCTTCTTTATTTAGGGTGGCCAAGTCGCATCTAATGCTGATGCTAATTGGATTATGATCACTCTGTGTATCTTCATTAATATGAACATTGTCAACCATACCAATTAGGGAGGTAGATACAAAAAAGTAATTCATGTACGATGTAAGTAGCCCTCTCGACCAAGTGCCTCTATGCGTGCCAGCTGCATAATTTACCACTTGTATATTCCATTCATTAAAGTAACATATCCAATGCTTCCCCTTAGCAATTGAGGAGCTGCTTGGACACATTGGTTTGATTTTGGGTGAGGTCATTGATGGTATGCATACAGCATTAAGATCACCCCCAATAACAATCAAATAGTTCAGATTTCTAATCATGGCCTCTTCTAATATATCATCCATAGTTTCAAATGCAGCATCTATGGTGTTATTTCCAGGGTTAAAATACACACATACCACCAAAAACACACAAGTCAACAAACCACTTGAAAGAAACTCAATAGCCAACATACAATTTTTTGAGTAAACAACCTTGGATTCATGATTTATGGCATTGTTAATAAGGATGGCAGTTCCCCCATATGGACGACCAGTTGAGCCCTTAACTGCAGGCATACAAAAGGTTGAAAACCCATCAATATTGAGCTCAATAACACACATAGGGCCTCATTACAACTTTCATGGAACGGGTTAAAGGGCTCCGCTAATGGAGGCGGACCCGTTAAACCCGTCCCGCGAAATTACGAGGTCCCCTCGCGGGACACGGTAAGGACGCCTGGTAAAACCAGGCGTCATTACCGGGTCCCTCATGGGGAAGAGGGAGCTAACAACGGGCCGGTCGTAATCCGCCCGTTGTTAGCTCCCTCTCCCATTCCCATTGAGCCCTATGGGGGCTCCGATAAGAATGGGGAAAGTCTGGGCCCAGGTTCCCAGAGGGAGGAATTACCGGGCCCTCTGAACTCGGAATGGCCCGGTAATTCCCCATTCTGGGAACCCGGTAAAGGAGCCTAGTTTGGCGGCAGCCATGGAGCTAGTAGCTCCATGGCTGTCGCCAAACTCGTAATGAGGCCCATAGTTTCCTGTAGTAATGAAATCGTCGGTGAACCCATTTTTGCATAGCCTGAAGACCATTGCTCTAAATTATTTTTTCCACAACAATTCCAAGATAAGATTTTAAAATCCTGTTGAATAGGATCAATATCAACACATATTTATGATTTATTCTGTTTATTTGAGAATTCAAGGATAGAGGTCATTAGAGGGGCCAACCAAGTGATGTTAAAAGTTGCCCCCACCATTTCTGAGATTTTGGAAATAAGTTCAGCAGTTTGGGCAGGGACAGCCTGAAGGTTTGTTGAAGAAGACCCTACTGATTCAACCGGTTGAAGAGCTTCATTTAGAAACACATCAGCCTCCTCCATAGTCCTAAAGAGCCGTAAAGATAGGCCACGAGACTCAAAGCCTTCCCTATGTTCCCACAATAGCTTAAGTATTATCACAGATTGCGGTGCACAGATCATTCTTAGGTTATTGTGGTTAGCCAACCTCAACCACTCAATATCATCTGAGTGAAGGGTCCTCAATTGAGGACTACCCTTAAAGATGTTAAACAGAAATGATCTGTTCAGTCTCTGTTTACCATTTATAGATTGATCACTAGACCAGCCCAAGATGTACCTTGTTTCTCTGTTAAAGGAATATTCAATTTCATCTTGTTCAAAGCTACCTCGAGATTTGGACATCCTAACATTGTTAGCCCTAACACTGTCCGCCAGATTTGCTACTGCGTCATGCACCCCCATGGTCTATTTGTTTTCAATACTGAGATCATGTGGTGTAGCTTGATTTTCACTGTTAAATAGAGCTGCAGAGTTAGAAATCATGTTACTTGTGGAGTTAGCGTTGACATTCGAGGAGCAGGAATTTGTTTGTTTAGGCACTGCTCCCATGTTGGTCATTGGGGTTCTTTCCCTCTCTAAGGTCTTTCCAATGGTTTTATTTTTGGTAAGGGGATAAAAGATTGATAAACGGTCTTGTGTCAAGGATCCTACCATAGCATGTTCACCCTCCCCCTGGCCATCTCTAGAGTGCATGGTAGTGTTACCCTTTTTTTTGTTTCGTACTGTGTCATGCCAGGTGCGGCCACATTTAGTACGGCCTTAGATTCATCATTGAATTGGGTCAAATCCATCCTCGGCTCATTTGGGGATCCCATCGATGAGCCAATAGATTGTCTGGCACTTGCTTCTTCCTCATTTTTCTCAATGTTTTTATTTTTTTTGATGTTTTTCTTAGTAGCTTTTTTATTTTCAGACATTACTTGTGTGCTACTATTCTTTTTTTAAATTTTATTTTCCCTTTTTATCGCCTTGGCATGAGCACGCTTCATTTTCAAGAGAAGTACACTGTCTGATTTACTTCAGGTTCATTGACCTCACTTCCGCTGTTTATTCCTTCATCCTTTTCACTCAATTGAGCCAAATTTTGGGCAGGTTGAGAATCACCTCTGAATTGTTCCGCTTCTGCTTCCTTGATAACATTCACAAGCGGAGATGGACTATTGGGTGAATCCTCCTTTGAGTTTACCAGGGGGTCTAACTGCACCAGCATTTTCACTTCGTCCCCCCACACCATGTTTGAAGTCTGAGTGCTGAGTTAAATGATAGCGAAATACATCGTCCAGTTTTAGGGAGTTTTCCTTAACAGCCATTATTTCGGTTGTTACCAGTGTCACTTTAGGAGGGAACACCTCCTTTGGACCTTCAGCAACTTCTCTCACATAAGTGCGTGATTCATAAGTCGTTAAATAATCAGGGTCATTTGTTTGGGTATATTGACTTCTACCCCTCTGTTCTGTAGCAGTAACAGCTTTTAGCAGACATGCATCCACTAGTCCCTGTCTTTCTGTTTGACCAGCTAACTGTGCCAGCAAAATACCTTCTACTTTAGATCTTTTGTTAGATAGAGCCATCATCCCTTCCTTTTGGGAATTCATTTGCATGTGAGTTAGATCGTGGCCTTTGTCTAATAAATTTAGTAAAGAAGTGATCACAGGAAGATTCATTAAATCTTCATTATCTTTTTTTCCTTGAAACCTAGATTCAACAATTTTATCTGAATGGGTGCCAACCCTTTCCTCTCGACAATCATCTTCTTCAAATGTATCCTTCATATGGAGGACGGGTGCAGAAATTGCCCCATGATAAAGTTTCCTATTGGTAGTTATAGGAGAACTACACAAAGGTCTCATTGATCTTTCACGATGGTGAGGACAGGATTAGTTACATTCAGCCATATTTGAGCGTTACCATCAACTATACTTTGCCACTATGCAAACTGCCCACCATTTTTCAAGCCCTTATTTTTCAAAAGCAATTTACTAATTAATGAATCCACCACTGTCCCCAAAATACTTTTAGATGAGAGTATCCCAATACCTAATACAAAATACCTAATAGGGAACCACCTAAAATAACATGCAAAATTTAGGCGTGCCAATGCAAGGCAACTTTGTTTTAAGCAAAATGATTTCAAATGATTTCAATTGGGCAATCTAGCAATTGTTAAGAAAATTCCATGTATTTAGTAAAATATACAGGATGTTCCCATCCAAATATAAGGACTTTACTTTACCCGCACCCTGTCAACCCGCCAAACAGCTCATCACACTTAGACATACTTCGGTGTGCGCGCGGTGCGCATGCTTGTGTGTTTTGAAGAAAGCAGAATCCAATCGGAGCGTGCAATGGGCAGGGCTTGGGTCGGGCCCGGGGTCTGGAAGAGAAGACAAAAATCAGGAAACAATAAGCAGGTGAGGTGGGGCCAGTAATTGCCATTCACAAAGTGCACGGGACGGTAGATCTCACTTATGGATTTTACTATTAGTAAGAGTCACCTGAAGTCCAATTCGAAAGGAAGTGACAGGTAAATCAATCCAGCAATGGCCCACACGTCGAAGCGCGATACGGCTTCAGCAAAACTTCCTCTTGCCGACGGCGACTTGTCGAAGGAGACTTCAAAAGCGTGACCAGCCAAACAGCCCAGCGCACTTAGACACACTTCGGTCTTTAGTTCTTTTTGGTCTACGTAGATAGTTAGATCTGAAAGTTGATTGAGTGTTCATCACAAGTTCCAGTAAATTGTATTCCCAGTTGATTATTATTTATATGATTGGTGAATTCCTTGAATTCATATTTGGTACCTCTCCAAATGATCAAAACGTTGTCGATGTATCGCATCCATTTAAACAATTCTTTTTGATATGCCTTGTCTTGATAGTTGACGGTGTCCTCAAAATAGCCCATAAAAATGTTTGCTAAGGCTGGGGCGTATTTTGTGCCCATTCCTACCCCTTTTATTTGTCTATAGTAGCAGTTGTTAAAGTTGAAGATGTTACATTCAAAAGTTAATTCAAGCATCTCTTTAACCATCTGTACTTGTTGATATATTGATGAGGAATCATCTTTGAAAATGTGGTCTATACTTTTAATCGCCCATCGATGTTGAATAGATGTATAAAGTGCCTTGACATCAAGACTTGCCAATTGATAAGTATCTTCCCATTTAATGGTCTTAAGTTTTAGTATTACATCCGTAGTGTCATTCAGGTATGCTTTCAATTTACTCGCTCTTGGTCTTAAAATGTTGTCTAGATATTGAGAGATGTTTTCCATTGCCCATCCAATCCCACTGAGGATGGGCCGGCCTTCAGGTATTGTGTCATACTCCTTATGTATTTTTGGCAGGAAATACATTGTAGGTATTACTGGTTCCTTAATATGCAGGGAGTTTTTTTCATCATCGGTCAAAAGACCTTTGCGGTACCAATTCAGTATTTTTTGCTCCAGTTGTTGTAGAATTTGCTTTATTTGGGCTGGTATAACACCTCATAACATCCGGGTGTTTCCAAATGTCGTCTGGCCATTTCTAAGTAGTCAGGTCTTTCCATTATGACAATATTGCCCCTTTATCCGCTTCCTTTATCACTATGGATAAATCTGTTGCTAGGTTTTGTAGCACTATATGTTCTTCAGGGGACAAATTGTGGGTTGATCCTTTCTGATGTTTTCTTTTTGTCTTTAATTTATAGAGCTCTTCTGCTACTGCTTTATAGAAAGTATCAATAATATTGTCTGCTGGCAGCTGCGGCACAAATTTCGATGGTGGTTTTAGTTCTTTTTTTGACAGCATATCAGGTTGTATATTTAAATCATGCAATACTTGCGGTATGTCAAAATCATCCGGTTCTCTGATCGATCTAAGAAGATGTATCTCTTCAATTTCTTTGATGGTAAGATCACTTTGTTCTACCTGTATAGTCTTCTGGTAGTCACTGGGTGCTGTGGTTGCAAAGAACTTCTTAAGTTTTAGTTTCCGTACAAACTTAAATAAATCAATATGGATATCAATGTCATTGAACCAGGTGTTTGGACAAAAGAAAGTCCCTTATTTAAGAGTTTTGTTTCATCTTCCGTTAGTTTTCTTTTTGATAGATTGATGACAAGATTTCTAGCTATTTGGTCCTGTTGTATTCCTTGGCACTTGCTCTGGTGAATCTTTTGTTGGTATTTTCTTGCGATCCTTGATTTGTGAGGTTGTGTACCCCCCTCCTTCCTCTCCCCCTCTTGTAGGTATAGTTGATGCCATATTCATTGGTAACTGAAAACGGACCTGCTTGGGAATTTGGTTCCTGTTGCCTTTTTTGTAACGTTTGATTTGATTTATGTAACCTGTATTGTTATTTTTCTTTACTGTTTCTTCTGTGTTCCCTTTTTCCGTAGTAGTTGTCTCTCCTTCAGAGTCTACATCAGAACTGGCTGAGGATGTGTTTGGTGTACTGGTCTTAGATCCTGCTTTTGTATATTGCTTATATTTGGTTCGGAACGTGTATACTCTGCCTTCTTTATAATCTCTTTCATCTCTGTAATGTTTCCGAAGTTTCCTCAATTTTATTTCATCTTGGGAATTTTTTAAAATATCATGCATTGTATTGTAATTTTTCTCTTTCGTGGCCTTTGGTGATTTCTTATCCGTGATTTCCTTCTTGGTCTTTTCTATCAATTCAATTACTCTTTTATGTTCTCTTGTAGCATGTTCAATTAAGAGTTCAATCATTTTCTTCGAGCTACAGTTTAAATTGTTCTCCCATAGGTCCTCCAAATCATTATCTTGCTCATTGCTGAAGTTAGGGAAAATTACGTTTCACAGTCCTCTTGGGATAAGTTCACTCTTGATATAATTTTCTAGTGAGACTATTTCCCAATATTTATCAGTTTCCTTTATTGAAAATCTTTCCAAGTTAAAGAATAGTGCTCTCAAGTCTTCCTGTTTCTGTGTTGGGTTAAAAAATGCATGGGTCATGTTACCCCTTGGTGTAAATAAGTTGGCAGTTTCTTCTTGACGATTCTTCAAATATTCCGCCATAGTATAATTAGTACTCGTAGTGTCCGCCGAACCACGGAACTCAATGAAGTAATTCGAAAAAGTATTGCCTTTGGTGGTCCGGTTTATCAAGGCGACATAAATAAACTTGGAACAAATAGTAAATTGTAGAACTTTTGGAAAAGTACTGTACCGAAAGTCGTGTCTTACTGATTTGTGGTTAACAAAGCCAAAGTTTCAATTCTACATTCATTGTTTAACCATTATGCATAGCGACATTTAATATGAGCACAATGCAAAGTTTCAGTGACACATTCATTGTTTGATCATTCTGCATAGTGGCGTTTGATGCGAGCGCATTGAAAATTACATTAACATTTCGTGAAAAAGACCTTAGTCCCTCTTCTATTTTTGTCATTGTAGCCAAAGCCTGTAATCGCGTCGCCCATCTTTTGGGATGCAAACATTCACAAATTCAATACAAACAAGGTAATCTTTGCCCAATTCACACCGATGGAGAAATGAAGTTGTGTGTACCTGCGTGAATCTTAAATAAAGGAATCAATATATTTAAGAAAAGCACATAAATAAAAAAAAACATGCTGAATTGAAAAATTAGCTGCGGTTTATGATAATTAATTCTAATTGCATAACGTGTTAAAATAAAGCATTATTGACATTCATTCAAATGTAATGCCATAATAAAGCCTTTCCTGGAAAGAGGTTATGATAGCAAGAATCTGCATAATAAAGAACAAGAAGTTACTGAAATCCAGAGAGTTGACTTACAGACCCCCAAATCAAGTCAGCCGAGAAGTGCAGCTACAAAAATCAGATTGATCACACGGTGCAATGCTGACAGCCACACGCTCCATTCAATTGTTAAAAGGCATTGGGCCTCATTCCGAGTATGGCGGTAAGGGATAGCGGCCACCGGTAACGAGACCGGTGGCGGTATTCCCTTACCGCCATACTCCGAGTTCCCTCTGCGCCCTCGCCCTTAACGCCTGCTTTGAGCAGGTGTTAAAGTCGAGGGCGCAAAGGGGCCTCCAAGCCAATAACGGTGACCGTAATGAACGGTCACCGTTATTTGCATCTTCCCCATTCCCATTGAGCCCTATGGGGGCTCATTTGGGAATGGGGAAGAGCCTTGGTGAATGGGGAATCACCGCCCCGCTAACCTTGGAATGGGGCGGTAATTCCGCCATCCACCAAGGCGCTGCCGTTCCGGCTACGGCGTCAACCAAGGCGTTAATAGCGCCATTGGTTAGCGCCGTACTCGGAATGAGGCCCATTGGCACCTACTGCAGTTAGACCAGGACTTGACTAATTGGATAGATCCATATCCTAACTTTACTTTTAGCAAAGGGACCATCCTGAAAAATACGTTATGTCCATCATTCATGCAAAATATTCATCATAAAAGGACTTGGTTAGACAAGGCTCGGAAAAAGGGTTTTCACAAATGTGGTAATTGTTCCATGTGTACATTTGCATTAGAAACGTCATCTGTGATGTTCGATAAATTGGCCGAACACTTTATTGAGTCATTTATAAATTGCAATTCAAAATATTTGGTATATTGCATCATCTGTGTCTGTGGTTTGAAATATATAGGCAGCACCATAAGACCATTGAAAATACGTATTAGGGAACACCTCTCCACGATAGCCAGCCAAGAAGCCAAATACCCTCTGGCAAGCCATTGGCAAAAATGTCACCAAATGGACAATAAATTGGACATCAGGTTTGTGGGTTTGGTCAAGGCTATGTTGTCACCACGAGGTGGAAATTTGACCATGAAATTACGTAGATTGGAAGCTAGACTCATTTGTAAATATCGAACTGTCTATTCTGGTCTAAATTCGGATAATGAGTTTGCGGTCATCTTTTGAATGTTTTTTCATGAATATTTCTGTATGTTATTAGACGGATGCAGGAGAGCCAGTATAATTCAAACAAAAATAACTTTCAGGTTGCAGAAGACTCTATAATTGTAGGAATTGTCTATGCTAACATGCAGTTTGTACATGGTTATCTAACTTGCAATTATGACTGCAGCACTAATATCTGCATGATTGTGCAGGCAGAGCACACGTTCACAAAGGCATATTTGTTGTCCCAAGGGATCTAATTTAGCACAGAGTGTTATTGATGGAAGCGCACTTGAGAACCTTTAATGTTCCCAAGCACCACGGGTGTTGGCGTGGTGACTTGAATTTGACCAACAGGCAAAGTTAACTGCCAACACAACCCAATTCTCATTCTTTAATCACATATCCCCAAGCACATAACATATAATCCCAGGTAATGACCTACTGGTCTTATATATACATCTTTATAAATATATTTGAATGGCAATTGCAACTATGCATTGACAAGAGTTCTTCCTCACCTAAGATGGCTGCACCTATTTGACATGATTCGCACACTAGAGTCGCAGGCTAGTGGAGTGAATCTTTAATACTATTCAGGCAACCGCACAGCGCCAAGCGTCAGAATTCAGAGCAGCGACACATTCGAATTAGGTAAGACTGTTGATACACAGCCCCTTAGTCTTGCGCGATATCGTGGACCCCCAATCCAATCAGCGGCTTAACCGCTACACGCATGGGGTTGTATTGAGTTAAGGGGATGCTCATATCCCGCTGGGATTTTTCTTTCTTCCTTCTCCCATACTATGCGGAACCCGCCACATCAAATTGATTGATTCCGTAATAACCTCTTGCCATATGGATTAATGTGGATGGACTGTATGACTACATAACAGGGAAGCTATTTCCACAACTGAAAGGAATTAGAGGTACGTCAAGATTCAGGGCTAACTAATGAAATGGTGGAAAAATTGTTTAGATAACAAGTTCCTCTAAGTGACACATGTCTATCATATTATTATATTTCTTAATCAAGTTCTACGCAGTCCCGACAGGGCACCAGCTGACATTTAACTAGACTGGATCAACTATTTCTGGTGTATACCAAATACAATTACAAGGTACATTTCAAGTATTGATCTTGTGTGCCCGTGCGCTCAACCACACTTGTTGTGCTTCATAATGTAAATGCACCCAAACTATTGGTTTACTAATGGTTTATTTTTTGTATTTTACTCCCTTTCCCCTTCCCTTATCTTTCTTTGTCAAATCATGTGTATGTATTTACTGTGTTTTGATTGTGGTTCAATTCATTCACAATTGTGCATATATTTAATACCAATACTTTGATATGTGGTTTGTCTCGACCCTTGTACGCCTTCATGGGGATCTGGATGTACCAATTTATGTTATGAATCTCACATTTCTGTTGACTATTCTTGTTGTATCAGCTTCTGAGGAAGAGCAAATGTGTGCTCGAAACACGTGTCGGGCTGGACATACTGGACTTGAATTAATACATTCACAACATTCTAATCCATTTGACTTTGGCGCTGTACAATGTACTTCTGTGGCCTACTCAGGCAAAGTACCCAACCTCGACTAGTGACTTGCAGCCTTAGACTTGCTCTCTTATTCCAATTTGCAAGCGCAGTGGAATCTTAGTGACTTTTTGCCACAAGCTTTAACTTTGTTATTATTTGATGGTCGTAGCTTACTCCCATCTTAGATTGAGGCGTTTTTCCAACCTGCATATACAATTTAATAAACACCCTTGAACTGTGATCACTTGTGTCTGTCTTTTCATAACCTGTTAATTCTTTGCTCATGGCAGTCCAGTAAAGGGGTTTGATGCAAAATGTACGCCTCGGTTTTTAATACACAGCTCAATAAGAAAATTGGTGTTATCCCATATTATCTCTTTATTTTATTTATTTATTGAAATAATGTTTTAAAAATGAAAAAGGGAATGGTTTAGCATACATGCCAAAAAAATCCATTCCATTCGGAAGACAGTTCTCCAGTAGTAGTTTTAACTTTGCATTCTGGGACTTGTCCTGTTTTTACAATGGAGAAATCCGAGACTACGCGTCCCAGAAGGCAATGATAAGACTAGGAATAGACTAGGGTCTGCCTAATAGAATGAATAATGCTTGCATGCGCATGAATGCTAATCCATGGCCTTTATACATTTTGCAAACGTTCTTTCAATACGGAAAAACACACCAACATTATATACATTGAGTTTGTGGTAGTGCTAGTTTCCTTCATCATTGCTTGGTCTTCTTATCATGATATATGATATGATATTTTATTTCTATCGCGCTCATACACAAGTGTTTCAGCGCGCGACCAAGCGGAACAGGGGAGAACAAAAACATCATCTTACTAGGCTCAGTGACATTAAGAACGCGCAAGTGCATTGGGAAAGGGAAAGGGGGAAAGTGCGTGGAAGGGGAGAGGAAGAATAAATAATGAGTGAAATAGATAAATAAATGCAGTGAAAAGGGCACTGCTGCCAGCAAGTGGCAAGTGCATGATGAGTCAGAAAGGGTATATCTGATAAGTGCAGAAGAAGAGTGGGGGACTGTATGGGTACAGATACAGATCCCAGTGCCAGGGGTGGCTGGAGGCAGTGCAGGAGGGAGGCAGGGTGAGCAGGCACCTGACCCGAGGGACAGAGGGTGGCCAGGTGCACGGTGCCGCGAGAGAGAAGCAGATCAACAGGGGAGAAGAGGGGCAAAGGTAGAAGCAAAGAGGAAGGTCTTGAGGTGCCTCCGGAACCGGAGATTGTTCTCAAGTTTCAAGGTGGTCGGGAGGCTGTTCTAAAGAGAGGCCCCAGCCGAAGACAGATATCTGCCCTCAGCTTGTTTCTTTGAAAAACGACAACCCTGAGGGAGTTAGAAGGAGAGGAGCAAAGACAGGTATTATGGAGGGATAGCTGAAGGTATTTTGGACCCAGGCCTGAGAAAGCTTTGTGGACAATGCAGAGGGTTTTAAATTTAATCCTTGCATCCATTGGGAGCCAATGAAGGGATTTCAAATCTGGAGAGATACGATCCCAGGGCTTGAGGACAAGAACAAGTCTTGCAGTTCTGTTCTGGATTAGTTGTAAAGGGCGGAGAGTGGAGGCTGGTAGATTTAGAAAGAGGCTGTTACATTAGTGCAACCTAGAGAGAACCAGAGCTTGGGAGACAGTGAGCTTCTAGAGGAAGGAGAGGAAAGGCAGAGTACCTCAGAGGAGGTGCAGTAGGAAGTTTGACTTGTTAGAGACGTCAGAGATGTGTGCGGAGAAGGAAAGTGTGGAGTCAAAGATGACCCCGAGATTCTTAGCTCTACAGGTAGTGGTAGGAGAAGGACCAAAGGAGGCCGGCCAGAGAGTGAGGGGAAAGGATGGTGAAGGTGAACCAATGAGGATGATCTCATTCTTGTTGGCATTTAGACAAAGATCGTTGCCAGCACACCAATTTTGAATGGCGATTAGGCAGTCAGATATGAGAGAAGGAGAGGAGGTGCCTGAGGGAAGCCTGAAAATTAGTTGCATGTCATCAGCATAGCACTGGAAGTTTGAGCAGAAAATTGAAATGCAGTAGGAGAGAGCCGCCAAGCATTGGTTGAAAAGCCAGGGCGAGAGGATGAGTAACCAATGAGTTTGGGTTAGTGATCGTTTCCTTAATAATAACTTGGTCTACATTTTTAAAACATTTTTATTTATTTGTATTTAGTTCGAAATCTTTTACAAATTTAAAACATATTATTAAAATCACAAGGTAAAATAGGTTTAAATACATGATACACAATCTATTTCCCCTGTAAAGAAATTCCACATATTCAATCTGTTAAAAGCCACACCAGTTTTTTCAATCTGCATATACAGTTTCATAAACACCCTTGAACTGTGATCACTCTGTACTTTTGCCAGCATGAGTTCCTTACCAAAATAACTGTGTCATCTGCCTGTGTTAGACAGAGAATATTCTCACTCCGAAAAAGAGGTGGAAAGGTGTGGGCGGTCTGCAGCGTCGTGGCTAAATTAAGAGGGGCGCCAAGACGCACCGCTGCTTGAACCTGCTGTTGGTAGAAAAAGACTTAGACAGCGTACCCTCCTGGGACAACCTTACCTTGACAAACGTGCCACTATGCAATGATGATGAAGTATAGTAATGAGGGGTCAATGCCCCAAGCTTCCAATTTTCCCCACAATTCTGACCTTGAGACACTATCAAAGGCTGCGCTTAATCGACATAGCACATATACAGAGTAGCCTCAGGATTTAGAAAAATATCGGCGATTACGATTAATGCTCTATGTACTGCAATCGGTATAGAATGTTGCCAGGACAGGGGAATTGCGCCAACCTCATACATGTGCAAAAATAATTCACGCAATAAGTCTGCCAACAGCAGAGGGTCATCCTTGACGACTGCTTTGCACAATTCATCAGTTCCACAGGCCGGGATGCTTTAGCCTTAACAATAACACTAGTCAACATCAGCTTCCATGACATATGACCAAACAGAAGCCCTGGTCATGGTTGCCAAGGCTACTGCCGGGCGTGTTTCCTTCCCATTCCAATACATGTCTCCAATGAATGCCCTGCTCAGTAATACTGCATAGTCCAATTGCTGTCGAGCCCGCGCTGTGAGTACAAAGCAAGTGCCAGAACCTTTTAGTGTTGTGGATTCTGGTCAGGATGCTATAAACTTCCAGCTTGCTCTGGCTTCTTTAAGTCTATAATCACGCAGGCAGAGTTCATATTGAGCTCGGGCCCTGGCTATCACTTTTCTGTTTCCTATCTCCTGTAAGGCAGCACTCCTCCTAATTCTACACGCAGTAGAAGTTCGTCCCTAAATCAAAGGGCACCCAGGGCTTTTTCCAAGGATTTATCAGAAACGAAATGCCTGTGTGCAAGCGGACTACAAGTGGCCATCATCAACATTAGAGCCCAGTTACTGTCCAACATAGGTTCACTGCCAGGGCAACCCCTTGGAGTCAGGATTGTGTTGAGGCTATTCATATGGGCCGTAGACCACAGAAGGCGGTTTCCTTGTAAATTGACCGTTGGATTAAAACAGAGCATTTACTGTGCTCTCGATGTTTGCGAATTACATTGTATGCACAACACTGCAGGATCGCTCATGTTCACTGGGCAAATCAGAAGCTCGGGCAACCAATCAGAAGCTCGGGCAACAAATCAGAAGCTCGGACAACCAATCAGAAGCTCGGGCAACAAATCAGAAGCTCGGGCAACCAATCAGAAGCTCGGGCAACAAATCAGACGCTCGGGCAACAAATCAGAAGCTCGGGCAACAAATCAAAAGCTCGGGCAACAAATCAGAAGCTCGGGCAACAAATCAGAAGCTCGGGCAACAAATCAGAAGCTCCGGCAACAAATCAGAAGCTCCGGCAACAAATCAGAAGCGACTGAGTTAACAAATATACATCAAAGCGACTACTATGGACTCCATTGGTCCAAGTAACATGTCTCAGGATCCTTTGGCGTTAGGGGGTGTAAATCAAATTCAGCCAGCAGTTCCAGACACTCTCTACCTCTTAAGTGCCCCATAGGGCTCAATGGGAATGGGTAGGGAGCTAACAAGGGGCCCATTACGAACGGGCCCGTTGTTAGCTCCCTGGTCCCCTCGCGGGACCCGCTCTGGACGTCTGGAAAAACCAAACGTCCAGAGCGGGTCCTGCGAGGGGACCTCATAATAGTGCGGAGTGGGTTTAATGGCGCCAGCACCATTACTGGCGCTGTGAAACCCATTCCGAACTTCTCGTAATGAGGCCCCATGTGTCCGATTCCAAATTACCCATACTGCTGTAATCGTCATCAGAAATATTGATTGCCATAAATTCTTTAATTATTTCATTCTCGTGTTGTGCACCTTCACTTAGCATGCGAGGAGGTTTTGTTTTGATCGCATGTACGTACTCATTTGTAATTTGGGAGCAGAGGACTGGCAGGCATTGTGTGCAACAACGGCAGAACATGAGGATTCCAAATATCATGACCAGAATTATCGCAGCAGTTCCCAAAACCATTAATCTATATTCAGATTCCAACCACCTGTGGGAGCATGCAGTTCAGAACTTAGGACATGCCATTTCTTAATTGCTTCAAATATCGTGGGGGAGGAGTCACTTACGAATACACAGCACACTGACCCCACTAATTTGCATACCCCTCCATGACTAGCCAAATTATATCAAGGACCATTCTATTTTGAAGTGCAATTATTCTGATTGCTTTTTGTTCCAATGTCATATTATAGAGTATATCCGTAGTTCCATTTATCATTTTTTCTAACACCCTGGACAGTTTTCTTATATTCCATGAATTTATTGCTTGCCCCCAGAATGGTATAAATGATTTTGCTATATCCCCTGCAATTTGTCCTGCAGTATCATCTCAATGTGGCCGAGATCTAGGTAGTTTTACTATCTCAGAGGTTTTGGAAAGAAATACACCAGGCAGAAGTATACCTAAATAACAGCTCCCTTCGCAAGTTCTAGGTATACATGGGTAGGCCTGATCTCCACATATAAAATACACAGAACCTCCTATATCTAAGGGTTTTTCTTCTTGTTCATGCATCTAGTGAATGTTCCCACCGAGTGGGAACCCTTTTTCCGTAAGCAGAATGGGACAGAACGTGGATTATAATTAATAGTATAAGAGGGAGGCACAGTATCGTTATTTCCTACCGGAGCCATTTTAAAAGTGATTAGGGACTTGTAAGGCCTAGAGAGCCTATATACTGGACTTGTTGTTACCGGGTTTATTTTGCTATTTGCTATATAAAAACGGAACAACCTAACGGTTCTAACAACAATCTTTCAAATTCATTTATATTTGTTCCATCAAACTGACCAGTGACACTATCATTCAATTTTCTGAAAAATAGCGCTCTTAATGAAGCATAACAGGCTGTATTAAGTGGCAAAGGATGTACATACCAACCCATTCCTCTTTCCCCGTGTTGGGGTAAATGGGACCAGACCCAGCAATTGGACCTATTCAAGATAGCATGAGTCATATTCATAATCAATAGCAATGTATTATTATGTCACTCCGTCACTTACCTGGGACAGGGGCGTGCCTGTCGGACCCGGCGCCCCCCGTCCTGGCGCTTATATCGCCGATTCCGACTAGGAGGACCGCGGTCTTTGGCGGCACTCGCCGCTTCCGGGTCTACTGTGCAGCAGGATTTGCGCATGCGCGGAGGGCCTTGGTTCTCCCTCCGCGTATGTGCTGTCCACAGAGTTCTTGGGAAGCGTAGCTTGCTTCCCAAGCCTCGGTTTGGGCACGGCGGCACCCGGGGACCGCACGGCTTGCGTTCCAAGCCTCCCGGGTGCTTCCAGCCCTATTTAAGGGCCAGCATCCTGAAATTTCACCGCATCTCAACGCGGTTGTTTTAGATGGCGCCTTCGCCCCTCGTTGCTCCTGCAGCCTCACCAAGCCTGCCTTCCTGTCTCCTGGCTCTACCTTGGTCTTTTGTCCTGGTTCCTGTGGGAGGGGTTCTCCTCTCCTTCCTTTCCTTGTTGGTTCTCCCTGGGTTCCCCTAGTTTCCTTCTGGGTTCCCTTTTAGGCTGCTTGGGTTTCCTTCTTGCCCAGTCCTCTCTGCCTGTGCTTCTGCCCCTGTGCTGCCTCTGCCGTCTGCCATTCCTGGAGTCTACCCTGCAACTTGCTCTGAACCTTCTACAAGGAATTTGCTCACTGCCTGCTGCCATTCCTGGAATTATCACTACATTCTACTCAAGACATTCAGCCCTAGTCTCAGCCTTTTGTCTGCTCCTGTTTCCAAGAGTCATAGCAGCACTTCATTGTGGACAACCTGCTCAAGCTTCAGCCTTCCTCCAGTTTCCATTTCTGGAAGTCTTCGCAGTAATATCAAGTTGTGGACAGTCATCTTTGTATCCAGATCCCCCTTCTCTGACAGTCCTTGAACTGTTCCTACGTCACGAAAATCTGGGAAGCGCGCTTCCGTGGTGTTGGTAGCCGGACCACTTCTGACCCTGTCTATTCCAGGGTGAGGATTGTGCTGGTTCCTCGCGTCACACTCTCAGCATTCTTCATTCGGACAGCCTGGCGACCTCACCACGATCAACATCCAGAAGTTCAGGTATTCAGCGCCCTCGAGACGCTTTCCTTAACATATTATCATACCCTTGTCTCTGTTTCACTTCTTGTGAAGGGAGAGTATAAGAGAGCACATGCATTGGCTGCTCGTAGTAGGAGCAGCGGTAGCAGTCAAAAGAGAGTTCAAAGGATGTACAGTTTCTAGATCCCAAAATATTGGGATCAGTGTAATCAAAATGCAAAGCGGTATCATAAACATTAGCATATTATTCTTTCTGAACCAAGTCTTTCTAGGAACAGGCTTAGTCTCTATTTCTATATCATCAACAGCATTGGTGCAGGAGGGAGCAGGAGCGATTATATGCATTGTCTGTAATGTTTATCTCAGGAAAGGTTTTTCAATGTCCGTTGAGGAAGGTTTTCCACAGCAACACACGTTAGCAGCAAAGCGTTCAGGCCAGTTCAGGCTAGCCTGCTTAACAGATGGCAGCAAGCTGATGTGAATTTGCACAGAGCTCCAAAAAGGCATGAGCAAGTATCAATTTGATTGTGTCGGTACCAATTGCCCCCGCTTGTCCGTGCAAGGTTGCAACGGTCCTTCACTTTTAAATGGTAGCACCGGGAAACCATGTGTCAGAGCTTTCAATGGATCCAGCTTGATACAGCTAATACGCTCCTTTTTCCTAGTCCTCCATTCCCACTTCATCCATGCAGGGAACAAAGGCAAAACAAAAGCTGATCACTTCCGATTTTGTGAACGTAGATTGTACCTTACAGCTCCAGGTACAGTATGATCGATGAACAATGCACTCTCATTTCCAGATGCAAGATCAGTGCCAGCTTGCGATGCAATGAGTGATGATGAAGCAGCAGTCGGACAAAGTTGAGGCACCTCTGGCCTTTCGATCTTTGTTGCAATCTCCCCAGGCCCTTTCTCAGGCTTAGGAAGTACTTCTGGCAGAGAGCTGGCAATGATATCTTTGTGATCAAGTGCAGCTGTCTTTCCTTCGATGTCAGGATCATCAAGCTCTTTTTCATGTGGCAAAGGCAACGGAACTCTTTTTGTGTGTGTTGCGGGGATCCAGTGCCTGTGTCCATTCACTCGGACTGCAGTGTGCATAGCCAGCAGCACCTGGAAGGGTCCCACCCACCGTGGTGCAAGTGAAGATTTTCTTCCAAAATTCTTGATCAACGTCCAGTCCCCAGGATGCAGACAATGTCCTGGGCCGGTGTATCTGACAGCAAGAGCCTTCTGCACCTGATGATGAATCAAATGCAAGTTTTCAGTCAACTGTCTACAGTAATCAATATGTAATGGGTACTCTATATCACTCAGCCATTTCGGCCGAGGGGCATTCCAAACATTCGCTGGTCTCCCCCTCACGATTTCGTAAGAGGAGAGACCAGTCCTCGCCTGTACAGTTGTGCGCATGCACAATAAAGCTAGCGCTAATGCACCGGGCCATTTCAAATTGCTCCCCGCACAGATTTTGCTTATTTTATTTTTCAAGATACCGTTCTGACGTTCTACCAAACCGACACTCATCGGGTGTCTGGCTGAATGGAACCGTTTATCAATCTGGAGACCTGCGCAAATTTGCAATATCACGGCTGCAATAAAGGCGGGCCGTTAACTGACCATATGACACGGGGCAGGCCGAAACGGGGAATTATTCCTTTAGCATGGCTTTAGCTGTGGACACAGCTGTACAATCTTTCAGGGCATAGGCCTCTACCCATTTGCTAAATGCTCAGACCACCACAAGAACATACTTATAGATTTGACACCTTTCCATTTCTATGAAATCAAAATGGAGGACTTCAAATGGCATAGAGGGGGGGGCAAAACTTCCTACTGGCATCACTGTTCCCTTTCCAATGTTATGTTGTAAACAAGTTATACAATTTTGAACCAATCTTTCAGCAGTTCTTCTAATGTGCGGATTCTGCCATACAGAATCCAGGTGTTGTATCATTTTTCTAGCACATATGTGTGTTGGATTGTGGGCCATGGTGACCATTGCCAGCACATATGCATTTGGTAACATGAATCTGTTATTCTTCTTGTCCACCCAACAACCTTCAGAATCTAATTCTGCTATACACTCAGACCAGTTTTTTATTTAATCTACGGTAGCTTCTGATTGCATTTCCTTCACTGTTGCAATTCCATTTTCTATCATGCAAGGTACTTCTTCTAATCTTTCAGTATACATTTTTGTGTGTAAATCAGTGGCAGTTTGTTTTGCAATCTTGTCTGCAAATGTGTTTCCCTTTCCAACATCACATGTTACTTTTTTATGCGCTTCACATTTCATTTTTGCTAATCGCTTGGGAAGCGCAAGTGCTGACAATAGTTTCACTATCAAGGTGCCATGTTGGATTTTGGTTCTGTGTGATGTTAGGAAACCCCTTTCAGCCAATAATCGACCAAAATTGTGTACCACCCCAAAGGCATACTGACTGTCAGTGTATATGTTTACATTGAGGTTTGCAGAGATTTCACATGCTCTTGTTAGCGGTATTATTTCCGCAGCTTGTGCTGAGCTATATGGGATTTATTTGCTTTCTACAATAGTTTTCAGTGTAGTGATGGCATATGTAGCAGTTGATGTACCATCGGGTAATTTAAAACAAGAACCGTCACAAAACAGTTCTCCATCTGGCTCTTTCTGTGGGGTGTCAGTTAGGTCAATTCTACCTTATATCTCCTGTTCTGTAACCATTAAGCAATCATGGGGGAATTGTTTTTCACCCCCTTTATCATTCGGAGGGGGCATTAACTTTAAAGCGCAACACCTTTTAATTTGGATATGCCGTGCAAATAGAACTATTTCATACCTTGTTAATCTGGCTGATGTAAGTTGTTGCGTCTGCTTTCTATTTAAAAGAACGTCCACTGAATGGGGTACCATGACGGTTAAAGTGTGACCTAAAACCATCCCCTCGGTTTGTTTTACTGACGCAGCGGCTGCAGCAACAGCTCGCAAGCAGCGCGGCAAAGCACATGCAACAGGATCCAACATGGAAGAGAAGTAACCGCACGGTCTATTTCTCCCTCCTTGTTCCTGAGTCAAAACAGCCAAAGCACATCCATTATTTTCATGCACAAATAACTTAAAACTCTTGTCGTAATTTGGCATGCCCAAAACTGGAACCGAACATAATGCAGCTTTAAGCAGGTTAAATGCTTTCTGACATTCCATGTTCCATGGCAAAGGTAAGGTAACATCTTTCCTCGTCAATGCCACTATTGGTTTCAGGATCATAGAAAAAGTTGCGATCCACTGCCTAAAATATGAAGCCATGCCAATTAAAGCCCTGACTTCTTTCTGCGTATTTGGAATAGGCATATCAGAGATGCTTTCTATTCTTTCTGGTGTCAATCTCCTTCCCTCCTTTGAAAGGAGGTAGCCCAAGTAGGCCACTTCCTTTCGACAATATTGGAATTTCTTTAGCGAAGCTTTGTGTCCATGTGCTGCTAAATGTGTTAATAATGCAACTGTACTTTCTTTACATATTTCTTCTGTGTCTGCTGCTATCAACAAATCGTCAATGTATTGTAATAATACGCAGTCTGTCGGTAGTTCTAGCATATCCAATTGTTCTTTTAATGCTCTACTGTAAATACTTGGACTTTCAGTGTAGCCCTGCGGAATTCGTGTGAATGTAAATGAACGTCCTCCTAAAGTAAAAGCAAATAAATATCTGCTATCGGAGTGCACTGGGATACTAAAAAAAGCATTCTTCAGGTCAATGACACTAAAATACGAACCGGAAGCTGGAATCATAGTCAAAATTGTAGTCACATCCGGGACTAATTGAAATTGCGGATCAACCACTTTATTCACTCCGCGCAAATCAATTATAAAACAGTACAGTATGTCGTTACCTCCTTTCTTGTAAACCGGAAGAATCAGACTATTGCAAGTACTACCAGAAGTTTCTTCAATTACGTTTCTTTTAATCAAATCTGAAACAATGCATTTCAACGCTTTTTCTCCTTCGGCCAAAATGTTATATTTCGGAATACGCTGCAATGTAATTCCTTCTTTCAAAACTATTTACACTGGCTCTACTTTCAAACAACCAACGTCATTGTCATTTACTTCCCATATACAAGTCGGTACTTTACTCAATTCAGGCGGTAGTGTCTTAGATACAAACTGTGATACAGGAGTCTTTTGTGGCGATATTGTCAAATACACTCCATCCGGAGAACAATAAATGACTGCATTCAATTTCTTCAACAAATGTAATCCCAACAAATGTTTGCCCCAATTTTTCATCAAAAGAAATGGGCAAGACTCTGTGAATGGACCTAATGTTATAGGCACTAGTTGTGACACTGGACTAATTACTGGTGTACCTGAGAACCCTACTGAGACATTTTTATGCCCGGACAGTGGTATATCTGGAACACGCTGATGCTCAATCGAACATTTTTGTGCACCTGTGTCCACTAAAAAAATGTGTTCCCTATTCCCAACCTTCATTTCTTTCTGGTCTACGGGAATAGATACTGGTTCCAGCGCCTGTCTCGGGCTGTCCTAGTAAAAAAGTACATCGTCAGATGTAGTCGCCAGAGTAATATCCATTGGTCTGATTATCAAAAACGTTCCCACCATTTGTATTGTTTCACTGTTGGTTCTGATTCTGGTTCTGATTACCCTTGTTATCTTGAAATTGTGGCGCTCTTTTATTTCTATTCTGTCCTTGTATCCTTGGACGACCTCTATTCTGTCTTCACGGTAAAGTCCCATTTCTATTCTGTATATGGAGGCACTGTGCTCGCCAATGGCCTTCTTGTCTACAATAGGCACATTGATTAATACCTATTGGACCCCCTTACATATTGGACGTTAATGCAAATTGGACTCTGGACGGTGCATTCCCACCGCCTCTATTACTGTTTGCTACTTGCTGTAACAATACTCTTGTCTTCAAATTCCCTTTTTCCCTTAGTTCCTTATGCTTCTCTGAATTCACTCTTGTTAGGCAGAAACCTGTGCAGTTCCCTTAGGGACCACTGAAAAAGGTTTAGGACTACAGGTGTTGGCAGTAAACCCAATTTGTAGCAGTCTGTACCACCCAGATTTACCTGGTAGCTGTGGCTGAGCAGCCAGACTTCTCTCAAGAAGAGTTAGACAGTATGTAGAGTATACAAGATAGGGACCAAAATACAGTAGCACAAGCAAACACTGACCAGAGCTTTGGTATCAAAGTATATAATTATTTATTTAAAGACACACTTATAGAAACACTCCAGCACTATTGTTGTAAGCAAGTTCAGAACACAGTCACTATTAATATATATACATCCCTTATTCCTTATTAGACAAGTCTTAGTTAACACCACTTATTTTCAGACAGAGGTGAGCGCTTAACTAAAGATGGCACTCTAATAAGTTATCAAAAAAGGGAGGGAAAAGGCAGAAATTAGAAAAGCACACAACACTAATACTTTAGAAGCACCCAGCAAGGCAGGAAAGTCCAAGTCTACTTGTGAGCAAAAGGTTCAGAGGCCAGGCTCCCTCTTAGAGAGAGTAGAACACCAATGCGCCCAAGATCACACAGTTTAAGAGGCTTGAAAAGTCTAGCAGAGAGTTCAAAAAGGAATTAGTTCAGCTCAGAAAAGTTCAGTTAGCCAGCCTAGGGCCAACCCAAGTGGTAAATTGAGGATTTAAGGGACACCCCACACAGACCGTTGCGAGGGAGGCCAGGCAGACACAGTACCTTGAAAGTGGAGAGGATCCTCCAGCGGGGGCAGTTGTTCCTGGCAGCGGGTGCAAGTCATGGGATCGTCCAGAGGAAGAGAAGATCTCAATGTGGAGGAAAGCTGAAGGTCATTGCACTGCCAGGGAAGAAACCAGCCGCGGAGTTCTCCGGTTAAAAGGTACTACCCTTTTATTCGCGGTAGTGGTAAAACGTGGTATCCCGGTTGCCGGGGTGCTTGGCACAGGCAAGGCGGCCACGAGATGATCCGGGAAGGTGAAAAGGTGGGCAAACTGGTTATCCCCACCAGTCAAAGGAAGAAGACTCTTCGGGATGAAGATCTCCTCTGTCGTTGGAAGAAGTGGTGAGGCGGTTCAGCAGGGTTCCACCGGTGGTGTCGTCGTTGCAGGTCGGCTCAGCTTCTCCCTCTTCGGATTCTTTGGTCCTGTGGCGACGTCTGAAGTTCCAGTCCCCAAAGCCCTGCTTTTATGCAGAAAACCCCCATTCATCAGTACTAGCTGTCATTCAAACATGCTAAGTGGTGATCCGGGCGGCTCACCACTGGGCCAATCACACAAGAGTGTGACTTGAGTTGCCGAGGCAACTCAGTCCAGGGTGCCTAAACCCCCCCTCCCACACATCCTGTAGACCCAGACAGAGTGGCACCACTTTTGGAGGCTTCTGTGGAGAAGCCCGCCAAAAAGTGGAACAAAGGGCTCGACTTGGGTTGGAGTTACAGAGGTGAACACAAACGCCATTTTAAAACCGAGTCCTGGCAAAAAGACCCAACCGGGGAATAAATATTAAATAAATAACACAGCTGTATCTTTAACATTGCACCAAAAAGTGGTGCGTTTAAAATGAATTGGAAAATCACATAGAAAATATTCCGGTGGAATATATCGCGTGGTAACCACTGCCACCAGCCAGAAACTCGACGAGGGGAGACCGCACAGTGCCCCCTCGAAAAACAGACCCAGGGCAATCTAATTACCCCTACCAGTACTTCCACACTATGATGGTTTGCACTGGTTCTGTTCCCAATTCAAGACTCGTAAAAGTCAATGGTGACTTTACATGCCCTGGGAGACAGTAGTCAGTCCCAGGGTATGGAGTCTATGTTTGGAGGTCACTATGAGACCCCTGTGTTACTGCACTGAGGGTGTGCTGTGTAATACACTTACCAAAAACCACATGAAATCCTATGGAGTAAAAGACCGCATAGCCCATTAAACACATTACAAAGTCAAAGGATATCTCAAATCATGTCTAAGAGTGGGAGAAAAAGAGTCTCACTCTTAGCAGGAGAAAGAAAAATAAACCCCAAAAATCCAGCAAAGCTGCTGGGGGACTCACTAGGTTTGGGAAATTAGCCTTAACAGAGAATTCGCCCTAACAACTCTGTTCTCATAATACTGGGCCATATGTAATACTTCAATTTGTGTTTTTGCTTGCCCTGCACTTTCAAATGTCATTATTAAACTTTGAATTTTCGGTAGCAACCCTCGCACAAACTTATCAACAAACAATCTCTTCCCGGGTTCAGTACTTAGATCTTGACCACTAAAGTCTGCAAATACTTCTTCAAATCTATTAAAATAATTTGTCGCTCCTTCTGCTTTGCCATGCAAACAAGCAGTCAATTTATCCCAAACTATTCTTTTCTCGGGCACCAAAGTTTTCAATTTCTTTACTATTCACGATGGCAGAGCCAACATAACTTGCGGCAGCTTCTCTCTAGCCTTTCTCTCACTATCAATTCTAGCCAAATTCTCCCATGTTTCGCCTAACATCAGCACGTCACTTATATTTCTAACCTGTTTCCATATGTCTACAGGAAGAATCACGGGAAACAATAAATCAATGTCACTCAATGTAAAAGCAGATGAATTCAAAACAGATTCCATTTCCTTATAGAATCCTGACAGGTTTTTCCTAATATCAGGGACCGTCTGCTTTATAGTATTTATCTCTTACCTAGAATAAGGGACATGTACAAACTGGGCGATATAATGAGCTTCTATCGTTCGAGCTGGAGCTCCTCCAGAGGCAGCAACTTCGACTTTCGGGACAAATGTGGGAGGCACCTCCCTCATGGGTAATTGCAAACTAGGGGATTCTACATTTGTTTGTCTATTAAGCAACAAAGCTAAATCAAGTGAAAAAACAGCCGTTCCAGTTTCAGGTAAAAATGCTCTTTTATAAATTGTCATTAAATCAGCGAGACAACATATCTTATTCTTCATACACTCATCCCGTAAATACTCCACCATAGCTTGTTACACCTTTCTCTGCATTTCTGGTGTATACTGACTAAACGTATCATGCTCTTTAATTGGGGAAATGGCGGCACCCGTAATCCATCTAAGCGCGTCTCGCGTACAAATTTGCATCTCTTTACTAACAGGTTTCAACGGCGGTAAAAACTGTTGCTGACCATACAACATATGCGGTTTATCTTTTTTCAATAGCTCTTTATGCAATCGATCAAGTTCTCGCTTAAATGCAAATATTCGGCTTACATGATCTCGTACTTTCATCGCATCATCTTGCAAATTCGAAATAACAACCAAATCGCGCAACTCTTTCGGTACCACTGTATCGGTCAAATCACCCCATATTTTCACAAGATAATTCCCCATGCATTCTAACAATACCTGTTGTTCACCAAGGCCTCTATGATCAGATATGGAACTCTGCACAGCCACTTCATTGTCATTATTTATATATGTTTCGGCCCACTCTTTCAGTTTTTCTTTCCTTCCTTTGCTAATCGTGCTACGAGTCTGTCTAATGCTCCCTTGCGCAGGCCCCATCTCTGTACAACTGCCTGCTAAAGCGGCTAACTCATGCTCTGGTGGAGGAAATGATGTCACAGGCACAGGGGGAGAGGAACGGCTTACTGCAGGTGCAAATGGAATAACGGGAATGGGAGGTACATAAGGAGGAGGTGCAACTGGGTCAGTACTTTGATGTTCAGTTCTTCGCTCATTCAATATTTTGTTTATTAGTTCATCTGATGTATGCAAATCTTGCTGAGGATATATTTTATGTACATCTAATTGGAAGGCCCTGTCCATGTTCCTTATGGCTTCTGTCTACTGATGTTGGTCATGCTCTAGCGCTTTCTCTACATTCGTTTTATGTCTGCGCGCATGTTTCTCTGTACTTCTCAATCGGAGATTAGCTTCCTTCCTCCAGTCTCTTACAACGTCGAACGCTGATGGTCGGGCCTTCTTGCATAACAATACTGACTCTAGGTGTTCTATACGTGCTAATTCAAAGCTCCCATTATTAGGCCACTGAAGGTCTGATACACGTCTGGTCTGCCTATGCCAAATCCCATTAAACACTATTGCCCCTATACTGTATTTTATGTACATTTCATGTGCTGGCGACCCATCCGGTGGCGTGACCTGGCCAGTTTCCAAAGATTGTCTACCGCAGTGAAAAAAACTCACTAAACAGGAAGACAATTTCCCAGGCATGGTTAATTCTTACCCTTTTTCTTACCCTGGGTGTTTGATCTTGCAAGAGCAACTCTCAAACAATATCAGGACGTTTAAGAATCGGGGCACGACTCACCTGATCAACCAATCCGTCACTCAGGACGCAATTCACCCGTATACAGACGCAACCAAGAATCGTCGTGACTGCGTGTCTGGCTCAATCTGCCTCGTTCCAAGACCCTCGCCTTGATGCTCTCTGGGAGCTGCTCGTCGATCAGGGATCGGCTGTGTACAGATCTGCAGAGGAGTCTCTCATCACTTCTACAGGGGTGCCCCGAACAGCTTCCGATCCCGGCTTGACGGCTTCGTCCTCGACTCGTTTTTGCCTTCTTCAACTTCAACGTATACGATGGAGCATTAGTGGGAGGGTCCCTATTCAGGCCCCATATTTGTAGGCCATAAAGACCACATATGGAAACTAAGGCACAATAACCATATATTCAAGTGACACGTTAGGCACGAGGTTCGTTTCTGTCTGGTTTATTTTCAAAGTATTCTCAGTCGGCCGACTGGGTCTCAAGGCCTCACGACGTGTGTTTCCAGACCTCGTGAGATGAGAGAGAGTGAGCAACGCTCAAGCAGCAATATATATACATTACATATAATCTTTACGAAGGCAATTCGATCCGCCCACAAACACGTCATTCAGGCTAGGGTTCGATGATTGACAATCATGACAATTATGACAGGTCTTCATTCAGTCTAAACATAGTTATTCTAGCAATGGCAGCAGAGACAGCTTTCTGTTATGGGGAACATAGGGCTCTTAGCTCGGCAAAGATATCATGTTCTTAGGAGAGAAACATTCCTTAGTAGGTTATCTGTGTGTCTCGGTTCATGAGCTAAGGGTCAGACAGTTCTGAAGTAGAAAATACCATTCTCTGCGAAGGAGCACCGCTAGGAGAATATAATTCATGGTTTAATTGCCTTTTACTACAGCGTTCGAAAGACAAGCCGGTACCTGGATTACTGATTAGATGTGGCTTCTGCTCGGTTTCAAGGACTTAGTGCGAGAGAAAAACAATGTATTTCTGCATAGTTTGACATTCCTGTCTCTGTTAGTGTTTCAGCATTCAAGCCGTGAACTCGCATTGTGTGCGAGTTCGAAGCATAGAATACATTTGCAAAGCATTTTGACAGAAAGAAATAGAAAGCAAATGGCCGACATTTCACAAAATGTACGCCCTTTGGTTACATTGTGGTCAAAGAATCGTCAATGTTTATCACATGATGCGATTGATTTCAGGACAACATACTATACATACTATAGGATTGTTTCTGGTCTAACAGAGCGATTTAAAAATGTACTTGCAGTCATAGGATTTGTTTCAACAAATTCAATAGATTTTGTACCAGCAAACCAAGATGTTTCTGGGACACTATCCACGTTTCTGGTCAGTGTTGAGGTGGGAGCCTGTACTTCCACTACAGTGGTTACAGGATTATGTGATGTTCGAGCAGGGAGACCTAAGTTACTGGTAGAGTCCATGGTAATGCCTGTTGACTGCTATTATTGGCCCACTTTGAGCCTGACCCTGCTCTCCAGTTGCAGTGGTGATTGTCAGATGCAATTCAGGCGTACCGATGTTTCTTGCTTTGCTAGCATCGCTTTGACTCACCACTGTTTGATTACTTTTAGAGTCCTTGGAATAAGTGACCGGTATGTCAGTAGTAGGCAATTTGATCTGCTATTGAAGTCTGAGGAGGAGAAGGATTTGAGGCTCCTTGTCAATACACAACAACTGATGCGGTGAAACTCTGCACCGGACATTGTCTTTGATCATCAAAGGGAGTAGCACCTCTCCTGGTGCCCAGCTCCCCCTGTTCACTCATGAAATGATATCTACTACTCATGCCAATATTGTTTTCAAATTAGCCAGTTCTTGCGCAATTGAAGAACATAGGCCAAATACTGCATCTATATTCACAACAATCGAATTCAGATTGGGGTTAAAAGGCGGTGCCTCCTGAGAAGAATATAGTGGGGCCGATGAAGGGCTCGAATAGTCCAGGCTGGCTTCAGATCTTGGCATCAAACTTGTGTTTGATGGCCTGGGGAAGCAGAAGGATAGGTGAAGGATAGGCGCAAGCGATGTTGGCTGTTGAATGTCCCAAAAGTGGGCAAAGCAGGGGCTGTTTTGTTTATCATTTGTTATCTGTAAATTCATGCACAGGTTTAGTAAGGAGTAGTTGTTGTCGAATCCCACAGAAATCATAGAGGAGCTTGCCAGTGCTAAGACCGTCCCGATCATGTAGTCCCTTATCCCAGTAGACAGGACCACCAATATCCCATGATGCTTCCTCCCCCCGGTGTACCAGCCGGAGGGGCATAATATCCCATGATGCTTCCTTCCCTGGTGTACCAGCTGGAGGGGCATAATATCCCACGATGCTTCCTTCCCCCGGTGTACCAGCCGGAGGGGCATAATATCCCATGATGCTTCCTTCCCCCGGTGTTCCAGCCGAGGGGCATAATATCCCATGTTGCTTCCTTCCCCGGTGTTCCAGCCAGAGGGGCATTATATCCCATGATGCTTCCTTGCCCCGGTGTACCAGCCGGAGGGGCATAATATCCCATGATGCTTCCTTCACCTAGTGTTCCAGCCGCAGGGGCATAATATCCCATGATGCTTCCTTCCCCGGGTGTTCCAGCCGGAGGGCCATATTATCCCATGATGCTTCCTTCCCCCGGTGTTCCAACCGAGGGACATAATATCCCATGATGTTTCCTTCCCCCGGTGTTCCAGCCGGAGGGGCATAATATCCCATGATGCTTCCTTCCCCCGTTGTACCAGCCAGAGGGCCATATTATCCCATGATGCTTCCTTCCCCGGTGTTCCAGCCGAGGGACATAATATCCCATGATGCTTCCTTCCCTCGGTGTACCAGCCGGAGGGCCATATTATCCCATGATGCTTCCTTACCCCGGTGTTCCAGCCGGAGGGGCATAATATCCCATGATGCTTCCTTCCCTCGGTGTACCAGCCGGAGGGCCATATTATCCCATGATGCTTCCTTACCCTGGTGTTCCAGCCGGAGGGGCATTATATCCCATGATGCTTCCTTCCCCGGTGTTCCAGCCGGAAGGGCATAATATCCCATGATGCTTCCTTCCCCCGGGGTACCAGCCGGAGGCGCATTATATCCCATGATGCTTCCTTCCCCCGGTGTACCAGCCGGAGGGGCATTATATCCCATGATGCTTCCTTCCCCCGGTGTACGAGTTGGAGGGGCATTATATCCCATGATGCTTCCTTACCCCAGTATACGAGCCGGAGGGGCATTATATCCCATGATGTTTCGTTCCCCCTTGGTGTACAAGCCGAAGGGGCATAATATCCCATGATTTTTCCTTCCCCCGGTGTTCCAGCCGGAGGGACATTAAATCCCATGATGCTTCCTTCCCCCGGTGTACCAGCCGGAAGGGCATAATATCCCATGATGCTTCCTTTCCCCGGTGTTCCAGCCGGAGGGGCATCATATCCCATGATGCTTCCTTCCCCGGTGTTCCAGCCGTAGGGGCATTATATCCCATGATGCTTCCTTCCCCCGGTGTACCAGCCGGAGGGGCATAATATCCCATGATGCTTCCTTTCCCCGGTGTACCAGCCGGAGGGGCATTATATCCCATGATGCTTCCTTCCCCCATTATAGGAGCCGGAGGGGCATAATATCCCATGATTTTTCCTTCCCCTGGTGTACCAGCCGGAGGGGCATTATATCCCATTTATGCTTCCTTCCCCCGGTGTACCAGCTGAGGGGCATAATATCCCACGATGCTTCCTTCCCCCGGTGTACCACCCGAGGGGCATAATATCCCACGATGCTTCCTTCCCCCGGTGTACCACCCGAGGGACTCAATATCCCATGATGCTTCCTTCCCCCGGTGTACCAGCCGGAGGGGCATAATATCCCATGATGCTTCCTTCCCCCGGTGTTCCAGCCGCAGGGGCATAATATCCCATGATGCTTCCTTCCCCTGGTGTGCCAGCCGGAGGCGCATTATATCCCATGATGCTTCCTTCCCCGGTGTTCCAGCCGGAGGGGCATAGTATCCCATGAAACTTCCTTCTCCCGGTGTACCAGCCGGAGGGGCATTATATCCCATGATGCTTCCTTCCCCCGGTGTACCAGCCGGAGGGGCATTATATCCCATGATGCTTCCTTCCCCCAGTATACGAGCTGGAGGGGCATAATATCCCATGATGCTTCCCTCCCCCGTTGTACCAGCCAGAGGGGCATAATATCCTATGATTTTTCCTTTCCCCGGTGTTCCAGCCGGAGGGGCATAATATCCCATGATGCTTCCTTCCCCCGGAGAACCAGCCGGAGGGGCATAATATCCCATGATGCTTCCTTCCGCCGGTGTACCAGCCGGAGGGGCATTATATCCCATGATGCTTCCTTCCCCCAGTATACGAGCCGGAGGGGCATAATATCCCATGATGCTTCCTTCCCCCGTTGTACCAGCCAGAGGGGCATAATATCCTATGATTTTTCCTTTCCCCGGTGTTCCAGCCGGAGGGGCATAATATCCCATGATGCTTCCTTCCCCCGGTGAACCAGCCGGAGGGGCAAAATATCCCATGATGCTTCCTTCCCCCGTTGTACCAGCCAGAGGGGCATAATATCCTATGATTTTTCCTTTCCCCGGTGTTCCAGCCGGAGGGGCATAATATCCCATGATGCTTCCTTCCCCCGGTGAACCAGCCGGAGGGGCATAATATCCCATGATGCTTCCTTCCGCCGGTGTACCAGCGGAGGGGCATTATATCCCATGATGCTTCCTTCCCCCGGTGTACCAGCCGGAGGGGCATAATATCCCATGATGCTTCCTTCCCCCGGTGTACCAGCCGGAGGGGCATCATATCCCATGATGCTTCCTTCCCCCGGTGTACCAGCCGGAGGGGCATAATATCCCATGATGCTTCCTTCCGCCGGTGTACCAGCCGGAGGGGCATAATATCCCATGATGCTTCCTTCCCCGGTGTTCCAGCCGGAGGGGCATTATATCCCATGATGCTTCCTCCCCCCGGTGAACCAGCCTGGAGGGGCATTATATCCCATGATGCTTCCTTTCACCGGTGTTCCAGCCGCAGGGGCATTATATCCCATGATGCTTCCTTCCCCCGGTGTTCCAGCCAGAGGGGCATAATATCCCATGATGCTTCCTTCCCCCGGTGTTCCAGCCGAAGGGACATAATATCCCATGATGCTTCCTTCCCCCGGTGTACCAGCTGGAGGGGCATAATATCCCATGATTTTTCCTTCCCCCGGTGTTCCAGCCGGAGGGGCATAATATCCCATGATGCTTCCTTCCCCTGGTGTTCCAGCCGGAGGGGCATAATATCCCATGATGCTTCCTTCCCCTGGTGTTCCAGCCGGAGGGGCATAATATCCCATGATGCTTCCTTCCCCCGGTGTACCAGCTGGAGGGGCATAATATCCCATGATGCTTCCTTCCGCCGGTGTACCAGCCGGAGGGGCATAATATCCCATGATGCTTCCTTCCCCGGTGTTCCAGCCGGAGGGGCATAATATCCCATGATGCTTCCTTTCCCCAGTGTACCAGCCGGAGGGGCATAATATCCCATGATGCTTCCTTCCCCCGGTGTTACAGCCGGAGGGGCATAATATCCCATGATGCTTCCTTCCCCCGGTGTACCAGCCGGAAGGGCATAATATCCCATGATGCTTCCTTTCCCCGGTGTTCCAGCCGGAGGGGCATCATATCCCATGATGCTTCCTTCCCCCGGTGTACCAGCCGGAGGGGCATTATATCCCATGATGCTTCCTTCCCCCGGTGAACTAGACGGAGGGGCATTATATCCCATGATTTTTCCTTCCCCTGGTGTTCCAGCCGGAGGGGCATAATATCCGATGTTGCTTCCTTCCCCGGTGTTCCAGCCGGAAGGGCATAATATCCCATGATGCTTCCTTCCCCTGGTGTCCCAGCCGGAGGGGCATAATATCCCAAGATTTTTCCTTCCGCTGGTGTACCAGCCGGAGGGGCATTATATCCCATGATGCTTCATTCCCCCGGGTGTACCGGCCGGAGGGGCATTATATCCCATGATGCTTCCTTCTCCCGATGTTCCTCCCGGAGGGGCATTATATCCCATGATGCTTCCTTCCCCCGATGTTCCAGCCGGAGGGGCATAATATCCCATGATGCTTCCTTCCCCGGTGTTCCAGCCGGAAGGGCATAATATCCCATGATTTTTCCTTCCCCCGGTGTTCCAGCCGGAGGGGCATAATATCCCATGACGCTTCCTTCCCCCGGTATACCAGCCGGAGGGGCATAATATCCCACGATGCTTCCTTCCCCCGGTGTACCAGCCGAGGGACATAATATCCCATGATGCTTCTTTCCCCCGGTGAACGAGCCGGAGGGGCATAATATCCCATGATGCTTCCTTCCCCTGGTGTTCCAGGCAGAGGGGTATAATATCCCATGATGCTTCCTTCCCCGGGTGTTCCAGCCGAAGGGGCATAATATCCCATGATGCTTCCTTCCCCCGGTGTACCAGCTGGAGGGGCATAATATCCCATGATTTTTCCTTCCCCTGGTGTTCCAGCCGGAGGGGCATAATATCCCATGATGCTTCCTTCCCCCGGTGTTCCAGCCGGAGGGGCATAATATCCCATGATGCTTCCTTCCCCTGGTGTTCCAGCCGGAGGGGCATAATATCCCATGATGCTTCCTTCCCCCGGTGTTCCAGCCGGAGGGGCATAATATCCCATGATGCTTCCTTCCCCCGGTGTACCAGCTGGAGGGGCATAATATCCCATGATGCTTCCTTCCGCCGGTGTACCAGCCGGAGGGGCATAATATCCTATGATGCTTCCTTCCCGGTGTTCCAGCCGGAGGGGCATAATATCCCAAGATGCTTCCTTTCCCCGGTGTACCAGCTGGAGGGGCATAATATCCCATGATGCTTCCTTCCCCCGGTGTTCCAGCCGGAGGGGCATAATATCCCATGCTGCTTCCTTCCCCCGGTGTACCAGCCGGAAGGGCATAATATCCCATGATGCTTCCTTCCCCCGGTGTTCCAGCCGGAGGGGCATCATATCCCATGATGCTTCCTTCCCCCGGTGTACCAGCTGGAGGGGCATTATATCCCATGATGCTTCATGATGCTTCCTTCCCCCGGTGTACCAGCCGAGGGACATAATATCCCATGATGCTTCTTTCCCCCGGTGAACGAGCCGGAGGGGCATAATATCCCATGATTTTTCCTTTCCCCGGTGTTCCAGCCGGAGGAGCATAATATCCCATGATGCTTCCTTCCCCCGGTGTACCAGCCGGAGGGGCATAATATCCCACGATGCTTCCTTCCCCCGGTGTACCACCCGAGGGACTCAATATCCCATGATGCTTCTTTCCCCCGGTGTACGAGCCGGAGGGGCATAATATCCCATGATGCTTCCTTCCCCTGGTGTACCAGCCGGAGGGGCATAATATCCCAAGATTTTTCCTTCCCCCGGTGTACCAGCCAGAGGGGCATTATATCCCATGATGCTTCCTTCCCCCGGTGTACGAGCCGAAGGGGCATTATATCCCATGATGCTTCCTTCCCCTGGGTGTACCAGCCAGAGGGGCATAATATCCCATGATTTTTCCTTCCCCCGGTGTACCAGCCGCAGGGGCATAATATCCCATGATGCTTCCTTCCCCCGGTGTACCAGCCGAGGTGCATAATATCCCACGATGCTTCCTTCCCCGGTTTCCGGCCGGAGGGGCATAATATCCCATGATGCTTCCTTCCCTCGGTGTTCCAGCCGGAGGGGCCTAATATCCCATGATGCTTCCTTCCCCCGGTGTACCAGTCGGAGGGGCATAATATCCCATGATTTTTCCTTCCCCCGCTGTACCAGCCGGAGGGGCATAATGTCCCATGATTTTTCCTTCCCCTAGTGTTCCAGCCGGAGGGGCATAATATCCCATGATGCTTCCTTCCCCCGGTGTACCAGCTGGTGGGGCATAATATCCCATGATGCTTCCTTCACCTAGTGTTCCAGCCGCAGGGGCATAATATCCCATGATGATTCCTCCCCCCGGTGTTCCAGCCGGAGGGGCATAATATCCCATGATGCTTCCTTCCCCCGGTGTACCAGTCGGAGGGGCATAATATCCCATGATTTTTCCTTCCCCCGGTGTACCAGCCGGAGGGGCATAATATCCCATGATTTTTCCTTCCCCTAGTGTTCCAGCCGGAGGGGCATAATATCCCACGATGCTTCCTTCCCCCGGTGTACCAACCGAGAGACATAATATCCCATGATGCTTCTTTCCCCCGGTGTAAGAGCCGGAGGGACATAATATCCCATGATGCTTCTTTCTCCCCCGGTGTATGAGCCGGAGGGGCATAATATCCCATGATGCTTCCTTCCCCCGGTGTTCCAGCCGGAGGGGCATAATATCCCATGATGCTTCCTTCCCCTGGTGTTCCAGCCGGAGGGGCATAATATCCCATGATGCTTCCTTCCCCCGGTGTTCCAGCCGGAGGGGCATAATATCCCATGATGCTTCCTTCCCCCGGTGTACCAGCTGGAGGGGCATAATATCCCATGATGCTTCCTTCCGCCGGTGTACCAGCCGGAGGGGCATAATATCCCATGATGCTTCCTTCCCCGGTGTTCCAGCCGGAGGGGCATAATATCCCATGATGCTTCCTTTCCCCGGTGTACCAGCTGGAGGGGCATAATATCCCATGCTGCTTCCTTCCCCCGGTGTACCAGCCGGAAGGGCATAATATCCCATGATGCTTCCTTCCCCCGGTATTCCAGCCGTGGGGGCATTATATCCCATGATGCTTCCTCCCCCCGGTGAACCAGCCTGGAGGGGCATTATATCCCATGATGCTTCCTTTCACCGGTGTTCCAGCCGGAGGGGCATTATATCCGATGATGCTTCCTTCCCCCGGTGTTCCAGCCAGAGGGGCATAATATCCCATGATGCTTCCTTCCCCGGTGTTCCAGCCGGAGGGGCATAGTATCCCATGAAACTTCCTTCTCCCGGTGTACCAGCCGGAGGGGCATTATATCCCATGATGCTTCCTTCCCCCGGTGTACCAGCTGGAGGGGCATTATATCCCATGATGCTTCCTTCCCCCAGTATACGAGCTGGAGGGGCATAATATCCCATGATGCTTCCCTCCCCCGTTGTACCAGCCAGAGGGGCATAATATCCTATGATTTTTCCTTTCCCCGGTGTTCCAACCGGAGGGGCATAATATCCCATGATGCTTCCTTCCCCCGGAGAACCAGCCGGAGGGGCATAATATCCCATGATGCTTCCTTCCGCCGGTGTACCAGCCGGAGGGGCATTATATCCCATGATGCTTCCTTCCCCCAGTATACGAGCCGGAGGGGCATAATATCCCATGATGCTTCCTTCCCCCGTTGTACCAGCCAGAGGGGCATAATATCCTATGATTTTTCCTTTCCCCGGTGTTCCAGCCGGAGGGGCATAATATCCCATGATGCTTCCTTTCCCCGGTGTTCCAGCCGGAGGGGCATCATATCCCATGATGCTTCCTTCCCCGGTGTTCCAGCCGTAGGGGCATTATATCCCATGATGCTTCCTTCCCCCGGTGTACCAGCCGGAGGGGCATAATATTCCATGATGCTTCCTTTCCCCGGTGTACCAGCCGGAGGGGCATTATATCCCATGATGCTTCCTTCCCCCATTATAGGAGCCGGAGGGGCATAATATCCCATGATTTTTCCTTCCCCTGGTGTACCAGCCGGAGGGGCATTATATCCCATTTATGCTTCCTTCCCCCGGTGTACCAGCTGAGGGGCATAATATCCCACGATGCTTCCTTCCCCCGGTGTACCACCTGAGGGGCATAATATCCCACGATGCTTCCTTCCCCCGGTGTACCACCCGAGGGACTCAATATCCCATGATGCTTCCTTCCCCCGGTGTACCAGCCGGAGGGGCATAATATCCCATGATGCTTCCTTCCCCCGGTGTTCCAGCCGCAGGGGCATAATATCCCATGATGCTTCCTTCCCCTGGTGTGCCAGCCGGAGGCGCATTATATCCCATGATGCTTCCTTCCCCGGTGTTCCAGCCGGAGGGGCATAGTATCCCATGAAACATCCTTCTCCCGGTGTACCAGCCGGAGGGGCATTATATCCCATGATGCTTCCTTCCCCCGGTGTACCAGCCGGAGGGGCATTATATCCCATGATGCTTCCTTCCCCCAGTATACGAGCTGGAGGGGCATAATATCCCATGATGCTTCCCTCCCCCGCTGTACCAGCCAGACGGGCATAATATCCTATGATTTTTCCTTTCCCCGGTGTTCCAGCCGGAGGGGCATAATATCCCATGATGCTTCCTTCCCCCGGAGAACCAGCCGGAGGGGCATAATATCCCATGATGCTTCCTTCCGCCGGTGTACCAGCCGGAGGGGCATTATATCCCATGATGCTTCCTTCCCCCAGTATACGAGCCGGAGGGGCATAATATCCAATGATGCTTCCTTCCCCCATTGTACCAGCCAGAGGGGCATAATATCCTATGATTTTTCCTTTCCCCGGTGTTCCAGCCGGAGTGGCATAATATCCCATGATGCTTCCTTCCCCCGGTGAACCAGCCGGAGGGGCAAAATATCCCATGATGCTTCCTTCCCCCGTTGTACCAGCCAGAGGGGCATAATATCCTATGATTTTTCCTTTCCCCGGTGTTCCAGCCGGAGGGGCATAATATCCCATGATGCTTCCTTCCCCCGGTGAACCAGCCGGAGGGGCATAATATCCCATGATGCTTCCTTCCGCCGGTGTACCAGCGGAGGGGCATTATATCCCATGATGCTTCCTTCCCCCGGTGTACCAGCCGGAGGGGCATAATATCCCATGATGCTTCCTTCCCCCGGTGTACCAGCCGGAGGGGCATCATATCCCATGATGCTTCCTTCCCCCGGTGTACCAGCCGGAGGGGCATAATATCCCATGATGCTTCCTTCCGCCGGTGTACCAGCCGGAGGGGCATAATATCCCATGATGCTTCCTTCCCCGGTGTTCCAGCCGGAGGGGCATTATATCCCATGATGCTTCCTCCCCCCGGTGAACCAGCCTGGAGGGGCATTATATCCCATGATGCTTCCTTTCACCGGTGTTCCAGCCGCAGGGGCATTATATCCCATGATGCTTCCTTCCCCCGGTGTTCCAGCCGGAGGGGCATAATATCCCATGATGCTTCCTTCCCCCGGTGTTCCAGCCGAAGGGACATAATATCCCATGATGCTTCCTTCCCCCGGTGTACCAGCTGGAGGGGCATAATATACCATGATTTTTCCTTCCCCCGGTGTTCCAGCCGGAGGGGCATAATATCCCATGATGCTTCCTTCCCCTGGTGTTCCAGCCGGAGGGGCATAATATCCCATGATGCTTCCTTCCCCTGGTGTTCCAGCCGGAGGGGCATAATATCCCATGATGCTTCCTTCCCCCGGTGTACCAGCTGGAGGGGCATAATATCCCATGATGCTTCCTTCCGCCGGTGTACCAGCCGGAGGGGCATAATATCCCATGATGCTTCCTTCCCCGGTGTTCCAGCCGGAGGGGCATAATATCCCATGATGCTTCCTTTCCCCAGTGTACCAGCCGGAGGGGCATAATATCCCATGATGCTTCCTTCCCCCGGTGTTACAGCCGGAGGGGCATAATATCCCATGATGCTTCCTTCCCCCGGTGTACCAGCCGGAAGGGCATAATATCCCATGATGCTTCCTTTCCCCGGTGTTCCAGCCGGAGGGGCATCATATCCCATGATGCTTCCTTCCCCCGGTGTACCAGCCGGAGGGGCATTATATCCCATGATGCTTCCTTCCCCCGGTGAACCAGACGGAGGGGCATTATATCCCATGATTTTTCCTTCCCCTGGTGTTCCAGCCGGAGGGGCATAATATCCGATGTTGCTTCCTTCCCCGGTGTTCCAGCCGGAAGGGCCTAATATCCCATGATGCTTCCTTCCCCTGGTGTCCCAGCCGGAGGGGCATAATATCCCAAGATTTTTCCTTCCGCCGGTGTACCAGCCGGAGGGGCATTATATCCCATGATGCTTCATTCCCCCGGGTGTAAGGGCCGGAGGGGCATTATATCCCATGATGCTTCCTTCTCCCGATGTTCCTCCCGGAGGGGCATTATATCCCATGATGCTTCCTTCCCCCGATGTTCCAGCCGGAGGGGCATAATATCCCATGAGGCTTCCTTCCCCGGTGTTCCAGCCGGAAGGGCATAATATCCCATGATTTTTCCTTCCCCCGGTGTTCCAGCCGGAGGGGCATAATATCCCATGACGCTTCCTTCCCCCGGTATACCAGCCGGAGGGGCATAATATCCCACGATGCTTCCTTCCCCCGGTGTACCAGCCGAGGGACATAATATCCCATGATGCTTCTTTCCCCCGGTGAACGAGCCGGAGGGGCATAATATCCCATGATGCTTCCTTCCCCTGGTGTTCCAGCCAGAGGGGTATAATATCCCATGATGCTTCCTTCCCCCGGTGTTCCAGCCGAAGGGGCATAATATCCCATGATGCTTCCTTCCCCCGGTGTACCAGCTGGAGGGGCATAATATCCCATGATTTTTCCTTCCCCTGGTGTTCCAGCCGGAGGGGCATAATATCCCATGATGCTTCCTTCCCCCGGTGTTCCAGCCGGAGGGGCATAATATCCCATGATGCTTCCTTCCCCTGGTGTTCCAGCCGGAGGGGCATAATATCCCATGATGCTTCCTTCCCCCGGTGTTCCAGCCGGAGGGGCATAATATCCCATGATGCTTCCTTCCCCCGGTGTACCAGCTGGAGGGGCATAATATCCCATGATGCTTCCTTCCGCCGGTGTACCAGCCGGAGGGGCATAATATCCTATGATGCTTCCTTCCCGGTGTTCCAGCCGGAGGGGCATAATATCCCAAGATGCTTCCTTTCCCCGGTGTACCAGCTGGAGGGGCATAATATCCCATGATGCTTCCTTCCCCCGGTGTTCCAGCCGGAGGGGCATAATATCCCATGCTGCTTCCTTCCCCCGGTGTACCAGCCGGAAGGGCATAATATCCCATGATGCTTCCTTCCCCCGGTGTTCCAGCCGGAGGGGCATCATATCCCATGATGCTTCCTTCCCCCGGTGTACCAGCTGGAGGGGCATTATATCCCATGATGCTTCATGATGCTTCCTTCCCCCGGTGTACCAGCCGAGGGACATAATATCCCATGATGCTTCTTTCCCCCGGTGAACGAGCCGGAGGGGCATAATATCCCATGATTTTTCCTTTCCCCGGTGTTCCAGCCGGAGGAGCATAATATCCCATGATGCTTCCTTCCCCCGGTGTACCAGCCGGAGGGGCATAATATCCCACGATGCTTCCTTCCCCCGGTGTACCACCCGAGGGACTCAATATCCCATGATGCTTCTTTCCCCCGGTGTACGAGCCGGAGGGGCATAATATCCCATGATGCTTCCTTCCCCTGGTGTACCAGCCGGAGGGGCATAATATCCCAAGATTTTTCCTTCCCCCGGTGTACCAGCCAGAGGGGCATTATATCCCATGATGCTTCCTTCCCCCGGTGTACGAGCCGAAGGGGCATTATATCCCATGATGCTTCCTTCCCCTGGGTGTACCAGCCAGAGGGGCATAATATCCCATGATTTTTCCTTCCCCCGGTGTACCAGCCGCAGGGGCATAATATCCCATGATGCTTCCTTCCCCCGGTGTACCAGCCGAGGTGCATAATATCCCACGATGCTTCCTTCCCCGGTTTCCAGCCGGAGGGGCATAATATCCCATGATGCTTCCTTCCCTCGGTGTTCCAGCCGGAGGGGCCTAATATCCCATGATGCTTCCTTCCCCCGGTGTACCAGTCGGAGGGGCATAATATCCCATGATTTTTCCTTCCCCCGGTGTACCAGCCGGAGGGGCATAATATCCCATGATTTTTCCTTCCCCTAGTGTTCCAGCCGGAGGGGCATAATATCCCATGATGCTTCCTTCCCCCGGTGTACCAGCTGGTGGGGCATAATATCCCATGATGCTTCCTTCACCTAGTGTTCCAGCCGCAGGGGCATAATATCCCATGATGATTCCTTCCCCCGGTGTTCCAGCCGGAGGGGCATAATATCCCATGATGCTTCCTTCCCCCGGTGTACCAGTCGGAGGGGCATAATATCCCATGATTTTTCCTTCCCCCGGTGTACCAGCCGGAGGGGCATAATATCCCATGATTTTTCCTTCCCCTAGTGTTCCAGCCGGAGGGGCATAATATCCCACGATGCTTCCTTCCCCCGGTGTACCAGCTGAGAGACATAATATCCCATGATGCTTCTTTCCCCCGGTGTACGAGCCGGAGGGACATAATATCCCATGATGCTTCTTTCTCCCCCGGTGTATGAGCCGGAGGGGCATAATATCCCATGATGCTTCCTTCCCCCGGTGTTCCAGCCGGAGGGGCATAATATCCCATGATGCTTCCTTCCCCTGGTGTTCCAGCCGGAGGGGCATAATATCCCATGATGCTTCCTTCCCCCGGTGTTCCAGCCGGAGGGGCATAATATCCCATGATGCTTCCTTCCCCCGGTGTACCAGCTGGAGGGGCATAATATCCCATGATGCTTCCTTCCGCCGGTGTACCAGCCGGAGGGGCATAATATCCCATGATGCTTCCTTCCCCGGTGTTCCAGCCGGAGGGGCATAATATCCCATGATGCTTCCTTTCCCCGGTGTACCAGCTGGAGGGGCATAATATCCCATGCTGCTTCCTTCCCCCGGTGTACCAGCCGGAAGGGCATAATATCCCATGATGCTTCCTTCCCCCGGTATTCCAGCCGGAGGGGCATTATATCCCATGATGCTTCCTCCCCCCGGTGAACCAGCCTGGAGGGGCATTATATCCCATGATGCTTCCTTTCACCGGTGTTCCAGCCGGAGGGGCATTATATCCCATGATGCTTCCTTCCCCCGGTGTTCCAGCCAGAGGGGCATAATATCCCATGATGCTTCCTTCCCCGGTGTTCCAGCCGGAGGGGCATAGTATCCCATGAAACTTCCTTCTCCCGGTGTACCAGCCGGAGGGGCATTATATCCCATGATGCTTCCTTCCCCCGGTGTACCAGCCGGAAGGGCATTATATCCCATGATGCTTCCTTCCCCCAGTATACGAGCTGGAGGGGCATAATATCCCATGATGCTTCCCTCCCCCGTTGTACCAGCCAGAGGGGCATAATATCCTATGATTTTTCCTTTCCCCGGTGTTCCAACCGGAGGGGCATAATATCCCATGATGCTTCCTTCCCCCGGAGAACCAGCCGGAGGGGCATAATATCCCATGATGCTTCCTTCCGCCGGTGTACCAGCCAGAGGGGCATTATATCCCATGATGCTTCCTTCCCCCAGTATACGAGCCGGAGGGGCATAATATCCCATGATGCTTCCTTCCCCCGTTGTACCAGCCAGAGGGGCATAATATCCTATGATTTTTCCTTTCCCCGGTGTTCCAGCCGGAGGGGCATAATATCCCATGATGCTTCCTTCCCCCGGTGAACCAGCCGGAGGGGCAAAATATCCCATGATGCTTCCTTCCCCCGTTGTACCAGCCAGAGGGGCATAATATCCTATGATTTTTCCTTTCCCCGGTGTTCCAGCCGGAGGGGCATAATATCCCATGATGCTTCCTTCCCCCGGTGAACCAGCCGGAGGGGCATAATATCCCATGATGCTTCCTTCCGCCGGTGTACCAGCGGAGGGGCATTATATCCCATGATGCTTCCTTCCCTCGGTGTACCAGCCGGAGGGGCATAATATCCCATGATGCTTCCTTCCCCCGGTGTACCAGCCGGAGGGGCATCATATCCCATGATGCTTCCTTCCCCCGGTGTACCAGCCGGAGGGGCATAATATCCCATGATGCTTCCTTCCGCCGGTGTACCAGCCGGAGGGGCATAATATCCCATGATGCTTCCTTCCCCGGTGTTCCAGCCGGAGGGGCATTATATCCCATGATGCTTCCTCCCCCCGGTGAACCAGCCTGGAGGGGCATTATATCCCATGATGCTTCCTTTCACCGGTGTTCCAGCCAGGGGCATTATATCCCATGATGCTTCCTTCCCCCGGTGTTCCAGCCAGAGGGGCATAATATCCCATGATGCTTCCTTCCCCCGGTGTTCCAGCCGAAGGGACATAATATCCCATGATGCTTCCTTCCCCCGTGTGTACCAGCTGGAGGGGCATAATATCCCATGATTTTTCCTTCCCCCGGTGTTCCAGCCGGAGGGGCATAATATCCCATGATGCTTCCTTCCCCTGGTGTTCCAGCCGGAGGGGCATAATATCCCATGATGCTTCCTCCCCTGGTGTTCCAGCCGGAGGGGCATAATATCCCATGATGCTTCCTTCCCCCGGTGTACCAGCTGGAGGGGCATAATATCCCATGATGCTTCCTTCCGCCGGTGTACCAGCCGGAGGGGCATAATATCCCATGATGCTTCCTTCCCCGGTGTTCCAGCCGGAGGGGCATAATATCCCATGATGCTTCCTTTCCCCAGTGTACCAGCCGGAGGGGCATAATATCCCATGATGCTTCCTTCCCCCGGTGTTACAGGCGGAGGGGCATAATATCCCATGATGCTTCCTTCCCCCGGTGTACCAGCCGGAAGGGCATAATATCCCATGATGCTTCCTTTCCCCGGTGTTCCAGCCGGAGGGGCATCATATCCCATGATGCTTCCTTCCCCCGGTGTACCAGCCGGAGGGGCATAATATCCCATGATGCTTCCTTCCCCCGGTGTACCAGCTGGAGGGGCATAATATCCCATGATTTTTCCTTCCCCTGGTGTTCCAGCCGGAGGGGCATAATATCCGATGTTGCTTCCTTCCCCGGTGTTCCAGCCGGAAGGGCATAATATCCCATGATGCTTCCTTCCCCTGGTGTCCCAGCCGGAGGGGCATAATATCCCAAGATTTTTCCTTCCGCCGGTGTACCAGCCGGAGGGGCATTATATCCCATGATGCTTCATTCCCCCGGGTGTACCGGCCGGAGGGGCATTATATCCCATGATGCTTCCTTCTCCCGATGTTCCTCCCGGAGGGGCATTATATCCCATGATGCTTCCTTCCCCCGATGTTCCAGCCGGAGGGGCATAATATCCCATGATGCTTCCTTCCCCGGTATACCAGCCGGAGGGGCATAATATCCCACGATGCTTCCTTCCCCCGGTGTACCAGCCGAGGGACATAATATCCCATGATGCTTCTTTCCCCCGGTGAACGAGCCGGAGGGGCATAATATCCCATGATGCTTCCTTCCCCTGGTGTTCCAGCCAGAGGGGTATAATATCCCATGATGCTTCCTTCCCCCGGTGTTCCAGCCGAAGGGGCATAATATCCCATGATGCTTCCTTCCCCCGGTGTACCAGCTGGAGGGGCATAATATCCCATGATTTTTCTTTCCCCTGGTGTTCCAGCCGGAGGGGCATAATATCCCATGATGCTTCCTTCCCCCGGTGTTCCAGCCGGAGGGGCATAATATCCCATGATGCTTCCTTCCCCTGGTGTTCCAGCCGGAGGGGCATAATATCCCATGATGCTTCCTTCCCCCGGTGTTCCAGCCGGAGGGGCATAATATCCCATGATGCTTCCTTCCCCCGGTGTACCAGCTGGAGGGGCATAATATCCCATGATGCTTCCTTCCCGGTGTTCCAGCCGGAGGGGCATAATATCTCATGATGCTTCCTTTCCCCGGTGTACCAGCTGGAGGGGCATAATATCCCATGATGCTTCCTTCCCCCGGTGTTCCAGCCGGAGGGGCATAATATCCCATGCTGCTTCCTTCCCCCGGTGTACCAGCCGGAAGGGCATAATATCCCATGATGCTTCCTTCCCCCGGTGTTCCAGCCGGAGGGGCATCATATCCCATGATGCTTCCTTCCCCCGGTGTACCAGCTGGAGGGGCATTATATCCCATGATGCTTCCTTCCCCCGGTGTACCAGCCGAGGGACATAATATCCCATGATGCTTCTTTCCCCCGGTGAACGAGCCGGAGGGGCATAATATCCCATGATTTTTCCTTTCCCCGGTGTTCCAGCCGGAGGAGCATAATATCCCATGATGCTTCCTTCCCCCGGTGTACCAGCCGGAGGGGCATAATATCCCACGATGCTTCCTTCCCCCGGTGTACCACCCGAGGGACTCAATATCCCATGATGCTTCTTTCCCCCGGTGTACGAGCCGGAGGGGCATAATATCCCAAGATTTTTCCTTCCCCCGGTGTACCAGCCAGAGGGGCATTATATCCCATGATGCTTCCTTCCCCCGGTGTACGAGCCGAAGGGGCATTATATCCCATGATGCTTCCTTCCCCTGGGTGTACCAGCCAGAGGGGCACAATATCCCATGATTTTTCCTTCCCCCGGTGTACCAGCCGCAGGGGCATAATATCCCATGATGCTTCCTTCCCCCGGTGTACCAGCCGAGGTGCATAATATCCCACGATGCTTCCTTCCCCGGTTTCCAGCCGGAGGGGCATAATATCCCATGATGCTTCCTTCCCCCGGTGTTCAGCCGGAGGGGCCTAATATCCCATGATGCTTCCTTCCCCCGGTGTACCAGTCGGAGGGGCATAATATCCCATGATTTTTCCTTCCCCCGGTGTACCAGCCGGAGGGGCATAATATCCCATGATTTTTCCTTCCCCTAGTGTTCCAGCCGGAGGGGCATAATATCCCATGATGCTTCCTTCCCCCGGTGTACCAGCTGGTGGGGCATAATATCCCATGATGCTTCCTTCACCTAGTGTTCCAGCCGCAGGGGCATAATATCCCATGATGATTCCTTCCCCCGGTGTTCCAGCCGGAGGGGCATAATATCCCATGATGCTTCCTTCCCCCGGTGTACCAGTCGGAGGGGCATAATATCCCATGATTTTTCCTTCCCCCGGTGTACCAGCCGGAGCGGCATAATATCCCATGATTTTTCCTTCCTCTAGTGTTCCAGCCGGAGGGGCATAATATCCCACGATGCTTCCTTCCCCTGGTGTACCAGCCAAGAGACATAATATCCCATGATGCTTCTTTCCCCCGGTGTACGAGCCGGAGGGACATAATATCCCATGATGCTTCTTTCTCCCCCGGTGTATGAGCCGGAGGGGCATAATATCCCATGATGCTTCCTTCCCCCGGTGTTCCAGCCGGAGGGGCATAATATCCCATGATGCTTCCTTCCCCTGGTGTTCCAGCCGGAGGGGCATAATATCCCATGATGCTTCCTTCCCCCGGTGTTCCAGCCGGAGGGGCATAATATCCCATGATGCTTCCTTCCCCCGGTGTACCAGCTGGAGGGGCATAATATCCCATGATGCTTCCTTCCGCCGGTGTACCAGCCGGAGGGGCATAATATCCCATGATGCTTCCTTCCCCGGTGTTCCAGCCGGAGGGGCATAATATCCCATGATGCTTCCTTTCCCCGGTGTACCAGCTGGAGGGGCATAATATCCCATGCTGCTTCCTTCCCCCGGTGTACCAGCCAGAAGGGCATAATATCCCATGATGCTTCCTTCCCCCGGTGTTCCAGCCGGAGGGGCATCATATCCCATGATGCTTCCTTCCCCCGGAGTACCAGCTGGATGGGCATTATATCCCATGATGCTTCCTTCCCCCGGTGTACCAGCCGAGGGACATAATATCCCATGATGCTTCTTTCCCCCGGTGAACGAGCCGGAGGGGCATAATATCCCATGATTTTTCCTTTCCCCGGTGTTCCAGCCGGAGGAGCATAATATCCCATGATGCTTCCTTCCCCGGTGTACCAGCCGGAGGGGCATAATATCCCACGATGCTTCCTTCCCCCGGTGTACCACCCGAGGGACTCAATATCCCATGATGCTTCTTTCCACCGGTGTACGAGCCGGAGGGGCATAATATCCCATGATGCTTCCTTCCCCTGGTGTACCAGCCGGAGGGGCATAATATCCCAAGATTTTTCCTTCCCCCGGTGTACCAGCCAGAGGGGCATTATATCCCATGATGCTTCCTTCCACCGGTGTACGAGCCGAAGGGGCATTATATCCCATGATGCTTCCTTCCCCTGGGTGTACCAGCCAGAGGGGCATAATATCCCATGATTTTTCCTTCCCCCGGTGTACCAGCCACAGGGGCATAATATCCCATGATGCTTCCTTCCCCCGGTGTACCAGCCGAGGTGCATAATATCCCACGATGCTTCCTTCCCCGGTTTCCAGCCGGAGGGGCATAATATCCCATGATGCTTCCTTCCCCCGGTGTTCCAGCCGGAGGGGCATAATATCCCATGATGCTTCCTTCCCCCCGTGTACCAGTCGGAGGGGCATAATATCCCATGATTTTTCCTTCCCCCGGTGTACCAGCCGGAGGGGCATAATATCCCATGATTTTTCCTTCCCCTAGTGTTCCAGCCGGAGGGGCATAATATCCCATGATGCTTCCTTCCCCCGGTGTACCAGCTGGTGGGGCATAATATCCCATGATGCTTCCTTCACCTAGTGTTCCAGCCGCAGGGGCATAATATCCCATGATGATTCCTTCCCCCGGTGTTCCAGCCGGAGGGGCATAATATCCCATGATGCTTCCTTCCCCCGGTGTACCAGTCGGAGGGGCATAATATCCCATGATTTTTCCTTCCCCCGGTGTACCAGCCGGAGGGGCATAATATCCCATGATTTTTCCTTCCCCTAGTGTTCCAGCCGGAGGGGCATAATATCCCACGATGCTTCCTTCCCCCGGTGTACCAGCCGAGAGACATAATATCCCATGATGCTTCTTTCCCCCGGTGTACGAGCCGGAGAGACATAATATCCCATGATGCTTCTTTCTCCCCCGGTGTATGAGCCGGAGGGGCATAATATCCCATGATGCTTCCTTCCCCCAGTGTTCCAGCCGGAGGGGCATAATATCCCATGATGCTTCCTTCCCCCGGTGTTCCAGCCGGAGGGGCATAATATCCCACGATGCTTCCTTCCCCCTTTGTACGAGCCGGAGGGGCATAATATCCCATGATGCTTCCTTCCCCTGGTGTACCAACCGGAGGGGCATAATATCCAAAGATTTTTCCTTCCCCCGGTGTACCAGCCAGAGGGGCATTATATCCCATGATGCTTCCTTCCCCCGGTGTACGAGCCGGAGGGGCATTATATCCCATGATGCTTCCTTCCCCTGGGTGTACCAGCCAGAGGGGCATAATATCCCATGATTTTTCCTTCCCCCCGTGTACCAGCCGCAGGGGCATAATATCCCATGATGCTTCCTTCCCCGGGTGTTCCAGCCGGAGGGGCATAATATCCCATGATGCTTCCTTCCCCCGGTGTTCCAGCCGGAGGGGCATAATATCCCATGATGCTTCCTACCCCGGTGTTCCAGCCGGAGGAGCATAATATCCCATGATGCTTCCTTACCCCGGTGTTCCAGCCGGAGGGGCATTATATCCCATGATGCTTCCTTCCCCCGGTGAACCAGCCGGAGGGGCATAATAACCCATGATTTTTCCTTCCCCTGGTGTTCCAGCCAGAGGGGCATAATATCCCATGATGCTTCCTTCCCCCGGTGAACAAGCCGGAGGGGCATAATATCCCATGATGCTTCCTTCCGCCGGTGTACCAGCCGGAGGGGCATAATATCCCATGATGCTTCCTTCCCCCGGTGAACAAGCCGGAGGGGCATAATATCCCATGATGCTTCCTTCCGCCGGTGTACCAGCCGGAGGGGCATAATATCCCATGATGCTTCCTTCTCCCGGTGTACCAGCTGCAGGGGCATTATATCCCATGATGCTTCCATCCCCCGGTGTTCCAGCCGGAGGGGCATAATATCCCACGATGCTACCTTTCCCCGGTGTACGAGCTGGAGGGGCATTATATCCCATGATGTTTCCTTCTCCCGATGTTCCAGCCGGAGGGGCATTATATCCCAGGACGTTTCCTTCTCCCGATGTTCCAGCCGGAGGGGCATAATATCCCACGATGCTACCTTTCCCCCGGTGTATGAGCCGGAGGGGCATATTATCCCATGATGCTTCCTTCCCCCGGTGTTCCAGCCGGAGGAGCATAATATCCCATGATGCTTCCTTACCCCGGTGTTCCAGCCGGAGGGGCATTATATCCCATGATGCTTCCTTCCCTGGTGTTCCAGCCGGAGGAGCATAATATCCCATGATGCTTCCTTCCCCCGGTGAACCAGCCGGAGGGGCATAATATCCCATGATTTTTCCTTCCCCTGGTGTTCCTGCCGCAGGGGCATAATATCCCATGTTGCTTCCTTCCCCGGTGTTCCAGCCGGAAGGGCATAATATCCCATGATGCTTCCTTCCCCCGGTGTTCCAGCCGGAGGAGCATAATATCCCATGATGCTTCCTTCCCCTGGTGTTCCAGCCGGAGGAGCATAATATCCCATGATGCTTCCTTCCCCCGGTGTTCCAGCCGGAGGGGCATTATATCCCATGATGCTTCCTTCCCCCGGTGAACCAGCCGGAGGGGCATAATATCCCATGATGCTTCCTTCCCCTGGTGTTCCAGCCGGAGGAGCATAATATCCCATGATGCTTCCTTCCCCCGATGTTCCAGCCGGAGGGGCATAATATCCCATGATGCTTCCTTCCCCTGGTGTTCCAGCCGGAGGGGCATTATATCCCATGATGCTTCCTTCCCCGGGTGTTCCAGCCAGAGGGGCATTATATCCCATGATGCTTCCTTCCCCCGATGTTCCAGCCGGAAGGGCATTATATCCCATGATGCTTCCTTCCCCCGGTGTACCACCCGAGGGACTCAATATCCCATGATGCTTCTTTCCCCTGTGTACGAGCCGGAGGGGCATAATATCCCATGATGCTTCCTTCCCCTGGTGTTCCAGCCGGAGGAGCATAATATCCCATGATGCTTCCTTCCCCCGGTGTTCCAGCCGGAGGAGCATAATATCCCATGATGCTTCCTTACCCCGGTGTTCCAGCCGGAGGAGCATAATATCCCATGATGCTTCCTTCCCCCGGTGTTCCAGCCGGAGGGGCATAATATCCCATGATGCTTCCTTCCCCCGGTGTTCCAGCCGGAGGGGCATTATATCCCATGATGCTTCCTTCCCCGGGTGTTCCAGCCGGAGGGGCATAATATCCCATGATGCTTCCTTCCCCCGGTGTTTCAGCCGGAGGGGCATAATATCCCATGATGCTTCCTTCCCCCGGTGTTCCAGCCGGAGGGGCATAATATCCCATGATGCTTCCTTCCCCGGGTGTTCCAGCCGGAGGAGCATAATATCCCATGATGCTTCCTTCCCCTGGTGTTCCAGCCGGAGGGGCATAATATCCCATGATGCTTCCTTCCCCCGGTGTACGAGCTGGAGGGGCATAATATCCCATGATGCTTCCTTCCCCTGGTGTTCCAGCCGGAGGGGCATAATATCCCATGATGCTTCCTTCCCCGGTGTTCCAGTCGGAGGGGCATAATATCCCATGATGCTTCCTTCCCCCGGTGTACCAGCTGGAGGGGCATAATATCCCATGATGCTTCCTTCCCCGGGTGTTCCAGCCGGAGGGGTATTATATCCCATGATGCTTCCTTCCCCCGATGTTCCAGCTGGAGGGGCATAATATCCCATGATTTAGTTTAGTCCCAGTACGCAATGAGGGGCATTTCTGAGCTTGTAGGTGCATGGTAGCGGTAGCTTCACCGCAGTAGTTCTTGTGGGGTGCACCATTAACTTTCCAAAACCTGCCTCACGTTATCAAAAGCACAAGCACACTGTTACAAAAATGTGCCCTGGCCACCTCGTGCACTTAGCGTGCAACACTGCAGAGTAATACTCTCATCTGTGAAATAGTGCGCTGATCGTTTTATTTTATTGAGAATTTGTAAGGTGCTTTATGCAACAGAATCGTGTCTGAAAGTGCCAAACTCGTTCCCAGTTCCAAATCAAAATGCCAAACGCCAGAACACCAGAACACTCAGGCACTTCATGTGCTCAGTGGAAAGTAGGGTACTTGAAGGTTCATCACCGCCTGCTTAGACAGAGAACAGACGTGTGCAGGAAACCACAATTTTTCCCCTCAGCCAGACACCAGAGCGCCCCGGCACTTCCATCAGCTCTGACACATTTATAGCCCTAAAAGAGAATTTCTGAGCCTCTTCCTCCATCTCTCTGGGCTGGTCAGACCCAGAGTACTCCAGGAGCAGATGGAGTTAGGGGAACTAATGGAGTGTAGGGCTCACTTATGATTCAAATGCTAACCTTGTCTCTTGCACACAAGACAATCATCTCTAGAAGGCACAGAGGTAGAGGGTTGGACTCTAGGTTTCTACAGCTTCTTTGAGATCTTAAAGAGCTGTTTAACACCATTATCTGCTTTGGCAATTCTTTGCCTCATAAATGGCACTTTTATCAGATCTCTCTGGCTTCTTCCAAGCAGATTTATGAGCATCAGAATTGGTTTTCAAACAGAGACGCTCCGCTTGTCTGTTTGTTCTTTTCAATTCTTTCAATTTCGCAGAGAACCAATCATTTTAAGTGAGCTGTTCTCTCACTGTGATGGCGCCACCCGACCCAGCATTTGAATGCTGTCACTAAGGAATATGGAATATGCTTGTTGCAAAGCAGTTTCCTAGGGCACCTTAGTATGGTTCCCCAGGTAAGCTTTATTGTTGTTACTTATTAAGATGTTACAATGAACCACTGGGTCCCATCACCCAGGCTAGCTTCTTCCAACTGCCCGATCCCGGAACCTTCAGAACAGCATTCACCCCAAACATTCTCTCCAGACACTATAGAACAATCCTCCTCTCTCGCATGTTCCATTACTAGACTTGTCCATTTAGTGAAACCGGGGATAGTGATTTGTAAAGAATTCCTCATCAGCCTAATGTTTATGTTGTTGTATCAGTTGAATCAGTTGTATTTGGAATCTGCTAATATTATGATCAGACCAAATACAAGGGCCTCATAATAAGTATTGCGGAATGGGTTAACGGGTGCCGCTAATGGTGGCGGACCCGTTAAACCAATTCCGCAATATTACGAGGTTCCCTCGCGGGACCCGATGTGGATGTCTGGTTTTTTAATCGGCCCATTGTTAGCTCCCGCGCCCATTCCCATTGAGCCCTATGGGGGCTCCAATGGGAAATGGGGAAGGTCCGGGCCCGGGTTCCCAGAGGGAGGAATTACCGGGCCCTCCAAACTCGGAATCGCCCGGTAATTCCCCATTCAGGGAACCCGGACACAGTTTTGGAGGCATGGCTAGCTCCAAAGTCGTAGTGAGGCCCAAGGTTTCGTGTCCACAGGCTACTCAGTCTAGTACTTTGCCTTTTACAAATTGTGCTGCAAGTGGCTTGCTTGACAGTCTACCATATCACTACGCCAACGGTTAAAATCACCGAGAGCTGGCGTTACACTACCTAATTTGTTTAAAGGCTGTAAGAGTTGTATACGTTCCTTGTTAAAATGAGGTCTGTCCACAGGTGGCCGATTATACAAGGAGAAGATGAATGCAACTGGTACAATTTGGCTTGAGTTTCAGGTGTATAATTTCGCAACCAGCACACATTATGGGAATTGCAATGCCTCCTTTACCATTATTTCCACGCCCCCGCCTTGACTAGTCATCTGGTTTTTGAGAAAGAACTTTTTCTGGTACTGCCAGAGCCATTACGGGACCACTAGGATCTTGAAGCCAGGCTTCAGTGAAGCACATCAAGTCCAAATCATGTTCGATGATATAATCGTGTATATCAATTGCAAGGGCTCTAAGGGACCTCGTATTCAGTAGAGCAGCCTTGATAATATGCAAACCCTACCCCTTAATCATCTGGCCACGTTTATTTTGAGGCTCAGAGAATAAGTGGCTAGTCTGTTTAGTCAATGGTCGACTGATTGTGGCGTTAGGGGTTAAAGGAAGTGTTGTTAGAGTGTCAGAGTTGTAGTTGGGTATGATAAATGTACTAAGGTCATTTATTATCTGTCAACTAGGGGGACATGGAAGAACAGATGACCCAGTGTTATCATTTATGGCTGACTCTGTAGGCCCCACATTAGTGCTAATATCATGAGCAATAGGTCCTGGGTTAGCAACCGCAGAGTTAAGAGTTTCGGCTTCATTCAGGTATCTATTGACTATAGTCTCACGTGAGGCTTTCATTTATTATCCCTCTACTAGGAGAACATGGAGAAACAAGTGACCCGTTGTCTTCCACCTTCAAGAGCTTCATTACTTCCTCCCTGTGCGTGACGTGTGATGCGGCCAGCTCCTGGGCGGGTCCCAGTTCAAGAGCTTCATTGCTTCCTCCCTGTGCGTGGCGTGCGATGCGGCCAGCTCCTGGGCGGGTCCCAGTTCAAGAGCTTCATTGCTTCCTCCCTGCTCGTGGCATGTGATGCGGCCAGCTCCTGGCCGGGTCCCAGTTCAAGAGCTTCATTGCTTCCTCCCTGTGCGTGGCGTGTGATGCGGCCAGCTCCTGGGCGGGTCCCAGTTCAAGAGCTTCATTGCTTCCTCCCTGTGCGTGGCGTGCGATGCGGCCAGCTCCTGGCCGGGTCCCAGTTCAAGAGCTTCATTGCTTCCTCCCTGTGCGTGGCATGCGATGCGGCCAGCTCCTGGGCGGGTCCCAGTTCAAGAGCTTCATTGCTTCCTCCCTGTGCGTGGCGTGCGATGCGGCCAGCTCCTGGCCGGGTCCCAGTTCAAGAGCTTCATTGCTTCCTCCCTGTGCGTGGCATGCGATGCGGCCAGCTCCTGGGCGGGTCCCAGTTCAAGAGCTTCATTGCTTCCTCCCTGTGCGTGGCGTGTAATGCGGCCATCTCCTGGCCGGGTCCCAGTTCAAGAGCTTCATTGCTTCCTCCCTGTGCGTGGCATGTGATGTGGCCAGCTCCTGGGCGGGTCCCAGTTAGGAACTCCACTGCTTCCTCCATGTGCGTGTCATGCGATGCGTCCAGCTCCTGGGCGGGTCCCAGTTCAAGAATGTGCAGCAATGGTAGACCTGGCTGCTTTAGAATCTGTTTATGAAGATTGTTTGAAAAGCACATTTGAGTGATTTGTTCCCTCAGTCAGGGAATGCACACGTGGCTGCCAGGTGGTACGGCCTTGTGTAGAATGCGTCTTAGTATTCAGTGGGGTGCTGTGCAGCCTGCCGCAGCTGTAGGGCTCATAGTTGTTGTTCACCGTGTGCATGAAATCGTTTGTGAGAGCACTACCAGCCTCATCATATCGACTATTGCCCTTCGGCAGCGTCTTAAACAACTTATGTATATCCTAACCTAATGTTTAAAATAACCTAATCCTAATGTTTTATTGGTTTGATTCATGTTTTGTAAATTGCTTCTACTGTTATAAATTGTTATGTATCTTGTTTTTGTAATGTGAAGCGGTTTGGATTAAAGCGCTATATAAACACAATAAATACAAATACAAATACATCACAGCACAGACTTCTGTGCATCAGCAGTCATCCCTATTGCCTCGAAAAACACTTCCAGTCTTTCCGTCCATAACACCAGTGTTAGGCAGAATCCCGTGCAGTTCCCTTAGGGAGCACTACACCCGATTAAGACTACAGGTGAGAGCAATAACTCCCCTTTGGTATCAGTCTGTAGCACAAAGATTTAGTTGGTAGCTGTGGCTGAGCAGTCAGACTTATCTCAAGAGGGAGATGAGCAGTATTCAGGGTTTACACAATAGTGCTACAGTACTATGGCACAAGGAAACACTGACCAAAGCTTTGTATTAAAAAGTAGATATATATTTATTTTATACACTTCTAATAAAACACACTTATCACAGTCATCAAGCAAGTTAAATTAATTCAAAGGAAAATATACACACTCCCTATATAAATTGTACACCAAGTGGACCAGAGTGAAAACTGAGCAAAACGGCCCAGTGAAAACTACACACAAGGGATATTCTAACAATTTCTCACAAGGGAGGGAAAGCACAAGTTATTCAGAAATAGCTTCTTATACACCCTAGCAACACTTCCCAGTAGCTTGTGACCCAGTTAGAGCAAGACAGTGCATCAGTATAAGCAGGACTTAAATGAAAACTGAGCAAAATGGCATTTCACAAGATTAGACGGTGGGAAGGAAGAGTAGTTATAAGAGAGGGGTGCACCACACAGTTCGAATGGAGAATCAATCTCGAGAAGGCAGATTTACCAAATGTGACCAGAGTCAGTAGGCCTGTCCCAGAGTCAGTGGTACACGGCAAGGGCCCAGGAGCAAAATGTTCTTGTAGCTGCAGTCAAGTCTTTGGTTAACGATATTGAAAAGGTGGATTCAGAGGGCGAAAGACAATGTTAAGAGAGGGGGGCGGCCAACCCAACAGGTAGGTAAAGGATTTAAAACACCTTTAGTGCTACAGCGAAGAAAGGGCCGCCTGGCGGAACAATGTACCTTAATATGAAGATGTGGCTCCTGTGGTGGCGGTTGTTCGTGGTAGTTCCTGCAGTTCGAGGGGTCCAGCAGAGGAAGAGAGGCTCTCGTCGTGGAGGAAGGTTTGAGTTACTGCACTACCCAGGGATGAAACCAGCCGCAGTGCTGCCCGACAAATAAAAGGTACACTCCTTTAAATCGCAGTCCGTGTGGACTGGTGCCTGGCTATCCGGCCACCGAGTACTGGGTACTGGCGATTCGACCAAGGCAGGTCCAGGAAGGCAATTGGCAAACTGGTTGGCCCCAACAGCTCAAGGGAAGAAGGCTCTTGCAGGTGAAGATCTTCTCTTGTCGTGTGGAGAAAAGTGGTGAGACGCTGCAGCAGGGCTTCACTTGTGGTTCAGTCGTTGCAGATGTCTTTGGCTTCTCTCCTCTTCAGCTTCTTAGTCCCAGTGGCAACATCTTGCCCTTCCAGTCCTCAGGACCCTGCTTTTATGCAGAAAGATTCCCATTCATACAGCCTAGCTGTCAATCACACAGTAGAGTGGTCATCTTGGCGGGAGACCCTCCAGCCTATCAGGATAGAGTGCGACATGGGTTGCTGAGGCAACCCTGTCCAGGGGTCCTACTCCCCCTCCCGCACAACGGACCCACCCCAGACTCAATGCCGCCGGGAGGAGGGCTTCTGGGCAGAAGCCGCAAAACGGACAAACAAAGGATCCCCGACCTGGGTTAGGATTGTAGAGAAAGACACGAGAAAGAAGTTATATTAAAGTTCTGGCAAATAAAACCTACCGGAGCAAAGTTAATATTAAAATGCACCAGCGGTATGTTAGAGGCTGTCAGAAAAAGGGGTAGCCTTGAACAATGGGAAAATCCCATAGAGAAATATTCGCGGTCGAATATTTATGGTAGTAACCACTGCCACCAGCCATAAACTAGAGAGAGGGACTTTAAGGTACCCCCTTGAAAATGAACATAGGGGAAAAACTATTAACCCCTTCCAGTACTTCCATAGTAAGATAGGTTGAACTGGTTTAGTTCATTACAATTGACTAGTAAAGTCAATGGGGACTTTACATGCCCTGGGAGACAGTAGTCAGTCCCAGGGTATGGAGTCTATGTTTTGGGGTCGCTATGACACCCCTGTGTCACTGCACGGAGGGTGCTGTGTAACACATGTGAATAAAGATGGTTCCTATGGGTGAGAGAAAATCCCATAGGCATTAAACACAAAAATAGCCCAGGACACACATAGCAAAAATGCCTAAGAGTGGGAAAAAGAGTCTCACTCTTAGCAGGTAAAAAGAAACAAACCCTTCAAATCCAGCAAAGCTGCTGGGGGACTCTATAGGTAAGGGAAATTAGCCATTGTATGAGAATTCTCCCTAACACACCTATTTAGGGCCTAGAGAGGCAAGAGACCCGTAAATGTCAAACTCCGGAAGAGGGTGTCACAAACCTAACATAACTGACACTTTCAGGTCAGAAACGGAAGGTGTAAGGACGGGAAGGGGGTTATCTGTACTTCTGCCATCTATATGGTAGGGACAGAGGTACAGAGCAACCCAGCCAAGGTTCTCTATATGGTAGCTTGGACGAGCAACCAAGGCTTAAGCTCTCAGGAGGTGATTGTTAGGCAGAATCATATGGAGTACCATTTGGGAACACCACACACAATTAAGACTGCAAGTGTAAGTACATATTCACCTTTGGTACAAGCCTGTACTACACAGTAAAGTGGTAGCGATGGCTGAGCAGCCAGACCTATCTCAAGAGTAAAGTGAGTAGTATCAGAAGTTACACAAAGGACAGCAATTGACTAGGGTTCAAGCAAACACTGAATCAAGGTTTCTGAGTAAAAGAATATACATTTATTTACACTATAAGTTATAAAACAGTTCACTAAGTAAAGCAGCAGAAAAATCACAATCTTAATATACTACACACCACCAAATCAATTCTGGACAAGTTAAGCTCAAAATGAAGTGTGAGCAAAATGGCACTCCAGCAATTTAAAAAGGGAGGGAAAGACACGTTTATTCACAATCAAGCAGCACCAACAAGTAAGTAGGCAGGGCAATCTAGAAAAGGCTTAATACAGGGGCGTGGCTTGGAGCGCCAACGATGAGGCTGCTCCCTTGAAGCCTTCAGTGGGAGGCCTGCTGTCAAGCCGAAAATATGCAGTTCCTGGGTGCCTATTGAGCTGCTGACTTGACCCACTGCAATGGGAACTGCCCCAGCAACACTAACTCGGAGATGGGCTCTTGTGCTAACTCCGTTATGCCCGAATCCAGACGGGGCTCTTCCGCGCCCGGCAGAGCTCAGCGATCCAAAATGGCAGGCACGCTCTGTGAGTGAGATCGTAGGTGCGCCGAGCTGTGGACTCAGGCAGCAAACTCCCTGGGCCTGGAGAGCGGCCTGGACCCCTGTGACAGCGGCCCACTAAGAACAGAGGGCTGGGTGGCGGCCGCCTCCGCTCCGCGGATCTCTGCGAGAAGACTGGAGGACCCTGCGTCAGGCGCAACTAACAGCTGGTGCCACCTGTGGGGAGCACAACCTGGCAGGGGTGGCGGGCCGAGTGGCAGGCACCCACGCTCCCACAGCGCAGCATGAACAAACCTTGGTGCCCTGCATGACGGGCGGCTGGGGCTTGCGGCTCCCTCCGGAGACTGAGCAGGTGGCCTGGTTTGGCTCCCTGGATGACACGGGGGCCCTGTGAGGCCTCGCGCCCTGCAGCTGAAAGACAGAGCGGGGCTGCCACAGAAGTTCCAGGCTTTCCCCCGCTTGGAGGAATAACATTCCCTGCAGGTTCTCCCGCAGCTGCGGGATCCCGGGGTGGGACTCCGGCTCCCAAACGTGACAGGCCCTCAGGGGGCTCTCTGATCGCGTCCCAAGGAGGCGCGGGGGGCCCTCGTGGGGCGCCACTCTCTCTGGGGGAGGGGCTCCACGCGGATGGCAGTGTCCTGACGGTGCAGAGGGGACGCGGCTTGGCGGGCCGCTGCCACATCTGGCCTGGCCCCCCCACGAAAATTGGAACCCGCAGCTGTTCCGTAACAGAGGCGAGTGGACCTGGCAGGCAGCAAAACACACCATTCATCCCCCTTGCCTGAGGCAGTCCGTCCGGGCTTCCATAGGGTCTCTATAGCTGCAGGGTGATCATCAGGGCCAGCGGCTCTCTTCCCGGCCCGGACAGAACCTGGGCCTAACTCCCTCCTGCATACTTCTAGGATGGCGTGAATACCTCAGACTCACTTCCTGGGGCGCCCCGGCCCATATCCCCGCTCAGTTTCTCGCCCCCAACCTAAGGATCGAGGGAGACTATTATATCTCTCTCTTCACCGAAGGAACTATAACCTCCCTCTTTTCCTTGCCTGACAGCAGGAGGCCATAATCTACCTAAATATCGGTGCTGTCTGGGCTGGTCTTTTGTCTTCGGGGTCTCCACCCCAACGAATTACAGGACTGTTGTGCCCCGGCCTCGGCCAGCGCTCTCTGGACTGGACCCAAACAGAAATCTTCAGCACCTCCCCCCCCCACGAACCGGCATTATGGCCAAACAAGTGAAAGCCGGCAAGAATTCGGACATTGCCACCATGTTTACGACGTCGGACAGAGGAAGAAAACCCGACCCCGCCAAGCTTACCCCACAGAAGCTCCAGGAGGAGGGAGAGACCCTTGCCACCAGGGGAGACTTGCTAGCCTTCATGGCAGATATTAAGGCTGAATTTAGGTCCTGTATGACAGAACTCATCACCAAATTAGAACATACTGATCAAAGGGTGACGGAGGTGGAGCAGAGGCTGGGGGAGATTGAGGACCGCTCTCCAGACCAGACAACCACACTGGGATAAATCCAACACTCAATCAGAGCCCTTCAAGATAAGTGCGAAATCCTTGAATTTAAGCAGGAGGATCTCGAAAACAGGGCCCGCCGCAATAACCTCCGGATCCGCGGGATCCTGTCTTCTGTCCTAGAAAAAAACCTGCCGGAATATGTGGGGGACTTTTTCCAGTCCCTGCTCCCGCAACTGGACAAACCCCAACTGCTGCTGGATCTCACCCAGTGACTGCGCCCACGTTGGGGAGTGGACTCGGATCTCCCCCCAGATGTCATCACCAGGGTCCATTTCTTCACCACAAAAGAGGCCATTTCAGCCATTAGCCGCTCTCGAGATGAGCTCTCCTTTTAGGGCTCGCCTCTCCAGATCTATCAAGACCTTTCGCTTCTTACTCTCCAGAAGAGAAAAGAACTCTGGCCCCTGGCCCTCATCCTCCAAGAACTCCAGGTGCGGTACAGATGGCTATTTCCAACGGCCCTACAGTTTTCATATAATGGCACGCTACGGAGAATTAGCCATCTTGAAGATGCCAGTAAAATCATGCATCCATCCTCACCCAAGGAGACTGTTTCAACGAGGCGGCAGGAGAGTTGGGGGCCGCTCCCTCCCCGAAACCCAGGCGGTCCTCGTGGTCTAGGGCATCATGGAACAACAGGAGGAGATAGACAGGGGTGGGGCCGCACTACATGGACCTCCGCCTCATATACTAACTAGGCGCCCAGCTCTCTCCTGCAGCGAACCGTCATCTCTGACTCAGCTTCACCCACGGCTCATGCCCATTCCAAGATATGTTCCATCTCTGTGTCCTTGGAATTCCGTATTACTTTCATTGACCTGATTGGCCAGGGGTTCGGCCGCACTCACAATGTCGACCACCCCGCTAGTTAAAGTTATGGCTTCCCGTTGGGGGCCACGTGTTAAAACCCCAAGAGCAGCATGACACACATCTAACCCTCACCCGTGATGGCGGCTAGTCTGCTCTCCTCCGACCCTCTGCCCCCAGATACCAGGGCGGGTGGAACTTTAGCCCAGGAACACCAGAACCTACAACTTCTCTCGCTCAACGTCAATGGGCTGAATTCCCCCACCAAACGCAAGTTGATTTTGCAAAAACTTCAGGATGAAGAGGCAGGGGTGGCTATGCTCCAAGAAACTCACCTTCTTCCGGCAGACTTCGGGCGACTCCGCTCCCGACTATATCCACTTCAGTTCTTCGCCTCGGGAGGCTCTAAGAAGGGGGGCACTGCGATCCTCTTTAGGAAAGACCTAAATCCCCAGGTCCTGGACTCGAAAACATGCCCGGAGGGCCGGTTTGTAGCAGTTAAATGCCTTTTACTGGGAGACCTGTATACCTTTGTCTCAGTATACGCCCCCAATTCGGGGCAAGCAATATTTTACGACTCACTGGGTGCCTCCCTCTCGGGCTTTATGGAAGGCCAGACGATAATTGGGGGGGGGGTTTCAACGGAGTACCAGACCCCACCAGAGACAAATCCCACCACCCACCCGTGGAGATTTTACGCAGGCACTCAGCCTCTTACGCCTATTCAGAACCCTGGAGGTAGTGGACTCATGACGGGTGCTCCACCCCTCCAAGAAGGATTATTCCTTTTACTCTTATGTTCATCAAACCTTCTCAAGGATTGACCTCCTCTTAACCTCCCCTCAAACTCTCCCCTACGCCAACGAGGTAACCATTAGCCCAAGGATCCTATCCGACCATGCCCAAATAATCATGGTGCTCCGAACCTACGACCCCAAAGCCAACTCCCCACGCAGATGGTCTCTTTATGACCCAATTCTCAATGACATGTCAATAAGGGACAAGATTGCAACCACGATTAAGAACTTTCTTGAAGAAAATCCGGTTATAGACACTTCCCCCGCAAACAATTGGGATGCTATGAAGGCGGTGATCAGGGGTACGCTGATTGCACAAGGGGTGGCCTTTCACTGTAATAGGCGACAATCCTGGCTGGCCCTTGAGGAGGAGCTTCGAACAGCGGAGGAAACTCATAAGGAAAAAGGCTGGTCCCCTAGGACACAACGGGCCATCCCTACAGCCAGAAAGAAGCTAGAGGCCCACTACGCCGAGCATACCGCGCAACTAATGGCCAAGACCAGGCAATTCTATTATGCTAAGAACAACAAGGCAAACAAGCTACTGGTAGCCAAGCTGGCCAAAGCAAGACGTACCAATACCATCACTGGGTTGCGCGATCCACAGGGAGTGATCCAATATGCAGAGTCGAAGAAACAACAGCTGGCAGTGGACCCCCTAACCCAAGTGATGACCGCACCTCCACGGGATCAGTCTAAACAGGAGGAATACCTGCGAGGAGCAGCCTTGCCGCGCCTGCCTGACCCAGTGAGAGAGAGCCTGGAGACGCCGATCACTGACGAGGAGGTTGAAGAAGCCATCAAATCTCTTAAAGCTCGGGCCCCGGGCCCGGATGGGTTCTCCTAAAGATTCTATAAAATATTCAAACCCCAGCTGATCCCCCCCTTTGGTGACACTCTTCAATTCCTTTAGAGAAACAGGGTCGGTGACACCATCAATGCAGGATTCTACCACGATCCTTCTACCCAAGCCACGGAAAGACCCGAGAGACCCAGCCTCATATAGGCCAATTGCCCTGCTGAACATAGACGCTAACCTATATACCAAGATCCTCGCTAATCGTCTATCTCGCATACTCCCTGACATAATTCACCCCGATCAAACAGGCTTCATTTTGAATAGAGCGGCAGGAGACAATATTTGTAGAACCCTGAACCTGGTGGACCTCGCCTCCCGAAACTCCCAGGGCCTTGCACTAATGGCCTTAGACGCTATTAAAGCATTTGACAGGGTGGATTGGTCGTTCATGAGACTCACCTTGGGGGCCTTTGGTTTTGGCCCGACGTTTCAGACAACGGTACTGGCCAATTACAAAACCCCAAAAACCTTCCTGAGGATCAACGGGTCCCTATCAACCCCGATCCCCTTGACCTGTGGGACAAGACAAGGCTGCCCGCTGTCGCCCTTACTCTTTGCGCTAACTATGGAACCCTTTGCCCAGCACAAAATTGCACTTGCTGACAATGTTTTGCTTATGCTCTCAGAGGCCAGCTCTTCACTAAAGCACGCCCTGGCAGAAATAGCTAGCTATGGGGAGGTCACTGGCTTCGCTGTCAACTTCTCCAAATCAGTAGCCTTGGGCATTGGCCTCCCTCGGGAGGAACGGGAGACGCTAACCAGAATGTGCCCAATCACATGGAAGAGACAGACCATCCCTTACCTGGGAGTTCAAATTACGGCGAACCCAAAAGACACATACCAGGCCAACTTCCCTAGACTGTTTCGGGAACTGGAAGGGGATCTGAAGCGCTGGACAACACTGGAAATTTCATTGATGGGACGCATAACAGCCTGCAAAATGAACTTGCTCCCGAGATTCCTCTATGCCTGCTCCTCCCTCTCAGTGGCCATCCCAGCACCAGCCCTTCAAGACTTGCAGAGGAGAATGCTGAAGTTTATCTGGAGGGGCAAAAAGGCCAGATTCCCCTATAAAACATTGATAGGCAGCTCTAGGCTGGGTGAGTTGGGGTTCCCCAATCTACATGCATAGGGCGGCAGCGCAACTGACACACATCTGCGCTTGGCAGACAATCACGGACCGCCCCAGATGGGTGGAACTGGAAAAAGCACAACTCCCGCTCCCCCTGCGGTTTCTCCCACATATTCCGCCCCACCTCAGAGAGTGCTGGAAGAGACTCCTGCTGATGACCAAACACACTCTGAACTCCTGGGACTGGGCTCTGAAACAAAAGGGAATCCAGAGAGGATTAAGCCCCCTATCACAACCCAACCCTTTTGCCCGGGGAGAATCCCTGTAACTTACAGAACTGGATAGATGGAGGGCTCGAGACCCTGGAACAGCTATATGCCGGGAACCTGCCCCACACATTTGAACAATGCAAGGAGGTGTTCCAACTCTAGGAAAGAGACAGATTTACATATATCCAGCTGCGTCATTGCTGCTCGCATCCCCAAACCGTCCAGGCGGCCATGCGCCCTCTTACTCCCCTCCAACTAACGCTCAAGGACCTTCCATTCCGAGGCAGGATTTCAACCCTATATAGACGTTTCGTGGGAGACTTCCTAACTTCAAAAACTGGATGTATGGCACAATGGGAGGCCGACCTGGGATACCCGATTGACGACCAGACCTGGGTGGATATTTGGACTCGTGCCCACTCCTCGTCCGTGTCACCAACAAGGAATGTGCATACAAGATCATGTTGCGTTGGTACTGCCCCCCCACCCTCCTCAGGCGTCGCCATATGAACCCCCGGGTGCACTATACCTGCTGGAGAGGGTATGCCCAACCGGGCTCCTTCTTCCATATGTGGTGGACATGTCCAAAGATCCAGCAATTTTGGAAACGGTGCTTGTCGACTGTTGAACTGATCACCGGGACTGCCCTCCCGCTGGGGCCCAAATCCATCCTGCTGGGGGTCCCGATTGTTAGGGAGAATTCTCTTCTATGGCTAATTTCTCTTACTTATAGAGTCCTCCAGCATCTTTGCCGGATTTGAAGGGTTTCTTTTTTTCTCCTGCTAAGAGACCCTTTTTCCCCACTCTTAGACAGATTGCTAGTGTTTGTTTTAGGCTATCTTGTGTGCTTATGGTCTGTGGGTTTTTTTTCACCCTCATAGGAATCATCTTTTTACATGTGTGGTACACAGCACCCTCTGTGCCATACCACAGGGGTGTCGTAGCGACCCCCAAACATAGGCTCCATACCCTAGGACTGACTACTGTCTCCCAGGGCATGTAAAGTCCCCATTCACTTCACTAGTCAATTCTTATGAACAAAACCAGTACAACCCATCTTACTATGGAGGTACTGGGAAGGATTAATAGTTTTTCCCTAGTGTTCATTTTCGAGGGAGTACCGTACAGTCCCTCTCTCAAAAGTTTCTGGCTGGTGGCAGTGGTTACTACCATAAATATTCGACCGCAAATATTTCCCTATGGGATTTTCCCATTGTTCGAGGCTACCACTTTTACTGACAGCCTCTAACATACTGCCGGTTTATTTTAATATTAACTTTACTCCGGTAGGTTTTTATTGCCAGAACTTTGATTTAATTTCTTTCTCGTGTCTTTCTCTATAGTGCTAACCCAGGTCGGGGATCCTTTGTTCGTCCTTTTGGCGGGCTTCTGCACAGAAGCCCTCCACTCGGTGCCACTGAGTCTGGGGCAGACAGGATGTGTGGGAGGGGGAATAGGCACCCTGGACAGGGTTGCCTACCCAACCCAAGTCGCACTCTGCCCTGATAGGCTGGGGGGTTCTCCCACCAGGAAAGCCACCCCATTGTGTGAGTGACAGCTAGGCTGTATGAATGGGGGTCTTGCTGCATAAAAGCAGGGTCCTGAGGACTGGAGGACAAGACGTCGCCACTGGAACTAAGAAGTCGAAGACGAGAGAAGCCAAAGACATCTGCAACGACTGAACCACCGGTGAAGCCCTGCTGCAGATCCTCACCACTTTTCTCCAACGACTCGAGAAGATCGTCACCTGCAAGAGTCCTCTTCCCTTGAGCTGGTGGGGCCAACCGGTTCGCCAATCGCCTTCCAGGACCTGCCTTGGTCAAATCGCCAGTGCCAAGCACTAGGAGACCGGATAGCCAGGCACCTGTCCACCCAGACCGCGATTTAAAGGAGCGTACCTTTTATTCATTTTGGCAGCACCGCGGCTGGTTTCATCCCTGGGCAGTGCAGTAACTCGAACCTTCCTCCACAACGAGAATCTCTCTTCCTCTGCTGGATCTCCCAAACTGCAGGAACTGCCAGGAACTACTGCCACCACAGGAGCCTCTTCCACTTTTAAGGTACATTGTTCCGCCAGGCCTCCCTTTTCGTTGGGTACTGCTAAAGGTGTTTTAAATCCTTTACTTACCTACTGGGTTGGCCGCCGTATCATCTAACTTTGTCTTTCACCTTATGCAACCGCCTTTTCGAATTGTTAAACAAAGACTTGACTGCAGCGACTAGAACTTTTTGCTCCTGGGCACTTTGCCCTGCACCACTGACTCTGGCACAGGCCTATTGACTCTGGCTAAATCTGTTACAACTGCCTTCTCTAGATTTCTTCTCACCTAGAAATGTGTTGGTGCACCTTGCTCTTATAACCACCTTTTCCTTCCCTCTTTTTAAACTAGTGAAGTGCCATTTTCTCGGTTTTCACCTCAGTATTGTACATGCTAAAGTACTGTCTTGCCTAACTTGTTCACAATCTTCTTGGGAAGTGTTGCTGGTGTGTTAAAGAGAATAACCCTGTATAACTTGTCCTTTCCCTCACTTTTGAGAAATTGTTAGAGTGCCATTTCTGCTTGGTTTTCACTGTGCCGTTTTGCTCAGTTTTCACTCTGGCTCAAACTTGTCTACAATTTAAATAGGGAGTTGTGTATACTTTTCTTGACTGATTTAATTTGCATTTATAATAGTGATTTGTGTGTGAACATCAGAGTGTGTAAAATAAATATATATATTCTTTTTGATACAAAGCTTTGGTCAGTGTTTCCTTGTTCCATAGTGCTGTAGTCCTATTGTGTAAACCCTGAATACTGCTCATCTCCCTCTGGAGATAGGTCTGACTGCTCAGCCACAGCTACCAACTAAATCTTTGTGCTACAGACTGATACCAAAGGGGATTTATTGCTCATACCTGCAGTCTTAATCTTCTATAGTGCTCCCTAAGGGAACTGCACAGGATTCTGCCTAACACCGATCCCCGGGGTCTACCCACGCTCCGGGAACAGAGCGAAACTGCTAACCCAATGTCTCCTAGCAGGTAAAACTGTGCTCGCCCGCTTCTGGAAATCCTTGGGCGGCCGTTGTATGGCTCAGTCGTGGAGGAAGCTGTGGGACATATTGATTGCGGAAAAGGTAACCACAGCAAGGCAAGGAATCCTTCACTGCTTTCAGAACATCTGGGCTCCAGTACTGGAGTATGATCAGCGATTCCCCGCTCTGACCTATAAGCCCATCAATACTTGGTGGGCCCTGAAGGATCAAGAGGACTCCTGAGGGGGAAGCAGAGCGGGCGGGCCCGCGGTGCGGGGGACCCGAGGGGAGGGGGCCTAGGACCAGGGGAGAGGGTGCGAGTTAAAGGGGATTGTCGGAAAAATGTAAGATATGTTTTGCTACGCTGTATGTTATTCGTCCTGCCTTGGTTTAAAATAAACTTGTTTTAAAATAAAAAAGGCTTACTACAATGAGGATTCAAATCAATAGGCCTGGGCCAATGTTAATGGTTCAGAGTCTTTGTAGAGGACCACACAGTTCAGAGTAGTTCGCGGTTAAGTCTTTACCAAGAGTTCGAAACGAAGTTGGTCGGAAGAAAGGTTACTTAAAAGAGTAGAGAAGGACAAGCCCTCGGATTGGCGAAAGATTTAAAACACTTTCACTGCGGTCGGACGAAACATACAACCGGATTTGAACAGTACCTTAGAAGAAGAAGAATGCTGTAGCTGAGGTAGAAGTTCCTGGCAGGTCCCGCAGGCTCATGGTTCCTGAAGCGACTGTCGGACTGACACGAAGGAGGAAGACTGGAGGGTCTTGCACTGCCCAGGGAAGAAACCAGCAGCAGAGCAAAGCAACAAATAAAAGGCACGCTCCTTAAAACCCAAACAGGGTCCGGTCCTCCTGGCTATCCGGTTCACTGCAGCGATGCACAGCAAATTCGACCAGGGGAGGGAGGCCTTGCTTGGTGTTTGGCGAACTGGTTGGTCCCACCAGCTCAAGGGAAGAAGATTCCTTGCAGATTTTCTCTGTCGTCGAAGTTTAAGAGATTCGGATCTGGAGCAGGGCCTCATCGGGAGGTTCAGTAGTTGCAGCAGTCCTCTTCCTTCAGTTCTCTCGATCCAGTGGCGACTCTGCCTTCCAAGTCCCAGAGACCTGCTTTTTATGCAGTTTTCCCCCATTCACACAGCCTGGCTGTCAATCACACAGCAGGGTGGCTGTCCTGGCAGGACAGTCACCTAGCCAATCAAACAAGAGTGTGACTTGGGTCTCCAGGGAGACCCTGTGCAGGGGGCATAAAACCCCTCCCTCACATTCTGTCTATCTAAACTCTCAGGCACCTAAGGAAGGCTTCTGTGCAGAAGCCCGCCAAAGGACGGCGAACAAAGGAACCAAACCTGGTTTGGTGCGCAGAGTAAAACACGAGTACTGGAAAGGGTTAACTATTAACCCTTTCCAGTACTCTATGTAAGATAGTTTGTACGGGGTCTGTGAATTTAAATAGACTAATAAAGTCAATGGCAACTTTACATGTTCTGGGAGTCAGCAGTCATTCCCAGAAAATGGAGTTTAAAGTGGGAAGTCTGAAAAAGACACCCCTGTGTCACTGCACTAAAGGTGCTGTGGGACACCCAGTAAAAAGATGATGCCTATGGAGTAGGAGAGACTCCACAGTCTATAAACAAAAAAATGTTAAAATGTTAAACACACACAGCAAACACATGGTAGAGTGGGAAATAAGGCTCACACTCTTACCAGCTGAAAACAATAAATCCTAGAAATCCAGCAAAGCTGCTGAGGGACTCAGTAAGTAAGGGAAATTGGCCATTCTGGAGAATTCTTCCTAACAGTGATGCAGTCAGGTTCTTAAGTACAGTATTTCTGCAAGCCCCCACAAAGGAATGTCCACACACTATGGGCCTCATTCTGAGTCGGGCGGTCCGGTAAACAAGTAGTGCAGGTATCCGAGGGTTCCGCCACTTTACCAGACCGCCCGACTACGGGAGTGCCGGTGGGGCACCTGGGTTACCTCCAGCTAAATGCTGAAGGTAAGCCAGGCGCACTACCGGCCCAAAAAAGCCCTTGTTACGACAGCAAATCCCCTCATGGAGTCCTGGGTGCCGGTAAAGGTAAGTACCACTGCTGACACTGTGGCGGTTCTACCGCCAGGATATCGGCATACTCGGAATGAGCCCCTATGTTAGGTGATCCCCGTCTTGTGGCCAATGCTGGATTTGACTTTTATGCACTTCATTCATTCACGGTGCGTCACCCTCTCTCAACTCTCATGCTGGACCTCCTTTGCATTTTGTACTCATGGTGGCCCTGAATCATGCTGTTCCCATCTTCATCTTGTATCCTGCCTTGCAACATTATGTGTTACTACTGACTTCCGCAATTGTATTCGCTCTCCCCTCTTGCTTCTCCCCTCTTTTTGACTGCTTACTCTCTGTACACTCCTCCTCTCCCTTTCTCCTTTCTCCTTTTTCCTATCTCCTCCCTCCTCCCCTTACTTTCTTCTATGCACTTACTATCAGAATTGTCCCTGGACCTAGTATGATAGCAACCTCGTCTGTCTCCTCCCCCCTCCTCTTACTTGTTCCTCCCCTCCCCCTCCAGCACTATCTCAAATGTCGTCAGGCCTAGTACGATAGTTGCTTGTTTTGTTCCTCCCCTCCCTTACCTTTTGTTTTTCTCCGGCTCTACCAGAAATGTTGTCAGGCCTAGTACGGTAGTCGCCTGTCTGTTTCCATTTCCTTCCCACTCTCCCCCTCCCTTCCTTATCTATGTCTTAGCTGTCATCAGGCCTAGTACGGTAGTCGCCTGTCTGTTTCCATTTCCTTCCCACTCTCCCCCTTCCTTCCTTATCTATGTCTTAGCTCTTGCACTATCTGAAATGTCGTCAGGCCGAGTACGATAGTTAATTTCACATCCTTACTGTTCATGGCCTGTAAGAATGTTATTGTATTTTCCCTTGTTCCCTCCCTTGCCTTGAAGCGCTTTGAAACACACTGTCTATAGGCACTATATAAATAAACTATCATATCATAACACAGCTTCTTTATATAAAATAAGGTTTATTAAAATATATCCATATAAATAATAACACTTTGAACTCGGGCAGTTCTATTCAAAGGTGTTCTCATCAGCAGCAGAGCCACGAGGAGCCTGTGAGTCTTGCCAAATATGGGGAGGCTGAGAGATGAGTATCGATCAGTATATCACAGCCAATGAAGGGTTACACAAGCTTTCCCGAGTTGCTCAGAGAATTACGTTGTAGCCCAATGCATATGTTCTCGAAAGAATTATTATTGTCAATCATGGGTGAAAATGTCATTGCGGCTCGGGATGAAGGAGAAGACGTTTCCACAATCTTATTTTATGCTGATACAGACATAGCCACATTGAGAAAATCAGTGATGGCAGGTTGAGTGCTCCGGCCCTTTTCAGATCTATCTTTTTACCAGGCACTGATGCTGTCTTCTGGACTCCTTAGCCTTTTTGCCGCACGAGAGGCACTACGCAAGCCGTACCTATCGTAGCTGTTTAACCGATGCAAGGGTTTATTAGTTACTCACCAAGCATGAGTCCGCAGCACCCGGCCGCCGCTTAGCAGAGAGCCCAAGATACCCTATTCAGGGCGTCTCCTCTTGGCTTGCACAGAACACAGGCACGGTTACAGCGTCCAGCGGGTCGGTGTGTCAGCACTCAGCAGACACTCGGGCCAGTGCGTGCAGATGCCAGCAGTTATACTGCTTCCTGTGCCGTTAGGCGAGCCCAATTCAACTTCACCAATGGGATGAATGGAAATCAGAGCTTGGCCAATAAGACAGCAGTCTTGAGCCGGATATTCAAGTACCATATTATTGAGTATGTCGCTGTCAGAGGGGTTGAAGGCTTGAGTTAAGAATCGAGCAGCCTCTCATGTCAGCATGCAACAGGCACTCAAGCACTTGGTTGCTTTCATCGTGATGTTGGCCCTTTACATGGTGTAAGGAACTCATGGTGACAACAGTAAAGTCAGACACAAGTGATCACAGTTCAAGGGTGTTTATTAAACTGTATGCAGGTAGGAAAAACATTTAATCTAAACCTGAATCTAAGATGGGAGCAAGCCTCGACCATCAAATGAAAATAAGGCAGTCCTTGTGACGTTGGGTCAAATAAAAAGGGCCTATACTAAGAAACCTATTGCCAAACCATATAACTAATGCAAAAGGGGTATCGGATGGTTTTCAAGAAAAAGAAAGAAGTGTTCTCAAATAATATGTCAGAATGCAGTATCTTGGGTCTCCCGTCCCAATGTTTTGAGCACGGGGAAAGCTGGGATTTTGGAGAACAGCACCCACTCGAACTTTCCTAGTACGAGTTGACAGTTCTGTTCCAGTCTATCTTGTTTCTCTGGAAAGGCTCTTGTCTTCAAGGGCCTGACGTTTTCAAATAATCAAAACTTTCCGTTAACAAAATGAAAGTTTGTTTTCACAGTTCACATTGGGTGATGGTTTCACCCCTGGGTGTCCCTCTTCCGGGCACTGACCCTACAACAGTCCTATCGATATCAAGGCCTTTTGTAGCTGAGTCTCCTGGTTACGAGGGCATGATGGGCTCACAAAAACAATTCACACACACAAAGTTCTCTTATATATGTCTCTAAGGTGATGACTTCACCCCTGTGCCCCCCTCTTCTGGGCGCTGACCCTGCACGTATCTTATTCCACAATATTAGTTATTTTCTTACTGAACTTTTGGTGATAGCTTCACTCCTGGATCTCCCTCGGTCAGGCTTGGACCCCTCTCAAATATTAATATCTTTTAAAACAGTTCCAGTGGACATCCCTCGACCGAGTTCACTTTAGTCAACACACTGCTTCTTGGGACTTTAAACTTGCCCCCGTTTTGTCTGCATCTCTCAGTCGGGTTCACTCTTGCTAACTTCAGATTCACTTTACTTTCAGGTGTAGCGGGATTCATGTCCCTTACTTTCTCTCTCTAAATGCGGGATTCACTTCCCTTGCTTGCTTTCTCTCAATGCAGGATTCACTTCCCTTACCTTAACACAGTTTGTAGATCAAAGTCTTTCGATAGTACAGGGTTTTTGCTAGACCTCCTCTGTGACCACTTTGACCTCTTTTGGTGGCTCTCCTACGGCCTTCTGATACTTGTAGCTTTCTCTCAGATGGGGATCGACCAGAGTCTCTCGTGCAGCGGCCATGTGGTGTCAGTTTCCCTCTGTAGCTGGTCTCCCCTTAACACTTTTCACAGTTTATTGAACTTGGTTCAAACTTTCCACGCTTCTCAACGTAGCCTGGCTCTTATCGGATTCTCCCCTCGACTCACCGTCTGTGATGAACCACTGGGCCGTAGGCTTCCCTGGAGTCAAGGCTAGTACCACAGTTGCCGGAGCTTCCCTCACTCCTGCTTTTCAGCATAGGCTTTCCCTGTGTACTGTTGGCATCTGCTGCATGACACTTGTGCTATTATTCACGGTTGTATGTCCTCTTCCACAAAGGTTCTGCAAGCCTGGTTCTGCAAGGGCTTCCGATGTGTGGTAATAAAACAGTTTTATTACAAGTCTGTTGTTTTCAACATCAGGGAAAAGGGTTCCATGTGTTAATATCCCCGCAAACATATCGCCATACAGAAATATTGCCATATTTTTGCAGGAATATTAAGGCATGGAACCTGTGAGGGACACGCCCACAACCCCTATATTATTTTAAAAGGAGCGGGGAATACCCCCACAACCCCTGCTCCAAAAAACCCCAAATATTATCCCCACTAAAATTATCACCTATGGCCGTTCCTGATGACCATATATACAGTGATATTTTTGGTGGGTATAATATTACCTGATACCGGGAAAAGTGTGGGTATCGAAAAAAGTATTCTTTGTATTAGAAAGGGGAGGGGGGTGGAATGTCAGAGTATCCTGTGGGACTTAATAGGGAAGCTTTGTGAAATGGACGGGAATCACCGGGATGGAGAACAGAACACAAGGGATTGTGGGAACTGTAGTAATTTATCTGAGCAGGTTGGGAGTATGGAAAATAATTATCAGAGGGACGGGAAGAAGAATGATTGGGAGTATTCGGATATGGAACAGGAAAACAGGGATTCTGGGAAATGTAGTTTCCCACGGCACTGGCGTTTGGGTTCTTAAAGGGTTTACCATAGGCGGGTGATTTGTTGGCTTCGGCTGTGGGGGATTCATTGCGAGGAAGGGTGTGGATTTGGAGCAGTCTACAAAAGCTACATAGACTTAACCCTCCTCACCTTCCTTCTTGGTATAATACTGCGTCTCTCCCGGGAAATTTTCCAAGCCAAACCCCGGGTTTCTCCATATAGGTGATATTTATTTTCTTTCTCTCTCTATCTCTCTCTCTCTATCTCTCTCTCTCTATCTCTCTCTCTCTCTCTCTCTCTCCCCTCTCTCTCTCCCCTCTCTCACCCCCCTCTCTCTCTTACACCTCTCTCTCTCTCGCTCTCTCTCTCTCTCTCACTCCCCTCTCGATCACCCCCTCTCTCTCTTACACCTCTCTCTCTCTTACACCTCTCTCTCTCGCTCTCTCGCTCTCTCTCTCCCCCCTCTTTCTCTCTCTCCCCCCCTCTTTCTCTCTCTCACCCTGCTCTCTCTCTCTCACCCCGCTCTCTCTCACACCCCGTTCTCTCTCTCTTTCTCTCTCTTTCTCTCTCCTCCCTCTCTCTTACCCCTCTCTCTCTCTCTTACACCCCCCTCTCTCTCTCTCTCTCTCTCTCTCTCTCACCCCCTATCTCTCTCTCTCTCCCCTAGAGTTTGTGTTGTGGGTATCAGTCCTCTCCAGGCCACCTGAATAAGGGAGTCTCGAGGCTGGCCTGGGTGAATTCCCTCAGGTTTCTCACAGAACCAAGCGACCCGGGACATTCTTTGGCAGGAGAAAGTGGTCAGTGGTGATGGCAAGGATGTCCCTTGAAGTATTCTTCAGCAGTTTGGAACATTTGCAGCGCCAAGTGTCAAGCAGCACTATGCCAGGGTACCCCCTCTTCTGGTTGCTACACTGCACCGGGCTTCCAGCGGTCACAAATGCTCCTCCGGACCCTGGGTGAAACCACTGGACTTCTTCGACTCACAATGTCCAAGCACTCCTCTGGATTCATGAAGACCCCTTTTCCGGATGGCAGGTACAACAGGGCTAGCTTCCAGGGTACTTCTGATGAAGAACAGCAGGTCGCTCGATGGTCGCTCGTAGCTCGGGGAGAGGTCTTCAAGCCAGGTCCTCACTTGGGTCAGTCCTTGGAGCAGCACAGCAGCCTTTGATTGTTGGTAGAGAGTAGCAGCTGCAATCTTCTCCTCCAGCTGGACTCCAGGGATCAGCTTTGGTTTCAACTCCAGCTTCTGAACAAATTGGTGAGTGCAGGGACCCTAGATATACACATTAGTTCCCCATTCAATCAGGCTGAGCCGGGATCAGTCAACCAATCACACAGAAGAGTATTCATGCAGGAAATTAACCAATCAGGCCAACCAGCATTCAGGCCATTCACCCAAACACAGACACCCAAAACACAGAATGTGGATTGGAGTAAGCACTAAGCCTTTCAGACCACTACACTGCATTCTTACCAGTTTTAGTCAGGGCTGTCTCAGGCATTGTGTTGCACACACAGAAACGAGACACCCGTAACAAAGAATGTGAGTTGACTTCCAAGTCAATTCACACAGGTCCCACCCCAAGGGTATACCCACAACACACATGCCCTGGGAAGGATTTAGTCAGTCTAACAGGAGGCAGCCCCAGAACCATATATGGTACTTCCACCCAACAGTCATTCAGGGCGAGGGGACGGAGTCAGGGCTTCCCAGGACATTGGGAAAACAAGGTGTAAAGGTAAACAGGGACGTCATTTCACCAAAATGCCAGGAGTAGCTGAAGTGAAACCACATGACTTTTGACCGCTGATGACATCACAGGAAGTGATGTCATTTGACCCCCCTACCTTGAAGTGACATCACATGAAAAGATGGAGCACTACCTTTTACCCCTTGACAAAACAGGAAGGGACATCACATATTGTTCCTAATTACACTACGAAAAATGCGGTTGCAATATCACTATAATGTTATATACACTTCATACAAGAATGGATCACCACATGTATCGTTTAGATCAGTGCGTATAGGCCCATATTACCAAATTACTGTGAATGCAAGCAGACGTCCAAGGCCAAATGATAATGATGTGTTATTATATAGCACTTACGCTTAAGCGCCTTATATAGAAAAAATATACACTCAATATCACCCAACCTGTTTTGGTACTCATTTATCGACCTCAGAAGGGTGAAAGGCTGAGTTGAGGTGTTTAAGAACAGGCAAAATCAGTGACTCACCACCTGATGTTTTCCTGAAATAAACCTTTAATGAGTCTAGCAATTATTGGATAGAATTCAAGAAAGACAAAATGATGTGTTATTCCTATTCTTTCTTATTTAGGGTCACTGCTCAGAGTGATGCACTTGTGGAACCCCATTTTTTTAAGAGGTCTGAACAAGAATGTCAGCCACTCCAAAAATAAAGAGCCACATGACACTGGCCACAGCCCAGGAGCTTACAATTAAAAAAAAAAAGTAAAAGAAAAAAATATTTTTTTTTCTAGGGGTAACAAGGGTCACCACAGGGGTAGCAATGGAGACCTCAGGGGTCACAACTGTGACCCCTGGCGGCCCACAAATGACATCCCTGAAGGTAAAACAAACTAAGTGGTTACAGTGGCCATCTTGCCTTTGTCCAGGAATCCATTGATACCTATGGCAAGGCCGGGTAGTCCCAAAAATGGAGGCCACTCGGAGCCACTGCCAAGTCAGCATTTAGCTGCCACCATCCCACACCCTACTCTTTACACACATAAGGGAAACAAGGGTGTACCCCCACCCATGGGTGCCATAAGGTTAGCCCATGGGTATTGTTCACCAAAAGGAAAAACGAAGAGCTGCACTGCTAGAGCCATAGGCTGGACCTCTGAGGCAGAGGACATACAGAAAACACACTCAGGGAAGTGGTAGGATAGGGACTAGGAGGCCCTGTCCCTCCAAAAGGCATTTCCAGCATCACAGAAGGCCTCCTAACATAGGGTGACTTCCATGCTGAGAGCGCAGCCTTCTTAAAGCATAAGCAAGACAAGATGGCTGGGAGGCCAGGTGAAAAGGCGGGAGATAGCAGAACCTCTGCCAAGCTGTGGTAAGGAGCAGAGTCCCCACTATCGTTCCCAACGTTGCCAACGTTCCCTTCTCACACCTAAATGCTAAACCCAAATCACTGATGAACCTATAGAGGAAACTCCTACCATCAGAATACACAGTCCATATGCCAGGAAAACCACCCGGCGAGGAGGTGCCAGGCAGACAAATAAGAAGAAACAATGGGCCGCATTACGGTGGTGTGGCCATAAACGGTAGCAATGCAGTGGCAACCGAGTTACCACTGCATTACCGCACCGTCGAACTATGAGTTTGGAGGTAACGGGGAGGATAAACCTCCAGCAGAATGGAAAAAAAAGTAAAATTGCCAGAATCCCCATGGATTCCTATGGACTCCAATTAATGGGTTCTATGTGTTAATATCCCTGCAAAAATATCGCCATACAAAAACATCACCATATTTTCGCAGCGATATTAAGCCATGGAAAAATCTTCTGTTCCTGTACACAGAGCTTTAAGTGGGCTGGGGCCAGCCAGGGCCGGGCCCCGGCAGTCTCCAGAAAGGGCTCCCAAGCTGGGGCCCTGTCGGGGCCCACTCCTGACTAGCCCCAGCCAGCCGACACCTCAGGCAGCCCGTGTAGAGGCTGCACAGTAACACAAGCTGCCTGCAGGTGTCAGCACTTCGACGAAGCCTTTTCTTTCTAAACCGAAGTACTGACAGCTGCAGGCAGCAGGCGTAACTGTGCAGTGCGAGCTGCCTGATGTCTATGTACTCGAAAAAGGAGGAGGGCTGGACTGCCCAGCTCTCCTTTTGTTTGGAGTAACTCACTAGTCATCACCCAGCATGATGCTGGGTGATGACTAGTTACTCAAGCCATCCTCTTGTTTCAAGTACAGACCTTTCATTCAAGTAGCCCGTGGTTAAAGCGGGCTCCTTTAATGAAAGGGCTACCTGCTGCATGTGAGCTGGTGCACACTGGTGTCATGCCTTTTGGTGTGTCTAGTGCCTTCTTTTGTTTAAAAGGAGGGGTTGGGTGCATCACAGGTAGTAATGCCAGTGTGCCCCAGCTCCAACTTTTACCAGCTGCCACCCTGCCCTCAATCGAGGGGGGGGGGGGCTCTCATTAGGGGCGTGTCCTTAGGCCCTATCCCCTAACTAGGCCCCACCCTCGATTTCCAATCCCACTTAAAGCACTGCCGGTACATCATGCAGTGTAAGTAGCTGGGCGCATTCACGCACTCGATTCAGTATTGTGGCGGAATGGCGAGTTGATCCCTTTTCCAAAGGTGGTGCGGGTGTGGTTCCACCCTGGAGGTCCGGTCCCATGAGCACCTGGGCTTTAGGCAGTCAGTGCCCAGGAGCTGATATCCCTTGTAGTGTGTCCTGGCCCCACAAAATGGTGCCCAAATGTCTCAGGCGGACCACCTTGTCACCAATTGCTGTGTGCTAGCAGCGTGATGCGACAATGAGATAACATCTCTATCTATCATGCATCATATCTATGCATTATTTGTCAGACCCTTATCCGACGAATATTGCATAAATAAATACCCCTATTAACATCACACACGATGAAGCCACCCACCTACTTTCAGAGGGGAGTTGCAGGAGCTGTGCTTGGTGTAGTTCAAGTAAAGGAAAACGTTGCTTCTGGCAACAGAAATCACCCTGTTGAAAAGTACCCAAAGGGGATATTTTTTTTAATAAAAAGGAATGCAAATTGTGCATTTTAAAGAATATTTACTCAGCAACACTGGTCAAAACTATCATCCACTGAGTGACGTAACTCATCACCAGTGACGTGGAAGTGGTTGGACGTGGAATTGATATATAGGGCCTCATTGCGCCTTTGGAGGTAGCCATGAAGGGCATGGCTGCCTCCAAAATCGTGTCCGGGTTTCCTGAATGGGGAAATACCGGTCCATTCCGACTTTGGAGGGCCTGGTATTTCCTCCTTTAGGGAGCTCGGGCCCGGTCCTTCCCCATTCCCATTCGAGCCCCCATAGGGTTCAATGGGAATGGGGAGGGAGCTAGCAACGGGCCCATTACGAACGGCCCCGTTGTTAGCTCCCTGGTCCCCTCGCGGGACCCGCTATGGACGTCTGGATAAACCAGACGTACAGAGCAGGTCCCGCGAGGGGACCTCGTAATAGTGCAGAGTGGGTTTAATGGCGCCGGCACCATTACCGGCGCCGTGAAACCCATTCTGCACTTCTCGTAATGAGGCCCATAGTCATTTTAACCACAGATCCAGTACACCCCATCTTACAAGGAGTATTGGAAAGGTTTAATTCTTAGCCCTTTTTATCTGTACCTCCTGGAGCACGGTTTCGCTCCCTTAGCATTAAGACTTGGCTGGTGGCAGTTTGTCTCCTTTGTTCGCCGACCTTTGGCGGGCTTCTGACCAGAAGCCCTGCTTTGGCGTCTGGGTTTCTAGGTGGGCTGAATATGAGGCAGGGGTGTAGTCACCCCCTGCACAGGGTCTCCTTGGAGACCCAAGTCGCACTTTGTGTTGATTGGCTGAGGTGGTTGTCCGGGCTGGACAACCCCCCTGCTGAGTGATTGACAGCCAGGCTGTGTGAATGGGGGATTTTGGCATAAAAGGCAGGACTCTTGGGTTAGAAGGCAGAGTCGCCACTGGAACTGCAAGGGACCGAAGAGAAGCAGAGAAGAGGACAGCTGCTGCAACTCTGAGTCCCGGTGAAGCCCTGCTGCAGTCCTGAGCTATCTACCCTTCAACGACAAGAGAAGATCCAGTCCGGAGTCTTCTTCCCTTGAGCCTGGTGGGATCAACCAGCTCGTCTTTTCTTCAGTCAGAGAAACCTCTCCTGGGTCAAAATCACTGCTGTGCTGTAGTGGTCCGGATCCCATCAGAAGAGCCCTCTACTTATTTAAAGGAGTGCACCTTTTATTCATCGTTGTTCTTTTCGCTGCTGCTGGCCTCATCGCTGGGTAGTGCAGATCGCTCCAGACGTCCCCCTTCTTCTCCCCACGACTGAAGCTGCAGGAACCGTGAGTCTGCATGAACAACTGCCGTGGCACCAGCTTTTCTCCAACAAAATAAGGTACTGTACCCACTTGGTCATTCTCTCCGTCTGACCAGCCGGAATCGGGGTGAACACTTTTCCTCCACGAAGATTTGTTCTTTCTTCCCTCCTTCTTATAACTTTTCCTTCCATTTGACAATCTTACAAATTCTTGGCATCTCGAATCTCAAACTGTTCAATGTGTGATCCTCAGCAACTGAGCATATGCTCCATTGACACTGGCGCAGGCCTATTGACTGTAATCTGTATCTTTGAACAAGTCCTCAAGTCTCCTTGCGCTGAAAAAGTATTGCCTTTGATTTTTATTCACTTTTCCCTTGTTTGAAATTCTTAAGTACAAAGTGTGTTTTAACTTCATGAGCATTTCCATCCGCGGGTATGCGTTTGTATCGCAACACCGGTCTGTCAAATCCTAATGTACTTACCTTGAATTTACTGGCACAAGTGCAATTGGTTGTGTGTAGTGTATTTTATGTGTGGTTTACAATTTATAGAAGTGAAGTGTTTTATAACAGATGGTTTAAAAATAAATGTACTTATATTTTTTACCTGAAACCTTGAGTCAGTGTTTGCTTGAGTCACAGTAATTGTGGTCCCTTTGTGTAATCTCTGCTACTGCTCATATGCTCTTGGGATAAGCCTGGCTGCTTCGCTACTGCTACCACTTTAACATAGTAGTGCAGGCTTGTACCAAAGGTAAAACGTGTATTGTCACCTGTAGTCTTAATTGTGTGTAGTGGTCCCTAAGGGCACTGCACAGGATTCTGCCTAACACTGGTGTACAGCGGTGAGGATTTGGAAGTAGAGTGATTACACTTGTATTTGTATTTTTTATTTATAACGCGCAAACCAACAGGCCCGGAGGCATCAGGGCGCAATTTGTACAAGGTTACAGATATGCAGGTATAACAGAGAATCATTAAACATTTACACATGGGATCAGATATGCAGGTATAACAAAGAATCATTATATACATTTACAAGAGGATCTTATATACATATGTACAGTAGTTTCAGTGCCGAAAGGTGATAGTAGCGGTCGGCAAGTCAGGGTAGGTCAGGAAGAAGCGCGAAGCCGGCCTTAAAGCTGGTTGAAAAGCCAAGATCTAGTATTGGCTTTGAAGGTATTGAAAGAGTCTTCCGCTCTAATTGTAACAGGGAGGGAGTTCCATAACTTGGAAGCTAAGACGGGGAAACTTGAGCCCCCTGCTTTTTGCAATTTAAATCTGGGGATCGCTAAACAGTGGGATTGGGCTGTTATTAGAGGTCGGGAGGTAGAATGGCGCGACAGTGGACTACCAAGGTAGATCGGGGCTTTGTTGGCTAGGCATTTGTGCGTAAGGGCGAGTGTTTTGAGTGAAATTCTCTGTTTGACAGGTAGCCAATTTAACTTACTTCTGGTTTCTGTGATGTGGTGGTGTCGGGGGATGTTTAAAGCGGCACGAATGGCGTTGTTTTGTGTCGTTTGAGTGCTGCTATTGCTTGGGTTCAACTAACCACAAGGCTAACACCACCAATTCTATTTAACTAAGAAATCATGTCAAATATGGAAAACAACACTGAAGAGGGTCTCTCCAACTACACTGCTGAGGTTTTGAGAACCATGTGTAGGGAGGGGAGTCTCTCTGGTAAAGGAAAGAAATCTGAATTGATTGCAAAGTTAATGGGAAAACAAAGTCTGGAGAGTGGGTCAGAAGGGCCGACCCCTCCAGCAAATGTGGATACTGATGTTTCTGATTCTGAGAGTGTTGATTTAGAAGAAGTAGATGAGTCCTTGTTAGGAAACCCTACAACTCCTTGGCCTGCTCAGAATGCACAACCTCTGTCCACAGGGACCCCCACAGGTCCTAAACTTACTCCTGAGTTTATTGCACTTGAGAAAATGAGACTTGAATTGGAAGTGAAACTTATTGATGCACAAACTGCCATGAAACATCAAGAGTTAAGGGTCAGAGAAATGGAGCTGAATCATGAACTAGAGATGAAGACATTGGGCCTCATCACGACTTGGGCGGTAAATGTGGCGGATTATCCACCGGACCTAAATAGCGCTAACGCCAAGGCACCTGGCGGATAATCCGCCAGATCACGACTAATCGTGCACGCACCCCGGTCCAAGGCGTAAGCGCGATTAGCGCGAACCCTTAAATCCGGCGCACCGTACGCTACCGCCAGGTCGCGCTCAAAGCGCGCGCTATGAGCGCACGCTATGAACGCGCGGGAAACGTGTCACCGCCGGAACGGGAAATAAAGCAGTGGCCATTTTGGAAATCACAATCCGTCAGATATCTCAAGCACTGGAAGCCATCCACTCCATCCGAAGGCAGTAATGAGTCAGGAGCGCACCAGGGGCAAGTCTGCCATGGATAGGGTCAGAAAACCTAAGTTCAGCGACCAAGAACTTGAGGTCCTTGTGGATGAGGCACTACCTCACCACCACGAGCTGCAGCAGCGCAAAACAAGCGCAATGCGCAGAGGGCAATTATGGAAAAGCGTGGCACAAAGGGTCAGTGCAGTTGGCCGCGTGCCTCGGGATGGTGAAGACTGCCGCAAGCGGCTCAATGACCTGCGGGTTCGGGTGAGAGGCATCCTGTCCCAGCACAGGAGTGCAAGCAGGGCCACAGGAGGAGGCCCACCACCCCCCCCCCGACCTCACACCATGGGAGGAGAAACTGACGGGCCTCATTGATGTTGGGACCATTGAGGGCATCGGTGGAGCGGAGGCAGGGACTGGCATTGATCCAACGGCAGGTGAGTCCCATCCCCGAATACATGCATCTGAATGAGAGTGAAGACATGTGTCTGAGGCACTGCATACACCCGTAAGTGAGGGCCACATCCCTAGAACGTCAGTGCTGCCTAGACGACCCTGTACGTGCAGTGCATGAATGACAGTGGCAGGGGATAGACTCCCATAGCCATAGGACAGCTACGTAGAGTGGTACTGTGCATCAACACAACCACAAAAGCCTGAGCGCAGTCCACCCCAACCACGCTTACCCATGCTGTGTCCCTCCATGCACATCCACAACAAGCCCCACATGTTGACTGAACAGAATGCAAGTTGAATGCGTCATTGTCACTGTCTTCATTCACACTTGTTGGCATGACCTGCATCACACAAATGTATGTAGCATTGTACTCAAACCACCCCCTATGTACTCCACAGGCACACGTCGATCCCAAGAGGCCGTTGATGATGAGGCCACACCAGCAATGCGCCCAGGACACCGTGCCTCCACCAGCACCCCCCCCTGAGGCGGCACCCACGTGAGAGAACACCGTGGAACACCCTCCTCACCCCAACTCAGCCCCGCCAGACAGCAGCGGCAGGCAGGGAGGCTACCGGCAGCTCACCGGAACCCTACATCCATAGCCCCGAGGGAGAGAGGCCGGATTCGCAGCCGGATGTGGGAGTGACACCTTCACGTGGGCATCATGCCACCGCAGCACACACCCACAGCAGCAGTGATGGGGAAGGGGCATCCACAGCCCATGGAAGGCCAAGCACTGGCAGGCAGCAGGCAGGGAGTCGGCATGTGGCTGTGCCCCGCTGCAGCACACCCCAGCCCGATGTCGACACCCCGTCATATGGGAGCCCTGAGGGCCATCGTTGCGAGCCAAGCAGCCCAGTCCGGTCTGGTGACATGTCACCATGCAGCCCCCCCCCAACAGCGCACAATTCGCGGTCCACCACGTGACGCGCCAGGAGAGGGCCTTGTCACTGGGGAAGCAGTAATGGGCCGCCTGGACATAATTGAAGCCAAACAGGCCCGTGTTGAAGCAATGGCCAAAGTCCAGAGCCGCCATATCAAGGCTGTGAGCAACTCAATCCGGCATGGTTGCAAGTACATTGCCTGGGACAATGCACGCATGCGCCATGTTGTGCAACAATGCACTGCTGCCCTCACAGGCTTTGGCCAGAGGGTCCGTGAATTAACGGAGGCTGTGTCTACCCTAGCAGAGCAACAACGTGAGGCCAATGCCCTCATGCGCCAACACATGATGGGCAGTGCTTCCGTGCCCTTCGACCTCAACAACACCAACAGAGGGTTCACTGGACCCATCTCCAAGGCGCCGGTCCTTGCGCCACCTGAGGGCACACACCGGAGGGTCCTGGGAGAGGGAAGCGCCCGCGCCCATCATAGGGGTGCATGGCATCATTGGTGTTGGCCTGATTAGGCAACAGCACATTTTTGGGTGTTCACTGGGGGGAGGGGGGATTGTTGTGTGTTCACTGGGGGGAGGGGGGATTGTTGGGTGCTCACTGGGGGGAAGGGGGATTGTTGGGTGTTCACTGGGGGGTGGGGGATTGTTTGAGGGAATAATAAATCACGTTAAAAAAATCACAATGCATGGACAGTGGTGATTGTTACAAATGCAATTCAATGTAGAAGTGACATATTCTGTATTTACCTATTACCCATTTTGAAAAGAATCCATCCATCAATCCCTGTCTGGGCAACCTCCCTTCCCTCTGGACCACCCTTTGTGCATGTGCTACACCTTCTGGACCTTCATCGTCCTCACTGCCATCCTCAGGTGGCTGCACATGAGCATCAGGGGGCAGTGGCACATATCTGCAACAGCAGATGTTGTGCAGCATGGCACATGTCAGTGAAATTTCACGGCTTCTTCTGGAGCATACATCATAGCACCTCCTGTGCGGTCGAAGCACCGGGAGCGTGCCTTCAAAAGTCCAAATGCCCTCTCCACGCAGATCCGTGTACGGGCATGGCCAAGGTTGTATGCCCGCTACACAGCCGTGTGTGGGTGACGCACAGGGGTAATGAGCCACGCGTACTGGGGATATCCAAATTCATATGTAGGGGAGAGAAAGCCGGTATGGGGACAAGGTAAGTCCAGTGGGTGTACAGAGCCCTGTCATCAGTGTGATTTTGTCATATTTCTCATTTGGCCTATGACATTGTGGAGTGCGCTGTCCTATGGGCACGATTGAATCAATGGGGTAGTCTCCACTTGGTACGGCTATGTTTCGATATGGAACAGTACTCATTCACATGTTGTAGGATGAGGGGGCCCTTCCATCTACTTCTGCTTGACAGAAGTGGCTGCCTCTTGTGTCATTGCTAATCCATTGGCCTACAGTTGCATTTGCTGATCTTCACTATTCTGTACTGTTCTCAATGCATTCCCATGGCCATTTTGGGGACAGTGTTTGTGGGATGTGCATTGTCATCACTCGGCCTACTTATGTGTGGAGCATTCGTGGATGTGCCAGGTGATGGTTTGGTATTTCTTTGCTGTCGGGTGGCTACGATGGGATGTCTGGAGTGTGTCAGTGTTGGGAAACATGGTGCTACTCACACTGGAGGCTTTGTTGTGGTGGGTATTCCATATGTCACGGTGCCGCTACATGACTTACATCCTGCATGGGTGTGTTCTGCTGTGTTGGACATGTCCAAGGTTCATCGTGCAAGCTGCTTGGATGTGTATGCTGCTGTGATGTTACTGACTTTTGGGAATGATGGATTCAGTGTCAGGCAACATCAGTTGTGGATTGACATGCTTTGTGGTATACATTTGTACTCACCCACCATCCATGTGTTTTGGTCTCGATGCCTTTCCATGTAGGCTGGCAGGGTACTGTTGCGTAGGACCATGGAGTCGTGGGTGGATCCTGGGTAGCGGGCACAGCAGTGGCTGAAGGTGAGGTCAGGGCCACATGTCACCTGTACATTGAGGGAATGGTACTGTTTCCGGTTTCTGTAGGCAGCCTCATGTGCCTGGGGTGGTACAAGTGCCACATGTGTGCAGTCCAGGGCTTCTATTACATTCGGTACTTGGGCAATGGCATAGAATTGACCCTTCAGCTGGGGCACCTGTGCCTGTGTGGCTGGCAATGCAATGTGTTCGTTCACATGATTCAACAGTGCATCAAGCACCGGTACCAGCATGGCACTGAATGTGGACTGGACTATTCCATGCATCATGGCAACGGTATGGTGGTCTCTGCAAGTCCCAAGTGATAGTAGCACAGACACGAGCTTCACTAGGGGAGGTACTGCCGTGCTGGTGGCTATGCGGCTGCATATGTCCCCCGGATTGTGTCCAGCAACTGGGTGATGGTTGCCCTGTCCAGCAGATATTCTGTCACCAACTGACCATCAGTTAGGGCCCAGGGTGTTGGCCTGACCCTGGGGATGGCTGGCCGCCTTGCTGCTGCTGCTCTCCTCCTCCTTCTCCTCATCGCCACTGCCCCCTGCACTCCGAGGGCCCTGGCCTGGTTGATGGGCCTCTGTAGCTCCAGCACAGCAGGTAGTAGTCGATATCAAGGCTCACGGTTCCAAATGGCAGCATGGTGTTGGGGAGGGGGTGTTGTGCATGGGTGGGTCCTTTGTAGGCCTCTGGATTGCATTGCTTACATCTGGGCCCTCATTGCTGTGGCCTGTGTACTGTTACCTCCAGCTTTTTGCTGGAGGTATTTTCAGCAGATTATCCGCCGCTTTCATGGCGCTAATAGCGCTTACGCCGGACTCCTGATCGATGATGTTTTAGCGCTAAGGGTTCCTGGCGCTGTTATGGCCGGCGCTTGTACAGCCGGCTGTCCTTGCGCCGGCTGTTAATCCGCCGGCGGTATTAGGAGTCCTGATCCGACGGACCCTTAAAATCGGCGCTATGAGCGCTAACGCCGATTTTAAGGGTTACCGCCCAAGTCGTGATGAGGCCCATTGTCTGTAGAACTGTTTCTCTCCCAGAGTCTCCTAGGTCTGCCAGCCCTAAGGGACCCCATAAGCCAAAGGAAATGATTGGTATGTATGAGACTAAACTTGATGTTTTGGATTGGTTAGCAATGTTTGAATGCAATCATGGGATTCAGGGTATCTCAGGGAATCAGCTGATTCCTTGGCTTTTCTCTATGCTCCCCCTGTTGCAAGTGATGCTGTAATGGAGTTGGGGGAGGAGGATAAACAGGATTATGAGTGTGTGAAGCTAGCATTAATAGCTAGATTTGGGAAGACCCCTTCCCAGTATCTTAAGAGGTTTAGAACCCTCAAAAAGCATGATGGTACCCCTTGGGCTACCTGGGTGTGTGAATGTTTGAAAAACTTAGATGGTTGGGTTAAGGGTTACAAAGTGAACACTTCTGAAGGTTTTAGGAATCTTGTAATTTTGGAGTCTATTTTTGATGCCTGCTCTCCTGAGCTTAGACAGCACTTGGCTGATTCAAAGGAGATAGATCCTAAGAAGCTAGCTAAGGCTGCTGGCTTGTGGGTTGCCAACAGGGCTACTTCAAGGATTCTGGGGCAACTCAGAAAAAGGATGAGGGAAAGCAGCCAAAGAAAGACAACAAAGAGAATTCCAATAATTCCAGTCCAAAAGAGGGCCACAAACATAACCAGGATAAGCCACAAGGGAAACCGAATAAGGTTAGTGTACCATCTGGTCCCAAACCAGATGGAGGTCAGAACAGACCTTCATTCAATAAAGCATTTGGTAAATGCTTTGTTTGTGGGTCAACTGACCATGTGAAAGGGGATCCCAGATCTAAGGGTAAACCTTCAGGGGTCCACACTGTCTCCTTAGCCTTCTCCCAGGTGGATGAAGTATCTATGACTAGTGGAACCTTTCAGTTACTAGCTGATGAGCCCATGAGAGTCTCAGCGAGTGTTTCTTTAGTGTCCTTGGGTCTTTGGAAACAACAGAACTTAGATGTCTATAACTCAATCCCAGATAATACTAAAGAGTATTAGAAAGATAGTGTTCTTGTGAATGGCCAGGAGACCCCTGCCATCAGAGACACTGGAGCCAGCATAACTGTGGTTGATGAATGTTTTTTCTAGGTGGAGGATTTTGCTAAGGCAACCAAACACCTAACCAAGTTAGCTGGAGGCCCTGTGCAAATGGTTCCCCAGTTACCAGCTCTCATCCAGTGTAATGACATGACTGTCAGAATACCTGTAAGTGTGCAAAATAACGTACCTGGGAGGGTCCTGCTGGGTAATGACCTTAAAACTCTTGGAGTTGTGTCTAGTACCCCCAGGCCCCCCAGCAGAAGGAAGCAGGAGCTCACTAGGTCTGCAAGGGAGAGAACCTTGAGAGGCTTTCCTGGGGACATGATAGAGGAACCTATCACCCCAAGTCCACAGGACTTACTTACTGCTATTGCAGGATAGGAAAAGACAAAGAGGAAACCCAGTTCTACCAGCATGAAAACCAGAAGCACTCCTGTGCCCAGTAGGACATCTCCAAGACTGTCCAAAGTCACACATGTGACTCCTCCACCAGCTGAGGCTGAGTGTGAGATTCAACCCTGTATGGTTCAACTAGATACTGAGGAATCAGATCTAGAAGAAGATCTTACTCTGGTTGGAGATCTTGACCCTGTTGACCATCCTGAGCTGCAGTTTTTACTGGCAGAAGGTAGACCCAACAGGGCAGATTTCTGCAGAGGACAAATAGAGTACCCTACTCTGGAAGGTCTTCGCCTACAGGCAGCTTCTCAGCTCAATGGGACTGAGCCTGGAAAGTATAGGTTACACTGGGAAGACGGCCTCTTCTACAGTGAACCGACTGAGTCAACCCCTGGAGAATGCAAAAGACTTGTAGTACCTCTAGTGAACCGACTCCAGTTTCTGCAGTTAGCCCACAAAATACCTTTGGCCGGTCACTTAAGATTTAAGAAGACCAAGGAAAGGTTCTCTCTTTACTTCTACTGGCCTAAGATGGGTTCAGAAGTAGACAAATTCTGAAGGAGCTGCCACACTTGCCAAACCTCTGGCAAGAGTGGAGCCAAGAATGTGGCACCCTTGGTGCCTCTCCCAGTGGTGGGAGTCCCTTTTGAGAGGGTCGGGATTGACAATTTTGGTCCTCTTGACCCTCCCACATCTTCAGGTAACAGGTTTATCCTGGTTGTAGTGGATCATGCCACTGGGTATCCTGAAGCAATACCTATGAGGAATGTTATGGCTCCAGCTGTGGCTAAGGCCCTACTTGGTATTTTTACCAGAGTAGGTTTTCCTAAGGAGGTGATATCTGACAGGGGATCAAATTTTATGTCCCACTACATGCAAGCCATGTGGAAACCTGTAGAGCCACCTACAAGTTCTCTACTGCCTACCACCCCCAAACAAACTAATGGGCTGGTAGAGAGGTTTAACAGAACTATAAAGAGCATGATAGGTGCTTTAGAATAACTCCTTAAAAGAAAGTGGGACCTTCTACTGCCATGCCTTCTCTTTGCATATAGAGAAGTCCTTCAGGAGGGAGTAGGTTACAGTCCCTTTGAACATCTCAATGGCCATCCAGTCAGAGGTCCATTGGCCCCGATTAAGGAGGGGTTGGAGAGTGCTCCTCCCCCAAGCCAGTCAGAGTGACTGACTGTGATAGGTCTCCGGAGGAGAATGTCACACATGATGGCAGAGGCAAGTGATAACTTGAAGGCTGGTCAAGCTCTGGTCAAACATTGGCATGACCAGAAGGCTAACATGGTTGAATTTACTCAAGACCAGCTTGTTCTTGTTATGGTCCCCACAAGACAGAGGGCCTTGCAGGACAAATGGATAGGACCCTTCAAAGTTGTGGGTAAACTTGGAGAGGTAAACTATCTGGTGGACTTAGGAAATCCTAAGGAGGCTCCTAGAGTCTTTCACACCAACCGTCTAAAGGCTTATGTCTCTAGACCTGATATAGGAGCTTTGCTTCTAGCTTCAGCTCAGAAGGAGGAGGAGAGTGAACCTCCGCCTGACCTCCTCAGAGGCTTACCTTTAGATGAGCAAGTGGAAGGAGTCAATCTCTCTTCCAGTCTCACATCTGACCAGCAGGATGAATGCAAGTTACTGTTAAATCAGTTTGCCTCCCTGTTCTCACTTTCACCAGGCCTGACCCCTTGGGGCCAGCATGATATTCTCACTGGTGACTGTCTGCCTGTCAAAAGCAGGGGGTACAGAATGTCAGACAATGTAAGAACCCATATAAGGAATGACACCAACAAGATGCTTGATCTTGGGGTTATAGAGCCTTCTACTATCCCATGGTCTAGCCCAGTTGTGCTTGTACCAAAGGCAGGATATAAGGAGTTGAGATTCTGCGTAGAGTATAGAGCTCTAAATGCAGTCACCACGACTGATGCCGATCCTTTGCCTAGGACAGATGAGCTGGTGGACAAACTTGGGGCAGCCAAGTACCTCAGCACATTTGACCTAACGTCAGGCTAATGGCAAATAGCCCTGACAGACCATGCCAAGGAGAAAACTGCATTCTCCACCCCAGCCGACCTCTACCAATTCAAGGTAATGCCTTTTGGATTAAAGAATGCACCTGCTACATTTCAGAGGATGGTCAATCAAGTTCTGAATGGGATGGGGGACTTCTGCATGGCATACTTGGATGACATTGCAGTGTTCAGCCCTACATGGAAAGAACATATTGATCACCTAGGATATGTATTGCAGGCTGTGGAACAGGCCCATCTGACCATAAAGGTACGTAAATGTCATATTGGTCAGAGCAAAGTGGTCTACCTTGGTCATGAGGTAGGAGGAGGTGAAATAAGGCCATTGCCTAGCAAAGTACAAGCTGTACAAAACTGGGCCACCCCTACTACTCAAACCCAAGTGAGAGCCTCCCTAGGTCTCACTGGGTATTACAGGAACTTCATTAATAACTATGGGACCATAGCTTCTCCCTTGAATGTCATCTCCTCTCCCAAATTCCCTAAAAAGGTCAGGTGGAGTGAGGAGTGCAATCAAGCCTTTGAAGGTGTTACGCTCACCTGGGTTCCACAGTGGCGTCGAACGAAGCTGGACTGCTGCGGTCTCCACCAGTGTAATTCGTAGTGAAGTGATGATCGACTCCACGTGCCCCCTCAGTTTCGTCTGCCTGGCCTGCAAGAATATTTTCCTAAAAGCGGAAAAGGGGATTAGCCACCCGTGGAAAAAAGGTTGCACTAACACTATTTTCCCCTGGAATTCTTTCAGTGTTCCCCTCCATGAGTCTCACCTTATTGTTTGGAAGGATGAACTCTCCATCCTGCGTGGAATGCAGGGGCGCGTCGAAGTTCAGTTAATTCACTGATCCGAAGGTATTTGGCAGAGTTCCAGACAAATAATGACTCCGAGGTGAGTAGAGTATAAACCAAATATATAGTCCTAGTTAGAGTTCAAATGTCTGTTAATTCACTCTTGCTCTCTTCTTACCTTTTCCCCTTGCAGCGTGATCCAAGGAGTGGGTTTGCCTCGTTGGATACAGGTAGTGCTTAGGTCAGAGTCAGTTTGTACCAAGCACTGTCTGGCAGGTGATATTGTCCCAAATGTAATTAACCAATAGCTTCATATCTTCTTTGCAGGTGCGGGGCAATGCCAAAATTCCTAACGTAGGCTGGTTTTCAGCGCTGCCTCGAGCGGTAATTCCAAGTGAGTATTTTGCGATAACTGAAAAAATGTCTCTGGCGGCACCCCGCTCACCTTTTGTTTGATTTTGTCTTTACAGGCGCTGATGCTTCGAGCGGCGAGTCGACGGATGCTGCGCTGGATGGAGGAGATACTCAGACAGATGAGTATGGCGCAGCGCTGCAGCTGGCAATGCGGCGCGGTTCGTTTTTTAATGTCCTTTTCCTATATCCACAGGTGCGGCTGTTCCAGGAAAAGATTATGTCCAAATGGAATTCTCCTTATTCTAACCTTCTCTTCTCCTTTCCTTTTCTCTAGGATCGGCTCCGGACACGAGACGGGTGTGGCTGTAGACTGGATGCTGAACTGCAGACACGGTGAGCGTTAATAACGCAAAGCGTCTGCTGCTCTTCGGGAGTGCTTTAAATAGCATCAAAAAAGTAGTTCCCAGGTAAGAAGTTCCAGTACCACACCCATGCAACAAAATAGTTCCTAAAGGAAAGTAATTCCTTCCTGGGCTCATGGTGGCCTGTATGTGAGTTCTTTGCAGGAAGACCTGCACATTTTAAAGTTGGCAACATGAGCCTGGCGCCAGCGGCGCCAGGACTGAACCCATATAGCCCCTAGGCAGGGTTTTGGGAATTCCAGTGTCTTCTTGGGTGCCTGCTCTCTGGACAGATGGACTTGTTCCGGATGTCTGGGGGCAGGCATCGTGACAGCACTCCCCCCCCAAGGTCCCTCCTAAGGCTGATCTCCTCACTGGTCCCGGTTTGTCTGGAAAATTCAGGTGGAATCTTTTCACCAATCGAGGAGCATGAATATTGGCACTTGGTTCCCATGATCTTTCTTGTGGACCATACCCCTTCCAGTCAACCAGATAAAAAAGCTTTGGTTTGACTATTTTGGAGTCCAAAATATTTTTTACTTCGAATTCGGACTCTCCGTCTATTAGGATGGGATTATGAGGTTCAGTTAACCTTGTCCCTGGTTGTGCTGGCTTCAAAAGTGAAACATGAAAGACGGGATGAATTCACATATTTGATGGTAATTCCAATTTGACGGCCACGGGATTAATGATGGCTTTAATAGAGTAAGATCCCAAATACTTGGGATTAAAGGTTCAAGTCCCTTTTAAAGGTATATGTTTTGAAGCCAGCCAAACTTGGTCTCATATCTGATATTTTGGAGCTTCGGTTCTATGTTGATCTGCGGTTTTCTTGTATCTCTCTTTAGCCTGCTTCAAATGTTCAGTTGCCTTTTTAAACGCCTGTGTAATAGTGGCGTGTAGATGGTTCACGGCGAGCATCTCTAAGTGTTGAGGTGAATCGAGTTCAGAGGTCCGAGTGTGTCGACCATATATACTGTGAAATGTGCTTTGTCCAGTTCCTGAGTGCAATGAGTTGTTGTATGCATATTCGGATATCCACAAAATGTCTTTCTAATTGCCTTTGGTTTGGTGTAACATATACCGCAGGTATTGCTCTAATGTCTGATTGGTCCTCTCGGTTTGACCATCGGTTTGGGGATGGTGGCTGGTTGATAGTCTAACGTCGATTTGGGCCAATTGACAGCATTTCCTCCAAAACTGAGAGATGAACTGACTTCCCCGGTCGGAAACTAATACGGAGGGGAATCCATGTATTCGGAGGATATGTTCCAGAAATTCCTTGGCCAAGGTTGAGACTGAAGGTAGACCCTTTAATGGACTGAAATGAGCTATTTTGGAAAAAAGATCCACTATGACTAGGATGGTGTCATACCCACTACATGGGGGAAGGTCAGTAATAAAGTCAAGGGACAAGGTATGCCAAGGCGTAGGTGGAATGTCCAAAAGTTGTACTAGGCCTGCTGGTTTTCTTTTCTGGGTCTTATTTTGGGCACAAATACTGCAAGACAGTACAAATGATTTAATGTCTTTCTGCCAAGTAGGCCACCAGAATTGTCTTTTGATTTTGGCCTCGGTTTTAGCAATCCCAGGATGCCCTTCAATCAGCTACTCATGGTAATTGGAGATGACATGTTCCTGTAACTCTTTATTTGGTAGGTAAAGACGTCCTTGATAGTATGGCAGCTGATCGATGACTGAATAATCCTTGCCTTTGTTCAACCAACTTTGTAAGGCTGAAGGGTCAAAAAGCTGTTGAATCTTTTCATGGATGTCATTCAGAGTCTGTAGAGTGGTTATACCAAGAATTCTTCTCTCAGAAATTATGGGTACTGGTTCTGGATTTGAGTATGCTTCTCCCATTCCAATACGAGATAAAGCCTCTGCTTTGCCATTTCGACAACCTGGTCGGTAAGTAATCACAAAATCATATTCCGCAAAGAATAAGGCCCAGCTAAGTTGGCGTGATGATTGAGCCTTAGCTGTCTTTAAATATTGTAAGTTCCTGTGATCCGTGATTACGGTGATGGTATGTCGAGCTCCGAGGAGATAATGCGGCCAAGCCTTGAACGCCGACTTGATGGCCAGTAGTTCCTTGTCGGTAACTGCGTAGTTTAAGTCTGGTGCTGAACATTTCCGTGACCAGAACGCCACCGGATGAAGTTGACCAGTTTCAGGATCCTTTTGGGAAAGGACAGCTCCCATGGCTAAGCTGGATGTATCAGTTTCAACCACGTACGGAAGTTCTGGACGTGGATGTTTTAAAACAGGGGCTGAGGTAAATTTCTGTTTTAGGTCTCGGAAGGCCTTTTCCGCATCTTCTGTCCACTGGAAACGTTTATTTTTTCCTAAAAGAGCTGTAATGGGATGTACAAGATGTGAAAAGTCAGGAAGAAATCTGCGGTAAAAGTTCGCAAATCCAAGCATACTCTGAACTCCCTTAATCAAGGTAGGAGAAGGCCATTTGAGGATTGCATCCACTTTTCGTGAATCCATTCGCACTCCTTTTGGGGTCAGAATAAATCCTAGGAATTCAACTTCCGAAGTATGAAAAACGCACTTTTCCAATTTCACATATAATTTATGCTGACATAGTTTTTCTAGTACTGCACGAGCGTGCTTCACATGGTCTGATTCAGATGAAGAGTATACTAAGATATATTCTATGTATACAACAACACAGACGTCTATGAGTTTGCGAAGGACATCGTTCATAAAATACTCGAATGTTGGTGGCGCATTGCAAAGCCCGAAAGGCATCACCTGGTATTCGAACAATCCGTATTTGGTATGGAAGGCAGTCTTCCACTTGTAGCCTTTTTTCACTCGTACCAGATGATACGCCCCTCGGAGGTCCAACTTAGTGTAAATACAAGCATCCTTTACTTGGTCCAGTAGTTCTGGGATCAGGGGCAACGGGTATCGGTTTTATACTGTTATTTGGTTTAATGAGCGATAGTCAATACAAGCCCTAAGGTCACCTTCCTTTTTAGAGACGAAGAATAAAGCCGATGATGCCGGAGACTTGGATGTGCGAATGAAGCCCTTAGCGAGGTCTTGATCCAAATATTGCCGTAAATAGGGATTTTCGGGTTCAGTGAAGGCATAGATCCTACTGCACGGAACTTGAGCGCTGGGTTGGAGGTCGATCTGGCAATCATATGATCTGTGGGGTGGTAACGTGTTTGCTTGGTCTTTCTGGAAAACATCCTGAAATTCCTGGTACTCCTGAGCTAACTGAGTTATCGGGTTAGTGACCGTTGCCAGGCTTTTGATCAGGGGAGTTGCTAAGTCTGGAAAAGACCCGGGGCTAAGCTGATGTTGGAACTGTTGGGACTGGGGGCTAGCTAGTCTTTTGGCTGTAGCTCCTGAGATTCTATCCGGGGCTACAACCAAAAGACCAGGGGCTATAGCCCCCTTAGCCCTCCCCCTAGCAACGCCCCTGCTTTTGATCAAAGTTTTTTCAGGGTAACAAGTGATTTCGTAAAGCCCTGGCGTATTAAGGGGCAAATTGTGGCTAGCACCATGATGAGGGCATATTTAACCAGCAGATGCAACCTTTGTCCCTCCTGTAGGATCTTCAGGTGGGGGAGGTTGGCATCTGCTGGAAAGAAACCTGTGTTGCAGCAGTTTGGGGCCAAAGACTACATTTCCCAGCATGCTGGGCGCCTCCAGAAGTCTCCACGCTTCCTACATGGGAGGAACAGGCACACGGAGCCAGCGAACCCACTTGGGAATGCCCCCGCCAATGCCCTAACGTCTGCGCATGCGCGAACACAGGACGCTTGTTCGCGCTCAGACTTTCCTCCGGGCGGACGCAACTTTGGAAGCTCCGGTTTGGCTGAAAACTCTCACGGGGCCGCTCCTCGCCTCCAGACATTCCCTGAGGCCCCGCGAGTGCAAAGATAAGTAATCTCTCGGTGTACAACCCGATCCGATGCGAGTGAAGCATGTTTGGTGATTGATAATACGGCCGCACCTGGCCGCGAGATAAATGTTGAGAAAGTGCTTGGGGAACGTGACTTCTCGCCCTGAAGCGCCGTGACTTATCCCTGTGTGGAAACCAATACACGCATGGCAGTGGAGATGCACTGCATGCAGGATGCACTAATCCAACTGTTTTAACCCTTCAGACCACGTTACGCTGTGAGTGCGTACTAATTGTATTTTCTTCTGGCAGACGCTGTGTGTTTCCTTTACCTTCCGGACATTGCTGAAACCGGATTTGGGCACCGGACTTCAGAGCAGCAATCAGAGCTAAGTGCTGTTTGTGTATTTGGCAAGCTAGTGCATTCTAAGTGTGAATTCATGGTGAAAGGTTAAAGTGTGTGTACTGTAAATTGGGGATCCAATTCCACGCGTTTGCATGCGCCCATTGTTCAGAGAGCAAATCATATGTTTGATAGGTGCAAGCACACAGTGGTGCTTGTTCTTCCTTTGGCAATTCTACTCATAGCTACTGTGTAGGAGCAATCCAGTTCTCACTCCTGAATCTGTGTCAGAGGGTAAGAATCCTTTTAAAGATTGGAAGCAACTCAGTGCATTCTAACTGGGTGGTGTGCCTTCCAAGTGGTACATTCATGGTGCATCAATGTAAAGTGCAAGTATAGGTAGTTCTATGCAAGTGTAATAGAACAAATTACTGGTGGTATTTCTCAAAGCTGACATAAAGTGTGATAAGAAACTCCAAGGTCTGAGGAACAAGAGCCTAAGAGCATGTTTTCCCTGTTCTCCCCTTCCCTGTCCAGAACCTCTGCCTAATCCTCTTTCCGGTCTTCCTGCAACCCCCTACCTATCCAATCCGTGGACCCTAACCCTCTTTCCCCATGGTGGTTGCGGAGGTCAGTGCACTTTGTAGTTCCAGACTCCAAAACCATTTGGGGAGGTAGGAGTTTGTGCTGCTTCTGCGCTGGACCTGAGATCTACACGACATGTGTGCACAATCTGAGAAGGTCACTCTCCTTTCTCGCCAGTCAAAATAAGGATTATGCGCTTCCAACCATGGCATTCCCAAAATTATTTGGAACTGTGGGGCCTTGATTAAGTCAAACACAATGCTCTCTTGATGCCCATCTTGACCCAGCAGTGTCATCTCCATAGTTGAATGAGTAAATGGACAAGAAGCTATTTCGGTTCCATCGATAGTGGTGATTAGATCAGTTGTGGGTCTTTTGCAAAGAGGCAGGTTCATCCTTGTAGCCAATTCCTGATCCATGTAGTTCCCTATGGCTCCGCTATCGATGTATGCTCTCACTGCGTGCATACGAGATGGTTGCCTTGGATCTATAAGAACCATTGGTATAATTAGATGCAAGGTCTGAGTGTTCTTCTTCATGCTCAGCAAGCGGACCTCTACGCTTGTCAGGCGTGGTCGTTTCCCGGTTCTGATTCTATATTGGTTTTGTCTGCGGCTCCTACCACCTTCTTAGGTGGTTTCACTTGGCAATCCCGTAAAAAATGCCCCGAGGTTCCACAATACAAACACAATTGTAACTGCCGCCTTTTGTCCCTTTCTTTTTGAGTCAAAGGTCCTTCAACCCCCCAATTTGCATGGGTTCAGATACATCAGTTCCTTTGGGGGTGACATTGTCCTTAGGCCTTACCAATACTCGGTTCTCGAATCTAGCCCGATCCGTCTTTCTATTCTGAAGCCTGTGATCCAAGTGGACCACCAGGTCTATGTATTCTGCACAATCTTGAGGTGGGTTCACTACTTGTGCCAAAACGTCTTTTAGCTCACCTCGTAGCCCACGATGAAATAGCATAATCCGCTTGACCTCTGGCCATCCGGTTTCTACTATCAACCTATTGAAAGTTGCGATGTTGGTCAGCAAATCCTGGTTACCCTGACGCAAAGACAAAAGTTCGTTACCCAAAGCTTGACCTTGGGAATGTCAGGCAAATAGTCTTTCCATGCTTAGTTGAAAGCCTTGAAAATCCTGAAGAAGAGGGTCATCCTGGTTGACTAATGGAATAGACCAATCAGCTGCACTACCGCTGAGATACGATAGTACAAAGGCTACCTTTGCTTGATCATTCGGGAAAGCTCCAGGCCTATATAAAAAATGCAGGCGGCACTGGTTCATAAACACAGCAAACCTTTTAGGGTCCCCTGCGAAGCAGTCTGGTGGTGCTAACGGGACTGTCCCTGGTAAATTTATTTGCACTGGATTACTTGATGGAGCTTGGGCAGCAGCTCCCCCGAGTCCAGGTAAAGGTGTGTGCCCGGCTTGAGCTTGGAGTAATTGCCTGGTGAGATCATCCGTACGTTCCTTTGACACAATCAGTTCTCTCCTGAGAGCATTAGTCTCTTGACGGGCGGAATGCACTTCAGCCCTGAGTTCACCCAGTAGTTGGGCTAATTGGTCAGTCTCTGAGGTCTCCATAACGCCCGGGTGGAGATTTGTAGTAAGGCTTTGCGTTCTCTTACGCTCACCTGGGTTGCACAGGGGCGTCGAACGAAGCTGGACTGCTGCGGTCTCCACCAGTGTAATTCGTAGTAAAGTGATGATTGACGCCACGTCCCCCTCAGTTTCGTCTGCCTGGCCCGCAGGAATATTTTCCTAAAAGCAGAAAAGGGCATTAGCCAACCATGGAAAAAAGGTTACACTAACACTATTTTCCCCTGGAATTATTTCAGTGTTCCCCTCCATAAGTCTCACCTTATTGTTTGGAAGGATGAACTCTCCATCCTGCGTGGAATGCAGGGGCGCGTCGAAGTTCAGGCAATTCACTGATCCGAAAGGTATTTGGCAGAGTTCCAGACAAATAATGACTCCGAGGTGAGTAGAGTATAAACCAAATATATAGTCCTAGTTAGAGTTCAAATGTCTGTTAATTCACTCTTGCTCTCTTCTTACCTTTTCCCCTTGCAGCGTGATCCAAGGAGTGGGTTTGCCTCGTTGGATGCAGGTAGTGCTTAGGTCAGAGTCAGTTTGTACCAAGCACTGTCTGGCAGGTGATATTGTCCCAAATGTAATTAAACAATAGCTTTATATCTTCTTTGCAGGTGCGGGGCAATGCCGAAATTCCTAACGTAGGCTGATTTCCAGCGCTGCCTCGAGCGGTAATTCCAAGTGAGTATTTTGCGGTAAGTGAAAAAATTGTCTCTGGCGGCACCCAGCTCACCTTTTGTTTGATTTTGTCTTTTTAGGTGCTGATGCTTCGAGCGGCGAGTCGACGAATGCTGCGCTGGATGGAGGAGATACTCAGACAGGTGAGTATGGTGCGGCGCTGCAGCTGCCGATGTGGTGCGGTTCGTTTTTTAATGTCCTTTTCCTATATCCACAGGTACGGCTGCTCCAGGAAAAGATTATGTCCAAATGGAATTCTCCTTATTCTAACCTTCTCTTCTTCTTTCCTTTTCCCTAGGATCGGCTCCGGACACGAGACGGGTGTGGCTGTAGACTGGATGCTGAACTGCAGACACAGTGAGCGTTACGCTGCTAGACGCAGAATAACGCGAATCGTGTGCTGCTCTTCGGGCGTGTTTTAAATAGCATCAAAAAAGTAGTTCCCAGGTAAGAAGTTCCAGTACCACACCCAAGCAACAAAATAGTTCCTAAAGGAAAGTAGTTCCTTCCTGGGCTCATGGTGGCCTGTATGTGAGTTCTTTGCAGGAAGACCTGCACATTTTAAAGTTGGCAACATGAGCCTGGCGCCAGCGGCGCCAGGACTGAACCCATATAGCCCCTAGGCGGGGTTGTGGGAATTCCAGTGTCTTCTTGGGAGCCTGCTCTCTGGACAGATGGACCTGTTCAGGATGTCTGGGGGCAGGCATCGTGACAGAAGGTCTAAAGAAAGCCCTTTGTCAAGCTCCAGTCCTAAGAGCTCCTGACTATCACCAACCCTTCATTGTACAAACTGATGCTTCAAATGTAGGCATAGGTGCAGTCCTTAGTCAACTGGATGAGAAAGGTAGGGAACACCCCATTTGTTTCATCAGCAGGAAGTTAAAGGATCCTGAGACAAGATGGGCAACAATAGAACGTGAATGTTTTGCTATTGTATGGTCACTGAAGAGGTTTAGGCCATACTTGTATGGTTCTACCTTCATTATTCAGACTGACCACCAACCCTTCAGATGGCTGATGCAAATGAAAGGGGAACACCCCAAACTACTCAGATGGTCAATCTGCCTGCAAGGGTTTGATTATTCCATTGAGCACAGAGCAGGAAGTCACCACCAAAATGCTGATGGTCTCTCTAGGATGTTTGTAACCGACTAGAGGTATGAGATCCATCCAGGAGTGGATTAAATCCTCCTGTCCCTTAGTCTGGGGGGGTGAGTGTTAGGGAGAATTCTCATTCTATGGCTTATTTCCCTTACCTAGTTAGTCCCCCAGCAGCTTTGCTGGATTTCTGGAGTTTATTTGTTTCCACTTGGTAAGAGTGTGAGCTTTTCCACCACTCTTACCTGTGTTTTGCCATGTGTAGTTCATCTGTTTTTGTGATTGTGGACTCTGGAGTACACCACTTCAGTAGTCCCACTCTTTTGTGTGTTACACAGCACCTTCAGTGCAGTGACACAGGGTTGTCTGTTAGACTTCCCACTGACTCCATTTCTGGGGCTGATTACTGTGCCCCAGAAAAGGGTAAAGTTGCCGTTAACTTTACATAGTCATTCTAACCACAGATCCAGTACACCCCATCTTACATGGAGCATTGGAAAGGGTTAATTCTCAGCCCTTTTTATCTGTACCTCCTGGAGCATTTTTTCGCTCCCTTAACATTAAGACTTGGCTGGTGGCAGTGGTATCTACCCTAATTTTCCTACCGCGATTATATTACATAACGCGGTATTGTTTTAGGCTATGTTAGTAGGCTTGAACTTTAAACCCGCTAGCCCAAATACTTTTTAGTTCGGCTCCGGTTGGGTTTATTTTTTTTTATTTTATTTTTTTATTTGTTTTAACTGTGTCGACAGTTTTTACAAAAGAACGTGTTTCTTTGTTAGTTTTGTGTTTTCTTTTCCTCGTTTTGTTTCTTTAGGTTCTTTGAGTTAAGTTATGAGGGCTAAGTTTCCACCTTTTGAGAAAGGGACTCCAGTTTAAGGCTATGCAGAAAGTTTCCCATTGCGATGACTGGTCTTCGACTTAGCCCGTTAATCAAGAACGTCCACCAGTGGTCTTCGTCCAACCTTGAAAATTTTGAATATAGATGACCAAGGTGGGATTCTCTGTTGGCTGGACAATCGATGGTCAGATGTTTTAAATTTTCCATTGTGCCCAGCTTAGCACAAAAGCGGCAGGAATTGGTCTCTGTTTTGCTGTGGATTCTTAATACCTTGTTTGTTTTCACGATGTTTAACCTTGTTCTCAAAAAAGTTGAGCGAATTTTCTTGTTTGGAAAATTCAGGAGGTAGCTGATGGGCTCATTTATTTTCTGCGCAAAGGGGGGTAGATGAGCTACAGACTTCCATTCCATTTCTTTGAGTTTTTTTGCGGTCTTTGTTGGATTGGTCAGGAGTTCCTCTTCTGTGCTTCCAATCTCATCCAGGATTGTTTGGTTTTTGATAGACCATGCAAGGAGCATTTTGTTGGTACCTTTCTCCATTTCCTCGTGGATGAGTGTATATATTTTTTCTTTAGATAATCTTATTTTCCTGTAAAACATCAGACTGTTGAGAGACGCCATACCTTTAAGCGAGATAAGACTGAGTTCTTCTTATCAAGGCCATCAGAGTGGAGGCTGGGAGGCGGGGTAGCTTTCTCCAAAGGAAGCCTTCCAGTGTAGGCCAGATGTTTTCCGGGATGTTTGGCATGGCTTCCACTCCGTAAGTAAGGGCTGGGATCACTTTTGTCTTGTAAAAGGTGATTGCCGCTTTGAGTGAAAAGCGACCACATTTTTTGTCCATCATGATCATTTGGGTTTTGTTTTTGAGAACTAAGGTTTCTTGCATCGGTTGCTATTTGTTTTTGTTGCTGAAGGTGATACCCAGATATCTGAAGGTTTCCACTTCTTCCAAGCGAACTCCGTCATGGAACCAAGCACCGTGTGCTTTCCGTTTGGCTGATTTGACCAGTGGCATCACTTTGGTCTACGTTGTGTTGCTTTCGAGATTGTTGGTTTTAAGATATTTGCTCAAGTTGTCTAGTTTTCTCTGAAGCCCGATCATGGTTTGATCAATTAAAATTATGTCATCCGCGTATAGGAGCCTGCTGACATTTTCTCTTCCCAAGGTTGGTGGAAATGCTTTAACGCTTTTTTCAAAATGTTGGTAATCGCCTGTGTAGGCGTTATAGAATGCAGGTGCCAGCGGGCATCCTTGCTTCACTCTACTGCTTGTCTGAATAGTTGTAGAGAGTTGGCCAGTGCCGTTGAGTCGGACTCTCATGGATGTCTGGGAATACAGTTCTTGTATGGGTTCCAACAGCGAGTGAGGACAGTTCCAGTTGACAAGTTTTTCCCACAATTGTGTTCTGTTGACTTTGTCGAATGCTTTGGACAGGTCTATGAAGGCTAGGAACAAAGGAGGAGCACCTTCCAGTACTCTGGCCCTAAAGATGTTGAGCGTAAATATATTGGCCGTTGTGCTTAGATTTTTTGTGAAGCCAGTTTGAAATTGATCCCAACCTTCTGACGAAGAGACCCATATTTTAAAACTGTCCAAAAGAAATGCTCCAAAAAGCTTTCCGATGCTATCGAGTAGTGCGATGGGTCGGTAGTGTATCGCCTCCTTCGCCTGATTTATAGATCAGTACCATGTTGGCTGTCTTCCAGGATGCAGGAATTGATCTCGTTGAAGCGCAGGATTCGAAGATTTCAGCCACAAAGATCGACCATTTCACAGGGTTTGATTTTAAATCCATGTTGGAAAGCCCATCTGGTCCAGGAGTTTATGATGATTTGAGCTTTTTGATTTTAGTTTCGATGCTGGATGGGTTAAGTTCTATGTTCCATTTGTTGGCAGGTCTGCCTCAATATTCAGTTGCTTCGCGTGATGAGTCGAAAAATGAGTAATCCATGACTCTTCTGGGACACTAGTTGTTAAATTGTCTTGAGTTGGGAAGCCTTTGGATGATATCAGTGACCAAAAAGTATTTGTTTGCTTGCCACTGAGTGTTCTCAGCATTAATTCAGAATCTTCCTGGTAAAGTTGGATTTTATAGTTTTTTAACTAGTTCTTGTATCTGCTGGTGGTTATCCGTGCTTCCTCAATGTTGGTGATTGAAGGAAATCGTAAGGCCTTTCTTTTTGCTCGCCTCATGATGAGTCTTTTTTCTCTAAGGACCAGGTTATTGTGATGCTGAGTCGTATACACGGTTTTGCCTCCATTTTATTTCACCTGGTAAGGTAGCAGTAACGGACAATAATCCGTTAGACTTGTGGCGTCTTTTTGCTTATTCGTTGTCTTTATTTGACGATAGTTGTTTGTTACGACAGTTATTGCTGAATCCTTCAATCTTAGACGTGTAGCGTTAGCGTTGGTCTCGATGTTGGTAGGCATGCATGCACATGGGCAGACGTTAGTAAGTGAAGGGGGGATTGCCCAAGTTGTTTCCAGGAGGTTATGGTCGCTATGGAGGGTTCGAGTGACCTCAGTACATACGACCTGTGTTGTGAGATCTCTTGAGAGATATACATGGGCCCTCATTACAACCCTGGTCTCCGCCATGGTGGATGGCAGAATTACCACCCCCATCACAAGGTTGGCGGGGGCGGTAATTCCCCATTCACCATTTGCCCTTCCCTATTCCCATTTTGCCCAATAGGGCATAATGGGAATGGGGAAGGCGATAATTACGGCACCGCTAATAGCGGTTGCCGTAATTATCGCCAAGGTCCCTTTGCGGCACCCACTTTAATGGCTGGTCTACACCAGCCGTTAAGTACGGGTCCCGCAAAGGGACCTTGTGATCAGGCAGTAATGGTTTAACGGCGCCGCCGCCTTTTACGGCGCCGTTAAACCATTACCGCCTGGGTCGTAATGAGGGCCATGGTCTAGAATGGCATGTCGTCTCGGTAGTTCCCAAGTCGGAATGACCGGGTCAGTGGACTTTCTCAGCGAATGTGTGTTATGCAGGTCGTGAGATGTCATCAGGTTGGTCCATTTCTTTCCTCTATCCCAAGAATTTCCTGGCGCAGCAATGGTGTTTGTATTTGGATTAGGCAAGGCTTTACTCTGTGAGTTTTCAGTTATTTTTAGCACTATTTTCGCATTCAAGTCCCCACAGATGATTATGCTGTCGATTGTGTCGTTGGATCTTGCTTCATCCAGCAGATTTTCGATCTGCAAGAGGAATAGTTCTGTTGGGGTTTCCTTCGGATTCCAGTAAACGTTTATCAATAGATAAGTTATGCTCTTCTGTTGCTTTGTACTCAGTTGAAGTCAACGTCGTTGGATCAAGGTGGCCAAGATATTAGGGGTCTTGTTTTATGACCTTGATCAGTTGGAGATTGGACCCTATACGAATTGCGGTAAGAAGACCCGCCCTCGGGCGACCCGTGGCTCCTCTCAGAGCTCGGGAGAATGCAATCTCGGAGCCATCAATCGTCGGTTTTTTGAGCATCCATATTTCTTGAAGACATAGAATGTCAAATGATCCACAGTTTATATCAAAGGCGTTTGTCAAATGAGAGAAACCCTGATTCCATGAGCCCAGAGTTAGACAGGAAACATCTTCTGTATTTGGTGACATAGTGGAGTAGCTCTTGTTTCTCTGTCTTGGTGTTGGTTGCTAAGATCTCGGTTTCATTGTTAGGGCTTCCGGAAGCCAGGCCCATCAGTTTGGATCTACTTTTAAAGGGCGTTGATTGTGTTCAAATATTGGATCCGCCTTTCCCTTCTTGGGGATGTCTTGGTCGATTGCGGTCCAATTTTGTTGTGGGCCTGGAGGCACTCTTTCAATTTCCAAGGAACTAAGGCGATGATCAATGTTTTGAGTCCTTGACAGTGATGTTTGGTTATGTCTGGTTGGACGTGGTGAAATTCAGTAAGTCGAGGTTCGATTCTTTCTGCCGTGTGAGTCTTTCGTTCTTCTATCGAGAGGTCTTCTTTCCAGAGACTCTTCTGCTTGGTTGTTGTATCTGTGCCTCGAAGATTTATTTTCGCTTATTCGCTCCTTGGTTGGGAGATGTTTCTTGTCATGGTTTCTGCTTCGATAGTTAGAATTGGCTCTTGTGCTTTTGCGGCTTCGTTTGTGTACCGTCTTTGTGCTCATGAAGAAGTGGTTTCCTCGCGTCATTGGACTGGTAATCAGGTTTTTGTTGTTGCAGAGTTTATGTGGAGGTAGACACTGTCCACCTGATTTTTGTCTTGGAATTCTACGATTGTGATCTCTTCTGATGAGAGAGACTTGAGCGTAGGAACCAAGTGCAGGATCTTTAGGATGGTTTTTCTGTTGAGGATAAATGAAGCATCTTCTTTCCAAATACTTTTCAGAAGGAAACTGCGGGTCCTTGTAGTTCTTTCAGAACGTTTTAGCATTGCTCTTTTAGCTCGACGGTCCTTGCTTCGCTCTCGGGACAAATTCGCATATTTTGATTTTCTGGGCTCTCTCGGAATAGTATGTATGTGGTTTCTTGTTGAGGTAGGTGGTCTTTCAGTTTTGTGATTTTTAGTTTGACTTTTAGATTTCCGTTCTTGTGAAGTTGAGCGGTTTTTCGAGCTTCTGTTTTAATGCACTCTGGAGCTCCAATGTACAGGGTTTCTTATTAGTGGTTCGTACTTTGAGTTGTGAATTAGTTCTCTCGTTGGAGTCCTTCTGTTGGTGGAGCGTGGCTCAAACGTAGGCTGATGTGTTATCTTTTCCGCGTTTCTTGCTGCTGGATATTGAATCGGCCTGGAATCTTTGTTCTTTGCAAGAAGTTTTAATTTCTTCTCCTCAAGCATGAGAAAGGTGGGGCTTGCCGAATCTAAGGCTACGTTTTTTGTGTTCCAGTTCATCAGCGCTTTGGGAGGGAGTTTGTCACGCCTCTGACCAACAATGGAAATGGAGAGCAGACTGCCGTAGACTGCGAGCACCTCAGCGAGCAGCTCCGCGGCTCGAATGAGGTTTTGTAGATTGAGTTGGTCACGCCTCTGACCAGCAATGGAAATGGAGAGCAGACTGCCGTAGACTGCGAGCACCTCAGCGAGCAGCTCCGCGGCCGCTCCCTTAGCTCGAATGAGGTTTTGTAGATTGAGTTGGTCACGCCTCTGACCAGCAATGGAAATGGAGAGCAGACTGCCATAGACTGCGTGCACCTCAGCGAGCAGCTCCGCGGCCGCTCCAACGAGACCATTGAGGTAGGTGGTCTTTCAGTTTTGTGATTTTTAGTTCGACTTTTAGAATTCCGTTCTCGTGATGTTGAGCGGTTTTCCGAGCTTCTGTTTTGATGCACTCTGGAGCTCCAATGTACAGGGTTTCTTATTAGTCGTTCGTACTTTGAGTTGTGAATTATTTCTCTCGTTGGAGTCCTTCTGTTGGTGGAGCGTGGCTCAAACGTAGGCCGATGTGTTATCTTTTCCGTGTTTCTTGCTGCTGGATATTGAATCGGCCTGGAATCTTTGTTCTTTGCAAGAAGTTTTAATTTCTTCTCCTCAAGCGTGAGAAAGGTGGGGCTTGCCGAATCTAAGGCTATGTTTTTTTGTTCCAGTTCATCAGCGCTTTGGGAGGGAGTTTGTCACGCCTCTGACCAGCAATGGAAATGGAGAGCAGACTGCCGTAGACTGCGAGCACCTCAGAGAGCTGCTCCGCGGTCGCTCCGCGGCTCGAATGAGGTTTTGTAGATTGAGTTGGTCACGCCTCTGACCAGCAATGGAAATGGAGAGCAGACTGCCGTAGACTGCGAGCACCTCAGCGGGTTGGGTTTATCTTTCTTTGCGTGGCAAACCAGGTTTGCCTCCTTTGTTCGCCGACCTTTGGCGGGCTTCTGACCAGAAGCCCTCCTTTGGCATTTGGGTGTCTAAGTGGGCTGAATGTGAGGGAGGGGGGTAGTCGCCCCCTGCACAAGGCCTCCTTGGAGACCCAAGTCGCACTTTGTGTTGATTGGCTGAGGTGGTTGTCCGGGCTGGACAACCCCCCTGCTGAGTGATTGACAGCCAGGCTGTGTGAATGGGGGATTTTGCCATAAAAGGCAAGACTCTTGGGCTAGAAGGCAGAGTCGCCACTGGAACTGCAAGGAACCAAAGAGAAGCGGAGAAGAGGACAGCTGCTGCAACCCTGAGTCCCAGTGAAGCCCTGCTGCAGTCCTGAGCTATCTACCCTTCAACAACAAGAGAAGATCCAGTCCGAAGTCTTCTTCCCTTGAGCCTGGTAGGATCAACCAAATTGTCTTTTCTTCAGTCAGAGAATCCTCTCCTGGGTCGAAATCACTGCTGTGCTGTAGTGGTCCAGAGAGCCATCAGAAGAGCCCACTCCTGATTTAAAGAAGCGCACCTTTTATTCATCGTTGTTCTTTTCGCTGCTGGTGGCCTCACTACCTGGGTAGTGCAGATCGCTCCAGACGTCCTCCTTCTTGACCCCACGACTGAAGTCGCAAGAACCGTGAGTCTGCAGGAACTACCAGAAACAACTGCTGTGGCACCAGCCTTTCTCCAACGGAATAAGGTACTGTGCACACTTGGTCATTCTCTCCGTCTGACCAGCCGGAATCGGGGTGAACCCTTTTCCTCCACAAAGATTTGTTCTTTCTTCCCTCCTTCTTATAACTTTTCCTTCCATTTGACAATCTTAAGAATTCTTGGCATCTCGAATCTTGAACTGTTCAACGTGTGATCCTCAGCAACTGAGCGTATGCTCCATTGACACTGGTGCAGGCCATTTGACTTTAATCTGTTTCTTTGAACAAGTCCTCGAGTCTCCTTGCCCTGAAAAAGTATTGCCTTTGATTTTTATTCACTTTTCCCTGGTTTGAAATTCTTAAGTACAAGGTGTGTTTTAAATTCGTGAGAATTTCTATCCGCGGGTACGCGTTAGTAACACTGGTCTGTCAAATCCTAATGTACTTACCTTGAATTTACTGGCACAAGTGGAATTGGTTGTGTGTAGTGTATTTTACGTGTGGTTTCGAATTTATAGAAGTGAAGTGTTTTATAACAGATGGTTTAAAAATAAATACTTATATTTTTTACCTGAAACCTTGAGTCAGTGTTTGCTTGAGTCACAGTAATTGTGGTCCTTTGGGTAATCTCTGCTACTGCTCATATACTGTTGAGATAAGCCTGGCTGCTCCGCTACTGCTACCACTTTAACATAGTAGTACAGGCTTGTACCAAAGGTGAAACTTGTATTGCCACCTGTAGTCTTAATTGTGTGTAGTGGTCCCTAAGGGCACTGCACGGGATTCTGCCTAACACTCCACTCTGCTCGAATCGTGTACCCATTATAATACGTCCATTCTCCAGGTCCATGCTGACCTCCTTGATAACAAGAACTTGTGCATGCTTCCACCTTCCCTCTCCTATGTCCTTTGCCTGTCTATTCACTTCTTCCTGCTCTTCACTTCTCTGCTGACCTAACCGCAGTACATCTTCCCCGCTAGCCTCAGTGCTTCTTCCAATCATTTTCACTCTTGCGTAGGGATTCCCGCACTCTCCTTTCACAGCCCTTCCTCTGAGAGTGTAACACTCTGGACCTTCCCGTCCTTCTCATTCATTCTCCATAGCAGTAAGATGTTTAACTGCTTTTCTAACTTCGAACCCTTGTGCCTTGCAACTAAAAAAGTATACAGATTGTCCAATATTCCCATATCATAAGTCCCCTCTGTGAGAAACCTAAGGACATCCTCACAGTCTCTTCCCTTGAATCCTCGGCTCAGGTGGCCAGGGCACGGCCATCGCCTTTGGATCGAGACCCTGGGGGTGGACAAGTGTGGGGGGATCACCTCAGTAGGGGATCCTTGAGGAGTAGAAGGGGGATGCCCAAGGATGAGAAGCGGTAGTCTCCACTTTCCGGAAATATATCACCCTGCTCTCCCTCAGCCTTTGCAGAACACCATCATTCCTGTACCATTTGCCCCATTCCAACTCCAACAGGGAAATGACATATGCACTGCCACTTGGTCCTGTGTTGTGCACTTCTCACTCCTCCCCTTCCCGTCGCACTTTCCCCTTCGCGCCCCCCTGCACTTGCATGTTCTCAATGTCAGTGGGCCTAGTAAGATCAATGTTTTTGTCCACTCCTGTACCCCTCCCTTGCCTCTTCGCGCCCTGAAAAACCGGTGTATAGGCACAATATAAATAAAATATCATATCATATCTATCATTCTTCTCTTGACAATCATGTACCAGGCTTACCTATAATCTCTATAAGACACTACAACTCCCACAATCCCTATTTCTCACATGCTTGCCTAACTACTGAGACGAGGGAGAAACAACATAGAGGAGGAAAGATTACCAATGTACCATGAGTTCCTATGGTCACACTCCATTTTGCCTCACTAATGAAGCCAGGCAGGGTCAGGCGATAAAGCACAACCAGCCACACCTGACTTTACTTAACTCTAGCTGGGAGTATAAAGACAGCAGCCAGAAACAACATTTTGAGTGGGCTTGAACTGCAGAGAGGCCCTGGAGAGCCCAGAAGCAGGAGGGAGCAGAGGAAGCTGTGGAGAGTGTCCAGAGGGGAACAGAGGGGTGAGGTGCTGATCCAGTGCCTGTGTGGGGCTACAGCGCAGCTGGGAAACAGTGTCTCCCAAGGGCCAAAGAAGGCAGACTGTAGCCTACGGGCTGAGTTCACTACAAAGCTCGCTTCCCCCTGGGCAGGTGAAAGGAAGCCCAGGTGCTTGAGGGGCAGGTGGGGATTCCCTGACCTCCACCCAGAAATCCCAGGGAGCTGCCCACCAGCGCCACGCTATCCGGGTGCGTCTCATGACCAGAGGAAGAGAGGAATCCGGTAAGCGTGTGAGTGGCTGGAAAGGGATAAAGAGGCATAAGTTTCATGCAAGGGGAACGGCATTCTGGGAGTCATAGTTCAGAAGGGCAGCAAGGTTAAAAAGCCAGAAAAAAGAACGGCATTCTGGGACTCGCAATGTGAGAAAACAACTACGAAAGCAAAGTAACGTTGATAAAGACTCTTGTTTGTGGTTAAAGACGCAGCCCGATACAAAATAGCAAAGAGGTTGTACTGTAAGAAGCGGTACAGTCGAAAGCCTTTGTGATATCACGCTGACAAGAAAGACATTGAAAAACTGGTAAATGTTAAACCAGAGATGACAACAGCTTGTGCCCGATTGAGGGGAGCTGATTGAGAAAGAAAAGGAACAAGGTGTGTGCCTGACTGAGGGGAGCCTGCAAGTACCAGAAGGCATTGCAAGAAAGTGTCATCTGGCAAACATTTTATTGAACTTTCTTTCTGTGTTTGTGAAATCTTAAAGAACCAAGAAACTTTCGTGTTGTTAGGGAAAAGCTAATTGGAAGTGAAGGTCGAAGGGGTCATGCAGAGGCATTAGAAAAATTCTTGCACACTCGAAAGTCTTCGACAGTAAGAAAGAGTAAAAGAGGCTTGAGCCCGACGGAGCGCAGCCTAGTGAATGTGAACGTGACACAAAGCTTGGGGAAGGGAACCCCATGAACTGTGATACAAAGGTCTGAGCCCAGCTGAGGGAGACCTGGAGGAAACAGTGATGCTGAATGATTCTGAAGAAGAACTTAACCCGTGTTTGTGAACTGTGTTTTTTTAATTGAACTGCCAAAAAAGGAACTTTATCGCGGAAGGCCAAGCAGGCCCTGGTCCACGATCTTTGAACTGCATCCGTGCGCTGGAGCCAGAGTGTGTCACCCAATCCAAGTGTGCTACCTTACCACATGATGCAAAACGTGGAGAGAGATGATTGCTCAGCCACACTGACAGTTGTATTTCACACTCATTTTCTTTTGAACAAATACATATTCCTTCACCCATTTACTGTCTTAGAGTAAGGGCAGGCATTCGTTTTTTTAGTATACCTCATTTTATTGTGACAAGACTGACCAGGACTGTGTTTTCGTGTTATGGTAAGAAATTAAACTTGAAGAAAACTAAGATCATTTTTTTTGGGTCGAAAAAAGAAAACACTTATTACTGATGCATTGATAAGGTGAAGCTATCCGAGGGGGACTCATACTGCTATTTGGGGGTTGGATTCTCAAGCAGTTGTCTGTGGTCTGCCCATTTAGCATCAACAGAAAATCGCATAAGGATATGTCTGGGAGGGATTAGGTGATTCTATCATAAATTTGGGGGATTTTGATATGATAAGTGTATTCAGGTGTTGGAAGCCAAGATTTATTCCGCCATATTGTATGGCAGTGCGATCTGGGGAAGTGTGGGTTGCACCTCTCTGGATCGCACATTATATATCTGTTATCTGTTTGAGGAAGTTGCTGGGCGTGCTGCCCAGCACCCCGGGACCTCCTCTTGCGCTGGAGTTCGGGGTTCCAAATATTGAAGTCCGGGCAGAATGCAGGTTTCTAGAGTATTTTCGCAATCTTCACTCTGCTTCGGCAGTGAACCCCAATATCGCAAATGTGAGGGAAGAATTACCAAACTTTGAAGAATTAAGAGGTGGCCAGATCACAAAACAATATCTGATTATGAAAGCCTGAAGGGGGAAATCTGGTCTGGCGTTAAACAGTATGAAACATCTGGGCTCTCTTGGACACTTGAAGAGGGCTTGCGTGATAATTTTTCACTCAGTGTCATTTGCTCCCCGGTGTTAAGACGCCTCATTGCGATGATGCGTCTGAATGTTCTGCCACTAAGGGCTCGGATGACATGGATGTTCAATACAAAGCTCTGTACTTGTGGAAGTGGGACGGGTGAGGATCTAACTCCTGTTTTATTTATATGCCGAAAGTTTCTAGATCTCAGACGTGCATGGCTAAGGAGCCACTTCAGGCCGAATAATATTAGGCATGTGATTGATGGCATGAATTTTGTTCTGTCTTGTGTTGATGGTTGCTTTATTAATAACTTATTTAAGTTTATTACTGAGGTTTTAAAATGCATGGAAAGAAAATGTTAGGCTTTATCAAATTGTGTATATTTTAACAGCTTAATTTCTGTATTATGAACTGTATTGTTTTTACTTGAGGCCGACGATTACTCTCTTTTAAAAACATTTTCTATTTTTTTAATTGTATTGTGTCATATTCTGATGTAAATGGTGAAAACGGAATAAAGTATTTATCTCTTATTTTATGGTTGTAATTACTCACATTTAGCATTAGGGCAAGTTAGGAGTTTTCCCAACCCCATTAAAAATACACAAATAAAGGTTTTGAAATATGCACTCTTGTGTCAGTGTCTACTTGTGGCACCGTGCATCCCTTGCATATGGTGTCAGCAATGGGATGAGACTCAATTGAAAAAAGTTGGGGAACTGTGAGAAACCTGAAGGTGTCTCACCCGCTTGTCCCCAGGGATTTGTCATCCAGGTGGCCAGGACATGGCCATCGCTTTTGGATCCAGTTCCTGGGGGTGGACCAGGGCGGGAGGTACACCTGGATTGGGGTCTTCGGGGCGTGAAAGTGGGACACCGGATGTTGAGACGTGGCATCTCCTTTCCTGTAACACCTTTTCCCCATCCTACCAGGTAGGCTACCCAAGAACTCAGTCCCCCGGTTAGAGAGAATTCTCATTCAATGGCTAATTTCCCTTACATATAGAGTCCCCCAGCAGCTTTGCTGGATTTGAAGGGTTTGTTTATTTTTACCTGCTAAGAGTGAGACTCTTTTTCCCCACTCTTAGGTATTTTTGCTATGTGTGTTCTAGGCTATTTTTGTGTTTAATGCTTATGGGATTTTTCTCTCCCCCATAGGAACCATCTTTATTCACATGTGTTACACAGCACCCTCAGTGCAGTGACATAGGGGTGTTGTAGCGACCCCCAAACATAGACTCCATACTCTGAGACTGACTACTGTCTCCCAGGGCATGTAAAGTCCCCATTGACTTTACTAGTCAATTTCGATGAACCAAACCAGTACAACCCATCTTACTATGGAGGTACTGGAAGGGGTTAATAGTTTTTCCTCTATGGTCATTTTCAAGGGGGTACCTAAAGTCCCTCTCTCTAAAGTTTCTGGCTGGTGGCAGTGGTTACTACCAAAAATATTCAACCGCAAATATTTCTCTATGGGATTTTCCCATTGTTCGAGGCTACCACTTTTTCTGACAGCCTCTAACATACCGCCGGTGCATTGTAATATTAACTTTGCTCCGGTAGGTTTTATTTGCCATTTCTTTAATATAACTTCTTTCTCGTGTCTTTCTCTACAATCCTAACCCAGGTCGGGGATCCTTTGTTTGTCTGTTTGGCGGGCTTCTGCCCAGAAGCCCTCCTTCTGGCGCCACTGAGTCTGGGGTGGGTCCATTGTGTGGGAGGGGGAGTAGGACCCCTGGACAGGGTTGCCTCCGCAGCCCATGTCGCACTCTATCCTGATAGGCTGGAGGGTCTCCCGCCAGGATGACCACTCCACTGTGTGAGTGACAGCTCATCTGTATGAATGGGAATCTTTCTGCATAAAAGCAGGGTCCTGAGGACTGGAAGGGCAAGATGTTGCCACTGGAACTAAGAAGCCGAAGAGGAGAGAAGCCAAAGACATCTGCAATGACTGAACCACCGGTTAAGCCCTGCTGCAGCGTCTCACCACTTTTCTCCACACAACGAGGGGAGATATTCATCTGAAAGAGCCTTCTTCCCTTGAGCTGGTGGGGCCAACCAGTTTGCCAATTGCCTTCCCGAACCTGCCGTGGTCAAATCGCCAGTGCCCTGCACTTGGAGACCGGATAGCCAGGCAGCTATCGACCCGGACCTCGATTAAAAGGAGCGTACCTTTTAAACTTCGTTTGGCAGCACCGCGGCTGGTTTCATCCCTGGGTAATGCAGTACCTCGAACCTTCCTCCACGATGAGAGCCTCTCTTCCTCTGCTGGATCCCTCGAACTGCAGGAACTACCAGGAACAACCGGCAGCGCAGGAGCCAATTCTTCATTTTAAAGGTACATTGTTCCGCCAGGTCGCTCTTGCTTCGCGGTAGTGCTAAAGGCGTTTTAAATCGTTAACCTACCTGCTCCCCTCTCTTAACCTTGTCTTTTCAAACTTTTGCAACCACCATTTCAAATGTCGTTAACCAAAGACTTGACTGCAGCTACGAGACAATTTTTGCTCCTGGGCCCTTGTCCTGTTCCACTAACTTTGCCACAGGCCTACTGACTCTGGTCACATTTGTTAGAACTGCCTTCTCGAGATTCTCCATTCGAACTGTGTGGTGCACCCCTTTCATATAACTACTCTTCCTTCCCACTGCATAATCATTGTGATCTGCCATTTTGCTCAGTTTTCATTCTAAGTGTTGCTTATATTGATTGTCTTGCTGAACTGGTTCACAACTGATGGGAAGTGTTGCTAGCATGTATAAGAACCTATTTCTGAATAACTTGTGCTTTCCCTCCCTTGTGAGGAATTGTTAGAGGATCCCTTGTGTGTAGTTTTCACTGTGCCGTTTTGCTCTGTTTTCACTCTGGTTCACTTAGTCTACAATTCATATAGGGAGTGTGTATATTTTTCCTTGACTTAATTTAACGTGCTTGATACTTGTGATACATGTGATTGACTAGAAGTGTATAAAATAAATATGTATATACTTTTTAACTACAAAGCTTTGGTCAGTGTTTCCTTGTTCCATAGTCTACTAGGCCTAATTTGTAAACCCTGAATACTGCTCATCTCCCTCTTGAGATAAGTCTGACTGTTCAGCCACAGCTACCAACTAAATCTTTGTGGTACAGACTGATACCAAAGGGGATTTATTGCTCTCACCTGTAGTCCTAATCTGGTGTAGTGCTCCCTAAGGGACTGCACTGGATTCTGCCTAACACTGGTGTACAGCGGTGGGATAAAAGTATTGGATTTACATAGTTCTGCTAGTGCTTTCGTTCAAATAACCACAAGCTAACTATCACAACAAGTTTATTTTAAACAAAAGTCAAAATTATGGAAAGTTACAGCCAAGAGACCCTCCTTACTAATACTGCTGATTATTTAAGGGATCTGTGCAGACAGAAAGGTCTTCCAGTCAAAGGCAAGAAACAAGAAATTATTGATAGACTGTTAGAGAAACAAAGTCTGGATAGTGGTGCTGTAGGCCATACTACTCCTTCAAATGTAGCAAATCTTGAGGAAAATAATGTTGAAGACGTTATTGTTGAAACAGATGAGGAAGATCAGGATAACAATGTCACCCCCTCTGGCCCTCTACCTGCTCAAAGGCCTCAGCCTGTGGCTACTGGACCCTTACCAGGTCCCACATTAAGTCCTGAATTTATCTCGCTAGAAAAAATTAGACTTGAACTTGAATTCAAAGGAATTTGTGCCCAAACGGAACAGAGACATCAAGAACTAAGTCTCAAAGAAATGGAGCTCAACCATGAGCTTGAGATGAAGAAATTGTCTTTGGAAAATGCTTCTCTCCCCGAATCTTCTAGATCTTCCAGTACAAAAAGACCTTGGGTGCCTAAAGAGATTGTGGGTATGTATGAACCTAAGTTGGATGTATTAGATTGGCTTGCTATGTTTGAATACAATCATGGGCTCCAGGATATTACTGGGAATCAGTTGATCCCCTGGTTATTTTCTAGGCTCCCCCCTGTTGCATCTGATGTGGTAATGGGGTTGGGGGAGGTGGATAGGATGGATTATGAATGTGTAAAGCTAGCCTTGATAGCTAGATTTGGGAAGACTCCTTCCCAGTACCTTAAGAGGTTTGGGACCCTCAAAAAGCATGATAGTACCCCTTGGGCTACTTGGGTGAATGAGTGTTTGAAGAACTTAGAGGGATGGATTAAGGGTTAAAGAGTTAACACTTATGAAGGAATGAGAAATCTTGTTATAATGGAGTCTATCTATGATGCCTGCTCTCCTGAGCTCAGACAGCACTTGGCTGATTCAAAAGAATTAGATTCTAAAAAACTAGCTAAGGCTGCTGACTTTTGGGTTGCCAACAGGGCTACTCACAAGTATTCAGTGTTAACTCAGAAAAAGCCTGAGGGAAAGCAGCCAAAGAAAGACAACAAAGAGAATTCAAATCATTCCAATTCCAAAGAGGGCCACAAACAAAATTCTAAGGGTAAGCCACCAGGGAAACCTAATCAGGCTAGTGTACCTACTGGTCCCAGACCAGAAGGAGGTCAGAACAAGCCACTATTCATAAAGACATTTGGGAAATGTTATTTTTGTGATTCTACTGCTCATGTGAAAGGGGATCCCAGATGTAAGGGTAAACCTTCAGGGGTCCACACTGTCTCCTTAGTCCTCGCTCCAGAGGAGGACGTACATATGGTCAGTGGAAACTTTCTATTACTGGCTGATGATACCATTGGAGTCTCAGCTAGTGTATCTTTAGTATCTCTAAGGTTGTGGGAACATCAGAATTTAGATGTTTATAATTCTATCACTCCTAATACTAAAAAGTATTATAAAGACAGTGGCCCTCATTACAACCCCGGCGCTAAACCATGGCGTAGCACCGTGGTTGGTGCCGGTGTTGTAACGAGTCCGCCATGGTGGAATGGGGAAATACTGCCCCATTCCAAGGTTGGCGGGGCGGTATTTCCCCATTTCACCATGGACCTTCCCCATTCCCATTTTCGCCCCATAGGGCTCAATCGGACTGGGGAAGGCGCTAAGTACGGTACCGCAAATTGCGGTACCATTATTAGCACAGAGGTCCCTTTGCGGCACCCTATTTTAATGGCTGGTAAAACCAGCCGTTAAGGTCGGGTCCCGCAAAGGGACCTCGTAATCAGGCATTAAGGGTTTAACAGCGCCGACACCTTTTACGGCGCAGTTAAACCCTTAACGCCAGGGTCATATTGACCCCCAGTGTCCTAGTGAATGGTCAGGAAACCCCTGCCATTAGAGACACTGGGGCCAGCATAACTGTGGTGGACAAATCTTTTTTCAAGGTGGAGGATGTTGCTAAGGCACCCAAACGCCTCACCAAGTTAGCTGGAGGGCCTGTGCAGATGCTTCCCCAATTACCAACTCTCATCCAGTGCAATGAAATGACTGTCAGGATCCCTGTGAGTGTACAATCTGAAGTACCAGGATGGGTGCTGTTGGGCAATGATCTGAAAGACCTGGGAGTAGGGTCAAGTACTCCCAGACCTGCTAGTAAGAGATTACAGGAGCTTACCAGACCTGCAAGGGAGAGGACCTTGAGGGGCTCTCCTGAGGAGATGATAGAAAAAGAAATCACTCCTACTCCATTGGAGTTACTAACTGCTATTTCAAAGCAACCAGGGGAAACCCAAGGCTTCCAAAAAGAAACCAGCAGAAAGCACTCCAGTGCTGCCAACCAGGAAATCTCATACGTTGTCAAAAATCACACCTGTGATTCCTCCTCCATCTGAGGCTGAGAGTGAGGTACAACCCTGTGTGGTTGAACTAGAGCCTGAAGATTCAGATCTAGTAGGAGGCCAGGAACCCATTGTAGATCTTGACCCAGTGGACCATCCTGAGCTGCAGTCTTTACTGTAAGAAGGTGGACCCCAAAGGGCAGACTTCAGTAAGGGACAAAGAGAATATCCAACTCTGGAAGGTCTTCGCCACCAGGCAGCTTCTCAGCTTGAAGGGCAAGAGCCTGGGAAGTACAGGTTACATTGGGAACATGGCCTCTTCTATAGTGAACCAACAGAGTCAATCCCTGGGGACTACAAAAGACTTGTAGTGCCCCAAGCAAACCGACTCCAATTCTTGCAACTAGCCCATGAGATACCTTTGGCTGGTCACTTGAGCTTCAAGAAGACCAAGGAAAGGCTCTCTCTATACGTTTAGTGGCCTAAAATGGGGGCTGAGGTAGATAAGTATTGCAAGAGTTGCCACACTTGCCAAAACTCTGGTAAAAGTAGCTCCAAGAACGTGGTACCTCTAGTGCCTCTCCCTGTGGTGGGAGTACCATTTGAGAGGGTAGGAATCGACATTGTTGGTCCCCTTGATCCTCCAACTTCTTCAGGCAACAGGTTTATACTTGTTGTAGTAGACGATGCTACTAGGTTCCCTGAAGCAATTCCTATGAGGACTGTTACAGCTCCGGCTGTAGATAGGGCCCTCCTTGGTATTTTTACTAGGGTTGGGTTTCATAAGGAGGTAATATCCGACAGGGGGTCAAATTTTATGTCCCACTACATGAAGGCCATGTGGAAAAACTGTGGAGTTACCTACAAGTTCTCAACAGCATACCACCCTCAGACAAATGGATTGGTAGAAAGGTTTAACAGAACCATGAAGAGCATGATAGGAGCTTTAGAAGACCCTCTTAAGAAAAAGTGTGATCTTCTACTGCCATGCCTTCTCTTTGCATATAGAGAAGTCCCTCAGGAGGGCCTGGGTTACAGTCCATTTGAACTTCTCTATGGTCATCCGGTCAAAGGTCCATTGGCCCTGATCAAGGAGGGGTTGGAGAGAGCTCCTTCCCCCACGCCAGTCAGAGTCACTGACTATGTGATAGGACTTCGGAGGAGAATGTCACACATGATGGCTGAGGCAAGTGATAATTTGAAAGCAGGTCAGGCTCTGGTCAAGCATTGACATGACCAGAAGGCCAACATGGTTGAGTTCGCGCAAGACCAGCTAGTTCTTTTCATGGTCCCAACAAGGCAGAGGGCCTTGCAGGAAAAAATGGATGGGACCCTTCAAGGTTGTGGGAAAACTTGGAGAGGTGAACTATCCGGTGGATTTAGGCAATCCTAAGGAGGCTCCTAGAGTCTTTCACATCAACCGTCTAAAAGCTTATGTCTCGAGACCAGAACTGGGAGCTTTGCTTCTAGCTTCAGCTCAAGAGGAGGAGGAGAGTGAACCTCTACCTGACCTCCTCAGAGGCAAACCTTTGGATGAGAAAATAGGAGTTAATCTCTCTCCTAGTCTGACACCTGAGCAACAGGAGGAGTGCAAAGTTTTGTTGAATCAATTTGCCCCCCTGTTTTCTCTAGCACCGGGCTTGACCCCTTGGGGCCAACATGATATCCAAACTGGTGACTGTCTACCTGTCAAAAGCAGGGGCTACAGGATGTCAGAAAATGTAAGAACCCACATCAAAGGAGAGGTCAACAAGATGCTTGATCTCGGGGTAATAGAGTCCTCTACTAGTCCATGGTCTAGCCCAGTTGTGTTAGTACCAAAGGCAGGATCCAAGGAGTTGAGATTCAGTGTGGACTATAGAGCTCTAAATGCAGTCACTAAGACTGATGCCCATCCTTTGCCAAGGACAGATGAGCTGGTGGATAGACTTGGTTAAGCCAAGTTCCTCAGCACATTTGATCTCACTTCAGGCTATTGGCAAATAGCCCTGAATGACCATGCCAAGGAGAAAACTGCATTCTCCACCCCAGTAGGCTTATACCAGTTTAAGGTTATGCCTTTTGGATTAAAGAATGCACCTGCTACATACCAAAGGATGGTTAATCAGGTTCTGAATGGGATGGAGGAAATCTGCATGGCATACTTGGATGACATTGCAGTGTTCAGCCCTACTTGGAAAGAACATGTTGACCACCCAGGATATGTTTTGCAGGCTCTGCAACAGGCCCATCTGACCATAAAGGCAAGCAAATGTCAAATTGGTCAGAGTAAAGTGGTCTATCTTGGGCATGAGGTAGGAGGTGGTGAAATAAGGCCTTTGCTCAGTAAGATAGAAGCTGTGCAAAATTGGACAACCCTTTCTACTCAAACCCAGGTGAGAGTCTTGCTAGGCCTCACTGGGTATTACAGGAATTTCATTGAGAACTATGGACACAAAGCTTCTCCACTGAATGTAATCTCTTCTCCTAAGTTCCCTAAAAAGGTCAAATGGAATGAGGAGTGCAATCAGGCCTTTGAAAGCCTGAAGAAAGCCCTTTGTCAAGCTCCAGTTCTCAGAGCTCCTGACTACCAACCACCCTTCATTGTACAAACAGATGCTTCCAATATAGGTATAGGTGCAGTACTCAGTCAACTGGATGAGAAAGGTAGGGAGCACCCCATTTACTTTCTCAAACCGGATATTAAATTATGCCTCTTATTACAAACGATTTGTATGTATATTGGCCTACGCCAAGTTGCTTGAAAATTGTACGCGAATAACTCTCGGCGGCAAGGTGTTGACCGTAGAAATTGATGTAAGCCGCCATCTTGAATCAAGCCTCCATTTTAGGTTAGAAACCGCCATTTTAGGGTTGTATACAAAGTCACCCTGTAATCTAAAATCGCCGTCTCGTGTGTCCTTGTTCTTGCCTTAATCTCTCCAACCTCTGTAGGGAAGTTAATGTCCAACCTGCCCTCAGGCTACATGTTAGGGTCATGTAGACCTTGCCCTTTGTTGACCTCGGAGCAGGGGATTACTTGAATTAGCAATGTTAAACTACAAGTATACAAGAACAGTAATGCTATCCGAATATAATATGCAAAACATTGTTTGGTCTGTATTTAAAGCAATATATATAAAGAGTGTAAATGTTAAATTGAAGAATAATAGAGTGTGTTAGTAAATGTATTGAAAAGTAAACCGCATGCACGAGATATGTAAATTAGGAAAGTGAACCTGGCGCGACCCTAGCCCAGTGCATGATTAACCTGTAAGGGGGCTGGACATCATTTTACAAATTGTATAAAAGCACTGATGTCCAGCTAGGAAATTCCCTCACTGCTCATATTGGACATGCTGGTGGTCTCTGTGATGTATTGACGGCCAAATAGCTATTTGTGTACTTTGTTGAATACTGTTCAGTTTTGTAATAAAGATTCTGGGAATCTTTATAAGCCCTTGTCGGTGTATTTTCCTTTGCTCGGTGTAACAGCCGTGATATTGTATTTTTTCTGGTTCCACAGATGGCACCCGAATAGGGACCCTCAAGATTGACTTTGTCTCGTTGAAGGTTGGCTCGGCTAGCGGACCGGGATCAGACGGTGTCAACAGAACCGGCCACTCTAAGACGAGAAGTGAATTCCTCGACGAAATTGCACGATCCGATCCCTGGACGGTGAGCTATAGCCCGAGACTACGTCTTGATGAGGGTCCATATATTTGAGGTGGGTAAATTTGCCGAAAATCACCAGACACGTGGGTCCTTTGCATTGTTCTTAGTAACCCGATCGGGCCTCCCAGTCCTTTGGTCAGGTGAATCGTGTCCCGATTCTTAATTTAACCCTGACAAATTTGAATTTGGAGCATTGTACTCGCGAGCACAATTATTTAACCAAGTAACACCAGAACTTTGATATGCCTGGGAAATTGTCTGCATGCTTTAGGGCATTTTTCCGCAGTGACAGACAATCTTTGGAAGATAGCCGTCCCGCACCACAGGAGGGGACGCCGGCATGTACTATGTACTGTAAGAAAGGCTTTGGTAGTATAGCATTTAATGACATTTGGCACAGGAAAACCAGACATAATTCTAATCTTCGGTGGCCAACCAATGGTAGTTTTGAAATCCCTCGTATAGAATATTTAGAATCTGTATTAGTAAAGAAAAAGGCTAGGCCTGCAGCATTTGACGCGTTGCACAGTTGGAAAATAGAAGCTTTGCAGCAACAAAAGAGTAGAGAGAAACATATGCGTCGACATATGACGAGTGTCAAAAAGGCACGGTTATATGATCAAAATAAGCGATTGGGGTCAGTTAGGAACACGGATAGGCCATTTCAATTAGGCATTCAGAAAATCTACCCTTCAAAAGATTTTCATACGTCAGACGAATTGATTAATAAACATTTGCATGAACGAAGGCCCGATGCCTCCCCGCCACCTCCATATCTTCCTCCTCCTGGCGCTTTGCCCCTTCCTGTTGTAGTTCCCCCTCCCATAGTTCCTCCGGTCCTCCCTGTTGTTCTTCCTGTTGTTCTTCCAGCCGTCGCCCCTTTGCCTGCCTCCTTGCCTTCACCTGTTGCTATTCAGAATGTGCCTACTCTTCCTCTTCCAAGTGATCTTGCATCGCTTGTAGTAGACCAGGGAGCAAGACCAAGGGTTGTGACTCGTAATACTGTGTCGCCAGACAAGTGGAATGAATTGACTGCTTGGGCTAAACATTGTATGGAGAAGGGTGAACAATCTGATGTTTCTTCCACACTCGAACATTTAAAAGATATTCCTGAGAAGAATGTTTTTATGGAAGGATTAGGAATTCATTTAAGTATAATGTGGAATAGACTAGATGATGTAGATTTCCCACAAGGGTTACAGGATTTGAACGCCTTAGCATTGTCCAGAGATACTGCGGAGAAGGTATATGAGCATGTCGAGAGGATTTTTGAGTATAGGAAGGAGTTGGAAGAGTTACAGAACAAGGAAGTAGATGGTGATAGTTTAAGTATTATGTACTTACAGAAACGGTTTTCTCCTCGTCGAGAATTAAAAGGTGAGGAAGCACGAATTTGTACAAAAGATGCGATAAGATGGATTTAGGATATGTCGATAACTCCAGATGAAGTATATGACACATACAGTCAATATACGTTAGAAATGCAAAAGAAAGTGATACAGGTGATGGTAGAGCACCTGCAGAATGAGTATGTAAGAAGAAAGATTTGTTGTCCCGCAGAATTGTTGAGTGTTTATAAGAGAGCTTTTTCAATTGATACTACTTCGACTGCCTTAGCGCTTGACTTGGCTCTGTTGCTTAGTAAGCGTTCAGAGCTGCCTACTTCTCAGTTACCTATGAGAGAGGTCCCTCCGACATTTGTCCCAAAAGTTGAGATTGCGGCTGATGCTGAACGAGGTATAGTAGCCGGAGAAATTCCTGCACATTATGTTTCACAATTTGTTCACGTCCCGTTTTCAAGACAGGAAGTGAACACCATAAAGCAATCTATTCCTGATATATGAAAAAATCCGAACGGATTCTATAAAGAAATAGAGTCGGTCTTACAGTCGTCGGTCTTACAGTCGTCGGTATTCACTCTAAGTGATATTGACCTATTATTTCCCGTACTTCTGCCAGTTGATTTGTGGAAGCAGATTAGGACTATAGATGACATACCTGGGTTGGGAGATACATGGGATAACATGACTAGGCTGGACAGAGAAAGACCAGCTGGCGAACGACCACCTCAAGTGATATTAACCTTGCCTGATAGAATTATTGTAAAATTGAAAACTATGGTTCCAGAAAAAAGAATCATATGGGACAAGCTTACGGCCTTGACCAAGGAAAGTCTGAGGGTGCTACCGATTTTTTCAATCGGTTCGAGCAGGTATTCTCGGATTTCAGTGGACAAGATTTGGGTACAGAATCAGGGAAAAGGTTGTTTGTTGACAAATTTGTACGTGGATTGCTCCAGTTACAGATTATGTCCTCTGAAAGCGCTTGGCAGGTGAAGTCCCAATCAGAAGTATTGCATATGGCTCAGTATTATGAAAATCGTGTAAACACCGAAAAAGAGAAACTTGAGAAAAAAAAGGGTGACTTGAAAATTAAAGTTTTATTGCAGCGATCGTTAGAAACCCTAGAGGGGGTAATCAATTTAGAGGTCAGTACATTCCACAGGGAAGTGCGCCCTTGGCTCCGGTAACCATTAACCAGTGTGCCTATTGCCGGCAGGAAGGCCACTGGCGCGCACAATGTCCGACCTTACAGCAAAGGTCATTTGGGAATATGGGTAGACGATCCAGAGGTCGCCCAGGTGCAGGGGGCCCTGGCAGAGGTCAGTTTGCACCAGAATCACAGCAATCTCCTTCACAAGATAAGCAAGTTTCGAATGTGGATAATAGAAACATTTTTGATCACCCTTCTGCCGCGTACCTCTCCGAAGAACTTCCTTTTGATAATATTTTGTTCCGCTAGGATTGCCCGAAGCAGGATTTGGAACCTACACCTATTCCCGTTCATCAGAAAGGCCCCTACGTTGAGATGGCGGTGGGAAATAGGAAGCATCTATTTTTAGTAGATACGGGAGCACAGAAATGTTCCATTGACCATTCACGGGTTCCAAATATTCCCCTGTCAGGGCAATCCAACGTTTCCGTAGGGTTTTCAGGCACACCTGTAGTTTTTCCGGTCTCTTTGCCGGTACCAATAACACTGGGTCCCTTCACGGAACAGTGTCCATTTTTACTTACCACAAACTGTGGGGAGAACTTGCTGGGGCTAAATTTGTTGAAGGCATTACACGCAGTAATTCATTGTTCTCCGGATGGGATTCGGCTAACAATTTCACCCCAGCAATCACTCGCCTCTCAGTTTTTGACTCGACCTTTACCACCAGAATTTAGTAATGTTCTAGAATGCTTATGGGCAATTGATGATAATGATGTGGGCAGTCTCCGAATTGAACCTGTTAAAATTATTTTGAAACATGGAGTAAAATTGCCTCGCATCCCGCAATATAAGATCTCAGTTGAAGGCGAACAGGCTTTAAAATGTATAGTTTCTGATATTGTACATTGTGGAGTAATTGAGGAGATTATGGGTAGCATATGTAATATCATTTTGCCAGTATACAAAAAAGGTGATAATGCGATTCCCTTTCGTTTTATAATTGATTTACGCGCTATTAACAAAATTGTGGCTCCTCAATTTCCTATTGTACCTGATGTTACAACGATATTAACCATGATTCCGGCTTCTGCCACTCATTTTAGTGTTGTTGATCTTAAAAACGCGTTTTTCAGTATTCCTATACACAAGGATAGCAGGTATTTGTTTGCGTTTACCCTAGGTGGACGATCGTTTACATTCACTCGTGCACCACAAGGGTACACTGAGAGTCCAAGTATTTATAGTAGGGCATTGAAAGAGCAGCTTAATACCCTCGAGTTGCCTACTACTTGCACGTTACTACAGTAACTAAATGACCTCCTCTTGGCTGCTGATTCTGAGAGTGCCTGTAAAGAAGGCACTGTGTTGTTGCTTTGTCATCTAGCAAAACATGGCCACAAAGCTTCACTTAAAAAATTCCAATATTGTTGCCAGGAGGTCGCCTATTTAGGCTATCTCCTGTCAAAGGAGGGAAGACGGTTGACACCTGAACGAATAAAGACCATTTCTGGCATGTCTGTCCCAAATACGCAGAAGGAAGTTAGAGCCCTGATAGGAATGGCTTCTTATTGTAGATTGTGGATCCCAAATTTTTCGTTAATGATTAAACCAATGATGTCTTTGACAAAGAAGGGCATTTCTTTGCCATTGCCATGGACTTTGGAACACCAGACAGCATTTGACTTGCTCAAATCCGCGCTGTGTTCGGCGCCGGTTTTAGGAACTCCGAATTATGATAAGGCCTTTGTATTGTTTGTGCATGAACGTGATGGATGTGCTTTGGCTGTGTTAATGCAGGAACATGGTGGGAAGAATAGGCCGTGCGGCTACTATTCCTCCGCCCTTGATCCTGTAGCATGCGCTTTGCCGAGATGTTTGTGCGCTGTTGCTGCTGCTGCTGCATCTGTAAAACAGAGTGAGGGAATGCTCCTGGGTCATGTGTTAACCCTAATGGTACCTCACTCTGTAGATATTCTATTGAATAGAACCCAAACGCAACACCTCACTTCTGCACGATTGACAAGATATGAACTGATCTTGTTTGCTCCCCACATTCAAATTCAGAGGTGTTGCGTATAAAATCCGGCTGAACTTTTACCTGTCTCACAAAATATTGTTGATGATGACGATACGTCACACAATTGCCTTTATATGACAGAACAAGAGACTAAAGGCAGAATCGATTTGAAAGACACGCCTTTGAATAGCCCACAAGGAGAGCTATTTTGTGATGGCTCTTGTTTTAAACTTCCAGACGGTACATCCATCGCTGCTTATGCTGTCACTACTTTAAGCACGGTTGTGGAAACCAAAAGAATTATGCATAACTCTGCGCAGGCCGCAGAAATTATAGCATTAACACGAGCTTGTGAGCTTTCCGAAGGGTGTACAGTGAATATTTATACTGACAGCCAGTATGCCTTTGGGGTGGCCCACAATTTTGGTAGACTTTGGAAAGAACGAGGTTTCTTGACCTCACACGGAACGAAAATCCAGCACGGCACTTTAATAGTGCGATTACTTTCAGCACTTTCACTCCCTGTTCAGATAGCTATCATAAAATGTTCAGCACATCAAAAAGTTACAGATGATGTAGGAAAAGGGAATGCCTTCGCCGATCAGATTGCTAAACAGACTGCCACTGATTTCAGTTCAGAAATGTACTGTAAAAGAAGTTGTAAATGTTTGCACTTTGGAAGAAAGTATTGATGTTGTAAAAGATATTCAAGCAGATGCTACTATAGAGGAAACTAAGAGATGGATCGAGGGTGCAGGAAGATTGGATGATGATGGGTGTTGGGTAGACAATGTTGAAGGGAAATGGTTACTCCCTGACGCCTACATTACAATGATGGTTATCATGGCTCATGGTCCGACACATGTGTGTGCGAGGAAACTAACAAAAATGCTACACAGTGCATGGGCCAATGATAAGATTTTCAAAATTGCGGAGCGTTTTGTCCAGAACTGCATGGTTTGCTTGCAGCACAATGTAGGGAAAGGTACCTCGACTCCTAGAGGAAGTTTCGCTCCACCTTCTGTCCGGTTTTAGGTTATTCACTTTGATTTTATTGTAATGGAACGGTGTAACAATCTTAAATATGTATTGGTTGTTATTTGCGCACTTAGTAAGTGGGTTGAGGCCTACCCGGTTAAAGATGCAACGGCCATAACCAAGGCAAAAACTCAGTTGAAAGAGTTTTTTCCTAGGTTCGGGCTGCCGAGAGTCATCTGGTCTGATAATGGGCCACACTTTATTGCCACTGTAGTCCTGCAAATTTGCAAAGGACTACAGATTGACAAACGGTTCCATTCAGCTAGACATGCCCAGAGTCTTGGGATTAGTGGAAAGGCACAATGGCATTATAAAGAACAAACTCGCTAAGACGTGTGCTGGCACCAAGCTAAAATGGCCAGACGCCTTACCGATCGTGTTGCTATCAATGAGAACGACCCCTCAAACTAAGACTGGGCTCTCTCCCTTTGAGGTGGTAATGGGGAGACCTGCTAATATTTGGGGTATGCCAAAAAGTCGCTCACTACGGGATATAGAAAATGTGCTTCTTTCAGACTACTGTAACCAGTTGACTAAAAATCTGTTTTCAATTTATCACCAGGTGCGAGAGGCATTACCTGTACACTACGAGGGCCCTGGTCACAGTCTACGACCGGGGGACTGGATCCTCAGGAAGGTTTTTGAGAGGTCATCTTGCCTTGCACCTCGCTGGAGGGGTCCCTATCAAGTCCTGCTAGTCACCCAGACTGCCGTGCGGGTAGCGGGTCGAAAACACTGGATCCATGCGACGCACACCAAACGGATCCCACAGCCCGTGCCATACGATACAGAAGACACAGAATCTCTTCCCACTGCTGTAACTGGCGTGCCTGAAACAGCAACAACCAACAAGGGAGAATCGGAGACTGCTTCAGAATCCGCAGGGCCGGACAAAACAGCCATCTTGTCCCCGCATTCCCCAACAGTGGAACTTCCGGATCAATCTTTTCTTGATCCCATTTCCGTCCGTTCACCACTTCCAGGAGGAAGTGACGACACTTTGTTCTCACCAGAAACGGCAAAATATAATTTGCGCCCAAGGAAATAAATGTACAGCATGGTCTGACTGTGCGACTGGAAAAAATCATTTGAGTGCTTGCCTTTTTGGCCCGATTGTACGGAAAGATTCTGTCGGCTAAGGGTTGTGGGAAAGACATTAAGAAGACGCGCGACTGGAGTCGCCAGCAAACGAACAATTGGTGTTTTTTCGATTGAAGACTACAATGCCTGCACCCGCTACCGCTCGTACTGAACTTTTAGATAAATATATGACTAGCAGAGACAATGATCAAGTATGTAAGGGGACCCCCAAAGTGTATTGTTGCCTTCTCGTACTAATTACTAGATTTGTAATGACTTTTGGGTTTGGGTTATGGTATCTGGAAGAAGAATATCCGTTAGATGACTTTTTACCTATTGAAAATGTATCTGTGATTCCCACTCCTTCTGTGCAATTGCATACTTTGTCGCCTAAAGATTCTTTGCATAGACGGAATTATCAGAATAATACCCTTTTATTAATCATGAATGCCACTCATGCAATTTTTAATAAGACCAATTGCTGGATCTGTACACATTTACCGCAACATGGGGATAAAGGGCTAGGTTGGTATATTTACCCTTTGCCTCTGACAACTGCCTGTTACGCTTCTCTTAGAGCACTATTTTTTGGTCGATGGAATGACAGCATTTCAGGGAACTTTGATGGTACAAATTTAAATAGTTTTGAAAAGAATGTTTTGATGCCCCTGGGATGCTCGCTTTTTGTAAATAGAGCAAGCCAAACGTTGCTTCTGTTAGGCCCTCTGATAGATTGTCCCGTCCTTTTCAGTCTTTAATCTCTTTCAAAATGGCTCCTATAGGCAATAAGGATGCCACGCCTCCATCTTACTCTGTTAATCACAGCCCGTATTCAGTATCCTTCTGCATACAGAGGAATGGAACACGGTCAATGGGTAATTTTAGAAAGTGCGCCAACGTTTGCAAATTCGACTAGTGAAAACAGACCTCTGTACGTAGGCGAACCTGTCTATTTTGTTTGCGGTAATGTGGCATTTCCGTGGTTGCCCAGGGATTGGCAAGGAACCTGTTATTTAGGGATTCTATTACCTGGGGTATTTATTGCCAGTACTACAGAAATTTCAAAGACTCGTCCACGACGAGGTGTAAAAGGGGATACTCCGGCGCAAACTTTAGGAGATATTATGAAATCTTTTGTACCATTTTTTGGGCAAATTACGAATTCAGAAGATATTAGGGGACTGGCGAGAGTATTGGAGAGAATCATCAATCGGACCACTGACATACTCTATAATATGATGCTAGAACAGAGAGCGATAAGATTAGTGGCTCTTCAGAACCGGATGGCATTAGATGTCATCCTGGCAGAGCGAGGAGGAGTATGTAAATTAGTGGGGTCCGCTTGCTGCGTTTACGTTCCAGACTCCTCTCCAATGATCATTAGGGCGATCCAAAATTTACATGTCCTTAGTTCAGAGGTACATGTTCCTGAGGGAAATTGGGAATTTGGTACATGGTTTTGGGACCTCCTACGGTCATGGGTATGGAAGTTGTTCTCGGCCCTACTGATTATCTTGGGAAGTTTTCTGTTTCTTTGTTGTTGTATACAGTGTCTCCCTGGTATATGCACAGTATTAGGGGGATGTTGCGCGCAAGCAACAAGTGTATTAGGGAATAAAATATACGCCCCAAAGGAGTTCTCTAAAGAGTATGTGTTGAAGGAAACTCTGGTATCAGACCTAATGGCAATAGATATGTCCGACAATGATTCGGGGTGTCTGGACGATGACGCATGGAGTTACTTGCAATCAAATCAGAAATAGTATTAGCACTTGGCATAGGCCAAAAGGAGGTTTTGTCAAACCGGATATTAAATTATGCCTCTTATTACAAACTATTTGTATGTATATTGGCCTACGCCAAGTTGCTTGAAAATTGTACGCGAATAACTCTCGGCGGCAAGGTCTTGACCTTAGTAATTGATGTAAGCCACCATCTTGAATCAAGCCTCCATTTTAGGTTAGAAACCGCCATTTTAGGGTTGTATACAAAGTCACCCTGTAATCTAAAATGGCCGTCTCGAGGGTCCTTGTTCTTGCCTTAACCTCTCCAACCTCTGTAGGGAAGTTAATGTCCAACCTGCTCTCAGGCTACATGTTAGGGTCATGTAGACCTTGCCCTTTGTTGACCTCGGAGCAGGGGATTACTTGGATTGTTCTTGCCTTAACCTCTCCAACCTCTGTAGGGAAGTTAATGTCCAACCTGCTCTCAGGCTACATGTTAGGGTCATGTAGACCTTGCCCTTTGTTGACCTCGGAGCAGGGGATTACTTGAATTAGCAATGGGAAACTACAAGTATACAAGAACAGTAATGCTATCCGAATATAATATGCAAAACATTGTTTGGTCTGTATTTAAAGCAATATATATAAAGAGTGTAAATGTTAAATTGAAGAATAATAGAGTGTGTTAATAAATGTATTGAAAAGCAAACCGCATGCATGAGATATGTAAATTAGGAAAGTGAACCTGGCGCGACCCTAGCCCAGTGCATGATTAACCTGTAAGGGGGCTGGACATCATTTTACAAATTGTATAAAAGCACCGATGTTCAGCTAGGAAATTCCCTCACTGCTCATATTGGACCTGCTGGTGGTCTCTGTGATGTATTGACGGCCAAATAGCTATTTGTGTACTTTGTTCAAATACTGTTCAGTTTTGTAATAAAGATTCTGGGAATCTTTATAAGCCCGTGTCAGTGTATTTTCCTTTGCTCGGTGTAACAGCCGTAATATTGTATTTTTTCTGGTTCCACAGATTCATCAGTAGGAAACTGAAGGAACCTGAAACAAGGTGGGCAACTATTGAGAGAGAATGTTTTGCCATTGTGTGGGCTTTGAAGAAGTTTAGACCATACTTGTATGGATCTACTTTCATCATTCAAACAGACCACCAACCCTTGAGATGGTTGATGCAAATGAAAGGGGAAAACCCAAAACTGCTGAGATGGTCAATCTGCCTCCAAGGGTTTGATTTTACCATTGAGCACAGGTCAGGATGTCACCACCAAAATGCTGATGGTCTCTCTAGGATGTTTATAACCGACTAGAGGTAAGAGACTCATCCAGGAGTGGATTAGATCCTCCTGTCCCTTAGTCTGGGGGGGTGGCGAGTGTTAGGGAGAATTCTCATTCAATGGCTAATTTCCCTTACCTATAGAGTACCCCAGCAGCTTTGCTGGATTTGAAGGGTTTGTTTCTTTTTACCTGCTAAGAGTGACACTCTTTTTCCCACTGTTAGGCATTTTTGCTATGGTGTTCTAGGCTATTTTTGTTTTTAATGCCTATGGGATCATTCTCTCCCCCCTAGGAACCATCTTTATTCACATGTGTTACACAGCACCCTCAGTGCAGTGACACAGGGGTGTCGTAGCGACCCCCAAACATAGACTACATACCCTGGGACTGACTACTGTCTCCCAGGGCATGTAAAGTCCCCATTGACTTTACTAGTCAATTTCTATGAACCAAACCAGTACAACCCATCTCACTATGGAGGTACTGGAAGGGGTTAATAGTTTTTCCCCTATGTTCATTTTTGAGGGGGTACCTTAAAGTTCCTCTCTCTAAAGTTTCTGGCTGGTGGCAGTGGTTACTACCAAAAATATTCGACCGCAAATATTTCTCTAAGGGATTTTCCCATTGTTCGAGGCTACCACTTTTTCTGACAGCCTCTAACATACTGCCGGTGCATTTTAATATTAACTTTGCTCAGGTAGGTTTTATTTGCCAGAACTTTAGTATAACTTCTTTCTCGTGTCTTTGGGCCTCATTACTACCCAGGCGGAAAATGCTAATAGCACCATGGTCCATGCCGGTAACTTACCGACTCTGCCATGGAGAAAGGGGGAATTACGACCCCATTACAAGGTTGGCGGGGCGGTAATTCCCCTTCCTCCATGGCCCCTCCTCATTCCCATTTTTGCCCCATAGGTCTCTTGCGGTACCGTACATAGCACCAAGGTGCCTTTGCGGGTACCTACTTTAACGGCTGGTGTAGACCAGCCGTTAAGGTCGGGTCCAGCAAAGGGACCTCGTAATCAGGCGCTAATGGATTAACGGCGCCGCAGCCTTTTACGCCGCCGTTAACCTATTAGCACCAGGGTCGTAATGAGGCCCTTTCTCTACAATCCTGACCCAGGTCGAGGATCTTTTGGTCGTCCGTTTGGCGGGCTTCTGCCCAGAAGCCCTCCTTCCGGCGCCACTGAGTCTGGGGTGGGTTCATTGTGTGGGAGGGTGAGTAGGACCCCTGTATAGGTTTGCCTCCGCAACCCATGACGCACTCTATCATGATAGGCTGGAGGGTCTGCCGCCAAGATGATCACTCCACTGTGTGAGTGACAGCTAGGCTGTATCAATGGGAATCTTTCTGCATAAAAACAGGGTCCTGAGGACTGGAAGGACAAGACGTTGTCACTGAAACTAAGAAGCCGAAGAGGAGAGAAGCCAAAGACATCTGCAACGACTGAACCACTGGTGAATCCCTGCTGCAGCGTCTCACCACTTTTCTCCACACGACAAGAGGAGATCTTCATCTGAAAGAGCCTTCTTCCCTTCAGCTGGTGGGGCCAACCAGTTTGCCAATCGCCTTCCCAAACCTACCGCGGTCGAATCGCCAGTGCCCTGCACTTGGAGACCGGATAGCCAGGCAGCAATCGACCCGGACCGCGATTAAAAGGAGCGTGCCTTTTAAACTTCGTTTGGCAGCACCGCGGTTGGTTTCATCCCTGGGTAGTGCAGTACCTCGAACCTTCCTCCACGACGAGAACCTCTCTTCCTCTGCTGGATCCCTCGAACTGCAGGAACTATCAGGAACAACCACCACCGCAGGAGCCACTTCTTCATCTTAAAGGTACATTGTTCTGCCAGGCCGCCCTTGCTTCGTGGTAGTGCTAAAGGTGTTTTAAATCCTTTACCTACCTGTTGGGTTGGCCGCCCCCCTCTCTTAAACTTGTCTTTTCAAACTTTTGCAACCACCATTTCAAATATCGTTAACCAAAGACTTGACTGCAGCTACAAGAACATTTTTGCTCCTGGGCCCTTGTCCTGTACCACTAACTTTGGCACAGGCCTACTGACTCTGGTCACATTTGTTAGCTGCCTTCTCGAGATTGATTCTCCATACGAACTGTGTGGTGCACCCCTTTCTTATAACTACTCTTCCTTCCCACTGCATAATCATTGTGATCTGCTATTTTGCTCAGATTTCATTCTAAGTGTTGCTTATATTGATTGTCTTGCTGAACTGGTTCACAACTGATGGGAAGTGTTGCTAGGGTATATAAGAGCCTATTTCTGAATAACTTGGGATTTCCCTCCCTTGTGAGGAATTGTTAGAGGATCCCTTGTGTGTAGTTTTCACTGTGCCGTTTTGCTCAGTTTTCACTCTGGTTCACTTAGTCTACAATTCATATAGGGAGTGTGTATATTTTTCCTTGACTTAATTTAACTTGCTTGATACTTGTGATACATGTGATTGACTAGAAGTGTATAAAATAAATATATATTTACTTTTTAAGTACAAAGCTTTGGTCAGTGTTTCCTTGTTCCATAGTCTACAAGGCCTAACTTGTAAACCCTGAATACTGCTCATCTCCCTCTTGAGATTAGTCTGACTGCTCAGCCACAGCTACCAACTAAATCTTTGTGGTACAGACTGATACCAAAGGGGATTTATTGCTCTCACCTGTAGTCCTAATCTGGTGTAGTGCTCCCTAAGGGAACTGCACTAGATTCTGCCTAACATCCCCCTTTTTTCCCTTACACAAACATTTTCTCACGGAGAGCTCACTGTGAGCAACAATGGACTAACACCAAAGCTGTATACCTGACATGTCCCAATACAATGGTCAGGCAAGGGCAGGCAAGAACTGATCATTACACACACACACCTAACTTCCATCACACTTCCCCACACAGATAAAAGCCAGAGGATGAAAGCACACTCTGAGCAAGGCGAAACACACGAGAAAACATCAGTTCCGAGATGGCGGTTTAATACGAGGAGAAAGACAGCAAGACCAGAGAGGGTTGCAAGGAGGGAAGTGCCCTTGACCTTTTCAGACCATTACTTTCGTGAACCTTGGAAAATAAGAAGCCTAAGGCCAGGAACTAAAACTGAATAAACCTGTGTTGTGTGTCGGAGGTACCCAGTGCTCTCCCGCTTCGAGAATCAAGGCACGGAGGAGCGTTTGCCGCTGTTGTACTGTTATTGGCTCCTAAAACAAAGCAGCACCAGTAAAGACAGCACAGCTGGTGAGTTGGAGAGACTGATACCAAACCAGCCTGTGTTTGAACCAAGGTTGCAAGCGGCAACATTGTATGAAGAAATCTCAAGAGAGCAATGTGTGAAAATGCATGTAATGAGCGAGGCGAATATAATTGAAAACCAAATGGAGTGACTGAACTTTGGGAAGCCAATAAAGATACGAAGACAGAATGGTCCAGCACCACATAGGTGCTCATTCGAAAATCTCTGTTAGGTATCCAACTGATGCTAACTGTTGAAAAGGGAATTTTGTGATTGAAGTGGTCCTGCAACGGGTCAAGCTAAATCCTGGGCACATTCAAAAGTCTTTGATAGCTTAATGTGAACTGCAATTGGTCCAAGCCCAACTGAGGGAGACTAATTGGAACAGAGGAAGGATCAGAGCCCGGCTGAGGAGGATCCAGGGTGAACCGTGAGTCCCCCAAAAAATAATATTCTCTGAACATTGTAAATACAGGGGGTATGAGCCCGGAAAAGGGGGATCCACAGTAACAATCATGATATAAAAGGGATCTGAGCCCAGCTGAGGGGGATCCAGGGTAAAGTACCTGAATTGAATTCTTGGAAGAGGAAAATAACTTTGTATATTATTTTTGTACATCAGGCCATTTGAATCAAGAGACTTTTAAGAAGTAACGAGACTTGGGGCCTCATTATGAGTGTGGTGGTCTAGAAACAAGGTTGCCAGTAAGTTCGCCGGCACCCTTTTTTCGGACCACCACACTAGGAGTTTGCCTGATGGGGCCGCTGTGCCCAACAGGTTTGACCCTGCCTGGTGCTGTGGCCCCGGTAGGCAGCCTCATCACGGAAGCATCAGCACTGCTAGTAACCGTGCCAATGCTTCCGTGAAACCATTCCCGTGGAGTCCTTTTGGACTCCACGGGAATGGGGACTAACATTTTGCCGGTCTGCCGGGACTTGTAATGTCCCTGTGGCACCGGGAAGCTAGCTGCTGGTATAATGTTAGGAGTCCAGCAGCAACCCACCGTAGGCACCGGCAGGGCTACTGCCGGACTCGAAATGAGGCCCTTGGACACAGAAGGTCCTGATGCTGGTAATGGAACTGTATCCTTGTGCCGTAGAAGCCAGAGTATGTGCTTCGCTAAAGTGAACCGCCTTGCCCCATGCTGAAAACGTGGGGAAGGGAGGCCAACGGCCCGAACATCCTGACATATCATTTTGTGAACACTTCTTTCTTTTTCATGAACACTACCCCACATTATTTGTAGTTAGCGGTAAGGATTGGCAATAGGTTTTTAAGTATAGGACCTTTTTATTTTGACAAGTTTCCACTAGGACTGCATTATTATTACTGGATGGTTGTAGCTTGCTCCCATCTGTAGGTTTAGGTTTAGATGAACCAGTTACTTACCAACTGGTAACGTTCTTTCGACTAGATGTTCCTCCAATGTATTCCACATCTTTGACATGGAATGGCCACAGTTGTGCTGCTACAGACATTTTTCGGCAGAGGGCGTCCTGCATCTATGGCGTCGGGTCGATGTCCCTCGAAGGCCTCTGTCATGGGTGATGTCATCGGATGATATAAGTAGGACGCATGGGGCCCGTAGCCTCAGTACATGTTTTTTCTCTCCACAACATGTGCCATAACCGCACACCAAGCGCCTTGACTGCACATAGCCTTGTGGGAATGCAAGCTGCAATAGCATAGGACATTCTGCAGAGGGGCAGGCTGGGAGGGTGGTGTGGAATACGTTGGAGGAACATCCAGTCAAAAGAACGTTTCCAGTTGGTAAGTAACTTGTTCTTCGAATGGATTGTGTCCTCCAACTTATTCCACATCTTTGACAGACTCCCAAAGCAGTACCAGTGAGTGGAGGAGGGAGAAGAATTTAGATATACCCAATCAGATGGCAGAGTAAAGCACGGCTTTCACAAAGGCTATATCTTGACCATGGAAAGTATGCAGGGAATAATGCTTGACAAAGGTGTGGGTGAAAGACCACGTTGCAGCACCACAAATGTTCTTAACAGGAACTCCCTGTTGCAGGGCTATGGATGTAGCCACACCCCTGGTGGAGAGAGCTCGCAAACCCTCAGGAGGGTCCTTGACAGCCAATCGGTAACATTCAGTAATGGTGATGATAATCCACCTGGACTAGGTCTGTTTGGTAACAGCCTAGCCCAATCAGTGTCCAGTGTATCCCTGAAAAAGTTGGCCGTCCACCCTGACCCTGGACATCCTAGCAATGTAAAAGCTCAAAGCTCTCCTAGGGTCCAACCTATGGAGTCTCTCCTAATCCTCACCAGGATGAGGAAAAGGAAAGAAAGCAGGAAACACCACTATCTGAAGCAAATGACATTCTGACACTACCTTAGGTAGGAAGGAAGGATGTACCCGCAGTATAACTCTATCCTTGTGGAACACAGTAAAGGGTGACTTAAACTAAAGTGCCTGCAACTCGCTCACTCTGCGAGCAAATGTAACTGCAATCAAGAAAACAGTCATGAAGGTCAAGAGCCTCAAAGGACAAGGGTGCAAAGGCTCAAACGGAGCACCCATCAAGAATCTCAAGACTATATTCAGATCCCAAACCGGCACCTGGAAAGGGGACGGCGGGAACAAAGTCGTGAGCCCTTTCAGAAACTGGGTAATCAAAGGAATCTTAAAATAAGAACATTCTTCAGACGAGCGCTTTAAAATAGACAGCGCCGCCAGGTAACCCTTAATGGTACCCACTTGAAGACCCTTGTGGGCCAAAGAAAGTAGGAAAGACAGAACCATCAGAATGGAATATTGAAAAGGATTGACATTGCTGTCCCGGCACCAGTCGCAAAACTTACGCCAACGGCAACGGTACAGGGATTTGGTTGCTGGCCGAAAGCAACACCTCCATCAAGTAATCCGGGAGGTCCCAATCCTTATATCTCAACCTTTCAGAAACCAAGCATGAAGGTTGAAAGTCTTGACCTCTGGATGGAGAACCCAACCCCCCTCACACGAGAGAAGATCCTCTCGGTAGGGAAGACGGCTTAGAGGACAGATGGACATTTCCAGAAGGTCCGGGTACCACGCTCTCCTGGCCCAATCCGAAGCAATGAGGATCATGTGGGCCTCAAACCTCTGCAACCTCTGCGGAACCTGAGAAATGACGGGGACCGGAGGAAACGTGTACAGAAGTGGGAATGACCAATCCACGATGAACACGTCCCCTAAAGCTCCTCTTGGAGGAAATTCCCTTGAGTAATACTTCCCGCACTTCCGGTTGGCACCGGTCGCAAACAGATCCACTTGAGGGGTTCCCCAAAGGGCGAAGATCTCCTGAAGGACTTCCAGAGCCAACTCCCACTCGTGGGAGGCCGCGCTCTGCCTTCTCAGAATGCCCGCCGCCACATTCTCCTCTCCGGCCAGACGAACCGCTGAGAGCGAGATTCCATGCTGTATCGCCCAGAACCAGAGCTGCATCGCCTCCCTGCACAACGGGAGCGACCACACACCCCCCAGGTAATGCATGGCCACTGTGTTGTCCGTCACGATCAGGACAGTCTTCCTGCACACAAAGGGCAGAAAAGCTTTCAGCGCAAGCCAGACGGCCCGCAGCTCCAAAATATTTATGTGAAGTTTGGCTCTGACGGAGACCAACAACCGCTGGTGGTCAGATCATTGGCGTGAACACCCCATTCTGTGAGGGAAGCATCCGTCACTACCGTCACTTCCGGCCATGGTTGCCAAAATGGCTCTCCCTTCATCAGATGCCCTTCATCAGCCCACCACAGAAGATCCTGTGCGACCTTGGGCGGAATCAGAGGAGATCCAACATCATGTCCAACATCATGCCTGAAAATTGCAACCACTGCGTCCTGAGAGCCCATTGAAGGGCTCTCATCTGCAGCCTGGCCTCCGGCACCAGAAGAATGCAAGAAGCCATGAGGCCGAGCATCCTTAAGAAGTCGGAAGCCGGGAGACAATGGGCATGTTGAAATTTGCTGACCATCTGAATAATGTGATGAGCCCTCACTTTGGGAGGCGAGCACCAACCCAAGGATGTGTCCAACACAGCCCCGATGTACTGGAGCTGCTGGGAAGGGGTCAGATGCGACTTCTTAAAATTGAGCGAGAAGCCCAGCTTGTGAAGGGAATGGCAGGTGACGTTGAGATGAGCCAAGGCTTGTTCGGGACAACGTGCCCTGATCAGCCAATCGACCAGGTAGGGGTAGACGTGAATCTCCCCTCTCCTGAGATACGGTGCCACCTCCACCATGAGCTTGGTGAAGACCCTTGGGCGGAGGTCAACCCGAATGGCAGGACCCGAAAATGAAAGTGCAAGCTGCCAACCGAGAACCTCAGGTATTTTCTGTGCTTTGGATGGATCGGCACATGGAAATAAGCATCCTGTAGGTCCAATGACACCAACCAATCCTGAAGTCAAAGGGCCTGAAGTGACCATCTTGAACTTGTCCTTCCAGAGGAACTTGTTCAAGCGACGCAAGTCCAAGATGGGTCTCAGTCCCCGTCTTTCTTGGTAATAAAAAAATATGGGTAATACCATCCCTTGTTCCTCTTCGCCACAAGCACCAGTTCTATAGCGCCTTTCTCCAGCAGGGTCAATATTTCCTGCACAAGGAGTGGATCTGGAACCTTCAAAGAGAGATTCCCCAGTGGATTGTCATGAGACCAACGTAGGAAGGGTAGGCAGTAGCCGTGGGTTAATGTCTCCAGAACCCACGCATCTGAAGTAATGGCTCACCACTCTTCGAGATGCTGAGACAGTCTTCCCCCAACCAGCTGACAATGAGATGTGGTGTCATGACTGTTTAGGAGTGGCTGCGGCAGTGACGGAAGGCAAAGAGGCAGCTGCTTGAGCGGGCTTGGCACCAGGTCCCCGTCCACCGCAAAGACCTTTTCTGTGGCCCCTTTGACTGTCCACCCCTCTCGTCCTACCAAAAGAGGAGTAGTAACGAAAGGAACCCCTCCACCGCTGTCCCCTAGGATGAAAAGGCAGAGGTTGACACACAGCTGCGTCCAAATAATTAGCAGCAGCTTTGGAGGTCTGCAACCTCTCAAGGCTCTCGTCAGCCTTGCTGCCAAACAAATGAGAACCGTCAAAGAGCATGTTGAGAAGACAGGCCTGCACATCCGGTGCAAAGCCCGACTTCCACAACCACGCAAACCAGCGTAACACGGTGCTCGCAGCCATGGACCGGCTGACACTATCTGCCCAGTCCAACCCAGACTGAAGGGATTTACACATAGTATCCTTGCCATCCTGCACAATAGTAAGGAACCCATCCCTTTCTTCCCCCTCGGGAATATGCTCAGCTGCTAGAGATACACAATTCCACAGAGTGTGCGAAAACTTGGCCAAGGCACAGGTGGAGTTGGCTGATTTTAGGGCATACTCCCAGCCGAAAATACCTTGCGCGCCCATCCATCAAATCGCTTATTGTCCCTATCTGCAGGGATAGTAGGGTACACCGTCTGCCTTGAGGTAGGAGTAGCCCCCTGAAGCACCAACCTCTCAGGAGTGGGGTGCGTGGATAGGTAGCTGGGGTCGCGACTGGATGGGCAGTATTTCTTAGTCAAGGACTTGTTCACTGCCGGACGAGACGGGGAGATCCAAGCCGCAGCCACCCTTTCCTGCAAGGCCATGTGGAAAGGAAACACTGGGTCAGTGGACAGACCCTGATCCAAAATGTCCGTCAGGTCATCCTGATCGAACTCAACTGGACGACCGGACCACCCCAGGTACTCCGTAACCCTGGACATCAACCTCCTATAAGAGGATTTAGCATGAGCCCCAGGCTCAGGCCTGGCAAACGCCATCTCAAGAGAAGTATCCAGGCCACTGGCATCATGCAAAGACTGACGCAGATCCTCCAACTTAGAGTCCTCAGAAAACCCCCTGTCAGGAGCACCAGGGGCATGTCCAGATGCTTTAAAAGGCTCCAATTCCACATCAGAGCGCTCCTCATCCTCATAGATATCCTGGAGAGAATGGAAGAACTCTTTCTGGGGCACAGGAGCAGACCTAAGGTCAAGAACAAGCCTCATCGACCTAGACAGGGCCTTCCTCAGAGGATTCACATCCCCAGGGACCTCCACTGGCAAATCCAGGCCTGCAAGCCCCGCCGGCATCGAAGGCGCTAACAGCTTCGGCATCGACAAGTAGTAATACATAGAAGTCAAGCCAGCGGAAAGAAAAAGAGGTTCACTCCAACGACATCATTCCACCGTGTGGACAGGGAAAATGACCCCCCAGCTGCTCAACAGATCATCATACATAGAACAAACAATTGATTTGCAAATTTATATTTATTTATTACAAAATAGAATCTTAAAAAAGTATTAAATTGTCTAAAGCTCTAGTACAATATACAGAAATATATCTTGCAATTGGCTAAAAAAGTGCATACTGTTTAAAGTGCTAGTATCAAATAATAACTTCTGCGAAAGATCTCAAGCCAATCAATCACATGAAACCTAAGGATTGATCTGGTCATGCCATCGACAAGGGCATCAACGGCTCCAAGGGCCGACCCGAGGACAAAACCCTGACAGCCGGCTTCAAGGGACACGGCGCCGACGGTGTTGACACCTTCCTCGACACCTTCCCAGACTTTGACGGCCTCATCGGGGATGAGGACCGTGAATAGTACCTGGCACGTCTCTGGCGATCCACTGGAGCCTTGTCTGAATGGGACCTCAACGGCTCCCGATGCTTATCGCGTTGACTGCCCAGGCTCAAAGACGCGCGAGGTGCATACCGAGACCATTTCCTGCCAGCTTCCACAGAAGGCGCAAATGGAACAGTGCTCTGAGATTGAAAAATCTCCAGCATTTTCACTCTGAACTCTTCCAACTCCTCCGGAGTAGAGGATTTAGTGGGGCAAGCAGCCTTCCTCATGGCACCATCATCCAACGAGGACTGGGAAGGCTCACAGTGATGTCGCTTCCTGGAGTGCTGCGACAAGTCGGATGAGTGGCAAGAACCACTCCTGGACCGAGAACCCCTGGACACCCACCAACGAGGTGAGTCACCACTCGAGTCATTGGTGGAAAGACCAGCAGATTTCTTGGTTTTACTGGGCCTTGGAACCCGACCTACCTGCAATTTCCCCTTACACCATTCCCGCAAGGCCTTGGCAGTCAGTGACTGGCACTTGGAGCAGTCATTGGTGTCGTGGCTCTCACCCAGGCACCACAAGCAGCTGCGGTGCGGGTTCTGTGATCGACATCTTGGACTTACAGTCATGACACTTCTTGAAGCCAGGCCGCAGGGTCGGCGGCGTAGAAGAAGAAGATATCATCGAAGAAGATAACACGAGGTGTGCAGAGTTCTCGAAGCAGACGCGTTTGCAGAAAAAATGGAACTGAGGCTACGGGCGCCGTGTGCCCTACTTATAACATCCGATGACGTCACCCTCGAAGGAGGCCTTAGAGGGACATCGACCCGATGCCATCGACGCAGGATGCCCTCTGCAGAAAAATGTCCAACGCAGCACAGCTTTGGCCATTACATGTCAAAGATGTGGAATACATTGAAATCCATTGGAGGACACAATCCATTTGAAAGGCGTTTATCTCACCCTTGCTAAAGTTCAATAAACACCCTTGAACTGTGGCCATTTGTGTCTGTTTTACTGTTGATACCATGCCTTCCTTACATTACCCATGGCTGGAAGAGTGGCAATAGAGCTTTGGGGCAACTATTGGGGACACGGATGTGTATATGAAGATGGGAAAGGAAGCTAGGTACTTGTTATAGAAACTCATATAAATCTGTAGAGTTGTGACTGTTCAAGCTAAGAAGAAGCAGTCTGGAAGCAAAAGACAGAATTTGTGGTAGCTGCAAGACAGAAGGGAAGGCAAAGAGGCTACCCTTTCTTACCATACAAGAAGGAGGAGTGCCTTGCCCACCTGTAGAAGTCGAAGAAGTCTTATTGAAGTTGCCTAAAACTTGAATTCCCAGTAGCAGCAGCAGAACTGTGGTTGTGGATACTTTTGTCAGAACATTATTATTTTGTAGTAGAAGCGGAAGCAATCTGTGGGGCAAGGGAGTCTACTCTCACATTATCAGTGGCAGAAGGGAATTGCTATAGAGAGAGAAAACTCTGAGAAGAAGCATCCTGTCAAAAGTGTATATAAAGATGCTGCAGGAGTTGCAAGACGATGAGTGGTTGCTAAACAGAAGAAGTACTCTTGTCATAAACTATGACCATTCTTTCCTGGAAGGAGGCTATCCAGGAACACCATTGATGTTATTGTCTTCTTTGTAAAAGCTGGAAAGTGATCTTTTCATCTAGTGAAGAAAGAACTGTTACCAGTGGATATTTGTTTGTGTGAACCTTTGTTTCTTTGGAACTTCTCACAACCTTATTTAAGACTTTCTTTTTCTTGGTGGAAATTGACTTTGGGACATTTCTGGGGGAGCACGATCTACGCAGGATAAACAGAAGTCATCCAAGACACTGGTTATTGGGTAACCTTTTTATTTATGTTTATGTTTTATTTATGTTGTTTATGTTATTTTGAATGTTTATGTTGTTTAGTGGGAGGGTTTGTTTTGTGTATGCTAGAAGGTGTTTCCTTAGATCCTAGACTAGGCAGGGAACCCCTGGTAGAGTAGGTTTAGTTATGGTTTATTCCATTTTTGTTTAAAATAAAATGTCAAATTTTGAAAAAAACAAAACCTAGTTGTGAGTCTCCCATTACTGACCCACCACACCTCTAACCAATATGGCACCTACAGACCTCACCTTTTATCGTGTATGAAAGACTGGTCCCTGAAGAGAAATACTGCAGCAAAGTTGTGCAGACTAGAAACCACCAATGTCTTGGAAGGCCTGGGGCCCACCCAGGGAGGCCAAATGTGCGGGTGAGCCTCTGATCATCTTAACCCAAAGTAGGCTGTAAAACAAAACAAGGGTATTTCTCCATCAAACCCCTTGATATCCTCTTCTGGGGTCATGGAGAAGGGTCATCGCTGTTGGGCCTGGAACCAGAAACTGAGTAAGGAGTCTCAAGGTGAGACATGGGATCCCCCTTTCCATAACACCGCCCTACCTGACATGCCCTCTGTTACCATAAACCATTTCAGAACCATTTCAGCCTCTTTCTAAAGAACAGGACTGCAAGACGTGTCCTTGGCCTCAAGCCCAGGGATCGTATCTGTCCAGAACTGAAATCTCTTCTGTGGCTCCCAGTGACGGCAAGGATCAAGCTCAAGACCCTCTGCATTGTCCACAAGGCTTTATGGGGAATGGGACCACACTACCTCCAATGCCCTCTTCTTAAACATCTGCCTTCTCTGGCTCTTCGCTCATCCACCTCCAACTCTCTGAGAGTCAGTCGCTTTTCCAAGCAGAGAGTTGGGGGCAGATCTCTTTCTTCGGCTGGGGCCTTGTGATGCTGGAAATGCATTGGAGGGACAGGGCCTCCCTGTCCTTGTCCTGTAGTCCTTTTTCATTTGGGTTCTGTATTTTTTTCTGCCCAGGTGTCCATGTGGGACTCCTGGCAGTGCAGCTCTTCCTGTTTTTGGTTTGGTGTACAGACCCATGGGATACCCATATGGGTGGGGTGCAACCCTGTGCCCTTAGTGTATGTTTTTGGGCACCTGTGTGTGGCCCACAGAGCAGGGTTGGGCTGGTGGCAGCTCCATGCTGAATTTGACAGGGGTTCTGGGTATCCTCCATTTTGGGATATACAGGCCCTGCCATTGGAATCAGTTGATTCCTGATAGGAAACACGATGGCCCTTGTGGCCTCTTGCTTTCTATTGCCTGTTACCTTGTTTTCCCAAAGTCCTGGGAAGCCCTGACTCTGTCCCTTCCCCTGACTGGCTGTTGGGTGGATATTCCATATATGGTGTTGTTGTGAAGTCCAGGCCAGATTGGCTGCAGCCTTCCCAGTGACTGTATGTTGTGGGTACACCCTGTGGGTGGGTCCTGGGTGAATGGAGTGTGTGACCAATATGCACTTCTTGTTGTGGATGTCTGGTATCTGGTGTTTGACACAATGACTGAGACAGCCCTGCCCGAAGCTGGCATGAATGCAGTGTGTAGTGTTGAATGGCTGGGTACTTCTCTCAATACACATAACTTGTTGAGAGTGTCTGAGAGGGAGGAGAATGGCCTGAATGCACTCTATGCCTTATTGGCTGACTGACTGCTGAATGCCCTTCTGAGTGATTGGTTGCCTGAGTGTGGCACAGCAGAATGAACGGGAGATCAACTAGTATATCTGGGGGCCTCTCACTGCTAGAATTCGTTCAGAAGCTGGAGTTGAATCTGAAGCTGAATCTCGAAGCCGAGCCTGAAGAAGAGGGTTGACTGCTGTCTCGCTTCGCCGAAATCCAAAAGCCGTCGAGACTGATCCAAGAGAGGACCTGGTTAGGCGCCCTCTTCCTGTGCTCTGAGGGACCCTCGAGCAATGCTAACCTTCGCCGAAGCTCCCTGGAAGTCAGACCCCCGACAGGCTGCCGACCGGAGACGGGGACCACCGAGGAGAAGGAAGATAAGCACCAGACATACCGTCCACTGCCGTCAACCAGGGTTCGCATAACCGCTGGAGGCCCATCAAAGCCGTGTTGCCCAGAAGAGGGGACCACTTGATGCTGTGTCATCGACGACCAGAGCCGCAACGCTCCTTTGCCTAAGACTTTTGATTCATGGACGCGCTCGTCTGCACCGCCGTCCGCCTTATCCCACTGGAGAAGGTCAGGCCGTCGACGCGCCGAGGAGCATCCGCTGGTGGGTTTCCCGCCACACAACGACCGTAGAGACGCCGGACGACTCGACGCCCTTGCTGGGCCACAGTTCTTCACAATCTCTTTGCGGTCCTGAACTATCGACATCGAGGTGCCCCGCACGCCTCTTCCTTGCAGGACGTATTCGCTCCATCGTCGACTAGCACCGCTGGCACCGAAGCTGCCACCTCGACGCCGAGTTCACTTTCTTCGAGGGATCTCGACGATCCGTGCCTCCTGCTTTAAAGGGAGCCGCTCAAGAAGGATCCGTCAACGACTCGTTGTCGAAATCTACTATTCCAGGTACATTGGGGTGGTAGAAAAATTATAGAAGGAAATAAGACTTATTGAACAATATATGGACTGGGCTTGTACGTATCTTTATTTTACAGGTTGCCCAGGTGGGGGGATCTCCACACAGAACTGTGTCTAGTGGTAGGTGCCAGTATTCTGCCAATTGTTCTAACCAACTGCCTTCCTCCTACGTCTATTGTTGGTTACCTTTATTAAGTGATCTGTGTGACATTTAACCAGAGTACAGTTGATGCACTTTTATGAAATCTGAAAATAATTGTGGTACCACTTAGAACTGTATATATTTGCTATTGTAGATTTACTGAGCACAAAGTGAGTTACTAACCCTTGATCCCTAATTATATAAAGATTGTGTTTTAACTAATACAGTGTGTGGACATTCCTTTGTGGGGACTTGGGGACTACACTGTACCAGCCTGCATCACCTCCTGAGAAGCTAGGCCTTGATTGCTCGACTACGTTACCAATAATAGAGAATCTTGGTTGGTGTCCTCTGTGCCTCTCCTCTGCCATATAGAGAGCAGGAGTACAGACACCCCCCTCCAATCTGTACAGGCCTCCCTCTGGAACAGCCTCCCTTCCTCCCTCAAACTTGAGCAGAACCACCCCCTGTTCCGGAATCAACTCAAGACCTTCCTCTTCGCTTCCGCTTTCTCTCTTGCTGAGGACCCTTCTGGTCCACACACTGGTCACCTGGCCACCCGCTGAACTTGGGCCCAGGTCCCTGTATGTCCAGATGCACCTTGCACTGCCTCTTGGCTCCCCCAGCACTTGTGCTCTGTATCTGTAACCCTACAGTCCCCTCTCTCTGCACGTCAGAGCCACTCGTTGGCTGCCCTTTTTTTCACCTGCACTGAGCCACCAGCTGGCTGCACTTTTGTTTACCTCCAAACCCCCTTTGAATGTGATATGATAGGTTATTTATTTTGTTTCTTTAAACACTTTATTAGTTTTATTTTTTTTGATAACGTTACAAAAACGAACAAACATATAACATACAACTTATAACACATTACATGACTGGCTGCTTGGCACTCTGTATAAGTGTCCTACTTCTCTTTGCCCGCGAGTGGGCAGGCGACCCTGCCATTTGAGTTTCTTCTGTCTATGTGGCAGTGTAGCGGTTTCCTTTTTCCACCTTCTTGTACTGGGGGGTGCTGCGAGCACCATCCTCTACTGTTCTTCCTCGCTTCCCAGGTCCCCCTCTTCACTGTCCTCTTTTTGTTCATCAGGGAGTTCCACTCCATCATTTTTTGTCCTATTCCCTCTTCTCCTTTCTGCGCTGCCCTCATCCACACCACCGTTTCTGTCATCGCCCATTTCTTGAGATCCGCCCACCAAGAGTCTATTCTTGGGCTCTCTTTCGAGTTCCACGCCATCGCAATCCATCGTTTAGCTAATATACATATTAAGTCTTTCATTTTTGCGAGGTGCGACCTATGTCTGCCTCCTCTAGGGAAGAGGCCCAGTAGGTATAGTTCAGGGTTCCCTACTTGTATTTGGAGTCCGCTTCCGGCCACCTTGCTTCTGACTCCGTCCCAAAAAGACCTGTATCACTGGGCAGGTCCAAAACATGTGCACCATGCCCGCTTGCTCCTCTGGACAGCGGGGGCATGTGTGGGGTTCTCCCAGCTTCATTAAATTCATCCTTTTGGGTGTTAAGTACGCTCTGTGTGTGACATATAATTGTGCTTGCCTGAACCTTGCGTTCCTTGATACTTTCTTGGGATATTTCAATGCTCTGGTCCACTCCTGATCGGTAAGGGATCGTCCGAGTTCTTCCTCCGAGCTTCCTCTCGTGTGTGGCGCCTGTGAGTTATTAGATTTTAACAGCTGTTCATATAGCCTTGGAGTTGTGTGTCCACCTTCTGCTATATCGTACCATACATCTAACTCCCCTTCTTCATCCTCTTGTTCTGGCCACTCAGGCCACCTCTTTTTAATTGTCAGTATCATCCTATTATTTAGGATGAACTGGCCTTCATGTATATCAAAACTCTCCACCATGTCTTGGAACTCTGCCCACTGTTCTTCTATCCTCAGATCTCCTATTAATGCCAACCCTTTGGCTTCCCATTGGGATCTGTATGTTGCAAGCATGTTCCGATCTGTACCCAATAGCCCGGCTAATGGGATCTGTGGCGAGCAAGGGTCCATCGCCTTCTGGAGTGTCCACGCCTCGCCCACAGTTTTGTCGCAAGCCTGACCATGCTTGGTAAGGTCTTGCGCAGGGATTCGTCTAGCCATGGTATTTCTCATAGGTAGTATGATTTCAGTGCCGGTTAGAAGAGTATTTTATCTATTGCTTCATCCTCCCCCAGCCATTTGACCACAAATTGAAGTTGCCCTGCTAGGTAGAATCTTTCGAAATCAGGTAACCTGATACCCCCTGCTTCGTACTGTCTTTGTAAAGTTGTCATGGCGATCTTGCACCTCCCCCTGCCCCACAGGAACCTCTGCGCCATTGTGTCTAATTTTCTGAAAAAGGCTCTGGGTATGGCGTGCGGGATGTTTGTAAAATAATATAACAACCTTGGGAGTACTACCATCTTCAAGATGGCTGCCCTTCCATTCATTCATTAAGCCAATGGCTGCAACCGGGAGGCGGGAGCCGGCCGCAACATCGAAGGCCCACTTCAAAGGCCCTGTCCACCGCGGTAAGCCGGATCGCAGGCCCCTCCGTGAGTGCCTGTGTGCCCCCCTGCCCCTCTGTGAGTGCCCGTGTGCCCCCCTGCCCCCTGTGAGTGCCCGTGTGCCCCCCTGCCCCTCCCTGAGTTCCTAGTGCCTGTGTGCCCGTGTGCCCCCCCTGCCCCTCCGTGATTGCCCGTGTGCCCCCCTGCCCCTCCGTGTGTACCTGTGTGCCCCCCTCCCCCTCCATGAGTGTCTGTGTGCCCCCCTGCCCCTCCGTGAGTGCCTGGGTGCCCCCCTGCCCCTCCGTGAGTTCCTAGTGCCTGTGTGCCCCCCTGACCCTTTGTGAGTGCCTGTGTGCCCCCCTGCCCTTCCGTGAGTGCCTGTGTGCCCCCCTTCCCCTCCGTGAGTGCCCGTGTGCCCCGCTGCCCCCCGTGAGTGCCTGTGTGCCCCCCTGCCCCTCCGTGAGTTCCTAGTGCCTGTGTGCCCGTGTGCCCGTGTGCCCGTGTGCCCCCCTGCCCCTCCGTGATTGCCTGTGTGCCCCCCCTGCCCCTCCGTGAGTGCCTGTGTGCCCCCCTGCCCCTTCGTGAGTGCCTGTGTGCCCCCCTGCCCCTCCGTGAGTTCCTAGTGCCTGTGTGCCCGTGTGCCCCCCGTGATTGCCCGTGTGCCCCCCCTGCCCCTCTGTGAGTGCCTGTGTGCCCCCCTGCCCCTCCGTGAGTGCCTGTGTGCCCCCCTGCCCCTCTGTGATTGCCCGTGTGCCCACCTGCCCCCCCGTGAGTGCCTGTGTGCCCCCCTGCCCCTCCGTGAGTTCCTAGTGCCTGTGCGCCCGTGTGCCCCCCTGCCCCTCCGTGATTGCCCGTGTGCCCCCCTGCCCCTCCGTGAGTGCCCGTGTGCCCCCCTGCCCCTCCGTGAGTGCCTGTGTGCCCCCCTCCCCCTCTGTGAGTGTCTGTGTGTCCCCTGCCCCTCCGTTAGTGCCTGTGTGCCCCCCTCCTCCCCGTGAGTGCCTGGGTGCCCCCCTGCCCCTCCGTGAGTTCCTAGTGCTTGTGTGCCTGTGTGCCCTCCTGACCCTTTGTGAGTGCCTGTGTGCCCCCCTGCCCCTCCGTGAGTGCCTGTGTGCCCCCTGCCCCTCCTTGATTGCCCGCGTGCCCCCCTTGCCCCTCCGTGAGTGCCCGTGTGCCCCCCTGCCCCTCCGTGAGTGCCTGTGTGCCCCCTCCCCCTCCGTGAGTGCCTGTGTGCCCCCCTGCCCCTCCGTGAGTGCCTGTGTGCCCCCCTGCCCCCCCGAGTGCCTGCTCCACCCTCTTTGCTCTGCGTTCCACCCCCCTTCCTGCCTCCTTCCCTTCCCACCTCCTCACATCCATCCTCTTTTACTACCTTTCCTACACCCCACTCCTTCTCCCTCCTCTCAGACTTCCCCCTCCTAGCACTTACTCCTATCTTTTGTTCCGTGACTCTCGATAGCAGCTTGTCTGTCCCCCCTCCTCCCCCCTTGTTCTCTTCCTCCCCCCTCCCCTACTTTCAAATTTGTCACCGACATTTTTGTTCAGTATCGTGCCTTGTTCTCCTTTCCCCTCCGTACCCTTGCCCCCCTCCCACCCCTCCTCTGGTTAGCACCTGCACTGCGCAAATTGTCGTCAGACATAGTAATGTTACTGCTTGCTTTGTTCTCCTCCTATCCATTACCTCTTGCCTTACTTGTTCTATGCACTTGCACTATCAGAAATGTCGACAGGCCTATTATGATAGTTATTTTTACATTCTGTACTGTTTCAAGGACTTTGCTGAATGTAACTGTATTTTCCTTTGTTCCCCTCCCTCCTTGAAGCGCTTTGAAACAAGTTGTGTATAGGCGCTATATAAATAAACTATCATATCATATCATATCCCCAGAGGGAGTGTCTCCCAGAAGCTCATGGCCTTTTGTATTTTGTCTAATGCTACTAGTGTATTACGTTCATGTGATTCTACAGTGTTATGGTGTATCTCTATTCCTAAATATCTAAAGGAGTGCGGTGCCCATGTTAGACCCATGTCTGGGTGTTTGACTCGGGGGACTCGTCTGAGGTCAGCCAGGGGGAAAAGGATCGACTTCTCTTTATTAATGGCTATCCCTGAGAGTCTGGTGTATGCGTTTGCTGCTTCCAGGAGGCAGGGCAGGTTAGTACGTGGGTTTTCTACGAAGAGCAGGATATCATCTGCAAATATCGAGTTCTGATGTACAACTCCGTCTATGTCTATTCCTGTGTCTCCGTATTCTGCCCTGAGGAAAACCGCCCATGGCTCCAAGGCCAATATATTTAACATTGGGGACACTGGGCAGCCCTGTTTGGTGCCCCTGTATATTCTCCAAGCTTTTGAGATGTGCCTTCCTGTCTTTACTCTGGCTCTGGGATCCTTGTATAGTAGCCTGATCCATCTAAGGAACCCTTCCCCTATGCCAAAATGGGCCAAAACACTTAGCAGCCACTTCGAGGTAACTGAATCAAATGCTTTGACGGCGTCTAGTGACACCACCGCGCACTCGCCCTGTCTCTGGTTCGTCTGCTATATAACATGATGTAATCTGCGAAGGTTCCATGACGTATTGTGCCCTGGGACATAGCCCGTTTGATCTGAGTGGATCAATGTGGGTATCACTATTTTAAAGTGGTTTGCTAAGACCGCCGTGAGTATTTTGGTGTCTTGGTTGATGAGGGAGATTGGTCTATACGAGGCACATTTCCTTGGGGATTTCCCGGGGGTAGGATGGGTACAATCGTCGTTTCCGACATGCTATTTGGTAGTTGTATGTTCTCATGGGCCTCCAGGTATGTCTCTGATAGTTTCGGTGCAATGGTGTTCTTGTATACCTTGTAAAATTCTCCCGTGAGCCCGTCAGAGGGGAGGTCGGAAATCACTGTTTCAATTTCATCTAATGTGATGGGGGCATCTAATGATTGGGCCTGTTCTTCCGTTAACTTTGGTAACCTTATCTCGGCCAGGGCGTCCGGAATTTCTTCCGGTTCCACTTCCGGATTAGGAGCATAAAGCTTTTCATAAAAGCCGGCGAAAAGGTTGTTTATATTTTCTTGACTTCTAACCTCTATCCCTGTTTCATCTTCCATTACCACTATGGGGTCTCTTTTGTTTTCTTGCTTCGTGAGCCATGCTAGGAGTCTGCTGGGTTTATCCCCTTCTGCGTGCAGTCTCTGTAGGTATTTCCCATAATTTAGCTTCCCCAATTTCTCCCAGAGTTCCATACATCTTATTCTTAACGTTAGCAATTCCCTGGGTTCCCCGCCTGCCTTTTCTGCCCTTTTTTCCTCCTTTCTTATTTCTCTTTCTATTTTATCCAGTTCCTCCATGGCTGCCCCTTTTAGCCCTCCTGTTTTCCCAATCGCCGCCCCCCTTATCACTGCCTTAAACGCGTCCCAGAGTGTGGCGTTACTTCCTACACTTCCCTCATTGTGTTCAAAGTATTCTTCTATTACCTCTTGTAGGTGTGCTTCCAATTCGCTCTCCTCCATGTTGGTATTGGCGCCATGTTGGTATTGGGGTTTTTCTATGGGTATACGCCCATGTTGCTATTACCAGGGCATGATCTGATCGTGTTTGTGCTTTAATGTCAATTCCTGTGAATTCTATTAAGGATTCAGCGCCTGTGTGAATCCGTGTGAATACCCTGTGGGGCATACTATAGTGAGTGTACCCCCTCCCTCCTCTGTGTACCTACCTCCAGACGCCCACCAGCTGCAGTCGTGTGAGTGTTCTATGAAGTTCCTTGGCTGGAGGCGCCGGACTCCTGTACTTGTCATCTGATCTGTCGAGGAGTGGGTCTAAGGTACAATTGAAGTCGCCTGCCCAGATGAGTGTGGCGTCTCTGTATTGAGCCACTCTGAGTGCCGCTTTCTTGAAGAACTCGGTTGCTTCGTGGTTCGGAGCGTAAGTATTGATCAGACATATTTCTTTGTTTTCTAGCATTCCGTGTACCAGCACTAGCCTCCCCTCCAAGTCCGTTTCTTGCTTCATGAGCTGGAACGGCACTCCTGGTGCAATCCATGTTAGTGCCCCTCTTGCATAATTCGAGTATGTACTGCTATATACTTGTCCTCCCCATTTCTTTGCCATCTTGGCCTGCTTTTCTGATGTTAAGTGAGTCTCTTGGAGCAATGCTATTTTGACATTCATCCTGTTTAGCCAGGCGTATACTCTGAGTCTCTTGACATAAGCATTGAGTCCCCGCACATTCCAAGTTGCTATTTTTATCTCGTCAGGGTTCATATATGCATTGATTCTTTCGGCTCCGTTGTCCCATAGCCTTCAGTTCGTTCGTTGCCCGGCTTCCTGCCAAGTTATCTCCTCCTTCGCCTCTGGGGTGGGTCCGCATGCTTTGCTGTTGTGTGATTTCTCGATCTCCACCCACTCGGGACATGCTGTAGTTGCTTGAGTCATCCCATCCGTCGATGGTGCAGTGTGCCAGTCGGCCATGTCTAATATCAACCAACACGTAAACCGTAACTTTCTTAACCCAAATTTCAACCTTTAAACTAACTCCCAGCCACCCTCCCCTTGCTCGGGCTTCGCCGCTTCTCTTGTCATGCTCCTTTGGACAAAGCAGACTCGCCGCAGCGTGATACCTTAGAACTGGCATCCAAACTCGCGTTGCGCTCTTCTTAGAGGCTTGGCCTTTCCCCCTCCGCCGGCGCTTCTGAGTGGAGCTAGTCGCTCCTTTCTATCTGTCTGCACTCTCCAAACTCCCATTGTATATTCGATGTTTTTGGCATCATTATTCCTAGTTGGCTGTGGATACCTTCACCGGCGTCGGCCCCTTCCGTTATTGGCATCCCTCTGTGTCAGCTGGGGGATCTCCCCTGCGTGTCCATCCATGCTTGAGCTTCCTCCGTAGATTCGAAAAAATAAGATTTCCCTTTATATATCACCTTTAGTTTGGCCGGAAAAAGGAGCATGTATCTTATCTCCGCCCTTCTGAGGCGTTCTTTTGTAGGGCTAAACTGGGCTCTTTGTTTCTGGACGGTGGCAGTATAGTCCAGATATATTGTGATCCTGGAGGAATTTCTGATGATCTCTCTCCCTCCCCTCGAGAATGCCAGTATCCTTTCTCTGTCTTTAAAGTTCATTATCCTGGTGATCATTGCTCTCTGTGGGGCCCCGGGCCGAGGCCTCCTAGATAGTGCCCTGTGTGCTCGTTCCACCACAAAGCCCTGGGATAACGACCCCGCTCCGATTTCCTGTAGGAGCATATTTTCTACATATTCTGTGGGGTCGTTCCCCTCTTCGCCCTCCGGAACTCCAATTATGCGGACGTTGCTCCTCCTGGCCCTGCCTTCCGCATCCTCTGCCCTCCGCTCTAGGAGCCTGACTTTCTGCAGCACTTCTGACATTTCTGTCCTTGGAACCGTGAGATCTGCGGTGTTTTGTTGTAACTGCTGCTCTGTTGTTGACACCCTGTCCGTCAAAATCCTGGCATCCTGCCAAAGGAGGCCCACATCCACCATGACTGTGTCCACATTCTGTTCCAGGGATGCTTTCAGGGCACCTATAGCCATGTCCATTTTGTTTTTGAGACACGTCTTTAGGGAAGCAATTGCCTCCAGGACCTCTCCGTTTGTCCCGTTGACAAGTTGGAGTGGGGCGCCCGCCGGGGGCGAGCTCTTCCGCCGGGTTTCTATCAGCCATGGCAGCTGGATTGGCGGGTGAGGCGGTCCTGTTCGTCGCTTACGCTGTTAGGGTGGAGGTTGCGGGAACAGATTTTGCCCGTTCTTCCCGGGGGGTTGTATAGTCTTGTATGCAATCTCATGTCATGGGTGGGGAACAGCTGCCTCCTGCCCGCTGCCACCAGGTGGTTTAGTGTCCCCCAGGGCCGCGGCACACACGGCCGTGTTTGTGACTAGCAGGGGGCCGCAGCACACGGGCACGCCACCCCAAGACAGGCGCTCCGGGCGATCCGGCTCTCCGAGTACCTGCAATCCCGATCTGTTCTCCTCGGTCGGGCGTCTTCCCTCCGCCTCCTTCCACCGGAGGCGAGACTGCGGCCAATGGCGGGCTCCGCTCCTCACTGTGTCGTCGGTGCGCTCCTCGTCCGCTGCCTCTCCTCCCGGGCCCGCCAGCCGGCAAGTCCGCGGCGGCCACGAGGTGCAGGAGGCCGTGCCCAGGCTCGGGCGTCTGCGGGGCTCACTCCTCGCCGCCTCTGTTGCTTCAAGCGCTCAGTCGGTTCCCAGACGTCAGGGCTGACAGCGATGGCCTGTCTGAGCCCGCTCGTCCCGGTGGCACCGCTCCCCGCCGTGTCGTTCCTGTGTTCCTCGGTCACCGCCTCTCCACCAGCCCACCTAGGCCCGTCAGCCTGCGGGTCAGCGACAGTCGCAAGGTGCAGGTGCCCGGTCGGACCCGGCCCGAAGTCTGCAGGGCTCGCCCCCCGCTGCCTCTGTTGTCTCAGGCGCTCAGTCGGCTTCTGGGGTGACGGAGATGGCCCGCCCGGTCTTACGCGCCTCGGGGAGCCCTCGGCGCCATCTTGGAGGACGCACGGGGGTCCTGCAAAACAGCCGCTACCACAGTTTCCCTGGTCCGTTTTCTCTCCGGGAGGGCACGGGAGGGTAGGAAAATGGTTCCGCCAACTTTATTTGTGTTTGCTTGCCGTCAGATAAGTCTATGTCCATCGTTACAGGATCATTTATAGGATCTCAAACGGGAGCTGCGTGGATTCGCGTCTTCACTCCATGCGTGCTGGCCACGCCCCCAATATGATAGGTTATTTATAACACGCTTAATACCCAGAGGTTTCTAAGCATGGACCCGGGGATCGAACCTGTGAGAACCACAATTCCCAAAATTCCTTGCCTCTGTTCTTTTATAAAGCCACTGGACTGAAGAGGCAATCTCCATTTTAGCCCCCAAACGAGGACAAGCAGAGTCAGGCCTTCCCTTCCAACCACACCCACCTGGTTCTAGTTAACCTAAAAGGCGGAGCAGGAAAGCACACTTTTTGTCGAGTTGGGGATGCTGGAAGATGCCAGGAAGCAGGAGAAGTACCTAGCAAGCTGCAGAGACCCTGGGAGAACTAGAGGAAAATGAAAAATGCCCAAACACTGGCCCTGTTACTTGAGAGGAGACTGCAGTGTGGAGAAGGGAACTAGACCTCCAGAGGCCAAGCACAGGGGCAGCTGGGGATTGCCTGGTGGTACCCACAGCAAAACTCCTCCACTGGGCCACTGGGCCACTGGGCCACGCAGGTGAACCCAGGTCTCTGACGGGCAGGTGGAGAGACCCTGATCTCTGATTAACATCCCCTTTTAGCTCTTGCAGCTCCCAATGCCAGAAAATCCCATTTTGGGGAGCTATGAAGTGGGAGCAAAATGAGCGCAGTGCATTCTGGGACTAGAAGTCCCAAGACCTTTTTTTGTGAATTGTGTAGCGTGAAGGGAGGCTCAAACCCGACTGAGGGAACCCTTCAAGGAGAACTGTGCTGCACGAGAGAAGGCTCGAGCCTGGCTGAGGGAAGCCTTTTTTTGTGACCCTTGAAAGCTGGAAAGGAGGTGAACCATGCCTGATCAAAAACCTGGCCCAAAAAAGCGGCGTCAGAAAAGTAAGCAGAGCCAGTGATTCAGTGAGACTGATGGCAGACCAGCTTGTGTTCTGAGCTAATGTTGCAAGCAGAAACATTGTACAATGAGAACAGTATGTGAGGCGTTTGTGAAGAGCGGCGTGTATATAATTGGAAACCAAAAGGAGTAGTTGAACTTTATAAGTGTACTTAGGATGGCCACGGAAAGATACCACACCCAGAGTGGTCCGGCACAATGTGGGTGCTCATACAAAAGTCTCTGTTAGGTATCTAACTGATGCTGAGTGTGAGAAAAGGGAATTGTGAGATTAAAGTGGTCATGCAATGGGTCAAGTTAAACCCTGTGCACATTTGAAAGCCTTCGATAGTTTAAAGTACATCACAATTGGTCCGAGCCCTGCTTAGGGAGACTCATTGAGTGAATGAAAGGGATCTGGGCCTGGCTGAGGGGTATCCGGGGTGAACCGTGAGTCACCCGAGAAGGAATTATTTGAACTTGTGTTTGGAAGGAATCTGAGCCCGGAAGAGGGGGATCCAACGTTGAACTTTTGTTTGAAAGGGATCTGAGGCAGTCTGAGGGGGATCCTGTTAGGCGATCCTCTGCACACCAGGCCACGACACATCAGAACACTGCTCACATTCCCCCAACATCTCCTCCCAAGCTTCGAGGCTCAAGTGATTCGGTGAACCCACAGAACCGAAAACTCCGTACCAGTGTACGGGCTCGATTGCAACCCTTTCTGCATTGGCAACTGCCTTGGAGAACGTATAGCAGAAAGGGCAGCCTTACGTCTTCACGCCGGTCACGTGATACACTACGGCGTTCCTCATGTGATCTTGGTGGACGTCACATGATCCAGAGTAGTCACATGACCCAGGGGCGATCAGTATAAAGGTCTGAGAGACAGAACGCTCATTGCTTCTCAGCTGGCTTCGGACACTGTTTGGCGTTACAACTTGCTCCTTGTTACTTTGATCATGGAACTCTATCTCGGACTCCCTCGGACACCCCTTGGTACTTTTGCTTGGAACTGTTTACCTGTTGCCGGATATTTGGACTGCACCTCGACTTGTCTTTGGATCATCCCTTGGTACTTTGCTGATCTTCTACGCCTTTTCCCTACTGGGGATTCAAGTCAAGCCCTGACTCCCACAGGTGGCTACTCTTCATCCACGCTAAACCTGCGGTTCTACCATTCCAGGGACCGCCGCATCTAATGAGCCTCGAACCTCCCTACTAGGTTACCTGGGTCTCCATTACACCAGATAGGTAAGACACTTTAGTTACTTTCGTTTACCTCATTGTATTGTGCTTGCCTGGTACTTAACCTCATTCCCTCTTGACAGCAGCATCGGTGTTCCAAGAGGCTCCGTGGATCTGAGAAGACATCTCTCACCTGTGGCCTCAAGGGTCGTACAGCGGGTTTCTATTAGTTCCCCTGTGCGTCACTTGGGGACCGAGGTCTCATCGGTCTACACGACACTCAAGTCAGAACAGACTGAGAAGCCGTAAAGTCGCGTTAGACGATGCAGGGATCCACGGATGAACCCATAGCTGCTTTGGTTCAGGCAATTACAGTATTAAGGGCATATATGGCCGCTGCAAACACAGTGATCCATCAAAGGTTGGATTCCATACAAAGTGTTCAACACTCCCTTCCTGCAGACCCTGAGTTTGGAGATACCAGCTCCTCCACTACACCCTCTCCCTTTACTGCTCCTATAGTCCCAACTCCGATGATACTCCCAACTCCTTCCCCCTTAGCTGCTCCTGAACGCTATCAAGGGGATCCCAAGAAGTTCAGAACCTTTATTAATCAGTGCAAGTTACATTTCCTATGCAGACCTTTGGCTTTTCCTACAACCACTGCTAAAGCTGCCTTCGCCCTTTCCCATTTGGCCGGAACAGCAGCCGCTTGGACTAATCCCCTGTTAGAGAACAATAGCCCAGTTCTTTATGACTTTGATTTGTTGGTCCTAGAAATGGCCCGAGTATTCGATACCCAACACAAGGTACAGTCTAGGGATTTGGAGTTGTTGGAATTGACTCAGGGTAAAAGGCCTCTGATAGATTACATCACCCGGTTCAATCAGCTAGTTGCGGAAACATCATGGCCAGAAAACAAGAGGGCGGTGGTCTTCTATAGGGGGTTGAGTAACACCATGAAAGATGCATTAGCAGTGATCCCTTCTATGCCTACTCAGTATCAGGAATTGGTTGATCTGGTCTTGCAGGTAGATGCACGACGATCGGAGCGTAGAGCTGAATTGGGGGCCTCTTCCTCTCCCACTCTTGTTGGCACTCCTGCTTCCAGTACTGAAGAACCTATGCAAGTGGGAGGGTTACGTAGTCCTATTACAACATCTGAGAGAGAACGTAGAAGGGTGGATAATGCATGCTTTTATTGTGGCACCACTGGACATTTCGTGAAAGAGTGTCCTCGACGGCCCAGGAAGAGTCAGGTTTTTCGGACGGCTCGACCTTAGAACCGGAGAACAGGTCGAGTGTTCCGTCATCTTCTCCGGGTACCTCCCTTGCCTTTACTCGTGTTCAAACCATTTCTGTAAAGGCTACCCTATGTCCCTCTACAGGCATTCTTCATGCAGTCAATATCATTATTGATTCAGGTGCCACTGGTAATTACATAGATATCGATTTGGCCCATTCCCTCAACCTACCTTTAGTGGTAAAAACACGACCGGAACACGTCCAAGCCGTAGACGGCTCTGCACTGGTTTCTGGTCCTGTTAGACATCAAACTGCACCCCTCTTGTTAAACATACAAGAAGTACACACAGAAACCCTGAGTTTTGATTTGATCACCACACCCCAATTTGGCATCATACTAGGGATTCCATGGTTACGTGAACATAATCCATTGATCAATTGGCAGTCAGGCACTGTAATCTTTGAGTCTGAAATCTGTCAGAATTATTGTCTTCCGGTCCATCAAGCCCCTGACACACCTTCTCGGGCCTTGGGGGCCTTAGCCCAACTCACACTGACTGTCGACGATCCAGAGCTTGTGCATACACATACTGTTGGGGGGTTGGTATCTGGGATTCCGCCAGAATACAGAGAATTCGAATCAGTGTTCGATCGGGGCTCGTCTGAGGTACTTCCTCCACACAGACCATATGACTGCCCAATCGAATTGCTTCCCGATTCCAATATTCCTTCGGGCAGGATCTATTCTTTGTCCCCTTCGGAGGAACTGGCGTTGAAAGACTATGTACAGAACGCCCTACGATTAGGACACATCCGCCCCTCCACTTCACCCGCGGCAAGTCCTATCTTCTTTGTACCCAAGAAGGAGGGGGATTTACGTCCTTGTGTAGATTATCGGCGTCTTAACGCTATCACTAAAAAGGATAGGTATCCCATCCCGTTAATCACTCCACTTCTAGACCATTTAACACATGCTTCCATTTTCACTAAGCTTGACCTACGCGGCGCATACAACTTAGTACGCGTCCGCGAGGGAGACGAGTGGAAGACCGCTTTCTGCACTCGGTATGGTTTGTACGAATATCTAGTCATGCCCTTTGGCCTATGTAACGCCCCGGCCACATTCCAACGATTCATGAATGACATATTCAGGGATATTCTGGATGTTTATATGGTTGTGTACTTGGACGACATCCTAATCTTTTCTCGTGATCTTGATGAACACGTAAAGCATGTCCGAGAAGTATTAACCCGTTTGAGAGCACATTCCTTATTTGCCAAACCTGAGAAATGTCCGTTCCATAAAACTGTTGAGTTTTTGGGTTTTCACATCACCCCTGGGGCGTTATCCATGAACGAATCTAAGGTCAAAGCAGTATTAGACTGGCCAGTACCTGAAACACTCAAATCCTTGCAGGCTTTTTTAGGATTCGCCAACTTTTACAGACGTTTCATTTCTTCCTTTTCCACAATTGTAGCCCCGCTTACGGCCCTGACTAGTCCTCAGGTACCATATCAATGGCAGGGAGAACAGCAGGAGGCTTTTGAGGCTTTGAAAACCGCCTTTACTACCGCACCGGTACTCCAACATCCAAATCCTGATCTTCCGTTCATAGTAGAGGCGGATACCTCTTCCTTTGCCCTCGGTGCGGTATTATCACAAACATGTCCAAATACAGGCAAATTACATCCAGTTGCATATCATTCCCGTAAGTTTTCCAGTACTGAGTCTCATTATACCGTTACGGAGAAAGAACTCTTGGCTGTCATGGATGCTTTCCGTGTCTGGCGTCATCATCTTCTGGGGGCTAAACATCCCATCACGGTATACTCAGATCATCGGAACCTACAGGATCTGGCTTCTTTGAAATGCATCAATAGCAGACAGGTCCGATGGCATCTTTTCTTTTCCGCTTTTGATTTCCATATCATGCACCGTCCTGGCACTTCACATGGGAAGGCGGATGCCTTGTCACATTCCCCGGGGGGGGTCCAGTTACCGACATTCCCCGACACTGTTCTCGGTAAGAGCCATGTGATTTGTCTCTGTACACCCTCATTGTCTCTATTAGATTCGGTTCGGTCCTGGACTAGCAATCATTCTGACCAGTTACGAGAATGGGATCCAGTGTATTCTGATGGTTTACCTTTCGTACATGAACGCCTGTTCCTTCCTACACCTGATACACGTAATCTAGCCCTTGAGTGGTCTCATGACGCTCCCTTTAATGCCCATCCCGGACAAGAGCGCACTTTAGATCTTCTCAAGCGTTGGTGTTGGTGGCCTTCTATGAAGCGCGATGTGGAGTGCTATGTCAGATCTTGTGCGGTATGTGCTCAGGCTAAACATCAAAGGGGTCGACCGGTTGGGTTGTTGCTTCCGCTTCCGGTACCTCCCAGGCCCTGGCATACATTGACAATGGATTTCGTTACCGATCTCCCCAAGTCAAAAGGCTTCGACACCGTCTGGGTAGTGGTGGACACGTTCACAAAAATGGCCCGTTTTGTTACTTGTAAAGGTATCCCTTCGGCCCCTGTCTTGGCGGACTTGTTTTTTGAACATGTGTTTATGCTATTCGGCCTCCCTTCGGTCATTGTTTCCGATCGAGGTTCACAGTTCACCTCTCGGTTTTGGAGGTCCTTGACGAAACTATTGGGCATTGATACGAGGTATTCTTCGGCCTATCATCCGGAGACCGACGGTCAGACCGAAAGGACGAATCAATCGATGGAACAGTACCTTCGTTGCCTCATATTGCAACATCAGTCCTCTTGGTTGGCCGTTTTGCGGCTTGCGGAGTTCGCGTATAACAATGCGGCTCATTCAGCTACTGGTTATTCTCCTTTTTACGCCCTCTATGGTCAACATCCCAAGGTTTTGCCGGTCCCTGATGCCTCTGGTTCTTCGAATCCTGCGGCCACGACATGTCTTAGGGATCTTGCTGCTATTCATGCGAGTACAGTGGTTCATCTCACTGAAGCAAAGGCCTCTATGAAGGCCCGTGTGGATGGCAAACGTCGAGCTGCTCCCCCTCTGGTGGTGGGTTCTAGGGTCTGGTTATCTTCTCGTCATCTTCGCCTAGTGGGTTGCCGGAAGTTGCTGCCTCGCTTTGTCGGGCCGTATGTGATCTCACAGGTTGTTAATCCGGTGGCTTTCCGTCTAGTACTCCCCAGCTCTTGGCGTATCCATCCTGTATTTCATGTCTCCCTCCTCAAACCCTGTCCTGACTCAGTCCGTCTTCGTACCCCTGTTGCGCCGGTGTCCTTGACCTCTCCTGATGTTTTTGAGGTGTCGGCCATTTTGGGTTCTAGATGGTTTAGGGGTAAGCTCCAATATCTGATGGATTGGACGGGTTACGGCCCGGAGGAGCGTTCGTGGGTTTCCGCATCTGATTTGAACACCCCGCGGTTGGTAGCCCGCTTCCATAGGGATCATCCGTCCTGCCCACGGGGTCGTGGGCCGTTGGGGGGGGGCTATGTTAGGCGATCCTCTGCACACCAGGCCACGACACATCAGAACACTGCTCACATTCCCCCAACATCTCCTCCCAAGCTTCGAGGCTCAAGTGATTCGGTGAACCCACAGAACCGAAAACTCCGTACCAGTGTACGGGCTCGATTGCAACCCTTTCTGCATTGGCAACTGCCTTGGAGAACGTATAGCAGAAAGGGCGGCCTTACGTCTTCACGCCGGTCACGTGATACACTACGGCGTTCCTCATGTGATCTTGGTGGACGTCACATGATCCAGAGTAGTCACATGACCCAGGGGCGATCAGTATAAAGGTCTGAGAGACAGAACGCTCATTGCTTCTCAGCTGGCTTCGGACACTGTTTGGCGTTACAACTTGCTCCTTGTTACTTTGATCACGGAACTCTATCTCGGACTCCCTCGGACACCCCTTGGTACTTTTGCTTGGAACTGTTTACCTGTTGCCGGATATTTGGACTGCACCTCGACTTGTCTTTGGATCATCCCTTGGTACTTTGCTGATCTTCTACGCCTTTTCCCTACTGGGGATTTAAGTCAAGCCCTGACTCCCACAGGTGGCTACTCTTCATCCACGCTAAACCTGCGGTTCTACCATTCCAGGGACCGCCGCATCTTATGAGCCTCGAACCTCCCTACTAGGTTACCTGGGTCTCCATTACACCAGATAGGTAAGACACTTTAGTTACTTTCGTTTACCTCATTGTATTGTGCTTGCCTGGTACTTAACCTCATTCCCTCTTGACAGCAGCATCGGTGTTCCAAGAGGCTCCGTGGATCTGAGAAGACATCTCTCACCTGTGGCCTCAAGGGTCGTACAGCGGGTTTCTATTAGTTCCCCTGTGCGTCACTTGGGGACGGAGGTCTCATCGGTCTACACGACACTCAAGTCAGAACAGATCCAGGGTGAACACCCAAATTGAATACTGGAAAAGGAAAATAATGTTTTTGTATAACAGGCCCTCTGAGTCAAGAGACTTCCAAGAAGTAAAGAACTGTATCCTTGTGCTGCAGAAGCAAGAGTGTGTGCTTTCCTCCAGTGAACCGCCTTGACCCGGCTGAAAACGTGGGGAAGGGAGGACAACGGCCCGAACACCCGGACTTATCATTTTGTGAACACTTCTTTCTTTTACATGAACATCACTCCACATTACTTGTAAACTAGTAGTAAGGATTGGCAATAGTTTTTTTAGTATCGGCCCTTTTATGTTGACCAGACTCAACTAGGACTGCCTTCTTTATTATTTGATGGTCGTAGCTTGCTCCCACCTTAGATTTAGGTTTAGATAGGCATATATCATACCCTTGCAAGTAAAGGTTCAATAAACACCCTTGAAACGTGGTCACTTCTGTCTGCCTTACTATTGCCATCATGCATTCCTTACAAGGCCCACCTCTTAAGAAGCAAGTGCACGTTTGTCCGTAAAGCAACTTTATTATACAAACAGCAGGGAGGAGCTAGATGACACCATAGAGTCAAACTAACCTGAGTCTCTCCGAACCACACAAGTTTACACATTTTATACATTTGGCAACAGTTAAACACTCCCACATATTTTATTACAAGTCGTCCCTCCCACACATGATTGGGCAGGCCTATACAAAAGAAATCCAATCTTCTCTAATTTCCACATTCTCATTGGTCACATTTATTTAGCTACCATCATCAGCTCATATACGTAGCACACCCCTTTTCCAGAGTCTTCTGTGGTAGGTTATGACATCATCACATAGTTACACATTTAAACACAAACATAATTGAAGTTTTACCAACATTGGGTGGATGCCTGACTTTCCCCGTGGTATGAGTTATGATAGCTTGAGAACCTTGTATAAACATAAGATCGAGAAGTGGGATTGGGTCAGTAATTTTGACTACTTGGAGACACTAAAACAATACAAGTATGTAAACAAGGAGAGACATACATACCTCAAACCGCAGCGCTATCTTACGAAGTGCCCCAGTCCAGCTCTGCGTCACTTTATTTTACAGCTCCGGGTGAACCAACTCCCACTACTAGTCCTACAAGGGGCCTGGACAAAAGTACCTATAGAGCATAGAATATGCTGAATATGCAGAATACAAGAAAATATGGAACCCCCCCGGCGTGTTCCCACATTATGTCCCACATGGGACCCACATATATGACACTTCTGGGCCCGTTTGTAGGAAGGTATGATTTTATTAAAATAGACACATTTTGGGACTTCTGTCTGAACATGGAATTGGAAAAGGTACATATAGCACTACAGCAAGTTCGGAGGTCGATACAGCTATGCCTAGAGTGCCATATGTAATAAGCAAGGTGTGAATAAACCAATAGAGACACACGCAAAGTAACATAACACTATGAATGAAGATATAGGACATTTAAAAGAGAAAGTAATCTAATCCGGATTAGCCACAGGTAGTAATCAGTAGAAAATGGGTGATGCTGAGATGTTTGTTTTAGATAGTTTGACAATGTGGCTCTTAACTAAAGCTATTGGTGCGTGCCCTATTATCGAAAAGCTGATTCCTAGCTCCCTTAGTACGAATGGTGGCTTCAGATTCAAATTATGAAGATTACGAAGCTATGCCTTGGAATATGTTGGTATTTGTGTGTTTGTTAATGTGCTCTTGTTCAAGTACACCTGTATGTGCATATACTCGTCTTAATGTTTTAATGTTTTTAATGTTTTATATCATATTTTATATTTTGTAAAGATTCTTGATGAACTAAAATGAATAAATAAAATAAATAATTACAAGTTCCAGCTGCCCTGGGACTTCTAACCCCACACATGGTTTGCATGAACACATCAAATAATATGAGGAGGGGGAGAATAAACAAGTTCCCTTTGTATTGGTGATACTATCTCACCTGCCCAAACTTGCTGGCATCATTGTTTCACTCTACTTTAACAAACAGAAAACTCATGCACACAAATTAAAAAATTGTGCACGCAAAACCCAAGCAGATGCTAAATACTTCATTAATCTAGCGAGTAGATCTGACTTGTAGTGCGCGAGGTGTCCTAGACTAAGGTAAGGCTGGCTGCACCCCCAGAGCCTTGAGGCTCCACCCACAACCTCAAACAATAGAAAAGAACCAAGACTGGATGTCTCTTTATAATGGCGCTAGCTTGAAGATAGGTAAGTACAATAACACATTTCAATTCTTAAGGCTTAATCCCTTAGCCTTGCCCAAATGCCCCCCAAACAGCCAGAAACACTGTAAACGTGTTTAAAAAATGGCAATGCAGTGCACTCGGCGCTACATGCACTTTTCCCCATGTCCCATTCCTGCCCTGGCCAATCCGACCTCCCGACCCTCCCCCCAGCCCCATTGGTCATTTCCCCCCATGAACCCTCCCAGGGAAGCCCCATGCGGCTAAGGGCCCCAAGGCCAAGGGCAGCTCCTACAATGGCGGCTCCAGAGAGTGTCTGCAGGTGTCAGCAGGGGAGGCCAATGAAGCCACCAGACACCGACGAGTGCTGGCATGAGTGGGGGGTAGAGCAATTACTCTACTCCAGAAAGCTCCTGCCACACTAACTTACCTTTGAATGGTCTGCAGTATAATGGTAACCAGTACCATACCCTGAGAGAACCACAAAGATTAGCCTGAGCCAAATCTAGACAGGAATGTGATTGTTAGCATATGCCACACTTCGATGGAATTCTCAAGTTTAGTCTGCGCCGAATCTAGACAGGAATGTGACTGTTAGCATATGCCACACTCAGATGGAATTCTCAAGTTTAGTCTGCGCCGAATCTAGACAGGAATGTGACTGTTAGCATATGCCACACTTAGATGGAATTCTCAAGTTTAGTCTGCGCCGAATCTAGACAGGAATGTGATTGTTAGCATATGCTACACTTAGATGGAATTCTCAAGTTTAGTCTGCGCCAAATCCAGACAGAAATGTGATTGTTAGCATGCACCACACTTAGAATTCTGAACCTAGCCTGTGTCGCATCTAGATAGAAATGTGACTGTTAGCTTGTGCCACACTAGTATGGAATTCTGAACTTTAGCTTGCGCGGCATCTAGATAGAAATGTGACTGTTAGCATGTAACGCACCTAGATGGAATCCCACAATTGCAAGGACAGCAATGCCAATTAACCAACCAACTAACAATTCCATCCCTCTGCAGACACCTCTCAAACTATAACCAAATACAACCACACGTCTTAAACGCAGCAATCTGCACAAACTTCACAACAATGCAACAACAAAACAAACCACACATAGACTTGCACAACAGCACGCGACGACTACGGACCATAAAACACCCCCCAAGCACAGCCAATGGATCCACCGGGCTGAGGCTGCCAACAGCACATCACTGCTCTCTTGCACTTTTCCAGCTTATTCCCACTAACCCACCCCCTCTCCTACCCTTTTCCAGAGCCGCCGGACGCCAAGGGACCACTTCGGTGGGGATAGTGCGCGGTACAAATGTCCTTTAACATTAACATCACTTCCAATCAACACAGGTATCCTGAAGAGTTTGGTAAACTGCGATTTCATTCGTATGTTTCACAGAAACCTTTTCTTTTTCAGCTGATAAAAAGGTGTCTTTGTCGGCAGCACATCGATAGAGAATCTGGCTGCCGTCTTTCCCATTGGGGACATATATTGGAACACAGCCACTGCGCCCAAAATATAAGAACATATCTGCCTCATTATGTTGAAATGTTACACGATCTGATTGCTCATATATGAACACAACGCAATACATTACGGGACATGTTAGCCGTATCAAACAGGCCATTACGAAGAATTAACCTTGCCTTGACAAAGACACCAGCTGCAAAAGAAAAAGAAAACATTTCTGTGACAAATGCAAATTAAATTGCAGCTTATCAAACTCTTCATGATACCTGTGTGGATTGAAATTGATTAAGAATTGAAATATGTTATTGTACTTACTTCATTAATCTAAATACACAATTTTCATCTCTCGTAGAATACAAATGTCTTTACATTTAATACGTCCTTCACTTGGCAAAGTGACTATTTAGTTGCAAAGTGTTTCTCACACTTAAAGACAATTGTTAAAGTTTCCACAACCTCCAGCTTGGCAAACCAAAAGACTTTTCTACACATATCAAATCAGAAGTCAATGTGAGTTTTTTATTCTCTGAAGACCAATCACTTTTTTATCACATTGTATTTCTCCTTTATAAGCAACACCTTGGTCAGGATAGTTCACTCAAAAATAAATACTTTAGGGAGGATGGTTCTACAACAGTTCATCAATACACGATAGTGGAATTACCACTTCTTTTCCACCACAACCTTCTACCACATTCACAGTACTTCAAGTTATCTTCTTCCTGGTCCACTCGCCTGCCAGGACTAACTACTATTTGTCCCTTTCCTAGTTTGCTCGCCTACCAGGATAAAGCTCTTTCTACTACAACTTACACTCTGTGGTAAGGCTTGTTCCAAACTTTGCACACTTGAATCCTCAATGGGGAGAGTAGAATCAATAACTACTTCTCGGGTTAATCTTTTGACTTTCAACACAACTGGCTTATAGCTTCTACCACAAGTATATTGTCCACAATAACAATGATTATCATATTGATCTGTTTACCATAGGCAATGCAGGTTATAGTTCACTCCCCCTTGATCCCTTTTACAAGGAGGTCTTTGCGCCTGCAGTCTAGGATATCTATCTACACAACCTTTTAGCTACTGGCAATGTAGTTTACAACTTTCTACTATGTGCTGGTGAAAAGTTGGAGCCAGGGCTGACTTCATCCAAGGGAAAACGGACCTCGAGGGAAGGTGGCACCAGAGCGGAGAGAGATCTGTGTATTCAGGAGCTAGTATCAGGTTTCGCTTACCAAGGCGCTGCAGAAGGTATTGGCACAAGTAGTGCTGCGGCTTCAGACCAAGTGAATTACTAGACCACCACTCGCCACTCGTTTTTTACAACCAAGAGTACTTCAGACATCAATAAACACTATTGGTCCTTTCTTAATGTGAAGTTCACTAATTGACGCACTAATTTGGATATATTCCCTGTGCCCTTACTGGGAGAACCACCCCCACAATCCACCGGAGTTGGAAGATGTCAAGTGTCAGCATGAGACACAAGCCCTGGGCTACGTCCAGAGTGTATCAAGGGTTTCTCAGTATAGATTCACTGCATCAAAAGTGACCAATTTAAACAGCTCCTGAGGAATGTTCACTATTGAAGGACAATAAACAGAAACAGGTCAAGCCTTGGCCTCTGCTAAGTGCAAAGGTGGATTTATAACTGATTGTTAATACATAGAGTAATAATAGCTTCAGAAGATCTTATATTAACCTATAGACTGTATCGAACTACTCAGGTTCTGCATATGGCAGCCTTTTCTAACCAGGTGAGAACACATATTACTTGTTGCATAGTTTTTGAATCTTGTACATTCATCGAGTAATTGCATTGTATTTATTATTGTGTATGTTGCTTTTTGTATGAACTTCAGCCAATTTTGGTTCTTTAATATTTGTGGAATACGGATATTTGTATTTCTTCACCCTGTGGATTAATGCCTATTGTAAAGCTACCCAGCACACTTGGAGTTCTAGCCACTCTAGAGCTGCCGAGTTTTACTTATCACGTTGTTCTTCATATGCTCAAGAACAAGAGCACACTGTGCCTGACTGCCAACCCCTACAGTCAATAACTCTCCTAGTACGCCAGCCCCTGTCGCTAGGTGTGAGAATGCTCAGTTCCACCTTCAGCCACAGCCCAGCAAACCCCAAAAAGGAACATGAAGTGGACTGGACCTTTTGCAGATCCTCAAACTTGATTTTGATGATTCAAGGTTTTTGATTGGCTCCTTCAGTGGGGTTTGAGACCTTCAGTTGGCCCCAGTAACTCATTATGAGCGTCAGGCTGCAGCGTGAGAGTCTAGCAGAGGTTGAAGCTCCCAGAAGACCCACAGGAGTCTCGGTGGCTTGGTGCTATCTAGCATGTTATGTTGCCCATGAGCAAAGACAAAGGAAACTGATAAAAACATATAAAAAGAGGAACCAATAAGTAGGATTTTTAATCTCTTTACATAGCAGCTGCAATTCAATATACATTTCCATCAGCATTTCATGTCATTCTTTTTGTGAACTGTTTACATTTGGAATTGCCAGCTTAACTGGTGTGACATTTCACTACGCACAAAACATTTTGTCCAATATTCCTTCTTTAAATTAATGTAGAACCACTTTGACATTGGCAAGCCAACAACTAGCCATTGTTTTATCAAGAAAAGACACCATTTGATTTCCAAATTTGCAGGAATTAGATTTCATCAGAGCACAGCGAATATTTCTATTGAATTTAGTGTTCATACCATATTCACAAAAGGTACATTTTTAAAGACATTTACATATTGTACAATGGAAAACCAGTGGGATCTTCTGCTTGCTCATCACAACAACAAAGTTCCTGTAAAATAATGCTTAGATGTGGGCATTGCACCCATTCTCCATTGCTCCTGTAATGCGCCAGTGTCTCCTCATCTCAAGTGGTCCAATTTCAGGAGGCAATGGTGTTGGACGGTTTCCAGGGTCCTGGTGGTAGGGGGAGACTAGAGTTGAAGAATTCTCCCCAAAAGCGGAAATGCTGCAGAGGTCAGTTAGAAGACACACTTTCCTGGGAAATCGAGAGCCGTGCTTTACATCGGCAGCCTCACTGGAGATTCCAGGTTTATGAACTGCCCAGGGCCTGGCTCAGCCCTGCTGTGAACAAAAGCAATCGTACTAAGTACGGCCCCAGACGACATTTGCAATATATTGCTCCAACTTTTTAAGTTGGAAGTAGAAAATGAATCTGGCACCTAATAATTCATGAAAAGCAAAGTGTAGATGTTCTGGATAAAACAGGATTAGCGGAGAACTGCAATAAATGTGAAATTTTTACAATCCGGTCCGTGACTTTATCTACTGGCTCTACGACCCGAGTTGTGGGACTGAGAACGCAGGATAATGTGTGCGAGATAAATACCTCCTTGATCCAGTCTCCGTTCGATGTAACGGATTCAGAATTATTGTCAATCCAAGTGTCTGCAAACACCTTATCCATGTCCCCCCTAAACCAATCAAATGGCCAGGTAGACAAAAATACTGTACAAAATATATCTCAAACTAAAGAAGGAGCTAGGACGCCCATGATGGTAGCAACTGCAAAACTGCATGAAGCTGAATCTAATGTGCTAATGTCATCATATGCCTCCCGAGGTTCCATAAAAACTGGACTTGTAAACCGCAAACAGAGCTCAACTAAGTCTAACCTGTTACACTCTCGTCTACCTATAACAACAAATAGCAGCGGTGAAGTACATGAAGTGGAAACTTGGAACTCACATGAAATTTCTACAACACCTCAATCAAATCTGCTTAACATAGAAATAAATCCAATACCAACTTTAGAGACTTCATTAAACGCTCTAGATCTAGTAGGACGAGAGGCACGTCTGACAGAGAGGCTAACTGCTGATTACAATGCCATCAAAGAAAAACTGATACAGAGTTTTGAAGAAAAGTCCAACTCTAAGCATGTAAATCGTATAACAAGCAGACACAGCCCCAATAACATCTGCCGTCACTCTAAATTTGGTTTTTTTGATCAGAATCTTCCAAACCACAATTCAACAATTGATTACACAACCATCGGTGATAAAAATGTTGTAAAGACAGTTGAGATGGAGAACCTAATCCAAATGAATGAAGATGAGATAGAAAATGAGTCTCTACAGCAACGTAGGAAGGGACGAGATTCCATGGCCAAACAAACACATGAAACGGCGCCAAAACTTACATCTGCTACTTCTGCACAGGATCAAATGAACAAATCTAACCTGTCAGTAGCAGCTGGCATTCAAATCCACAATAATGTATTGGCCGCCACTTCTTTGGCGCTAATCCCATTCGTAAAATTGTACGAGAGTCTAAATGAGGCCATAAAAGAGCAGAGTACGCAAATTACTCAGCTTATCTCAAAAGTTGACAAGATGGAATATATGAATAATGCCTTGCTGCAAAGAATGGATAGAGAGGCGGAGACGTCCTCACAATGGCAATATCGCCTTGGAGATCTTCTAGCAAGTACCCACGTGGATAATTCCACCTTAATGGCTGCAACGCTTGAGTGTATGAAATGGGCAAGGCACAATATTCCAATAAATACGGAACAATTACCAGAGCACTTAAGTGGAGCTGTCACGCTGAATAAAACTACTCCTGCTCCTAAAATCACAAACTCCGTATCAGCTGCGGCCCTTCTCTCAAAGAACAATCCTCAAATGGAGTCACCTAGTTCTAACAGGAATAATAGACAACTCCAGGAAATTCCTGCTCAAGCAGTCAAAACTAAACCAAATACTGAAGCCCCGCTGACCTGCTCAACTATAAATACTAGTAGGGCACTTATAGACGGAAGAACAACCTCAATGACACAAATACAAGAAACCCAGACCTCCTCTGATGCTGCAGAAATAACAGATCCGACCCACTTGGCTATAGAGATCGGAGAACCAATACAATCACTGGAAACTCAAAGTGCTACTGGAAATCAAATACTACCGTCTACATCGAGGATCATAAATTCGTTTGACATCTTTAAGGGTGGAGCAAAAAATTTGCAAGTAGACAGCTTAAAGATACCAACACTGTCTGAAAAAAAGGTACGATTGGCTCCAAAAAAGCAAGCAACCAATCAAGCAAAAAAACGTAATACTAATGTAAAACAGTTTGTAAGAAATATAGTAACTCCACAAAAGCTTGCGCTGTTCGAACGACCTACAAAAGAGGCTGCTGTAGATAATGTCATCACTGTGCAATCAAAGGAGAGACGGAACAAATTGAAAGATGCAAAATCATCGTCAATACAAAAACAAAATCCAAATAAGCGTGCTCGTCTAGATTCGATCTCTGCACAAGAGGAGGACTCTGTAGACCTATGTGACCTCTCAACTTACTCAATTGACCCTGACAGTTCCTCCTTAACCCTATCTACAGAGACATTGAGCAAAAGACGGCCAATTGGACCAGGCGAAGTACTCTCTAGGAAACTTATAGGTGATGAGGATAAAGGGCATAGAAAGGTCACCATGTTTCCTCCTACCGTTGATACGAACTCCTCGGAACCTAATCAACCTAGAACACACCAAGTTACAAACAGAAAAATGGTATCTGAATCATCACAAAATTTCAATCCGAAAATGACTGCTGCTCAGCGAAATAAACAAATCCCATTAAGAATAAGTGAAAGCGATGGACGTCAATCTAGCTCCAAATATCATTCTTGGAGAATTAGAGTGGAAAATGTGATGTCTGATGATAAAGATGTTAACTTAAACAGAAGAAACATTATGAAACTACTGCATATCATACCTTCACTCCGTACAATTACATCAGAAGATATTCAAATTGTTGAATACATTTCAGAGGAATCCGTTGACAAAGTTTTCCTACATATTAATTCATCAGCAGTGGAAAAAACTCTTTTTGCTGCACAAGATGAATTGCTGGCCTTTGGTTTTGAAATACACTCAGAGAGAAATATGTTAAATTATGGGAAAAGTGATGAAATAAAATCAAGAAACGATTGTCGTCGCGAAAAATTGAGGAACCAATTGTCATTGCGAGAATGTGGAGTAGAAACCAAACCTACATGGAAAAATTATGACGAAGCCATAAAACGAGCTACATCACAGAAAGATCAACAAACATAACCATCACCAAAAATGGATATGGAAAAATGTGGGATCCTCTCTTGGAACACCAGAGGATTCCTTCATTTATTCAATGAGTTTCCTAAGGCCTTAATAAATAATTTTGCCATTTGTCTCCAAGAAACATGGCTTCGAGAAGTTCCATCGAAAGACGGTTATTCCATCATTTTAAATAAAGCAGGAAAACATCAACGTGGGAGACCTTTCTCTGGTTTAATCACAATGGTTAATAATGCTTATGGATGGGAGGTCATTCAAATATTCATGCCAAACCTCTTTGTACTAGGAACTCTACTACAGCCGAGCCAGAAGGAAAATATACCCTCCCCACAACTACTAATTATTAATCTTTATTGGAACCCAGCCATGATCTCTACTGCAAGTTTTATTAAATCAGTAACGGCAATTATTGATCCCTATTTAACATCAGATTTGGAGACCATTATAATAATATGTGGAGATTTTAACTTCTCATGGCTCAAAATACCTCCCAAAAATAAGATTGAACAAACTGTAATACCAACTAGAGGAGAAAAATGGTTAGAAGCGATGCAATCGAGAAACTGCGAGATGGTCAATGGTTCAATTAAAGGTGACATTCCCCCAAACTTTACCTGGAACAAAGATAAAAGTCAAAAAATATTAGATTACTTTTGGATCTCTGCTCCTTTTTGGTCAAAAGTCACAAAAATGTCAATAACGAAAACAGCAGTGAGTGATCATAGTATATTGGAACTAACCTGTATTCTAGAACAGCGCATAACACCAGCGCAGTATGATCTACCTCTGGAAGTGAATGAGGGGCTGAGTAGGCTACGAATTAAAAACCATCACATCCGACAGCTGAAAGATGGCCTTAAGGATGACATAACAACAACTCCTGACAAAATAAACTATGCACCTTTGCTAATTCAATTTGGCACTAAAAAAAAACAAACTCATAAAACCTCGCAAACTCAGAAAAAATATATATATAGTGCACAGGTAAATTTGCAAAAGAAACAAATGACCAAAAGCATCAGGCAAATCAACAAGAAAGATATTAAGTCTTTTGAGAAAAAAAGGGAAATCCAAAACTGCAAAACGAAATACCGAAACTGGTTAAAATCTTTCAAGATAATTAGAGATCAAGAACGAGCTGAAACAATGGTAGGCCTAATTATTCAGCGGAACTCAAGAGACATCTGGAAAATTTTAAATAACAACAACACTCAAGATTCTGGATTCATTAATGGAATATCAAAGCTTACCTGGGAACAACATTTTAGGAAAGTATTTGCAAGCACCTCAACTTTAAGCAGCCCAAAACAACAGATAAATCCGGTCACATGGGATGTATGTGAATCTAGAGAAAAAATTCTTACTCAAATAACACAATTGAAGAACTCTCGTGCAGCGGGTCCTGATGGGCTAACAAATGTTCTATTAAAAGAAAAAAAGGAGCTTTGGGCCGACTTTATTGTAGACCTGTTTGAGCTAATTTCAGAAGCTAGGATGATACCGTGCTCATGGAGGACTGCAATTATAGTACCAATATTCAAGAAAGGCAATAGGGAGAACCCGGCCAACTACCGCCCAATTGCCCTCTTGGATATAATAGGGAAAATCTTTGCTACTTGTTTACAACAAAAACTCTCCAAATGGGCATCTCGTAACAACTTATTGGATAAGCGACAAACAGGTTTCACAAAGGAGGTCGGAACTGAAATCAATCTCTTCATTCTAAACATACTTAAACTTGAAACATTGAAGAACAAAGGGAGCATCTTCATAGCATTCATAGATATGCGGCAGGCATTTGACCAAATCAATCGCGCAAATCTATGGGAAAAATTAACATCATGGTCGTGCCCTCCAAATATTCTCCATCCACTTATGGCCCTACACACAGGTACCTCAATAAAAGTCCGTATCGATAATAAAGGCACCGTGACAAATGAAATTCCAACCACCAAAGGAGTGAAACAGGGATGCCCCTTGGCAGCCCTACTGTTTAAGTTATACATTGCTGACTTACCAAAGGCTTTCGCGAATATTCGCTGCTTTCCACCGAAAATAAATAACCAACCTATTAGTTATGCGACATATGCCGATGACATTGTATTATTTGATCAAACTAAAATAGGACTCCAACGTCTAATACAAGCTTTGGTTATATATCTGCAGACAAACGGTTCAGAAATAAATGCTGGGAAATCAAAGATCATGACCTTTGGACCAACAAAGAAAAGATTGGCTGAGAATTTCAGTTGGTATGCAGCTGGAGAAAAGATTGAGACTGTACACACTATACGGTATTTAGGGATACAAATAAACAAATCCATCAGAGAACAAGAGTGGATTTTAGATCTGAAGCATCGTATGACTTCTTTCACCCTACAAGGAAAACGCCTACATAATGAATTTGGCAAATTTACCCTGATTCCAGTCTTAACCTTCTATCGACAAAAAGTCATTCCTACTCTGACCTATGGGGCGGAGGCCGGACTAAACATCGATAATCATATTTGGGCAGTTTTGGAAGGGCAATTTTGGAGAGGAGTTTTAGCTTTGCCAAGCTGTGTGTCTATTGTCGCAATAAGACATGAACTAGGCCTTGATCCCTTAGATGGCCTGATTCTTTGGAAGTCCATTGTTTTGTTACGAAAAATGAACTTAAAAATAGTCGCTCCAGCCTATGAGATCTTAAAACAAAGAGAAGATAAACAATATTCAGGGATGATACATATTTGGGCTACGAAAATTAGGAAATCTTTAGCGGTCATGGATATCTCTTGGGAGTCTGTATGTAACACACCACAGATTGCAAAAAGAAAACTGAGATCCTGGTACTGGATAAAAAATGAAGAACGTCGAATGGCAATGTCATCTTCGCTTAATTTAGGCTCGACATGTAATACTCTTGACAAGCTGCCCAAATACTTAACAAGATTTCCGTCAAGATACCATCGCAACAAATTTTTAAGATTTCGGCTAAATTTATATGAAACTAAAGAGATAATGTACCTGAGACACTACAAAGAGATAGATAATAATAAATGTAGGCTCTGTAAACGAAGTAGAATCACTTAAACATCCAGTCTCTGATTGCGACCAGGTGGCGACTCAGCGTGCATTTTTCTTTAAACATCTAACAAATGTCCATCCAACGGACCATCTGTGGTACATGCTGGTAGCTGGAAATAATGTTAAATCAATTTGTGCAGTGGTAGATTTTCTCGATAACATCTTGGAGAAAGCCTTGTGCTGAAAACAAACTTTTCATCTGAAAGAGCCGGAAGGAAACAATGAACCTATAAGAGAGCTAATTGATGACAAAGAAAGATGATGAATTTTTGTATGAATTTTTGTAAATGATGAATTTTTGTATGAATTTTTGTAATTGAAGTTGTGTAAATAACTAATTGTTACAAGAAAAATAAAAATAAAAAATAAAAGAAAAGCAAAGGATGCGTGTTACTGCAGAGTTGATCTTCAGATCAGGTAGTCACAGCTGTATAACTCCTTTCTCTGGCACAGCACTGATGGCACCACAGATATGCCATAATATATGGAATGCTATGGGGTGAGAAGAAGGGAGCAGGCAATTTGTTGGGGTGCTATTCTTCTGGATGGACGTATTAGTACTTTCTTTGGGGATATCTGCCTGGTTTTAGTGAGGAAAAAGATCCAATACACCACTCCGTTCTTTTAGTTATTTTTTTTTCTAGCATGCTTTTTCAAACTTAAGGTTTCTTGGGGCCAACAACAGATGAACATGAAAACATAAGCGAAACTGGAAAAACAAAGCAAAGGCAAAGAAGGACAGATGGGTCCCCATCAAGCGCCTGGAGGACAGATGGTCTGTGGTAATGTGCCATCTCAGAGAGTGGGCATTTCAGACACAATGAGCTGCATTACTAGATATAAATAAGCCTTATGAAACGGGGAACCCCAACATGGAGAGACGAGCCAGATGTAAGGGCCCAGTGAGGGCACTAGGGTTCAAGGTGGGACAGCAGAAGAGGGTTTCTGGGACATAAAAAGCATGTTAAAAAAAATATTTAACTATCAGAGATCACAGGCAGCCAATGGTGAGGGACCTGTGACATGCTAAGCATTCCCAACACCTGAGAGAAGGAGGGCTGCAACGTAGGCGCTGCTTGAAGACCTTCAGTAACGAAACAGAGACAGCCAAGATAAAGGGCACTGCTGCAGCACAGCGTGGAACATGTTAGGGTTGTAACCACCGATGCCAGTGTAGTGGGCATAAGGAAAGCAGGATTTTATGCAACACCTTAAGTCAGAACAAACCTCTGCCAGCCAGCGCATTTATTGAGGGCTAGGTGAAAGCAAAGCACATGATCAATTTGGACCTGCAGATAGGCAGTGTGGGCAGATCTCATGGGGGGGGGGTCAGAAGGGTGCATCCTAGGCTGCTTTCTCAGGATGTAGGTGATTTCTCTGAAAAGGAGTGATCGAAAGTGCAAAGTGTTCTAAAATGACTGTGGATAAGTGATTGAAAAGGTGATATTTTCGAAATTAGCCAAAAAAGTGAAAACAATGAATGAATAATACATGTTCCAAAAGTTCATATTCAATCGTTTCTTGACTTCTGCTTCACACTCTCTTTTGCCCAACTGTGCTAAGAAATACGAGTACGATATATACCAGAATGCATTGGTGTTCCGTAAATTCAGTCATCATAACCACATTGTGTGTCTCATTGCCACACACATTAATATTGCATGAACACACAACAATATTTTATAAAGAACAGGTTACATTTGAATTATATTTTAATAGTTCCCTTGTAGACTAATCAGACCTCCCTTGTCAGTGAAGCATTTCTCATATTCAGTGCACTGATGAGGTGTTTCACCAGTATGTGTACTTAGGTGATTATTAAGATCTCCTTTGCCAGTGAACCTTTTCCCGCATTCAGTGCACTGATGAGGTTTTTACCTGTATGTGTTCTTAGGTGATTATTAAGATCTCGCTTGCGAGTGAAGCATTTCCCACATTCAGTGCACTGATGAGGTTTTTACCTGTATGTGTTCTTAGGTGATTATTAAGATCTCGCTTGCGAGTGAAGCATTTCCCGCATTCAGTGCACTGATGAGGTTTTTACCTGTATGTGTTCTTAGGTGATTATTAAGATCTCGCTTGCGAGTGAAGCATTTACCACATTCAGTGCACTGATGAGGTTTTTCACCAGTATGTTTTCTTAGATGATTATTAAGACCTTCCTTGCGAGTGAAGCATTTACCGCATTCAGTGCACTGAGGGTTTTCACCTGTATGTGTTCTCTGGTGGAGAGTTAGATATCTGTTCCGACTGAACCTTTTCCCGCATTCAGTGCACGGATGAGGTTTTTCACTAGTATGTGTTCTTAGGTGATTGTTAAGATCTCCCTTGACAGTGAATCTTTTCCCACATTCAGTGCACTGATGAGGTTTTTCACCAGTATGTTTTCTTAGGTGATTATTAAGACCTTCCTTGCGAGTGAAGCATTTCCCGCATTCAGTGCACTGAGGGTTTTCACCTGTATGTATTCTCTGGTGGAGAGTTAGAGATCCCTTCACACTGAAGCATTTTCCACATTCAGTGCACTGATGAGGTTTCTCACCTGTATGTGTGTTCAGGTGATAAAGAAGACCTTCCTTACTGCTGTACGTTTTCCCGCATTCAGTGCACTGATGCGATTTCTCACCCTTATGTGTTTTTAGGTGACGAATAAGATATCCCTTGACAGTGAAGGATTTCCCACATTCAGTGCACTGATGAGATTTTTCACCCGTATGTGTACTCAGGTGGCGAATAAAATTTCCCTTCTGGCTAAACCTTTTCCTGCATTCAGTGCACTGATAAGGTTTTTCACCAGTATGTGTTCTTAGGTGACTAATAAGACTTCCCTTGTCAGTGAAGCATTTCTCACATTCAGTGCACTGATGAGGTGTTTCACCTGTATGTGTACTCAGGTGACGAATAAGATTTCCCATCTGGCTAAACCTTTTCCTGCATTCAGTGCACTGATAAGGTTTTTCACCAGTATGTGTTCTTAGATGATTATTAAGATCTCCTTTAGCCATGAAGCATTTCCCACATTCAGTACACTGATGAGGTTTTTCACCTGTATGTGTTCTTTGGTGACTAATAAGACATCCCTTGTCAGCAAAGCATTTTCCGCATTCAGTGCACTGATGAGGTTTTTCACCTGTATGCGTCCTCTCTTGGTGAATATGAACTCTCTCCATACTGTAACCTTTCCTGCATTCAGGGCACAAATGAAGTTTCTCTCATGAGTAGACTTCACTGGTGATAAACATGGTTTATGCACGTTTAGTGCATGGATACTATTTGTCCATTTCAATTCATAGATGATTTACACAATCATTTAAATAAACCACATTCAGACGATATATAAAATGCCACAGGTGTTATATCATGAATAATGAGCTAAGCAGTAGGCGTTTCTTGCAGAAAATAATACACTGTTTTTATGCTGAGTCGGCCAGTGACCAGTCTAACATTCCGTATATTCACTTGCATTGATGCTGGATGTCAGCATTAGGCAGCCAGTGACCAGACTAACATTCTGTATATTCACTTGCATTGATGCTGGATGTCAGCATGAGGCGACCAGTGACCAGTCTAACATTCTGTATATTCACTTGCATTGATGCTGGATGTCAGCATGAGGCGGCCAGTCTAACATTCTGTATATTCACTTGCATTGATGCTGGATGTCAGCCTTAGGCGGCCAGTGACCAGTCTAACATTCTGTATATTCACTTGCATTGATGCTGGATGTCAGCATGAGGCGGCCAGTGACCAGTCTAACATTCTGTATATTCACTTGCATTGATGCTGGATGTCAGCATGAGGCGGCCAGTGACCAGTCCAACATTCTGTATATTCACTTGCATTGATGCTGGATGTCAGCATTAGGCGGCCAGTGACCAGTCTAACATTCTGTATATTCACTTGCATTGATGCTGGATGTCAGCATGAGGCGACCAGTGACCAGTCTAACATTCTGTATATTCACTTGCATTGATGCTGGATGTCAGCATGAGGCGGCCAGTGACCAGTCTAACATTCTGTATATTCACTTGCATTGATGCAGGATGTCAGCATGAGGGCATTTGGCAGAAAACCTCCTGGGATTCAGTAGCATGGCGTTACTTTGAAAAGCGAATTAGTTCCTGGACGTGTCTCCTTCAAGATGCATACTCTCTCAATGAAGCTGTGTACTGTATTAGTCCATCAGAGAAATTACCAGAACCGCTGATGTCTTTTTCTGGCCATCAATCACCTATAGAATTAAAATGAGATTCATATGAATAATGAATACATTTTGAAAATCACTGACAACATTTACCAGGTACTCTGGTTCCCAGTACTATTGACGCGTACTAGTCAATTGCCTGCGTGTAGTAACTGATAGGACTTGGGAGTCCCGTCTATTAGGAACATGTATCTCAATGGATGGTAGAGAGGTACTGCTCCAATGATTACAAAATTACGCAACACTGATGAAACAGGGGCCAGATTATAGAAACTTTGCACTGGTGCAAGTGCAAATGTACACAGTATGAGCATTAGAGCAAACTTTGCCCTAATTTTAGAAAAACACTGGGTCATATTGATTCAGACTAGGTCAGCAGCTTGTCCTTTGGGCACTAGTATAGTGTTCCCTCACATAACTATAAACCAGACATTACTATTGAAGAGGCAGCGATTGAATTGAGGTTTAAAGCAAAATGCAACAGTGTCTTTCCACTTTAAGAATCATGCAGGCCATGAGGACACAGTCAATCCTTGATTTTAAACCCAGATTCCTCTGCAAACACATCAATCGCTCAAAAGATTGCCGGGAAATATGAACTCAGATCAGAGACCACAATCGCATCTTTGGCAATGAGGAAAAGTCTTTGGGAGTCTTCCCACACCATCATCCCATCAGCATTCGTAATTCATGCCGATACACTATTGGCACATACCAGTAGGTGCTTGTCCAAAAGAGCATGCCCTTAAGGCCCTGTTGAAAATACTGCCTAATGCTGGGGTGTTGATAATGGTCTCAATGGTAAAGAAGGGTTTGCGTTGCTCATGCCATATTGGTGACTAGGGTGATGGCGATGTTGGCGCAATGTTGAGATTTAGTATGTATCCAGTGTAGTTAATGAGAATAGGATAAGTGTTACTATTAGGGTTACTTTGTGTATAGTTGATCCATTTTACATTCGCACTTGCAGAGCAAAATAATGACAAATCTGCTGACGCAACATAAACTTAATGTAGTTGTGGGGTGTGCCACATAGCGCTTAAAGATAAGAAGCAAGGATCTTCATATGCACACGTGAGACAGGACATTTGCAGATGGAGAAACCACCTTGAGGGTACACAGTAGTCTTGAACATACATGGACAGATATACATACACTGGGGTTTCCAGGGAAATGTGTTTGGGACAGTTGGGGAACAAGGGGTACATGGTGAATAGACAAATCTGTATACCGCGGGAGTCTCCTCATAGCTAGGGTTTGCGTAGGCCACAGAAACCTGGTGTGGTGAGATAAACTCTATGTGACCTGGGAAGCTGAGTGATTGAGGATGAAGGCAGCTAACTGCAATCGGGCAGCTACGAGAACATCAAATGGTCAGCATCATCCAAGCAAGGGTTTCACAATTTGGTGCTATTGTGTAGAGAAGATGTGATCTTTTTAAGTACATGGGAGTTGTTATTCAATGACCAGGGAAGTCCAGCCACCTGGTAGGGTCGATTTGGGGCAAGGTAATAAACATGGTGCAAGGGGTGCTTAAGGGCAGAGTGGACAAATGGTTTATGGGTTTCGATCAGGATCTCAGGAATGACCAGGACGTGGGCAGAGGCCATGCGTGCTGAAATGGTAGTCGTTAGAGATTAGCTTGAAACAAGAACACTGCAAGTCTGGGCTGTTAAGATGCTAAAGATGCTTTAAAGGGAACTTGTTTGCTTCTCCCCTTCTCATATTGTTGAAGTATCCTTGGTAAAGCCACCACCAGGGGTTAGAGGTCCCCGACCAGATGGAACCCGTAATAAATTAGGATTGTTGTGCGAATATATAACCATTTGATGATGTCATGCCCTACTACGGAAGGATCCTGAAAAGGGGTCTGCTGTAAATATGACATAATGCAAATGTATGTTGAAAGGGGATGGTGGTTAAATGAATGTATCCAATGAGAGTGTAGGTACTGAGGCGGGTTAGATTTCTTTGTATAGGGTTGACCAATCATGTTTGGGGGGATGACTTTGTAATGAAATATGTGGGAGTTGTGATGCATCTGGTGGAGTCATCACTGATTCTCTGGCAGTTACCACCCCCGCCATGTGGGTAGGGGACGGCAGTCGCTATCTGATCCTGACCCTGGAGGTATATATATGAGGGAGGATCACCTGGGAGGGGACGACTGCCGTGGAGAGGTGGTGACTCCATCAGGTGAGACACAGTATTCTCCCCTTCCTTTTGAGGAACACCTTATAATACCTAAATTCTTGATGGCTTGTTGTCATCCCACAAATCTCCCTCATTGTAGGAATCAGAAACCCCTTCCTTTAAGTCACTGTAGACATAAATGCATCAAATGTACAACACACAGACCTAGCATCACTGGTTTCTGATGTTTCTCAATGTAAACATCCTGAACAACCTAATTTTTTTAATCTGATGACAGCCCTTGACTTCTTCTCCCATAAAGCCTCAAATACTGAGATGAAGAAGAGGAGGGATGCAGACTGAGCAAAGCCCAAAACCTAATGTGCAGACCAGTGTTAAGACTAAATGTCAAGTACGCAGGACATTCAAAAACGGTGTCCACACTCAAAGTAATAGAACGGTAGAGAGCCGTGTCAGAGAGAAAGCAAGTCATACATACCGGCTTGGCGCGAAGGAAGGGGAGATGAAGCAGGCATACCTGAATGATCGTGTAAGGGTTGGGGGCCCCAGAGAAGCATCCAGAGGAACGGTTGTGAAGGGAAGCATCATTCTTGGGTTCAAGCCACAGAGGAAAGCCGGCGAGTGAACGCCGAGCTGCAGCAAACACTGGAAAGATGTCTGCATCGTGTAGAAAGCCATCTCTTCACCAAAGAGGCATGCCATAATTCAGATATGCCACAAACTACCGGTGAGTCTGCCCAGAGCCATTGGGAACCCTGTGGCATACAGACACGCGTGGCATCCAGACACTCAGGCAATCAAGGGAATGAATTATGTAAGGAAGAATATTTTTGAATACCGAGGAGATAAAGTGCAGAAAGAAAACCTGAAAAAATACCAATGTATGAGATATCAATATAGGGGGAGGGTGTGAGAAACCTGAAGGTATGTCCCAGGCTAAGCCCCGGGGATCTGTCATCCAGGTGGCCAGGACACGGCCATCACTTCTGTATCCAGTTCCTGGCGGTGAACTAGTGAATGAGGATCACCTGGATGGGGGTCCTCTGGGAGTGGGAGTGGGAGACGGATTGGTGAGACGCGGTATCCCCCTTCTTTCAATAACTTTTCCCCATCCTACCACATAGGACATTCAAAACCACTGCCCTCCTCCCTTTTTCTGACACAACCACTTTTGCACGACACACCAGAGAACGGACTAACACTAGAGCGTATCAATGCTGATAAACCGGAGCGAGGGAGACTCCTGCTTCCGTGGTACCATCCTTGGCTCCAGTTAAAGAGGAACGCCAAAGGGTTCATCAAAGCCAGTGAGTCGAGGGGAAAGCTGATAAGAACTGGGCTGTAGTTAATGAAAGTGGCAAAGTGTCAAAGTGTCATGAGGACAGGGTTATGGAAACTTTGGAACAGATGGAAGACATAACATTGCCGCTCCGTGGCAGCTCGGATGTGCATTCTAGTCTGTTTCCCTTCCTTTTCTATATCAGGTCTGTTGCTCCACCCACTCGGCGCATTGCAACTCTAGGAGTTCCTACTCCGTTCCTGCTCGCTAGCTTTTCTCGATTTTTGTGGAAAAGTTATTCTTTGATCCTGTTTGCAGCCCGCCTTCGGGCTCTGCTATTTTCCCTGTTTTCCCTTTACTTTTTGTTCTTCTCCGGCTCGCTCGCCTACCTCCTTTCAGCGTGCCAAACCTTTCTAGCTTTTGGGACTTTTTCAACTTGTCCTCCTCGGACTCGGCATCTCTCCAGTTCCCTGCATCGGTCCTCCGTTATCCACGACACCCTCTTCTTACTTGGTGAGTTTAGGTCCTTTCCTGCTCTATACACGTCTGTGTGAACCCTCCGTCCTCTCTCCTTGTGCTCACAGATCACAGGTTTTCTCTCTTTTTTTCTTCTTGTCGGATATGGACGTTTTGTATGCTAACAACCCATTCCTCTGGGTATCCTGTCTCTTGTCTACCTATACTGCTTTGCTGCCTTCCTACCATCCCAGAGTCTTTTGACTTTTACTTCTGTGGAAATTTTCGCTGCGGATTACGACTTTATCCGGACCTTTGAATGTCTTCCTGATTTGCCTTCCACGTGTAACCAGTTGGAATTGTGTGTACTGAGTATTTTCTCTGTGCCTTATTCGTCACCCTCAAGTATCTACTTACCTCCAACACCCTTCCTCCACTCCGTCCACGGAGACCTGCATCCAGAGCGCTTTCAACACTTTGCAGCCCTGACAGACTATACTAGCCACCGTGGATTCCCTCTCCAACCATCGAAACCAGGGGTCTTTTGTACCATCAGGCTTTTTCCCCTTACTGGGCTGCGCAGGGGGTTTGCCCTAGTGTTGGAACTGTTCCATTGTTCGAGGTTTATCTAATGGTTCCAGGAACTCCCCTAGTGAAGAGAGCGATACCCGGCTGATGCTGATTAATATCACTCTGAGGTGGAAAGACTCACCCAAGACCCAAGTCCTTGCCTTACTTGACAGTGGAGCAGCCGGTAATTTCATGGACATTCAATGGGCTACGCAAGAAAAAATACCACTCCTCTCCAGAGAGGAAGAACTAAAGATAGAGGGAGTGGACGGACAACCTCTTTGTTCTGGTCCCATTGTTCAGACCACAATCCCAACGCAAGTTCTTGTTCTTGACCATCAGGAAACAATTGTTTTTGATGTCATAAGAGCGGTGCATTTTCCATCATATTGGGAATACTTTGGCTACGAAAGCACAATACATACATCAATTGGTCACAAAATACTCTTACCTTTGGATCAGGATACTGCAAGAAAGAAGGTCTTCAGTCCTCTTTGAATGTACCTGTCACAGTGTCCTACTCTTCTCCCGAATCTTTGGAGGTCTATGAGTTCTCCTTCATCTTCTAGGAATATGCTGATGTCTTTTGAAAATCATATCCCTAAAGTACTTCCTCCTCACAGACCAGAAGACTGTTGTATCGAACTTAGTAAGGACGCCATTGTCCCCTTTGGTAGAATGTTTTCACTCACCATTCCAGAACGTAAGGCCCTCCGCGAATATCTGGATCAAAACCTCCAGAATGGACTCATCCGTCCTTCCAAGTCCCCTGCAGGAGCATCCTTATTCTTTATCGCAAAAAATGATTCACAGGAGTTGAGACCTTGTATAGACTTCAGAGGACTGAATAAAGTCACGGTTCAGGACAGATACCCCATGCCACTAATTACCGATGTTCTGGAAGCTGTGGAAGGAGCAGCAGTTTTCCGCAAACTTGACCTATGGGGAGTCTACCAATTTCTGAGGGTGAAATCCGGAGACGAATGGAAAATGGCATTCTGCACTCCCTTTGGTATATTTGAATACTGCGTTATGCCGTTTGGACTTGTTAATGCACCAGTGGTATTCCAACGCTTTATGGATCGATTGTTTGCTGATTTATTGTTTGTTAATGTCATAGGGCCTCATTACACGGATGGCGGTAGGGATTTACCGGTACCGGTAAAATACCGGTACCGGTAAATCCCTACCGCCTTACTACGAGGTCCCTTAGCGGGTTGGTGCTTTAACGCCTGCTTTTTGCAGGCGTTAAAAACCAACCCGCTAAGGGACCTCGGAGCTAATTACGGCACCGCAAAATTGTGGTGCCGTAATTAGCGCCTTCCCCATTCCCATAGAGCCCTATGGGGCAGAAATGGGAATGGGGAAGGGCAATGGCGGAAGGGGGATTTACCGCCCCTCCAACCTTGGAATGGGGCGGTAAATCCCCTTTCCGCCAAGGCGGTGCCGGTATTTTACCGGCATGAGCCATGGCGCTAATAGCGCCATGGCTCACTGCCTACCGTGTAATGAGGCCCATAGTCTATTTGGACGACATTCTGGTGTACTCCTCTAATCTCAAACTTCATATTCAACACCTTACAGAAGTCAAGGAGAGGCTGCAAAGACATCAACTCTACGCTAAACCTGAGAAATGCATGATAGCTGTATCCACTGTGCCCTACTTGGGATTCATCCTTTCAGAGAAGGGTGTAGAGATGGATCCCAAGACGGTATCTTCCATTCTCGACTGGCCAGCCCCTACTTCCGTGAAGGAAGTCCAGGCCTTCTTTGGACTGGCCAACTTCTATAGGAAGTTTATAACCAATTTCTCAGAACTCGTCCTTCCCATTACAGCCTTCCTGAAGAAAGACGTGCACTTCGAGTGGAATCACAGCGCCAACAAAGCCTTCCGCTTACTCAAATCTGCATTTTGCTCCACCCCGATCTTAAAACAGCCAGACCAACGACAACCTTTCATTGTGAAGACTGGCGCATCGGCCGGAGCAATAGGAGCTGTCCTTAAACAAAAACACAGAGGAACAGAACATCCTGTAGCCTATCTTTCTCGCACCCTGACCTTCAGCGAAAACCACTATTCAGTAACTGAAAAGGAACTGTTAACCATTAAGCAAGTCTGTACTGAGTGGAGACATCTGTTACAGGGTTCGAATCACTCTTTTGAGATCTTTGTACAGACCACAGCAATCTGAAACCGTTACAACAAATGGACTGCAAAAACACACGTCAAGCCAGAGGGGCTTATTTTTGTGCAAAGTATGATTTCATAATCACGTACCTTCCAGGCAGCACTAATATTGTAGCCGAAAGCCTATCCAGAAACCCCCTGGTTTACCTCAATCCACCCTTTCAAGTAGATTGCCCGTTTCAGGATGTTACCTTTGTAGGGTCAGTGTCGAAGTTCCTGCAAGATGTTAAGGTAGCCAGCATACCCACACTTCATTCACTCCCTCATGACATCCTGAATGGGTTGATGGAAAAGGAAGGTCTCTGGTTCCATCAAGGCAAACTGTTCTTACCAGAAATGGCCCAAAGAGCACTGATAATGTCCTGGGGACATGATTCTAAAATCGCTGGACATAAAAGAGTAGCAGCCACTTCAGATCTCATCTCACGGATGTTTTGGTGGCCCACCATGCTCAAAGACATCAAGCACTATATCTCGTCCTGCCCTATATATGCCATGAGTAAAAACTCCACAACTAAACCCGTTGGGTTATTAGAACAACCTGCATTACCCACAGAACCCTGGGCCCACCTATCCATGGATTTAGTAGTGGATCTGCCTCCTTCTCAACAACACACCACCATAATGATCATTGTTGATAGTTTCAGCAAGATGGCACACTTCTCTCCTTTAAAAGGAAATCCACTAGCTTCCAAAATAGCCCACAGACTCCTCGGGGATCTGGTAAAGTTACACAGCCTGCCTGATACCATCTTGTCTGATACAGGTACTCAATATACCTCACGATTCTGGAAGGACTTATGTAACTTGATGGGAGTCAAGAGAGCTCTCATTTCAGGGTATCATCCTCAATCCAATGGACAGAGAGGTTAAATGCCACCATGGAACAATACCTCAGATGTTTCACCAACAAGGAGCAAGTCAACTGGTACTCTCTACTTCATATGGCAGAATTTGCGTATAATACTGCCATTCATACCGCCATTCAGATGTCACCATTTTACTGTACTTATGGTCGAAATCCTAAATCCTTCCCTGCAGAGTCTTTTCAGGAATCTAATGTACCCTCAGTTGATTCCCTCTTGGATGCCATAGTTGAAATGCAAAAGATGGCCATCTCCAACCTGAGAGAAAGTTGTGACCGCAATAATAGACAGGCAGACACCCATCGTAGGCAAGTACCGGAGTGGAAGGAAGGGGATTTGGTTTGGCTCTCCACTAAATATTTGCCACGTTGGACTCATCCTTCCAAATTGTCTCCCAAATATCTGGGCCCGTTCCCTATTTTCTCTCAAATAAATCCTGTGGCCTTCAGATTGAAGTTACCTAAGCCACTCCATCGGATTCATCCGGTCTTTCATCTCTTGTTGTTAAAGGCGTTTGTACCAGACACATATCAGAGGAAGGAAAGAGACCCAGAAGGCGCCCATAGACCCTTCTTCTGATGTATTTGAATTTGAACAGATTGTAGACTCCTCCAGCTACAAGAGAGGGAGATTACAGTACCTAGTCAGGTGAAAGGGGTACTCTGCAGAAGAAGATTCATGGGAACCCGTGCAGCACGTATTTGCATGCGCTGCTCTCCGCCAGTTTCCTCGCCTTCATCCAGAGAAACCCTGGATGGGTCCCCGGAGAAGTAGGCATACTGACATGAGGACAGGGTTATGGAAGCTCTGGAACAGATGGAAGTCATAACATTGTAGCTCCGCGGCAGCTCGGATGTGCATTCTAGTCTGTTTCCCTTCTTTTCCTATATCCGGTCTGTTGCTCCGCCCACTCGGCGCGTTGTAACTCTAGGAGTTCCTACTCCATTCCTGATTGCCAGCTTTTCTTGCTTTTAGTGGAAAAGTAATTCTTTGATCCTGTTTGTAGCCTGCCTTCAGGCTCTGCTATTTTCCCTGTTTTCCCATTACTTTTTGTTCTTCTCTGGCTCCTTTCAGCGTGCCGAACCTTTCCAGGTTTTGGGACTTTTTCAACTCGTCCTCCTCGGACTCGGCGTCTCTCCGGTTCCCTGCACCGGTCCTCCGTTATCCGCGACGCCCTCTTCTTACTTGGTGAGTTTGTGTCCTTACCTGCTCTCTACGTGTCCATGTGAGCCCTCCATCCTCTCTCCTTGTGCTCACGGCTCACAATCTTTCTCTCATTTTCTCTTCTTGTTGGCTACGGCCGTTCTGTTTGTTAACAACCCATTCCTCTGGGTATCCTGTCTCTTGTCTACCCATACTGCTTTGCTGCCTTCCTACCATGCCAGAGTCTTAAGACTTTTACTTCTGTGGCAATTTTCCCTGTGGATTACTACTTTATCTGGACCTTTGAATGTCTTCCTTATTTGCCTTCCATGTGTAACTAGTTGGAACTGTGTGTACCGACTATTTTCTCAGTGCCTTATTCGTCACCCTCAAGTAACTATTTACCTCCAGAACCCTTCATCCACTCCGTCCACGGAGACCTGCCTCCAGAGCGCTTTCAACACTCCGCAGCCTTGACAGGCTATACCAGCCACCGTGGATTACCTCTCCAACCATCGAAACCAGGGTTTTTTTGTGCCATCAGGCTTTTCCCCCTTACTGGGCTGCACAGTGGGTTTGCCCTAGTGTAGGAACTGTTCCATAGTCTGACAAAAGTGGCAAGCTCCCAGAACAGACCTATCTCTTCACCAAGGTTTCTTCTTCCTTCCGATTCGGACGTCTCCATCAGCGACAGCGACAAAGACACACAGGTGAGATCGGCGAAAGCAGACACAAAGTAAGAAAAGTTTAAGAACTGTAACATTGCAAATGGGAGACCAGCAGCAAAAGAGAGCCGGCATCACGTCGGTGTTGTTCTGAGGAACCTGGTCAATCCCTGTCTGAATGAAACTACAGTTATCAGAAGGCCGTAGGCGCGATGTCAAGATAGGTCAAAGTGGTCATACAGGAGGTCAAGCAAAATCCCTGTACAGTTGAAAGCCTTTGACCTAAGAACTGTGAGAAAGCAAGAGAAGTGAATACTGCAAGCAGTGAAAGCAAATGTGAATGTGAAGTTGGCAAGAGTGAACCCGGCTGAGGGATGCCCACTGGAACTGTTTAAAAAGTCATTGGGGGTCATTACAAAGTTGGAGGTAAGGGGTTAACGGCGCCGGTAATGGTGCTGTTGCCGTTAACCCCTTACCTCCGCATTACGAGGTCCTTTAACGGGTCCCGCTAAGGGCGGCTGCTTTTACCAGGCGCCCTTAGTAGGAGCCGCTAAAGAGGATTCAATTCAACACTACAGCTAAGTCAATGCCTAGTCTGGGATACTGAATGGAAACCCTTATTGAAATATCTTTATGTCCAGTTCATGCGTTCTGGGTGACTACCCCTATATAACACCCCTCTCTTGGAATCCTCCTGACCCCACTGAGCCAAGAAGTAGTTCTGTTTTGCAAGTTTAAAAGATTTATTTGAAAAAAATTAAACAATGTATAGATATATCACACTTTGATAATAAATTAATAATTGAATATCACACCTAATCTGAGCAGTAATCAATAATGGATAGTCCGGCACTAGCACACTTCTTTATAATCAATGATGAGTGGTTATAGGATGGATAAGATAGCAACAATACTTTTATGGTTTCAAATGGATGCAGGGTGGAATGAAAATGCAGTACAGAAAATACTCAATATGATTTCAACAAAACAATGTAATCACTTTTCTCTGGCAATCCCCTCCCCCCTTTATGCAATGCAAGGAAATGGAAGGAAAGCACACAGTTCTCAGAAATGCAATCAAATGTAATTCAGTTCACCCCAGCAAGCTTAGACTACAGATCGGAGTTTGAAACACAGGCCCAAAATGCTTTTATATGTGCTGGCAATGAAGTGAAAAATACGCTAAAATGCTTTTAATTCCCTCTAGAGGTTCAGGGTGAGTGGTATGTAGTTAATATTAGTCCAGGCTCACTCTTGCCATGATTCAGGAATGATTGGCAGGTTAAACAAATTTTTTCTTTAACGGAAGGCAAGCAGCAGCAGATTTTTACATGTGGAGAAACTTGCAAATCGCGGCAAAATGTCAAATCGCGGCAGATTGTTCCAAGTGTGCCGGGCGCGATTACAGAGGAACTACAAGGACTAGCAATATCGTTTTGGGGTCCTAGGACAGCCTAGGATCTCAGCTTCCAGATGAAAGTTACTGCAAGTCTCTAGGACAAACGGTCACGGAGATATGAGCGATTAAATAAAGGTCGTTTTTCAGATTTGAAATTTTAAAGTTCAAAAAGACAAGTGACAGCTAGCAACTAGAAAATGACAGGTGACAGCTTTACTCAAGTTAAAATAGCTTGCATTAGATTATTTTAAGTGAGAAATTGGGTTCTGCACAGTTTTGCTAGGTACTCACAATATATTTTTGAAATAGAATGGGCCTCGCCACGGATCTGGTCAGGTTTTAGACTGGAATCTGGTCTGGTCTCGGCACTTCACAGTGATCTGGGTCAGCTCTGTTCTGCTGGTCTGGTCTGGGTCAGCTCTGGTTCTGGATATTGATAGATTTGAAGTCTGGATCTTTCTGCACAGCTTTCTCTAGAGATTGATGGAGGTAAAGTATGGATTTTCCCGGCAGAGCGTCCCGCAGCAAATGGATTTGAAGGTCCCTATCTGTCCTGACTGTCTGCTTTTATGTGTTTTGAAAATGGGTGTGTGTGCAGCATCACTAAGCTCTACCCCTCTCCACTCGTCATTGGTCAAGCTTTCATTTCTCCCCTGATTAGGGGAGCTAAGTTGTGTCAGAGTGATGTCATTTTACAGCCTGCAGAAAGTCCACTCCTCCTGTCAACTTGCACACAAATCTAGATTTGAACCAAATACATATTTGCAGAGGTACATATTGTTTTAAAATTACACGCACCCATCACATATCACAGGAGGTATACCCTGTCCAAATCTGCTCTTCCTGAGAGCTTGCATTCAGAAATGGCAATATTTTGCATTTTTTAACTGGTTTGCAATACCGGACATTAACCCAAATTTACACACATGTGCGCAAGGAGTATGAACATTAGTTGATGAAGTGTCAGATTTTTCACATGCACACATTTTGAGTAATATCCTCTTTTCCGCTAAAACCCCCCTGAACATACCACCGGGTCCTAACACGTCTTAAAATGTGGGCAGAAAAATCACAAGAATTATGGTATCATTTAAATAATTTTCACAAGTCTGTACTATGAGTTATTCATCTTTTTAGAGTTATGTTCTAGCCCCAAAGGGGTGTGGTTTTTTCAGGTCACACGGTACAGAAACCAGTCTTTCCAGTTTCTGCCAAGCTCAGAGACCCTTCCCCTCCCAGCTTCTGCCAAGAGGAAGCTGTTTTACGACATCTGCAATAAACCATCTGCCTGGGTGAAGGGGGTTGCATTGTTCAGAGCTCCTGTATTCTGTGGGGGCTCCCCTTAATTCAATTATCAGAGAGATGGCATATCCTTAGTGTGGCCAGCAGGAAACAGCCAGGCCTGGGAAGTTACTTGTGAATCAAGTTTCACTCCTGATGGGGGTAGTTGCCAGGCAAAATTGGAATCTCTTTAACCCAGTTTTTAGCCACATGTCATTTCTGTTCCCCAGTTTTCTGCATTCAAATAACTAACAATTTTTTACATATGCAGCTAGAATGCTGATTCTAAGTTTAAAACTATGACATTTAAACAATTGCAACCTATGTGACACTCAGAAGTAGGTCACTCATTTCTTTTAAACATTTAGATTTTTAGTGTCTTTCAGTCCAAATTTACTTAAACTGCTGAAATCCACAGCTCAGCCAGTCTTGTGATGAACATTGTTTTAGGCTCATCCTCTTTCCAGATTTTGTATGCCCACAAGACTTTATTCTGCCAGATGTCCGCTGGTGTTCAGTGAGATTTTTGGATGTGTTGCAAATAGGCATTTTGAGCTGGCATTCAGAAAAACAAAAGGTGATTTTAAAGTGCGGTTTTTCCTTTGGCACACATTTCACTCATGGCACCCCGGCCCATCCTGCTCGCACTGGTGGGTGGCAAGTTAGGCAACCATTTTAGTGTGCACAACTGCGCGGTTTTCATAGATTCTGGCGCACATGTGGGCTTTTTCGGCCATCTTGGATTTCCTAAGCCCACAGCACCAAATGTTGTAGTCTAATAGTCCAAACGTGGGTCAGGACACCCAACATTAGCATGCTCCCCATTCCCGTTGAGCCCTATGGGAACTTGAATGGGAATGGGGAGGTATCGGGTCAGGTTTCCTTGAATGAGGAATTACCGGGTCCTCCAAGGTTGGAATGGCCTGGTAATTCCTCATTCGAGGAACCTGGACCCGGTATGCGGTAAGGGGGTAGCCATGGTGCTATTAGCACCATGGCTACCTCCAACCTCGGAATGAGGACCATTGAGATTTGGGAGTGAAGGAAAAGCCATAGGGCCTCATTACACGGAATGCGGTAAACCATGGTGCTATTAGCACCATGGTTGCCGCCGGTACCATACCGGTACCACCATGGAGAAAATGGGAATTACCACCCTATTCCAAGGTTGGCGGGGCGGTAATTCCCCCTTTCTCCATGGCCCTTCCCCATTCCCATTTTTGCCCCATAGGGCACAATGGGAATGGGAAAGGGGCTAATTACGGTACCGCAAATTGCGGTAACGTAATTAGCACCAAGGTCCCTTTGCGGGTCCCAACTTTAACGGCTGGTCTACACCAGCCGTTAAGGTCGGGTCCCGCAAAGGGACATCGTAGTAAGGCAGTAAGGGTTTACCGGTACCGGTGCCCTTACCGGTACCGGTAAACCCTTACCGCATTCCGTGTAATGAGGCCCATAGTGAACCCGGTGGAGGGAGACTGAAAGTAAAAGCAGGGTCAGCGCCCGGAAGAGGGGGACCCAGGGTTGATGGACTATCATCTGAGTAAAGAGAAGAATGCTGTGATTGAACTTTTGTTTCAATACTTTGGAACCTGACTGGCCCTCGAAAGTGAGAAAACATAGCTATCTGAGGTCCTACCATTAGTAAAGAATGTTCTAGGGATTTATGCCCAGAGGAGGGGGATCCCCATGTGAAAGGCATCACCTAATAACCCACAAAAAGGGAACTGTTTATTTTGATTTGTGGAACTCGATTTGTGAAAGGTCAGCGCCCAGAAGAGGGGGAACTAGGGGTGAATCCATCACCAAAAGAAAGCATGAAAAGGAACTTTGTGTTTGTTTGTTATTTTACTGATCCTTGAAGGGAAGCGACTTTTGTTGAAAAGACACTTGGCAGCCGAGGCTTCTGAGACATTGAAACTGGAGCTGTCGTCTCGTGCTGGGGAAAGCTCCAGAAGTGTGCTGTGCTCAGAAGTCCCACCTTATCCCGTGCTCAAAACGTGGGGAAGGGAGACCAAAGCTACTACATCCTGACATATTATTTGAGAACACGTCTTTCTTTTCTTGAAAACTATCCCACACCCTTTTTGTATTAGTTGTAAGGTTTGGCAATAGGTTTCTTAGTATAGGCCCTTTTTATTTCACACAACGCCACTAGGACTGCCTCATTTTCATTTGATGGTCGAGGCTTGCTCCCATCTTAGATTTAGGTTTAGATTAGGCGTTTCTCCAACCCGCATATAGTTTAATAAACACCCTTGAACTGTGATTGTTTGTGTCTGTCTCAACCTTTCATTGTGAAGACTGACGCATCGGCCGGAGCAATAGGAGCTGTCCTTAAACAAAGACACAGAGGAACAGAACATCCTGTAGCCTATCTTTCTCGCACCCTGACCTTCAGCGAAGACCACTATTCAGTAACTAAAAAGGAACTGTTAACCATTAAGCAAGTCTGTACTGAGTGGAGACATCTGTTACAGGGTTTGAATCACCCTTTTGAGATCTGTACAGACCACAGCAATCTGAAACCGTTACAACAAATGGACTGCAAAAGCACACGTCAAGCCAGAGGGGCTTATTTTTGTGCAAAGTATGATTTCATAATCACGTACCTTCCAGGCAGCACTAATATTGTAGCCGACAGCCTATCCAGAAACCCCCTGGTTTACCTCAATCCACCCTTTCAAGGAGATCGCCAGTTTCAGGATGTTACCTTTGTAGGGTCAGTGTCGAAGTTCCTGCAAGATGTTAAGGTAGCCAGCATACCCGCACTTCATTCACTCCCTCATGACATCCTGAATGGGTTGATGGAAAAGGAAGGTCTCTGGTTCCATCAAGGCAAACTGTTCTTACCAGAAATGGCCCAAAGAGCACTGATAATGTCCTGGGGACATGATTCTAAAATCGCTGGACATAAAAGAGTAGCAGCCACTTCAGATCTCATCTCACGGATGTTTTGGTGGCCCACCATGCTCAAAGACATCAAGCACTATATCTCGTCCTGCCCTATATATGCCATGAGTAAAAACTCCACAACTAAACCCGTTGGAACAACCTGCATTACCCACAGAACCCTGGGCCCACCTATCCATGGATTTAGTAGTGGATCTGCCTCCTTCTCAACAACACACCACCATAATGATCATTGTTGATAGATTCAGCAAGATGGCACACTTCTCTCCTTTAAAAGGAAATCCAATGGCTTCCAAAATAGCCCACAGACTCCTCGGGGATCTGGTAAAGTTACACAGCCTGCCTGATACCATCTTGTCTGATACAGGTACTCAATATACCTCACGATTCTGGAAGGACTTATGTAACTTGATGGGAGTCAAGAGAGCTCTCATTTCAGGGTATCATCCTCAATCCAATGGACAGAGAGGTTAAATGCCACCATGGAACAATACCTCAGATGTTTCACCAACAAGGAGCAAGTCAACTGGTACTCTCTACTTCATATGGCAGAATTTGCGTATAATACTGCCATTCATACCGCCATTCAGATGTCACCATTTTACTGTACTTATGGTCGAAATCCTAAATCCTTCCCTGCAGAGTCTTTTCAGGAATCTAATGTACCCTCAGTTGATTCCCTCTTGGATGCCATAGTTGAAATGCAAAAGATGGCCATCTCCAACCTGAGAGAAAGTTGTGACCGCAATAATAGACAGGCAGACACCCATCGTAGGCAAGTACCGGAGTGGAAGGAAGGGGATTTGGTTTGGCTCTCCACTAAATATTTGCCACGTTGGACAAGCGCCCGGAAGAGGGGGACCCAGGGGTGATGGACTATCATCTGAGTAAAGAGAAGAATGCTGTGATTGAACTTTTGTTTCAATACTTTGGAACCTGACTGGCCCTCGAAAGTGAGAAAACATAGCTATCTGAGGTCCTACCATTAGTAAAGAATGTTCTAGGGATTTATGCCCAGAGGAGGGGGATCCCCATGTGAAAGGCATCACCTAATAACCCACAAAAAGGGAACTGTTTATTTTGATTTGTGGAACTCGATTTGTGAAAGGTCAGCGCCCAGAAGAGGGGGACCTAGGGGTGAATTCATCACCAAAAGAAAACATGAAAAGGAACTTTGTGTTTGTTTGTTATTTTACTGATCCTTGAAGGGAAGCGACTTTTGTTGAAAAGACACTTGGCAGCCGAGGCTTCTGAGACATTGAAACTGGAGCTGTCGTCTCGTGCTGGGGAAAGCTCCAGAAGTGTGCTGTGCTCAGAAGTCCCACCTTATCCTGTGCTCAAAACGTGGGAAAGGGAGACCAAAGCTACTACATCCTGACATATTATTTGAGAACACGTCTTTCTTTTCTTGAAAACTATCCCACGCCCTTTTTGTATTAGTTGTAAGGTTTGGCAATATGTTTCTTAGTATAGGCCCTTTTTATTTCACACAACGCCACTAGGAGTGCCTCATTTTCATTTGATGGTCGAGGCTTGCTCCCATCTTAGATTGAGGTTTAGATTAGGCGTTTCTCCAACCCGCATACAGTTTAATAAACACCCTTGAACTGTGATTGTTTGTGTCTGTCTTTACTGGTGCTACATGAGTTCCTTACAGGGGAAAGCTGGAGCAAGTGTTACCCTAAGTAAAAATATTGAATACCAATGAAAGTAAAGCTAATAGAAGACTTGGTGAAAGGAATACACCAGGCAGTTGATATTTGGGGGAAGATATTTTTTTTTTTTATTTTTTTTTTTATTATTGACATTTAGTTTGCAAAAAAGGACAAACTTTTTAGTCATTCATTTCAGCTTCAAGCTCAACTTTTCACAACATTTCACACTATTTCTAGTCATTTCATGTCATCTTGTTAGAGATGCTGTGGTAGGATCATGTCCATGAAGTTCACAACTGCGCAAGTCAGTTGGTTGTTAGTTCCTGAGATTAGGTAACTCCACCAGTCTCCCATGTTCCCATTTTCTGGTGCGTGACTCCCAAGATGAAGTGAACGCTGAGCTACTATTTTGGGACATTTTATTATCAGACGTTTACCTGTTTCAATACTTATCGCACAGAAGCGACATTTGTCACTTTGCGTGTTTCCGTCTTTTCTTCTCCATAGAACCTCGTTGGTGGTGTAGAGGTTTAGGCGTAATCTGAGGAACTGGTTCCGATGATACCGAGAAGGAAATTTGCTGAGGTACCTTGGTGGTTCACCTATTTTTTGACACGAAGTTCCCAAATCAATTACCGATGATAGTTGGCTACGTTTTTCTATGTTTGTTATCCAGTGCCAGTTCCTAAATTTGACTTAAGCCACTTGCGGAATTTGTAGGACTAGAGACAAACTTAGATCCGCTGCTTTTAAAATCTTCAGTATTTTCTTCCCCCAGATGTTTACTAAGAATGCTGATGGATCTGTGCTTTTTTCGTGTAGTATTTGATACGATTTCGCAGTGGGCGTCAGGCGCATTTTGCGCAAAACTAATATTGATTTCCACTGAACCATAGAATGTAAAGAGTCTAGGCCAAGTTCGTGTCTTACTGCAACCATGGATATACTTTGTGGGAGTTTCAGGATTTTTCTCCAAAACAGACCCTCTAGGGTTGGCCAGATATTTTCGTCAATATTCCAACCTGCTTCGATTCCGAAACAGATCGCTGGCGCAACCTTTTGCAAGTAGAACGTTATTATAGGTTGGAGAGAGAAGAGCCCATAATTAGCGTGCAATTTTGCTCCTTGTTGTGCGAAGGTTTTCATGCGAGTTGTTATGTCATTTATCCAGCTCCATTCTCTTATCGAGATGTTAAAGGAAATTCCTAGATAGCGGATGGCTTCAACTTTAGCCAAACACTCATCTTGCACCATCCACTTGAAACACTTTTTCTTAATATCTGGATTTGTGCCTATTGCAATGATCTGGGATTTCCTCACATGTATTTCAAGCTGGTTTCCGACTAAGTAGGCTTGCAGTGTTGTCAATAGCCGTTGGAGCCCAATTTCCATTGAATCTAGAAGTACTACGTCATCGGTATAGATCACATGGCTTATGGGCTTGCCATTGATTTTAGGTGGAAAGGTTTTTGTTTTTTCAAGTGCCACTGGGAGGTAAGAAATAAAGAGTTTAAATAGTAAAGCAGCCAGAGGGCAGCCTTGTTTTACGCCTTTAGATGTTTTTATTTCATCAGACAAAGTGCCTTCGGCATTTAGGCGCACTCTAATTTTGGTATTAGCGTATAATGCCATAAGTGGAGATAATAAGTCTAATGGGCATCCACAGATCTTGAGTTTTTTCCACAGGAGTTCACAATTTATACTATCAAATGCCTGTTTCAGGTCAACAAACGCAAGAAAATGTCTTTTTTTGCGTCGTAAGGTTTCCAATTTCGCTATGTTCAACAGTACCAAGTTGAGCTCCACCCCGACTCCTTTCGTGAAGCGTGGTTTGTCTTTCATCAACTATATTGGCACTGTTAGCCCAATTTGCAATTTTCTGCTGAAGAAAGGATGCAAAGATTTTCCCCGTGGTATCCAATAGGGCAATTGGGCGGTAATTTGTTGGGTCTTCACGGTTGCCTTTTTTGAAAATTGGGACCACGATCGCACTCCGCCAGGAATCTGGGATTTTTGCTACTAGTGCTATTTGATCAAATAACACCTTAATAAATTTCGCCCAGTTTTCTTTGTTAGCTTTTAGCATTGAATTGGAAATGCCGTCGGGCCCTGCTGCTCTCGAGGTCTTTAGATGTTGGATAGCATTTTCAATGTCCTCCACGGTTCCGTTACTGACCAGTCACAGGGTTCCGTTATTATTGTTGGAATAGATGTTACATTTTGGTTATTAAAGACGTTGGAGTAATGTTTTACCCACTCTGATTCGCTTACTCCATTAGATAACGCAAATGCCTGGGTTAAGTGATCTGAGTTGATAATTTGCCAGATGTTCCGGCTGTTGTTCTGAATAATTAATTGTAACATATATACATATATACATATATATCAAAAGTATGCCTGTGCGTGACGATGTAATGCAGGCTTCTGAACGTGTGCGAGTCACTGGTCTCTCTATCTCCGCCTCTGAGAGCGTACTAACTTGCGTCTTATGCGGTGAAGTCAGGTCAAAAACTTGTCCCCGGGGGTGGGCCCGGGAATGGAACGGGGGCCGGACTTGAAATTTGTGCTAACATTGGTACAACAGACGTTTCTGGTGGCTTAAGGCTGTGGTGAGGTAAAGCTGTAGTGACAGTGCAGTTTTGAGCACTTACCTTTGCGGGTTTTGCCGCTTTAGCTGTTGTAGTCTATTGTGGGTATGCGGTCCGTCGTCTATCAGTGCCACCTCTAGGTCGTTATCTGGGAGCGGCTCCATCTGCAGTGTGTCGTGCAGCTCCTCTCACCAGATCGTCTCTTTGTGACTGCAGAGAACTTTGGGGACGCTGAAGAAAAGGACCTGTTTCCTGCTGCCAGCAGGCAGCAAAGCAGCAAACAGTGAAACAGTCACTGCAGAAAGTCACGCGCCCTTGTCTAGCGCGGGCTTATCGCCGCAGGGCCGGCTTAGTCGGTGTTTTGTTTCCTGCTTCCTGGATGGGCGGGGCCTCGAGACTCCAGTCTCTTAAAGGAATAGGCTTCGTTTCACAATGCCCAGCGCTCTGTAATGACGAGCTCTGAGTTCCAGTTAGAGCTCGTGTGGAAGCGGATGAAGATTCAGGCAAGTAAGGTAAGCAAGGCAGAGTGAGCGCAGCAACAGTGAAACAGTCACTGCAGAAAGTCATGCGCCCTTGTCTTAAAGAACCCATAAGAGGATACCCGGGAGGGGAGTATACGAGGGGAGTAAAGAACCCATAAGAGGATACCTGGCAGGGGAGTATACCAGGGGATCTGAAGAACCCATAAGAGGATACCCAGCACGGGAGTAAACCAGGGGATCTGAAGAACCCATAAGAGGATACCCGGCAGGGGAGTATACGAGGGGAGTAAAGAACCCATAAGAGGATACCTGGCAGGGGAGTATACCAGGGGATCTGAAGAACCCATAAGAGGATACCCAGCACGGGAGTAAACCAGGGGATCTGAAGAACCCATAAGAGGATACCCGGCAGGGGAGTATACGAGGGGAGTAAAGAACCCATAAGAGGAAACCCGGCAGGGGAGTATACCAGGAGATCTGAAGAACCCATAAGAGGATACCCAGAAGGGGAGTACACCATGGGAACTGAAGAACCCATAAGAGGATACCCAGCACGGGAGTAAACCAGGGGATCTGAAGAACCCATAAGAGGATACCCGGCAGGGGAGTATATCAGGGGATCTGAAGAACCCATAAGAGGCTACCTGGCAAGAGAGTATACCAAGGAATCTGAAGAACCCACAAGAGGATACCTGGCCGGGGAATAGACCAGGGGATCTGAAGAACCCATAAGAGGATACCTGGCAGGGGAGTATACCAGGGGATCTGAAGAACAATAAGAGGATACCCAGCAGGGGAGTACAACAGGGGATATGAAGAACCCATAAGAGGATACCCCGCAGGGGAGTATACCAGGAGATTTGAAGAACCCATAAGAGGATACCCGGCAGGGGAGTATACCAGGGGATCTTAAGAACCCATAAGAGGATACCCGGCATGGGAGTACACCAGGGGATCTGAAGAACCCATAAGAGGATACCCGGCAGGGGAGTATACCAGGGAATCTGATGAACCCATAAGAGGATACCCGGCAGGGGAGTATACCAGGGGATCTTAAGAACCCATAAGAGGATACCCGGCATGGGAGTACACCAGGGGATCTGAAGAACCCATAAGAGGATAACCGGCAGGGGAGTATACCAGGGAATCTGAAGAACCCATAAGAGGATAACCGGCAGAGGAGTAAACCAGGAGATTTAAAGAACACATAAGAGGATACCCGGCAGGGGAGTATACCAGGGGAGTAAAGAACCCATAAGAGGATACCCGTCAGGGGAGTATAACAGGAGATCTGAAGAGCTCACAGGAGGATTCCTGGCAGGGGAGTACACCAGACAATCTGCCAAAGTACAAGAGAAGTTACAATCTGCCAAAATAAAAAAGGAAGTCAAAGAAAGATTATTGTGGAATTTATGATATGAATAAGAACTTTGTGAACTCAGTACAAATAAACCAAGGAAGTATTGGATGTCATGGAATGGACTGTTTGAACAAGAACTTTCTGACCGTAGTAGAAAGAATGAAAAGAACTATTGGACAAAGAGACACTTGTGATACCAAGGAACTGTTGTTCAATAGAAACACTTTTGCCATCCCACCCAAACAGCCAGGGGAAGGGGGCCGTCTTCTTGGCCCAAGGATTTCTCCTTGGAGAGCACTTTTGTTAGATGTATCTTTATACTTTGCTTATGAACACTTTTTACTAAACATAGGTTAGAGACATTTCCTTACACTGTGAATAGCCTAAGGGTGTTTCACGACACAGTCCCCAGGGGTCACTTATTCAGGTGGCCAGGGGAGGTCCCCAGGGGTCACTTATTCAGGTGGCAAGGGGAGGGTCATCGCTTTTGGATCCCGACCCTGTGGGTGGACAAGCGAGGGAGGATAACCTGGATAGGGGGGTCCTTGGGGAGTGAGAACGAAACACCCGAGGGTGAGACATGGTATCCCTCTGTCCCTGACAACTACCTATCCCATAATCCCTCTGCCTTCATGGGATATTGCACATCTCATACCACCCCCATTTCTGTGCAAGCCCAAATACTGAGACAAGGAAGAGTGGGATTGTGAGGATTAACACTAGTGCTGGTCAATGGCCCTGTCCCACTAATAGGGTCAGGCAAAGTCACGTTCTCCCAATCACACATTCCTGAGCTATAATGATGGCTGTCCAGAGTATAAAAGGTGGCGCACGAGAAGTGTACAGAGGCAAAACTGGGGAAGGCGAGCTGAAAGGCAGAGAAGAGGAGTGAAGCAGGAGTCGCAGAGAAGGGGACGCTGAGACGCTGGCATGCTGAAGGAAAGGGCTGCAAGCCATGTGGCGAGGGTGCCGTGTCTCCAAGGAGCCAAACAGCTGACTATAAGGGTAGCAAGCGGTGTGCTCCACCCTATGCTACATAAGAGGAGGCACTTTGGAAATATGCTTCAGTAAGATAAAAATAACGGTTTAACGAATATGAAGGATACTTCAAGGGGGAGGGCATACAAGTGAAGAGAGATGTGCCACGATCCTGAAGGCTAAAGATTAACACCAAAAGGTGTTCGCTATTGCTGAATGAGGCTTTGTGGGCCCGCCTGAGGTAACTGTGATTGAACTATAAAGAGAAACCCTTTTTGTCGGGGTGGTCACACGCAGGGGTGACAATACTGTGAGGTTGTGAAGGTCTCTGACAAAAGTGCTGCTGGTGAACATTATCTGAACCCTGCTGTTGGAGTGGTCACACATTGGGGTGATAGTACCATGTGGTTGTGAAGGTCTCTAACAGGCAGGCAAGGGAGTTTTGCACGAGCTCTATGAGGTGGGGCTAACTTGAAGAACTCTGTAAAGCACAGACAAACATGTGTTTGTTTTTTAACTATTGTGAATGAAGTAAAAAGTCAAGCCAGGGGCGCCTGAGTGAACAATAAGAAAAGGAACATATTGTTGGAAGCTGTGAGTTTGAGAAACATCACATTGGGTGAGGGAAGCCCGGAAGAAGTTAAGTGAAATTACCATTGTCAAGTATTAAAATTATAAGATAGTGGTGAATTGTGCATTCTACCCACCTTGAAGAACATTGTGAATACCCCAGTGACCTGAACTTGTGGAAGGGAGTGGAGGGCCACTTCCTTAGCCATTCTGATATTATTTTGAATACATTCTTTTATTTTTACATTAATTTCCCCACACTACAGTTATTGTAAAGCATGATAGCAAGTAAAGGTTTATGACACAGACTATTCTTTTATTTTGACTGACTGACCTGGACTATTTGGTTTACTTTGAAGGTCGAGACTACTCCCATTATAGAGTTAGGGCCAGATAGGAAGTCTCCAACCACAGTCAAATTTATTAAGGTTTTCAAACTTGTACCTTTTGTGTCTGTATCTCCACTTGTGATACCATGCCTGCCTCACAACACCCTTAGTTGTTTGTTTCCAGTGTGAGGGTCAGATTAGAATATTTGGACACAGGGGGCCTCAGTACGATGTTTGCGGAATGGGTTTACCGGCACCGGTAACGGTGCCGGTAAACCCATTTGTATTTATTTGTATTTTGTATTTGTATTTTATATATTTGTATAGCGCACCAGGCCCGAGGGCAGCCGGGCGCATATCTTGAAGCAGTAGTTACATGAATGGCAGGGTTACAGTTACAATCATTCCATACATGAGCAAAGGCAGTAGAGTATAAGACAATGGGGGTCATTATGACGCTGGCGCTAAGGGGTCAACGGCGTCGTAAAAGGCTGCGGCGCTGTTAACCCCTTGGCGCCTAATTACGAGGCCCCTTTGCGGGACCCGACCTGACCGGCTTGGTCTGGACCAGCCGTTAAAGTAGGGACCCGCAAAGGGACCTTCGAGGTAATTACGGTACCGCAATTTACGGTACCGTAATTACCGCCTTCCCCAGTCCCATTGAGCCCTATGGGGCAAAAATGGGAATGGGGAAGGGCCAATGTTCAATGGGGAATTACCGCCCCGCCAACCTTGGAATGGGGTGGTGATTCCCCATTGAACATTGGCGGACTCGTTACAACACCGGCAGCAACCATGGTGCTAATAGCGCCATGGGTTACCGCCAGTGTTGTAATGAGGGCCAATGCATATTAGCAGGCAAAGTTGCTGGAGAAAATAGAGAGGAATATTGAGGGTGGCGAAGATCACATAGCCTGAGGAGCCAGTTGGTTAGCATCAGCGGCTAACCAAAGCTTGGCTTTGTGTTTAAATGAGGTAAAAGAAGGCAAGGTTCTAATGGTGAGTGGCAGTGTGTTCAAGAGTTTGGCAGCCAGGACAGGGAAGCTAGCATCTCCGGCTGTTTGGAGCTTGTATCTGGGGGTCGTGAGACAGTGAGCTTGGGAAGATCTAAGTGACCGTGAAGGAGTGTGCTGGGCGAAACGAGAGGCTAGGTAGGTGGGGGCCTGGTTGTTTACGCATTTGTGAGTAAGGGTCAGGGATTTCAGTGAGATCCTTTGGGCTACAGAGAGCCAATATAGACTCTTCCTGATTTCGGAGATGTGAGCCGATCTAGGAATATTAAGGGCAGCTCTAATAGCATTGGTTTGGGTGATCTGGAGTTTGTTAAGGTTGCGTTGGTTTGTGCCTTGGTAAAGTGCATTGCAATAATCAAGTTTGGACATAACCAGTGTTCTAGCAAGGATAATGCAGTTCTGAGTGGAGAGGAATGGGCGGCATGCTGTAATCAGCTTGCATGTGTAAGCTGAGGCAGCGACGACCGCATTAGTTTGTCTGTTTAGGGAAAGTGTGGAGTCTAGCTAGATTCCCAGGGTTTTGGTATCTTTGGATACTTTGATGGAGTTGCCAACGATAGTAAACGAGCTGAACGAAGGGTTCAACTTATTGAGTCTTTGTTGTGTGCCCAGGAAGAGGAGTTCTGTCTTGTCGTCGTTAAGACAGAGCTCATGTTGGGCCATCCAGACTTGGATAACTTGGTAGATGTCATTCAGAGCTTTAGAATCTGCAATGTAGTCCCCAGTGATGGGGATGATTATCTGGGTGTCATCCGCATAGTTGGTGGAGGTGACGCCCAGATAGTTAAGCACATCAAATAAAGGTTTGGTGAATACATTGTAGAGTGTAGGGGATACACAAGACCCCTGAGGGACTCCGCGGAGGACTGGGGTAGGGTTAGCCGATGAGGTTGGTGAAAATACTCTCATGTGTCTGCTGTCCAGGAAAGAGCTAATTCAATTAGTGGCTTTTTCAAAGAAATTAGCAGCTGATTTCAGATGTTGGCAGAGGATTTGGTGATTGACCCAATCGAAAGCTGCAGAGAGGTCCAGAAGAAGTAGGAGAGGCAGTTTACCATTGTCTTTATGGTCCTCAATTTGAGTTTTGAGATCTAGAAGGGCTGTTTCTGTCCCGTGCTTAGGTCTAAAGCCAGATTGTCTTGTGCCGAGGAGATTGTTAGTTTCCAGATACTTCTGTATCTGTAGGTAGGCTGCTCTATGTAATATTTTTAGAAGGAATGGGACCGTAGTGATGGGTCTGTAGTTAGAAGGTATCAACGGATCCAATGCACGTTTTTTTAGCAAGGGGATGACCCATGCGTCCTTCAGATTGTTAGGGACAATTCCAGATAGAAATGAAGAATTGATAAAGGCAGTAATAAAGGGAGCAAGGTCATGTGCCGATTCCTTGATAATCGGTGCGGGGCAGGAATCACCTTGGCAGTTGGAAGGTTTTAGATTACTGATGATTTTTTCAACCTCTGGGATGGTGAAAGGTACAAAGCTAAATGGAGTGTGGGGGAAGGTGGTGGCTGTTTTAGGCGCAAGGAGTTTAGTTAGGGAGGAAGTAAGGAGGGAGTTTTGTTTGGCATTGATTTTGTCTTGTAGGGTGGTTATTTTGGTGAGGAGAGCATTTTGGACATTATTACACCATGCACTGTCTTTGCTGCATGTATCAGGGATAGGTGAAGGGGATTCTAATTCTTGAAGAATTTTAAATAACTCATTCGTATTTGATTCAGCTTGCGATATATGCTGGTTGTAGGTCTCTTTTTGTTGCTTGAATGATCGCTTCCTTATAGTTGAGGGATGCGATGAAAAGGGTGTCTTTGTTGGCCTCACAAGGAAGACTTTTCCAGAGTGCTTTGGCCTTGCGTTTTTCTTTACGCAGAGCTCTAAGTTGCGGAGTAAACCACAAATTCAGATGGGCTCGTTGTTTAGCTTTCCGTAGTTTGAGCAGTGCTATGGTGTTGATGGCTTTGAGCAGTGTTTGGTTGAATGGGTCTACTAAGACAGTAGGGTCGTTTTGCTGTGAAGCACATTTGTTCAGAATGGGTAGGATGAGTGGGAGTAGTTTGCCCCTAGTAATGTCCTTTTTGTTCCTAGTGGGAATAGAGGGGTCTATAGTAGGTTTGGGGTGGGGATTGGATTGGTGGCTGGTAAGTGAAAGATAATGATGTGGTGGTCAGACCAAGCACAGGCGGAATTAGAATTTATCGAAGAATTACAGTTTAAATCTACAATCCAGTTGAGCGTTCTACCTTTGTTGTGGGTAGGTTCGAGAATACGTTGCTGGAAGCCTAAGTTGGAGATGATACTAGCGACCTCAGTGGCCATTGGATCTTTGGGGTCAGATAGTCCGAAGTTGATGTCACCTAGTAACAGCACCTGTGAGTTGGGCTTAGTATTGTCGGTCAGGATGGAAGAAACATCCTCTGTGAAGGAGGCGAGAGGTCCTGGTGGTCTATAGATGAGGTGTAGTGTTGCTGTGACCAAGGAGCTAATAAAGGGCTCGTTATTAGCTCCATTCCCATGGGAATGAGGATTGGTTTTATGAATGAGAAATTACCGGGTCCTCCAAGGTTGGAATGACCCGGTAATTCCTCATTCACAGAATCCGGACCTGGGCGTTAAGGGGTTAACGGCACCGTAAAAGGCTGTGGCGCCGTTAACCCCTTAACGCCTTACTACGAGGTCCCTTTGTGGCTCCCGACCTGAACGGCTGGTCTGGACCAGCCGTTAAAGTAGAGACACGCAAAGGGACCTTGATGGCAATTACGGTACCGCAATTTGCGGTACCGTAATTACCGCCTTCCCCATTCCCATTGAGCCCTATGGGGCAAAAATGTGAATGGGGAAGGGCCATGGAGAAAGGGGGAATTACCGCCCCGCCAACCTTGGAATGGGGTGGTAATTCAACCTTTCTCCATGGCGGACTCCGGCATAGACCATGGTGCTAATAGCACCATGGTTTAGCGGCGGAGTCCTTATGAGGGCCCCGGACACGATTTTGGAGGCAGCCATGGAGCTAATAGCACCATGGCTACCTCCAAACTCGTAATGAGGCCCAAGGACTTATTTTAACTTCATAATGATTGGACACAGACTAATCTTTACTTTTAGTTTCCTCGGCAGGGTAACTCTTTCTAGGATAGGATTAGAAAGGCGTTTGTTTATCCAACACATTTCTGTTTCATAAACATGTCTGACGTGGGGGTCATTACGAGTTTGGAGGCAGCCATGGCTGCCTCCAAACCCGAACCGGGTCCGGTCTGGCTGAATGGGGACTTACCGGGTCATTCCGATCTTTGAGGACCTGGTAAGTCCCCATTCAGTAAACCATTCCCCATTCCCATTTGAGCCCCTATAGGGCTCAATGGGAATTGGGAAGGCGCTAATTACGGGCCTGCAAATAGCAGGCCCGTTATTAGCGCCCTGGTCCCTTAGCGGGACCCGCAAAGTATGTGTGGTCAGACCACACGTCCTTTGCGGATCCCGCTAAGGGAACTCGGAATTGGGCGGTAAGGATTTACCGGCACCGGCATCCTTACTGGTGCTGGTAAACCCTTACCGCCCAACTCGGAATGACCCCCAATGAGAATATTACAATGTTGTGTCCGCCTCTCATTTCTGACCCTCACAGAGTGTGCTAACTGTTGTAAAATGTATATAATTGAAACATGTGTGTGGTTCGAGGATAATATGGTTAGTTTGCTCTCTAAAGATCCGTCTAGTCCCTTCCGGCTGTTTGTACAATAAACTTGCTTCACGGACAAACTTGCACTCGCTTCTTACGTAGTGGGCCTATTTTTGCGTAAGGAGATCGAAGGTCCACCCCCACATTTGGGGACTCGGACGTGATCTACAGACTTTCCGAGACATTGGGGTATACCCGTCCGCACAAATTGGCTGCAGCACTTCTCTGCGGGGACCAGTCTTTCGTACAACAATAAAAGGAGAGGTCTACAGATGCCATATTGGTTAAAGGCCTACCCACTCCCCAAAGGCATGGTGTCGTGGTCCAGCTGTGCAGGCCAAATTGAAGGAGCACCACTTTGAAAACCATTTTTACGTGAGTGCACTGGCGGGTAAAGCAAGAGGGTGATAGGGAGAAAGAGGGTTGTTTTTTTAATCTGGGGTTTTCTGCTAAGGGTAAAATAGACATATGTGTGGAGTCAGACAAAGTTAGGTGGTTGAATGGGTGAGTGTTTTGGAGGAGTGCATGCACTGTTCCATGTTGTAAGTTGTTTTTCCATACAGTTTTACCTAGTTTGTTATTTTAAGAGGGGTGAGGTGGCATCTTAACCATACGTCCTTTGTGGAGTGTGCCCCGATACCCTTTGGTGTGCTTGTCTGGTTGGCTGGAGCCCTCACCTAGGAGTGATGTAGCATCTTTATGGTAAGACCACCCATAGATTCCTCTCTGAAGTATACCCTTGGCACTCTTAATTTTGCTTGTCTGTGCGATTGGAGTCCTCACCCCGCGGACCTGATATTTTTACCTAGTTTGTTCTTTTCTTTTCTTGGTTAGTCGAAGTAGTGAAGGGTATCTTTCCAGAGTCGGAAAAAGACAACATTGTAGTCAAAAATGTAGTCGAAAATGTTGTAAAAGTGATGAACTTTATCTTACTAAATACTTTCCTTCTAGACCACTACGCTCCTCTGGCTCCAACTCTCGGTGTCTAAAGCTTTTGCTAAACAGAGGACTGGAAGTAGTTCGCTTTCCTCTGCTGGCTCCCTCCTACGGAACAGCTTCCCCTCTGCGCCTCATGCAAGATAGTTTTAAATGCAGGAAGCTCCTTAAGACTCCCCTCTTTACCTCCTCCCTCCCTTCTTCTCTCCCCTGATAATCCCACAGTTGCTGTGATTGGTGTCCTGGGCCCTGATGCATCCCCGGGGCCCTGACCTCCCGCACCAATCGTCCCAGCTCCTGTCTATCCTCTGCACTTGCACTTACACCCTCCGCCCTGGAGGCTCACACTTGCACCGCTCATGGCTCTAGGCCGTGTAGCACTCAACATTCCTAGCACTTCATCTGTGGCTCACCCATAAGGTCAGACTCGCCAGCACTTACCCCCTGCCCTCTTCCTTGCTGCACTCGCCTGTTCTGAATGCTCACAAGGCATAGTAGGTTGGTCCTCTTTTCCTTTTCGCCCCATTGCTCTGAAAGATTGTGTTTTTTATGTATTTTAACGCATTTCCCACTCCTGCTCCCCCCTTAACCTGTGGGCGCTTTGAAACAGTATTTTCTTATTTTATAAGCGCCCAACAAGCAAACAATAAAATAAAAGAAATGATGAAGAAATTAAGAGATGATGATGCCGGCATTGTGATTTTTTCGATAATAGGCTGTGTTTTGTGTAAGAGTGGGAAGAATAATTTAAGAGAATAGCTAAGTGAGGTGATCGTGGTGAACGCGAATGAGGCGAGTGGTTATGAGGAAGCTTTACGAAACTGGGAAAGGGAAAAACATGGTTCTTGGAGTTTGAAATTGTGTGCCACGGGTTCAGCTATCGTGTTTAGATTGTTTATTTTTGGAATACAATTATTAACGCTAGGTTGGTTTGGGGTATGGAGACTCCACTGAATCATTGTGTCACACACTTCTTGGGTAGAAGGTCAAGATTATGAACTACTATTGAGAATGCCTGTGAGATACTAAGGGTACAATGCTTATTTCTTGGCCTGAGGGAACCTATGATAAGGGAATATTGGAAAACCTCTATACCACCTTCCTAGTCACTAGGCACAAGCGATCGAAGTTAGAACAATGTTAATATGGTTTGGAATTGTGCAGGATGTATGAGAAGGGCAGGAAAGCCCATAATGTTAAAATTTCAGAGGAAGGGTCGAGAAAGGAGGGTGCAGGGATTCCTTCCGCATGGGTGCTATCCTTTATCGCCCGCAGAAGGGTATCCCAACCCTGTGTTCGAACCTCCATTTTCTCCAGCAGCCACTCCAGTGCTTATGAGACTGACACAGGTAACGCCTCCGTCAGTAACAATTTCTGAAATACGGGATACTTAGGAAAGTGGAATGATAACTCCTTCAATGATCAGGACCACAGGGAGATTGAGAATGGGGTGAAAAGGGAACCATTCCTCCCAACTGCTAAATTAGCAGAGAGTTTAAGGGTGGAACAGCGAGAGAGAGTGAGGCCATCAACTGAAATGTTAGGTTATGGCTGAAAATAGTAATAATATATTTCTTATATAGTGCTACAGATCCATAGGTCTCACATTGCTGTATCCCACAGAGTGGTACTCAATTTATCAACCTCAGAAGGATGAAAGGCTGAGTAAACCCAACTGGGATTCAAACCTGCTGCAGCAGGCTGCACACAGATATCGGGGCGAGTGCTTAGCTCGCTGTGCTATCTGACTGCTGAATGGGCAAAGAAGGGAAAACTGTGCCTTCTACCGCTAGGATAGAGGACGGGTGCGCATGGCACTGGAAAAGCAGGAGCGGAAAAATTTGGAAGAAGCATTGAAGCTAGCAAAGTGTGAGAAACTTGAGGCGTTTCTCCCATGCTATTCCCGGGGATCCCTGATTCAGGTGGCCAGGGGAGGGCCATCACTCTTGGATCCCAACCCTGGAGGCGGACAAGCAAGGGAGGATCACCTGGCAAGGGGACCCTTGGAGAATGTGTGAAGAACGCCCTCGGGCAAGACATGGTATCCCCCTGATCCAATACATCCCTACCCAACATCTCCTTAGTCGTTACAGGATACTATCGCCCAAAACCAACTCACCCACAACAATGCATCTGCGTCCTTCACCTTGACAAAAACCTATATAGTTTTTCCCTCATCCCTTAGAAAAACTACAACTTCCATAATTCCCTTACCCCACTGCATTACCGATGTACTAAAACTAGGAAGAGTACCTCTAGTAATATGCAGTGGCCCTGTCCCATTGAGACCAAGCAGGGTCAAGCGCTCAATCACAATCACACCCATTCTGCCTTTAAAGAACAATTTTTCCACCACAATTCCCCCTCCCCAGTTCTGAAAATGTCCAAGAAGAAGAAGAAGAGGAGGAGACCAAGAGGAATACAGATTAGTCAAAAGCACACTGAGAGGCAGAAGACAGACTGCCCCAGTCTAACACTGAACTGTCCCAGTAATAGAGTCAGGCAAGGACAAGCAAACCCAGCCCAGAACTCACACTTGCAGCCTGTTAAAGAAGCACGTGTGTATATAAGGTGGAGTTCCAGGCAGAACAGGGAGCAGCTGTTGGGAGAACTGAAGGGAGGATGCGTGTCTGTGTCCAGCAGGGGATCCCTTCTCAATCACAGCCCCACTTGCTACCTGGGCCAAGGAAGAGCGGGACGCCAGAACGCTGACCCGGTATGGCTTGAGGCTTGCAGCTTGGTGAGGGAGCCAAAGAAAGGAGAGCTGATCACAGGAGGCCAAGTACATGTCGCTGCTGCTTCCCCTGGGTAGATGCTGAACCTCAGGAAGTCAGAGGGGCAGGTGGTAAGACCCTGATCTCAGCATTGAGGGCGGCAAGCCTTTTCCCAACAGCATTGTGTGGCTGGTGAATTGAAGTGGGAGCTTGAAAGAAATATATGAACTTTTCTTGTGAGCCTGAAATCTACTATTTAACCATAAGGAAAAGTGCATTATGGGACATGTAGTGAAAATACAACCACAAAGATATTTGCACCTTGCCTATAACCTAGGAACTATGGATGAATGATACAAGGAACAGAATGGTCCGGCATAGTGGAAGTGCCCATTCGAAAGTCTCTGGGCCTCATTACACGGAATGCGGTAAACCATGGTGCTATTAGCACCATGGTTGCCGCTGGTACCATACCGGTACCACCATGGAGGAAAGGGGAATTATCACCTAATTCCAAGGTTGGCGGGGCGGTAATTCCCCCTTTCTCCATGGCCCTTCCCCTATCCCATTATTGCCCCATAGGGCTCAATGGGAATGGGGAAGGAGCTAATTACGGTACCGCAATTTGCGGTACCGTAATTAGCACCAAGGTCCCTTTGCGGGTCCCCAATGGGACCTCGTAGTAAGGTGGTAAGGGTTTACCGGTGCCCTTACCAGTACCGGTAAACCCTTACCACCTACCGTGTAATGAGGTCCTCTGTTTTAAAAGTAAACTGTGACAAAACGTGTGTGCGTGAAGATATGCAACATTCAAAATGGTCATGCGGAGGTCAATGTAAAATCCCTCGCACATTGTGAAAAGGTCTGAGCATGGCTGAGGGAGACCTACCCTGAACTGTGAATCTGAAAGTTGTGTATTGTAACATGGTCTGAACACGGCTGAGGGAGACCTACTATGAATTGAGAAACCTAACATTTGTGAACTTTATGAAACCCTGCAAAGAAGGAACTTTGCTTTTGTATGCATCTAAGGCTTCTGGCAGGCAAGAGACTGTGTGTGAAAACAAGAGACTTTGGGCCTCATTACACGGTAGGCGGTAACCATGGCACTATTAGCGCCATGGTTGCCGCCGGTATTTTACCGTGTCCGCCTTGGTGGATGGCGGAATTACCGCCCTACTCCAAGGTGAGCGGGGGCAGTAATTCCCCATTCACCAAGGCACTTCCCCATTCCCATTTTTGCCCCCATAGGGCATAATGGGAATGGGGAAGGAGCTAATTACGGTTAAGGTCGGGTCCCGCAAAGGGAACTCGTATTAAGGTGGTAAGGGTTTACCGGTACCGGTGCCCTTACCGGTACCGGTAAACCCTTACCGCCTAATGTGTAATGAGGCCCTTTATTGTGGAGGACCAAATAGGTCTTGGGCCATAATTGAACTGTACCTTTTTCTCTGGGGCTGCATCTTCTAGAGCCTGAGTGTGCTCTCTTGTCCCGTGCTGAAAACGTGGGGAAGGGAACCGTTTTGCTCAGCCATACCAACCTATCATTTTGATCACTGCTTTTCTTTAAATGTACATTTTCCCTGCACACATTTAACCAACCTTATCGCTAAGGGACATGTTCGATGACAAATTGTTTGACGATACTGAAGACACAGGTGAGATGGTTTTCCAGATTGGGGTGCCTTGCCAGATAGCAATAGAGCAAAGGGAAGTACCACAGACTATATTGATCGTTAAAAATACATCATCATATTTGAAGGAGAATTTGGAGAAGGTGATAGACCACGTGTGAACCAGCAATCCTCATGATGTGTTAAAGAGTGTTGGAGCAGTGCAGATAAAATTGAAACCTGATGCGATATTGCCACGGGTGAGGCAGTACCCCATGTCTAGAGAGGCTAACAAAAAGGATTTATGAGACCATTATGGCATTTTGAAAGCAAGGTATAATACAACCTTCTGTGTTCCCATACAACACGACCATCTACTCTGTAAAGAAGGCGAAGGGCTCCAGTTGGAGGATGGTTCAGGATTTGCACCCTCTGAATAACGTTGTTGAGGCAGTTTTCGGTGGTGCCATATCCTGCTACCATTCTCTTTAACATCCCGACTTCACTCTGAATGATTTGAAAAATGTATCTTTTATCAGTCCCCTTGCACCCCGATTCTCAGTATCTCATGGCGTTTATATATCGTGGCCAGAGATTTGAGCACACAAGGTTGCCCCAGGGATACTGTGAATCTCTGAGTGTTTTCAATAGTGTGGTTCAAATGGATTTGGGGAATGTACATGTGTTCAGTACGGTAATCCAGTACGTGGACGATTTACTAGTCTAACATTTCAGAAGAGCAGTGTCGAGGATATTCAATTACACTCCTCACACTGCTTGCATAGAAGAGGTACAAAGTGGACAAAGAAAAATTGCAATACTGCCAGACAGAGGTAGTGTATTTGGGCCAACTAATATCACCCGCAGGACGAAAGGCAATCCTTGAGAGAGCCACTGCAGTTCAGAATACACACAGCCAGTTACTGTGTAACAAATGTAGCAGTTTTTGTGACTCTGTAACTATTGTAGATCATGGATCTTTGACTACTCTAGTTACACGAGGCCTGATAAAATAGGGAACTTGTTCGGGAGCTCAAGGCTGCGATCAGCAATGCTCCAGTCTTGGCGAGCCTGGATTATCAAAAGCCATTTTTCCTATTCTCACATTCGGATTGGCAGGTGATGACAGCGGTCCTTGCCCAGAAAACATCACTAGACCATAAACCCATCCCTTACAGCAGATTCCTAAACCCAGTTATGCAAGGCCAGTTCCTGTGTCAACAAGCTCTAGTGGCAGAGGCTTTTGCGATACAAAAATCTTCGACCATTACCATGGGTCGCCCAGTGACATTGTGGAGCATGCAGTTATTGTGATTTTGGAAAAGTGTAAATTGACTCTGACGACACAGAGAGTCTACGGGTATGAAGTGATCCTATCAAATGCTTCCATACATCCAGTAAGATGTCACCTAGTCAATCCCATGACATTTGTAGCTGAACCTGTGAAACGGACAGTCCATGACTGTGCGATTTATGAGGGAGGAGAGGAAGAGAGGACAAATGCTAAGGAGGATGTCTTGGAGGGAGGTGAAGTACTCTTTGTTGACAGTTCTTTGATAATTAATCAGGACACCGATGAGTGGCATACGGGTGCAGCAGTTGTGTGCCTTGTGGATGGGCAAAGAAGAGGGATTAGGAGATCTGATGCGGAACCCCTTCCAGTATGCTGTGCTGTTTTCCAGACTAATCAAAACGTTAACACTGTCCTCAGAGGCAGGAATAGTTATGAGTGCTGCACATACTAAACATACTGACCCAATAGCGCTTGGAAGACACATATTTCTCATTGAAAGATCCCCAGAAAATGGAAACCGTGTCCCAGCAGATATAGCTGCCAGCCCGGTACACTGCGGTCCCTTTGCTTCAGATAATAGAAATGCAGAAAAAGCACACAATGGGCCTCATTACGACCCAGGCGGTAAGTTACCGCCTGGGCCGTGACTTTACCACCATGGCGTAAACTACGTTTACGCCATGGTGGTTGGCGGACTTACCGCCCCATTCCGACCTAGGCGGGGCGGTAAGTCCCCAATCCCCATTTACCCTTCCCCATTCCCATTTTTGCCCCATAGGGCATAATGGGAGTGGGGAAGGCGTTAATTACGCCACCGTAAATTACGGTGGCGTAATTAACTCCATGGTCCCTTAGCGCCATGGATTTTAACACCTGCTAAAAGCAGGTGTTAAAAGCACCATGGCGCTAGGGGACCTCGTAATCAGGCGGTAAGGGGCGGCGCTGTTAACGCTGCCGTTAACCCCTTACCGCCTGAGTCGTAATGAGGCCCAAAGAAAAGTAGCTCTGGGCAAAGAGGGAACGATGATCGATACCCAATGCCCCGATCACAAAGAGAGGAGGGAAGCCTGTTCAGTGATTAACGTAGAGCATTGGGCCTCATTACATGGAAGGCGGTAATCCAGGGTGCTATTAGCACCCTGGACCATGCCAGTAAATTACCGGCACCGCCTTGGTGGAAAGGGGAATTACCGCCCTATTCCAAGGTTGGCGGGGCGGTAATTCCCCCTTCCACCATTGCCCTTCCCCATTCGCATTTTTGCCCCATAGGGCATAATGGGATGGGGGAAGGAGCTAATTATGGCACCGCAATTTTGCGGTGGCATAATTAGCACCAAGGTCCCTTAGCGGGTTGGATTTTAACACCTGCAAAAAGCAGGCATTAAAGCACCAACCCGCTAAGGTACCTCGTAGTAAGGCGGTAATGGTTAACGGTCACCATTACCATTAACGGTGGCCGTTAACCATTACCGCCTTCTGTGTAATGAGGCCCATTGTCTTGAAGTAGATTGAATCTGGATAAGGGTGAAGGAGATGATAGTCACACTAGTTGGGGACAAGACATGTCAGATGAGGAAAGAAAATGTACCCTCGAGGTAGGAGGAGGGAGCGTGTGTGGCCCCTGAAGGAAGATTGCAAATGGACAAAGAAGTGAGATGATCTGATCTGGAACAACCTTAAGGATAGGATGCCAGAGCCCATAGCATATCCTGAGCGTCCCCGAAGATGATTGTATAGTGAGAAGGGAGAGTCGCCACAATATGTGAGCAGGTTAAGGTTGTTACCCACAAGGAGGCAGACAGGGATGATTGTCCCTGCCAGGGATAGACTAATAGTAGGATCCGACTGTGGGGCAGGGTTTACGCAGTTTCCCTTATTGGAAAAAGGGGTAACAACACCGCAGTATATTCCAGGGCTGCAGATGGACAATGATAATTTAAGGTGTAAGCTCCCAAGTTTGACTTTGGGCGCTGGGAAATGGATATACAAATTAGAAAAAATGACAGGAGGAAACACGTTGGCCATATGGGACATAAAAGGTCTTCTTGCAGCTAAGCTATTCTTGGGGAGAAAGCCGGCGATATATGGAGAAGAGCGGGGTATTCAAGTGGTGACCGCACAGAATACAGAGCATGATGGGGTGCCATTTAATAATTGTAGAGCAGCTGTTTGGAGAGCGCTCAGGGTACAGTATCCTGACACATCAGATATGGGTGCAATTATGACATGCAAGATGAAGATGAAGACCCTATTGCATACATTCAGGATATTCAGGAGAAATGGCAACTTGAAACTTGCGAGCCGTGGGAAAAGACAGTGGCATTATTTTACCACATTTTATGTCAGGGGTTGCCTGAGCCAGTGCAGAACCAGATAAAGACACAAGTGAAGATGGAAGTGAAGATGGAAGTGAAGCCTTGGGCTGAGATAAGGTAGACAATAGTTCACCATTGTCAGCTATTGCAGGAAAAAAATAAGAAGAAGATGAGAATAGGAAAATTGAGGAAGCCAAGTTAGTTCAGAAAGAATTGTCAAAATATGCCATAGAAGGGGTGGTATTGAGAAGCAGAGAAGGATTGGGAATGCAGTTAGCAGTGGGTACATCACAGGCGAGAAACTGCGCCCGATGGACCAGGGTATGTTGGACTTGTGGGATGGCAGGGCACATTGCATGCATATGTGGGAGCCAAGGGAATGTACAAAATAGCCAATTTCCAAGAGGGGGACAGCTTATCCTCCATCATATAGTAGACAGACAAGAGAAGGGTTCGCACAAGAACAGACATTGTATAAGACACAAGCACCGCGAGTGCAGCAGGTGTAACAGCAAGAACAAGAGCAAATGAATCCACTGGGACAGTTCTAACAAGCCCCCATGCAGACACAGCAGTATACAAACACGGGACAAGTACTGACACCCAGAATAGGAGGTGTCACTGTGGTAGGAGGGAATCCTTCCACAGGGACAGGGATGAGCCTGTACCCAGAATAGGACAGGTCACAGGGTGACTAGATGTGTTCAGTGCTATCTGTGACACCAGACCCCAAGAGGAACCAAGGGTCGATGTGACGATAGGAGACACATCTTTTTCTTTTCCAGTAGACACTGGAGCTACTCGATGTATATGAGAGGGAAAATATCTAATGTCGGGAATTGTCATGAATGCTCAAGAGTTCTCTGGAGCTACGAGTCGAGTTCCTTTTACTAATTAATTACCAGTCTCTATTGGAGAGTGTGACATGTCTGTTTCCCTGTTATATTCATTGACATACACCGGTTTACATTTTAGGAAGAGATTTAATGACAAAAAATATGACAATTTCATTCATTGATCAAGGGATAGTGTGCTCCACTTAAGGAATACACTATTTGAACGTGGTTGAATGTATACTGTCGTTAACAGGGCAAGTGGCTCTGCGAGGTGTTCCAGTAGATCCAGAGATTTTTCTTTATGGAGTGAGCATTCTTTTGACATGGCTACCTGGTTTAGTGGGAAAGATCGTGTGGCCACCTGACGTGTATTTGTTTAGACCGCGAATACCTATGGACGAAGAGGGGGACAGACTATCTGCTTGAGGGAGTAGATGATGAGGGTAGACCATGGAGAACAAAAATAGCTCTCTAGGAAGGGTACAGATTGACTGACATTACTGAAGAAAACATGTTCAGGGAAGACCAAACAGATGAAGAAAGTGGTGTTCTTTATGAGCATCACATACTGGATAAGTATAGAAAAGAGGGACGTTCCACAGCGAATGACAATAATGCAGCAACGTTCAGCATTTTTTCAGGAAGACTTGGAGAAGGTGCTGAGTGTTCTGGACCACAGGCCCTTATGACGTGGGATTATTGAAGAGAATAGGAGAGGTTAAAATAAAGCTTAAGCCAGGAGCGATTTTACCTCAAGCAAAGCAGTACCCCATGTCTCGAGAAGCTGATGAGGGTATATTCCAGACTATCTCAGTGCTGATGAAACAAGGAACTATGGTGCCATCGGAATCGTCATGTAACATAGTTTATTCAATCAAAAAATACAAAGGAGGATCATGGAGATTGTTAGGGAGAATTCTCTGTAAAGGCTAATTTCTGAAACCTAGTGAGTCCCCCAGCAGCTTTGCTGGATTTTTGGGGTTTATTTTTTTCTCCTGCTAAAAGTGAGACTCTTTTTTGAGCCCTTTGTCCCACTTTTTGGCAGGCTTCTCCACAGAAGCCTCCAAAATTGGCGCCACTCTGTCTGGGTACCACAGGGGTGTGGGAAGGGGTTTAGGCATCCTGGACTGAGTTGCCTCGGCAAGTCAAGTCACACTCTTGTGTGATTGGCCCAAGTGGTGAGCCGCCCGGCTCACCACTTAGCATGTTTGAGTGACAGCTAGGCTTAATGAATGGGGGTTTTCTGCATAAAAGCAGGGCTTTGGGGACTGGAACTTCAGAAGTCGCCACAGGACCTAAAGAATCCGAGGAGGGAGAAGCCGAGCCGACCTGCAATGACAACACCACCGGTGGAGCCCTGCTGAACAGTCTCACCACTTTTCCCGACGACAGACGAGATCTCCAGTCCGGAGAGTCTTCTTCCTTTGACTGGTGGGGATAACCAGTTTGCCCGTCTTTTCACCTTCCTGGACCATCTCGTGGCCGCCTTGCCCGTGCCAAGCACCCCGGCAACCGGAATCCCACGGTTTACCACTTCCGTGAAGAAAAGGGTAGTACCTTGTAACCGGGAAACTCTGTGGCTGGTTTCTTCCCTGGCAGTGCAGCGACCTTCATCTTTCCTCCACGTCGAGACCACCTCTTCCTCTGGACAAAACCCCAACTTGCACCCGCTGCCAGGAACAACTGCCCCCGCTGGAGCGTTCTTCCCATTTCAGGTACTGTGTCCCGTCTGGCTTCCCTTGCGACAGATCGTTCGGGGTGACAGTAAATCCTCGACTTTCTAACCTGGGTTAGCCTGGGGCCTGTTAACTAACTTTTCCTGACTTGATCTCAATCTTTTGTGAACTTTCTACAAAGACTCTTTGGGCATAACCCCACTGTGTGATCCTGGACATTTCGCTTGCTCTCTCTAAGAGTTGGCCTGGCATTTGAACTTCCTTGCTCTCCAGTAGACTTTGCCTAACCTGCCTCACTGTGGTTCTTCGAAAAGTAATGAAATTTGTGTGCTTCATAACTTTGCCTTTTCCCTCCCTTTTTAATAACTTATTAGAGTGCCCTCTTATGCTAAGCGCTCACCTCTGGCTGAAAATAAGTGGTGTTTCTCATTAAGACTTGTCTAATAAGTAATTAGGGTTGTATATATATAATAGTGACTGTGTGTTGAATTTACTTACCTCTTTTTGTGATAGTGTAATTTACGAGTGTGTCTTTAAATAAATAATTATAAACTTTTACACCAAAGCTCTGGTCAGTGTTTGCTTGTGCTACTGTATCTCTGTACCTATTGTGTATACTCTATATATTGCCTAACTCATCTTGAGAGAGGTCTGACTGCTCAGCCACAGCTACCAAGTGAATCTGGGGGGTACAGACTGCTACCAATTGGGTTTACTGCCAACCACCTGTAGTCCTAAACCTTTTGCAGTGGTCCCTAAGGGAACTGCACAGGTTTCTGCCTAACACTGGTGTACAGCGGTGGGATTTGTATTGAGTATACATTTTAGTGTGCTTATAGATACCTTAATGCAACTAACCACAAAGCTTAGCACTAAAGAAGTTATTTTCTAAACCTGTCAACTATGGAAAGTTATAGTTCAGAGTCCCTTGCTACAAAAACTGCTGATTGTTTAAGAGTTCTTAAAGAACCTCCTGACTAAGGGTTGCCAGACATTTGGTGGAAAAAAATTGGTCGACCAGACAAATGGTCGAACCAATTTGATCGAAAACCAAATGGTCGAATTTTTTTTTTTTTTTATTTTAACCCCTTTTTTTTTTTTTTGGGGGGGGTCCCCCCCAACCCCCTTTTTTTCTCTAAAAATCCCTTTTTATACTAAACGAAAACCCGAAAAAAAAATATATAAATAAAAAAAAAAATTCGACCATTTGGTTTTCGACCAAATTGCGTCGACCAAATTGCAGTCGACCAGTTTTTTTTCGACCAGTTGACTGGACACCCTGACTAAGGGCAAGAAAATGGAGCTAATAGAAAGGTTGTTAGCAAACCAAAGTCTGGATGGTGGTTCAGAGGAACCTACCACTCCAGCAACTGTAGATAACAGCAATGATATTGATATGAATGTTAGTATTGATAACTTTGAGTCAGAAGCAGAAGAGGAGGGGGAAGATGTTAGAGTTGTCTCCCCTGGGCCTCTACCTGCCCTGCCAGCTGTGCCTACTGGATCTTTACCAGGTCCCACACTTAATCCCCAATATATGGAACTAGAAAAAATGAAGCTTGAATTAGAATTCAAAAGAATTAGTGCTCAAACAGAACAACGGCACCAAAGACTAAGGCTCAGAGAAATGGAGCTTAACCATGAGCTAGAAATGAAAACACTGACTGTGGAAAGTACTTGTCTCTCTGAATCCTCTAGGAGTTCCAGTCTCAAAAGACCCCGGATGCCTAAGGAGTTGGTGGGTATGTATGAGACTAAGTTGGGTGTGTTGGATTGGTTGAGTTTGTTTGAATATAATCATGGGCTCGAGGACATCACAGGGAATGAGTTACTTCCCTGGTTGTTCTCTAGGCTTCCCCCTGTTGCAATTGATGTGGTAATGGAGTTGGGGGAGGAGGATAAGAAGGATTATGAATGTGTGAAGCCAGCTTTGATAGCTAGATTTGGGAAGACCCCTTCCCAGTACCTTAAGAGGTTTAGGACCCTCAAAAAGCATGATGGTACCCCTTGGGCTACCTGGGTGAGTGAAAGTTTGAAAAACTTAGAGGGATGGATTAAGGGTTACAGGGTGAACACTTATGAAGGAATGAAGAATCTTGTAATGTTGGAGTCAATTTATGATGCCTGCTCTCCTGAGCTTAGACAGCACTTGGCTGATTGTCATGATCTCTGCTTCCAAAAGATCAGGACTTGCCCGACTCCCTTATGAGCCTGGTGCCACTCCCTCCAGTGGCACCAGGCTCATAAAGATGCCCAGTCCCAGCGCTGGAAGCGCCGGGCTCATAATGCTTGGGTGGATTTACCTGCAGCAGACCATGCTGCTTACTTACCTGCCAGTTGAACCCCTGATCCTCTTCTGTTTGGGACTACTTTTCCTGTTGGGTGGGGCAGGAGCCACTCCCTAGGTTCAGAACACTGGAACTCTTCTGGAAAGCAGGAACTCTTTTCTTACCTAGGCGTGGCTGTGGAAGGAGACACCTAAGCACTACAGGAGGCTATTTAAACCACACCCGATGGATGAATCTTGCTTTGCGTTATTCTGCATTCTCTGCAGCAGAACGCTCATCGTGTCTTCTGCTTCTGATCCTGGGCCTAAGGGAACAAAGGCTTACCATCCTGGAATCCAGTCTTCAGCAGCACCTGTAAAGACAAAGAAAGAACAGGTTAGCACTACGGTCTTCAGTGGCAGCGCATCTCTTACCTGGTCCATCGGCTGTCACCAACGCCTCACGCTGCATTCCGGCATCTGAAAGACAAAGGCTTACCTACTCTTCGCATGCTCCGGAGGTCTTCGCACTGCATTCCGGCATCTGAAAGACAAAAGCTTACCAGCTCTTCGCACGCTCCGGAGGCCTTCGGCGCTGCATCCCGCATCTGAAAGACAAAAGAAGGTGCGTTTAAAGACATTGGGCAACTTTATTACTCACGTGCCATTACTCCTTCCCACGCCGAATCCAGTGGGTATTCCAGCACCCTTCAGCTTCTCTAAAGCTCCGAACTTGTACCTGCAAGATAAAAGGGACAGTTAGTGCGCATCGTGAAGCAGGCTACAAGCGCTTACTTACGTGCTTCCAGGCGCTTCTATTCCTCACGCGGGTCCGATCCTCAACTCTCATCAGCCCGCCATCCGCCATCGCCGGAACCCTGCAAAACAAGAGATATCATTACAAAAGACGTTTAAGACATTTGAAGTGCCCAGAACTTACCGTTCGTGCAGTTAACGACAGACAGGAGTCCTCTGAGGTCAAGAGGCCTGCACCCTTATCCAGTGAAGAAACTGGTTACGGCACCCTGCCCCGAGGCAGATGGAGAGCTCGGCGTTCACTTACCTAAGGTGAGGGCGTTAACCTTTGGGGTTCTACAGGAGAAGAGAAAGGGAAGAGGAGAGAGGCACCCAATAACCCCAGTTCATTAATCCCATATTTTCTATCTGCAGACATCTTACTCTTCGAGTCAGACATACAGTGCACAGAGGTCCAGCCCAAAGAGCCAACCGTGTGTTACACATCACCTTTGAAGATACGGCATTCACCCAGTCAAGACCGGCGCCTCTGCGGGAATCAGGTGAGCGTTACACTGATTCAAAGGAAATAGATTCTAAGAAACTAGCTAAGGCTGCTGACTTGAGGGTTGCCAACAGGGCCACATCCCGGGAGGATAGCTCAGCGGCAGCGTGCGCGTCTTGGAAGCAAGACGACACGAAGCAACAACAGGTTCGATCCCCGGGTCCACGCTTAGAAACCTCTGGGTGTTTAAGCGTGTTATAAATATGTAATTAAGACAAAAAAAAAAACACAATTACCCAACTAAGAAAAACAAACAATTCCTGTAACAGATCAGGCTAGTGTACCTTCTGGTGCCAAACCAGAAGGAGGTCAGAACAAGTCACCATTCCAGAAAGAATTTGGTAAATGCTTTGTTTGTGGCTCTACTGATCATGTGAAAGGAGATCCCAGATGTAAGGGTAAACCTTCAGGGGTCCAGCGTGTCTCCTTAGCCTTCGCTCCAGAGGAGGAAGTCCAAATGGCAAGTGCAAACTTTCTATTACTGGCTGATGAACCCATTGGAGTTTCAGCTAGTGTTTCTTTAGTGTCTCTGGGTCTGTGGGAACAATAGAACTTAGATGTCTATGATTCTATCCCAGATAATACTTAAGAGTATTAGAAGGACAGTGTCCAGGTGAATGATCAGGAGATTCCTGCCATTAGGGACACTGGGGCCAGCATAACTGTGGTGGACAAATCGTTTTTTCAGGCTGAGGATGTTGCTTAGGCACCCAAACGCCTCACCAAGTTAGCTGGAGGGCATGTGCAGATGCTTCCCCAATTACCAGTTCTCATCCAGTGTAATGACATGACTGTGAAGATACCTGTCAGCATACAAAGTGAGGTGCCAGGAAGGGTTCTGCTGGGTAATGACTTGAAAACTCTTGGAGTAGTGTCACATACCCCCAGACCTCCTAGTAAAAGGTTACAGGAGCTCACCAGACCTGCAAGGGAGAGAACCATGAGAGGTACTCCCAAGGAGATGATGAAGAAAGAGATCACTCCTGCTCCACTAGCGATGTCAGCTGCTGTCTCTAAGAAAATAGAAGAAAAAGGGAAACCTAAAACTTCTAAAAAGAACCTCACAGCCAGCACTCCAGTGCAGCTAACAAGGACTTCCCCTAGGTTGTCCAAAGTTACACCAGTAACTCCCCCTCCAGCTGAGGCCGAGAGGGAGGTACAACCCTGTGTGGTTGAACTAGACTCTGAAGAAGAGCTAGTGGAAGGCCAGGAACTCATTGGAGATCTGGATCCTGTTGACCATCCTGAGCTGCAGTCTTTACTGGCAGAAGGTGGACCCAACAGGGCAGACTTCAGTAAGGGACAGAGAGAATGTCCAACTCTGGAAGGTCTTCGCCAACAGGCAGCTTCTCAGGCTGAAGGGCAAGAGCCTGGGAAATATAGGTTACACTGGGAAGATGGCCTCTTCTACAGTGAACCAACAGAGTCTGCACCTGGGGACAACAAACGACTTGTGGTACCCCAAGAGAACAGACCACAGTTCTTGCAGTTAGCCCATGAGATTCCTTTGGCTGGTCACTTGAGTTTCAAGAAGACTAAGGAAGGGCTCTCACTCTACTTTTATTGGCCAAAGATGGGGGCCGAAGTAGATAAATACTGCAGGACCTGCCACACCTGCCAGACTTCTGGTAAGGTTGGCTTCAAGAATGTGGCACCTTTAGTGCCTCTCCCAGTTGTGGGAGTCCCATTTGAGAGAGTAGGGATTGACATTGTTGGTCCCCTTGATCCTCCAACTTCCTCAGGCAACAGGTTTATACTTGTTGTAGTAGACCATGCTACTAGATACCCTGAGGCAATTCCTATGAGGACTGTTACAGCTCCGGCTTTGGCTAATGCCCTCCTGGGTATTTTTACCAGGGTTGGGTTTCCTAAGGAAGTAATCTCTGACAGGGGGTCAAATTCTATGTCCCACTACATGAAAGCCATGTGGAAAACATGCAGAGTTACATACAAGTTCTCAACCGCATACCACCCTCAGACAAATGGGCTGGTTGAAAGGTTCAACAGAACCATGAAGTGCATGATAGGTGCTTTAGAGGACCCCCTTAAAAGAAAGTGGGACCTTCTACTGCCATGCCTTCTCTTTGCTTATAGAGAAGTCCCTCAGGAGGGAGTAGGTTATTCTCCCTTTGAACTTCTTTATGGTCATGCGGTCAGAGGTCCATTGGCCCTGATCAAGGAGGGGCTGGAGAGTGCTCCTTCCCCCAAGCCAGTCAGAGTGACTGACTATGTGATAGGTCTCCGAAGGAGAATGTGACAAATGATGGCAGAAGCAAGTGATAACTTGAAAGCTGGACAAGCATTGGTCAAGCACTGGCATGACCAAAAGGCTAACACGGTTGAGTTTACTCAAGACCAGCTAGTTCTCGCTATGATTCCAACAAGGCAGAGGGGCTTGCAAGACAAATGGATGGGACCTTTCAAAGTTGTGGGTAAATTTGGAGAGGTCAACTATCTGGTGGACTTGGGCAACCCCAATGAGGCTCCAACAGTCTTCCACACCAACAGACTAAAAGCGTATGTCTCCAGACCTGATGTAGGAGCTTTGGTTCTAGCATCATCAGAGGAAGAAGAAGAGAGTGAAGCTCTTCCTGATCTCCTCAGAGGTTTACCTTTAGATGAAAAAATTGAAGGAGTAAATCTCTCTTCAAATCTGACACCTGAGCAACAGGAAGAGTGCAAATCTATGTTGAATCAGTTTGCCTCTCTGTTCTCACTTTCACCAGGCTTGACCCCTTGGCGACAGCATGACATACTAACTGGCGACTGTCTGCCAGTCAAAAGCAGAGGATATCGAATGTCAGAAAATGTAAGAACCCACATCAAAGGTGAGGTCAACAAGATGCTTGATCTTGGGGTAATAGAGCACTCTACTAGTCCATGGTCTAGCCCAGTTGTGTTAGTTCCAAAGGCAGGATCTAAAGAACTTAGATTCTGTGTGGATTACAGAGCTCTTAATGCAGTCACTAAGACTGATGCCCACCCTTTGCCAAGGACAGATGAGTTGGTGGATAGACTTGGTGCAGCCAAGTTCCTCAGCACATTTGACTTGACGTCAGGCTATTGGCAAATAGCCCTGACAGACCATGCCAAGGAGAAAACTGCATTTTCTACCCCAGTTGGCTTATACCAGTTTAAGGTTAGGCCTTTTGGATTGAAAAATGCACCTGCTACATTTCAAAGGATGGTAAACCAGGTTCTGAATGGGATGGAGGACTTCTGCATGGCATACTTGGATGACATAGCAGTGTCCAGCAATTCCTGGGAGGAATATGTGGACCACCTGAGGTATGTTTTGCAGGCTCTTGGAAAGGCCAATCTGAACATAAAGGCAAGTAAATGCCAGATTGGACAGAGTAAAGTGGTCTACCTTGGACATGAGGTAGGAGGTGGAGAAATAAGGCCTTTGCCCAGTAAGACTGAAGCTGTGCAAAATTGGACAACACCTACTACTCAAACCCAGGTGAGAGCCTTCTTAGGTCTCACTGGGTATTACAGGAATTTCATTGAGAACTATGGGTCCATAGCTTCTCCACTGAATGTTATCTCCTCTCCTAAATTCCCTAAAAAGTATAGATGGAATGAGGAATGCAATCAGGCCTTTGAAACCCTGAAAAAGGCTCTTTGCCAAGCCCCAGTACTCAGAGCTCCTGATTATCACCAAACTTTCATTGTGCAAACAGATGCTTCAAATGTAGGAATAGGTGCAGTCGTCAGTCAACTGGATGGGAAAGGTAGGGAGCACCCCATTTGCTTCATCAGCCGTAAACTGAAGGATCCTGAGACAAGGTGGGCAACAATCGAAAGAGAATGCTTTGCTATTGTGTGGGCACTGAAGAAGTTTAGGCCATACTTGTATTGTTCTACTTTTGTCATTCAGACTGACCACCAACCCTTGAGATGGTTAATGCAAATGAAAGGGCAAAATCCAAAACTATTGAGATGGTCAATCTGCCTTCAAGGGTTTGATTTCACCATTGAGCACAGGTCAGGGTGTCACCATGAAAATGCTGATGGACTCTCTAGGATGTATGTCATCGAAGAGGTATGAGGTTCATCCAGGAGTGCATTAAATCCTCCTGTCCCTTAGTCTGGGGGGGGGGGCGAGTGTTAGGGAGAATTATCTCTTTAGGCTGAATTTCCTAACCTAGTGAGTCCCCCAGCAGCTTTGCTGGATTTCTGGAGTTTGTTTTTTTCTCCTGCCAAGAGTGAGACGCTTTTCCTCCCACTCTTGGACATGATTTATGGTATTCCTTTGACTGGTAATGTGTTTTATGGGCTATGGGGTCCTTTACTCCATAGGGTCTCATGCGTTTTTCCTATGTGTGTTACACAGCACCTTCCGTGCAGTAACACAGGGGTGTCATAGTGACCCTCCAGTATAGACTCCATACCCTGGGACTAACTACTGTCTCCCAGGGCATGTAAAGTCACCATTGACTTCACTAGTCTTAAATTCTGAACAGAACCAGTACAAACCATCATATTGTGGACCTACTGGTCGGGGCAATTCCATTGCCCCGGGGTCTGTTAGTCGAGGGGGCACGTCTCCGTCCCCCCTGATTGAGTTTTGGCTGGTGGCAGTGGAAACTACTTTTTATATTTGACCGCAAATATTTTCCTATGGGATTTTCCCATTGTTCGAGGCTACCAAATTTAATTATTTAATTCTCATAGCCTCGACCATACCGCTGGTTTATTTAATTAATATTAATTCTCCGGTTGGTATTTTTTGCCAAGACTCAATTCTAAAATGGCGTTTGTGTTCTCTTCTGTGACTCCAACCCAAGTCGAGCCCTTTGTTCCACTTTTTGCTTTTTGGCGGGCTTCTCCACAGAAGCCTCCAAAAGTGGTGCCACTCTGTCTGGGTACCCCAGGGGGTGTGGGAGGGGGTTTAGGCACCCTGGACTGAGTTACCTTGGTAACTCAAGTCGCACTCTTGTGTGATTGGCCCAAGTGGTGAGCCGGCCGGCTCACCACTTAGCATGTTTGAGTGACAGCTAGGCAGAGTGAATGGGGGTTTTCTGCATAAAAGCAGGGCTTTGGGGACTGGAACTTCAGAAGTCGCCACAGGACCTGAGGATCCGACGAGGGAGAAGCTGAGCCGACCTACCATGACGACACCACCGGTGGAGCCCTGCAGAACCGACTCACCACTTGCCGACGACAGAGAAGATCTCCCGGCTGGAGAGGCTTCTTCCCCTGACTGGTGGGCACAACCAGTTTACCTTTCTTTCTTCGCACCCCAGCCCGGTTTGTGGTTGAACTGCCCGTGTCAAGCACCCCGGCGGCCGGATAGCCACTCACCACTAAACCGCCAATCACCGGACCGCTCCTTGTATCTGAGAAACTCTGCGGCTGGTTTCTTCCCTGGCAGTGCAACAGACTCCTGTCTTCCTCCACGACGAGATCCTCTCTTCCCCCGGACGAAGCACTGACTTGGATCCGCTGCCAGGAACAACTGCCCCCACTGGAGCGTTCTCACCACTTTAAGGTACCGTGTCTGCCAGGCCTCCCTTTCTAATGATTGCAACAAGGTAATAATAACTCCTTAACCTTCTGGACTGGGCTGGCCGCCTTGACCCTCTAACTGGTCCATTTCTCTGATCCAACTCCTTTTTGAACCATTACAAGACTTTTGTGCACTGCAACCGTGTGACCTTGGACACATTTCGTTTTGATCCTCTTAAAGCGGATCCGGCCTACTGACTCTGAATTCACGGTTTTACTTTGCCGTCCTCTCTTGTTATGTTCTTGTAAAAGTGTTGGGATCTGTTTCAATTTGTTCTCTGCTTTCCTCTCCCTTTTTAAAAACAAACTATTAGAGTGCCATCTATGTTAAGCGCTCACCGCTGTCTGAAAATAAGTGGGGCTTTACTTAAGACTTGTCTAATATTCTTTTAAGGGAGTGTATATCTTTTAGTGACCGTGTTTTTGAATTGTTTACTATTAGTGCCTGTGTGTTTTTCTAGATGTGGTTTTAAATAAATAATTATATCTCTTTTACACCAAGCCCTGGTCAGTATTTACTTCTTGTTCTATTGTGTGCTCTTGACCTATTGTGAATACTCTGTATACTGCCTAACTCTTCTTGAGGGAAGTCTGACTGCTCATCCACAGCTACCAAGTGAATCTGTGTGGTACAGACTGCTACCAAGTGGGTTTACTGCCAAACACCTGTAGTCCTAAATCTTTTGCAGTGGTCCCAGACGGAACTGCACAGGTTTCTGCCTAACACTTAGAGGGATGGATTAAGGGTTACAAGGTGAACACTTATGAGGGAATGAAGAATCTTGTGATGTTGGAGTCAATTTATGATGCCTGCTCTCCTGAGCTCAGACAGCACTTGGCTGATTCAAAGGAATTAGATTCCAGGAAACTAGCTAAGGCTGCTGACTTGTGGGTTGCCAACAGGGCTACTCACAAGGACTCTGGGGTAACTCAGAAAAAGGATGAGGGGAAACAGCCAAAAAAGGACTCCAAAGAGAATTCTAATAATTCCAATCCCAAAGAGGGCCCCAAACCAATAAGGGTAAGCCACAGGGAAACCAAATCAGAGTAGTGTACCCTCTGGTGGAAAACCAGAAGGAGGTCAGAGCAAGCCACCATTCCAGAAAGCATTTGGAAAATGCTATGTTTGTAGCTCGCCTGACCGTGTGAAAGGAGATCCCAGATGTAAGGTTAAACCTTCAGGGGTCCAGCTTGTCTCCTTAGCCTTCGCTCCAGAGGAGGAAGTACAAATGGCAAGTGGAAACTTTCTACTGCTGGCTGATGAACCCATTGGAGTCTCAGCCAGTGTTCCTTTAGTGTCTCTGGGTCTGTGGGAACAACATAATTTAGATGTCTATAACTCTATCCCAGATAATACTAAAGAGTATTATAAGGACAGTGTCCAGGTGAATGGTCAGGAGACTCCTGCCATTAGTGACACTGGGGCCAGCATAACTGTGGTGGATACATCTTTTTTTCAGGCTGAGGGTGTTGCTAAGGCACCCAAACGCCTCACCAAGTTAGCTGGAGGGCCTGTGCAGATGCTTCCCTAATTACCAGTTCTCATCCAGTGTAATGACATGACTGTGAAGATACCTGTCAGCATACAAAGTGAGGTACCAGGAAGGGTTCTGTGGGGTAATGACCTGAAGACTCTTGGAGTAGTGTCACATACCCCCAGACCTCCTAGTAAAAGGTTACAGGAGCTCACCAGACCTGCAAGGGAGAGAACCATGAGGAGTACCCCCAAGGAGATGAAGAAAGATATCACTCCTACTCCACTGGAGTTACAACTTGCTATCACTGAACAAAAAGAAGCAAAGGGGAAACCCAAGACTTCCAAGACACAGCCAACAGCAAGCACTCCAGTGCTTCCAACAAGGACTTCCCCTAGGTTGTTCAAAGTTACACCTGTAACTCCACCGCCAGCTGAGGCTGAGAGGGAGGTACAACCCTGTATGGTTGAGCTAGACTCTGAAGAAGAGCTAGTGGAAGGCCAAGAATTCATTGGAGATCTGGATCCTGTTGACCATCCTGAGCTGCAGTTTTTACTGGCAGAAGGTGGACCCAACAGGGCAGACTTCAGTAAGGGACAGAGAGAATGTCCAACTCTGGAAGGTCTTCGCCAACAGGCAGCTTCTCAGGCTGATAGGCAAGAGCCTGTGAAGTGTAGGTTGCACTGGGAAGATGGCCTCTTCTACAGTGAACCAACTGAGTCTGCACCTGGAGACTACAAGCTGCTTGTAGTACCTCAAGAAAACAGACAACAGTTCTTGCAACTGGCCCATGAGATTCCTATGGCTGGTCACTTGAGTTTCAAGAAGACCAAGGAAAGGCTCTCACTCTACTTTTATTGGCCAAAGATGGGGGCTGAGGTAGATACGTTTTGCAAGAGCTGCCATACCTGCCAGACTTCTGGTAAGGTTGGGTCCAAGAATGTGGCACCTTTAGTGCCTCTCCCAGTTGTGGGAGTTCCATTTGAGAGGGTAGGGATTGACATTGTTGGTCCCCTTGATCCCCCAACCTCCTCAGGCAACAGGTTTATCCTTGTTGTAGTAGACCATGCTACTAGGTATCCTGAGGCAATTCCTATGAGGACTGTTACAGCTCTGTCTGTGGCTAAGGCCCTCCTTGGTATTTTTACCAGGGTTGGGTTTCCTAAGGAAGTAATATCTGACAGGGGGTCAAATTGTATGTCCCACTACATGAAAGCCATGTGAAAACCTGTGGAGTTACTTACAAGTTCTCTACCGCCTACCACCCTTAGACAAATGGGTTGATAGAAAGGTTCAACAGAACAATGAAGAGCATGATATGTGCTTTAGAAGATCCCCTTAAAAGAAAGTGGGACCTTCTATTGCCATGCCTTCTCTTTGCTTATAGAGAAGTCCCTCAGGAGGGAGTAGGTTATTCTCCCTTTGAACTTCTTTAAGGCCATCCAGTCAGAGGTCCATTGGCCCCGATTAAGGAGGGGTTGGAGAGTGCGCCTTCCCCCAAGCCAGTCAGAGTGACTGACAATGTGATAGGTCTCCGGAGAAGAATGTCACAAATGATGGCAGAAGCAAGTGATAACCTGAAAGCTGGACAAGCTTTGGTCAAACATTGGCATGACCAAAAGGCTAACATGATTGAGTTCACTCAAGACCAGCTAGTTCTAGTTATGATCCCAACAAGGCAGAGGGCCTTGCAAGATAAATGGATGGGACCCTTCAAGGTTGTGGGTAAACTTGTAGAGGTGAACTATCTGGTGGACTTGGGCTATCCCAAGGAGGCTCCCAGAGTCTTCCACACCAACCGACTGAAGGCGTATGTCTCCAGGCCTGAAGTAGGAGCCTTGCTTCTAGCTTCAACAGAAGAGGTAGAAGAGAGTGAAGCTCTCCCTGATCTCCCCAGAGGCTTACCCTTGGACGAAAAGATTGAAGGAGTAAATCTCACTTCAAATCTGACACCTGAGCAACGAGAAGAGTGCAAAGCTATGTTAAACCAGTTTGCCTCTCTGTTCTCACTTTCACCAGGCTTGACCCCTTGGGGACAGCATGATATACTCACTGGTGATTGTCTGCCAGTCAAAAGCAGAGGATATAGAATGTCAGAAAATGTAAGGACCCACATCAAAGGGGAGGTCAAGAAGATGCTTGATCTTGGGGTAATAGAGCCCTCTACTAACCCATGGTCTAGTCCAATTGTGTTAGTACCAAAGGCAGGATCCAAAGAATTGAGATTCTGTGTGGACTATAGAGCTCTTAATGCAGTCACTAAGACTGATGCCCACCCTTTGGCAAGGACAGATGAGTTGGTGGATAGACTTGGTTCAGCCAAGTTCCTCAGCACATTTGACCTTACGTCAGGCTATTGGCAAATAGCCCTGGCAGACCATGCCAAGGAGAAGACTACATTTTCTACCCCAGTGGGTTTAAACCAATTTAAGGTTATGCCTTTTGGATTGAAAAATGCACCTGCAACATTCCAGAGGATGGTAAATCAGGTTCTGGCTGGGATGGAGGATTTCTGCATGGCATACTTGGATGACATTGCAGTATTCAGCCAATCCTAGGAAGAGCATGTTAACCACCTAGGACATGTTTTGCAGGCTCTTGGACAGGCTAATCTGACCATAAAGGCAAGTAAATGCCAAATTGGTCAGAGTAAGGTGGTCTACCTTGGGCAGGAGGTAGGAGGTGGAGAAATAAGGCCTTTGCTCAGTAAGATTGAAGCTGTGCAAAATTGGACAACACCTACTACTCAAATCCCGGTGCAAGCCTTCCTAGGCCTCACTGGGTATTACAGGAATTTCATAGAGAACTATGGAACCATAGCTTCTCCCCTGAATGTAATCTCCTCTCCAAAATTGCCTAAGAAGGTCAAATGGAATGAGGAATGCAATAAGGCCTTTGAAAACCTGAAGAAAGCTCTTTGCCAAGCACCAGTATTGAGAGCTCCTGACTATCACCAAACTTTCATTGTGCAGACAGATGCTTCTAATGTAGGTATAGGTGCAGTCCTTAGCCAACTGGATGAGAAAGGTAGGGAGCATCCCATTTGCTTCATCAGCTGAAAGCTGAAGGATCCTGAGACAAGGTGGGCAACTATCGAGAGAGAATGTTTTGCTATTGTGTGGGCACTGAAGAAGTTTAGGCCATGCTTGTATGGTTCTACTTTTGTCATTCAGACTGACCACCAACCCTTGAGATGGTTGATGCAAATGAAGGGGGAAAACCCAAAACTATTGAGATGGTCAATCTGCCTTCAAGGGTTTGATTTCACCATTGAGCACAGGTCAGGATGTCACCACCAAAATGCTGATGGTCTCTCTAGGATGTATGTCATCGACTAAAGGTATGAGATTCATCCAGGAGTGGATTAAATCCTCCTGTCCCTTAGTCTGGGGGGGCGAGTGTTAGGGAGAATTCTCTGTTAAGGCTAATTTCCCAAACCTAGTGAGTCCCCCCAAAAGCTTTGCTGGATTTTTGGGGTTTATTTTTTTATCTCCTGCCAAGAGTGAGACTCTTTTTCTCCCACTCTTTGACATGATTTGAGATATCCTTTGACTTTGTAATGTGTTTAATGGGCTTATGGGGTCTTTTACTCCATAAGGTTTCATGTGGTTTTTGGTAAGTGTGTAACACAGCACCCTCAGTGCAGTAACACAGGGGTGTCATAGTGACCCCCAAACATAGACTCCATACCCTGGGACTGACTACTGTCTCCCAGGGCATGTAAAGTCACCATTGACTTTGCTAGTCTTAAATTGAGAACAGAACCAGTACAAACCATCATAGTGTGGAAGTACTGGTATGGGGTAATTAGATTGCCCCTGGGTCTGTTTTTTGAGAGGGCACTGTGCGGTCTCCCCTCGCTGAGTTTCTGGCTGGTGGCAGTGGTTACCACGCGAAATATTCCACTGGAATATTTTACATGGGATTTTCCCATTCATTTTAAACGCACCACTTTTTGGTGCAATGGTGCAATGTTAAAGATACCGCCGGGTTATTTATTTAATATTTATTGCCCGGTTGGGTCTTTTTGCCAGGACTCGGTTTTAAAATGGCATTTGTGTTCGCCTCTGTAACTCCAACCCAAGTCGAGCCCTTTGTTCCACTTTTTGGCGGGCTTCTCCACAGAAGCCTCCAAAAGTGGTGCCACTCTGTTTGGGTCTACAGGATGTGTGAAGGGGGATTCAGGCACCAGGGACTGAGTTGCCTCGGCAACTCAAGTCGCACTCTTGTGCGATTGGCCCAGTGGTGAGCCGCCCGGCTCACCACTTAGCATGTTTGAGTGACAGCTAGGACTGATGAATGGGGGTTTTCTGCATAAAAGCAGGGCTTTGGGGACTGGAACTTCAGAAGTCACCACAGGACCAAAGAATCCGAAGAGGGAGAAGCTGAGCTGACCTGCAACGACGACACCACTGGTGGAACCCTGCGGAACCGCCTCACCACTTCTTCCAACAACAGAGGAGATCTTCATCCCGAAGAGTCTTCTTCCTTTGACTGGTGGGGATAACCAGTTTGCCCGTCTTTTCGCCTTCCCGGATCATCTCGTGGCCGCCTTGCCTGTGCAAAGCACCCCGGCAACCGGGATACCACGTTTTACCATTACCACAAATAAAAGGGTAGTACCTTTTAACCGGAGAACTCCGAGGCTGGCTTCTTCCCTGGCAGTGCAACGACCTTCATCTTTCCTCCACGTCGAGACCACTTCTTCCTCTGGACGAAACCCCGACTTGCACTCGCTGCCAGGAACAATTGCCCCCGCTGGAGCGTCCTTCCGATTGCAGGTACTGTGTCCCGCCTGGCTTCCCTTGCGATAGATCGTTCAGGGTGACAGTAAATCCTCGACTTTCTAACCTGGGTTAGCCTGGGGCCTGTTAACTAACTTTTCCTGACTTGATCTCAATCTTTTGCAAACTATCTACAAAGACTCTTTGGGCATAACCCCACTGTGTGATCCTGGACACATTTCGCTTGCTTTCCCTAAGAGTGGGTCTGGCATTGGAACTTCCTTGCTCTCCAGTAGACTTTGCCTAACCTGCCTCACTGTGGTTCTTTGAAAAGTATTGAAATTTGTGTGCTTTCATAACTTTGCCTTTTCCCTCCCTTTTTCTATAACTTATTAGAGTGCCATCTTATGTTAAGCGCTCACCTCTGTCTGAAAATAAGTGGTTTTTCTCATTAAGACTTGTCTAATAAGTAATTAGGGTTGTATATATATAGTAGTGACAGTGTGTTGAATTTACTTACCTCTTTTTGTGATAGTGTAATTTACAAGTGTGTCTTTAAATAAATAATTATATACTTTTACACCAAAGCTCTGGTCAGTGTTTGCTTGTGCTACTGTATCTCTGTACCTATTGTGTATACTCTATATACTGCCTAACCCATCTTGAGTGAAGTGTGATTGCTCAGCCACAGCTACCAGGTAAATCTGGGTGGTACAGACTGCTACCAATTGGGTTTACTGCCAACCACCTGTAGTCCTAAATCTTTTGCAGTGGTCCCTAAGGGAACTGCACAGGTTTCTGCCCAACAGAGATTCATACAAGATATGAGACTGATTTACCAGGTTGTAGATGCAGAGTTTCCTTTAGTTCCTATCCGGAGATGATACTGTGCAGTATCCCGGTGGAAGCTCGATATATCACAGTGATCGATTTGAAGAATGCGTTTTCTTGATCCTGTTGCACAAGGACTCACAAGACTTGACGTCATTTACGTTTTGGCAAACCTGACTGAAACATACTTGAGTCCTCATCGATCTTTAATAGAGTCTGACAGATGGATTTAGGCAATATTGATCTTAAGAGGACAGTGATACAATAAGTAGATGACATTTTAATTTGCAGCACCACAGAAGATGAGTGCAGACAAGATTCTGTTCAGTTGATAGCCATTTTAGCAGACAAGGGATATAAGGTAGACAAGGAGAAATTGCAATATTGTCAAGAAGAGGTGTTATACATAGGTCAATTGATTTTGCATGTAGGAAAGAAAGTAACACCTGAAAGAGCTGAGGCGATAATGAAAATGCCAAAACCAACCACAGTGAAACAGATGCAAAGGTTGTTGGGGTTATGCAACTATGTCAGAGCCTGGGTGTTTGATTATAGTACATATACAAGACCACTTCTGAAAGCTTTAAAGAAAGCACAGGTGGAAAAAGTAAAAATAGAATAGATTGAAGAAATGGAGGAAGGGTTTGAGGACTGAAAGCAATTTGTACAACCCCTGTTTGTTTTTGGAATTCCCAATTATGCTGAGGAATTTTGTTTTCGCACGCAAATGGGACTGTCATGACAGCAGTGCTTACACAGAGAACTACATTGGGGTACAAACCTTTAGCATCTTACAGTGGGATTTTAGACCCAGTTATAAAAGGACACTTTCCTTGCGAACAGTCATTGGAAGCTGCCGCATTTGCGATTGAGAACTCTACACGTTTTGTCATGGGCTGCTCTATGACTCTCTTCGTGGAGCATGCTCTGTTTGCCATTTTAGAGAAACCCAAGAGCACATTGACATCCCAAAGAGTTTCAGCATATGAAGTAATGATTTTGAACTCAGCAATTAAAATTGTAAGATGTAAAATAGTGAATCCTGCCACGTTTACAGCTGAGCCAATAAAAGGCGATCATGTGCATGACTGTGCTAATTATGTTGAATTGTATGATGACATACCCCGCGTGAAGGAAAATGCTTCAGCGGGATGAGAGTTTCTATTTATTGATGGTTCTCTGAAAATTGATCAGACTAGTGGGGAAAGGCCTTCAGTCGCAGCAGTAGTGAGACATAGATCAAATGGATAATTTGAAGTTGTAGCAAGTGCAAGGCTACCGTCTCACTTTTCAGCGCAAGCAGCAGAATTAGTAGCGCTCATTGTCGCGCCCGAGATACATGAAGTGCAGGAAGTGACGGTGTACAGTGATTCCGCCTACATGACGTCCACCGTAGACGCAGGATTAGCATGTTGGGAAAGTAGGGACTACCGCTGCACAGACGGCACTTCCGTGCAGCATGCATCCTTATTGGATAGGCTTATTAAGGCACAACAATTCCCAGTAGCCACAGTTGTCATTAAATGTGCAGTGCACACTAAGCGAGCAGCCTTTATCTCTTACAGGAACGAAGCTGCAGACGGAGAAGCCAAAAGGGTTGCATATTCCCCAGATATTTCGAATTTTGATACTAAGAATGTTAAAGAAAAAGTAGTCACAACCATGTTAGTGCAAGAGGGGTTTAATAAATTATCGATTTCCCAACTAATGGAGATTCAAAGAAGTGCGCCGCAGGAAGAGCTGGAATGATGGAAGCAAAGGGGGTGTTCTGTGTAGTATCTTGTGTTGGGATGTAGCTGCTCTTTATCAAGTGCACTGATGCAGGCAGAAGAATAGTGTGAGGTAGCATGGAACCCTGCTGGGTTCAGGATTCCATGAATGGCAGTTAAGCATTCAGGATGGGAGATTGCATGAAGTAAGATGTATATCTTATAGCTCCTACTCCCTCTTCATAACTGTACCCTAAAACAAATAAAGCCTACTTCTGTTTGTACTTACCTGTCTCCTGACTGGCCCCTGCATACATTAAAGAACCCCAAATACTACATTCGGTATCCCACACAGAAGCATTATGGCGACAAGATAGCACTGGAAAGCCGGTGATGCCAGTAGCGTTATTAAAGGTCGCGCTTGAACAGCTGCATTACACTGCGCATGTAACTAGGGAAAGTCTTGCTAATACAATTGCAGAAGACTGGTTCATTCCAAATTTGTTGGAAGACGTTGCATTATTTATGGTGAACTGCATCGTGTGTCAAAGGTTTACTGTTGTGGATACACTGAGGATGATTAGAGGGGTGATACCTTGACCGAATGGTCCGATTCAGCATTTACATATTGATTATGTTGATATGCTGCTGGTATGTAATGGACACAGGTGGACACACAGGTGGTGGTGTGTCCCTTTTCCAGGTGGATCGAGGCAGGTCAGTGTACACACCCTGATGCCACTTGTGCAGTGAAGTTTTTAGTGCGCAAAGTCTTGCCAATATGAGGGGGGGGTGTGTGCGTGCGTGTGTGCGTGCGAGAGAGAGAGAGAAGTTCTGAGATCTGCCAATGGAAAGGATTGCCATGATTAAAATTACTTTGAAGAAGGGATGGCTATATTGCCTACCTTTAGCCTTGTATGCCCTTCGGAATCAGCCAGGATCAGACCATCACCTCACCCCTCATGAACTAGTGGCAGGACGGTGTATGAGAATGCCACTTACACCTCCATCTAGGAGTAGAAGAGATGGCCAGAGTGTAGCTAAAATGTTAGGTAATGAAATGCATAATTATTTGACATGCATCTCTCTCATTTCAGATCAGGTCAAGCACAAGGGGTGGTCTCAGAACACAGAAGAAGACAATTCAACAACCAACCCGATTCAATTATTACCGGCACCTAGGTTATATGTTGGAGAACTAGTCCTAATCAAGAATTTTACTAGAAGGTGGCATGAGCCACGTTTTAATGGTCCCTTTTGCATTGAGACTATAACTCCTTCAGCTGTGAAGGTCCAAGGGAGACGAGCTTGGCGTCACTTAGGGGATATGAAGGCCTACAAAGGCGAGACTTGCCCTCCCACCATTGCTGATCCAGAAGCAAGACATGAAGAAGAATTTCAGCGTGTGCAGACTCGATCGATGACTAAGAAGAAGGACAATCAAGAAACTACCAGTGGATAATACAGATTTATTTTGAAATGAAATTCAAATGGACAATCCTTTTAGATATTTTAGCAGTGAGTGAAAAGACTGGCAGCGAATTTCAGTAAGATAAAAATGAAACCTGGAAGCTGAAGTCATGTCGACCACTGGAACAGAAAACCGAAGAGGATGACGAAGGAAAAGCGGCGGGAATGATTTCCAGCGACCGGAGAGCCTGCTGTGTAACCGGAGCCTGCTGCAGCCCTTCCTTCCGATCGACCTGGGGTCTCCAAAAACAACGACCCGAACCCAGAGCCGGGTGAGACCCACTAGACTCAAGAAGACCTGCATTTTGAGTCATCCCACGGGTTGCTGTGACCTTGCGTTCTTGCAATACCCCAATACCCTGGGACCTCCAGCCACTGTGCGGTGCACGGTCTTCCGAATTCCGAATCTTGCTGAAACTTCGTGGGCATCCTGGTGCATCTCCAGAGACACGAATCAAGTCCAAAAAGTCCCCTCACAAGAGTGCTGGACCTTTTAAATGACGAGAATTCAACCGCGATTTTCTGTCTTCTTCTGTGCTCCTTGAAAAGGCGCCAAACCCACAGAACCGCATTCAGCCGTGAGAGAAATCTTGTCTAGAGCCTTCTTCATCGATCCCTGGTGCAAAGTCCCTTCTGAGGTCTTGTGTTCAGTCTCCAGGACAAGGAATCCACTGACTGGGTATTTGGCTGCAGTCCCTGAAGTTCTCCTGCTGCAATCTCTTCTTCATTGCTGAGGTACTGTGTTGGCTTGGGTATATAGTTACCTTAAGCCTGTTGGGAATTCTGTGTAGTCCTGGGGTGTTTTCTGTGATTGACAGGTCCCTCGTCCAGTACACCCAGTCCCACTGCTAGAATCCTGCTGGGGTGTCTTCTGTGAAGCCCCTGGACCCTCTTCTAACCCTAAAAGTAACATACTCACCTGTTTGCCCAGTTTTTCTAAGGAACTCTGACTTTTGCTACTAAAGAACGTCTTCTAACACTGCCTGTTGGTCACTAGTCCTAGTGACCCCCCTTCTGCCACTGAGAACACTCATGCTCTAAGGGAAAGACTTTGAAGGGATTGGGACTTCTGCCTAGAAAAGAAATCAAGTGTTTTACTTACTTGTAAAGAGTTGGTGGGTAACTGTAATTCTCAGAGTGAACAGTTACAAAGGTTCTTACTGATCTTGAATGTGTGATGCACTATTCTTAAAAGTATGGTTAACATCTTTTCTTCCTTAGCCACTGTTTTACCAGTCTAAAAGAAAGTAGATGTGAAGGTATTTTACTCTCCTGTGATTAGATTGTGCCTCTTTACAAAAGTAATGTGTTGGTTTCACCAGATTATTCCTGTAGGGTAATTGTATGAGTGTCCTCCAACTGTTGGTATCACCAGGTTAGGCCTGTTAGGATAACTGTATGAGTGTCCCCCAACTGGGTCTTGCTTCCCCTGACTTGCTGCTAGCCTGTCCTTAATAAGTCAACATTAGGTTGTTGCCTACCTAGAATAATTATTCAGTAAAGTGTGACATTGGGTTTTACTTTCCCCTTCATTGTGAAGTTAAAGTATGTGGGTTTTACTCAGGGGAGTTGCTAGGTCTGGAAAAGACCCGGGGCTACGCTGATGTCGGAACTGTTGGGACTGGGGGCTAGCTAGCCTTTTGGCTGTGGCTCCTGAGATTCTATCCGGGGCTACAACCAAAAGATCAGGGGCTATAGCCCCCTTAGCCCCCCCAGCAACGCCTCTGGTTTTACTTACCTTGTGTTAGCTGTGTGCCATCCAAAACAAGTTAGCAGAGTTACTGCTTACCTCAATCTGGGGTTCCCTGATTTCCAAAGCATCTGTAATTGTATATTACATCCTTAGGTTTTACTCACCTGGTATAACTGTGTGTTATGACAAAAGTAGTTATAGGTTTTTACTGCACCTAGAATAAGTGTTTCACTATTCACCAAAAGTATATTGTCCAGTTGACTGTTTATGTGATTTGTTCCAAGAGTCACTGTACAACTGGAAGGGCCTACTGCCCTTGCATTACCAAAAGTAATCTAAAAGTAACCATTGGCCTTTTACTCCCAAAGAATAGGCTTGACCTATACTAAATGTGTATAACAAGGTTTTGACTTCCCTAGAACTACAGTTAGGTGTTACAAATAAGGTCTATACTTGGGTATGTGCACTTTCAAGTATAGTGTTTTGTTTTATTTTGTGATTTCATATAATGTGTTAGTACTTACTTAACCCCTAGATTTATCGGGGCCTACCTGTATTTAAATAAATCCTTTATTTTTACAATACATAGTGTTTCAGTGTTTCTTTGGATCATTTGTATGACAATTTCACTTGTACTGTATCTACTGCCCTTGCTCCCTCCTAAGATAAGCCTGGCTGCTCTGTCTACGCTACCCCGAACTCAGGTGGTACAGCCTTATACTAAGAGTGGAGTCTTATACTACCTCAGGAGAATGGTTTGCTAAGGTTTGTTGGACTTCAGAAAAACTGTCCTAAAAGGCAAAAAGAGAACCCTATGACCATATTACTACAAGCACATTTTTCTTCCCTTTCAAATCTATCCTAATTTCGAATAACTTTACCACAAAGCCAGTGCCAGGTGGACATGGCCACTTTAATCCTATGTTTTGTCCCTTGTGGTCATGGCCAGTAGCCAGATTGTCCGGATCATGACCTTATTCCATGACCCAGACAATCTGGCCACTGCTACTGCCTTTGTAGCTACATTATGACACTTGTCAAAAAATAAAACACTGGCACATTTCCAAAACCATGCTTGTAGGTCCTTGCCAATGCTCCTTACGCAAGTTTGCTGGAAATTCACCCATGTTTTATTTTTTCAAAAGTGTCAAATGTATGCACATACAATCGTCATATAAGCTACCCCAACTTCACAAAATCCATCCAGACTTAACAAAAACATTTATATCTAGATCTATAATCTTTTTGCAAACCTTTGTGTAGATTTGTCAAATAGCACCACATTTATAAGCCTTTACATTATTTTGGCACCTCACCAAACTTTGCAAAATATTTCAGAGTGGGACATATACTTTTTTGCAAAGTTTGGTGAGTATTCGTCCAGGGGAGAGAAGTTACAAGCCGCCCAAAAAGTGCTCTTCCTATGGGATTAGAAACTTATATATATATTTATATATATATTTATTATTTTTTTCCACTAAAAAAAACATTGTTAAGGGGACGTTATGGTTAAGTTGCGCTACTAAATACCTGTGAAATTCCCTTAACAAAACTTTATAAACGTCACATTATGGTTCCAAGTAAAACCCCTGAAAACCCCTGAAATTCACCAGTTATGGTAGCCTAGGCAACCATAACTGCCCCCACCACTGTGCACTGCTAACGCTAACACCCAGGACATCAAAGATGACATCACAAATGACAATGATGACATCACTGATGAGATGACATGGGTAGCCCCTTCGTTTTTCTTCACTGCCATATCTAGGCAATGTGGTTTTATTTACTGACAGTCAGAACCTTAACTTTCAAAAGGTATTACATTTATAGATCTGCATGTCAGGACCCGAACACTGTGCACGCTTGTTACTCTGCATTTGCTGTCCAGCGGGTAGGCATTTTCCACGCGGATGTGTTCAGGACGTCATCATGTGACCGCACCCACGCTGAGCGTGGACTAATTTCTGTAGTTTGTCTGCTTCCGCGACATTGCAAAAGAAGTTATACGTACATAAGAAAGTATTTGACAGTAGAAGGGCCTGCAGAGGGAAATACGGGTGAGGATGCAGAGATCGTAGAAGAAGAGAATGCGGTGGAGGAACTCCGCACTACTAACACTCGGCGAGAGTCGTGGGTGTGGCGGTTGTTTTCCATTTTAGGGAACATACCGAAAGCACGTGCAAACTTTGTCAAGTGTAACCGGTGCCAGTTCGTGCTCAGTCGCGGGAGACCTGGTGCGTACAGCTTTGGTACGACAACCATGAAGCGCCACCTAACTTCGTTCCACAGTGCGGACATTCGCAAGGTGGTGCCATTCGAAGAACGTAGTAGATTGAGTTCCTCCACAGCATCCTCCGTGTCCGATCCTCTCACCACAAGAGACACTCCTGTGGGGGAGCGCATCCCTCAGCTGCCTCACAAGCCATTTGCAATGCTGTTGACCCTTACCTTTCAAGGTCACAATATTGTGTGTGTATTGTGACGCAGTACTCTGCAGGGGGGAGAGTCTTCGAAGTGCTTTTGAGGCTACGGTCACAGAGCACCAGAAAAACTGCTCCCTACCTAAGTAAAGGCCACCCTATATCTTTCTCCACCTGCCCCTTCTTATCCCCGTGGTTGGTGTCCTTCCTTACCTTCCTTTTCCTTCCTCTCCTAGTGTCTCGTGTCGTCAAAAGTAGTAAACTGGAAAATTACAAAAAATGTTTTCAGAGCCGCCTTTCTCAGTTAAAGAATAGAACTATCAAGTGACCGTTGTAGGCCCCCGCGCATTTTTTTAAAAGCCTGCGGACAGTCGTAGGGCACACAGGGTAAGCATAACAAAACCAATGGACTTTTTGCTGGGAGTAAGTGGTGGCTCTGAAAAGAGCCTTTTGGTGGTGGTGTGTACCCTCAAAAAATGTAGGTTAGAAAAAACGGATTGTGAAATAGGTGACTATGATGTCAAAAATAAAATAAACAAAGAAATAAAATCGCAAAGCATTTTGTACATTGCGAAGAAAGATCTGATTGCCAGCATATGTGAGATGGACTCCATCTCTACAAAAAAGTAAAGAACTACGAAACAAAATGTTTTCATTGTGGAATGAGGACATGCCAACATCTCTTAGAAAGGCACAAACAGCCTTATTCACATTGCACCTCGCTTTCTCCATTTGTTGAATCAAATGCAGAGGAACGCAACCATATCTGTCTTTGTGTAATACGGGAAAAAACAATTTGGCAATTTGGAAACGTGTTCATGACCTTCGCAAGTCCTTCCTTCATTGCAAATTGCAAAGAAATTCCAGACACATGGCCTAAATTGTTTCCACCGCAATGAATAATAAGTCTGTCCAGATGACGCTCTGTCTGTAAAGTTGCACAGAGAGGTACCAAGTCCAGCCACCTCATTCCATGCATGCCCATGCCATGCCAGTGCACTTCTACATTAGGAAATCCAAGATCTGCACATAGACCGCAACATTCAGCATGCACATTCAACCAATGTATCCATGAGTCTCCCAAAATCCAGATAATCTGTTTTCGAGCACTCAGAGCCATGGCTGTCAGGTTTCCTGTCAGGGAAAACACGTTCTCACTAAATGTCTCCGTACAAAACACACCCACTGACCTTTACTGACCAATCCCTAGCTCCGCACATTCAAATTTGCATGCGTCTCCACCCCAGAATCGGCTCTGCCTGCAAACTACCGTCATGTTCACGGACACATACAGGATCAGAGCGTGAGGACTGTACATTAACATATTATTCCCCTTTTCCTCTCTAAGGTGGGCTCTGAAAAGAGACTTTTTTTTTATTTTTTGGGCAGATGCCTTACAGACATCTGTTATTTTGTATTTTTTAAATATTTTTTCTTCTTACTATACTCGTACAACCATTACAGAACCTTCTCCAAAGCAAGTCTCACATTCCAAAAGAACATGGCATCTCCCAAAGAAGATAACGCAACACCATCTGCTTCAAAATAAGCTGCATTACTGGGAACAATGTTCTCGTGGCTGCCGAAAAACATACCAGTGCATAACATAAAAGCACGCATGCCGTCATTGATGATACACCTCCCAATTCCTTGATCAGGACAGAAAACAGAACTGTTGTCCCATTTTCCTCTAGGGAGTAAAACAGAAAAAAATAATTTTGCAGTTGGAAATATGCTCTTGACTGCTTGCACCAACTGCTCCAAATCGTCCAACAAACTACGTGCACTAACGTAGCCCAAATGACAAGCACCGTAGTGCAAAAGCACCACATGAGGAGTGGTCATCCCACGCATCTCGGTGCAAACTCATAGAATTGCTGCAACATTGCAATCAGTCTCAGCGCTCCACACCACCGCTACTCCTCTCACATCGAAATGGTGCGCTACATTCCTACTTTCGGCATAGTGCTGTAAACCATGCACAAAAATATCTCCAACGACCAAAACCTTCACCCTCTGCACCTCTGACATCTTCAGTATATGCACTGTCTTTCGACACAAAAGAGCAATGGGAACATCTTATTGGCTGATGGCTACGGTTCCCTTTCCATGCTAGATTTGCTGTAGAAACCCGTATGTGACACGCCCTACCCACGCACATGCGTTGTGTACGTTTAACTAGTCCTTCTACCCTTTCCACATCACTCACGAATCCATTCCCTCATTGGACACAGCTAAGCAGTCACACAACCATCTACCAATCAGATTGAACATTTAACTCCGTCATCAAAATTTCGCACTTCAAATGTACTATTGATCATTCTAAGTACAAGTCGCATATCATTGCAAAGCACCTACTTCGAAAAGTACTGTACAAGTGTCGCAGATTTCTACGTACAGCTCCATCGATGTGCACATGCATGCGTATAAAGTACACGTATGCATATTTTAATCAGAGAACATGTACAACCCGTGTGATTTCAAACAAATTAATGCCACTAAATCTGCATAGCCACTACATACCAACGCTTCCCCTTTAAGTGCAAGATGTCCGATTGTACATTAACAAACCGCACTACTTCTTACTGTCTCCCGCATAACCTATACATACGTTACAACCTTCCCTATATAGTGCGAAACTCGATTTTCCATTAGAAAATGGCACAATTTTTTACTGTATACCGCCTACATCAATGCTACTTCCAATACGATTGTATGAGAAAAATAAACGCACCCAATTGCTGTGGTGACATGTCCCTCTGATGATCTCCTGATTTTTCGAAATCGTACTTATAATAAGAAACTACCGAAATTTTTCCCAGCAACTATAATGAGCTATCGCTTACAAACCTCTCTGCTATACATAACACAGCTTAAAAGAAACAAGGCATTTTCATAATCTAAAAATTGTACTCATTTCTAAAGCACTTCCAACTAACATACTGCAAGTAACATACAAAGGCAGCACATAGTGAAGTGAAATGCACACATGCACGGTGTTAAATAGCAAAGGAGAATACTCAGACAACAGATGCAAAATTAACGTGTACAGTAACACCACTGCTTTAAACACACAAAGTTACTAACTTCTTCTTTTTACAATCACAGTGAAGCCTACTGTCCTGAAAATCAAGAGCATCTACATTGCAAACGACATATCCGAAGAAACCTGGTCATTCTGCAAAAAAAAGTAAGTACAGGACGACCTTTATATTCTAACTATTCCTGAAACAGAGTGTGTGGGTTATGTATTTAATTTGCGCACCAAAGCAAACAGTGATGTATAAACCATTCTACCCACAAATTCCCATTTATTAAAGACAGATTAACAGGCAGAATGGCTCACAAATCCCTGTCTGTTTGGAACCCAAATAACATACAAACGCCTTACAATGTTAGTACTAGAAAAGAAATAGCTGTTTCAATTTAATGCCATTACGTTTACTATTAATGCGTCTCCTCACCACTAGGCCTCTTTGTATTCTCATCTGAAGCACATTTTAGTAGTATACAAACCGAAAAATACCCTCCCCAAATCATTGTAAGAGACCAATAAACATTCACACACCACCACAAAGAGCTTCCCCATCAAACTTGTGCACGCATGCACACAGCACACATACATTGTACAACACACCAAACCATGCCTTCTTTTTTTCTACAGACCCCAAAGAATGCCTACCAAAAAGCAAGTCCGTAGAAAGGAACGCAGAAGTAGAGCCAATAAAAATAAAATTGTCCAACCTAACCATCCATCTGTAACAGTTTGTAGAGAACATTGGAACAATACAGCTAGCAGACTCATTTAGCAAAACAAAGGAATCTTCAACTACCAAAAGTTTACCTCCTCCAACAAAATGTGGCACGAAAGACAAAACTCTTCACAAAAAAATCGGCTACCAGTACTCCTAACAATGCTACTATTAATCATGATATAGTGACAAGAACCTATAGTAAAAAAAGTATTTTAGTCAAAATGTTTTTCCATAGAGTGCTTCAGAATCTAATAAGAAGAGGACCTAGCTCATGCAGACAGTGCAATCCTTCTGAACAGGAAGCTGTTTATATTAGTATAAATAGGGTGAAACCACTAACAAAACTAAGTACCAAACTACAAAAGAAACTTATCAATAAACGTAATGTGAACAAACATAACTTCTTAGATATTTTTGGAGGTGAATGGAGTCACACAACAACCAGAGAACCATATTTTAATGAAGAAGCATACAAACAAAATTAAACAAACACAATTGCCATCCATAGCAGTGGACAAGGGTATGAAAAAAACAACCATAGCATCATGGAACAAGAAACACTGCTTAGAAAAGTATCCCCTGAAAACTCAGAATTACCTCTCGCTTCGACTGAACCAGACCTTCCAGTGTACAAATGGCAGTGCACATCAATGTGTGCCATTCCTAACAAATTATTCAAATCTTTACATCAGTTCCTCAATCAGCAAAAGTACCGCCTTCTGAATTGGTGAAAGGCATTCATGGCAAAGTAGTTTACTTGCCATTAGATCTAACGGAAAATGTACACACTCTAGGAGTGTTTCGTTCAATAGAGCATTCTTTAATTGTCTTGGTAAATGGTTTACCAACAAAAGACAAACAAATTTGGCAACAACTGGTGGACTTACATACAGTTAGAGAGGCCTTGCAATATCTAAAAGACAATAACGAATACTACAAGGAAATAAATGTTGAAGAAAGCTTAAGGGAAACAACTGAAATAATTCTAGCGTCATCAGAAACTGGTCAATTTGAACTTCTGGATCCTGCTGCAGTATCCACTTTTTTGGACCAGTACACAATTCATCCATTGCATTCCAATGAAAGCATAGATGATGCACTAGAAACTTACCAAATGCGACAAACCAAAGGTTCACCAATGAGCATATGGGAAAAAAGTATAGAAGCACGTGCTTTTCCATTGCTATTTCCTACTGGCAAAGGTGGAAGATACGATGATAGACCCACTCAAATTACAGCATCAGAATACCGCTCATTACGAATGTATTCACAAGATCCCAGGTTTAGACAAAATGTAGAATACATATTCCACCTACTCTTTGAAAGTGAACTAGTTACGGAGTTGCACACATTTTGAAATCTGGAACCCACTTTCAAAATATGTCAGCTACGCAATTAATACAAAAAGTACAAGAAAAAGATGAGGTTTTACAATCAAATATAACAAATTTGTTTGCAAACATGCGTGGTACAAAAGAATACTGGTTCCGATGGCACGGAGACGTACGTTGTATGATCAGAAACCTTGGACCACCGACTTGGTTTGTTACACTACGTTGTGCAGAATATGCATGGGAAGATTTACATGAGTTCTTAGGCATATCAAACAACAACAAAACCGACATAGATTTATTAACACCTGGAGAACTTTGCTCTCTAGATCCAGTTAATGTGTCAAGATATTTCCATCATCGTTTCATTGCTATGCTACAGTTTATTTACAATAAAACTGTTCCTCCCCTCGGAGAAGTGCAACACTTCTTTTGGAGAAAAGAATACCAAGCGAGAGGAGCACCACATATTCATATGCTGTTATGGATCAAAGTTGCACCTAAATTTGGGCACGACACTGATGCCACTGGTTCGCAGTTCATCCAAAAATATGTCACTTGTGAAATCCCTTCACAACGGACACATAGTGACCTGCATGGGCAGATTCTACAATTTCAAAGACACAAATGTGGCAAATATTGTCATCGCAAATACAAAAACAAAGGTTAATACTGCACCAAATGCTGCTTTGGTTTCTCTAGACCAGTAACAGAAACAGGTGAAGTCAACAACTTCATGTCTTCAGTTCGACATAGGGTTAAACGTAAATCACCTAAGAACACGTATTACATAATAAGAAAAGAAGAATCAAAATACATAAATGATTACAATGCAATCATTGCCCTCTTATGGAATGCAAACATAGATGTGGAGTACATTACAGACAATTCCACTGCTGTTGCAGGATATGTTACAGTCTACTTAACAAAAGCAGAAAAAACAGAGCTTCAAGACCTCTGGGATGACCTATCATCAGACAAAACACTATCTCAGAAATTGTCCAGTTTAGGCATAAAAATGCTGTCTCATAGAGAATGTGGCGCCTATGAAGCGGTAGATCGTTTAACCAGCACTGCTTTGTATGGAAAATCAGACAACATAGTATGGCTAAGTCTTGGTCCTGCTAAATGTAGAAAAAGAGTTCTGAAATCATATGAGGACATAGAAACAATTGCAAGAAATGATCCCAACAGCGAAGCCATTTTAAAAAACAATTTACTGGACACATACTATCTGAACAGGAGTAGGACGTTGGAAGCCATGTGTCTATACCACATAGCTCAAACCTTTGAATACAAAAATAATATAAAACCCGATGAAAACAAAGGCAGATATATAGTCACAGATTGTGAAGGCAGCTTAGTGAAACTTACCAAACAAAGCTTAATAAATCATGTTAAATTGTTATTAAAAACTCCTCAACAGAAAGAACTATATTACATGTCTCTCCTACAACTTTTTAAACCATGGAGAAAAGAGGAAGAGATACTAGATAACTATGGCTGCTATGAAGATGCTTTCGAAGCAAATGAAAGCGCTATCACCGATGTGTACTTTAAGCAGTACAAAACAATGTTGCACAATGAACAGCAACACAAAGAAGAACTTCAGGCCCAGCTAGATAAGGGCTCTTCCGACAATAGTCAACCTTCTGTAACAGGAAGCCAAGAACCACTAGGACAGCCACTAATAACAAATGAGGCAGAATTGGCTATGACAGAAGTGGAAAACACCATGTGTCACTATCAAGAAAATATAGAAGACTTAACTGTACAACAAGCAAAATTTAACAAAGATCAGCGCACCATTTTTGAAGACGTAACAAAACAAATGGCACATGGTGTACAGCACGAAAATAAAGAATGTACCTGCCAAAATTACAAACCAATACTACTGTACATCAGTGGTGAAGCTGGGTCAGGAAAAACATTCTTAATCAAAATCATCAGCAAGTTCCTTCAGCAATTGACAAACAACAAATTGTCAGCTGTTGTAACTGCCCCCACAGGTTTAGCTGCCTACAACATAGGCGGTGTCACTTTACATCGATTACTACTTCTTCCAGTAGAACACTAAAACAAATTAGACTATTACAAACTTTTTGCAGAAGCTGCAATGGAACTACACAGAGTATTAAAGCAAATGAAAATGCTACTAATAGATGAAGTGAGCATGGTCTCCAACCTAATGTTGGCTTTGATTCACCTCAGATAGCAAGAAGTACTTAAAACAAACTTTTGCAGGGAAACACATTATCGTTTTCTGAGATCTTCTGCAATTGACACCAGTGAAAGGGGAACCTATTTTTAAAACCTTGGGACACAAAATCTGCCGCTAAACTGTTGGCAGCATAGGAAATGTGAACCTTTGGCAACATTTCCAATACAGAGAATTAACAGAAAACATGCAGCAATCTGCAGATCTCACTTATGCCAACATCCTAAAAAATATTAGAGTTGGTGTACTATTCAAGAAGCACAAGCAATATTGCGAAACCGGCACATTCATGCAGTTTGTGGCAATAATGCATGTGCTACTGATTTTATGGAACAGTTAGCGCACAAAAATGTCAATTTTATGGCCTTAATGCCAACTCTTTCAAGCTGTTTCAAATTCAATGAAACAATGTTAAATAAAGAAATGCAACCAATAATGGAAATTTGCGGCACAGACAAACTAGACGTACATGGCATGACACTACCCATGTGTGAGCAAGCCACGACAAGACTAAATAGCTTAGGAAATTCAATCTCCAACACAGCTGGGTTGGAAAAAATATTAAAATTATCCTTAAATTGTAGAGTAATGCTTAAATGTAACCTTGACGTAGAGCAAGGGCTAGTTAATGGAGCACTGGGTACAGTTGTTGGCTTTCAATCATACCCATGTGACACTAACATTCAGTTTGTAAATATTCGCTTTGACAAACTTTCAGAAGTGAAAGAATAGGGCGCTCAACTGCTCGATTCCTGCTATTCAAAGACATGTATGTACGTAGTGAACAATTTTCTCTAACTCTTGCATATGCAGTCACCATTCATAAATCCCAAGGTCGTACCCTAGACAAAGCATTGATATAGGAAATACAGTCTTTAAAGAAGGCATGAGCTACATAGCAGTATCACGCTTACGTACACTTGACGGTCTATTTCTAATCAACTTTGATGCAAGTAAAGTGAACGCTGATATTCCTTGCATTTTAGAATACAATAGACTACGTTCACTGTACAGCCCCCATCTCAAACAATATCCTGTTCCAGAAAAAGTTAAATGTGGTAAAAGAAAACTAATTGAAACAGAAATGCAACAGATTCTCACAGCAAATCCTTCAAAGAAAACAAAGGAAGGTAAAGGTTCCTCAAGTACCACAAGCAAAGAAGGACCTATTAGGGAAAGTAAACCAGGTACTTCTTCAGAGAAGGAAGACAAACTCAGAAAAAAGCACTCAAATACAGAACTAGCTGTCCATTCAAATTTGCAAATGAAACTGGTGTACGTTGCTATGCAAATGTAGCAATAAATATTCTATTGCAATTGCCACCAATTGTTAACAACATTTACTTACACAGTACAGACCAATTGTGTTTACAAATGTTAGTCCTTCATAGAAACGCAACAAACAATCCCGACAGCACGTAGAGTGTTCACGGAATAAGACGAGAATTGGACTACTGTGCTGGAATAGTGAAATTCACTATAAACTCACAAGAAGATCCACAAGAATTTCTAATGTACTTACTACAAGTACTTAAAAACAAAAGCATACCTATAAATGAAATCATCCAGATTTCATACATGTGGAAACATACATGCACTCTCTGTAGCAATGTGATACAGGAACAAATCCCAAATGAGCGATTTGTGTATGTATCCATACCTAATTGTGATTCCATTCCATTTCAGCATCTTGTACAGAATGCAAACCATGGCAGATTATGTACTATTTGTAATTCAGACAATCGCTCCACCTTACAAATACAAGCACATAGTAAGTACGTAATACTTATGCTGCTACGTTATAAAGCAGATGGTACCAAAAACAACTGCAAGCTGGCTGGATTCCCACACGGTCAAGTGTCACTTGGAAAGAAAACTTTTACAACAGTAGGTATAATCTACCATGCAGGAGCCACAACCAATGCAGGTCACTACACTGCATAAATTCAAAAGAAATGTGGATGGGTGGAATGTAATGATGGCACCATTACTCTAAAGCAGAGATTACCAGCTAATCTTACAAATGCGTATTTAATCTTCTTGAAGCCAAAGTACTTCTACATTACCAAAAAACGAAGTGAAAAACTACAGTTAGAATATGCCATCAGGTATCTAACTGCCCAAGAGTGTATAACAAGGACACAGATAGATGAATACCGCAGAACCGTAACAAAAAATGCACAGTTAGAATACGCCAACAGGTATCTAACTGTTGTTAAAAATCGGCAACAAACATAATATTAAGCAGAAAGAACAAGGAAACACTCAAAGAAAAAAAAGAAATAGTTTGTAGCATAGCAAATTAAGGGTTTTTTTAATCCGACAAGGATTTTTTTTGCCCCAGACCCAAGGATTAGAAAAACAAACACAGACACTGAGCACAATGCACAGTACACTGGTTTGTGAACTAAATATGAGGGTAAAAAAAAACTGAACTGTCTATTTTACTGTGTAAAAAATCTTTATAAAATGCAAACACTAACATACTTTTTTCTTTTATCACAGAAATTAAAAAAGGCTACTTTCGACAAGTACTGCAATCATGTAACACATGTATGGATTCTGAACAAATTAAAGAGTAAGTATAATAACAGTCATTACTTACATATGCAAATGTACACGGCTATTCTATGGCAATAATATGGTACAGAGCCTGCAGGCAGGCCTAGCATCTGATGAACAACCTACCACCTACACCCTACAGCCAAGCAAGCAAGACTATAGGTCCTACCCACAACCATCACTCCATATTAAAGCCATGGTGCTTCTATTTTCACTACTTCTAAGTTTAGTTTTCGGTGCATGGTCTGCAGCCATGCAGCCAAGACACTACAACGTGCACACAACCACCGCACCACACCACGCCCATGTTGACTTATAACCTCACTGCTTATGACTTCAGTGTTGGGTGCATGCCCTTTGGCCATGCACCCAAGCCTCTGGGTGCTGACCAGAACCACCAAAGCATATCGCAACCATTGTGGCATATAATTTCAGTACGTATAAACTTGGTTTAGGAAGCAGGGCTTTCGGCCATGCTCCCAAAACGGTATGCCCTCCCCCTCCCCACAACCACCTGAGTAATGTTTCATAGTACGGTGAGGTTAGGCTCTAGGAGTGGAACCTGCCTGTGCTAAGCCCCATTTAATTTTAAGGTTTTGGGAGTTTTGCAAGATCACAGGAGTGGTTTGGGGTTTAGCCTGGACCCCAGTTTGGTTGATAAAAGAAGAGTTTTTTCTCCTGGATATCTTGCTTGGATCTGCTGTAATGATTAGTTCAACCACTCTTGTAGATACGAAACAATTTGTTTTTTATTGGTGATTTTCTTGGGTGGCTTTTGTTAGTACAATTGTTAGTGTTTCCGAAACCTGTACCTATTCGGTCAGCCGACACGTGTTTCGACCCTGGGGGTCTTTCTCAAGGCATGTGTGAGATTGCTGTGAGCCCTCATTGGGGTCCTGGTTCCGTTGTTTGAAGGCTGTCCTTTTTGGCAGTCTTGGCTCCTGTTGGGCCCTGGAGTCAGTGGAGAGCGTCCTGGGTGCTCTATGCGGCTCCTGTTGAACAGGACGCTCTTCACTGACTCCAGACTTTAAGCCTGGTGTGAGTGGGACGGGAGGGGAACCCTGGATCAGGAGTAAGACCACTGAGGCCACCGAATGATTGAGGGGACGTCGAAGGGGGAAGCAGCCCATGAGCTGGAAGGAAGCCTTGGCGAAATATCAATTCTCAACGGAGAGCCCGGAGATGGAGGCCGGACCCCCCTCCGCCCAAGCCCCTGACATGAACGTTATGCAAAACAACATCCAAACGATCCTCGAGGAAATTAGAGGAATGAGAACTGACATGGGGGCTAAACTGGCAGACCTCACTTCTAAAGTCTCTACCCTTGAGGACAGAATAGAGGGGGTTGAGAACAATCAGGTATCCACCGCCATCCTGGAAACACAAATGGACGTAAGATTTAAGGAACTACAGCAACGGGAGGAGGAACTCCGTTGCAAGGTGGACGACATGGAAAATCGGGAACGGAGGACTAATCTCAGGATTTTTGGTCTAGCAGAACCCGAGGGAGACCCCGCCGGGCCTGGAGGCAAAGGTTCAAGACATCATTAGGATCGTCCTGGGTTCCGACTCGTGAGAGTCCGTCCTAATTGATAGAGTCCACCGAGCAGGAGGAGGCGGAAGGGGTCCACGCTCGGTCCTCGCCAAATTCCACTACTACAGGGACAAAGCACGGATACTCGAGAGGGCAAGGACCTTGAGGGACATACAATATGACAATTCCAGGGTGGCGATTTACCAGGACCTGTCCGCCCTCACGCTGCAGATGAGGAAAAAATGCTCAGCAATCACCAAGTAGCTACAGGAGAAGGGGGCCCGATATCGCTGGGGTCACCCGTTCTACCTGGAATTTGAATGGCAAGGGGTGCGGCAATGCCTCATCACCGAGGAGGATATCCTGAGAGCCACGGATGAATTGGTGGGAGACTCTCCTGGCCCCTCCGGGGACAGGAATGAGACTGGCGGAGACTCTGCCCAGGCTCCCCGGGGTCCCCCCTCGAAGCAGGGGAAACATAAGGTGAAGGGCACACGGAAGTTCCAGAAAACGAGGCACCTGCCGGTTGATCACGGGGACCCCGTTTGATCTCACCAGGAGAATAACAGGGTGGTTTGCATAAACGCATTGGCCAATACGGCCGATTGGGGTCTCCTCAGTTCCGAGGGAACCACACACTATCTGTTGAAGTCGCCAGGGTGGCGGAATGTCTGCTTCATTGATATACCTTTCTGTTTGGGTCCGGTTTGGGGGGAGAGAATCCGGGGGTGAGAAGTGGTGTGGGGGATCCTGGAGTACGTGAGGTCCCCTCGATGGTCCTCCGGTGCCGGCAAATGTCAGGTGTTGTCTTTTGGTTAATGCCACTGTTGGCAAGGTTTATGTTTAACTGATGTATTTGAACATTCGAGGCACCCACGGGGACCTGAACTTGTTTGGACTTATTGGGGGATCAATCTGTCTCATAGAGCGGACTCTGCCACCCCTGTTCTGGTTTACTCCTTGGTGCCCTAGAAGCAGGTTCCCAAGTGGTGTTCCAGTGACGGCAGTTAGGCTATGCAGGGGCTTTCCAACGGTCCACTGAACTTTCCCCCAGAATTGGAGCTCCGGGGCTCCCCCCGTCTCCGTAGTGTCTCAGCTACAGACCCCCGGCCAACCCCGAGCGGAACGGCTGCCCTATAGGGGGAGTGCGCCTCGCCTGCGTTGAGGGCCCACTGTGGGTCCACCAGGGTCTTCTCCCCCACACTGGAGTTGTCTCGGGGGTGTTGGGGCACCGCTGGGCTTAAGCATTCACCCCTTGCCTTGTTGGCTCCTGCTGGTGGGTCAGAGGGGGCCCCTGGGCGCGCTCCCGCATCGGCCCAGGCCTCGAAGGGCGCCGGTGATAGTGGCGGTTACGAGGTGCAGGAACGGGATGTTCTGCGGTGCTCCACCGGCACACAGCGTGTCCCCGGGTCTATGGCGCTTCACTGTGGGGAGGGCCTGTGCGCGCTCCCGCGACGGCCAGGAATCACCAGCTGCTCCAGTAGTGCAGGTGCAGAGGGGTCGGAGAGGCTCTAGGGGGCTCCACACGTCTCGCAGCCCGATGTCTTGACCACGACTCCCCCCGCTGGGCCCTCGCGCCGGAAGAGGGACGGCTGGCCAGGATGGGCGCCAAGCCGCATAGATCGCTTCTCTCAAGCCAAGGGCGGTGCGGCGAGAGGGCCTCCTCCCGCGTATGCCTCAGGACCCGATGGGGGAGGGGAGGGCGCGAAAACACTCCGATGGAGAACTCAGCGACGGGGGCAGCCCCAAGCTTCAGGAAGGTGTCTCCAGGATCACGGCAATCTCATACAGCGGTTTTTCCGCTTTAGTGCAGCGGGCGTTCCGTTATTTCTTCTGTCTCCGCGATTTTCCCGGGGCCATCAAGGGAGCTCACGGATCAGGCAGCCATCTTGCCTGCGCCCCCTGATGGCCTGCCCATATACTCAATTTTGATGTTCACTAACATCACGCGTGTCCTTAGAACAGTTTCAAGATGCCTTTCCACAGCATTGTGTGAAATACAACCCTTATTAAACCCCTCATTTTCTGTAGGTGCAAACATTTCGAACAAGGCGGGCATAGAAAAAACATCATTAACACCTACAGCCTAAACAAATACAGTTTTTCACCCATCTCTTAGTCTGTGAACCTCCCCAAGCACTATGACACAGCAAAATAGTTTTCGAAATAGCATATTCCCGCTGGTCGTTGCTGCGCTGTCGGCGGATCCAAGATGTCGGGCGCATCCAAACAATCTGACGCAGAACACGTCACTGCAGCCCATCAGCAGACATGTCGCGTGTCCGTGTCCATGACGGCAGCCGCTTAGCCAATCGGTATCTTGTCCGCTGAGCGAACAGGGAAGTGTGACCGCGGAGTGGACATAGATCACTCATTTTTTTAGACCTACTTTTTGCTCGTTTTAAAGAAAAGTACTTCACGGATTGTCACCAAATTTACAAAGGCACGCTTTCGGGACCAAATTTGGTGAAAATCCGTCCAGCAGTTTAGACTGTAGCCGTGCGAAAAGTTTTTCCCCCCATTCAGTCTATGGGAAAAAAAGACGTTTTGGGACCCGCGCCCTATAACTTTTCCCACCCTGGACCAAACATCACCAAACTTTGCAAAGTGGCCCATATACTTTTTTTGCAAAGTTTGCTGAGGATTCGTCCAGGGGGAGCGGAGTTATAAGCCGCCCAAAAAGTGCTCTTCCTATGGAAACAGCAACCGTGGCCGTGTAATATATATTCACTAACAAAAAACGTTGTTAAAGGGACTTTATGGTTAAATTACACTACTAAAAAACCTGTGAAATTCTATGTAAAAATGTTGCTACAGAAACATTATGGTTACAGGTAAAACCTAAAAAAAACAGAAATTCACAAGTTATGGTACGCTACGCAACCATAACTCACGCTACCATTGTACACTGCAAGGACTAACACCCATGACATAAAAGATGACATCAGAAATGTCATTGATGACATCACTGATGACATTTTCTATGGTAGACGGCCTGCGTGGTAAAACCTAGTCCCACTAAGAGAACTGTATAACTAATTAAAAGAATCCAAAGATACAGACGCTATAGTAATGATTTTCTTCATTCTGTGTAGATCCCAACGATTAATGGACCACAGTGCCTGTCTTTTTGAAAAAAGTGCTGCACCCGTGACTTATTAGACACATGAAGGATGAAGGACCGTCCATAATCAAGAAATATTTTCACGTACGCATACAATAAGTAAGCAATAGCGCCCGTGCATTAGCCTCTTTTACTTTGTAAATGCAAACTGGCTCGCAAGTATAGAGAAAGAGGATAAAGGTATCTGTTACACTAATACACAATTTTGGTATTATTTATGTAGAGCCCTATGAAAACAGATGCCATTTACGTCTCTTTTCCAAAAAAAGGGGTTAACCAAGTTATGCAATACTGAACAAGAACAAGTGACAAGTAAAATCCAGAAGACACTGGCCCTCATTACAACACCGGCGCTAAACCATGGCGCTATTAACACCATGGTTGCTGCCGGTATTGTAACGAGTCCGCCATGGTGAAATGGGAAAGTACCACCCCATTCCAAAGTTGGCGGGGCGGCACTTCCCCATTTCGCCATGGCCCTTCCCCATTCCCATTCTTGCCCCATAGGGCATAATGGGAATGGGGAAAGCGGTAATTACGGTACTGCAAATTGCGGTACCGTAATTACCTCGAAAGTCCCTTTGCGGGGTTCCTTCCTTAACGGCTGCTAAAACCAGCTGTTAAGGCCGGGACCCACAAAGGGATTTCGTAATCAGGCGTTAAGGTATTACCGGTACCGGTAATCCCTTAACGCCAGGGTCGTAATGAGGTCCACTGTTTACAAGTAAGCAACATTTTGAGTGCTATACTACAGTTTTTCAGTCTCCCTGTTAATCAGTAGAGTAGCTAATGAAAGAGGTTGATAAGTACTTGTGATGAAAAAGAGGTCAATAGTATCTATAACCATGAACAGAGAAACTTCCTGACATTATATAGAAACTGTAAATATAAAGATATAACAAGGCATAATTAAGAATTAGGAATTAAAGGATCATTTTCTGTTTCATAGGAATAAACAAGGTGTACGTAACGCCTGAGCTGAATAAAACTGCGGGTATAAAGTGACATAGAATATCCCATTTTTAAAATTACAATTCCCTTGGACAATCATAGCCCAGAAGGAACAAAACTGCTCATACCGTTTGTTGATGTAAGTGAAGGTTTGGTTGTGTTCATTTGAGTTAACAACTGTCACAGAATGATGTGGTTTTTTCAACACTGGCCAGCAAAGTATGACAAATGTAGCATAGGACCAAATTGACTAATGTTTTGAGATGTATTCATGTTAAGAACATCAGATTAAACATGAGGAAGTGAACACATATGAACCACCACTTTATGTAATTGTTGTTTTTTTAAAAATTTTAGAATCTGAAAAATAGCTATAGGGTACAAGACAGTATTACTACCGAATTGAAGAAATCAGTCCGTCCTGAAGAAGGCCCTAAAACTGATGTGGGAAGTGACACTAGAGATAGTGTCTAATGTAATTGTAATGGCCGAAACATGTCGACAATCTGAAAAGACTGAAATATTAAGAGTCTATGTTAATTCAGTTAAATTTGACCCGTGTATGAATGATTTTTAAATTAATGTAGGGAATGTTTCCCTTTTCTCCCGATTCCTTTTCTATTTTTCCCTTAGAGTTTTTCTTGTGGTTTTAATGAGTTATTAATAAATTGAATTTTGCAACTTAATAAGAGCAGTGTCTGGTTCTAAGATATGTGTATATACACTGTAAATAAATGCATCTATTATGGATTCAGATGCTAATTATGTAAAAGCGCCACCAACCCTACCTTCAGCCGGTATAGAGAGGGCTCATCTTATTCTCACCTTCTATATAGCGGACATCACTGATGACATCACAAGTCGGCACCCTCTTTTTTAGTTTAGTGAGATATGTACACTAGTTGATTTTCTTGACTAGCAGTGAGGAATTGCAAAGTGAGAAGGTGCAACATTTGTACACCTTACCGTTCTCATATGTTCTTACACTGCTTTCCTTAGTGTTCAGTGACATCATACGCTACATATATATAGGGAGAGAAGGAAGCCTGAAATGCAGCACTTATTTCTGTGCATTAAAATAATGAGTTAGGTCATGAACACGTTGTGGTAGTACTGCTAAGTTTTTGCTTGCTTTACTTTCTTTGTAATTGCTGCTATTGTTATGTGTTGTGCTGTCTTTCATTTTTGTGTGAAGTAGTATATCTATATAGTAGCTGGGGGATTGGTAGCTACTTAGCACATGCTTAACTGTCCACAAAAGTCTAACAGCAAAGCATGCATCATTTCACTATGCAACATGTGACAAATTTGGTTATTACACCTGAATTATGCATGCTGCACATACTGCTTATGTTTGTACATGAGTTTGGTGTTGTAATGGAAAGAAATGTGTAATGCAATACTGTTTATAGCAATGCCTTGTGTAATGACCTACTTATGTAATGATGTATGCACACAGCATTGCAACCCTTTTCACACCCACCGCAACACTACACATCCAAGCAAGCGACCATGTGGGCACCTAACATTATGCAGAAACGTTACATACGTTCTGGCAGTTCGAGCCATCTCCCCCAAACCGTGAAACACTCATTCATGAATACGTGTCACACTTAGCAGAAGCCACAAACATAGCGCAGCCTGCACCACCCCTGCGCACTACCATTCACACACTATTGTGTCACTGCCAACCTATGCACACCACTGTTACAACATTGGGCCTACTTCAATAAATCTGCACACAGCAGAGTAACCAACCACATACAAGCTGCCCTTCAACCATACCCACTTCCATACTCACATTACGTACGCACTGCACCCTGTGGCCACACTACCCAACTTCTCACTGCACCATCTCCTGCCACACACCAAATACTGTAGCATGTTCCAACTATCACCACAACCATAGAATGCACAATACATGCTTTGCAACTCACTTGTGCTGCTGTGGCATGTTGACAATGTGCTCCAAATGCATTCTCCAAAAATCACCACCCTGTGCCTCATACACTGGCAAACCTGCATTGCTCCAGTGTGTCTGCTCCTTGCACTCATTCCCCCCACCGTAATTCAACACTACATGTCAGCATATTACCACCTACCACTATGCACATATGCACCACTGGCACCAGCACTCATAACCAACCTCGACGCTGCAATGGACATGCACATCATTACATACAACTGTTACCATAATGTATAAACATTACACTGTCTCCGGCACCTCTACGTCCATTCATTCACATACTATTGTCTTACCCACTTCCACTTAGAAAGGATTGTTCAACTGGCAACATAAACACAACATGTTAAGAACATTGCCCATACTGCAAGCATTGGCACACTGCACACTATCCAAGCACATATAAGCTGCCCTTCAACCATAAATTGTAGCATACTGCCACTATACAAGCATTGCACCCAGTGCCCATACAGCGAGAATTTTCACTGCAGCATCTCCAACTACAGGGCACCGCCATGGACGTATGCAGTAACAAATTGCAACACTTAGCACAATGTACAAACAAGACACTCTCTCCTGCATCCCTTTGCACTTTCAATCACATACTATGGGTGTACCCACTACCATTCACAAAGTATTGTGCCACTGCCAACCTACCCACTGCAACAGTGGCATCTAACGGCTTCAATGTGCTCAACACTCATTCCTTACATGTCACCACCCTCTAACTCATGCACATTGAGAAATGCATTACTGCTGTGCGTGAACTCAAGGCCTAGGCTCTTGAATGCATGGCCTACAGCCTATGGCCTTCGGCTATGCATTCAATAGTCTAGGCCTTGAAGACACTCACAGCAACGTAATGCCACCATGCACGTCTCCATATCAGCAACTGCGACAAGCCACATAGAGACTACATGATATAGCAGCGTCAGACATGAAGCACACGTGCCACCAGCTCATTCGGGACACCCAAATACACGAAGAACACATGCGTATAGTTTTATGAGTTAGAGGATAGTGACATGCACATACTGTCTCGCGTTTATTATTTTTCCATTAGCTTGCCACAGTAACGCAGAACCTGCAAGATGCGAGAAGGGACCTACATGAAAACCAGACTATGGCTTAGGAAATCATAGTAGGCCACAGCCGTCTCAGAAAACCTGAAGCCACGCTGAATGCTGTGCAAGCAGAACTACCGCATGTGGAACGAGGCCACTGCCAAGGTTGCAATGTTACAAGTGACATTCTTTACCCTGAACCGACGTAACACCGGAAGCAAAGAAGCATCATTCTTCTTAAATGAAGAATAATTCAGAGATCCAGAGCTCACAAACACTGTCTCTGGACACGTGACTCAGCTGAGCTGATAGGGGGCCAAGAATTGGCAGCTGGGAAGAAGCACCAGTCTCACGGACCAGACAATGGTCGCAAACAAAGTTGTTACAGTCGAGCTACAGTTATACGCTGGGAAAGGAGTGCTCTCACGGCAATAACGGTCTACACACGGGTACAACGAAGACACATAATTACACACCGCAGACCCATACTAGCACATAGCACCGTGAACTAGTGCACGCCGAGCTGGGAATTGATTTTGTCCCAGGCCTGGGGTCTCTCAGCTCAGCCAATCACAATTCATGAGCCTAGGAGTGGGTAGCTGGGGTCACCGACCAATCATTAGGTCTGCATACTGTAACAATTCGAAAGTAACAGTTTTTGGGGATGGTGCAGGCCTGAAACCTGACATAGCAACGTCCAATACACTAACCTCTGTAGGGGCTACTATAGGGGAACTACCACTCATCACCCAATCCAGAGTGGAGTTAGGTTTCTGGAGAAGGGCCCAGTGTGTGACGTACTCGTGATGTAATATTCTATCAAAACTGGCCTGCAAGTCAGTGTTCGTCAAGATGTGCCTGGATTTGCCTCTGTGAATTTGATCCCTGTTTGTTTGCTGGCTGTAAGAAACCTCAGTTGAACTTGCTACTTGTCTGGACTTGCATTCCTTTTGGGATAAGGGAAGGAGATTAGGCCTTCCATGAGTTTGGCATCGGCAGACTCCTAGCAACCCACCCTGCTTGCCTAGGAGACCATCCTAACAAGTTGATAGCAGAGGTGATGGTTCTTACAATCAGCCCGGCAAGAAGCTGCCTCCTTTGCCGCTGGAACTGAACGGCTGTGGGACCCTTGCGGGCATTGAGAGCAAAGCGCAACCGGAGATAGGCTGTCGGAAGCTGTCTTGGAAATTATCCCACTCGTGATCGGCATAGACTCCAAGGAAGACCTGAAGGGTGAGGTGTGCGGTTGACAGGGAGCCAGCAGCCGAGCAGACCACGAACACAGAACGTAAGTATTGGTCCAAACAATCAGCAACAAAAGGTGTGAGGGTGGGCATTATATGTGCGGGAGGAGGGAGGTGTTGATTGCAATGTATAGCATTGTGTAGTATTTAAAGAGTATTGGTAGTAGGTGCGTGTTAAGTAGGGACCGGAGAGGAGGTAGAAGTCCTTTTTCTATGTCTAGGGAACGTTCGGTCTTCGAGGTAAGAGGTTCTGGTGGTAAACCGGGACTATAGACATGGACCATAGAAGTATGTAAATAAAGTATTCCTATGAATTGGGTGTTTTTAGTTCGGAGCATAGATGATGGTATCCCCGTAAGGGTTAGCTGGAGCTATCCTAGATTGCGGAAGGTATATTAGCTGGTTGAGTCTCCTGGAGAGAGTCGTTTCACACGTTAGGCGACGCAACAGGTGCAGTTAGTCACAAGAAATAAAAGTACACTCTGCACTGGAGAGGCAGGAAGACAGCTGTGGGGTTTTGTGGGGTTTTGTGTGGGTCTGGAGCAACCGGTCATTGTTCTATTTATGCACAAAGTGTTTACCTACGTGTTCGAACTTTAGCTTGGTGACATCACCCATAGGTCGGTGCATAGGACAGAGTGTTGTGACGGTGAGGAGCTAGCATTGTGGACTTGAGATTGGGAGAGAGGTGAATGAGTGGCGGTGCACGGCAGGCACATGCGCAGGATTGAGGTGGTGTGCCGGAGAACAGCATCGCTGGCGAAGGAGGGGCTGCAAGCAGAGTACACTGTGTAGGGTGCAGAGCCACTGGGGCTCATAGCAATTGAAGGTGATAACCATTGCACTGTAACATTTCCCCATTGGCAGCGGAGTATCAAAATCCTCTATTAGAGGTCTGGTAAAAAATTAATGATGTATCCGATGTATAGCGGGATGGTGGGTGGGATGGTGCGGGGGAGTAACACCAATACAAAAACTGTCCAAAATCCTGCCACCATATAAGAATACAATTGTTATATATAGTATACAGTGGTCAAAGGACACTTAGGGGAAAAGCATGAACCCATGGCCGCCTAACGGCAGTTTCTCCAGGGACGTGCTGCAATTGTTACTGACCCACTTACAGAGAACATACAAGGGGAAGAAACTAGCACACTGCATGCACATATTTGAGCTTTGGCGCATGTTTCAGGAGGGCAGGGGAACGGGTATGGATGTTGAACCAGCAGGAGGTAAAGGTAGAGGGATCTGACCCTTCCACGCCTCCTCCAGCCCTGCCTAGTGTAATATCTGATGACACAGATGATGAACAGGGAATATATCCATTGAGAGAACTAAGGGCAGCAGGGGGTTATTTAAAACTAACATATAAACCACCACCATACACCAAAGACAAAGAACAGCGAGGTATAGGGCAGGACGCCAGCAGCACCGAGCAAAACGAAGAGGGGCTGTGGCTCGCGAAAACAGAATTCGAGGGAATAGGATGGAGGAATGGATAACTGTACAGATACTCTTGAAATTAAATGGGAAAGACAACAGGGGTAGCTGAGGGGGCAACAAAATCTATAGAGGGCTTGGAATTGGAACAGAGAGGGGCAACAAAATCAATAGAGGGCTTGGAATTGGAACAGAGAGGGTGTGACTAGGCAGCAAAGGCAGCACAGGCAGAGGAGGAGTCAGCCCTACATGGAAAGAACATATTGATCACCTAGGGTACTGGAGTCGGTTCACTAGGGGTACTACAAGTCTTTTGCAGTCCCCAGGGGTTGACTCCGTCAGTTCATTGTAGAAGAGGCCATCTTCCCAGTGCAATTTATACTTCCCAGGCTATTCCCCATCGAGCTGAGGAGCTGCCTGTAGGCGAAGACCTTCAAGAGTAGGACACTCTCTTTGTCCTCTGCTGAAGTCTGCCTTGTTGGGTCCACCTTCTGCCAGTAAAGACTGCAGCTCAGGATATTCAACAGGGTCAAGATCTCCAACCCGAGTAAGATCTTATTCTAGATCCGATTCCTCAGTATCTAGTTGAACCATACAGTGTTGGACCTCACATTCAGCCTCAGCTGGTGGAGGAGTCACATGTGTGACTTTGGACAGTCTTGGTGATGCAATTGTAGGGACAGGAGTGCTTGCTGTTTTCTTGCTGGCAGACTTGGTTTTCCCCTTTGTCTCTTTTTGTCTTGCAATAGATAGCAGTAAGTACGTCCTGTGGACTTGGGGTGATAGCTTCCTCTATCAAGTCCCCAGGAGAGCCTCTCAAGGTTCTCTCCCTAGCAGACCTTGTGGGCTCCTGATTCCTTTTACTGGGAGGCCTGGGGGTACTAGACACAACTCCAAGAGTTTTAAGATCATTACCCAACAGGACTCTCCCAGGTACGTCACTTTGCACTTTTACAGGTATTCTGACAGTCATGTCATTGCACTGGATGAGAGCTGGTAACTAGGGAACCATTTGCACAGGGCCTCCAGATAACTTGGTTAGGTGTTTGGGTGCCTTAGCAACATCCTCTACCTTGAAAAAACAGTCATCAACCACAGTTATGCTGGCTCCAGTGACTCTGATGGCAGGTGTCTCCTGCCCATTCACAAGAACACTATCTTTATAATACTCTTTAGTATTATCTGAGATTGAGTTATAGACATCTAGGTTCTGTTGTTCCCAAAGACCCAAGGACACTAAACAAACACTAGCTGAGACTCTCATGGGTTCATCAGCCAGTAGGTGAACGTTCCCACTTGTCATAGGTACTGCTTCCACCTGGGAGAAGGCTAAGGAGACAGTGTGAACCCCTGAAGGTTTACCCTTACGTCTGGGATCCCCTTTCACATGGTCAGTAGCTTCACAAACAAAACATTTACCAAATGTCCTATTGAACGGAGGCTTACTCTGACTTCCACCTGGTTTAGCACCAGATGGTACACTAGCCTGATTCAGTTTCCGTTGTGGCTTACCCAGGTTCTGTTTGGGGCCCTCTTTTGGATTGGAATTATTGGAATTCTCTTTGCTATCTTTCTTTAGCTGCTTTCCCTCATCCTTCTTCTGAGTTGCCCCAGAATCCTTGTGAGAAGCCCTGTTGGCAACCCACAAGTCAACAGCCTTAGCTAACTTCTTAGCCTCTATCTCCTTTGAATAAGCCAAGTGCTGTCTAAGCTCAGGAGAGCAGGCATCATAAATTGACTCCAACATAACAAGATTCTGCAAACCTTCATAAGTGTTCACTTTGTAACCCTTAACCTAACCATCTACGTTTTTCAAACAGTCACACACCCAGGTAGCCCAAGGGGGACCATCATGCTTTTTGAGGGTCCTAAACCTCTTAAGGCACTGGGAAGGGGTCTTCCCAAATCTAGCTATCAAAGCTAACTTCACACACTCATAATCCTGTTTTTCCCCCTCCCCCAACTCCATTACAGCATCACTTGCAACAGGGGGGAGCCTAGAGAAAAGCCAAGGAATAAACTGATTCCCTGAGATACCCTAATTCCCATGATTGCTTTCAAACATTGTTAACCACTCCAAAACATCAAGTTTAGTCTCATACATACCAATCATTTCCTTTGGCATATGGGGTCTCTTAGGGCTGGAAGACCTAGAAGAGCCTGAGAGAGAAGTATTTTCTACAGACAATTTCTTCATCTCTAAAGCATGAGCCATCTCCATTTCTCTGAGTCTTAATTCTTGATGTTTCATGGCAGTTTGTGCATCAATACTTTTCACTTCTAACTCAAGTCTCATTTTCTCAAGGGCAATAAACTCAGGAGTGAGTGTAGGACCTGTTGGGGTCCCTGTGGATAGAGGTTGTGGCCTCTGAGCAGGCAAAGGAGTTGTAGGGTTTCCTAACAAGGACTCATCTACTTCTTCTTGTCCAACACTCAGAATCAGAAACATCAGTATCCACATTTGCTGGGGGGCTCAACAGGGGGGGGGGGGGGTTGGCCCTTCTGACCCACTCCCCAGACTTTGTTTTCCCAATAATTTAGCAACCAGTTCAGATTTCTTTCCTTTACCAGAGAGGCTCTGTTCTCTACACATGGTTCTCAAAACCTCAGCAGTATAGTTTAAGAGACTCTCTTCACTGTAGTTTTCCATATTTGACATGATTTTTCAGTTAATAGAATTCTGTGGTGTTTAGCCTTGTGGTTAGTTGACCCAAGGTAATAGCAGTACTCCAAGTGTAATCACTATACTTAATAATCCCACCGCTGCCACCAGCGTTAGGCAGAATCCTCTGCAGTACCCTTAGGGAACACTACAGGTGATTAAGTCCACACGTGGCAGACACAATTTCACCTTTGGTACAAGCTTGTACTACACAGTTATAGTGGTAGCGGTAGCAGAGCAGCCAGACTTATCTCAAGAGCAAATGAGCAAAGAAGGCAAAGCTGGTTTGCTGCGCAAAGTAAAACACAAGAAGGATATTAACACAAAGAAATGGCGACTAAACCCGACTAGAGCCAAAATAAAAAGTATTTGGTCAAGCGGGGTTATGTTTGAGGCTAATATAACAGCCTAAAACAGTACCACATTTATATAGTATAATCGCGGTAGAAAAGATAGGGTAGGTACCACTGCCAACGGCCAAGTCTTAGTGTTAAGGGAGCAAAACAAAGCTCCAACAGGTGCAGACAAAAGGAGTAGGAATTAACCCCTTCCAATACACCATGTAAGATGGGGTGTATTGGGTCTGCAGTTTAAATGCCTACATAAAGTAAATGGCAACTTTACCTATTTCTGGGGGACAGTAGTCAGCCCCAGAAAAAATGGAGTCAGTGGGAAGTCATAGAGACAACCCTGTGTCACTGCACTTAAGGTGCTGTGTAACACACACAAGAAGTTGGGCTCATGGAGTGGTGTGCACTAGAGCCCAAGATCACACAAAAAGTAGAAATACACATGGCAAAACACATGTAAGAGTGGGAAAAAGGTTCACACTCTTACCAGGTGGAAAAAATAAACCCCAGAAATCCAGCAAAGCTGTTGAGGGACTCACTAGGTAAGGGAAATTAGCCATAAATGAGAATTCTCTGTAACAAAAGGGAGCAAGATCGCTGGCAGTTTCTTTAATGAATGCAGCTGGGCAAACAACACCCAGGCATTCAGGTGGTTTCAGACTAGTGATTATGTCCTCGACATCCTTGATGGTGAGGGGGGAGAATTTGAATAGGTCTTGATGGTCAAGGGGGTAAAGGAATTGCCAGTTGGGGCGTGTTGTTGGCCAGGCTGTTTTTATAATCTCTATTTTAGTTTGAAGGAGCTAGTATTTTGTCAGAGAGAGCTGTCTTTTGTGCATGAGACAGGTGGTTCAGTAGGGGATTCTATGGGCCTCATTCCGGGTTTGGAGCTAACCATGGAGTAATTAGCTCCATGGTTGCCTCCGAAACCGTCCCAAATCCGGCATGGTGAATGGAGTAATTACCGGTCCATTCCAGGGTTGGAGGGACCGGTAATTCCCCATTCACCTTTTGCCCTTCCCCATTCCCATTCCTGCCCCATAGGGCTCAATGGGAATGGGGAAGGAGGTAATTACGGCACCGTAAATTACGGTACCGTAATTACCTCTGAGGTACCTTTGCGGGTCCCGTACTTAACTCCTGCTAAAAGCAGGAGGTAAGGAAGGACCCGCAAAGGGAACTCGGAATACGGAGGTAAGGGATTACCGGCATCGGCACCCTTACCGGTGCCGGTAATTCCTTACCTCCAACCTCGGAATGACCCCCAAGCTCTTTGAGGATGTTAAATAGTTTGTTTGTGTTGGATTTGGCTTTAGAGAAGCGGTCATTGTAAGACTTGCATTTTGCTGGGAAGATTGCTATTTTGTAAGTAGTTGAAGCTGTTATGAACTTTTCTTGTTAGTTAAGGATGAGAGGCTTTTCCACGGGGTTTCGGCGGCTCTTTTTATCTTTTGCAGGGTTCTCAGGTGCGGGGTGAACCAGGTGTTCAGGTGAGCGCAAGGTTTAGCTTTGTGCATTTTCTGGGGTGCGATTACATTAATCGATTTGAGTATAGTGGCATTGTACAGGCCCACTAGCGAAGTAGGGTCAGCGCTGGTTGTTTTCGCAGTTAGCAAGGGGTTGGAGTAGAGGGAGTAGTTTATGTGCTGTTATGTTGCCCATATTTCTGGAATGTCTGGGAGGAGCCATCTGTTTGTCTAAATTAGAGTGCTTGTCGTCCTGTATATTAAAGAAAATGATATGATGGTCGGACCAGGAGCAAGGCTGGTTGGATAGGATGTTAACGTCACAGTTGATGTCAGTGATCCAGTCTAGTAGTCTGTCTTTGTTGTGGGTAGGTTGGGAGACACATTGGGCCTCATTACATGGAAGGCGGTAAAAATCGCTAATTACCGGCATGGCGTAATTAGCGTGTCCGCCCTCGCAAGAGGCCACAAATTGCGTGCCATTACGAGATCGCGGGCACGAGCCTACCGCCATGCCGGTAATGAGCCTACCGCCATGCCGCAAAAGTCCCCAAAAAGTCCCTTAACGGCATCGTCGAAAGCGCTGTTAGCACTTCCGACCTGCCGCCACATGCAAATAGCGGTCTCCGCAAATAGCGGTGACCGCCATTAGCGGTCACCGCTAATAGCGGTTACCGTAATTTTGCGGAACCGGAAATAGCGTCATCGCACCGGAACGGGAAAGAGCACGGCGGCCATCTTTAAAAAGACAATCCATTGCCATCCTCCTTATCCAGGACACCTTAGCAGGAACCACGTTGGAAAATACACCAAGGACACCGTTAAGATGCCCAAGGCCGTTAAAAAATCGTCTGAGCGGCAACGCAAGGAGAAATTTAGCAAGGAGGAACTCCTTATGCTAACGCAGATACTAGCAGACAATGCTCATGTCGTCTTCAATAACGACATGCGTCGGGAGGCCATTGTGAAGAAGAAAGCCATCTGGGAAGAGGTAGCCCACAAGGTCAGCGCGGTAGGCACCACAACCCCCACAGTCAAAGACTGCCGAAAGAGGTGGGATGACCTCCGGCTCCGTGTGCGGAACATTCTATCCGTGAACCGCAACCTGGCTACGGGCACAGGAGGAGGCAGTGAATCGCCAATCAAGCTCACTGAGTGGGAGGGAACATGTGCATCAACCATCGGGGTGGAATGCATCGAGGGAGTTGGACAAATGGAGCATGGCGTGGCCGTTTCGTCCGATGGAGGTGAGTGTATGCATCAAACAATGCACAGTGAAGTGTGATGTTCCCCCCAATCATGTGTCCATATGAATGCCGTGGCTCCAGCCACAAACAGACATGCATGCATCACCACATACCCGTACAACACAGACCCATTCATGCATGACCCACCCAACATCCCCATTACCTGCATCCACACTAAAGAGCCCGGAATGCATAGAACGGCATGACGTATTCATTTTGCTCAAGGCAGGTCGACCCATTACTGATGGTTGTCAACATTTCTCACCCTTACAGGATCACACACTGACACTGAGGAGGCACGCACTTCCACACCTGCTCCCACATCCAGCAAAAAAGCCAGGAGGGATGCCACAGGGGACACCGCCACATCCACAAGGGCAGCCAGGACGAGTGACCATGACCACAGGGCCAAAGGCAGCCGGGACACTAGTTGCACGCATCCACAGGCCATGGCTGCTCCCGTCGTGGCACCCACGGAAGTGTGTCTCCCAGCAGGTGAGGGCAGCATCGAGGGAATGCACTCTACTGCCACCAGCTCAACGGGTGAAGCAGCAGCCACGGCCCCACCTTCAGATGAGGAGGACACACCTGCCATTGATGCTGATAGCCAGAGCCCCAGACCAACAAGCCCCTTACTGGCAAGCCCGAGGTACTCTTCAGGTCCGGGTAGTCATGGAGATTCACCCACCCCTGAAGGGATATGGAGCCCCCAGATATCCTCTCCTGATGCAAGTGCAATGGGTCCAGGTGCATCAGCCATCCCACCAGCACCCACCATGCGACATGACCTCTCGACCATCTTCCAGAGGCAGACCGAGATGAGTGGCCTAGTAGGGCAACATGTGGCAGAGACAGCCCGCCTGAGGGAGGACATTGCTACACTTGCACAGCAGACAAGGGAGGGCATGGAGGCATGCACCAGCCGAATCTGCAGTGAAATGGCCCAACTGCGGCAGGCCATGAACCGCATAGCAGACGCTATTGAGCGTCGGTGCCCACTCACGGCCCAGGAAGAACCAGGCCCCTCCTTGTCTGGGAGTTCACGCCAGACTAGTCCCCTACGCCGGTCTATGCGGAACCTGCGGCGCACGGCTTCACAACCACCAGATGACGATGCAGGCACTGGCAAATAGGGCCACCAGGATTCGGGTGCCACATGTGGCAATGGACACATTCAAGTCATGAGACACACATGGGAGTGTTGAGGGGGAGGGGGGTAAGGGTGTATTTGGGTGTGTTGAGGGGGGAGGGGGGTAAGGGTGTATTTGGGTGTGTTGAGGGGGGAGGGGGTAAGGGTGTATTTGGGTGTGTTGAGGGGGGAGGGGGGCAAGGGTGTATTTGGGTGTGTTGAGGGGGGAGGGGGGTAAGGGTCTGTTTGGGTGTGTTGAGGGGGGAGGGGGGTAAGGGTCTGTTTGGGTGTGTTGAGGGGGGAGGGGGGTAAGGGTGTATTTGTGGAGTTGGGGTAATGCACTTTAGTATCACATTATGTTCAATATACACTGTTCTGAGTTTGAAACCCAAGCGTGGTCTCCATTATTGTGTATGTGTCATTCGTTGTGGACAGGGTCCTTTGTGGGCCTCGAAACATGCACCAGGGCAACAATTCCCATCTACGTCCATGCTATTTCACCTTGGTGCCTGATGAGATTCCAGAATCAGATGCTGATGCACATCGTGTGCCTCCTTGGCACTGCCTCTTTCATGTCCTGCCGGGGCATTCCACCCGCACTCATCCCCAGCCACATCATACTCTTCTGGTGGTTGCATGTCAATTTCAAGTGGCATAGGCACATTCCATCATATGCACATTTTGTGATGCTCTACACATGCCATGGTTGTCTTTGCCACTTTGACACGGCCGTACAGGAGTGCCACACCCAGGCCGCTTAGGCAGCGGAGCACTGTCATTGGAAGGATGTGCAATATTGTTGTCCTCTTCCCGATGGTTCTGTGGGTTCCGTACAGGGGTTAGGAGCCACCTGCTCAGTGGATGGCTGTCATCGCCTGTATGGTGTGAGGAATGGGTGCCTGTTACGGCTCACCTCTGGTGCTGGCTGTTGTTGTTGGTGCTGCACTGCTATCATGTAGTCAAGGCTGTCATGTCATGCTGCTGCTATTGGGACCATCTTGGTGTGGGGAGGGGTGTGGGTAGGGGTGTGGTGTGCTCTTTTGTGCTGCCTGTCTCCATTGCATGCACCTGTGCTGATTGTGTCCACCTGTAGTTGATGGGTACACTGCTCAGGTCTCTTAACGGGTGCTTTTCGATGCCGTTATTAGCGCCATGCCGGTAAGAGGTTTTTGGGAGTTTTACATGCCGCTAATACCATGTCCGCATGGCTTGTGATGGCCTGGTATTAGCGCCATGGCGCTAATGCCGGCATGGGGGTCCCGCGCCCGCGGCCTTGCCGCTATTAGTGGCACCGTAATTAACGGGTGTGCAGATAGTGGTGGGTCCGGGTCGTGATTGGCTTAGGGAATTAACGGTACCGGTAAATCTTTACCGGTACCGGTATTCCATTAACGCACAACGTGTAATGAGGCCCATTGTGTAAGGCCTAGTTCTGAGATACTATTAGCATGAGCATGACTTGGGAGCCAGGCTTGGAATTAGTTGTGAGGAGTAGAGTGATAGCTTCCTCAAAGGAGGATAAGGGTTCTGGTGGTCTATATAAGAGGTGTACAGTTCTGGTTCGCATGGGCGACATCGGTAGTTTGATAGATAAAAGTTCACCAGAGAGGAGGGATTGGGCGGGGGTGGGCCTGAGACCTATTATGTTTTAGCGTTAAAGGCTACACCTCCGCCTTTTGAGGACGTTCTGTCCTGCCTTATAATTGTTTAATTATCTGGAATGGCTAGTGAAAGCAAAGTGCCAGATGTATTCTGGAGCCAAGGCTCTGTAACAGCTAAGAAGTCTAGGTTGTGCATAGTTATGAGGTCATTAATGTCTAAGGCATGGGCTGTTAATGATTTAGCATTAAAGAGCCCCTCTTTCATAGTGGCAAAAGGGAATTCTTCCTGTTTTCACACACCGACGGTGAGGTTATGAAGGCAGTACTGACACAAAAGACAAGCTTGTGCTATAAGCCGATTGCGTACTACAGTGGACAACTTGACCCAGTAATGAAAGGACACTATCCGTGCTAACAATAATTAGCTGCTGCAGCTTTCACAGTGGATCGGGCATCAAGAATAACAATGGGGTGCACCACCCCGCTTTACGTGGAACACACCTTGTTTGCGATACTGCACAAGCCAAAGAGCACATTGACCACACAAAAAGCATCAGGTTACGAGATAATACTATCAAAAGCAGAATTGAGGATAGTAAGATGTAAGACTGTAAACCCAGCATTATTCATGGCAGACGTCTAACAACCAGCAGATTGGGCTCCTGACTGTACCAATATCCTAGAGCAATTCACTGAGACACACAAGGTGGAGGAAGATGCCCTTGAGGGGGAAGAGGTGTGTTAGACAGAAACCTGTGCAGTTCCCTTAGGGACCACTGCAAAAGGCTTAAGACTACAGGTGTTGGCAGTAAACCCAATTGGTAGCAGTCTGTACCACCCAGATTTACCTGGTAGCTGTGGCTGAGCAGCCAGACTTCTCTCAAGAAGAGTTAGGCAGTATATAGAGTATACACAATAGGTACCGAAATACAGTAGCACAAGCAAACACTGACCAGAGCTTTGGTAACAAAGTATATAATTATTTATTTAAAGACACACTTAGAAACACTCCAGCACTATTATTGTAAGCAAGTTCAAAACACAGTGGGGGTCATTACGACCCAGGCGGTAAGTACGCCAACTTTACCACCATGGTGTAAACTGCGTTTACACCATGGTGGATGGCGGATTTACCGGCCCTTTCCAATGTGAGTGGGGCGGTAAATCCCCATTTCCCATTTTACCCTTCCCCATTCCCATTTTTGCCCCATAGGGCATAATGGGAGTGGGAAAGGCGCTAATTACGCCACCGTAAATTACGGTGGCGTAATTAGCACCAAGGCTGTTTAGCGCCATGGATTTTAACGGCTGCTAGAAGCAGCCGTTAAAATCGGAATCAGGCGTTAAGGGTTAACGACGGCGTTAACCCTTAACACCTGAGTTGTAATGAGGCCCAGTCACTATTAATATATATACATCCCTTATTCCTTATTAGACAAGTCTTAGTTAACACCACTTATTTTCAGACAGAGGTGAGCGCTTAACTAAAGATGGCACTCCAATAAATTATCAAAAAAGGGAGGGAAAAGGCAGAAATTAGAAAAGCACGCAACACTAATACTTTAGAAGCACCAAGCAAGGCAGGAAAGTCAAAGTCTACTTGTGAGCAAAAAGTTCAGAGGCCAGACTCCCTCTTAGAGAGAGTAGGACACCAATGCACCCAAGATCACACAGTTTAAGAGGCTTGAAAAGTCTTGCAGAGAGTTCAAAAAGGAATTAGTTCAGCTCAGAAAAGTTCAGTTAGCCAGCCTAGGGCCAACCCAAGTGGTAAGTTGAGGATTTAAGAGACACCCTACACAGACAGTTGCGAGGGAGGCCAGGCGGACACAGTACCTTGAAAGTGGAGAGAATCCTCCAGCGGGGGCAGTTGTTCCTGGCAGCGGGTGCAAGTCACAGCGTCATCCAGAGGAAGAGAGGATCTCGACGTGGAGGAAAGCTGAAGGTCGTTGCACTGCCAGGGAAGAAACCAGCCGCGGAGTTCTCCGGTTAAAAGGTACTACCCTTTTATTCGCAGTAGTGGTAAAACGTGGTGTCCCGGTTGCCGGGGTGCTTGGCACAGGCAAGGCAGCCACGAGATGATCCGGGAAGGCGAAAAGGCGGGCAAACTGGTTATCCCCACCAGTCAAAGGAAGAAGACTCTTCGGGATGAAGATCTCCTCTGTCGTTGGATGAAGTGGTGAGGCGGTTTAGCAGGGCTCCACCGGTGGTGTCGTCGTTGCAGGTCGGCTCAGCTTCTCCCTCTTTGGATTCTTTGGTGCTGTGGCGACTTCTGAAGTTCCAGTCCCCAAAGCCCTGCTTTTATGCAGAAAACCCCCATTCATCAGTCCTAGCTGTCCCTCAAACATGCTAAGTGGTGAGCCGGGCGGCTCACCACTGGGCCAATCACACAAGAGTGCGACTTGAGTTGCCGAGCCAACTCAGTCCAGGGTGCCTAAACCCCCCTCCCACACATCCTGTAGACCCAGACAGAGTGGCGCCACTTTTGGAGGCTTCTGTGGAGAAGCCCGCCAAAAAGTGGAACAAAGGGCTCGACTTAGGTTGGAGTTACAGAGGCGAACACAAACGCCATTTTAAAAACGAGTCCTGGCAAAAAGACCCAACCGGGGAATAAATATTAAATAAATAACCCGGCGGTATCTTTAACATTGCACCAAAAAGTGGTGCGTTTAAAATGAATGGGAAAATCCCATAGTAAATATTCTTAAGGAATATTTCGCGTGGTGACCACTGCCACCAGCCAGAAACTCGACGAGGGGGGACTGCACAGTGCCCCCTCGAAAAACAGACCCAGGGGCAATCTAATTACCCCTACTAGTACTTCCACAATATGATGGTTTGTACTGGTTCTGTTCCCAATTTAAGACTAGTAAAGTCAATGGTGACTTTACATGCCCTGGGAGACAGTAGTCAGTCCCAGGGTATGGAGTCTATGTTTGGGGGTCACTATGACAGCCCTGTGTTACTGCACTGAGGGTGCTGTGTAACACAATTACCAAAAAACACATGAAACCCTGTGGAGTAAAAGACCCCATAGCTCATTAAACACATTACAAAGTCAAAGGATATCTCAAATCATGTTTAAGAGTGGGAGAAAAAGAGTCTCACTCTTAGCAGGAGAAAAAAATAAACCCAAAAAATCCAGCAAAGCTGCTGGGGGACTCACTAGGTTTGGGAAATTAGCCGTTACAGAGAATTCTCCCTAACACGGTGCTCTACATTGACGGGTCTTCAACTATTAATCAAACTGATGGAATAAGGAGAATGGGGGCTGCTGTAGTGAGATTAAAGGAGGACTGGACAAGTGAGGTAGTGGTGAGTGTCCGGTTACCACCTCATTATTCAGCGCAAGCAGTAGCTCTCATATTGGCTCTACAAAACAGCGTAGGAAAGATACTCTGACAGTGCCTATGTCACCTTAACAGTACATTCAGGATAGGCCAGATGGCTCAGGAGAGGGTACCGGAGAGCTGATGAAACTCCAGTGCAACACACCCCCTACTGTTAGGAGACTGCAATATCAAGAGGGAACAAAGCTGCTGATTATGAGGCAAAATGTGCATCATATTTTGGAGAATTGTGGGAATTGAAGGAGAGGACACAGGCCAAGGAAGGAAGGAGTGAGGCAAATTGTGTTGAAAGAGGGGTACAATTACCTACCAGAAACTCAAATAATGGGACTGCGGGGAGCTGCACCAAGGGATGAAAAGGAACTCTGGGTAAAGAGATGGTGTTCAATGTCCCCAACAGACGCCCAATGGCGACAAAATAACACTGGGAAAGTAGCCATGCCACTTGCGTTACTGAAAACAGCATTGGGGCAGTTGCATCATCCAACACACAGGGGGGAAAGAGGTCATTGCAGCACGCATTGGAGAATCATGGTTCTGTCCTAACCTAAATGAGCACGTGGCAGATTTGATCAGTAACTGTTTGACACCCTGAGAGTTGTGAGAGGAGCCATACCTAGACCCGAAGGCCCATTTCTGCATCTCCATGTTGACTACATGGACATGATCCAAGTATGTCAAGGATACCGCTCCATCACAGTGGTTGTCTGCCCATTTTCTAGATGGATAGAGGTTGGACCAGGTTCCCGTGCCGACGCTCTCTGAGCTGCTACGGTTCTGGTCCGGGAAGAATTCCCAAGATGGGGTGTTTGTGAGGTTCTGAGGTCTGATAACGGCCCCCACTTCGCCAATAAAATGTTCCAACACATCACTATCCTGCTAGGTATAAAACACAAATTCGCATGTGCGTACACCTGCAAGCAAATGGGGTGTGTGAACGCATCAATGACCTCCTGAAGGAGCGCATTGCCAAAACTCAGCAGAGCACCAAGCAAAACTGGCACCACTACCTGCCATTGGCGCTATTCGAACAGCGAAACAAGCCAGGGTCTGACCACCACTTAACGCCCCACAAGGTGGTGACGGGACGGCGCATGCATCTCTCACTGGCTACTCCCACTAGGGCACTAAAGAATTGTGAAAATGTTGCTGAAGTTTTGGGCCAAGAAATGTTTGATTATGTCACTTCACTGGTTTCTAGTGCTTATTTTATCTCTCTCCAGATACAACGAATCCAGGGCAGGCCAGACGACAACGGACACGAGAATACTGACGACAGAGCAGGAAACACCTAAAGAACCTTTAGTAGAAATCAGTGACCTAGTCTTAGTTAAGGAACTTTACAAGATGCTGGAATACGCCCCAGTTCACCGGACCTCACATAGTGAGGTAGTTACAGAAAGGGCGGTACGCTTAGAAGGAAAGACACTCTGGAATCACTTGCAATACATCAAGCCCTACAAAGAATCGGCCTTGCCCAGAAGCACAACTGCAGAGATTAACAGGGCCAACGCTACAACTACCAACATTTCACAAGAAAGCACACATATCACAAATACCACTGAATTAGAGACTACTTGCCACCCTATGGGCAGGCATTCTCAAATTTCAGAAATACCCACAGCAATACTGGTGCAAATTGATCAATAAGAATCACTGTTCCGCTCCCTGTCCAAAACATATGCCCATTGTCAAAACTACAACTTGGCTATGTGTGCATAATAGCAGTAACACGATTTAACATTCTCCTTTCTCTCACACGCAGGTTATGCACATTTGAAAGTAGTAACACAATTTAACATTCTCCTTTCTTGCACATGCAGGTTGATGCGACTGTTGATAAAATTGTTAGCACAGTAGCTTGATGTTACCTCCCATTGATCGCCCCGAAGCATTTTCCAACCAATTTGTCCGCGCTATAAGAAGACCCTGGCACTTTAGAGCACGTTCCCCTGAGATACACTTCCTGGTATTCATAGAGTATTTGACCCAAGCATATCCACAACTCGAACACAGCGCATACCCCGTCCTGCCCACATTACGAAACATAGCCATACAGAAAATCTGGGAGGAGATCTTTGCATGGACACTTAGTGATTATTTAGTTCGCTGAACTTGAATAAATACTCACGCTTACTAACCAAATAACATTTTCTTTACGAATTTCAGGCGGGAAAATGTATCATCTCTTCAGCTGCTCAGTGGTTATGATGAATAAAATAAAAGATTGTAATGACTGTCGTGTGGTTCCTATTATCCACTGGGCTCTTGGGTACTGCTTTATGGCAGCTGTATTTTGCTATGCATGCCACCCCTGTGTCCCTTACTAACACTCCCCTGACCCAAGCAGCAAGGACAACTATGTCAGGTTGAAGAGAAGACACTGCTGATAAGGTAAGGAGAGGTAAGCGCAGTGTTGGAGCAGACATGAAGGGAGTAAACATGTATCTCACAGACACTGCACATGTAAGAAATAACATGTGGTACAAGAACACAAATTGGCAGAGATACGACCAGGGAGAGCTGTTATGTCTGCTCGTTAATCCCCTATGCCATGAGTGCCTCCAGAACTTAGTAGCAACAGAAATACCCGCTGCAAGAGTGCAAGGCTTGATATATCTCGCGATGTTTCAAATGCGAGGAAGATTTCAAGAGAAAAGAGCAATATTAAGGTGGATGTCCAAGGGGACTTTTCCATACAAAGACAATTATATTAAGACATTACCCATGATAAACAATTACTTTCAGCTCAGTGAGGGGCTGCAATACATCACCAAAAGACCAGAGAAAGGATAAACAAAAACTATCACACTGAAGAACTTGCCATGCCCATGGACGAGGGTGAAGGAAATAGGAGGAGAGCCTGGTTGCTTGGAAAGGCCACAGATAATGATCTATGGACAAGTGTATACTAATGACGGCTGGGAAGACGGAGTGGTGGGAAGCAAGGCACTAACCCTAGCACCATCTGTAGTGAATAAGCTGCAAGAAGAAAACGACAAGTGCCTCAAGGAATGGGACAGAAGTGCAACATTAGTGACATGGGTGGATAACGAAGCTGGACCAATGCCAATAATTCCCCTGAAAACACCAGCACTATTTTATCAACAAAACGGGGGTGAAGAAGTAGGAGAAAACGTAGGATGCCAAAGGATAGAGACAATACCGGAAATGGGAGCAGGAACAGCAGTACTGATAGACCACTATTGGATTTGCAGATCTAAAGCATATGACAAACTGCCCCCAAACTGGGGAGGAATATGCTCCCTAGCACACGTCAACATGCCCTCATTGGTGGTACCGAAGAAGGATGTGAAGCTTTGTTAGGCAGAAACCTGTGCAGTTCCCTCTGGGACCACTGCAAAAGATTTAAGACTACAGGTGTTTGGCAGTAAACCCACTTGGTAGCCTTAAATCTTTTGCAGTGGTCCCAGAGGGAACTGCACAGGTTTCTGCCTAACACTGGTGGCAGCAGTGGGATCTATTTCAATTTATACTCTGCTTTTCTCTCCATTTTAAAACGAATTATTGGAGTGCCATCTGCGTTAAGCGCTCACTGCTGTCTGAAAATAAGTGGGGCTTTACTTAAGACTTGTCTAATATTCTTTTAAGGGAGTGTATATCTTTTAGTGACCGTGTTTTTGAACTGCTTAATATTAGTGCCTGTGTGTTTTACTAGATGAGTTTTAAATAAATAATTATATCTCTTTTACACCAAGCTCTGGTCAGTGTTTGCTTGTTCTACTGTGTTCTTTTGACCTATTGTGAATACTCTGTATACTGCCTAACTCTTCTTGAGGGAAGTCTGACTGCTCAGCCACAGCTACCAAGTGAATCTGCAGTAAACCCACTTGGTAGCCTTAAATCTTTTACAGTGGTCCCAGAGGGAACTGCACAGGTTTCTGCCTAACACTGGTGTACAGCGGTGGGATTTGTATTGAGTATACACTTTAGAGTGCCTTTTGAACACTTTAGGACAACTAACCACAAAGCTTAGCACTAAAAAGCTGATTTTCTAACTATGTCTGCTATGGGGAGTTATACCCTAGAATCATTGTCTGCCAAAACTGCTGATTGCTTAAAAGTATTGTGTAGACATAAGAATCTCTCTGGGAAGTGCAAGAAAATGGAACTTATAGAAAGATTGTTAGAAAACCAAAGTCTGGGTGGTACAGAGGAATCTACCCCCCCCCAGCAAATGTAGAAAACAGTGATGGTATTTATCTGAATCAAAGTCTTGATAATGAGTCAGAAGAGGAAAGTGAACCTAATGAAGTTAGCCACTCTAAGCCTCTGTCTGCCTTACCTACTGTACCTACTGGGCCTATACCAGGTCCTACATGTAACCCTGCTTATTTTGAACTTGAAAAAATGAAGCTTGAATTAGAGTACAAACGTTTTATTGCTCAATCTGAAAGAAACCAAGAGCTAGAGTTCAGAAGAATGAATGCCCAGGCTGAGCAGAAGCAAGCTGAGTTAAGACTCAGAGAAATAGAGCTTAATCATGAACTAGAAATGAAGAAGTTGTCTGTGGAAAATGCTTCTCTCTCCTCTGGTTCCTCTAGGAGTTCCAGTCCCAAAAGACCCCGGATGCCTAAGGAATTCGTGGGTATGTATGAACCTAAGTTGGATGTGTTGGATTGGTTAAAAATGTTTGAGTATAATTATGGGCTCCAGGACATCACAGGGAATGAGTTACTTCCCTGGTTGTTCTCTAGGCTTCCCCCTGTTGCAACTGATGTGGTAATGGAGTTGGGGGAGGTGAATAAGAAGGATTATGAACGTGTGAAACTAGCATTGATAGCTAGATTTGGGAAGACCCCTTCCCAGTACCTTAAGAGGTTTAGGACCCTCAAAAAGCATGATGGTACCCCTTGGGCTACCTGGGTGAGTGAAAGTTTGAAAAACTTAGATGGATGGATTAAGGGTTACAGAGTTAACACTTATGAAGGAATGACGAATCTTGTAATGTTGGAGTCAATTTATGATGCCTGCTCTCCTGAGCTCAGACAGCACTTGGCTGATTCAAAGGAATTGGATTCCAGGAAGTTAGCTAAGGCTGCTGACTTGTGAGTTGCCAACAGGGCCACTCACAAGGATTCTGGGGCTACTCAGAAAAAGGATGAGGGAAAACAGCCAAAAAAGGACTCCAAAGAGAATTCTAATAATTCCAATTCCAAAGAGGGCCCCAAACAAAACCAAAAGGATAAGCCACAAGGGGAACCAAATCAGGCTAGTGTACCTTCTGGTGCCAAACCAGAAGGAGGTCAGAACAAGCCACCATTCCAAAACTCATTTGTAAATGCTTTGTTTGTGGCTCTACTGACCATGTGAAAGGAGATCCCAGATGTAAGGGTAAACCTTCAGGGGTCCAGCTTGTCTCCTTAGCCTTCGCTCCAGAGGCGGAAGTACAAATGGCAAGTGGAAACTTTCTATTACTGGCTGATGAACCCATTGGAGTCTCAGCCAGTGTTTCTTTAGTGCCTCTGGGGTTGTGGGAACAACAGAACTTAGAAGTCTATAATTCTATCCCAGAAAATACTAAAGAGTATTATAAGGGCAGTGTCCATGTGAATGGTCAGGAAACTCCTGCCATTAGGGACACTGGGGCCAGCATAACTGTAGTGGACAAATCGTTTTTTCAGGCTGAGGATGTTGCTAAGGCACCCAAACGCCTCACCAAGTTAGCTGGAGGGCCTGTGCAGATGCTTCCCCAATTACCAGTTCTCATCCAGTGTAATGACATGACTGTGAAGATACCTGTCAGCATACAAAGTGAGGTGCCAGGAAGGGTTCTGCTGGGTAATGACTTAAAAACTCTTGGAGTAGTGTCACATGCCCCCAGCCCTCCTAGTTAAAGGTTACAGGAGCTCACCAGACCTGCAAGGGAGAAAACCATGAGAGGTACTCCCAAGGAGATGATGACGAAAGAGATCACTCCTGCTCCACTGGAGATGTCAGCTGCTGTCTCTAAGAAACTAGAAGGAAAAGGGAAACCTAAGACTTCTAACAAGAAACCAGCAGCCAGCACTCCAGTGCAGCCAACAAGAGCTTCCCCTAGGTTGTCCAAAGTTACACCAGTAACTCCCCCTCCAGCTGAGGCTGAGAGGGTGGTTCAACCCTGTGTGGTAGAACTAGACTCTGAGGAAGAGCTAGTGGAAGGCCAGGAACTCATTGGAGATCTGGATCCTGTTGACCATCCTGAGCTGCAGTCTTTACTGGCAGAAGGTGGACCCAACAGGGCAGACTTCAGTAAGGGACAGAGAGAATGTCCAACTCTGGAAGGTCTTCGCCACCAGGCAGATGCTCAGGCTGAAGGGCAAGAGCCTGGGAAATATAGGTTACACTGGGAAGATGGCCTCTTCTACAGTGAACCAACGGAGTCTGCACCTGTGGACAACAAACGACTTGTAGTACCCAAAGAGAACAGACCACAGTTCTTGCAGTTAGCCCATGAGATTCCTTTGGCTGGTCACCTGAGTTTCAAGAAGACTAAGGAAAGGCTCTCACTCTACTTTTATTGGCCAAAGATGGGGGCTGAAGTAGATAAGTACTGCAGGAGCTGCCACACCTGCCAGGCTTATGGTAAGGTTGGCTCCAAGAATGTGGCACCCTTAGTGCCTCTCCCTGTAGTGGGAGTCCCATTTGAGAGCGTAGGGATCACATTGTTGGTCCCCTTGATCCTCCAACCTCCTCAGGCAACAGGTTTATACTTGTTGTAGTAGACCATGTTACTAGGTACCCTGAGGCAATTCCTATGAGGACTGTTACAGCTCCGGCTGTGGCTAAGGCCCTCCTTGGTATCTTTCCTAAGGAAGTAATCTCTGACGGGTCGAATTTTATGTCCCACTACATGAAAGCCATGTGGAAAACTTGCGGAATTACTTACAAGTTCACAACCGCATACCACCCTCAGACAAATGGGCTGGTTGAAAGGTTCAACAGAACCATGAAGAGCATGATAGGTGCTTTAGAGGACCCCCTTAAAAGAAAGTGGGACCTTCTACTGCCATGCCTTCTCTTTGCTTATAGAGAAGTCCCTCAGGAGGGAGTAGGTTATTCTTCCTTTGAACTTCTTTATGGTTATCCGGTCAGAGGTCCATTGGCCCTGATCAAGGAAGGGTTGGAGAGTGCTCCTTCCCCCAAGCCAGTCAGAGTGACTGACTATGTGATAGGTCTCCGAAGGAGAATGTCACAAATGATGGCAGAAGCAAGTGATAACTTGAAAGCTGGACAAGCACTGGTCAAGCACTGGCATGACCAAAAGGCTAACATAGTTGAGTTTACTCAGGACCATCTAGTTCTCGTTATGATTCCAACAAGGCAGAGGGCCTTGCAAGACAAATGGATGGGACCCTTCAAGGTTGTGGGTAAACTTGGAGAGGTCAACTATCTGGTGGACTTGGGCAATCCCAAGGAGGCTCCAACAGTCTTCCACACCAACAGACTAAAAGCGTATGTCTCCAGACCTGATGTAGGAGCTTTGCTTCTAGCATCATCAGAGGAAGAAGAAGAGAGTGAAGCTCTTCCTGATCGCCTCAGAGGCTTACCCTTAGACGAAAAGATTGAAGGAGTAAATCTCTCTTCAAACCTGACACCTGAGCAACAGGAAGAGTGCAAATCTATGTTAAATCAGTTTCCCTCCCTGTTCTCACTTTCACCAGGCTTGACCCCTTGGGGACAGCATGACATACTCACTGGTGACTGTAAGCAGAGGATATCGAATGTCAGAGAATGTAAGAACCCACATCAAAGGTGAGGTCAGCAAGATGCTTGAGCTCGGGGTAATAGAGCCCTCTACTAGTCCATGGTCTAGCCCAGTTGTGTTAGTACCAAAGGCAGGATCTAAGGAACTTAGATTATGGGCCTCATTACACGGATGGCGTTATTAGCACATGGACCAAGGTGCTATTAGCACCTTGGTCCATGCCGGTAAAATACTGGCACCGCCTTGGTGGAAAGGGGAATTACCGCCCTATTCCAAGGTTGGCGGGGCGGTAATTCCCCCTTCCACCATTGCCCTTCCCCATTCCCATGTTTGCCCCATAGGGCTCTATGGGAATGGGGAAGGCGCTAATTACGGTACCGCAAATTGCGGTACCGTAATTAGCTCCCTGGGTCCCTTTGCGGGTTGGTTTTTAACGCCTGCAAAAAGCAGGCGTTAAATCCCCCAACCCGCAAAGGGACCTCATAGTAAAGCGGTAAGGATTTACCGGTACCGGTAAATCCTTACCGCCATCCGTGTAATGAGGCCCTATGTGTGGATTACAGAGCTCTTAATGCAGTCACTAAGACTGATGCCCACCTTTTGCCAAGGCCAGATGAGTTGGTGGATAGACTTGGTGCAGCCAAGTTCCTCAGCACATTTGACTTGATGTCAGGCTATTGGCAAATAGCCCTGACAGCCCATGCCAAGGAGAAAACTGCATTTTCTACCCCAGTTGGCTTATACCAGTTTAAGGTCATGCCTTTTGGATTGAAAAATGCACCTGGTACATTTCAAAGGATGGTAAACCAGGTTCTGAATGGGATGGAGGACTTCTGCATGGCATACTTGGATGACATAGCAGTGTTCAGCAATTCCTGGGAAGAACCTGTGGACCACCTGAGATATGTTTTGCAGGCTCTTGGAAAGGCCAATCTGACCATAAAGGCAAGTAAATGCCAGATTGGACAGAGTAAAGTGGTCTACCTTGGTCATGAGGTAGGAGGTGGAGAAAAAAGGCATTTGCCTAGTAAGATTGAAGCTGTGCAAAATTGGACAACACCTACTACTCAGACCCAGGTGAGAGCCTTCTTAGGCCTCACTGGGTATTACAGGAATTTCATTGAGAACTATGGGTCCATAGCTTCTCCACTGAATGTCATCTCCTCTCCTAAATTCCCTAAAAAGGTTAGGTGGAATGAGGAATGCAATCAGGCCTTTGAAACTCTGAAAAAGGCTCTTTACCAAGCCCCAGTACTCAGAGCTCCTGACTACCACCAAACTTTCATTGTGCAAACAGATGCTTCAAATGTAGGAATAGATGCAGTCCTCAGTCAACTGGATGGGAAAGGTAGGGAGCACCCCATTTGCTTCATCAGTAGAAAACTGAAGGATCCTGAAACAAGGTGGGCAACCATTGAACGAGAGTGTTTTGCTATTGTGTGGGCTCTGAAGAAGTTTAGGCCATACTTGTATGGTTCTACTTTTGTCATTCAGACTGACCACCAACCCTTGAAAAAAGGAAAAAAGGAAACTTCGGGCTCCACTTGAAATGCAGTAGCAAGCACAATTAAATGCGAGTTTGCGTTGAAAACAGCGTCTCCGCTGTAAGTGAGGACAGGAGCCAGCCCGAAGTTTCCTTTTTTCCTTACGCTTACCACATAAATTTTGTCCCAATTAAAGTGTTTTCCTATTACAGCCTCAGTAGAAGAGCTTGTTGCTCGAAACACGTGTCAGGCTACCTTGCTGCGGACTAAATATACATTAACTTGCATTTAATTTGTGTGTGTGCGCAGTGTGTTTGTAAAAACAACCCTTCTCTGTTCTACTGTGGTTAGGACGTGGCAAGTCCCCAACCCTACACTCACCTGCAGCGCTTTCCACACCACCTTATTTTGCGCAGGTCATTGCACTGAATCTCACTGTGCTTTAATTGCCAACCTTGTCTTTCTTTCTTTCTCTCTAGGATGTATGTCATCGACTAGAGGTATGAGATTCATCCAGGAGTGGATTAAATCCTCCTGTCCCTTAGTCTGGGGGGGGGGGGGGCGAGTGTTAAGGAGAATTCTCTGTTTAGGCTGAATTTCCTAACCTAGTGAGTCCCCCAGCAGCTTTGCTGGATTTCTGGAGTTTGTTTTTTTCTCTCCTGCCAAGAGTGAGACTCTTTTTCCCACTATTGGACAGGATTTATGGTGTTCCTTTGACTGTTAATGTGTTTTATGGGCTACGGGGTCCTTTACTCCATAGGTTCTCATGTGTTTTTACTATGTGCGTTACACAGAACCCTCCGTGCAGTGACACAGGGGTGTCATAGTGACACCCCACCATAGACTCCATACCCTGGGACTGACTACTGTCTCCCAGGGCATGTAAAGTGACCATTGGCTTTACTAGTCCCAAATTATGAACAGAAACCAGTACAAACCATCGTATTGTGGACATACTGGTCGGGGCAATTCGATTGCCCCGGGGTCTGTTAGTCGAGGGGGCATGTCTCCGTCCCCCCTGATCGAGTTTTGGCTGGTGGCAGTGGATACTACTTTTTATATTCGACCGTGAATATATCCCTATGGGATTTTCCCATTGTTCGAGGCTACCAACTTTAATTATTTAATTCTCATAGCCTCGAACATACCACCGCTTTACTTATTTAATATTAATTTGCCGGTTGGTATTTTTTGCCAGGACTCGATTCTAAAATGGCGTTTGTGTTCTCTTCTGTGACTCCAACCCAAGACGAGCCCTTTGTTCTACTTTTGGCGGGCTTCTCCACAGAAGCCTCCAAAAGTGGTGCCACTCTGTCTGGGTACCACAGGGGGTGTGGGAGGGGGTTTAGGCACCCTAGACTGAGTTACCTTGGTAACTCATGTCGCACTCTTGTGTGATTGGCCCAAGCGGTGAGCCGGCCGGCTCACCACTTCGCATGTTTGATTGACAGCTAGACTGAGTGAATGGGGGTGTGCTGCATAAAAGCAGGGCTTTGGGGACTGGAACTTCAGAAGTCGCCACAGGACCTGAGAATCCGACGAGGGAGAAGCTGAGCCAACCTGCTATGACGACACCACCGGTGGAGCCCTGCGAAACCGACTCACCACTTCCCGACGACAGAGAAGATCTCCCTGCTGGAGAGTCTTCTTCCCCTGACTGGTGGGCACAACCAGTTTACCTTCTTTTTCTCGCATCCCAGGACGTCTTGTGGTCGAATTGCCCGTGCCAAGCACCCCGGCAACCGGATAGCCACTCTCCACTGGACCGCGAACAAAAGGACCGCTCCTTTTAACTCAGAACTCTGCGGCTGGTTTCTTCCCTGGCAGTGCAACGGACTCCTATCTTCCTCCCCGACGAGATCCTCTCTTCCCCCGGACGAAGCACCGACTTGCATCCGCTGCCAGGAACAACTGCCCCCGCTGGAGTATTCTCACCACTTTAAGGTACTGTGTCCGCCAGGCCTCCCTTTCTAAAGATTGCTACAAGGTAATAATAATCCCTTAACCTTCTGGACTGGGCTGGCCGCCTTGACCATCTAATTGGTCCCTTTCTTTTGGTCCAACTCTTTCTGAACCTTTTCGAGACTTTTTGTGCACTTTTCAACCTTGTGACCTTGGACACATTTCGTTCTGATCCTCTTAAAAGTTGATCTGGCTTTCTGAACTCTAACTTCACGGTTTGACTCTGACTTCCTCTCTTGCTGTGTTCTTGTGAAAGTGTTGGGATGTGTTTTAATGTATACTCTGCTTTTCCCTCCCTTTTAAAACTAATTATTGGAGAGCCATCTGCGTTAAGCGCTCACTGCTGTCTGAAAATAAGTGGGGCTTTACTTAAGACTTGTCTAATATTCTTTTAAGGGAGTGTATATCTTTTAGTGACCGTGTTTTTGAACTGCTTAAAATTAGTGCCTGTTTGTTTTACTAGATGTGGTTTTAAATAAATAATTGTAGCTCTGGTCAGTGTTTGCTTGTTCTACTGTGTTCTTTTGACCTATTGTGAATACTCTATATACTGCCTAACTCTTCTTGAGGGAAGTCTGACTGCTCAGCCACAGCTACCAAGTGAATCTGTGTGGTACAGACTGCTACCAAGTGGGTTTACTGCCAAACACCTGTAGTCTTAAATCTTTTGCAGTGGTCCCAGAGGGAACTGCACAGGTTTCTGCCTAACAAGCTTGAAGACTTTCCGAAAATGGAAAACAACAAGAGAAAGAAGAGATCCCTGCATACTGTACCACCTGTTCAAACAGACAACACTGACCAGCAGAAGGGACTGAGCAGAGTGAAAAGAGGGGGAAATTACTTCTCAGGAAAATCAGAAGCAGCGCTGGATGAAATACCAGCACCCCACAGACTGTTTAGCAGAACACAAATGTTCTTTACATCACTAATGATATGATATGGCATTTATAACGCGCCAATACACGTGTTTCAAGGCGCGTCACAGCAAGGGAGGGGGAACAGAAGGAAGACAGAGACAGCGATCCTACTAGGCCAAGTGTCATTCAGATCATGCAAGTGAAGAGGATGGAGGAGGAGAAGTGTGTAGTGGGAGGGGTGTGGGGACAGTGCAGTACAAGGGGTAATAGAATAAATAAAACAATAAGAGAAATAGGGCAGCTGGTGGCAAGTGCAAGGATAAGTGCAGCCATCAGGTGTCAAGTGCTGGTGGGGGAATGTACGGATACATAAACAGTCCCCAAGTGCCGGGGTTGCCATGGAGGCAGTGCAGGTGTCTAACTGGCAGGGGAGGGGACTGGGCCCAAGATCAGAGGGTAGCCAGGTTATCAGTACAACTCCAGTCAGGAGTTCAGCAGGGGAGAGGAGCAGAGAAAGCAGAAGCAAAGAGAAAGGTTTTGAGGTGCTTCTGAAACCTGATATGGTTCTCCTCAAGTTTCAGGGAGGCAGGGAGGCTGTTCCAGAGGGAGGCCCCAGCCAAAGAAAGATCTAGCACCAACTTGTTGCTTGGAAAGCGACTGACACTGAGAGGGTTGGAGGTGGATGAGAGAAGAGCTTGAGAAGGAAGATATTTAGGAAGAGAGAGTTGAAGGTATTGAGGTCCCAGGCCCCAGAAGGCCTTGTGGACAATGCAGAGGGTTTTGAACTTAATCCTCGCAGTCACTGGGAGCCAGTGCCGAGATTTCAGTCCTGGAGAGATACGATCCCTGGGCTTGAGGCCAAGGAAAAGTCTTGCACTCTTGTTCTGGTTGAGTTGCAGAGGGTGGAGAGTAGAAGCAAGCAGATTTAGAAATAATCCAGCCTAGAGAGCACCAGAGCTCTGGAGACAGTGAGCTTCTGGGGGAAGGAGAGGGAAGGAGAAATACCTCTGAGGAGGTGCAGCTGGTAATGTGACTTCTTAGAGAAGTTGGAGATGTGAGGAGAGAAGGAGAGTGTGGAGTCAAAGATAACCCTGAGGCTTTTAGCAGGAAGAGAGTTCAAGAGAAGCTGGCCAGAGAGTGACAGGAAAGGAGGGAGCAGGTGTGCTGATGAGGAGAATCTCAGTCTTACTGGCATTTAGGCAGAGATCATTGGCGGCACACCACTCCTGGATAGCAGACAGACAGTCAAAGATGAGAGACAGAGAAGAGGTGGTCGAAGGAAGCCTGAAAAATTTGCTGAGTGTCTGAAAGTTGGGGCAGAGAGAGGCAATGCGGTGGGCAAGAAGTGCCAGGTATTGGTTGAACAGCCAGGGAGAGAGGTTAGACCCCTGGGGGACACCACAGGTATAGATAAAGAAAGAGGAGAGGAAGGACCCAAGTTGGACGCGGGAGGGTCGATCAGAGAGGAAAGAAGTGAGCCACGCCAGGGCCTCACTGGTGATACCCAGGTTATCACAGAGACAGTTGAGCAGGATGGCATGGTTGACTGTGTCAAAGGCAGAAGAGAGATCAAGTAAGATGTGGACACAGGGGGTGCTGGAATCAAGGTTTGAGAGCAGGTCTTCACGGATGTTCAGGAGAGCAGTCTGCGTGCTTCTGGCAGCTCTGAAGCCAAACTGATGATCATGAAGACAACCATCAGATTCAGTGTGAAGATTAAGCTGGGAAATGGCCAGCTTTTCCAGGAGTTGGCCCAGGAAGGGAGTGATGGAGATTGGGCGATAGTTTGCCGGGCAGGACAGTTCGGCAGAGCATGTTTTAAGAAGCGGGGGACACATGGGAGTGTTTCAGGGTGGAGGGGAAGACTCCAGTGGCAAAGGAGTGGTTCCAGAAATCGGCCGGGGCAGGAGCCAGGGAGTCAATGTGGTCCTTGATGGTTTTGGAGGAACAGGGGTGAAATTGTTTTGATGAGACTTTCATACATCGGACTTGTCTAGAAACCTCATCTGGGGAGAACAGGGGAGAGGCAGAGAAGTAGGGAGGAGGGGTGGCCGAAGAAGGGCCAGAGGGAGAGCAGAGCGTAGAGGGGGGAGAGGAAGAGAGAGAGGACAGGATGTCCTGAGTTTTAGAGATGAAGTGAGAAGCCAGAGCCATGCAGAGGGCCTGGGAAGGGAAAGGAGAGGTAGAGACTGTAGCAGGATTGGCCAGTTCCTTGCAGATTTTAAAGAGTTCAGACGAGTTGTTAGATGTCGCAGAGACACGTGCTTGGATGTGCGCTCTCTTGTTAGTGCGGGCAGAGAGCCGGTGTTGCCTTTGGAGCAGGTGGCAGGCCAGTTTATCAGAGGATGTACCAGAGGCACTCCATTTCTGCTCAGCCACCCTGCACTTGCATTTGAGGGTGACGAGGTCAGAGTCGTACCAGGAATTGCACTTGGCTTTGGGCTTCAAGCTGATCCTCATGACAGGGGCAAGAACATCGAGAGTATCAGATATAGCAGAGTGGAGCATGGAAAGGGCTGTGTCAGGGTGTGAGTCAGCCAAAGGAGGACGAGGGTGTGAGAAAGTGGCGGTGAAAGCCTCAACTGACACATGCTTCATGGGTCGGATAGCCGAGAAGGTGGGTGGCAGTGCTGGGATTGCCTTAGCCTGGGGGGAAGAGAGGGTGAGCTGGGAGGAAAGGAGAAAGTGATCGCTCCAGGAGAGAGGAGTGGTGAGAGGGATAGAAATGGAAAGGTCTGAGGAGATCAGAATGTTCAGAGTGTGCCCTGCAGAGTGAGTCGGGCCAGAGGGGAGAATAGAGAGTGAGAGAGAATTGCAGAGGTCACAAAAGAGTCCAGAGGGAGGACGGGAAGCATCCAGGTGGATGTTAAAGTCTCCAAGAAGGAGGAGTTGAGTGGTCGAGACCAGGACGGAAGAGGAAATGTCTGTCCATTCAGAGAGTATATTGATTGATATTAATGTTTTATTTCTATCGCGCTCGTATACAAGCGTTTCAGAGCGCGACTAGGCCAGGGAGGGAAATGGGGATAACAAAACAACAATCTTACTAGGCCCAGTGACATTGAGAACACGCAAGTGCATGGGAGAGGGGGAGGGAAAAGTGCATGGAAGGGGGGAGAAGTGGAAAGTGCGGAGCAAAGGAGAAACAGATAAATAATAACTAAATAAATAATAAAGGCAACAAACAGTGGTAGTGCAGCCAGCAAGTGACAAGTGCTGGGTTTAAGGCAGCCACAGGGTAGGTCTGATAAATGCAGGAAGCAAAAGGGGGGGACTGTATGGGTACAGATACGGACGCCAGCGTAAGGAGGGTGGCAGGGCGAGTAGGTACCTGGGCCCGGAGGACAGAGGGTGGTCAGGTGCACGGTGCCAAGAGAGAACAGATCCGCAGGGGAGAGGGGGAGCAAAGGCAGAAGCAAAGAGGAAGGTCTTGAGGTGCTTCCGGAACCAGAGATGGTTCTCCTCACATTTTAGAGTGGCAGGGAGGCTGTTCCAGAGGGAGGCCCCAGCCGAAGAAAGAGATCTACGCCCAGCTTGTTTCTTTGAAAAACGACTGACCCTGAGGGAGTTAAAGGTAGAGGAGGGAAGAGCTCGAGAGGCTAGGTATTTGTGGAGGGATAGCTGAAGGTATTTTGGACCCAGGCCCCAGAAAGCCTTGTGGACAATGCAGAGGGTTTTGAATGTAATCCTTGCATCCACTGGGAGCCAATTGGGAGATTTCAGAGCTGGAGAGATACGGTCCCAGGGCTTGAGGACAACGACAAGTCTCGCAGTCCTGTTCTGATTTAGTTGCAGAGGGCAGAGAGTAGAGGCAGGTAGATTTAGAAAGAGGCTGTTACAAAGAGGAAAGGCAGAGTACCTCAGAGGAGGTGCAGTAGGAAGTTTGACTTGTTAGAGAAGTCAGAGATGTGTGCGGAGAAGGAATGTGTGGAGTCAAAGATGACCCAGAGGTTCTTAGCCTCGTAAGGGTGGGTAGGAGTAGGGCCAAGGGAGGCCGGCCAGAGAGTGAGGGGAAAGGATGGTGAAGGTGTACCAATGAGGAGGTTCTCCGTCTTGCTGGCACTCAGACAAAGATCACTGGCGGCACATCAATCTTGAATGGCAGTTAGGCAATCGGAGATGAGAGAAGGAGAGGAGGTGGCTGAGGGCAGCCTGAAAATGAGTTGAGTATCATCAGCGTAGCACTGGAAATTTTAGCAGAAAATGGCAATGCGGTGGGCAAGAGTTGCCAGGTATTGGTTGAAAAGCCAGGGCGAGAGGTTAGACCCCTGGGGAACACCACAGGTAGAGAGGAAGATAGATGATAGGAAGGACCCAAGTTGGACCTAGAAGGGTGGATCAGAGAGGAAAGAGGTCAGCCAGGCCACAGCCTGATCAGTGATACCCAGGTTATCACGGAGACAGTTGAGCAGGATGGTATGGTTGACCGTGTCGAAGGCAGAAGAGAGATCGAGGAGGATGAGGACAGAGGGAATGTTAGAGTCAAGGTTGGAGAGCAGATCTTAATAGATGTTCAGGAGAGTAGATTCCGTGTAGGAGATTTGACCAGGTGACCGATTGACAGTAGCCACAGTAAGGGAATGGCTAGGAGAGAGAGAGAGCCTGCAGACGAGGCATTCAAAAGAGGAGTAGGCCTGCGTAAGAATGACAGAGGCTGGAATCCATTTGGGGAAGATCAGAGCTACACCTCCTCTGGAGTGGTTGGACCTGTGCAAGGAGAGGATCTTGTAGCCGTCAGGGAGGAGAGTGTCAAAGCTTGTGACAGAGCTGGGTGTGAACCATGTCTCGGTGAGACCGAGGACATTGCGGTCAAGTTCCTCCAGGAGGTGGCAGATTTCTGAGGAGTGTTTGACAGCTGAGCGAGAGTTAAGAGTGGCAATATGGAGACGGTTGCCGTCCTTGAAAGACTTCCGGGGAGGGGTACAAATTAGAGGTACGCCCGGCAGAGGTATAGAAGCGGAAGGAGAAGAGGGCAAGGTAGCAAAGGAGGAGACAGCAGGAGAAGGCGAGGAAGCCGTGGAGAGCAGAGAGGGGACAGCAGGAGAAGTAAGGAAATTGATGAGGCGCGGAAAGCATCTATCAAAGAGGAGAAGACTGCCCTGGGGGCCTTGGACCAAACGGTACCATTCAAGTACACATTAATGATGACCTTGGAGGAGTGGAAGGAGCCCATTAGGGCCTCCCACTCGGTGTCACCATTGATGGGAGAAGGAAAGAAAGGAGAAAGCACAGAGACCATATGAAGAATCCATAGGTCTGGTGAGGGAACGACAAAGAGGATGTTGGTGAAGGTTTGCCTTGAGGCGGCACTGGTATAGGTGTCAGCGATAGGGAGGCCTGGTTTGAAGACCAGGATATCCCTTTTAAATGTCTTCCTACCAGATAGTGAGGAGGCCAAGGTTTCAAAATGCAATTTTAAATACTTTCACAATGCAATTTTGTTTGAACACACCTAGAAAATCACACCTAAGTCTGAGACTCCTGTAAGGGGGAGGGGAAAGCCTAGGTTACACAGTGCCCTTTTAAATATTTTCACAATGCAAGTTTGAGAATCTGCTGTGGGGTAGGATTGACAGGGTAGAGTGCAGGCTCAAACGACTAACCAGAGCCGCTCCTACCTTGTAAGTCGCTGCTGGATGAGGGCTGGCTGCTAGCTTCCACTGTGGACACCTGCAGAAACAGCTGGAGCCGCCTCTGTTGGGGCCGCCCTTTGCCTAGGGGCCCTTAGCCAGAGGGGCTGCCGGGCAGAGGGCTGCCCTGGGAGGGACGGTGAAGAACGAGAGACACACTAATCACTGGAGTTGGGCGGGATGGGAGGCGGGAGGGAGAAGGGAGCAGGAAGTGAAGCAAGGCCAGTAGGCTCTACACACAAGAAAACTAGCCACCCATCACAAGAGGTGGGCGGGATGGGAGGCGGGAGGGAGAAGTGAAGCGAGGGAGGGAACAAAGAAGCAACGGCGCTCAGAGCACAAACAGCCACACCCAAGTCACAATGTCATACAAAATATGACCAAGAGGCTCATGGAAACAAGTTGGCCTCACCTGATGTGCTGTGCCAAGTGATGAAGGGAGGCTAAGCGGGCTGGTAGGCTCCGCACCCGAGAAAACTAGCCACCAATCACAGGAGGCGGGCAGGATGGGAGGCGGGAGGGAGAAGGGACCATGAAGTGAAGCGAGGGAGGGAAGAAACAACGGCGCTCTGAGCGTGATCAAACAACCACAAACAAGTCGCAACGTCAAACTAAATATGCCCAGGAGGCCCACAGAAGCAAATTGGCCTCACCTGATGTACTGCACCAAGTAATCCCTGGTTATAGATTACTCGCTGGGAGTTGATAGTAACTATAAACTCAATGGTGAATGGGTTCAACACCATAAAGGAAGAACTCAGAGCAATAAGGTTGGTGGCGCTCCAGAATAGGTACGTTCTGGATCTCCTCACAGCTATGGAAGGAGAAGTTTGCGCGAAGATAGGAAATTCCTGTTGCACATTCATACCTGTCAACGATGAAGATAACGCACTCTTTCAGACGCGGTTACACAAATGGCCAAGATGCATGCAAAGATGGAAGAAGAAGCAAGTGAAACAGGGAAAGACAAGCGCTGGCTAGCCTATCTCTGGTCATGGATGCCGTCCTGGCTGGCTGATGGACTGAAAGTTATAGTTGGAGCTCTAGCACTGGGAGCAGCATCCCTGTGTGGGATCAAGATATGTATCGGCAGGTGCAAGAAGATGGCAGAAGAAGCGATAGGGATGCAAGTACTACTGGAGATGGAGACTGGAGGAGCAATGGATGATATAGTGAAAGAAAGAGAAATACTGAGAGAGAAAATAGCAGAATATGACCAATTTCCACCGGGAATGAAGGTAGACGACCCACGCAGCCTAAAGAAGTACGTTGGAAAATGGGTCTGTTGCAAACCTGAAGGTGGGTGCATCTACATCTACTGGTCCTTTGATGATCATGTAAACTACTATGGACATCTCGCTGGGATAGCGAAGGTGTGGCAGTTGGTAGATGATAGAGGAGATTGTGGTGGTGTGGTTGATAAGTCGACCAGAGGGGAGGTCGAACTATGCCCCCCGTCCCGGAAGACACTCCAATCTGAAAGAAGAACCAAAGACAAAATGGCCGCAGATCATACGAGCTCGCAGCAATCCCCACTGCACCCCCGATGGACAAGTACCACGAGAAATACCCTCTCAGTCGACCCTACAACCCAGAAGCAGTGCAAACATTACCTAAAATGGATGAAGACGCACAAGACGGAGACAGAAACAACTATTGTCGTAAATGTCCCCCGTCTCACCTGGGATCGCTTCTTGTTCTGTTCCGCGGAAGGATTCCTCTTGTGGACGGATCGGGTCTTGTATAGGCTTGCTCGAGTCTCGTCCATTTCCAGCGCGCGTTCAGAGTTCCAGGAAGGTCACAGTTCCAGGATGTCCAGGAAGAAAGTAGCGGTCGCTAGGGTTGAGGATTCTGGGAGCAGATTTAGAGGGGTAAAGGAGGTAGGAAGAAAGAAGGGACCAGGAAACTAGGAATAGTGGATTCGCCGAACAGCACACACACATCTAGTCACTACCTAATGATAGCGTTGAGATGCGCTGGGCCGCTGCCAATTTATAGAACGTGCCGTGTCCGACGTAAAGGCTGGTGCGAGGCAAGTCACTTGGCACGGCCATGTTGGGAGTAACAAGGAATACAAGCCCCGTCGCAATAAGGACCAGGAAGTCCAGAAAGGGCAAGTTCTATGGGTCATGACAGCATGCCTCCTCTGAAAACCTGTTCCACCAGATTTGCCCGGGTGTGCGAGATGGAATCTTCTAAGCAATCGAGGGGTATTTAGGTTAGAAACTGGTTCCCAGGTTCTCTCGCTAGCAGGATATCCTTTCCATTCAACCAGGTATTGAAGTCGACCCCGTTTATACCTGGAATCGCATATTCTGGACACTTCATATTCCAGTTGATTGTCCACAATCACAGGACTGGGTCTGCAGGTTTTCCGGGTGGATCGGACGTAGGGTTTCAATAGAGAGGTGTGAAAGACTGGGTGTATTCTCTTCCAGGAGTCTGGTAGCTTGAGCCAGAATGAGAAAGGATTGATGATTTCCTTTATGGAAAATGGTCCATAGTACCGGGGGGCTAATTTGTTTGGCCGTAGATGTTGTGGTAATAGTTTCGAGGACAACCAGACTTGATCACCAATGGAATAAGAAGGCGCTGGTCTTCTTTTGGAGTCCGCATAATGCTTAGTGTGTGTCTGGGCCTCTTCCAATTGTTCTTTGGCTTCCTTGTGTATGTTGATGAGAGTCTCAATCCATGAGTCGAGAGTAGGTACTGGTGTGGGATGTGGACGAACAGAAGGTAAAATGGACGGGTGAAAACCTTGACTGCAATAGAAAGGGCTGACCTTGACTGCTGAGTGATCGGAATTGTTGTAGGCAAACTCGGCCAAGGGCATAAGGAGAGACCAGTCATCCTGAACATTGGTGGCAAAACAACGAAGATATTGCTCTAGAATCTGATTTACACGTTCTGTGACTCCGTTGGTTTGTGGGTGATAACGTGATGAGAGAGCGCGTTGGATCCCTAGAATAAGACACAGATGTTTCCAGAATTGTGAAACGTATTGAGGAGAAAAGGACCCCAGCAGCGGCAATAATTGACTACAGGTTGGATGCACTTGGACAGAGTGTCATATTAGATGTGGAATTGCAGGCGAGAAACACGGTCAGTGTCTCGGAGCGGAGTGAACCACTAAGGTGCATCCTGGAGCAGAGCACGAATTCTGAGGAGGTTGAATTGTGGATTGTGATTTGTAACTACGAGAGACAGCGCTGACAGGACCAGCAGAGGTCCCACCTGAGGTCAGTCACTTATGTTCTGTTGCCATTGCCTTGATTACTCACGGCCCGATGTTTCACACAACCGCCGCGGCTTGCAGTTGTTTACCTTTGAATAGAACCCGGTTGCCAGGTGAATGAATGGTCGACCACGAGCGCGAGGAACTCCCGCATTGGATCTCTTAATGTTGCAGCCTTGCGCCACGTCAGCACGCAATTAGACTAAAGGACCTGGAAACGTGGTGGCCATCTTTACGTCGTGTCAGTAATACGCTTCGGATAAACGAGACGACCCGATTACATTGACACACACCAACTGGGTGTGCAGTCGGACGCCGGACCTGGAATGGTGAATTAAACTGGAATCTACCTGGTGGGTGCACACCTTGTAATTTTGGTACAGCTGGGTGACGTTTTGGAGTGTTTGTTATCTGGGGGTGACATTTGTTAATTCACAGCATGGCAAACGTACCAGCCCCAGTATTCTTCCTTCCTACGCCAGGTGAACCTAGAGTGCGTTGGTTAGACTGGAAGGAGGGATTTCACAAATATGCACTGGCAGCATTTGGACCCAACTTCTCTAATGAGCGCAAAGAGGCGCTTCTTTTTCATTGCTTAGGTGCCGCAGGGTAGGAAGTGGTCAAAAAACTACCAGAACCTCCAGACATCCCTGATGCGGGGCCATATGAGAAGACTTTGGACAAACATTACTGTGTTGAAGAAAACATAATTTTTGAGAGGTACAAATTTGCTACGAGAGCTCAGAAAACTGGAGAGAGTATTGAGGAATTCGTAACTGCTCTTAGAGGCTTAGCCATCAAATGTAGATTTGACCATTGTCGAGATGAGCATGTCAGGGATCAACTGATGATTAAGTGTTCTAATGATAACATCAGGAAGGAGTTATGGAAGGAAAGAAATCCTTCTCTTGACAGGGCAATTGAGATAGCGAAAATGATAGAACACACAGACAAATGTATAAAGGTTCTCCAACTGGATAATACATCTCAGGATAAGTCCAAAACAGATGACAATGAAGCTGCCATACACAAGGTTTCGAGAGAGATGCAGAGAAGTGTGGCAGGAACTTCGCGTCGTCCTTGGTAAATGGGTAGGAGACCTGAGGGTCGTCAAGGTCCCTCCACCAGAGTATGGGGACAACAAGGGTCATCTACCAGAGGACCGCCCAGTGAGAATAATACATTTAGGGGTGGCAGAGACTTGATTTGGAAATCTTGGAGTCTAGGATGTCTTGTATTTCGAATTCCAGTTCTCCGTCCACAAGAATAGGGTCTGGAGATTTCGTCAAACGGGTTCCAGGTTGCATGGGCTTCAGTAGAGAAACGTGGAAAACTGGATGTATTTTCATATGGGCAGGTAGAACCAATTTAACTGCCACTGGATTTATTATGGCAGTGATTGGGTAAGGTACCAGGCATCGTGGATTGAAAGTACGCAGTCCTTTGAGAGGTAACTGTTTGGTTGATAGCCAGACTTGATCTCCCACAAGATATTGAGGGGCCTGCTTTCGACGTAGGTCTGCACACTTCTTGTATTGTTCCTTGGCTCGCTTAAGGTGAGACGTGGCCTCTTTAAAGGCTTGAGTGATTGTAGAATGCAGATGATCTACAGCTGGGGTCCCAAGAGTCTGAGGGGGGTCAAGATTTGAGGTGCGGGGGTGGATTCCATATAAAAGAAAAAAAGGAGTCTTTCCGGTTCCAGCATGGACTGAATTATTATAAGCGTACTCCGCAATCCAGAGAATGTCTTTCCAAGTACTCTCCGATTGTTGTAACATGCAGCGCAAATATTGTTCCAGGGTTTGGTTGGTCCTCTCGGTCTGCCCGTCGGTCTGGGGATGATGGCTGGTTGAAAGCCTTACATCAATTTGGGCTAGGCGACAACAACTCCGCCAGAAGTGGGAAATAAATTGACTTCCTCTGTCTGAGATTAAAACTGAAGGAAAGCCGTGCAACCGAACGATGTTTTCGAGGAACTCTCGGGCCAGAATTGAAGCTGTGGGTAATCCTTTCAATGGGATAAAATGAGCCATTTTCGAGAATAGGTCCACAATTACTAAAATTGTATTAAATCCGGAGCATGGTGGTAAATCCGTGATGAAGTCCATGGAGAGAGTATGCCATGGGTGTGGGGGAATGTCTATGGGTTGTAAGAGGCCTGCTGGTTTCTCCTTCTGGCTTTTGCTTTGGGCGCACACACCACAGGAATTTATGAAATCCTTAATGTCCTTTCTCCAAGACGGCCACCAAAAATGCCTTTTTATCTTTTCTGACGTTTTGGCAATACCTGGATGTCCTTCCATTAAGGAGTCATGGTAACATGAGATCACCTGTTTTTGTAAATCGGTACAAGGTAGATATAACCTTCCTCGAAAGTATAGTAAGTTCTTATCCGTAGTGAAGTCTTTTCCCTTGAGTTGCCAGTCTTGCACCTCTGCTGGAGTCAGAAGTTTTTTAATTGTAACTTCCATGTCTTCAATGGATTGTGCATTAACCAAACCCAGGATTCTCTGTTCTGGAATTATGGGCACGGGTTCAGGATTGGTCGTGAGTTCATCTACTCCAATTCGGGAGAGGGCATCAGCTTTACCATTCTTGTTGCCAGGTCGGTAAGTTATCACAAAGTCGAATTCGGCGAAAAATAGTGCCCAGCGAAGTTGTCTAGAGGATTGAGCTTTGGCTGATTTAAGGTACTGTAAATTACGATGATCCGTAATGACGGTGACTGTGTGTCGGGCTCCCAGGAGATAATGCCGCCAGGCTTTAAAGGCGGACTTAATAGCCAAAAGTTCCTTATCTGTAATGGTATAGTTGATTTCGGGAGCCGAAAATTTGCGGGACCAAAATGCCACTGGGTGTAACTGGATTGTCTCTGGGTCTCTTTGCGAAAGCACTGCTCCCATTGCGAGACTGGAAGCATCGGTCTCAACGATATAGGGGAGTTCCGGACGAGGATGTTTTAAAACCGGAGCCGAGGTGAATTTTGTTTTTAGTTCTTGAAAAGCTTGTTCAGCCTCTGTCGACCACTCGAAACGTTTATTTTTTCTAAGGAGGGCTGTAATGGGTTGGACTACTCGAGAGAAATCTGGAATGAACCTACGATAAAAGTTGGCGAAGCCCAACATGCTTTGAACACCTTTCACAGACGTTGGTGAGGGCCACTTAATGATAGCGTCCACTTTCCTTGAGTCCATGTGGACTCCATTAGGTGACAAAATAAATCCCAAAAATTCGACCTCAGTGACATGAAAAACGCATTTCTCCAGCTTTGCAAAAAGTCTGTGTTTACGGAGCCTCTCCAGTACTGCTGTGACATGTTTTCGATGTTCCGCCTCAGAGGACGAGTAGACCAGAATGTCATCTATATAGACAACTACACACACGTCAATGAGCTCTCTGAGGACGTCATTCATAAAATACTGAAAGGCAGCCGGTGCGTTGCATAATCCAAAGGGCATTACTTGATACTCGAACAGTCCATATTTAGTACGAAAGGCCGTCTTGCATTCATCGCCCTCTTTTATTCGCACCAAATGGTAAGCTCCTCTGAGGTCCAGCTTTGTGTAGATACAGGCACTTTTAACTTGGTCAAGAAGTTCAGGGATCAATGGTAACGGATACCTGTTCTTAATCGTAATCTGGTTTAGGGCACGATAATCTATACATGTTCTTAGGTCTCCCTCTTTTTTTGGAACGAAGAACAGAGCTGAGGAGGCTGGGGACTTCGAAGGACGGATAAATCCATTAGCCAGGTACTGGTCCAAATACTGCCTCAGGTGAACATTTTCAGGTTCTGTGAGGGCATAAATTCGACTGCACGGAGGAGTGGATCCCGGAATCAAGTCTATCTGGCAGTCGTATGATCTGTGAGGAGGCAGAGAATTAGCTTGATCTTTCCGAAAGACATCTTGAAATTCCCGGTATTCTGGAGGCAGTTGAGGATTCTCAAAAGTAGTTGCTGCCAGCTTAGTAAGGGGCTGAGGATAACAGATAGGAGCGCATTCTGGAAACCGGATTGTCTTTGCTCGCCAATCAATTTGAGGATTGTGCTTCTCCAACCAAGGGATTCCCAGGATAACTTGAAACGGCAGAGCCTTGATCACGTCAAACACGATCTTCTCTTGATGTCCATCTTGGCTTATCAATGTCACTTCCATGGTGGTGTGAGTTACTGGTCCGGAAGCTATTTCCGTACCATCCACGGTGGTGATGACGTCTTTCACCGTCTTAGGACAAAGAGATAGATTCATCCTGGCGGCCAATTCACAGTCCACGTAATTGCAGATTGCGCCACTATCAATGTATGCTTTAAGGGCATGCATACGATTAGGTTGTTCTGGACTCACGAGGACCATGGGCATGATGAAATGCGAGGTCAAAGAACTGGTTTTAACGCTCGGCAAGCGGACCTCTACACTTGTCGGGCGAGGTCGTTTTCCGACTCCGAACCTTTGGCACCTTTATCAGAAGCTCCTACTATCTTCTTCCTTGGTTTCACTGGGCAATCTTGAAGGAAGTGTCCCGAGTTTCCGCAATAGAGGCACAATTGCAATTGTCTTCTTCTTTCCCTTTCGTTTTGGGTTAGAGGTCCTTTCACAACCCCAATCTGCATGGGTTCCACGGTATCATTTCCTTTAGCTGAACTCTGTGGTCTAGAAAAAACTCAAGTTTCAAATCTGGAACGATCGGCCTTCCGATTCTGTATTCTATGATCCAATTGAACCACCAGGTCGATGTATTCGGAACAGTCTTGTGGAGGATTCACCACCTGAGCCAGAACGTCTTTAAGTTCTCCACGCAGGCCTCTGTAGAAAAGGGTGATTCTCTTGTCCTCAGGCCATCCGGTTTCAACCACTAATCTGTTGAACGATGCAATGTAGGCCAGAAGATCTTGATTGCCCTGTCGTAGTGAAAGAAGTTCATTGTCCAGGGCCTGTCCCTGCGAGTGTCTTGCAAACAATTTTTCCATACTAGCTTGGAAATCCTGGAATTATGAAGAACAGGGTCATCTTGAGTCACTAAAGGAATAGACCAATCTGCGGCACTGCCAATAAGATATGAGAGCACGAAGGCCACCTTAGCCTGGTCCGTTGGGAAAGCGGCGGGTCTGCATAAAAAATGCAAGCGACACTGATTGATGAACACAGCAAATCTTTTCGGATCACCTGAAAAGCGCTCGGGCGGAGCCAAAGGTACATTTCCTGGTAGGTTAATGTGCACCGGATTGGTAGAAGTCGTTGGAGCATGACTCCCACTAGGAGTAGGCAGAGGAGTTTGTCCCGCTTGGGCTTGCAGCAATTGTCTAGCCAAGTCGTCTGTTCGTTCCTTAGAGACGACTAACTCCCTCCTTAAGGCATTCGTTTCCTGGCGTGCTGCGTGTACTTCTGCCCTCAACTCCCCAAGTAACTGGGCCAATTGGTCTGTGTCTGAAGTTTCCATTGCGCCTGGGCGGGAAATATGTGGTAAGGCTTCGCGTTCTGTAACGCTCACCTGATTCCCTCGGAGGCGCGGGTCTTGACTGGGCGGTGAAACCGTCTTCAGCGTTAGGCGTAGGATTCGTTTGGCTCCCGGATTAGGCCCCTTCTTCACTGCAAATTTGACCTGAAGGGTGAGGTGTCTGCAAGTAGAAAATCTAGGTATTAGTGGCTGGAAGGTTGGGAGAAATTCCAAGCCCCTCTCTCTCCCTCTCTCCCCGTGGTACTGGGTTGTAGTCGCGCTCACCTTAAATAGGTGAATGCCGGGCTCTCCATCCTGCGTCTTGTTCAGGGGCGCTGGGTCCAGTTATTTCATTGGATTTGAGTTCAGCCTCTTGATTGCAGAGGGTGATTTGAGAGCGATGCCGCCGTTTGCTGCACGAGCGTGACTTGTAAGTATTAAAGTTCTTTTTAGATTGCTCTCTTTTAATGTCTATGTCTTTTTCCTTTTCAGTTGCTGCCGGTGCCAAAGAAGATGCCCTCCCGGTTCGTGGCAATGAACGAAGCAAGAAGATGGAGAATAGGTTGGCACGTAAGAAGAAAGGCTGGTCTAGGGCTGTAGAATGCACCTTAATGTCTCTTTTTGTCTTTACAGGTGATGGAAGGCGGCGCGAGCAGAGTTGGGGCGAGCGTAACGCAGGTAAGTCGTTTTGCAACTAAGCGTTAGTAACCAATGTTCCTTGTCTTTGCAGGCCCGATGCCGGACGAGAAATGCAGAAAAAACGCCTTGGATGCTGCCGATGGATCGGGTAAGTTGGAGCGCCAACCTTGCTTTTGCCTAACCTGTGCCTTTTGTTTTTGCAGGAGTTGCTGAAGACTGCAGATTGGTTCCAGCAGGTAATTTTCTTATTCACAGGATCCGGAGCTGAAGATTCCCTGGAGCTGACACGGTGAGCGTCCTGCTGCAGATGCAGAATAACGCAAAGCATGTTGCACCAATCGGGTGTGGTTTAAATAGCCCACAGGAGTGCTTAGGTGTCTCCTTCCACAGCCTCGCCCAGGTAAAAGAGTTCCTGCTTCCAGAAGGGTTCCAGCATCAATGATCCAGGGAGTGGTGCCTGCCCCACCCAGAAGAAAAAGTAGTCCCTGCCAGAAGAGAATGAAACATCATTCTGCTGGTAAGTAAGCAGCATGGTCTGCTGCAGGTAGGTCCACCCAAGCACTTTCACACTTGTTATGAGCCCGGCGCTTCCTGTGCCGGGACTGGTCCATTTTATGAGCCTGGCACCACCGGTGTCAGGACAGGGTCCAAAAGGTCCCCATTGGGACTTGCTGGCGCCGATGGTATATGTTATGAGCCTGCTTCCAAGGGTGTTGGGTTGGTCCTGACTCCTTGGAAGCAGTGGTCATGACAGATAGGGACTGTCCATGTGGCCAACAGAGGTGGAGAGCTGCTGTCCTGGAGCGATCAGGCAGAGCTCAAGATAAGACTTGAAGCAAGTCACCCAGAACAGGTGTTGACTGTTGAAGGTGAAAAATCTGTCTCGAGTACTGTCATGGAGGGGGCCAGAGGGCAAACTAGTGTCACCAAGTTAGGGTGCTTGAAAGGATTTGTGCATAAAATTTGTTTGAAGAGAGATGCCATCCCCAAAGTTGCCAAATTACGTACCATTCCTTTGGCCCTTAGAAAAGATGTAGAAAGTGAATTGAAGAAAAGGGAAGGTGAAGGAGTGATAGAGAAAATTGATTCCTCAGAGTGGGTTAGTCCCATTGTAATAGTGAGAAAGGGCAATGGATCTCTGCGGATATGCATTGACCTTAGACACCTGAATAAAAATGTGGTGGCTGATAAATTCCCTTTACCCAGAATAGATGATCTATTGGCAGGTGTGTCCGGTTCCAAAGTGTTTTCTCTTATTGACTTAAAATCTGCATATCATCAAGTGGAACTACACCCTGACTCTAGAGATCTTACAGCTTTCATTACCCCTATTGGTCTCTTCAGATGTATACGCATGCCATTTGGATTGATTTCAGCAGCGAGTGTGTTTCAGAACGTAATGTACAGCCTATTGGAGGTGAGAGAGGTGTCATGTGCTACCAGGATGATGTGCTAGTGTGTGGGAAAGATGAAGTAGAACATGATAAAAGGTTAGAGAGAGTGTTGAACATATTCAAAGAGGCTGGTCTTACAGTATCTTTAGAGAAATGTATATTTAAAACTGACAAAGTTGAATATCTGGGTCATGAAATCACGGGAGAAGGTATCAAACCCAAACAAAAGGCCATAGAAGCCATTTGTAAGATGGAAGCACCAAAATCTAAAGCAGATGTACTGTCTTTTCTTGGTCTTGTTGAATTTTATGGCAAGTTCTGTAAGATTAAAGATGCCATTGCCAATGCAGCCATTTTGAAAACGCTTGAGGAAGGTAGACATTCATTACTATTTGTGGATGCCAGTGACTATGGTATTGGGGCAGTTTTAATGCAGGAAGATCAGGAGGGCTTACACACCATTTCATTTGCCTCTAGATCTCTCAAAGGACCTGAGAACAGATATTCAGTTGTAGAAAAGGAAGCATTGGCTTGTGTCTGGGGAGTGGAAAAATTCAAAAGATATCTGTGGGGCAGAGAATTCACAGTGTGCACCGACCATAAGCCCCTAATAGGAATATGTACCAAGGGTGGTCTGGAGGGTGTCTCCAGACGCATCATGAAGTGGGTGACTTCCTTACAAGGATTGCAATACGACATGCTTCACATTAGTGGTGAAACCAATGTAGTTGCTAATGCTCTATCCAGATCAGTTTTGAGAGAAATTGTGTCTGAGGAATTTTCTCCGACTTGTGAGAAGGGTGTTGAAATATTTCAGGTTCATGAGTCAGTAAAGAAAGAGGAGTGGGACAATGCATGTTCTGAGGGTGAATTGTACCAGAGAGTGTTGACATTAGTGACGCAGAACAGAATAAGAAATTATCTTGGTGATTTAGGTGGGTTTGCCAAAGTCAAAGAAGAACTCTGGATTGATAAAGGATATTTACATAGGGGACATCAGATAGTTGTACCTATCAAAATGTGAAAATTAATAATTGATCTAGCTCAGGTTGGGCATTTGGGACTGCCCAAAACCAAAGGCTTAGTTAGAGCAGAATTTTGGTGGCCCCGTCTGGACAAAGACACAGAAGAAGTGGTCAACAATTGTAGTGATTGTATTGAAGGAAATAAGGGTCTCAGGATTCAGAAAGTACCCATGACCGTTAGGAAACCCTCCACGGTTCCCTGGGATGAGGTTGCCTTGGATTTATTAGGTCCTTTCAATATCAGAGGTGGGAGAGATACCTATGTGTTGGTTGTCATAGACTTATTATCCAAGTGGCCTGAAATATTTACACTAAGAGATATATCCAGTAGTAGCATCATTAAATGTTTGGAGCAATTTTTTTTGGAGAGAAGGATTCCCCAGGAAGTGTTTATCAGATAATGGCACCCAATTGGTTTCCAGGGAATTTAGAGAGTTTTTGAGTAACCATGGCATAGAACAAATAACCACCTCATTATATCATTCCCAGACCAATGGGTGCGTAGAACGCTTCAATCGCACACTCATGGATGCCATTAGAATTGCGGTAGCCACAGGAGGTGATTGGGTCAGGACCATAATGGAGAGAACATTACAGTATAGACTAGCGCTGCACAGTGTTACGGGTGTGTCTCCTTTTGAACTACTAAGAGGGAGGAAGCCTAACTCGCACATGTGTCCAGGCTGGATGGGAAAGTCAAAATTCGTAGGAGTAGACTTGGAGGCAGTGAGGGAGAAGATATTCGAATCAGGTGTAAAATCCAAGGAGCAATATGACAGGAAAAATGCTTGTAGAGAGTTCAGTCTTGAGGAAGGTGACTGGATTAAGATCAAACTGCCTACCAAGGTGCGCAAAGGTGCATCCATATTTTCCCAGCCCAACCAGGTTGTTAAGGACTTAGGATCATCGGTTCTTGTTAAAGGAGGTGGGGTCTGGAACAAGGAGAGGATAGCAATTTGCAAAAAGGTTAACAATACCTAATAACCTTACACTACCGCATTTAACCTATTCTTTCTCATAGCTTTGTATCATTCACTATGTAAATAAGAAACTTTTAGTTCTTCAATGCAAATGTTTGTTTACATGAAGCCAGCACTCACATTTTGGTAAAAGGAAGGGAGGTGTTAGGAGGTGTTTAGACTTACCATCATTGCCATCTGCTGCTATGTAACCTAGTTACCAAGGAACCATTGCTGTTATTATTAAGCAAGAGTTCCACATTCGAGCAGCAGAGAGGATTGAGAGCAGGAGGAGAGACAGATATCCTGGCTCTCAGCTGGGGGCCTTTCTCTTGGATGTACTACTAAATAAATCCTCACTAAAGACAAAGACTGCTGTGAAGTGTGGTCTTTCACTTATTAACAGGTCCTCGGTCCGATATGATCTTGGAAGGAAGTCCATGAAGACGGAAAATGTGTTCCAGGAAGATTCCAGCAAGTTCTGAGGAGGATGGTAGTTTATACAGAGGCGTAAAATGAGCCATATGAGTGAACAAGTCTATGGTTACCATGATGGTCGTGTATCCTCGGGAAGGTGGTAATTCCACAATGAAGTCTGTAGCAATGAATTCCCATGGTCTTGTTGGCAGCGATTGTTGCAGTAGGAGACCCGCCGGTCTCTTGTTATCATGTTTGTTTTGACTGCAGACAGCACAAGCTTTGATGTACTGTTGTACGTCGGTCTTCATTCCAGGCCACCAAAACTGTCTTTGTATAAGACGGAGGGTGTTAGTTATGCCACGATGTCTGGAGTGAATGGTATCATGGGAGAGGTTTATCATTATTTGTTGTAATTTCTGTGTAGGAATGACCAGTGCATTGTCCTTGAATAAATATCCTTCCTTAAGTCTTAGGTTCCATGGATTCTTCCTTGAAATATCCTTGAAAGCGTCAGCAATCATGTTTTGTGATCCGGGAACATGAGTGATTTGGAATTTTTGGTACTGGGCAAAGAAGTAGGCCCAACGCACCTGACGACTGTTCCTGCACTCCCATGACTGTAGAATTTGAAGATTCCGATGGTCCGTGCGGACCTGAACTGGATATCTAGCACCCAGAAGTAGATGTCGCCATTCAGTGAAGAAGGCTTGGCGGATGGCTAACAGTTCCTTTTCCAGGACGGAGTAGTGTGTCTCACTGGGAGTCAGGGTTCGTGAGAGGTAAGCAATGGGGTGTTCCAGTTTATCCTCAAGTACCCGTTTCAAGACCGCTCCAATGGCGTAGTTAGAGGCATCCGTTTCCACTAGGAATGGGCGATTTATGTCGGGTTGGGCCAGGATGGGGGCTTGCGTGAACTCTGTCTTCAATCGTTGGAACGCTTTTCCGAGAACGATCTCGGAAAAGGTAGAAATGAACTACCGGTAGAAGTTGGCAAGCCCCAGGAAGGATTGGACTTGTTTCACAGATGTGGGAGCGGGCCAAGCCAGTATGGCTTTTACCTTTGAAGGGTCCATACCAATTCCTTCTGGGCTAAGGATGAATCCTAGGTAGTGAACAGAAGTAACGTGAAACAAGCATTTTTCGGGTTTGGCTAAAAGTTTGTATTCACGGAGTCGTTGTAATACTGCCTTTACATGTTCTTCATGCTTTAGAGGATCCTTGGAAAAGATCAATATGTCATCCAGATAGACAATGACGAAGAGGAATAACATGTCAGAAAACACCCTATCCATAAAACATTGAAAAACTGCGGGAGCATTAGCTAGTCCAAAGGGTGTTCTGAAGGCTGTTTTCCATTCGTCTCCTTCCGGACACGGATTAAATGGTTGGCACCCCGGAGATCCAACTTCGTGAATATTACGGTGCCTCTCACAGCTTCCAGGATATCAGAGATCAGGGACAGTGGGTACCGATCTTTGAGGGTGCATTGATTTAAGCCACGATAGTCGAGGCAAGGTCTGAGTTCCTTGGTGTCCTTCTTGGGAACGAAGAACAACAAAGCACCCGCTGGAGATTTTGAGGGTCTTATGGTGCCGTTTTCAAGATTGGTGTCCAGGTATTCTCGGAGGGCCTTTTTCTCAGGTTCAGAAAGAATGAACATTCTGCCGAAGGGAATCACTGCTGACGGATCTGTATCTATGGCACAGTCTTCAGGTCTGTGAGGGGGTAAGGCCTGGGCTATGGCAGTTGAAAATACATCAGCATTCCCCTGATAGGCCTCTGGGACTTGTATGATATTGGAAACCATGAGTGGTGTTTTCTGGTCTGTTAGTGGTTCTTTAGGAGGTGTTGAGGAGAGATCCAGGGATAGACAGTGGGACAGACAAAACTCTGCACCCAGGAATAGTGATCCTGTTGTCCAATTGATATACGGATTGTGCTTTTGTAACCAGGGCATACCCAATACCATGGGGTAATGGGCTGACTTAATGATGTCGAATGTAATCCGCGCTTGGTGATGGTTTATGGAAAGTTGGATCTCTTTTGTCTGCAGGCTTATGGGTCCTGAAGAGAGGGGTCTTCCGTCGATTGCTTCCACCGGCTGCATGGTGCTTTGTGTCTCGTACGGAATATGATGACTAACAACCCAGTCTTGATCAATGAAAATTCCCATAGCTCTGCAGTCCACCAAGGCCAGAATGGGATAGGTCTTAGGGCCTCATCACGAGTTGGGCTGTAGCCTTTAAATGCGGTGATAACGGTATTACTGCTGCATTTAAGGGCTGGCCCTATCACGAGTTGGGCGCTAAATCGGCTGTTTTACCTCCAGCTTTTTTCTGGAGGTGAAATTCCATGTTTTCGGCTGTATTAGCCCGCAATATTAGCACCGATAATTTCCCATTGGATCCAATGGACCCAATCAGGAATGGGGATTTACCGTTAAGGCCCAACCTGTGATTCGGTGGTAATACCACCGGACCGGTCGGTGCTAGGGCTATTACAGTCGGCGTTATTACAGTCGGAAATACAGCCCAACTCGTGATGAGGCTCACATTCTGGGAGGGTGACAGGAAGGCCTGTAGTATCACCAAATTGTTTTGTCCAGGAGAGTTCAAGGATGGAATTGATGTGGAGCAAACATCTCTCTCCCGACACCTCGCTCCATCTAGGATCGGGAGCTGGCGTTTCCCGAACGCCGTGGAGGGGCTAGAGGACATTCTCTAACAAGGTGTTTATCCGAGGCACAATACATGCACAGGCCTGTGTGGATCCTTCTCATCCTTTCTTGTGGGGAAATAGGTCCACGGGAGGCTCCTATTTGCATGGGTTCCGGATCAATGTCAGGGGTTGGGGCAGGATCGGTTTTTACAGAAGTCTCAAGGGAGTTCTTTTGAAAGGGTATCTTGGTCTTTCTTCTTTCAGCCTTTCTTTCCTGGATTCGGAAGTCTATTTGCATGGCCAGATAGCCTGGAATGAGCTAGGACGAGCCACTCTGGCTAATTCATCCTTTATATCCTCATTTAGACCCCTGCGAAATAGAGTGAAACTTGCTTCTGAGGACCAATCTGCTTCCTTGGCCAGTTGTTTGAATCTAGTAACATATGTTAGCATATCCTGGGATCCCTGTCGGTAATCAAGTGACTGTTCCTGAGCACTATAAACCTATTCTGGGCAGTCGAACATAGTTTTGAGTGCCTGAATAAATCCATCATAATCATCCAGGAGGGCATCTCCAGAGTTGACTAGGGGAGTGGCCCAGGTCAACGCGTTCCCTGTGAGGTGCGAGATTATGAAGCCCACCTGCGCCCTGGAAGTTGAAAAATAGTAGGGCTTAAAAGTAAAATGCACCAAGCAGGAATCCAGGAATCCACGTAAGGACTTTGCCGAGCCATCATATTTGTCTACCACTCCACCCAGTAACACACTCTCCTTGTTGGCAGAGTCGCAAGACAAAACAAGTTGCTTTAACGCAGCATTCTCCGCTTTTATGTTCTGCACTTCAGTTGTTAGTTCGTGCATGCCACACATGAGGTCCTGGACTGCTTTCTCCATAGCAGTATCAGTGTCGGTCGTTTGGCGTCTCAAACTATCGTAAATCTCCCCCCGTCTCACCTGGGATTGCTTCTTGTTCTGTTCCGCGGATGGATTCCTCTTGTGGACGATTCGGGTCTTGTATAGGCTCGCTCGAGTCTCGTCCGTCTCCAGCACGCGTTCAGAGTTCCAGGAAGGTCGCAGTTCCAGGATGTCCAGGAAGAAAGTAGCGGTCGCTAGGGTTGAGGATTCCAGGAGAAGATTTAGAGGGGGAAAGTGGTAGGAAGGAAGAAGGGACCAGGAAACTAGGAATAGTGGATTCGCCGAACAGCACACACACGTCTAGTCACTACCTAATGATAGCGTTCAGACGCGCGGGGCCGCGGGGCGTGGCCAATTTATAGAACGTGCCATGTTCGACGTAAAGGCTGGTGCAAGGCAAGTCACTTGGCACGGCCATGTTGGGAGTAACAAGGAATACAAGCCCTGTCGCGATAAGGACCAGGAAGTCCAGAAAGGGCAAGTTCTATGGGTCATGATAACTATATAGACAGAATCGACTAAAGCGCTGACAAGCCATGCTGCAAGTCGTTAGAGACCACACAACATAGCAGCATCAGACATGAAACACACGTGCCATCTGCATATTCAGGACACCCACACACCCAAATACACGAAGAATACATGCGTACAGTTCTATGAGTTAGAGGACAGTGGGCCTCATTACAAGTTTGCCTGTCCGGTAACAAAGGTACCGGTAAGCTTGCTGGTACCATTGTTACCGGACCGGCAAACTACGAGTCTGCGAGTGGGTGCCCTTCTGACCACCAGGTCTGACCTGGTGGGCGGAAAGGCACTTGCTCGCAGACCTTGAAGGATGCACCGGCAGCATTCATGAATGGTGCTGGTGCATCCATCTTACCCATTCCCATTGAGTCCAATGGGACTCAAATGGGAATGGGGATTAATATTTTCTGGCGCCCCGGAATGGGCGATTAGCGGGTCCGCCGGGGCTGTAATGCCCCGGTAATTACCCATTCCCAGGTGCCATAAAATTCATGACTCCGGCAGCAGCCGTGCCGGTATTTACCGGCACGGCTACCGCCAACCTTGTAATGACCCCCTGTGAGATGCACATTTTGTCTGCACTTTTATTATTTTGCCATTAGCTTGCTGCAGTAACGCATTACCCGCAAGATGTGAGAAGGCACATACAGGAGAAACCAGACCATGGCTTAGGAAATCATAGTAGGCCATAGCCGTCTCAGAACACCTGAAGCCACGCTGAATGCTGTGCAAGCAGAACTACTGCGTGTGGAACTGCCAAGGTTGCAATGTTGCAAGTGACATTATTTACCCTGAACCGACGTAACACCGGTAGCAAAGAAGAATCATTCTTCTTAAATGAAGAATAATTCAGAGCTCCAGAGCTCACAAACACTGTCTCTGGACACGTGACCCAGCCGAGCTGATAGTGGGCCAAGAATTGGCAGCTGTGAAGAAGCACCAGTCTCACGGACCAGACAATGGTCGCAAACAAAGTTGTTACACTCGAGCTACAGTTATACTCTGGGAAAGGAGTGCTCTCACGGCAATAACGGTCTACAAACGAGTACAACGAAGACACATAATTGCCCACCGCAGACACATAGTTGCACATAGCACCGTGAACAGGTGCACGCCGAGCTGGGAATTGATTTTGTCCCAGGCCTGGGGGCTCTCAGCTCAGCCAATCACAATTCATGACCGTAGGGGTGGGTAGCTGGGGCCACCACCCAATCATTAGGTCTGCATACTGTAACAATTAGTAAGTAATAGTTTTCGGGGATGGTCCAGGCCTGACACAGCAACGTCCAATCCACTAACCTCTATAGGGGCTACTATGGAGGAACTACCACTTGTCACCCAATCCAGAGTGGAGTTAGGTTTCTGGAGAATGGCCCAGGGTGTGACGTACTTGTGATGTAATATTCTATCAAAACTGGCCTGCGATCCAGAGTTTGTCGAGATGTGCCTGGATTTGCCTCTGTGCATTTGATCCCTGTTGGTTTGTTGGCTGTAATAAACCTCAGTTGAACTTGCTACTTGTCTGGACTTGCATTTCTTTAGGGATTAGGGAAGGAGTTAGGCCTTCCATGAGTTCGGCATCCGCTGACTCCTAGCACCTCACCCAGCTTGCCTAGGAGACCATCCTAACACTACGGTATCTGGGATCAGGGAAGTTAAAATAAAAACCAACAGATCCTGTATTTTACCAGGGAAAGTAAAGGATGGCATTGTAGGATGAAGCATTAATCACTGTAACCTTAAGGTTTGCAAAGGTCCTCGAAAATCAAGCTGGTGTGCTCTGCGGTCCCTTAAACAGGCCCTGGTCTCCACATGGCCAGTACCCTGATAAGAGGCTGCGTCCACAATCCGTCAATGCAAATAATATTGGTCACTGTAAATCCATGCTTGGGGCTTTGGCTGTCCCTGAGCCCACAAATCAGTAGTGCTACTCATGACTCGTGGGCAGTGTTTGCCGAGCATGTGGCCCCCCAGGAACCAGCTGCCACATGCATGCAGGGTAACATGCTTATATTCTAGAGGGGCTGTGCTGCCTTCAGGCATCAGGGTCTATTTTTCTGATTGTTCCAGCTATGTCATATGATACAGCAACATATTTTACATTTTTTGTCGGTGGTCGCATTTTCCTCACATCACATATGTATCATGACTGTCAGACAATGAGAAACACCCAGGTCACTTTTTCACACATATTTTGCTGCGAGTCTTCAAGCCATGAAAGTGCATGCACTAAACCCACAGGCCCTGTTATTGTAGCGCCACTAAGGGGCACCTTTTATACTTTGCTGGTGTAGTTATTGGAAACTCTCCTCTCACATTACCATGTTTTCACTGCTGCCTCCATATGTAGTGCTTATTATCTTGTGATGGCCTTTCCTGTGATGTCATCAAATGCAAATGAAGGGACCCGGAGTTAATTTGCCACACTTGGCCCTGCAAATCCCAGGGCTGGCCCTGCTCCCGGGCACCCTTCATCTCCGCGAGGCTGAACTGCAGCGCCTAGAAGCGCACGCTGCCGGAAAGGCCCCACTCCTGGTTGGGGTAGATTTGGGGCCCCCGATTTCCCGCGCCCTCTTACCGGTGTGAATTTTTCCCGGTCTCACATGGAGCCCAGTGGCCGCCTCAGGAGGGCCCTCGTTCGACTCTCCCTCTAGATGAGACGCTACTCTCCTTCTAGAACATGGCCGCCGAGCAGACGCTACTCTCCCGGCTGCCCGATGCTACTGAGCATGCGCACTGCTCACACACGACTCCCTCTTCCAGCAGACACCAATGAGCTCGCTCGTCACTCGGACACTACTCACGCTCCGGGCAAATGCTACTGAGCATGCGCACTGAGCACGCACGCACGCGCGCACACACACACACCCCTGAGCATGCGCACTGCTCACACACGACTCCCCCTTCCAGCAGACACCAATGAGCTCGCTCGTCTCTCGGACACTACTCACGCTCCGGGCAAATGCTACTGAGCATGCGCACTGAGCACGCACGCACGCGCACACACACACACACACCCCTGAGCATGCGTACTGCTCACACTCCTCCTTCCAGCAGACACCAATGAGCTCGCTCGTCTCTCGGACACTACTCACGTTCCAGACAAATACTACTGAGCATGCGCACTGAGCACACCCCCTACTGAGCATGCGCACTGCTCAGATATGCTCTTCCAGACAGAGGCTTCTGAGCTCGCTCGTTACGCAGACGCTACTCTCCAGGACACGGAGACGCTACTCTCCTTCCCAGGAGACAACCATTGGACATTCCCCTGCTCTGAGCCCCTTTCAAGCCTCCCCCATTCCCCAAAACCAACTGGTTCATTCCCCTGAGAGCATCCACGCAGCCCTTCCTAGGGACCCCAGAGGAGGGAAAGGTTCATTATTGTTCAGTCTGGTGCCCCCTCTATGGAGTGCCCCGCTGCTAGCACACGCAGCCATCTCGGGCTGGCTCACGGGCCATGCCTGCCGTCATTTGAAAATCAAAAACCCCGAGTCACACAAGACTCCGCCCATTTCACACGGCCCCGCCCACATGTCAGAAAGGTCCACTCTGTTGCAATGTGATGTGACGTCAGAAATTTGCAGTTCAAATTGAAATATGCATATTTCACAACCACCCACATTGCATTCGCCTTCCATGAAATCAACACGTTAAAATGTGCACATGCAAACTCCAAGAACCAATGCAAAGGTTTTCCCTGAATGTTGCAGTACCGAAATTGGACATTCCACCCTACTTGTAGTTCATCAGGTTATTTAGTGCAGTGGTGAGTTGTCCAGACTGGAAACCTGATGGCTGTGCTTCAATGGGGCTGAGTCCACCCTAACCTGGGCAAAAAGAAGGAAAGCAAAAGAAACGCGCGTTATTTTGCGTCACCTGCATTCTTTTTGCCAATTTGCTGGAAGCGTTACAGTCATTGCACAGATAAAGCCACACTCAGGCAGGGAGTCTGCAGCGGCACAGTCCTGCAAGCATTAACAAAAAAAAAGCAATCAGTAAAAGCTGCCCCCCACCCCGACAAATGTCATGACTTTCCCCTGGAAGTTATGGGAGAAAACTGCAGAGGTGCTAGGCGTCCCATCACGTTCAGTAGTGAACGTGTGGTAACGCTCTAGCCTTCAGGATATAAGTGAACGTGTGGTAACGCTCTAGCCTTCGGGATATAATAGGCGTCCCATCACGTTCAGTAGTGAACGTGTGGTAACGCTCTAGCCTTCGGGATATAATAGGCATCCCATCACGTTCAGTAGTGAACGTGTGGTAACGCTCTAGCCTTCAGGATATAATAGGCGTCCCATCACGTTCAGTAGTGAACGTGTGGTAACGCTCTAGCCTTCAGGATATAAGTGAACGTGTGGTAACGCTCTAGCCTTCGGGATATAATAGGCGTCCCATCACGTTCAGTAGTGAACGTGTGGTAACGCTCTAGCCTTCGGGATATAATAGGCGTCCCATCACGTTCAGTAGTGAACGTGTGGTAATGCTCTAGCCTTCAGGATATAATAGGCGTCCCATCACGTTCAGTAGTGAACGTGTGGTAACGCTCTAGCCTTCAGGATATAATAGGCGTCCCATCACGTTCAGTAGTGAACGTGTGGTAACGCTCTAGCCTTCAGGATATAATAGGCGTCCCATCACGTTCAGTAGTGAACGTGTGGTAACGCTCTAGCCTTCAGGATATAAGTGAACGTGTGGTAACGCTCTAGCCTTCGGGATATAATAGGCGTCCCATCACGTTCAGTAGTGAACGTGTGGTAACGCTCTAGCCTTCGGGATATAATAGGCATCCCATCACGTTCAGTAGTGAACGTGTGGTAACGCTCTAGCCTTCAGGATATAATAGGCGTCCCATCACGTTCAGTAGTGAACGTGTGGTAACGCTCTAGCCTTCAGGATATAAGTGAACGTGTGGTAACGCTCTAGCCTTCGGGATATAATAGGCGTCCCATCACGTTCAGTAGTGAACGTGTGGTAACGCTCTAGCCTTCGGGATATAATAGGCGTCCCATCACGTTCAGTAGTGAACGTGTGGTAATGCTCTAGCCTTCAGGATATAATAGGCGTCCCATCACGTTCAGTAGTGAACGTGTGGTAACGCTCTAGCCTTCAGGATATAATAGGCGTCCCATCACGTTCAGTAGTGAACGTGTGGTAACGCTCTAGCCTTCAGGATATAATAGGCGTTCCATCACGTTCACGTTCAGTAGTGAACGTGTGGTAACGCTCTAGCCTTCAGGATATAATAGGCGTCCCATCACGTTCAGTAGTGAACGTGTGGTAACGCTCTAGCCTACAGGATATAATAGGCGTTCCATCACGTTCACGTTCAGTAGTGAACGTGTGGTAACGCTATAGCCTTCAGGATATAATAGGCGTCCCATCACGTTCAGTAGTGAACATGTGATAACGCTATAGCCCTCAGGATATAATAGGCGTTCCATCACGTTCAGTAGTGAACGTGTGGTAACGCTCTAGCCTTCAGGATATAATAGGCGTTCCGGCTGAGTCCCAGTTTGCCCAGAGTCTCTGTGTGTGTAACACTGTGAGGAGCTGCAGCGACTTGTGAGTCCCTTTTCTGCCTTTACTAGTGGATTTGCATAAAGACTACATTGCTGCGCGGAGCGCGGCGCGGAGTCCCGGCTGAGTCCCAGTTTGCCCAGAGTCTCTGTGTGTGTAACACTGTGAGGAGCTGCAGCGACTTGTGAGTCCCTTTTCTGCCTTTACTAGTGGATTTGCATAAAGACTGCATTGCCGCGCGGAGCGCGGCGCGGAGTCCCGGCTGAGTCCCAGTTTGCCCAGTTCGCCCGAGTGCGTCCGAGGGCTGGGACCAACTCTATATTCAAGGGCCGATGGCTGCAATGCAGAAGGCTCCTGCGTCGGGGGGGCCTCAGACACGTCATAAGACTTTGCTACAGCGTCGGATGCTTAACCCATGGACTCCCCTGACAAACCATGCAGTGGTCGGCCAGAAGACACAAGGTAAGCCGGCTACTTGCTTGAAGGAGGCCCCCTCAGCGCTTGCGAATCCTTCGGCAGCGCCTATCCAATTGATACAAACAACTGCACAGGTCCATCATGACGTTGCCCCTTTGGTTGATAGCTGTGCGGTCAATGTCATTGATGCAGCGGTGTCTGCAAGCACTAGTCTGGACCACAATACGCTTAGTGCGATTACACATAAGCCCTTGGTAAAACCACTATCTATGCTTTCTCTTGCTGACCTTGTGCCGATGCCACTCCCGCTGCCAAAGTCGCCGTCAACAGAGCACGTATTATCAAATGTGGCCCCAGCCACGCATTCTCATCCTTTCAAAATGTTCTCGCCATTTGATTTGACGGATGCAGAAATAATAAATGCGATTTCGGCCACACAGGAAAAGCTCAATGCTAATGAGAGCTCGCCGGTTCGAGTACATACTTCAACTATGCGACTAAAGACTACTGGACACGCTGTCCCTCCAATGCAGATGATTGCCAACTCCATGGGAGGTCGCTGCCTGACTGACTCTGTCCCTAGTGCCGCAAGCACTGGAGTCTCAAGTGTCCTCAGTGAACATCAGGAAAGTGGAACGGCCTCGCTGGAGCAATCTGGGGTGGCTCCAGAAAGTTCAGTGCCATGCCTAACAAGCACAGAAGGTGTCGATCACTCTGAACTCAAGCTCAATGCCCCTTTAATTTCACAAAAGTCAACTCTGATGACACGGGTTGATAGTGCCTTGAGCAAAGCCCCTGAAAGGCTAAAAATGACCGATGAAGACCCGAATCCAACGTCTTCCAGCGACTCCTGCAATACCTCAACACGGTCCCCTAATGATAAGCCTGCTGGCACAACCGACCAAAACAAGATAGCACATGATACTTCTTTGCTGCAGTTTTCGATCAATGACCGTCTGAAGTGCAGTGCCAGTCCGTCCTGCCCGTCGCAGAAAAAGCAGGTGCTCTTGTCTTCCATGAGGTCAGCGCCGCCATCATCAAAATCACGACTGGAACTTTCTGGAGCGCAGGACCAAGGGTTAGTTCGCCACTCTTTAGGAACGGCGATCTTATCTGAAGACAACAACACCACAAAAAGGTACAACGCAACTGATATCCAGCTAAAAAAGAATGCTCCATCAACAGCGCCAGCTACTCCGGCAAAAAGCACAACTTCTGTGAATGAGTTCTCACTAAATCAAACTCCGGGCAAATATCTTTTGAAAACACCGACCTCGAAAATAAACCTGTCTGCAGGTGCAGCCATTCAACTACACACTAATGTTCTCGCTGCATCATCTCAAGCGATGATTCAGTTCGTAAAGCTCTACGAGACCTTAAATGAGACTATAAGAGACCAAGGCGCTCTCATTCGGAATCTCTCGACGAAATTGGATCAAATAGAGTCTTTTACCAAGCTTATCCAACTTGATGTTCAAGCCGATAAAGACACTAGTTCATTCTGGCAATCTCGTCTTAATGATCTAGTGACCCTGCAACAAGAACGACATGACTTACAGCTAAAATGTCTTTTAGAGGTACTGTCCGAACTAGTACCTCTGTTAAAGTCCGGTTATAGTCCTAACCGGCCCAAATCTGATGTACAATGTTCCGCCCCACTACAAAATGCTGAGCAAGGGTCCAAGCCTATGATGCAGACTATCGAACAATTGGTCACAACTACAGGCCAAACGGTTGGTGCAACACATAAACCGACGAGCTGTCACAGCGCCAAACCATCGTCTGTGGTTTGTGATGCTAATTCATCTGATTGCGTCCTCCTACATGTCTCCTCTGACATAGACATCCCAATAGGTGCCGCAATGGTACCCTCAGCTGATGTTACTCAGGCACATAGAGCAACAACACAAGCTCCTTCTCAGGATGGTGCGCCGTCCACATTTGGCCTCTTTGTAGGTACGGCTAAATCTTTTGCACCGAATGGTACGGCCAAGTTGAAGGAGAAAGTGAAGCTCACCAAAACGACGTCTATAACCAAGAAAACAAAATTAGCAACTCATGCTGCAACAAAGAGCTTTATAAGAAACATGTCGACTCCACCAAGGCCGGGGCTGTTCAAGCGCCCATCGAACGGAGCAAAGGTGCCCCCCCCCATCACATCATACTGATCCATCTATATCTCTGAACCACGGTGTCAAGCGTAGACGTTTAAATTCGAGTGACAGCACGTCAGCCAGTAGCGTGGCAGCTGACGTTCATGACTTGTGTGACATTACTATATATTCCCACCGTAGCGACGAGGAGTCATTGCAACATTATATGGAAGAACAGCCACTGGATTTTAATCTGCCTATGAAATTTGACAATAGAAAACTAAGCTCCCCGACCTCAGAGTGGCAAGTAGTCCAAGGTCGCCGTGCCTCTACTATGAAAAAGGAAGTCATGCCTTCATCAAAACTGAACCCAAAATTCACATCTAATCAACGTAGCAAACAGCGCTGCTCCCCACCGAGGTCACAAGAGCAGCTGCTGCACCGCACAAAGGACAACAGATGTAAGTTGAGATTGAAAAACATACTTAAGGATGACAATGACTTGAACCTCAACCGTGCAAATGTTTTGCGGTTATTTAAGCATATTCCACCTCTTCGACTGATTGAATCAGATGACATTAAAATAGTCGAGTATGTGACAGAAAGCGCCTCTGACGCGGTGCTCCTTCATATTGATGCCGTTGGGGTACGCAACACCATTCTCAAGGCAGCTGAAGATTTTCTGTTATTCGGCTTTGACATCTCAGTTGAACCAGACGTGGCCAGGAGAAGCTCAAATCCGGTGCAGAAAACTTCTGGTCCAAAATCGAAAAAACAAACAGTTGTGACATCTGTTCGTCACAGTATGTCTTCTGAAACACGTCAAGAAGACTCCCGTCGGTCCGAGAAACAGCTGGGGCGGCAGAGACAGTCGAAGCAGGAATAGCCATGATTGGACTTGCAGGAATCAATCTGCTCGATCCTATCATGGAACACTCGTGGCTCTCAACATTTGTTTCGGGAATTTGACATCCCATTGGATGATGTGTTTGTAATTTGTCTGCAGGAGACCTGGTTAGTTGATGTGCCAATCAGAGATGGCTTCAATATTTTTATCAATCCTGCCATTGATAAAATACTCAGAGCCGACCCTCGGCAGGACTCTTAACAATGGTTCGAATCTCACACGTATGGTCTACTCCTATTTGTCGTAATCCTAATCCCTACGTCCAAGGTTTAATTATGCAAGCATGTTCAGATACTCTAAATACAATTGCAACTCTGTTGATCATAAATTGTTACTGGAATCCGGCCAAAATAAATGTCACAGAGTTTACCACAGCAATCAGCTGTCTAATGGAAGAGGCAGCCATGCAACATAATAACTTAAGCATCATATGCTGTGGTGACCTCAATGGCTCGTGGTTTAATTATGATCTCCCCAATCAAGTATACAGCCAGATTCCATATGTAGACTTAGGCGAAAAAGAACAACGTTGGTCAGATATTATGGAGACGTTTGACTGCGTATTGCTGAACGGCAATGTGCGTGGTGATATTCCAGCCCAGGCCACTTGGCATCGTGAATCCATGCACAGTATAATTGATTATTTCTGGGTGTCTAGTAACTTGGGGTCAAAGATTCTGACACTGCATTCACTGACAACGACTAAGAGCGATCATTCGCTGTTGAAAGTGAAATGTCTTCTGGCGGTGTCTGATACTTTGTCCCCATACCGAGGAGCAGTCGAAGTAAATATGGGTGCAAATCGATTGAGACTGAGCGCAAATGAGATCCGTGCTCTAACGGTTAATCTAAGTGAGCTGACTGATGATGTGGAATACACTCCACTGTTACAGAATCATATCACCTCGATCAAAGACAACGCTCAGCAACATAAGCTGCACACCCACCCTTTTAGTAAAGTCCTGGATGCTAATAAGAAAGTTCTAAGAAAAGATGTGCGCAAAATAAAAATGCAAAAAAATGTATCACCCAAGTCAATGCTGGAGAAAGTGAAGGCCAGACAAGCTACCTATAGAAACTGGTTGAAATCCCACAAAGCGATTGTAGAACAGGATTCCGCCGAGATTATGATGAAACTGATGGTTACTAAGAACACACGCGACATCTGGCGAATATTAAATAAGGGCCCCTTCAACGGTTCCAATTCCACGCAGAACACAATTTCAGGGGATACCTGGTGCAAACACTTCGGGTCAGTATTCAATAGCGTGCTGAAGGTTCCTAAATGGAAATCAGTGGATAGAATGGGTTCCTGGGATGTCCAGATGTCGCTGCCAGACATCATTGACACTATTAAGGCCTTAAAAAACTCTCGTGCTGCTGGTCCAGATATGATAAGTAATGTCAGACTAAAAAAAAATCCAGAGATCTGGGCACCTTTCATTGAGTGTTTGTTCCACAAAATCGCAAAATCTAAGTGCTTGCCTAAATCGTGGCTAACAGCAATTGTAATTCCAATTCATAAGAAAGGCTGTTGGGACGCACCTGAAAATTATCGTCCTATTGCCCTATTAGACACCATTGGAAAACTCTTTGGTTCCAATTTGAGATGTAAATTGGTGAGTTGGGCTAAAAAGGTGGGAATCCTGGACATCCGGCAAACTGGATTCTCAAAGGGTACAGGTGTGGAAGTCAACCTTTCGATCCTGTCAGCTTTGAAATATCACGCATTACAGAGTAAAACCAAACTGCATTTAGCCTTTATAGACATGAGGCAAGCTTTTGATGGAGTCAACCGGCAGATGCTATGGGCCAAACTAATGAAATGGAAATGTCCTATGGCCCTTCTCAACCCAATAATGGCACTCCATACGGAGACCTCTTTTAGGGTACGCCTTAATAAACAAGGCATATTATCTGACAGTATTCCAACAACAAGGGGCGTCAAGCAAGGCTGCCCACTGGCCGCGGATTTATTCAAACTATTTTTGGCAGATCTCCCACTTTTCTTGGAGCAAGCACACTGTTTTCCTCCACGTCTAAACGGAACTCCAGTTCGGTATATTGCGTATGCTGACGATCTCGTGCTGATTGATAGAACACAAATCGGCCTTCAACGTCTGCTAAACTGCCTGCATGAATACATAGTTGCAAATGAATTGGCCATTAACCCAGACAAAACCAAAATTGTGTCGATTGGTTCATTAATGAGTAGAAGAGATCGTGCATTTAAATGGACGGTAGGTGGTCAAAAGTTAACGTCTGTTAATTCGATTCGCTATCTAGGCATCGAATTCAACAGCTCAATCGGGGAAGTCCAATGGCTAAATATGCTGAAACTGAAAGCAGTAAGACTGGCACTACAAGCAGCCCTGATTAATAAAAACTTTGGTAAATTTTCATTATCGCCGGTGATAACGTTCTACCGTCAAAAGGTTGTTCCTATTCTAACGTTTGGGGCAGAGGCGGGATGGAACATCAGTGAACAAAATTGGAATACTATAGTGGGTCTTTTTTGGAAACGGGTTTTTAATCTCCCAAATTGTATTCCAATTATTGCAATACGCCACGAACTTTCGTTAAATTCTCTTTTCTCAAATGTGGTTTGGAAGTCCATCTCACTTTGGCGTAAGATGAGAGAAGTAGGTGGTGCGCCAGCATACAGAATACTCACCGCCCCCGACGATTCGCAAATTAGTATGCTGTTGGCACAATGGAGCTCAAGAGTGCAAGAGTGGATTGTAGCAGCGGACATCAATTACTTCGACCTGTTCTCACGCCCAAAAGTGGCAAAAAGAAAATTTGAATCCTGGGCATGGATCATAAATGTGGAAAGATACTCAAATCTTGATCTTTCCAATAAGATAGGTAACGTTCAGAAAAAATTAAATTGTCAACAACCTTACCTCCTGCAGTGCTACAATCGCCAATATCGAGAGCAATTTCTTCGTTTCCGTTTAAATACGTTGACTACGAAAGAAATTCTTTTCCAAAGAAGGCAGCCTGCTATAAACAACAATCTATGCCGTTTCTGTAAGGAATCGGTTGAATCACTGAAACACCTGATTATAAGCTGTCCAGCAATTGCTAATTTAAATTCTGTCCACCTAGGTGAATATGCCCCGCTAAATGATGACATGAACACCTGGTGGTGCCTGATAACCTCAGGCCAAAACATTAAACATGTCTGTGCGGTTGTAAATTTTATGAACGCTCTCCTGAGATGTCCCCCGTAATCAAGTGGGGCGATAGGTTGATGCTCAAAGTGCGCAACTGTTTATCTGATATGTCGACTGTTTATTTGACTTTGTTTGTCTGTTTGCTTGACTATCAAGTGCCTTATATGTTACGATGTTGCGCAGAAGAACCTTGTGGAAAGCATAATAAGACATAATGATGATGTTGTAACAATATGTATTGGAAGTTTACACGATTTGAAACAAAAGTCTTCTTTTCTTTTCTTACTTCCACCCTGGTGTTGGAGGGAGAGAGGAGAAGAAACTGTAGCTTTTCAATAAAAAAAAAAAAAAAAAATAGGCGTTCCATCACGTTCACGTTCAGTAGTGAACGTGTGGTAACGCCATAGCCTTCAGGATATAATAGGCGTTCCATCACGTTCAGTAGTGAACGTGTGGTAACGCTATAGCCTTCAGGATATAATAGGCGTTCCATCACGTTCACGTTCAGTAGTGAACGTGTGGTAACGCTATAGCCTTCAGGATATAATAGCGTTCCATCACGTTCAGTAGTGAACGTGTGGTAACGCTATAGCCTTCAGGATATAATAGGCGTTCCATCACGTTCAGTAGTGAACGTGTGGTAACGCGCTAGCCTTCAGGATATAATAGGCGTTCCATCACGTTCACGTTCAGTAGTGAACGTGTGGTAACGCTATAGCCTTCAGGATATAATAGGCGTTCCATCACGTTCAGTAGTGAACGTGTGGTAACGCTCTAGCCTTCAGGATATAATAGGCGTTCCATCACGTTCACGTTCAGTAGTGAACGTGTGGTAACGCTCTAGCCTTCAGGATATAATAGGCGTTCCATCACATTCACGTTCAGTAGTGAACGTGTGGTAACGCTATAGCCTTCAGGATATAATAGGCGTTCCATCACGTTCAGTAGTGAACGTGTGGTAACGCTATAGCCTTCAGGATATAATAGCCGTTCCATCACGTTCACGTTCAGTAGTGAACGTGTGGTAACGCTCTAGCCTTCAGGATATAATAGGCGTTCCATCACGTTCACGTTCAGTAGTGAACGTGTGGTAACGCTATAGCCTTCAGGATATAATAGGCGTTCCATCACGTTCAGTAGTGAACGTGTGGTAACGCTCTAGCCTTCAGGATATAATAGGCGTTCCATCACGTTCACGTTCAGTAGTGAACGTGTGGTAACGCTCTAGCCTTCAGGATATAATAGGCGTTCCATCACGTTCACGTTCAGTAGTGAACGTGTGGTAACGCTCTAGCCTTCAGGATATAATAGGCGTTCCATCACATTCACGTTCAGTAGTGAACGTGTGGTAACGCTCTAGCCTTCAGGATATAATAGGCGTTCCATCACGTTCACGTTCAGTAGTGAACGTGTGGTAACGCTCTAGCCTTCAGGATATAATAGGCGTTCCATCACGTTCACGTTCAGTAGTGAACGTGTGGTAACGCTATAGCCTTCAGGATATAATAGGCATTCCATCACGTTCAGTAGTGAACGTGTGGTAACGCTATAGCCTTCAGGATATAATAGGCATTCCATCACGTTCACGTTCAGTAGTGAACGTGTGGTAACGCTATAGCCTTCAGGATATAATAGGCGTTCCATCACGTTCAGTAGTGAACGTGTGGTAACGCTATAGCCTTCAGGATATAATAGGCGTGCCATCACGTTCAGTAGTGAACGTGTGGTAACGCTCTAGCCTTCAGGATATAATAGGCGTTCCATCACGTTCACGTTCAGTAGTGAACGTGTGGTAACGCTATAGCCTTCAGGATATAATAGGCGTCCCATCACGTTCAGTAGTGAACGTGTGGTAACGCTCTAGCCTTCAGGATATAATAGGCGTCCCATCACGTTCAGTAGTGAACGTGTGGTAACGCTCTAGCCTTCAGGATATAATAGGCGTCCCATCACGTTCAGTAGTGAACGTGTGGTAACGCTCTAGCCTTCAGGATATAATAGGCGTCTTCTTTCCGGAGTTCACGGCAGCACTATAATTGAACGCCACATGTTCACACCGATGCGTTGCAACTCCTTTTGCACTAACGCTCTGCGAGATAGCGCTCCTGTTTCGTGTTACCTTTTTCTCTCCAGTGTTATCCATGCTCCCATTTGTTCCCCGCTACTTGCTTCCCCATTTTTGCTCGCAGCTTACTGTCCCCTGCGCCGTGTGGCGCCTACAGTTGTTTTTCCTAGCGCGGCATTCTACAGCTGCTGGTTATTACCTACGTGGCTATTCCCTTTCATGGTATCCGCCGCGTTATGATGTAACACGCTGATTATTGTGCTTCCCGCTGCTGCCCTGCACTACCCACCTCAAGCTCTCCCTTCATATCCTTCCTGTTCCTCTGATAACTCCTCTTCTTCTGGCTGTTCGCGAGATTCGTGGAATCTTCGTTCACTATTGCATGCTGGTACCTATGGTTCATTGAGGAATTCTGCTACATACAAGCACTTACTTCACGTCTACAGCGGCACCAAGCTACAACTACCTCAGCATACCATTCTAGGGATTTTTCAAGTCAATGCTTTTTCCCTGGTTGTGTGGGCTCCCCGGAGTCCGGGCTGGCGGGCAAATAGTCTTATTGGTAAAGTGGCCTCCGGGGGAGCTCACTGCTATCTCTTCAAGAAGAAAGGCAAAACAGTAAAGAAGGAGACTACTTACACTTGGAGAGAAAGGAAAGAAGTGGCCAGTTCTGAATTCAACATGGAAACTTCAGGTGAGGAATGGGATAGCGACCAGGGGATAGTACCTAACGTACAACAGACTGAGTCTGAGAAACAGGCTCATAGGAGGCACATTTGCGCCTTTTCCAGATCAGCGCAAACCTTCACCCGACTGGCTACCAGCAGGGGTCTTTTGCAGCCAGTCGGATGGAGGATTGGACGGACCCGGAAACTGCAGCGAAAACCCAGAGACTCAAGGGTCTTCCCCAGAGACCCAGGGAAAAGGCAAAAAACACAGAGTCTCCGGGGAAAACCCAGAGGTTCGGCAGGTATGTCACGGGCAGACGCCCAAGCCCGTGGGGTGGTGGGGGCACCCACCACACTCAGTTGCAGGGGGTCACCCTGATGGGCAGTGATCACACATACCATGGCCTGGGGAAACCAGGCCATCATGTCAGAGTTGCCCAGCAGGGGCTCCGGAGCCCACCTGCAGAGTTGCCAGCAGGGGCTCTGCTATACAGCAGCGGACAGGGACATATCCGGGTAAGAGACATGTAACATTAGCACAACCCCTGGGTGGAACGCGTTCTCTAAAAGAGGTATGATATGATAGGTTATTTATAACATGCGTAATACCCAGAGGTTTCTAAGTGCGGACCCGGGGATCGAACCTGTAGTGGCCGGCCTGGGGATCTGGGCATGCGCCTTCGCAGCGCTTAAATGATCAGATGACACAGAGCGGTCTCGAGAATGGTTCCTATGGGGGAGAGAAAAACCCCATAGACATTAAACACGAAAATAGTCTAGAACACACATAGCAAAAATGCCTAAGAGTGGGAAAAAGAGTCTCACTCTTAGCAGGAGAAAAAAACAAACCCTTCGAATCCAGCAAAGCTGCTGGGGGAGTCTTTAGGTAAGAGAAATTAGCCATAGAATGAGAATTCTCCCTAACACTCGCCCCCCCAGACTAAGGGACAGGAGGATCTAATCCACTCCTGGATGAGTCTCTTACCTCTTGTCGGTTATAAACATCCTAGAGAGACCATCAGCATTTTGGTGGCGACATCCTGACCTGTGCTCAATGGTAAAATCAAACCCTTGGAGGCAGATTGCTCATCTTAGCAGTTTTGGGTTTTCCCCTTTCATTTGCATCAACCATCTCAAGGGTTGGTGGTCTGTTTGAATGATGAAAGTAGATCCATACACGTATGGTCTAATCAACTTCAAGGACCACACAATGGCAAAACATTCTCTCTCAATAGTTGCCCACCTTGTTTCAGGTGCCTTCAGTTTCCTACTGATGAAGCAAATGGGGTGCTCCCTACCTTTCTCATCCAGCTGACTGAGGACTGCACCTATACCTATATTGGAAGCATCTGTTTGTACAATGAAGGGTTGGTGGTAGTCAGGAGCTCTGAGAACTGGAGCTTGACAAAGGGCTTTCTTCAGGCTTTCAAAGGCCTGATTGCACTCCTCATTCCATTTGATCTTTTTAGGGAACTTAGGACAAGAGATTACATTCAGTGGAGAAGCTATGCACCCATAGTTCTCAATTAAATTCCTGTAATACCTAGTGAGGCCCAGGAAGGCTCTCTCCTGGTTTGAGTAGAAGGGGTTGTCCAATTTTGCACAGCTTCAATCTTGCTGAGCAAAGGCCTTATTTCACCACCTCATACCTCATTCCCAAGGTAGACCACTTTACTCTGACCAATTTGGCATTTACTTGTCTTTTAGCTCAGATGGGCCTACTCAAGATCCTGCAAAACATGTCCTAGGTGGTCAACATGTTCTTTCCAAGTAGGGCTGAACACTGCAATGTCATCCAAGTATGCAATGCAGAAGTCCTCCATCCCATCCAGAACTTTGTTAACCATCCTTTGGAATGTAACAGGTGCATTCTTTAATCCAAAAGGCATAACCTTAAACTGGTATAAGCCAACTGGGGTGGAGAATGCAGTTTTCTCCTTGGCATGGTCAGTCAGGGCTATTTGCCAATAGCCTGACGTGAGATCAAATGTGCTGAGGAACGTGGCTGAACCAAGTCTATCCACCAGCTCATCTGTCCTTGGCAAAGGATGGGCATCAGTCTTAGTGACTGCATTTAGGCCTCTATAGTCCACACAGAATCTCAACTCCTTGGTTCCTGCCTTTGGTACTAACACAACTGGGCTAGACCATGGACTAGTAGAGGGTTCTATTACCCCGAGATCAAGCATCTTGTTGACCTCTCCTTTGATGTGGGTTCTGACATGTTCTGATATTCTGTAACCCCTGCTTTCGACAGGTAAACAGTCACCAGTATTGATATCATGCTGGCCCCAAGGGGTCAAGCCTGGTGCTAGAGAAAACAGAGGGGCAAATTGATTTAACAAAACTTGCACTCCTCCTGTTGTTCAGAAGTCAGGTTAGAAGAGAGATTAACTCCTTCTACTTTCTCATCTAAAGGTTTGCCTCTGAGGAGGTCAGGCAGAGGTTCACTCTCCTCCTCCTCTTGAGCTGAAGCTAGAACCAAAGCTCCTAGTTCTGGTCTTGAGACATACACTTTTAGACAGTTGGTGTGAAATACTCTAGGAGCCTCCTTAGGATTGCCTAAGTCCTCCAGATAGTTTACCTCTCCAAGTTTTCCCACAATCTTGAAGTGTCCCATCCACTTGTCCTGCAAGGCCCTCTGCCTTGTTGGCACCATAACAAGAACTAGCTGGTCTTGAACAAACTCAACCATGTTGGCCTTCTGGTCATGCCAATGCTTAACCAGAGCCTGAACTGCTTTCAAGTTATCATTTGCCTCGGCCATTATGTGTGACATTCTCCTTCGGAGTCCTATCACATAGTCAGTGACTCTGACTGGCATGGGGAAGGAGCACTCTCCAACCCGTCCTTGATCAGGACCAATGGACCTCTGACTGGATGGCCATAGAGAAGTTCAAAGGGACTGTAACCCACTCCCTCCTGAGGGACTTCTCTATATGCAAAGAGAAGGCATGGCAGTAGGAGATCCCACTTTATCTTAAGGGGATCCTCTAAAGCTCCTATCATGCTCTTCATGGTTCTGTTAAACCTTTCTACCAATCCATGTGTCTGAGGGTGGTAGTCTGTTGAGGTATCTCATGGGCGAGTTGCAAGAATTGGAGTCTGTTCTCTTGGGGCACTACAAGTCTCTTGTAGTCTCCAGGGATTGACTCTGTCGGTTCACTATAGAAGAGGCCATCTTCCCAGTGTAACCTATACTTCCCAGGCTCTTGCCCTTCAAGGTGAGAAGCTGCCTGGTGGCGAGGACCTTCCAGAGTTGGACATTCTCTTTGCCCCTTACTGAAGTCTGCCCTGTGGGAGCCACCTTCTGCCAGTAAAGACTGCAGCTCAGGATGGTCCACCGGGTCAAGATCTCCAATGAGTTCCTGGTCTCCTACTAGATCTGAGTCTTCAGGCGCTAGTTCAACCACACAGGGTTGTACCTCACTCTCAGCCTCAGATGGAGGAGGAATCACAGTTGTGATTTTTGACAACCTAGGAGATGTCCTGGTTGGCAGCACTGGAGTGCTCTCTGCTGGTTTCTTCTTTGAAGTCTTGGCTTTCCCCTTGGCTTCTGGTTGCTTTGAAATAGCAGTTAGTAACTCCAGTGGAGTAGGAGTGATTTCTTTTTCTAGCATCTCCTCAGGAGAGCCCCTCAAGGTCCTCTCCCTTGCAGGTCTGGTAAGCTCCTGTAATCTCTTACTAGGAGGTCTGGGAGTACTTGACACTACTCCGAGATCTTTCAGATCATTGCCCAACAGCACCCTTCCTGGTACTTCAGATTGTACACTCACAGGTATCCTGACAGTCATTTCATTGCACTGGATGAGAGCTGGTAATTGGGGAAACACCTGCACAGGCCCTAGGAGGGGTCCTGGCTTGCAATTTGGGCAAACTGGTTGGTCCCACCAGCTCAAGGGAAGAAGTTTCCTGGAGGATCTTCTCTGTCGTCCAATTCTGAAGATTCGGACCTGCAGCAGGGCTTCACCGGACGTTTCAGTCGTTGTATGGGTCCTCTTCTGTCAGCTCCTCATTGGTTCTTTCGTTCCAGTGGCGACTCTGCCTTTCCAGTCCCAGAGACCTGCTTTCTATGCAGTTTTCCCCCATTCACACAGCCTGGCAGTCAATCACACATTAGGGTGGCTGTCCTGGCAAGGACAGTCCCCCCAGCCAATCAAACAGGAGTGTGACTTGGGTTACCAAGGGAACCCATGGCAGGGGTCCGAAGATTCCTCCCTCACATCCTGCCTACCCAGACTTTCAGGCGCCTTAAGGAGGGCTTCTGTGCAGGAGCCTGCGAAAAAGACAACGAAAAAAGGAATCATCCCCATTTTGGCGCGCAGAGTAAAACACGAGAAAGACTTTAACAAAAAGAAATGGTGAATAAACCCAGCCAGGGCCAAAATAAAATGTATTTGGGAAAGCGGGTTTATGTTCGAGGCTAATAGCCTAAAACATTACCACGTTATATAATATAATTGCAGTAGGAAAGTTAGGGTAGATACCACTGCCACCAGCCAAGTCTTGATGTAAAGGGAGCGAAACAATGCTCCAAGACACACAGACAAAAAGGGATAGGAATTAACCCTTCCCAATACTCCATGTAAAATGAGGTGTACTGGGTCTGTGGTTTAAAGTGACTAAAGTAAAGTTAATGGCAACTTTACCTTTTCTGGGGGACAGTAGTCAGCCCCAGAAAATGGAGCCGGTGGGAAGTCACAAAGACAACCCTGTGTCACTGCACTGAAGGTGCTGTGTAACACACACAAGAAGTGGTGCACATGGAGTAGGTGAGGCTCCAGAGCCCAAGGTCACACAATTGGTAAAAACAAAGACAGCAAAATACATGGAAGAGTGGGAAAAAGGCTCAGACTCTTACCAGGTGAGAAAAACAAATCCTAGAAATCCAGCAAAGCTGCTGAGGGGCTCATTAGCTAAGGGAAATCAGCCATTTATAAGAATTCTCCCTAACACGCTCCCCCCAATTGATGGCCATCTGGGAATACCAGCAGATGGTGGCAACATTGTGCATCATTTGGCATCTGGAGGCACGGCCACAGGGCTGTCGACAATTGGCTGCAGTGGTGTTGCTTTTACTGCTAATGTGAAGAAAGCCCTACCGGTAGATGCTTGCCTGGCATACTAAGCAGGGCAAGCACTGGTTCTGGGGCAGGCTGAAGGCCAGCGGGACTTAGGGCTGCTTGTACCAGTGTGCCCAAGACCAGCAACAATGCAGCGGTATCGTCATGTGAGAAACCTACATTTGTCCCCACAGTGGGGACGAAGGGTCATGGGAAACAGTAAGACTAGTCAGCAATGCCTCTGCTCCCTTTGCTTGTGCATTGTCCTGGTCGCCAAGGAGCCACCCTCCGTTGGTGTTCGCCACTGGTGTGTTGCATAGGTTGCATGCCACACTGTCTTCATGACCTCTCACTGACTTCCTCACCCGTAATAAGGTGGGCAATATCAGGAGTAGTTAGTCTGTGAGGCGTTGAGATGAGGTGTACCCCAAAGACAGACAGGCAATACTGCAGGAAGGAGTGCAGGACTTTGCATATGAACCTTCGCCGAGGTAGCAGCATGTCTTTACACATTGGCCGAGTCCTACAAAGAGATTGCAACATGGCAGTGTGCTACAGGGCCGCTGCAGGGGCTGTTACCTGCGCGGAGACAGGGAGCCTCTCTCAGGTGGGGCAGAGCATCTCTCCAGGAAGAGGAGTCTTCTGTTCCAGGCTTCTCCTTGCCATAGAGAGGGTCAGGCTTAGGAACTGGTGGAGAGAGAGAATGGCAGGTCTTAACATTGCCTTACAGTCCCTTATGTGATGGGATTGGTCAGGAAGCCACGTGACAGTGCATCAACATTTAGTAGCAAACGCCTTCATCTAGTGTGAATGCCACATCACTATTCTTATTATTTTGTTAATCAACTTTTAACACTACACTTTCAACAAAGAATAATATCAAATACTTATCTCGTATGCAAAAAAGTAACTTTTTATAATAGATATCATCTTTGAAAATGCATATATCTATCAATTCATTGGATTACTGTTAGGCAGAATCACATGCAGTACCCTTTGGGAACACTACAGGCAATTAAGACAACAAGTGTAAGCACAATTTCACCTTTGGTACAAGCCTGTACTACACAGTAAAGTGGTAGCAGTGGCTGAGCAGCCAGACTTATCTCAAGAGTTGCGTGAGCAGTATCAAATAGTTACACAAAGGACCAACAAATTCAGTGATTCAAATATACACTTACTCAAGGTTTCTTGGTAAAATAATATACATTTATTTACTCAGTCAGTTAGAAAACATTACACTAGCATAAGCAGCTCAATAGCACACACTAATAAACCACAAATACACAACCGGTAAGTAAATGAACACGTTTAGCTCCCCTGAAGTGGGAGCAAAATGGCACTTAAAATACTTAATAAAGGAGTAAAAATACCTGTTTCCATACTTGTGGTACTATAAATTATTGTGTCCTAATATTGTTCCTTTCCTTCTAGCTGCGTGGGGATCCGGTGCTGCAGTTCCAGTCCACCTGTGGCCCTAATAACTGGCCACGGAGCTGCTTTCACTTCTCTGACTGGTGCTTGGGGACAGAGGTTTTTATTCCACTCAGAAGATCAAGTCTTGACAGACTGAGAAACCTTTCTTCCTTCCGTGTGGACTAGGGACGCCGCTGCCAGTAATCCGGTAGCCGCCTTAGTGCAGGCCATCACGGTGCTGTGGGCTGACATGTCAGTCACAACGGCAGCCATACCCCAACATCTAGAAGCTATACAAAGCAAGCGTCATGCCCTTCCCCCTGGTGAGGAATTTGGGGACTCAGCGGTTCAGCAGCCACTACCTGGTAACCTTACCCCACAGGGTCCTGTTTATGTACCTACCCCGTTTCCTTTGGCCCTACGAGAGAAATTCCACAGCGACCCACGTAAATTCCATACCTTCCTCTACCAATGCCAACTACACTTCTTATGCAGACCTCAAGCTTTCCCTGATTCTACCACGAAGGCTGCATTTACTCTCTACCACTTAAGCGTTATGACGGCCACATGGGCAAACCCGCGTCTAGAAGATAATAGCCCTATCCTCTATGATTTCGACTTACTGGTTGCAGAAATGACCAGAGTGTTTGACACACGTTTCAAGGCTCAGGCTCGGCATCTCAAACTCCTTGATTTGATTGAGGGCAAGGCCAGTCTGTTGGATTATATCACCAGATTCAACCAACCAGGCGCCGAGACCTCATGGCCTGAGAACAAGAAGGCTGTGTTTTTTTTATTGTTGAAAATTCTGTTTTATTGAAGTATTTGGGTTGTAACATTAATAAAACAACCATACAACCACAAAAATAGGCTCAACTGCATTCACAACCTTTCACCCCTTCTCTCTCTCCCCCTCTTCCCTCCTCCCTCTCCCCGTCATGGTTCCTAAAACAACAATTGCAGCAAGGGTCCAACACAGTATAATATAATATATTACACATAATGGGTATGTAGGCGCTCAAAACGTAGGGCTCGGTGCACCAGGATTGAGGCCTCCGCCTCGTCAAGCCCTCCCCAATCCTTGGGGCGGGGTCCGATGAGGCTGACATCCAAGTCAAGTGGTCGCGCTGAAATGTTTCAAAGTACTCAGACCGCTCTCCCATATTTATCAAAGAAAGAGAGCCATAGGCCCTCAATACTGGTTTTAGATTCGTCGATTAAGTGGGTGAGGAATTCCATGTCATATATGGCACAGAGTTTAACAACCCACTCCCTTTCCCCCAGAGATTGGGCAGCCTTCCACCTTTGGGCCCAACAACAACTGGCCGCCACCAGCATGACCTGTAGCATGTGACCATGTGTTACTTTCAGGCCTCCCTCGACTTAAATGCCGAACAAGACCAACCATGGGGATAGAGTTCTTTCAATTCCGTCCACCTCTTTTATCCAGGACAGGACCTCACTCCAGTAGGTTTGTGCCATGTGACATTTCCACCACATGTGGACATAGTCCCCCCACTCAATGTGGCACTTCCAACAGTGCGGGTCATAGCCCTTCTTCATCCTGGCTATCCTCTGTGGGGGGTAATGCCATCTATGGATCAGTTTCAAGGCCTTGTGGCGATATTGGGGCACAGCTGTAGAGCGATTGGCTTGTCTGCACATTTTGGTCCACCTCCTGTCGGTGATGGGTGTACCTAGGTCTTTTCCCCACTGTACCTGGGCGGGAGGGGGATCCCTTGGGGTGGACAGCAACAAGAGGCCATAGAGCCTGGATATTTCCCATTTGGTTCCCTTATATGTAATCAAGAGTTTCTCGAAGTCTGTTAGGTCCCTCCTAAGAGTGTCTCCCCATCTATTTTCAGTAAGGGCCCCTTTCAGTTGCAAGTATCGAAATGGGGAGAGGTTGCTCAGGCCCAGGAGGTCTTTAAGATCTCCGAGGGATATGAATGCTCAGGCCCGCTTCATACCATTCCTGGAAAGCTAGTGGTTCATCGATCCCATCCATAAGTGGAGGGGCCCAAATACAGCTCAGAGGCGAGGGCCACGTCGTGAGCCATCTAAAGTAACCTCCCTCTTTCCATATGGACCACAGTACCCCCAGGACTGGGGGATTCAGGATACTCCTCGGGATGCGTGCTTTGGGGACCCACAGCCATTCGTCGAGGGTAACCGGGGAGAAAAGTTGGTTGTCCAGTGCTACCCACTGTTTCCTTGTGCCCTGTACGAAATGGTCAAACAGGATTCTCAGTTAGGCTGCCTTGTAATATGTGTCTAAGTCTGGGAAGTTCACCCACCCCGTCTCTGGGCCTTGTAAGTACATCATAGGCAATTCTATGAGACTTCCCTGCCCAAAGGTAGCACAGGAGGGCACGTCTGATCTCAAGGAGAAATGGCTTAGGTATCTGGGTCGGGAGCATCTGAAACAGGTACAGGAATTTAGGAAGGATCACCATTTTAATTGAATTGAGGCGGGCCATCCAGGATAAGCCGGATTTTGCCCATCTTTCCATGTCTTTTTTGATTGCTGACCACAGGGGTGGGTAGTTGGCTGTGGAAAGGTCAGCTAAGTTAGACGGTATCTGGATCTCCAGATGATAGAGGCCCTCCACCCGATTACAAAACGGGAGGTCCGCAATGTATTGTCTCTCCACCTCATTGAGCTGCCCTGCCACAAATGCAACTGACTTCCCTTGTAACCCGCGAGGGCCCCGTATTGTTCCAAGCTGTTCAGCACCTCGGGAACCGATTGGGACAGGTTGGAGAGATAGAGCAGCACATCGTCCACAAATAGACTCACTTTGCAATTCATTTCCCCAATCCCAATACCTTTGATCTTCTCATTCCCTCTAATCGCTATGGCCCACGGTTCCATCACTAGTGCATATATGAGGGGAGATAGAGGGCACCCCTGTCTCGTGCCCCTCTCCAATGGAAACATTGCTGATTTGCCACCATTGACCACTACTCTCGCTGAGGGGTTGGAGTAGAGAGTGGAAAGCCACCCCCGCCATCTCGGCCCCATCCCCAGTGACGACACAGCCCCCTCCATGAAGGACCAGATCACCCTATCGAACGCCTTCTCCCCATCCAGGGATAGGAGAAGGGCGCCCTCCGCTCTGACCACCCTCAAGCTCAGTATGTGCAAGGTTTTGCACATACTATCGGAACCTTCCCTGTTGAGCACAAAGCCTACTTGGTCTAGATGGATCAATCGGGGGAGGCACCTCTCAAGGCGCGTGGCCAGGATTCTGGTGAATATCTTTGCGTCCACGTTCAAAAGTGAGATGGGTCTGTAAGACCCACACTCCATCGGGTCCTTACCGGGTTTTGGTATGACCCTGACCAAGGCCTGGAGGAATGTTGGGGTCCTAATCTGGTTGAATAGCTCAGTCAGTGGTTGTGTCAAAACCGATTGGTATTGTTTAAAGAAGTCAACTGTATATCCATCCCCCCTGGGGCCTTGCCCACCTTTAGACACTTGATGGCTTGCTCTACCTCTTCCTCCGATATGTTCCCCTCCAGGGCCTTCCTCTCTGATTCTGTGAGTCTGGGAAGAGGGTGATCCTCAAGGTACCCACGGAGCTCCTCTGGGGACCCACCCTCCTGTTTGGCATATAGTTCTTTCTAAAACCCTGCAAAAGACTGTCTTATATGTTCAGTTTTGGTTTGGATGTTACCTCCCCCCTCTCTGATACCCTCGACCCGTTTGTCTGCCCTGTTTCCCCTCAACCTATGTGCCAGAACGTTTCCAACCCTATCTCCCTTCTCGTAATATCTTTGCTTGTTATATCTCATTTTTTTAACAACTTCCCCTATTAGGACTGTGTGTAGGGCTTGTCTCTTTTCTCTCATTTTACCCAAGAAGGTTTCACAATCTATATCCCCCTTAGTGAGCTGTGCCCTCATGGCTCGCAGATCTCCCCGAAGCTTAGATTCCATTAGAGCCCTCTCCTGCTTCCTCCTCGAACCCTCTGTTATAAGGAGGCCCCGAAAAAGTGGCCATTGCCACTTCCCAGACTGCGACCATAGGACTTTCTCCCGTATTGTTTGTTACAAAGTAGGCTTCAATCTCTTTTCGCAAGAATTCTTTAAATACCTCGTCTCTCAGGAGAGTGTCATTACAACGCCACCTGTACGATTTTGTGGCGTCCTGTAGTCACCAGTCGATGACAAGTAGCTTGTGATCTGACCAGGTGACTGACTCAACTGATGGGCTACTGATCACCCCTCCTCCCTCCTCTGATACCAATAGTAGGTCAATTCTAGTGTATGTTTGATGTGGGGGAGAAAATAATGTGTACCCCCCGGGACCTTGGTGGCACTTTCGCCACACATCCACCCAGTAATATTCCTGCAGGAGATCCCTCATGGCGAGGTTGTCCTTTGGGGGTTCCTTTGTTCCTACCCCTTTAGCGGACCACCAGTCTAGTCGGGGATCCACGATGAGGTTAAAGTCTCTGCCCAGAATCATTGCCCCTTTGCCCATTCATCCATAACCTTGAGCACCTTGTGGATAAATTTGACCTGACCGACGTTGGGCGCATACAAAGTGGCAAGGGTGATTTGCCTGCCCTGAGAGAGCCCCTTTATCCCAAGCAATCTGCCCCCAAAGCCCATTTTCGTCTCCACCTCGGTAAGGTGCATTGATCTACCCAAAAGAATGCCCACCCCCTTCCTTTTTGGAAGACTTATGGGAGGCCCAGAAGTTCCTGCCTATTTCCTTCCCTTTTATCGTCGACTCAACTCCCCTCCTATAGTGTGTTTCCTGCAAGAAGAGGACTAGCAGTTTTTGCTTGCGAAACATATTGCTTGTAAGGGACCGCTTGTTCTCAGAATTTAGGCCCTTTACGTTGAGCGTGCCTATTCGACCTTCAACCATGTCGTCGCTACCCATGCCCTTCAGAATACCAGTGTGGTACCCCTGGTCCACCTCCTTGCGTAACTTATTGTTCCATGACGTGTTGTTCCTGCTGCCCTTCTCCCTCCCCTTGCCTCTCCCCCTTCCCCCCCTTACCCATCTAACAAGGCGTTCAACTCCCTCACCCAACTTGCGTTGGAGTTAGTTGTTAGGAAAGATTTCGTAATTGTAGGTAATTTTCCTTCCATGTGGCAACCCCTAAACTTTTTGCTGTTGTTTTTCACCTTGTTCTTGACTTTGCCAGAGAAGTGCAGCCTTCTGCCGCACTCCTCTGGGCTTTCGCTCCTTTCTTACGGGGAAACCGACATGCCCTTAAGACAGTCAGTACCGGGGAACGCTGTTTCCCGTAGTTTCTTTTATCGTGTTGCGGCTTTCGTGCAACATGACACAAGAGGGCACTGTAAGCTAAGTTACAGCTCTCTTGGGCCTCTAGCCTTCTACGGGCCCTCGATACTCTTTTAGGATGGTATTTGATCGGTGCAAGTCATTCAGGGACTGGAATGGTGGCAGCGATCGTTTTGTTTATTTTGAGATCCTTTTGGCGTTCTGAGCACGTTTTTCGCACTGAACCCAAAATGGTGGCCTGGCTCCCAAAATGGCCAGACCACGAGGCTCCTTTGTCCTGTCCACTGACCGTCTTGCTCCCTTCACCTTCCCCAGGTCGGGCGACCCGGGGCCTTCCTTATTTGGGCATGTACTTTCCCGCGAAACGCAGATGCTTTCGCCGGCTTCTACATGTCGTTTGGGTGCCTCCAGGGTGTGGGCTGGGATGTCTGGTCCCAATACACAACCTGGGTGCCAGAGAGTCTAGGGTGGTGTGAATGCCTGGGACCACCGTGGTCCGTGATTGGTCCACGAATGGTATGTGTGTTGATGAGCGGATCTCCCATTGGCTCCCCTCCGTTTTGGCGCGATAAGAGGAGGCTGGAAACACCACTACCATGTCGATCTCCTGAGTTCTCACGAACGAAGGAATACAGGAGCCAAGTATCCTGCAACCACGAGGCTGGACCGAGGAATCGCTGGTGACCCGCTGAAGGACTCCTCCTTTGCACTGCTGTCGTCCTGTGAAACCCTTTCCTCCTTTGATCGAACCAGAAGGCCTGTACTGGTGCTTCGACCTTTGGAATAGCAGGAACAGCTATTCCCGGCGACTTCATCCTCTCCTGCCAAGTAAGCCTTCGGAAGTGTCTCTGGGCCATCCAGTTGACTGACCAGTTTACAAGGGAGTCCGGCTCTGTAACCGCCGCCAGGTTGTGTTGTATCTCGAGTCCTTGTCACTCTCCCACGCTTCGTGCACTTGGCGTTCCCAGGTCTGAAGGGAGGAGTGTACATTTGGCTCGGATACACACGGCCGCTCCGTTGCCCTGCTGTGGTGACAAAACTGTGCAGGTTTCTTCGATTGGGACGTCTTTTTTGCTCTACACGACGACGAGGCGTTCCCTGCTCTTCTGAACCTGCCAGCTGCTGAAACTAACGTGGAGAAGCCTGGGTCTGCTTGCTTCGGGGACCGGTGAGTAGTATATCTAGGATCTGGTCGCCCTCCTGCAGTAGCCCATTGCTTTTCCCCGCTGTGTAAAAACAGCACCCTTTTGTCCGTACTCGCGCTCTGCTTCTGCTCGCTGTGGAGGCTGCGCTTGAGTCGCGGAACTTGTTCTTCTTCTTTGTGCACTATACTGAACTGCCTGACTTCCTTCGAAGAGCTTCTCCTTTTGCCCGTTGGCACCAGCGTGTGCAGGTACTTTGAGCACAAGGCTCCACTCTTCGCAGGGCTCGGACTTCCATCTAGTTAGGTGCCTCTGAAGGGGAACTGAGTCTACAGCATTATCGCACTGCCTGTTTTCCTTCCCTTTCAGGTGGATTACACATTTCGTGCTTATAACGCTTGCGACTGTCGTATTTGTATATATATTGTGTTGATATGGTATGTGTTGGCTTAGTATTGTGATATTGTGATTTTCTCGCTACGGTCATTATTTTAAAGGCCTTAAAATAAATGTGTATATATTTTTGATATAACAACCGTTTGGAGTAATTTGTAAGCGCTCTTGCTTTGTGTGCTCACTGCGGGCTTTCAGTCACCCTCACCCCTCTTGAGACCTAGTCTTGACCGCCGCGATCGCTACCTTGATTGGTCTGGCTCGTCCAGAGGTTACCCTGTTCCAAGTAATTAGGTTGGCCTTCTGAACTTCTGCGCCACCAGGACAGAGTTCAGAAATCCGTCTTAACAAATTGGTGTACAGCGGTGGGATACGACTGAAGGTATCCAGTGTTGCGCTCGAACTAGGGCATTTCAGGTTATTCCAACCAGTACACGTAGTGAATTGTTGTAGTATAACTTTAAAAAGGCCATAGTCCTATCAAACAGTATGGAAACAAGTACCTTGTTAACTTTAAATGCTTCTAAATCAGAAACACTAAAAAAGATGTGTGCGGAGAGAGGGGTTTCCTCTCAAGGCACGAAATTGGAAATGATCCAGAGAATCGTGGCGTGGCAGGAAGCGCAGCTTGACGCTATAACTTCCGAGGACAGTGCAGAAGGTGGTGGGGCTGCTCTCACTGGTAGAACCGACGGTTCTGCCGCTGCACTGATCCATCGCGACCACGAGGACAGGGAGGATGTGATGTCTAATGTTTCCTCTGCCAGTGCTGATGGGGAGGCTATGCTTGAATTCAAGAAGCAAGAGCTGCGGTTTAGGCAGCAGGAGCTTGAATTCAGCATAGCCAAACTACAAATCGAACAGGCAGAAAGACAGGGATCACCAGTTGGAACTGGCCAAGCTTCAGGTTGCAAATGGATCCAAGGGTCCTAGACATGGGTCTGGGGCCTCCTCTCATCCACGGTTTCCAAAAGATCTGCTCAGTGTGTATGAAGAGCGGAATGACATTATGGACTGGCAGATGCGTTTGAGTATGCATGCGAAGTTCAACAAGTTGACAATGCTGATAAGATTGCGTGGTTACTCAGCAGACTGCCCCATTCTGGCTGTAGTACTAGTAACGGGAGGGATAGCCCAACTATGGCAGAACAACGGGCTAGAAGTAATTGGTTAACAATTGGGGTCTGTTCTGACATGTAACATTTAGGGGGACTACTTATTGATTGTAGTAGGCCTTGTTAAATTCTATTGTGTCCCAGAGAATACAAAAACGCATTGAATGTGAAGATGTACAATGAGGAATTCAGACAGGAATAGATATACTTCAGACAGCTTTTAATTTGATTTTGCTGCTTGATGCATTTAATAGTCATGCATCATTAGTATTGAAAGAGAGGTATTTGTAGAGATAACAGAAAAAATTGCAAATAAATTCTTCACAAAGACTAAGTGTGCAGGGAGGTTAATTCTCAGTCTTAGCCTTGCCCTTACACAATTATTACAAGGTAAATTGCAAAAAAATTCAATGATAAAACTAGATAATGCTATAAAGAGCACTGTGTAACCACCACCTTTTGTGACCAGTGATTAATGTGTATTCAATACAAGACAATCCAAGCAGAAGCAAAAGATGCGAAAACTCTTTGTTGTCTATAGCCAGGCTGAAGGGTGACCTCATACATGGTCGACGTCTAGAAGTGGATCAAAAGGATGTTGGGACCAGGAGAGAAATCTAAGTGTTGGTCCTTAGGACGTTTCGGCAGAATGCCTTCATCTTGGGCCTGGGGTAGGTCTCCCTAGGGTAGAGATATAAGGACACTATTAGTGTCTGAATTGAGAGTTTAAAAACTGTTTAAAAACACAATACAGAGTCTATTCCAAGACTTTGGTACACCACAATCAAATCAGGCTGCAAGGGAGTAAAAAAGGGGGGGGACTGACCTTAGGGGCTGCAATGCTGCATGTATTTGGAGCTTGCTTGTAGCACCAAAGTAGCGTGAGGTGCGCAAAGGGTTGGGGCTTTTAAACGATGGCTGCAGACTGTGAGGTGCTGCAGGAATAAAAAACAAAAAACACAGTATTGGGTAAATAACCAGTTATGAATGTACCAAGCTGGACCATGGTGGCATTAAATAAGGCGGGCTCTCACCTTGCAGATAGACTTTAGTGTAGAAGCTCACATGAGAGACGTGGGATGCCGGTTGAGCAGCTAGTGTTCGTGAGATTACCGACCCGTCTGGAATGGTGGCTAAGATGTATCCATGCGTTATTATAGTGTTGGGCTGTTGAAAAGAACGAGAGATAAGTGCCCGTGAAAAGCTCATAAGATATGAACTTGGGTGCAGGGATAGGGGGTCTGTTTACCTTGAATACGAATCCCAAGCTCTCTGCTGGTTAGCGAGCGAAGTCGCGTATGTAGCTTGCGAGTGAAGCGCCGCGTACACTAGAGAGAACCAGGAGGAAAGCCGAACTGTATACGGCTGTACTGGGCATGCGCGTCGCGGGTAGTGTAACCTGTACTGCCCTGCGAGTGCGCATGTCTAGGCGCGCGCTGCTGTAGCGTTACTGAGTGAGCCTACTGGAGTGAAATGCTAGTCACTTGCTGCTGCGCGTGTGGCACCGGAGTCTACATTCCCTTACGAACCTTGAATAGGGGGATGAAGGATATGAAGTAAATGAAGTATGTGAAGTGTAGCCCTGTGACTTATGTGGGCTATAGTGAAATGTGCAGTATAAATGTATTGACTCAGGAGATATTAAACGAAGTGATGCAGAAAACAATGTAGTGCTATGAGCTAATATATAAGGGTTGTAATCTAAGATGATTTCTTCAGGGGAGATGGTATCTGGAAAGGAGAAGGAAAAGAACAAAAACAAACGAGGTGGAGGAGTTCTAGAGAGATGGGACCCCGGGATGCGTAATTATCTGCAAAAGCGTGTGGGGTCCATCTCATTGAGGCCATTGGTAATGCTTTTGAGTTTAAAAATCCACCACGCTTCTTTGTGGTTGAGAGAGTTAGTAGCGTTGCTTGTGTTAGGTACTGAGTCTGCTATCCACCACAGGATATTGTCTGGGCCATGATGATTTTCAATAAAGTGTTGGACCAAAGGGGCATTGGCAGATTTGCAGCGAATGCGGGATCTGTGTTCACCTATCCTTTTGTGGATTTGGCGAGTTGTTTGCCCCACGTAACGGAGACCACAAGGGCATTCAATGATGTAAATCACGTTGGCTGTTTTGCAGTTAGAGAACTGTCTAAGTTCCCAGTCTTTCCCGCCAATTTTGAATGAAGACATTTTTCTGGTGAAACGGCATGCTGTACAGGTACCACAGGGGTGATGCCCCCTAATTTCCCGCATATTCCAGAGCGTGGATCTTTGGGATTTCTTCTCCAGTCTGGCATGTGATAGAATGTCCTTCAGATTCTTGGATCTTTTGAGCGCCATTCTTGGTGTCTTTTCTTCTGGCAAGCTTAATTGTACCAAGGGCCAAAATTTTTTCAATATCCCTTTTAGTTTGGTAGTGTCAGGGCCAAAAGTGGAGACGAATGTGAGAGTGTTTTCTTGATCCAGATTGTTCACTCTAGGTGTTAGCAGGCTTTCTCTGGGCGTATATTTTGCTCTTTTTATGGTCCGTCTGATGAGTTTTCTCGGGTACCCTCGTTCTAGTAGTTTGTTTTGTAGTTTTGTAGCATTTTCTTGGAATGTATCCATCTCTGTACAGTTGCGCCTAAGTCTCAAAAATTGTCCGTATGGGAGATTATCCCTTAGATTTCTTGGGTGATGGCTATTATAGTGAAGTAGGGTATTTCTCTCAGTTTCCTTCGTGAAAAGGTCACATTGTAGAATGCCATTCTTGACTAGGATGGTGAGGTCCAAAAAATTAATGGCCGCATTGCTTTTTTGCATGGTGAATTTAATCTCTGGGGTCTGAGCATTGATCCATTCAAAAAATGAGGTGAGGCTGTTTTCATTCCCATTCCATATCAGGATGACATCGTCGATGTATCTATACCACGAGAAGATTTTGTCCAGGAAAGGGTTGGATGTGTCAATGACGTGTTGTTTTTCAAATTCTGCCATAAAAATGATGGCTAAACTAGGGGCAAATGCTGCTCCCATGGCAGTGCCACTTATTTGAAGATAATATTCGTCATCAAAGGCAAAAAAGTTATTGGTTAATGCAATCTCCAACAGTTCAACTATAAAGTTGGTGGGGACTCTTTTCTGGGTCATAAAATGGGTTAAGTGATGTCGGATGCACTCTACCGCTGCTTCTTGTGGGATGTTGGTGTAGAGGCTGACTACGTCCATGGTGACTAGGATTTCTTGTTCGCTGTTAAATTGCCGTCCTTCAAACTTGGAGATAGTGGACATGGTGTCTCTTAGGTACGTGGGTGTTTGCTGGCTTAAGGGCTTCAAAAAATGGTCTATGAATTTGCAGATTGGTTCTAGAATTGAACCACACCCTGACACAATTGGTCTCCCTGGAGGGTTTTGACTGTCTTTGTGGAGTTTGGGAAGGGCATAAAATGCTGGTATTCTGTTTTCAGACGTGTTAAGGAAGATTTCTTCCCGCTCCGAAATCCACTCCTGCTCTAGGCCGAATCTAGTTGTTTCCTGGATTTTTTGTTTTATTGCAGCCGAGGGATCTTTCTTAAGTTTTTTATAGTTGCCTTCTGCATTTAATAGTTGCATCACCATTCCTTTGTATTGCCTGATGTTCTGAATTACAATTCCTCCACCTTTATCAGCTGTTTTTATAATCAAATTCTTGTTTTCTGCTAAGGTTGTTAAAGCCTTGCGTTCACCAGTAGTCAAGTTCTGTCTCATCTGTTGAGAATTTGTTTGGAGTTTACTAATTTCTTTTGTTATACATTTTTCAAAAGTAAGCAAGGAGCTAGGTACCTCATTTTCCATCGGATTGAATGTGGATTTAATTCTGAATCCTGTGTCATCTTGTTCTGGACGGGGGTCTTTATCCAAGAAATATACTTTTCTTCTGATATTTCTAAAAAAGTTGGATAGTTCAGTATCCAGTTTGAACCAGTCTGTATGTGCTGTAGGTACAAATGATAGTCCTTTAGTGAGGACGGAGGTTTCTTCTTGTGAGAGTACATATCCTGATAAGTTGAAAATGGGTATTTCAGTTAGGACCTGCGGTTGGTTCTCCTCCTCTGGTTGCGTTGTCCGTTGCGTTGTCCCCACTGGGGGTAGTTGAAGAACTGCATTGCGTGTGGATACGGAGGGGGCCCCCAGTATGCGCCTCTGGGGGCCATTTGTCCTAAAAAAGGCATCTGGCTGGGAGGTTGATATTGTCCCTGTTGTCTGTTTCTGACCCTGTTTGGGTTTATGTCTCCTGATGATGAATCAGAGCTCGAGGTATCCGAGAAAGAGACCCATTTGCGTCTATTTTTGGTGGCCGAGGTTTGATTAGCCTGCCTCTCCTTTTCCTTCTTGTCCTTATACTCTGGCGAGAGATATGGGTACGTCAGTTCTATTTTGAAATTACTGATGTCTTTTGCCAATTTTTTATGTTTTTTCTCCAGTGTAATAGAGGTAAATTGGTCAAAGGCTTTGTCAATTTCTTTTAGCTTCTCTCTGGCATTGGACAGACTGTTATCATTGAGAAATTTTGTTTCTTCTTCTTTTAGATCTTGTTGTATCTTGGCGTGGATGCGTTGTGCTGTCGTGATGGTAAGGGCCATTAGGTCCCTACTGCATTTTGTCGAGATTTTACTGAAACCTAGCATATATTCCTTGTCCTCAAGGAACAGTGCAGGTTCATTTCTGACCAATAGTCCCATTGGAACGAGGTTTACTCTAAGGTACTCCCTTAGAAAATGTGCGTGAACTTCCGTCCTAAAACATTTTTTCTTTAGATTCAGTAGGACGTCTCCTGAGGCTGTGGAAGCAATATGTTGCTGTGCTCCTGCCAAATTGAAAAGAGATGGCCCCTCTATGATGTTGTCTATTTCTTCCTCCGTGAAAGATAGCATTTGGTTCATGTTGTTAATGTGAAAGTTGGAAGCCCTGAGGCCAGGACTGATGTACTCCCTTGCTGGGTGTAAATTTGTGTGGGCCTTAAAAGACGAGGCGCATGTATTGAAATTTGAGAGACAATTTTGAAAGGTCCCTATTATAGCATGGTGCTATATCTAAATACTAGTAACGGGAGGGATAGCCCAACTATGGCAGAACAACGGGCTAGAAGTAATTGGTTAACAATTGGGGTCTGTTCTGACATGTAACATTTAGGGGGACTACTTATTGATTGTAGTAGGCCTTGTTAAATTCTATTGTGTCCCAGAGAATACAAAAACGCATTGAATGTGAAGATGTACAATGAGGAATTCAGACAGGAATAGATATACTTCAGACAGCTTTTAATTTGATTTTGCTGCTTGATGCATTTAATAGTCATGCATCATTAGTATTGAAAGAGAGGTATTTGTAGAGATAACAGAAAAAATTGCAAATAAATTCTTCACAAAGACTAAGTGTGCAGGGAGGTTAATTCTCAGTCTTAGCCTTGCCCTTACACAATTATTACAAGGTAAATTGCAAAAAAATTCAATGATAAAACTAGATAATGCTATAAAGAGCACTGTGTAACCACCACCTTTTGTGACCAGTGATTAATGTGTATTCAATACAAGACAATCCAAGCAGAAGCAAAAGATGCGAAAACTCTTTGTTGTCTATAGCCAGGCTGAAGGGTGACCTCATACATGGTCGACGTCTAGAAGTGGATCAAAAGGATGTTGGGACCAGGAGAGAAATCTAAGTGTTGGTCCTTAGGACGTTTCGGCAGAATGCCTTCATCTTGGGCCTGGGGTAGGTCTCCCTAGGGTAGAGATATAAGGACACTATTAGTGTCTGAATTGAGAGTTTAAAAACTGTTTAAAAACACAATACAGAGTCTATTCCAAGACTTTGGTACACCACAATCAAATCAGGCTGCAAGGGAGTAAAAAAGGGGGGGGACTGACCTTAGGGGCTGCAATGCTGCATGTATTTGGAGCTTGCTTGTAGCACCAACTTCACTATAATAGCCATCACCCAAGAAATCTAAGGGATAATCTCCCATACGGACAATTTTTGAGACTTAGGCGCAACTGTACAGAGATGGATACATTCCAAGAAAATGCTACAAAACTACAAAACAAACTACTAGAACGAGGGTACCCGAGAAAACTCATCAGACGGACCATAAAAAGAGCAAAATATACGCCCAGAGAAAGCCTGCTAACACCTAGAGTGAACAATCTAAAACACTCTCACATTCGTCTCCACTTTTGGCCCTGACACTACCAAACTAAAAGGGATATTGAAAAAATTTTGGCCCTTGGTACAATTAAGCTTGCCAGAAGAAAAGACACCAAGAATGGCGCTCAAAAGATCCAAGAATCTGAAGGACATTCTATCACATGCCAGACTGGAGAAGAAATCCCAAAGATCCACGCTCTGGAATATGCGGGAAATTAGGGGGCATCACCCCTGTGGTACCTGTACAGCATGCCGTTTCACCAGAAAAATGTCTTCATTCAAAATTGGCGGGAAAGACTGGGAACTTAGACAGTTCTCTAACTGCAAAACAGCCAACGTGATTTACATCATTGAATGCCCTTGTGGTCTCCGTTACGTGGGGCAAACAACTCGCCAAATCCACAAAAGGATAGGTGAACACAGATCCCGCATTCGCTGCAAATCTGCCAATGCCCCTTTGGTCCAACACTTTATTGAAAATCATCATGGCCCAGACAATATCCTGTGGTGGATAGCAGACTCAGTACCTAACACAAGCAACGCTACTAACTCTCTCAACCACAAAGAAGCGTGGTGGATTTTTAAACTCAAAAGCATTACCAATGGCCTCAATGAGATGGACCCCACACGCTTTTGCAGATAATTACGCATCCCGGGGTCCCATCTCTCTAGAACTCCTCCACCTCGTTTGTTTTTGTTCTTTTCCTTCTCCTTTCCAGATACCATCTCCCCTGAAGAAATCATCTTAGATTACAACCCTTATATATTAGCTCATAGCACTACATTGTTTTCTGCATCACTTCGTTTAATATCTCCTGAGTCAATACATTTATACTGCACATTTCACTATAGCCCACATAAGTCACAGGGCTACACTTCACATACTTCATTTACTTCATATCCTTCATCCCCCTATTCAAGGTTCGTAAGGGAATGTAGACTCCGGTGCCACACGCGCAGCAGCAAGTGACTAGCATTTCACTCCAGTAGGCTCACTCAGTAACGCTACAGCAGCGCGCGCCTAGACATGCGCACTCGCAGGGCAGTACAGGTTACACTACCCGCGACGCGCATGCCCAGTACAGCCGTATACAGTTCGGCTTTCCTCCTGGTTCTCTCTAGTGTACGCGGCGCTTCACTCGCAAGCTACATACGCGACTTCGCTCGCTAACCAGCAGAGAGCTTGGGATTCGTATTCAAGGTAAACAGACCCCCTATCCCTGCACCCAAGTTCATATCTTATGAGCTTTTCACGGGCACTTATCTCTCGTTCTTTTCAACAGCCCAACACTATAATAACGCATGGATACATCTTAGCCACCATTCCAGACGGGTCGGTAATCTCACGAACACTAGCTGCTCAACCGGCATCCCACGTCTCTCATGTGAGCTTCTACACTAAAGTCTATCTGCAAGGTGAGAGCCCGCCTTATTTAATGCCACCATGGTCCAGCTTGGTACATTCATAACTGGTTATTTACCCAATACTGTGTTTTTTGTTTTTTATTCCTGCAGCACCTCACAGTCTGCAGCCATCGTTTAAAAGCCCCAACCCTTTGCGCACCTCACGCTACTTTGGTGCTACAAGCAAGCTCCAAATACATGCAGCATTGCAGCCCCTAAGGTCAGTCCCCCCCCTTTTTTACTCCCTTGCAGCCTGATTTGATTGTGGTGTACCAAAGTCTTGGAATAGACTCTGTATTGTGTTTTTAAACAGTTTTTAAACTCTCAATTCAGACACTAATAGTGTCCTTATATCTCTACCCTAGGGAGACCTACCCCAGGCCCAAGATGAAGGCATTCTGCCGAAACGTCCTAAGGACCAACACTTAGATTTCTCTCCTGGTCCCAACATCCTTTTGATCCACTTCTAGACGTCGACCATGTATGAGGTCACCCTTCAGCCTGGCTATAGACAACAAAGAGTTTTCGCATCTTTTGCTTCTGCTTGGATTGTCTTGTATTGAATACACATTAATCACTGGTCACAAAAGGTGGTGGTTACACAGTGCTCTTTATAGCATTATCTAGTTTTATCATTGAATTTTTTTGCAATTTACCTTGTAATAATTGTGTAAGGGCAAGGCTAAGACTGAGAATTAACCTCCCTGCACACTTAGTCTTTGTGAAGAATTTATTTGCAATTTTTTCTGTTATCTCTACAAATACCTCTCTTTCAATACTAATGATGCATGACTATTAAATGCATCAAGCAGCAAAATCAAATTAAAAGCTGTCTGAAGTATATCTATTCCTGTCTGAATTCCTCATTGTACATCTTCACATTCAATGCGTTTTTGTATTCTCTGGGACACAATAGAATTTAACAAGGCCTACTACAATCAATAAGTAGTCCCCCTAAATGTTACATGTCAGAACAGACCCCAATTGTTAACCATTCTGGCTGTAGTGCCATTATGGAAATGTCGAAGGCTGAGCGAGCTGATTTCGCAATGTTAAAGCAAACTCTCATTTTAAAGTTTGGGAAAACTCCGGCCCAATATTTAAAGCGTTTTCGAGAGTATAAGAAAAAGGAAGGTGGTACTTGGGTATCTTATGTCGCTGAATCCTTGAAAAACTTAACTGGCTGGGTCGAAGGTTATAAGGTTTCTACCGTCGAAGGCATGATAAATCTTGTCATGCTGGAACACATTTTTGCTTCTTCTTCCCCGGAGCTTAAGCAGCATTTGGCCGATTCGAAGGAGATAGATCCTAAGAAGCTGGCCATTGCAGCAGACTTATGGGTGTCACATCGAGTGTCCCATAAGGACAAAACTCATCCTGGTAAGCAGGAGGAAGGGAAAAAGTCCAAAGATGTGGAGGGTGGGGAATCTGCTAAATCTTCTTCCCATAAGGGCCACAAAAAGAAAAACAAGGGTAAGACACAAGAGAACTCACAGGGTAGTGGAGGTCCGCCTCTGAAACAGAACTCTGGTTACAATAAGCCTCCCTACGTAAACAGACCCAATGGGGCTTGTTTTTCTTGTGGAGCAACTGACCACGTGAAGGGGGATCCCCGTTGTAAGGTTAGACCTTTGGGGATCCACTCCGCTAATCTGGCCTTCTCCTCCTACGAGGAAGAAGAGATTACAGGAGCATCCTTCTCCTCAGACTCATTTCCCAGCGGGATCGAGGGTGAGGTAGTTTTAGTGTCCCTGGGTTCCTGGGAGCCTAAAGTCGCAGAGGCGTATGCTAGGATTCCGGATAATACCAAGCACTACTTTAAAGACAGTGTGCTGATCAATGGAGTGGATACTCCAGCTCTTAGGGATAGTGGGTGCAGTCGCACTGTAGTGGATTCTACCTTGGTAGACTCAGAGGAAGTTGCCAGAGCTACTCTGATGCCCACTAAGTTGGCTGACGGCCCCCTCCGTATGTTTCCGTAATACCTGTAAATCTTACTTTAAATGGTACAGCAGTCAGGATTCCAGTGAGCATTCAGAGAAACGTCCCGGGAAAGGTCTTCTTAGGTAATGATCTCAGAGCTTTAGGGCTCGTAGGAGACACTGCCGAAAGACCCTACACACGGTCTCAAGCACGGGCAGCATTGGCCAAGTCCAATACGCCGCCCCAGCCGAAGGGGAAACCCAAGGCGAAAGGAGTCGACAAGTCACGACGAGGGAAAGAGAATATTCCCCCGAGCTCGCCTACCACTGCGGTGGAGGAAGTTGGTCAATCGCCCGGGCCTGACGAGGAGGTGGCGATGCCTGAAGTATTCGACCCCAACGATCATCCTGAACTAAAAGACTTGTTAGTTGAAGGAGGTCCTGATAGGGACGAATTCAGTAAAGGCCAACGTGAGTGCCCATCTCTGGAAGGCCTAAGGAGACAGGCCTGCTCCCAGCTTGAGGGTGAACCTCCTGGGACGCATAGGATTTATTGGGAAGGTGGACTCCTGTATAGTGAGCCCACAGAGTCTACAGAAGGAGACCATAGGAGGTTGGTGGTTCCCCTTGCTGTTAGGCCCTTCCTCCTGCAGTTGGCGCATGAAGTTCCCCTTGCTGGTCACCTTGGTATGAAGAGGACCAAGCAAAGGTTATCCATGCACTTCTACTGGCCCAAGATGGGGGTGCAAGTAGAAAGTCACTGCAGGAGTTGTGCCTCCTGCCAGTTGTCTGGTAAGGTTGGCGCGACAACCCAAGCTCCGTTGGTACCGCTCCCAGTTGTGGGGGTACCATTTGAAAGGGTAGGGATCGACATCGTTGGTCCCCTTAACCCGCAAACATCCTCGGGCAATAGGTTTATCCTGGTGCTGGTCGACCATGCAACCAGGTATCCTGAGGCAATCCCATTGAAAACTGTAACTGCCAAGTCAGTTGCAAAAGCTTTACTCGGCATATTTACTAGGGTTGGCTTCCCTAAAGAAGTTGTGTCAGATCGTGGCAGCAACTTTATGTCGAAGTATATGCAGGCTATGTGGAAAGAATGTGGGGTCACCTACAAGTTCTCTTCTGCATACCACCCCCAGACCAATGGTCTGGTGGAACGTTTCAACAGAACGTTAAAGTGCATGATTGGGGCTCTGGAGGAGCCCCAGAGAAGAAAATGGGATCTTCTTTTACCATGCTTACTGTTTGCCTACCGAGAGGTACCACAGGAGGGTGTTGGCTTCAGCCCCTTCGAACATCTGTTCAGTCATCCCGTACGGGGACCCTTAGCCATCGTCAAAGAGGGATGGGAGATGCCCACTCCCCCTGTTACTACCAACGTAGTTGATTATGTGCTAGGGCTCAGAAAACGGATGGTACTTCTGATGGGCTTGGCTAGTGATAAATTGAAGGCAGGGCAAGCGCTGGTGAAACATTGGTACGACCAGAAAGCTTCCCTCATCAACTTTACACCTGGTCAGCAAGTCCTGATCATGAATCCCATAAGGCCTCGAGCTTTACAGGACAAATGGTCAGGCCCTTACACAGTGGTGGAGCCCCTGGGTGAGGTTAACTATTTAGTGGACCTTGGAAGGCCTGGACAGGCTCCAAAAGTGTTTCACGTGAATAGGCTGAAGGCTTTCATCCCAATAGTCGAAATCGCAGCACTGCTACTGGCGTCAGACGTTGAGGAAGAGGAGTCTGAACCTCTCCCCGACCTGTTCCAAAGCGGTCCTTCAGATAGCTCCATTGAGGGTGTCCGAGTGGCCCCTCACCTGACTTCTGATCAGCAGGCTGAGGTGAAAAGTTTGCTTAGGCAGTTTTCCCCCCTGTTTTCACAGTCCCCTGGTTTGACACCTTGGTGCAAACATAACATTGACACAGGAGACAGTGTACCTACCAAAAGTAGGGGATACAGGATGTTAGACAAAGTACGGTCTTATATTAAGACCGAGGTCAACAAGATGTTAGACCTTGGGGTGATTGAACCCTCTAGTAGTCCTTGGTCCAGTCCTGTGGTCTTGGTTCCAAAGGCAGGCACTTCTGAATTGAGGTTCTGCGTGGATTACAGGGCTCTGAATGCTGTCACCAAGACAGATGCACACCCCTTGCCTCGAACAGATGAGCTGGTGGATACTTTGGGTGCCTCCAAGTATCTCAGCACGTTTGACCTCACTGCTGGCTATTGGCAAATAGCTTTAGCAGGACATGCCAGGGAGAAGACAGCATTTTCTACGCCAGACGGCCTTTACCAATTCCGGGTAATGCCGTTCGGGGTGAAAAATGCACCTGCCACTTTCCAGCGGCTTGTGAATCATGTGTTGAATGGGTTGGACGAATTCTGTCTTGCATATCTGGACGATATAGCAGTTTTCAGTGCCACCTGGGAAGACCATGTGAAACACCTCGGGATTGTGCTCCAGGCTCTTCAGAAAGCCCACTTGACCATAAAGGCTAGTAAATGCCAGATTGGACAAGGCTCAGTGGTTTACCTTGGACATGAAGTAGGTGGAGGGAGGATACAGCCTCTACCCAGTAAAGTACAAGCAGTACAAGACTGGCCTACCCCCACTACGCAAACCCAAGTGAGAGTCTTCTTAGGACTCACGGGGTATTACCGCAATTTTGTGGCAGACTATGGCACCATAGCTGCCCCTCTGACTGCCCTCACAACTCCGAAGAAACCCAAGAAGGTAACTTGGACCGACGAGTGTGAGAAGGCCTTCAATGGCTTAAAAGACTCCTTGTGCCAGGCCCCTGTGCTCCGGGCCCCTGATTATCAAAGACCTTTTATCATGCAGACGGACGCCTCTGACACTGGGATAGGAGCTGTACTATCACAAGTAGATGAGAAGGGTAAGGAACACCCTATCGGTTTTATTAGTCGCCAGCTTAAGGACAGAGAGCTCAGATGGTCCACGGTAGAGAAAGAATGTTTCTCTGTTGTGTGGGCCCTAAGGAAGCTGAGGCCCTACCTCTATGGGACCCACTTCACTGTACAAACTGACCATAAGCTGTTAAAGTGGCTAATGAACATGAAGGGGGAGAATCCAAAGTTGCTTAGGTGGTCCATAAGTCTACAAGGCTTCGACTTCACTATTGAGCATAGGCCAGGTGTCCAACATAGCAATGCTGATGGGTTGTCCAGAATGTTTAACCGACCTGAAAAAGAGACTCATCCAGGGGTGGATTAGTTCCCCCTGTCCATAGTCTGGGAGGGGCGAGTGTTAGGAAAGATTTCGTAATTGTAGGTAATTTTCCTTCCATGTGGCAACCCCTAAACTTTTTGCTGTTGTTTTTCACCTTGTTCTTGACTTTGGCAGAGAAGTGCAGCCTTCTGCCGCACTCCTCTGGGCTTTCGCTCCTTTCTTACGGGGAAACTGACATGCCCTTAAGACAGTCAGTACCGGGGAACGCTGTTTCCCGTAGTTTCTTTTATCGTGTTGCGGCTTTCGTGCAACATGACACAAGAGGGCACTGTAAGCTAAGTTACAGCTCTCTTGGGCCTCTAGCCTTCTACGGGCCCTAGATACTCTTTTAGGATGGTATTTGATCGGTGCAAGTCATTCAGGGACTGGAATGGTGGCAGCGATCATTTTGTTTATTTTGAGCTCCTTGTGGCGTTCTGAGCACGTTTTTCGCACTGAACCCAAAATGGTGGCCTGGCTCCCAAAATGGCCAGACCACGAGGCTCCTTTGTCCTGTCCACTGACCGTCTTGCTCCCTTCACCTTCCCCAGGTCGGGCGACCCGGGGCCTTCCTTATTTGGGCATGTACTTTCCCGCGAAACGCAGATGCTTTCGCCGGCTTCTACATGTCGTTTGGGTGCCTCCAGGGTGTGGGCTGGGATGTCTGGTCCCAATACACATCCTGGGTGCCAGAGAGTCTAGGGTGGTGTGAATGCCTGGGACCACCGTGGTCCGTGATTGGTCCACGAATGGTATGTGTGTTGATGAGCGGATCTCCCATTGGCTCCCCTCCGTTTTGGCGCGAAGGGAACCATGGATAAGAGGAGGCTGGAAACACCACTACCATGTCGATCTCCTGAGTTCTCACGAACGAAGGAATACAGGAGCCAAGTATCCTGCAACCACGAGGCTGGACTGAGGAATCGCTGGTGACCCGCTGAAGGACTCCTCCTTGGCACTGCTGTCGTCCTGTGAAACCCTTTCCTCCTTTGATCGAACCAGAAGGCCTGTACTGGTGCTTCGACCTTTGGAATAGCAGGAACAGCTATTCCCGGCGACTTCATCCTCTCCTGCCAAGTAAGCCTTCGGAAGTGTCTCTGGGCCATCCAGTTGACTGACCAGCTTACAAGGGAGTCCGGCTCTGTAACCGCCGCCAGGTTGTGTTGTATCTCGAGTCCTTGTCACTCTCCCACGCTTCGTGCACTTGGCGTTCCCAGGTCTGAAGGGAGGAGTGTACATTTGGCTCGGATACACACGGCCGCTCCGTTGCCCTGCTGTGGTGACAAAACTGTGCAGGTTTCTTCGATTGGGACGTCTTTTTTGCTCTACACGACGACGAGGCGTTCCCTGCTCTTCTGAACCTGCCAGCTGCTGAAACTAACGTAGAGAAGCCTGGGTCTGCTTGCTTCGGGGACCGGTGAGTAGTATATCTAGGATCTGGTCGCCCTCCTGCAGTAGCCCATTGATTTTCCCCGCTGTGTAAAAACAGCACCCTTTTGTCCGTACTCGCGCTCTGCTTCTGCTCGCTGTGGAGGCTGCGCTTGAGTCGCGGAACTTGTTCTTCTTCTTTGTGCACTATACTGAACTGCCTGACTTCCTTCGAAGAGCTTCTCCTTTTGCCCGTTGGCACCAGCGTGTGCAGGTACTTTGAGCACAAGGCTCCACTCTTCGCAGGGCTCGGACTTCCATCTAGTTAGGTGCCTCTGAAGGCGAACTGAGTCTACAGCATTATCGCACTGCCTGTTTTCCTTCCCTTTCAGGTGGATTACACATTTCGTGCTTATAACGCTTGCGACTGTCGTATTTGTATATATATTGTGTTGATATGGTATGTGTTGGCTTAGTATTGTGATATTGTGATTTTCTCGCTACGGTCATTATTTTAAAGGCCTTAAAATAAATGTGTATATATTTTTGATATAACAACCGTTTGGAGTAATTTGTAAGCGCTCTTGCTTTGTGTGCTCACTGCGAGCTTTCAGTCACCCTCACCCCTCTTGAGACCTAGTCTTGACCGCCGCGATCGCTACCTTGATTGGCCTGGCTCGTCCAGAGGTTACCCTGTTCCAAGTAATTAGGTTGGCCTTCTGAACTTCTGCGCCACCAGGACAGAGTTCAGAAATCCGTCTTAACATTAGTCAACGAACCACCAGGGTTGCTACCCTGGCCCCGGGAATTTGCATAGCCATGAGATGTATCCTGCCGTCTCCATCTCGGGGATATCCCCAAGTTTCAGTCAATCTCGGGGTTCCATCAAGGGCCCCCCACCCTTATCACCCTCCTCCTGATCATACCAAAACAGTTCACCCCCCCATTGTGAGTCCCTCGGTGGGGCCACATTCCATTTCTTCTAAGGGACCTTAGAAGAAAACGATCATACCCATTCTCTCGCTATTCCGATGAGACTAAATTTCAACACAAACTCTTCCAACCCAAATGCTTCGAGCCCTCAATTACCTATTAATAAAAGATGGCACTTTGGGAAACCCCCAACATCAAGGGATACGGAATTAAACACATCTGGAAACTTCTCACAGTTCTCAGCTCCTACGCACAGCATTAACAAGCCAAACCTGCTTAAAGAAAACTTACTTCACGGCAGGGTGCAAGAACCTACAGCTACACCAACTAAGCTATTACAGACTGTGGACCTCTGCCCAACAACCAAGAAACTGGACTTATTATACTCAAAATCTGAGAGACCGACAACACAACTTTTGCCTCCAAAACCTACGCAGGCAACTCCACACCAGGCACATTTGATGCCGACTAAAACGCCAATGATCAACAGACCGCAAGAAGTTCAAATTTCGAAGCATCCTACTCCAAGCACACCGCTGAAGAACAGGAGACAAAGTGAAATCATGGGAGATTCCGGTAAAGAAACACCAAATAAAAAAACGGATCTATTGATGATAATGTCAGCTATCACCATAGCCCTAGCTCCGTTCACTAAATTGTACGAATCACTCAATGACTCCGTAAAGGACCAAGTATCATTGGCAGCCTCTGCACAGACAAAACTAACTTTTTTAGAAGGATTTATCACTTCAAAAACAGAAAACTGGAAGATCACTAAAGAAGTCAGCACACAAACAAGGGACCAACAACATTTGAAAACAAAGTCTGTACAATCCCAAAGCGACTTCCTACTAGAGAAAACATTCAATTTCAAAGCAGGAAACGCCGATAAGAAAAGCAACTCTCGTTCAGTTGTATCAGCTAAGAGTTCCCAAGGTATTATGATGCCGAACAAACGGAACGCTAGACTCTCTCTTTCAAGTCTCACATCAGATTCGACCAACAAAACCCACGAAAGCCAAACCCATGGAAACCAAAGCACCCTCAACTTTTCTACATTTCCACCAAGCAAGACAAAAGCATTGAATGGCTGTATAATCAACGATAAAGAACAGGATCTCAAAGTTTCTGCCGATGTTCCATCTACATCTTCAGCACCAGTCTCGAAACAAAATACCGGGACAATTGCCCAGCTCAAACTGGCAACAGAACATCCTAAGGCCAAGCAAAACTCCTCATTTCCAACAAAAAGAAAGTACATCAAAATCTCAACGAAACTACCAACACCGAACGTTACTCAAAATCATCATTCCAAATCGAACAGCAACAGATCTCCCTCTCCCACAGAAAGCGATCTAATGGATAATGCCCTGGAACTCTCTTCTCAATGGCTGGCCAAAGATCCAAAATCTGATAACAACTGTCAATCTAAAAGAAAAACCATTTCCTTCGATCGGAATCACAATAATAGTACACCTCCGAAAAAAATCAGACTCTTAGAGCCAAAAACTCGATCATTCCCCACGGCTAAAGACCTGAAACGAAAGACCTTGCCTTGCCAAAAACAAAGACACGCTTCTGGTACCAAAAAACGGGACAGAACCAACAATCAGAAAAATAATCATACTCCGAAAAGGTGGACATCTAGGGCTTACATACACCAAAAAAAAGAATCCAGGGACCACTACCAAAAAGGAGAACTTAACTGCACGACCCCGCCAAAGTACTCTGATAGAGAATGGAAATGTACCCGTCTAATGAGACACAATAGAACAACTGATACCCGCTCTTTCTTCTTGCAACCTAGCTACAAATCAAAGAACAACCAGGTTCTAAACAGATCCGCAATAATGGATCTACTTTATCAAGTTTCGTCTCTCAGATCAGTAACATCAGACCATCTTGACGTCATTGAATTCTCGGGCCCTCACTGCATAGACAGTGTATATATCCATATATCTTCATCAAGCATCAGACGCAAGCTCAAGGCCGAGTCCAGAACCCTTAGAGATCTGGGTTACGACCTTGAAGAAATAAGTAGCAGCAAGAATAACTCTGGCCAAGCACCAGTTGGATCGAAATGGAGAGAACACAAACCAAGCAAGGAACATGTTCCTACTGATAAGGCAGACCTCGAGCATCATATTATGCACCCCTTAAAACATACTCTGGATTCAGAGTACAAGATCTGGACGAAAGGAGGTACGCTCGGGGGCAATCTGGATGGTTCTTTTGCGGCATCGAGAACCACACTACACATCTCACAAAACTTATTCTGAAACCAGAACACAGGACATTGACGAAAGGAGGCAAACCAGTAACCATTACGGAAAGGAATCCATTATGGATGAGAGAAGAGCTATCAGTTACAAGGACAGACTCGATTCACCACACAAAACACCCAAAACTCAACAATGACACAAAAGCCCTGTAAACAACACCAAGATCTGTTACAACGAAAAACCAAGTAATATGGACTCAGAATGTCTACGGAAGGGCCCCTTGCCGAACTGGAAGACAACAATCGATCAAGACCTCCCTAGAAGGAGGACAACTGAATTTCGCGATCACTCGCAACACTCCCCTAAAGACAATGAAAAATAGATGGGCCTGGATCTTGGAAAGACTGACAATAGAAAAAAGAGGATAGCCACAAACAACCGTAACTGGAGAAGACGAGGATCCTAGAAGATCACCCTACACTCACAGCAACCTAACAATGGGCTCGTGGAACACAAGAGGCTTTACCCATTTGACATCCAAATCCGATGTGAACTTGGGATCATTCGAGCTTCTCTGCTTACAGGAAACGTGGCTCCTTAAGACGCTATCGATCGACGGTTTCGAAATCGATTTTTCACCAGCAACACAATGCGCAACAGGCAGGCCCAGCACAGGGCTCCTGACAGCTGTCAGAGCCTTCAGTGGTCTGCAACTCAAACAAATACTGCTAAACAGTCCATTCATCTTAGCTTCCTTGGTTTTCGGGCAGACGACCACAGCAGGCAAAAACCTGGATAAGCCAACATCATACTTAGTGATAAACACATATTGGAATCCAAAAGCCCTGAAAGAAGCAGATCTCCTGGCAAGCATTGGCCAAACGATAGAGGCTTGCTTAAACATGATGGCTATCGATCACATCATAATATGCGGGGACCTAAACCTGACCCTAGCAAATATTGGACTGAATGCAAAAAATTGTGACACAAATCTCGGATCAGCAACTCTAGAACTTCCAATAATCTGAGAATCCGACCAGAGAGGCAAGAGAGCTGGGAGATACTTATGGACGAACTCGATCTTCACAACCTCCATTACCTGACCTCACCAACACTCAACCTCATCCCTACCTGGGAACAAGGAAACCTCAAAGCCTTCCTGGACCACATATACGTTTCCAGAAATCTGCTCTCAAAGATAACTGCATTTGAAGTGATAAGAACCAAACACAGCGACCACAACCTTCTGAAGGCTACATGGTCTGCCCCAGAACCAAAATCGGAGGGAAAAAGAAAGAACATGATTCCGTCAATTGTTATCAATGGAGCAGGGACAAGACTAAGGCTCACTAGTGAGGCAATAAGAGCAATCACAAAGAAATATGAAAGAACAATCAATGAACCAGTGGGGTCACTAACATCTGATTACTACCCCCTACTGATCTCTTACCAGCAACAAAGAAAACCTCAACCATTTGCAAAGAACTCCCTACACACGAGTAACAAGCAACTGGTGGAAAAAAGAAGAGAAATGAGAAGAATCCTCCATAAAGCAAAATCTTGCCCTTCACTACAAACAGCCGAAGCAGCAGTGATCATAAAAAAGTCTTATAAAAACTGGGTAAAATCCCATCGTGCAATACTATACCAATAAGACTCCGAGCACATGCTAAGGACTCTAAGCGGGAAGCAATCCAAAGCTTTCTGATCGATCCAAAAGGAAACAACTCCAAGGATGCTTTAGCTAACTCAATCGGGGAAGCACATTGGATTTCTTTTTTCTCAAACATGTTTGTCCCACCCAAGGGCAACACTCACGAACTTCCACGGGTCCAAAAACATCAATGGGACATAGAACATGACGAAACAGAAATCTGTGAGAAAATACGGAAACTGAATAACTCCCGGGCACCTGGACCGGATGGAATCTCTAATGTAGATCTCAAAAACAACATAGAATCATGGGGACCCCTTATAGCCCGAATATTTCAACAATGCGCTGACACCCGCTCTATCCCGAAATCTTGGAAGACAGCAAACGTTGTCCCAATTTTCAAGAAAGGCGACAAAGGGAATCCATCAAACTACCGACCAATCGCTTTACTGGATACCATCGGGAAACTATTCGGTGCCTTTCATTTTGGATAAATTCAAGATCTGGGCAGTCACCTCTGAAGCTCATGATGATTTCCAAACAGGCTTCGTCAAAAACATTGGAACAACGGCCAACATAATGCTATTAAGCATACTCAAAGCAAAGGTTTTAGAGGGATGTCCTAAGATCCATCTGGCATTTATAGATCTCTCTCAGGCCTTTGACACAGTCAACAGAGACAGACTTTGGAGAAAACTGACAAACTGGAACTGTCCTCCATCAATCCTGAATCCAATTATCGAGCTTCACTCTGGAACCTCTATGAGGGTCAGACTTAATGGATTAGGCCAACTTTCAGAGGGGGTTAATACCTACAGAGGTGTTTAGCAAGGGTGCCCACTGGCCCCCGCACTGTATAATGCATTCATTGGAGACTATCAAAACTGGGATCCTACAGTCAGATCATTTCCACCGAACATTGGATACGAGAAAGTAAGCAGACTACTTTATGCTGATGACATCTTAATATTGGACCAAACTGCTATAGGTCTCCAACGTAAACTCGAATCACTCTCAGAATATCTCCAGGCCAATGACCTGATCCTCAACTCAACAAAAACAAAAATAATGACATTGGAAAAAACAACAACACGAAAAGAAAAATTGAATTGGTCTTTGGCAGGAGAAAGACTGTAAAAAATAAGATTGTTCAGATACCTGGGAGTCACGATCAATTCAAACCGTTTCGAAACCCCAATGCAGGAATCCATGATTGTAAAAACTAAAATCATACTAACACAAGCACGAATCATGGATAAAAAATTCTGAAAATTTTCCTTGAAACCAGCCCTGAATTTTTACACAACTAAAGCCGTACCTGCTATTACTTATGGTGCAGATGCAATGCCCATGATACCCGAGAGAATCTGGACAAAACTAGAAGGCCTATTTTGGAGGAAACTTTTGACGCTCCCGCAATCAACACCAATGGCGTCGATTCATAGAGAAATTAACGTCCTATCACTAAGGGGAAGAGTCAAACTGAACACCTTGATGTTGCATAGGAAAATAAGACTGTCCTCCGAGAAGATCTTCAAGGTATTAACCAAAGAGCTAAACAAAGGCTCTAACACCATTCTATCTATATGGGAGCAAAGAAACACGCAAACACTTGCTGAAATAGGATGTTCTTGGGAAGAACTGGAGTGTAACCCAAACAAAACCTCCAAAAAATTCAAGGAAATGGACTGGATCAAAACATTGGAAGATGCCTCGAAATAGAAATCAGCCCTGGATCTACCAGTAAACCAAGAAAAACAAAACGAGCCTATGAGCTACTTGTTAAAAAGTCCCAGCAAGCAAATTAGAAATACATACCTACGGGCAAGGCTGAATCTTCTAAACACTAAAGAAAGCTTATTCATTAGAGGCACCGTTACCAACAATCTTTGTAGATTTTGCATCAAAACAGAAACAGTCGAAACAGTGAGGCATCTCCTACTGTCGTGCCCAGAACTGTCCTCAAAAAGAATTATCCATATGGGACACCTCGTCAAAAGCAGATGGTGTAGGGAAGAAGAATATTGGTGGAACATTCTGATGTCGGGAGGCAACACCAAAACCGTAATTTTGGTCGGACAGTTCTTTCAGAATATAAATTTGAAGAGAGAAGAAACAATTTGAAACCAATTTAGAAAGCATATGATAATGGTGATGGAAGTATAAGTTCAGTGCGCAAATCTCCAAAAATTCTTATTCAAGTCCATAAAACAATGAATTTGGCTTCAGATCCCAGTTTATTAGTTACTACACAGCCGACACGTGTTTCGACCTTTCAGGTCGTTTTCAAGGCGTGATTACAAATAAGTAATGAACAGATTAGTGTATGTAGCAATCAGAAAATTCCCCTCCAATGGGTGTTAAACACTAGGACTGTGCAGGCAGTCTGTAGCTAGATAGCTTGTTTATATTCAGGGGTCAAATCCCCATGCTTTTAGTCAGCAGACAAATTAGCCAAATTTAGAACAAATTTAGAAAGCAAACCACAGCAATGACAATGAAACGACCAAAGGAAGGAACACATTTCACACCCTTTTGTAAAAACTGTGAAAAACAGTTTAATCAAATAAAGTTAAAAAAAACAAAAAAAAACACCCCTTGAATTTGGGGGTAGAGTATGGAAACTTCAAGATACATAACTTCTCATGCCTCCCATCAAATTACTCTTCACTTTCGTATCTCACCCTTTTGAGCCAAAACAACTCGCCATCCGTGACAGCTTGCGAAATAACCTTAATTCCCCTCACCCCCGGTCACTGGAACCCAGAAAAGTCACAAAAGCAACTTTATTACAGTGGTTCATCTCATAACATTCCGAGTGTGGTGTCACGACTCGCTCCCTTCGCTCCCGTTCCCGCCACTTGGGGGCATGTTTTGGGGCTTATTCCTTGCTGGACATTTCCTCCGAACCTAATGCCACAGTGCTGTAATGAATTGGGAGCGCTAAATCCCCATTTTCCAAACTACTTCCCTTCCGGATCCATTCCAGGTTTTTGGCAGCCAGCATGCTTCTTTAACCAAATGACTGTGCTTCCCAGAATGCCTGGCCCACTGCTCCACCTCCACCCTTGCAGGACAAGGTTGGGTGGAGGATAGGCAACACCTGTGGCTGCAGGTGCAGCAGTCAGCACACCTGAGGCGTGTGCTCGTTAAACAGCTTTAAAAGCCTCAGTCTCACTTCAGTCCAGCGCTGGTCATCGTTTGCAGTGTTCCTGTTTTTGACTAGTCCCTGGTTCCTGGTTCCTTGCCTTTGTACCTACTTCCTTGTTCCTGTTTTCTTGTTTCCTCAGCCCTGAATTTCGGATTCATGAGCTAATTGATTTCTGCTCCCTTGATTTCCCTTTTTGTCTTCCTCTGTTTGCAGGCAGCAATTCTCAGTGCTTTCCCCTTTTAGATGCAGCCCAGTTTGTCTGTGTTCTATATTTCTTTGACTCTGTCCTTTGCTGCTGTTACCCATTTGCCTTAGCCTTCCTCTTAGTTTAGTTTCCTGTCTTTTCCTTGGAGGGGTAGGGAGAAGTTTGCATAGGTTATTTCGTTTTTCCCTGCTCCTGATCCTTACTTTCTAGAGGATCCATTCCATGTTTTCCACTGCACTTCTGCATTTATTTTCCCTTTGATTATTAGGTGTGGTGTGCGGTAGTAGCTAGCTCCTGTGTGAATGCTTATGTTTTCCTCACTATTTTGTAGACACTATTCCCACTTAGGTATTTAGTTTTCCTTCCATTGCTGTTCTAGCCTTTCGGGGTCCCAGTTTCTTCAACAGGATTCGTGGGCTAGCTGACATTCAAGAGGTTTATCTCGTCCTCGTGAGTACAGTTCTTAAGTTCCCTTCTGTAATACCATCAAGAGTGTTAGTACACAGATCCTGTCATTGCTTGCCCTCCACGTGGGCTTAGCGCTGTCAGTACCTGTAACAGCAATTGGGGGTAAGGCGCTTGCCGACTTTCCTCGCGGTCAGGTGCTTACTCCACATCCCTTTTCATATATTGGTTTTGATGTCACACTCTATTTGCACTCCTGGGTTCTAGCATACCTGAGTCGTAGTTCCTGGGTGCACATTTCCCTTGCCATATTCGCTGCCTTTGTACTCGCCTGACTAATCCTGACAGTATGACCAGCCCAAAAATTCCCATTGAATATGGCAAGTTTAAGAAAGAAAGGCAGCAAGGCCTCTAACAAGTTAGTACAGAAAGCTTCCCCTACGTTTACCTGTGAAAATCAAATCACTAGTCTTGGCTTAAATGAACTCCTTGTCACGAATGGGCATTTACGAGCAAAGTATTTTCCCCATAGGATGGCACATCCTACATTGCCTGATCCTAGTTCGATCTTTTGTTCTGATCCCGATTCTATGTCAGCGCAAGCCTTAGCCGCAGAAAACAACACACTGTTAGACTTATTATACAAGAGTACCTCTGTTGTTGAACCCCATGATTCCAGTTGTGCTTCACCTCAGATAGAACAGTTTCATGGTACAAACATAACGAATGGAGGGGTTCCTTGCATAACTTCAGTTTTCTACCCTCAGTCCAAATACTTCTTTGCACAAGTACATACGGTAGTCCCTAATGTCAAGAGGTCTAAGGTCAATAGATTGCTTAAGGGTAATACAGACCAAGTTAGTATGAGAAAGTATAAATCTCAGAACCTGAAAGCAGTTGAGGACAATGCACAATCGGTGCACATCCAGATTGCTAGTGCAGGATCCAGCCCTGATGCCACTATGCCTCCCCCTGTGCCTACTGATAGTGATGTACAGTTAATGCAGGGCATGCTAAGAGCTAAGCTTGAGGAGTTAACACAAGAATTCATTTCTTTACAAGAGGAGAATAAGATCTTGCACGCATTCCTGAATACACCTCAGACTTTATCCATTGATGTTGATGAAGTGAACCCAGTTCAGCCCCTGAGTGCAGAGACTTTGGTAAACCATGATAATTGCCAATATGTTAGATCTATTGGAAGTGAAAGTCTTTCTTCTAGCACAGCGCTCAATCTGGGCACAGTTTCTAACAATTGTTCTGCTGATTGTCAGGGATTGCAGTTAGCTGAAGATTTACAAGCCACTCCTTTACCTAAAGTTTCCTGTGTAGCAGTCTGTCATAATTATGAGCTAGCACACATACAAGCTTCTGATCTCCAAACACAATACACAAAGGTGGCATACACAGATTCAGTCACTACAGTAGGCTTAGGTCCTGCTCTTGATACAGCTGCTGAGACTGAAGTAGATGCTAAAGCTGATGTGGAAGACGATCTTACCTCTGGGTTCACTCTTCCTTCTGCCAATTCTGATCAATACGAACAGTCAGAGACAGTACAGATTTCATGTTCTGATGAACTCATTCCACAGTATACAGAACCAAAAGACCAGCAGGCGATTCCTGAACTGTTGATTGTTAATCTGCCTCTTTCAGAAGCTAAGACAGAGGAATGGACAATTGACGAAATCCTGATTAACAGAGACTTTACTATGGTGATTCCACTGGTTGATTTTGACTTCCACAAAGAAAGAGACTCTGTGTCACCCACTAAAGAAAAGGACTGCAAGGGTACAGTTCAGTCCTTGGTTACTGGAGCCAAGGAGTCTAATGCCCTAAAGGTGCCCTCCATTCCTGAGCCACTAATGTGTCTATCAACTTCTGAGACTTCTGTGTGTCCTCCTACAACCATTGACTCTTCTATGATCCAATCCACAGCCCTGCAGTCATCTTTGGTACACGTGTCTTCAATCAATGAACCGCTGCCATGTCTGCCATTTAATCAAGAGCCTCCACCATGCACGGGGTTAGTTCCAAAGACCCTGACATGTTTGGATTCAGCTACCGAGATGGCTCCAACTCGCATGCCTTCAGCTTCAAAGTTTCCTCTAGCCTGCCTGTCTTCAGCTACAGTGACTCATCCAGAAGATCATCCTTCAGCCAGAGAGCCTCCGGTAGTCCATCATATGTGCATGTCTTCAGTTCCAGAGTTTATTGCTTGTTTGCCTTCAGTTCATGATACACCGGTATCCTGCTTAGCTTCGCTTCCAACATCAGAGGTATACCTGTCTACACCATCAGATCCTGCTATATTTTCTACTGCTCCAGACAGTCCTCCTGAATCCCAAACATTTACTGTCGATGAACGTTTAGATTGCCTTTCTTTTGCTTCAGGAGGAGCACCAGAATGCCTGCCTTTTCCAAAAGACGATTCTCCCAACTGCTTCACTTTAGTATCAGAGCCTCCTAAAAATGCAGCATCAGAGTTTGAGACTTTTGCCAGCTCCCGCTTCAGAGTCATCAAGCTGGACCAAGTGGTGAGTCAGAACCACTCACCTGGGTGTGCACAGGGGGTGGTGCAGACCGGCGTATTACCTACAGAACTTGTGCAACAGAATTCCGCCAAGAAGCACCAGTTGGGTGCTAGTAGCCAAAGGAAGGGAATGACTGCTGCAGTTCAAGATGTGTCTGTTATTGCTCCTTCTGCGAGTGTGCCTGAAATACCAAGTACTGTGTCTATCACTCCTACCGGTATGCCAAACATCCCTGCTGTTGTATCCAACGTGCAACAAAGTGACTACACGACTGTCACCAGGAGTACCAGCCTCGTACAACCCATGGGACTTCCAGGCATCCAAGGCGTAGAATATGTGCAGTCAAACCTTAATCATTTTCAACCACAAGCCTTTTCCCAGATGGATGACAGAAAGAGATCTGAACCTCTACCTCAGCCGCCACCTTCTCTAATGGCTGAACATGAACATTTCCTGAAGCCAGCAACTTCCTCACCTCCCGCAGGTCCGCTCTCGGCAGAAAGGCTAACAGAACTTCTACCATCGTCTAAGGCAAGTTGCACCAGCCTGCCTCCCTCCTCAAAGACTTACAAGGGTCCACTCCCAGTGACTGAGCTTCCTGGACCTTCCAACTCTGCTCCAGGTCCTGCAAGTTCTTCATGCCTTTCTTCGAACCATGAGTCTCTTCCTCACCAGAAGTCACCGTTTCCATCAGTATCACCTCCAAAGACAACACACTCCTATCATGGAAGCCCATCTGCCTTTGCCCACAAGCCACCATTTCCATCAGTGCCACCTCCAAAGAAAAAGCACTCCCATCATGGAAAGAAGAAGTCTCGTACGGGTGGCGGGCACCCGAAGAGGGCCGTAGGAGGGGGTATACTGTCACGACTCGCTCCCTTCGCTCCCGTTCCCGCCACTTGGGGGCATGTTTTGGGGCTTATTCCTTGCTGGACATTTCCTCCGAACCTAATGCCACAGTGCTGTAATGAATTGGGAGCGCTAAATCCCCATTTTCCAAACTACTTCCCTTCCGGATCCATTCCAGGTTTTTGGCAGCCAGCATGCTTCTTTAACCAAATGACTGTGCTTCCCAGAATGCCTGGCCCACTGCTCCACCTCCACCCTTGCAGGACAAGGTTGGGTGGAGGATAGGCAACACCTGTGGCTGCAGGTGCAGCAGTCAGCACACCTGAGGCGTGTGCTCGTTAAACAGCTTTAAAAGCCTCAGTCTCACTTCAGTCCAGCGCTGGTCATCGTTTGCAGTGTTCCTGTTTTTGACTAGTCCCTGGTTCCTGGTTCCTTGCCTTTGTACCTACTTCCTTGTTCCTGTTTTCTTGTTTCCTCAGCCCTGAATTTCGGATTCATGAGCTAATTGATTTCTGCTCCCTTGATTTCCCTTTTTGTCTTCCTCTGTTTGCAGGCAGCAATTCTCAGTGCTTTCCCCTTTTAGATGCAGCCCAGTTTGTCTGTGTTCTATATTTCTTTGACTCTGTCCTTTGCTGCTGTTACCCATTTGCCTTAGCCTTCCTCTTAGTTTAGTTTCCTGTCTTTTCCTTGGAGGGGTAGGGAGAAGTTTGCATAGGTTATTTCGTTTTTCCCTGCTCCTGATCCTTACTTTCTAGAGGATCCATTCCATGTTTTCCACTGCACTTCTGCATTTATTTTCCCTTTGATTATTAGGTGTGGTGTGCGGTAGTAGCTAGCTCCTGTGTGAATGCTTATGTTTTCCTCACTATTTTGTAGACACTATTCCCACTTAGGTATTTAGTTTTCCTTCCATTGCTGTTCTAGCCTTTCGGGGTCCCAGTTTCTTCAACAGGATTCGTGGGCTAGCTGACATTCAAGAGGTTTATCTCGTCCTCGTGAGTACAGTTCTTAAGTTCCCTTCTGTAATACCATCAAGAGTGTTAGTACACAGATCCTGTCATTGCTTGCCCTCCACGTGGGCTTAGCGCTGTCAGTACCTGTAACAGCAATTGGGGGTAAGGCGCTTGCCGACTTTCCTCGCGGTCAGGTGCTTACTCCACATCCCTTTTCATATATTGGTTTTGATGTCACACTCTATTTGCACTCCTGGGTTCTAGCATACCTGAGTCGTAGTTCCTGGGTGCACATTTCCCTTGCCATATTCGCTGCCTTTGTACTCGCCTGACTAATCCTGACATGTGGTCATGTGGGTCCCCCGCGGTCTGTGGGGGAGTGCCGAGTTTTCTGGAATTTCCACGCACCCTTCACCTTGAGCTTCCTCTGGGTTAGGTCAGGACCCTGTGGAGCACGGCCGAGGTTCCTATCACCTCCGCCCTGATCTCGGGATGTGCTTGGGGGGTCTCCCACCAAGTCCTCGGTGGTTCTCTGGATGTCCTCCGCCGTCACAAGTTGATACCTCACACCCTGCCACTCGAAAGCCAGGTGGAATGGATGCCCCCAGCGATAGCGGACTCCCTTGCCCTGCAGCCATCTGGTATGGCCCCGCATTTTTTCCTCATCTGAAGTGTGAGTGCCGAGAGGTCCTGAAAAATTGTCACTCTTGAGTTCCCATATTGAATGTCTTTCAGGTTCTTTGCCCTCTCCAAGATCTTGGCTTTGTCCCTGTAGTAATGGAATCTCACCAATACCGAACGTGGTCCTCTTCTGCCTCCACCCACCTGGTGGGTCCTGTCAATCAAGACCATTTCCCCAGAATCAATTCCGAGGACAATCCTGATGATACCCTGTACTTTGCCTTCCAGCCCCTCTTGAGTCTCCCCTCCGCCTCCACCAGGCCAAAGATCTGCAGGTTATTTCTCCTTTCACGATTTTCCATATCGTCGACCCTCAGGCGGAGGTCCTCCTTGCGGCGTCGCATCTCCTTGAATCTAGCCTCCGTCTGTGTTTCGAGGAGGTCGGTGGAGGCTTGATTGTTTTCAACCCCCTCCATTCGGTCCGACTAATGTGGAAACCTTTGCGGTGAGGTTGGCCAGTTTAGCCCCCATGTCGGACCTCCTCCCTCTTATTTCATCAAGAATCGGTTGGATACTGCCCTGGATAGCATGCATGTCTGGGGTCGGAATGGAGGAGGGTCCGGTTTCCATGTCTGGGTGCCCTGGTGTGAATTTAAATTTTGCTAGAGTCTCCTTCCAACTTATGGGGCACTGTTCACCCTAAGCTACTATGGCTTCCTCACGTGTCTCGTGATATCTTCCCACCACCAAGGGCTGCTCTCACGCCACCACCGCGAGACATCCCCACCATTGTGCAGCTGGTGCGCCTCTGCGTACACCCTCGGAAGGTCGGGGTCCACGCTTGCCCCCGGGCCTTGTTTTGCCACTGCTCCTATTCCCGACCTCTCTAGCTGTCGAGTTATGATCGCCGGTGGTGCGTCGGGTTCAAATTGATGCCCTGGGGCCAATCAGGTGTCCCCCTTGACTCGCCGCTCGGGATCCCCGGTGGGTCCTCAGGTTCCAGGGTCAAGAGCTCTCCACTTCTTCAAACACCTCCTCGTTTTTTTCACCTATGTGTCTCCCCCGTATGGTGAGGGGGGCAGTGTCCCCAGGGGGTTGCCTGTGGGCCCCTTTCTACCACTGGTGGCACCTCTGTGGTAGGTCCTGGTGGGTGGGGGACCAGGTGGGGACAGTCTGGCAGGTGGTCTCCTTGGGGACCACCTGGTCACAGCAGCATGCATGGGCGGCCAGAGGTGGTCCCCAGTGACTACAGAGAGCAGGGGAGCCGGTCCGAGGTCTCTTGTGTGGTCCCGAGGTCAAACCCGGGTCCTGTGTCCTCTCCACTGCTGAGGCAGCCTCCCCAGGCAGTCCAAACTATGAGGCTTGAAAAGGGGAGAGAGGGGGGGCCCTGGGCGCGCTCACACTCGGCCCAGGTTAGTGGTGGGGCTTGCCTGAAGGAGCTGGTGTGTTCAGGGACGATGCTGCTTGGTTTCCTTCTGGACCCTCCGCAGTGCCGTTCCAGGGAGGGCCTGGGCGCGCTCCCATGTCGGCTCAAGTCAATGGAGGGGACCCACCTGGGGGGATGGTATCCCCAGAGGTGGTGATGCCTGGACTCTGGCAAGGCCCGTTATGCAGCCCCCAAGGGGGACCCGGGCGTGCTCCCGCATTGGCCCAGGCCGGTGCCTCGGTCCCCCGGCGGGGGTAGGGAAGTGAAAAAGGGCGGCACCGTTTCATAAGATTCTGAGGGCTGCACGGCACCTCTCCTCACCGCCTCCTGGGGCGGAAATCGAAACAGGCCGCGAGGGATGTCCGCGTTAAGCTGGAGGCCCGGGGGTGGGTGGGAATGTCCCGAGGGATGTCCTGAAGGTTGGTTCTCGGCCGTGTAGGCAGTCCAGGTGGGGTGACAGGCTCCTCCCCCCTCGGGCTGGTGAAATGCTCCACGGCGGCCCTCCTGTTCCCACTACAGGGCCGCGACAAAATATCTCAGGGGTGGGGGAGCCTCCAATCATGGGAGAAGGACTGCTGGACTCCTCACAGGTTCTGACACCCGATTCTCATGGTATGAGGAGGATTAGGAATTTATTCGCGGCATAACTCTGCAGATTTCCCAGGGCTGTGCAGGGAGTGTAAGGATCAGGCTGACATCTTGCCTGTCCCCCCTGGGGGCCTCCCAGGCTGTGGTTTTTTACAGGGGCCTTAATGACTCCATGAAAGACGCTCTTGCTGTAGTCCCTGCTTTGCCCATTCGGTACCCTGAAGTAGATTTGGCACTATGGGTGGATGCCCAAAGGGCAGAACGTAAGTCCAAAACCCTTAAGACTCCTAGCTTTTCATTCTCCGGACCTCCACCATTTTCTGAAGCCCCTGGGGAACCCATGCAGATTGGGGGTTTTGTTGTCCATTGACTCCCAATGAGCGTGAACGGCGTTGCTTGACCAACGCCTATTTCTATTGCGGCCAATCAGGGCATTTCGTGAAAGAATGCCCCAACAGACCCAAGAGAACCTCGGTTTTTCAGAAAGCTCACCCTTAGAGAAGGGGGCACGGATGAGCCCAGATTCAATGCCCTCTTTTCCCAAGCAGAGAATCTATCCAGCCCTGCTGCCCCCTTGCTGATCAATGCCGTCTTATTGTTGTCTGATTCTGTCAAACCTGCCGTCCTCTTGGTGTTGGATTCTGGGGCTACTGGCAACTCTATTGACATTACCCTGGCTACGTCCCTCAATCTGCCCCTGCAGAACAAATGAAAACCTGAACCAGTACAGATGATTGACGGTTCTCTCTTGATTTCTGGTCCTATAAGACAACAAACCATCCCTCTAGTCCCTACTATCCAAGACATGCACTCAGAAACGTTATCTTTCGACCTTTAACAACCCCCCAGTTCGGAATCATATTGGGGATTCCCTGGGTGAAGAAACACAATCTGTCAGTCAATTGAACCCAGGTTTACATAGACTTTGTATCTCCTTATTGTCGGCAACCTTGCCTCTCGGCTGTGTTGTCTTTTCGTTCCCCTTGCCAAGCTTTGGTTGCAGCTGCTCATTTAGTGGGTGTGGTCACGTCCAGCATTCCACAGGAACACCAAGTTTTTTCTGATGTTTTCGACACAGGCAGTGCAGAAGTCTTACCCCCCTCATCGCCCCCATGACTGTCCGATAGATCTGGCTCTGGATGCTGAGATGCCTTGTGGGCGTATATATACTCCCTATCCCCCAACGAATATCAAGCCCTGAAAGAGTACATAGCCACTGCTCTTCGTCTCAGACATATTAGACCCTCACAGTCTCCTACTGCCAGTCCGATCTTATTATTACCCAAGAGGGAAGGGGATCTCTGCCCGTGTGTCGACTACAGATGAGTGAATCATATTACCATAAACAATCGATATCCCATTCCCTTGATTTCAGTGTTGCTAGAACAACTAACGCAGGCAACCATATTTAACAAACTAGACCTCCAAAGGGCCTACAATCTGGTCAGTATAAGGGAAGGTGATGAGTGGAAGACCACCTTCTATACTCGGCATGATCTCTACGAATATACAGTCATGCCATTCGGTCTGTGCAAAGCACCCGCCACTTTCCAAAGGTTTATGAACAATGTATTCCACAATGTCATAGACTCTTACATCATCCTCTACCTAGATGACATACTGATATTCTCCTCATCTTACCAAGCCCATGTACAACATGTGTGGGAGGTTCTCTCACGCCTCAAGAACAATTCTCTTTTACGCTAAAGCAGAAAAATGTATGTTTCATGTGACCGGATTTACTTCCTCAGATTCCACATTACGGCCAATGGGTGGTCCATGAATAATGCCAAGATTCAGACCACAATAGACTGGCCCACTCCCACTACAGTAAAAGCCTCACAATCCTGGGTTTTGCTAATTTCTATCAACATTTTATCTCCAGTTTCTCTGCTATCGTCTCTCCCTTGACCACACTTACGAGTCCTAAAGTGCCATTTGTTTACAACTGCTCCAATAAGCACCCCAACGTAGATTTCCCATTCGTAGTGGAGGCCTACGCCTCGTCTTTTGCCCTATGTGCAGTCTTGTCCCAGGCATATCCGAACTCCAGCCAGCTAGATCCAGTGGCTTACCACTCTCGCAAGCTTTTTCCATCTGAACTTCATTGCACGGTTACTGAGAAGGAGCTACTCACAGTCAAAGACACTTTTCAGGTATGTAGACACCATTTATTCGTAGCCAAGTGGCCCGTAGCAGTGTACTCCGACCACAGCAATATCCAGGACCTAGCTTCCATGAAGTGTATCAACAGCCGGCAGGTCCGCTGGCATTTGTTTTTTGCTGCCTTTCACTTCCGCATTAAGCACCGTCCGGGTCCAACCCATGGCAAGGAGGATGCCTTGCCCCGTCTTGTGGGGGTGCCTTATTTTCCCATATACCATATACCATCCTAGAGAAGAAACATTTTGTTTGTCTATGTACCCCACCTCCCAGTCTGATCACTGAGATCTATGATTGGATCTCTCAACATCCAGGTAACCTGTAGGAGTGGAATGTTAGGTTTTTTGAAGGCCTACCCTTCGTCCAAGAACATCTGTTCCTGCCGACACACAACGCTAGAATCCAGGCCCTTGAAGATGCTTTGATCAATGGACATCCTGGTCAAAGAAGGACTCTAGCTCTCCTCCAACATTGGTGTTGGGGGCCCTCCATGCATCGGGACATCATCGCCTATGTTGATGGGTGCTCCATCTGTGCTCAAGGTAAGAAACAAAGGGATTAACCCCTTGGCCTACTCCAATCTATGCCAATTCCCCATAAACCTTGGCACATGGTCTCGATGGACTTCATCACTGATTTATCCATGGTCCAGAAATTCGACACTTTATCGGTTGTGGTTCATCCCTTTACAAAAATGGCTCGCTTTGTCCCTTGTTCTGGCATTCCTTCTGCTCCTGTGCTGGCTGATCTCTTTTTTCGTCATGTTTTCTGTCTGTTTGGTCTCCCGTCCCTCCTCATTTCGGATAGATGTTCTCAATTCACGTCTCGATTCTGGCGAGTGCTCATGACACTCTTGGGTGTCGATGCATGTTTTTTCTCCGTATACCACCCCGAAACCGATGGCCAAACGGAACGCATCATCCAGACGCTAGAACAGTATCTGCGTTGTCTATGTTTACAACATCAAGAATCCTGGTTCCACGTCCTGTGTACAGCAGAGTTTGCTTATAACAACACACCTCATTCTTCCACTGGCTTCTCTCCTTTCTTTTCTTCATATGGTCAACATCCCTGCACTCTACCAGTATCGGATCTGCCACCTTCTTCCACCCCTGCTGTGGATTCCTGCTTAAGGGATCTCATGGCTATACACGAGTAGAAACTGTCACATCTTCCCGATGCTCAGGCTACGATGTGTTGCTCGGCAGACAAGCAAGGACACCGCCCACCGATTTATGAGACTGGTGAAACGGTCTGGTTGTCTACGCAGCATTTCCATATCCCAGGTTGCTGCAAACTTCTTCCTCGTTTTCTGGGCCTGTATTGATTTACCAAGGTTATGAAACTGGTCTCTTGCCGTCTAGCAGTGCCCGTTTCTTGGCATATCCATCCAGTTTTTCACACCTCCCTTCTGAAATAGTGCCCACCTTCTAGTGGCATAGTAGTGCCACATCCGCCTCTCGTCCAAGGCTCTTCGGATGAGTATAAGGTCCACGCTGCTCTTGACTCCCGCTATTGCAGAGGTTGCTTGCAATATATGATCGATTGGGAGTGTTTTGGGCCTGAAAAGAGGACCTGGGAACCTGCTGCTAACATCCATGCCCCTGTTCTGGATTCCCACTTCCATCGGGAATTTCCTTCATGCCCATGGGGTCGTGGGCCTTTGAGGGGGGGACTCTGTCATGCACTTACTGCTATTCCGGTCCCGGGTTCGGGCTCCGCTCAGGCTTGTGCCGGCTCCGGGGCCGCCTTACCTCCTCGCCACCATGTCTGCGGGGTTCGCTGGGGCACCACGGTTCTCCCGCGCTGCCTCCCCATTGCTGTGGCACTTCCGGATGCTTGTCTGGGGCTGCTTCTGCACGGCGCTCGTTGCAGCGTTGTGGCAACTCCAAGATGCATGACAAACATGATACTCTCCTGCTCATGTGACCCGCACCAGGTCACATGACAAACACAAACCAGGAAGAAGCCCATAAAAACCCCAACCACCTTTCACTCAGTGCTTCTCAGCTTTTCTTGTGAGTGGCGTTTTGGGTGTTGTTTCCTGGTTTCTTGTTTTTGTGGCTTTTTCACCGTGGCTTTTGTCTACTGGATTGCCTCTGGATTTGTCCCTGGATTTTAGCTGACCTGTGATTTTACTCCTGTTTTTTTTACTCTGTTGTTTTTTTCCCTTTGGATTGCTTCTGGCTTTCCCTTGTGCTCTGGCGACCTGGACTTACTTCTAGATACTAAAAGCACTTTGGACTTGGGCCTTGTTTCTTTTGGATTTTTCCTGGAACTTGCTACTGGAACATTGACTGTAACAATCTCCATTTTTTGCACACTCATCCCTGGGGGAGGATTTCCCCCTTCTGGGTTTTTCCCTTCCCTCTATTCTGCCTCCTGCGCGTGCCTTCTTAGGTAGGTTACAATACATGTTTCCATACTTTGTGGTGGTACAAATGATTGGTCCTAATATTGTTCCTTCCTTTCTAGCTGCCTGGGGATCCGGTGCTGCAGTTCCATTCCACCTGAGGCCCTAATAGCTGGTCAGGGAGCTGCTTTCACTTCTCTGACTGGTGCTTGGGGGCGGTCCACTCAGAAGATCAAGCCTTGACATATAGCAATCAAAAAAGTCAATGGGCCTCATTCCGAGTATGGCGGTAAGGGATAGCGGCCACCGCTAACGAGAGCGGTGGCGGTAATCCCTTACCGCCATACTCCGAGTTCCCTTAGCGCCATGGTGCTTTTAACACCTGCTTTTAGCAGGCGTTAAATACCATGGCGCTAAGGGAGCTTGATGTTAATTACGCCACCGTAATTTACGGTGGCGTAATTGACGCCTTCCCCACTCCCATTATGCCCTATGGGGCAAGAATGGGAATGGGGAAGGGTAAATGGGGATTGGGGAATTACCGCCCCGCCAACCTTGGAATGGGGCGGTAATTCCGCCAACCACCAAGGCGCTGCCGGTCCGGGTACGGCGTCAACCAAGGCGTTAATAGCGCCATTGGTTAGCGCCGTACTCGGAATGAGGCCCAATCTTTCTATTCGACTTAATCAGGGTTATACCATAGATTTAGAATTGACGAACTGAATGTAATCAAATTACCCTGAAGACAGAGTTAATATAAATAACTGCCCTCTTCGGTTTGTACATTTATCAAGAGGTCAGAAGTTTCCATAATAGAATGTTGTTTTCACAATCTACAGAAGGAGGAATTCTAGGTCTTCTGCCAATTACTTCATAGTTGGCAGCCAGTTAAGAAGGAGCATCATGAAAGTTCTTCCAAATGCAGGTGAAAGAAATGTGAGAACATGCAGTTGAGACTCCATAGTAAGTATAATTAATGCGTTATTATCTGCTAAGGTTTTGTTGGACTTTATGTATTCATAATTTTGTTTGCAGTCCCAAAGACAGGCTTTAGCTTTCAAAGAGTTGCAAAGTACTTCCAAGGACTCCTACTACTCTGATGATGAATCAATAATTGAAAAAAAATTACAATTCTCTAAAATTATAATTCGAGGACATAATGGTACCTTCAAGGCGTTGATGTGTAAAGTAGCTCTTCAAATTGCCAGTATTGTGCCTTAAATCAGGACCCCTGGAGGCAGGCTCAGAATCCCTCTCCAGATTGCTCTTTCTAAATCCATTACATGAGGGAATATTTTCAGACCATACAATGGGCCTCATTACATGGATGGCGGAGAACCATGGCGCTATTAGCGCCATGGTTCATGCCGGTAAAATACCGGCACCGCCTTGGCGGAAAGGGGAATTACCGCCCCATTCCAAGGTTGGCAGGGCGGAAATTCCCCCTTCCACCATTGCCCTTCCCCTTTCCCATATTTGCCCCATAGGGCATAATGGGAATGGGGAAGGTGCTAATTACGGCACTGCAAATTGCGGTGCCGTAATTAGCTCCCTGGGTCACTTTGCGGGTTGGTTTTTAACGCCTGCAAAAAGCAGGCGTTAAATCCGCCAACCGGCAAAGGGACCTCGTAGTAAGGCGGTAAGGATTTACCGGTACCGGGATTTTACTGGTACCGGTAAATCCTTACTGCCATCCGTGTAATGAGGCCCAATGTCTTGGGAAGTAAACACAAATGAAGCAATAAAAGCAGATCTTTCATAGTAAATCCACCTGTATTTACAAAGTCTCTTTTAACAGTTGCCATGAAAGAGAGGACGTGTTTAGGTCTCTCAGCATATACATAGTGCATCATAATTTCTCTTTCAAACAAGCAATATAACCAAGTATTTGTATGTCTCAATATTTTCTAATGGTTGTTTCCCAATGACCCTTACCCTTGTGATAATCTCGTCTCATAGTATTTGTTTTGTTGATATTAACTGCAAGCTCATTTAATACGCAATAGTTTTGCAACTCATTCAATGCTCGCTGTAAATCTATCATTGTTTGGTCTTGGATTAAGACCTCATCAGATGTAAATGGGCATCACCTATTTTGGGAGAAAGGTCTCAGTCTTTTGTAATACTCCTGGAAAACCTGCTACACATAAACACATACATTGTATAGCATGAGGGCTAAAACACAACCTTGCTTTAAGCCTATTTCTGTGGGGAGGAAAAAACGTACATATACCACTAGCTACCCACCTCTAACACACCGAAGGGAGGCTACTTGTCAGAAATTAACCTCACAGTAGGAATTTCATAGGATTATATCTCCCACCATAGATCTACTGTGAGGTTAATTTCTGACAAGTAGCCTTCCTTCGGTGTGTTAGAGGTGGGTAGCTAGTGGTATATGTACATTTTTTCCTGTTGTATCTTTCCTCACATACCACAGCCCCCATGAAAAATTGAGGAAATCCTTTTGCTCATCACATTTGCTTACCCCTATTTCTGTGGGGAGGCAGGCTGATAAAGTACCCATACGATCTACACAAACTCCTAAAGATGCGCCATATATCGGAGGGAATACCCAAATGTGCTAATTTGCACCATAGTAAAGATCTATTAACATCGTCAAAATCTGCCACAAATTTGATAAAAGCCATATAAATCAGCGTGGCAGATTTGTTTAATCCACCTTATTTTTATCAAATTCACAGCAACTACGTTATGTGTTGTTGCAGAAACTTTAAAAAAATCTGTCTAATAAGGGCGACTGAAACCAATATCATCTGGCCACTGTGAGAAACCTGAAGGTGTCTCACACGCTAGCCCACGGGGATCTGTCATCCAGGTGGCCAGGACACGGCCATCGCTTTTGGATCCAGTTCCTGGGGGTGGACCAGTGCGGGAGGATCACCTGGATGAGGGGTCTTCGGGGAGTGGAAGTTTGACACTAGGGGGTGAGATGCAGTAACCCATTCCTTGTAACACCTTTTCCCCATTTTACCAAGTAGGATACCTAGAAACTCAATCCCCCTCCTTTCCCTACACAAACACTCATGGACAGTTCACCATGAGCGACAACAAACTAACAACAGAGCCATATACCTGACATGTCCCAACACCAGGGTCAGGCAAGGTCAGGCAATTACAGATCATTACACTCCTGACTTCCATCACACTTCTCCACACGGATAAAAGGTGGAGCATGAAAGCACACTCTGAGCGAGGCAAAACACACGAGGAAACAGAAGTTTCAAGATAGCAGTTTAATACAAGGAGAAAGACGGCGAGACCAGAGAGGGTTGCAAGGAGGGAAGTACCCTTGACCTTGGAAAGTAAGATACCGAAGACCAGGATCTAAGGCTGATCAAACCTGCACAGTGTGTCAGAGGTACCCGGGGCTCTCCCACGGCGATAACCAAGGAGGGGAGGAGCAATTGTCGCTGTCATCCTGTCCTTGGCTCATACAACAAAGCAGCGTCAGAAAAGACAGCACAACCGGTGAGTCGGAGAGACTGATACCAACCCAGCTTGTGTTTTGAACCAAGGTTGCAAGCATCAACATTGTATAAAAAGAACAATGTGTGAGGCGTCTCGGATGAGTGACGCAAATACAATTGGAAGCCAAAGCAAATAGTTGAACTTTAAGGAAATAGTTGAACTTTGTAACTGAACTTTGGGAGGCCAAGAAAAGATACCATACACAGAGTGGTCGGGGGCCACATGTGTGCTCATTCAAAAGTCTCTGTTAGGTATCCAACTGATGCTGAGTGTGAGAGAAAGAAATATTGAGATAGAAGTGGTCATGCAACGGATCAAGCTAAACTCTGTGCACATTCAAAAGTCTTTGATAGTTTAATGTACGTCACAATTGGTTGAAGCCCAGCTGAGGGAGACTAATTGAACCACAGGAAGGGATCTGAGCCCAGCACGGGGGGATCAGTGGTGAACCGAGAGTCACCCAAAAAAGAATTCTCTGAACCTTGATTGTGAAAGAGATCTGAGCCCGTAAGAGGGGGATCCAACATTGAACTTTTGTTTTGAAAAGGATCTTAGCCCAGCTGAGGAGGATCCAGGGTGAACACCCAAGTTGAATACTAGAAAAGAAGGAAAAGAATGTGTGTGTGTTGATTTTGGCTCAACAGGCCCTCTGCGTCTAGAGACTTGCGAGAAGTAAAGAGACCTGGACACAGAAGGTCCTGAACTGGGAAAATGGAACTGTATCCTTGCGCCGCAGAAGCCAGAGTGTGTGCTTTGCTCGAGTGACCCTAATTGCCCCGTGATGAAAACATGGGGAAGGGAGGCCAACGTGCTGAGCATCCTGACATATTATTTTGTGAACACTTCTTTCTTTTTCATGAACCTTATATGTAAATTAGTGGTAAGGATTGGCAATAGTTTTCTTTAGTATAGGCCCTTTTATTTTGACAAGACTCCACTAGGACTGCATTATTATTATTTGATGGTCGTAGCTTGCTCCCGTCTGTAGATTTAGGTATAGACAGGTGTTTATCACACCCTTGTGCAAGTTCAATAAACACACTTTAACTGTGGTCACTTGTGTCTGTTTTACTGTTGATATCATTCCTTTCTTACATGTGGTGTTAGAAGTGGGATGTGACTCAATTGAAACAAATTGGGTAACCCTACAATTTCAGAAGTTTAGTCATAGAGCCTCCAAATTCTTAGTTGCCACGAAAGAATCAATAGGCTTCGATATCTGTAGCAGTAGAGAGGCTACTATCCCTCCTGGGAAAAGAGGAATGATTCCAACAGACTTAGTTTTGATACCCCCTCCTGGGTGTTTTATAAGATTGGCCATAAACTCTGGCCTGGCCTGGAAGTTTCGGCATCGATCCCAGCTTCCGGGGAGACATAAAGGTTCTCTTACAGAACCATGGCTAGATCCCATTTGAAGTTCATAGTGGGGACAAAATTGTCCAAGGAATTCTCGAAAAAAGCTCTATGTCCTCATTTTAAAGAAAGTAAACCAGAAGAAACGGAGGGAGGTACCAGGCTTTGGGGAAGCTGATGAACCATCAAGTACTGAAGAGAAAAAGTGAGAAGAACCTACCATCCATCCCGACCTACCCTTCGCCCAGTGAAATGACCCAGCTCTCACTGAGGCTTTCTTACAATCAATTCCCGGAGGAGAGGGTGAAGAGAAGGGAAGGCCTTTCTTCTTCTTAAAGCAAGGATTGCTACATAGAAAAGAAACATCCACAGAAGGCCTGAGTAAAGCCCAGTTAGTAATCACTAAAACCCACAGAAATATGGTGCTAGAGATTGCACATTCCCATCTGACCGGGGGACACTTAGGACAATCCAAAACCCAGGCACACATCAGCTGGAAGTTTTACTGGCCAGGTATCCATGCAGATATAAAAACATGTATTCAGACATGTGAAATATGTCAGAAAACCAGTACTCACATCCCCTTGCCTGCCCCTCTGAATCCTTTGCCAATCATGGAAGTCCCTTTTTCAAGAATTGGGATGGACATCATTGGACCTTTATAAACATCTAGACTGGGTAACAAATTTCTCTGTGTGATTGTAGATTGCATGACCAGATACCCTGAGACATTCCCTATGCAGAACAACACCACTCAGCAAATTCTAAAGCACCTCCTACCGTATTTTTCCATGGTTGGCTTTCCTAGGGAAATCCTGACGGATCAAGGATCAAGGTTTACATTTTATGAGCAAACTCATGGGGGAAGTCAAGGAACTACTCCATATTACCAACTTGCAAACATGTACCATCCCCAAACAGATGGTTTGGTAGAAAGATTCAATAAAAAGCTTAAAATGATCCTAAGAACTTTGGTAGATAAGGATGAGAAGGACTGGGACCGTATGATCCCCTGTTTGCAGTGAGGAAAACCCCTCAGGCATCTATTGGATTCTCTGCTTTCGAGCACCTCTATAGTAGAGAACCTAGAGATGTCCTGGCCATGCTCCGGGAGACCTGGGAAGAACGAGAAGAGGCACCCATTCCCCTTTCACAGACCGCTACCAGACTGCAAGAGCATATGAAACTTGTTAGAAATCTGGTTTATACTCATATGCAAAAGGCCCAATTACAGCAAAAATCCACCTATGACAAAAAGTTGAGCTTAAAGGCATGGTCTAATAAAATGTTTTATTGTCCCTACGGGGCGGCCATGTTTTTTTAAGCCTAAGTGGCTCGATTTTAGAAAACATTCCTATGGACCATGCCCGAGTTTTCGTCCATTAAACGCACGCGAAAACAGGCACCAGGGAGCTGCCATTTTGTGATAATCCTATCACTTGCCGCATCGCCCTGGCTGACCTGCTTCTGCGGCACTAAATCAAATCCCCCGCCCCTGAGCCTGACATCAGCGGACTCGTACCGCCCATTTCCCAACGCCAAAGCACGTCTCGTGTCAACAATCGCTGCGCCTCAGCTAATGACATGTCGCCATGGAAATGGCACGACGCCTCTTTCCTCAATAAGTATAAACAGACCGTTTCCCAAAACACAACAGCAGATTTTCGATTCCATTCCTCTCTCTGTGTTACTTTGAGTATTCTGTGACTCGTTTCTGTGCTCTGGTCAGTTACCTTTGCCGCTTGTAGCCCGTGTGAACACCTGTACCATCTCTGTAAATTATTTTACTTTGTTTACCACACAATGGCTCCAATAATGCCCTACATGTACAAGCCTGAGTATACCGAGGAGGAACTACTGGAAAGGGAAGCACGTGAAAACAATGGGGATTCGGACGGCAGTTGGGAGGACGATTCAACAGATGAAGATCCTGGGCCTAGTCGCATGGACGGCGTCTCCACCTGGTGCACATGCAATCGGTGCAAGCTAATGCCAACCGAGGACGAGAACTGCTGCTGCCGAGAAAACTCAGGATGCCTGGCCTACATTTTGGAAGGCGAGCCACGACCGCAATGCATCACCGAGCTGCCAGACTTCAGGGCAGCCTGCCTCACACGGGCCGTGTTGAGAATAATGATGGTGCTTATGCACGAACTTCGCGCAACTGTTTGTCCTCGTAATCCGAGTAACGAGTAAGTATACTCTGCTTGTCATGCCACTCCTATTTCATGTTCTTCTACTATATCCAAAATTATATATTCATATCATAGTAACGCATGAAAGTCGTTCATTAGTGTGCATTGTCTAGATAGCATTTGTCCGTGCAGAATGCCATTAGTTACAAGAATTGTCATTGACAACAAACGTTTATTAAACTTATCTTGGTCATTTAGAAACAGTTTGTTTCATTCCTTTTCACAGGTGGTACAGGCTGGTGGCCTATCGTTCCTTTACATGGTGGCTCCAAGGGAGGCTTGGACACCGCGTTCGAAGAGTGATACCCGCCTGTGCCGTTCGTGCCATTAGAGAAACGTTCCCTAGTGACAGCGGTCAGTACAAGGGATTTTCTCTCGCTGTGCTGCAACCTGACCTGTATAATCTTTAAAGTCTTGTATTTTTGTGTCATGAAAATAAGATACAAAATAAAACACCACATATATTTTAACAATGGTTGTTTCGATTTTTTAAACGAATCAAGTGTGTCTCCATTCAAGGATGGACGTCAGACATCTGTGCTCCGAATGGGTGAAGGTCTGGTCGCTGTGAAGCAGGGTGGTCACTATCTATCTAAGCTAACATAAAATATTCTCGATAATGCATGCATAAATAACACTTGTTCAAAGTCTTTCAGTAGGTTATGTCTCTATAAAAGTCACACATATATCTATACTAACAATTACCATTGGACTATACAGGCCTTAGGTTAAGGGTCTTGACCACTATAATACACTGGTTGAAGTGTGGGTCTGTGCTCACAAGAATCTCCGGTATGTGGCATTTGTTATTGATAAGCAACGAAATACTATCAAAGGCAGTTCGCACCCGTGGATGAGCGCTGGCATGTGGGGCTGTCTGGTGCGCGAACGGCCAAGGTGCCAAACTACATGTGCACTTCAAAAGGTATCCCACGCCAAGGGGCCATCGGCACATGGCCTCCTCAGACCCCGTGTCTCCAGCCAGGCTTCCCCTTGAAGCAGGCCGCCCCCTGCAATCCACATAAGTGTGTCTCCATTCAGCAGTCTTCCTGTGCCTTATCTGCACGCCCCAGGCCCCTCCATCCCACCCACCCTCTATCAAAGGCGGTGCGGGCCAGTGGATGCGCGCTGTCAGGGGCGCGAAAGGCCAAGGTGCCAAACTACATGTACACTTCAAAAGATATCCCACGCCAAGGGGCCATCGGTCACATGGCCTCCTCAGACCCTGTGTCTCCAGGCAGGCCTCCCCTTGAAGCAGGCCGCCCCCCTGCAATCCACATAAGTGTGGCTCCATTCAGCAGTCTTCCTGTGCCTTATCTGCACGCCCCAGGCCCCTCCATCCCACCCACCCTCTGTCAAAGGCGGTTCGCACCAGTGGATGCGCACTGTCAGGGGTGCGAAAGACCAAGGTGCCAAACTACATGTACACTTCAAAAAGTATCCCACGCCAAGGTGCCATTGCTCACATGGCCTCCTCAGACCCCGTGTCTCCAGCCAGGCCTCCCCTTGAAGCAGGCCGCCCCCCTGTAATCCACATAAGTGTGTCTCCATTCAGCAGTCTTCCTGTGCCTTATCTGCACGCCCCAGGCCCCTCCATCCCACCAACCCTCTATCAAAGGCGGTTCGCGCCAGTGGATGCGCGCTGTCAGGGGCGCGAAAGGCCAAGGTGCCAAACTACATGTGCACTTCAAAAGGTATCCCACGCCAAGGGGCCATCGGCACATGGCCTCCTCAGACCCCGTGTCTCCAGCCAGGCCTCCCCTTGAAGCAGGCCACCCCCCTGCAATCCACATAAGTGTGTCTCCATTCAGCAGTCTTCCTGTGCCTTATCTGCACGCCCCAGGCCCCTCCATCCCACCCACCCTCTATCAAAGGCGGTTCGCGCCAGTGGATGCGCGCTGTCAGGGGCGCGAAAGGCCAAGGTGCCAAACTACATGTACACTTCAAAAGGTATTCCACGCCAAGGGGCCATCGGTCACATGGCCTCCTCAGACCCCGTGTCTCCAGCCAGGCCTCCCCTTGAAGCAGGCCGCCCCCCTGCAATCCACATAAGTGTGTCTCCATTCAGCAGTCTTCCGGTGCCTTATCTGCACGCCCCAGGCCCCTCCATCCCACCAACCCTCTATCAAAGGCGGTTCGCGCCAGTGGATGCGCGCTGTCAGGGGTGCGAAAGGCCAAGGTGCCAAACTACATGTACACTTCAAAAGGTATCCCACGCCAAGGGGCCATCGGTCACATGGCCTCCTCAGACCCCGTGTCTCCAGCCATGCCTCCCTTTCAAGCAGGCCGACCCCCTAATACCACGACATACATACGTCATTCATTCACCAACACACCCCTGTTTCTAATACTTTATAAACCACTTCATATGTCTCATGAGAACATCTTTGTGCTTTGCAAGTCAACTCCTGAACGTGCTACCTGGCAACCACTGAGATCTACGCTAATCTGCTCGTCGTCGTGCTATCCGCGAACTTCTGTGACTGCTTAGAGCAAACCCATCAGTGTGCTACCTGTGGCCACCCACCTATTCTCCTGCACCCCACTGCTCTGCTTGCTGAATCCAACTGTTTGGTGGTCAAAGTAAGCCCATGGATCCTAGTCATATTTCGCAGATTTTTAAATTTCTATCTATTTGCGAGTAGAGTACACAATAGTGCTATGTTCATTGGTCTCATTGCTATTGACTTGATTTTCCATTGCTATGCTATCATTAGATCTATTTATTTTCATCTGTGTCTATTGTCATCGAATTGCATCCTTCGGGGGTCCAGTCTATAATGTAAGCATGTTTCCTTCTCGTGCAAGACAGAACATCCAAGGGACGAGTCACATGTTCAGATTTTAGTCACATCATTTATAAATTTTTGCAATTTATGCAAACACTAAGCCGCACATGATGAACTGGTATAGTTCCTGCGACCAAAACAAACTTTGCATTGATCATTGTATGATTCATTTACTTTTGTATCAAATCTTTATTCATGAAGATTGTATAATAATGTCGATATTTACTTTTCAGATTTATCAACAATGCCTGCCTGTTGGATTAGCGGTTGCCCTTCGAAGACCCAATCGAAATCTGAAGGCACTACAATGCATGTATTCCCGAAAACTGTTGATCGAATAAGAGAATGGGTCAGACATTGCGGATATCCACTGGATGAGCTGGAAAGTAGAGTCCAACAAGTCTTACAGGACAAGAGGGGTGATCGATACCGCATCTGCAGCCGGCACTTTTCCTTGGACATGTACACAACATCTTGGGTAACAAAGAAGAATAAACGGCGAACGACACGGAAATTGCTCGAAAACGCTATTCCCACTCTATTTGTCCACATTCCGCCACCGGTGAGGCAAGTGTCCGGATTTAGCTTTAGGCCTTGCGGTAGTGTGTAGGTAGCCGAATGGATTAATTGATATTGTAGGTGTTCTATCCCTTGTAATAATTTCGATATTGATATGAGTGTATAGCTTTTTGAATAATGACATTTATCAATATATTCTTTTTCGATTTCATAACCCACAAACGAAATGTATATATATGGGAACAGGGAACTGTGCTGTATTGAGCATTTTTCAAGTATTCTGTCGCCTTACATGGCTTTTTTTAATATTGGCATTTCATTATCAATCATTAATTTACCTTTACAACTTCTTGACTATCCCTTGAATCTGAAGCAAGAACATTCTACATCCTTGACGTGGTCGCAGTTATCAACCACTTCTAGCGCGTATCAGGTAATCTTACTAGGCTAATCCGCTACAGACTTGTTTTATGCATGTCAAGTAATAGTTTTATTCTATCGTGTAATTATTTTACCGAATGTTTGGTTAGTGCTTTCCAATTGATATACACCTTAGTTATCGTCCACTGGTGTTTGTTTTCAGTTCTAATTAGTGTTATCCATACTAATGCAAGTACTGTCTTTCAGGGATATGCTGAAGCGTCCGCCACATCTACATTTCTAGATGTTCTTCACCAGCAGGAGGTATGGATACTGACAGCTCCATCGAGCGTCATCATCAGAGCTGGAATTCTTGTCGTTTGATTGTTCTACACAATGTTTCATTCGTGGTTAGCCGTTGATATGTACCTGTGCTGTCGACCCCAGGTGTGTGTTATGTTTTCACTATTGTAATCCTCACTAATGCAAGTACTATGTTTCAGGCAGTTGATGGAGCGTCAACCCCTGCACTTGATGCAGAGCCTGACATTCAAGTAATTCCAGGGGAAGTGGAAGCGGGACCATGCGTATACGAATCGGCACAACAGCTTTCAGAAGTGCGCACTACATTTGCAACATCCATAGATATTCTTCAGCAGCACGAGGTATGGATAATGACAGCTCCATCATGCGTGATCATATAACGTGATTCCATTTGCTATACTTTCTTCCCTATTAACGCAAGTGCTGTGTTTCAGGGAGACGACGGAGCTTCCACTACAATCACAACATCCCATTTAGATGATGCAGATGTAAATAAATCGGAGAAATAAGTCGATGAAATGTGATCATATTTAGATTTTCCTTGATTCTTTTAGACAATGCATCATTTGTGGTTATCTCTTTATATGTACCTGTGCGTTCGACCCCAAGTGTGTTATGTTTCCAATATTGAAAACCATACTAATGCAAGTACTGTGTTTCAGGGAGACGACGGAGCTTCCACTACAATCACAACATCCCATTTTGATGATGCAGATGTAAAGGAATCAGAGAAATAAGTCGATGAAATCTGCATATTTATATTTTCCTTGATTGTTTTAGACAATGCATCATTTGTGGTTATCTCTTTATATGTACCTGTGCCGTCGACCCCAAGTGTGTGTTATGTTTCCAATATTGAAAACCATACTAATGCAAGTACTGTGTTTCAGGGAGATGCTGATGCCTCCTCTTCAATATAATCATTCGTGGGAGTCCATGCAGAGCCAGAGGTATGGATACTGACAGCTCCATCGAAATAGATCATCACTGGTCGAATACTTGTCGTTTGATTGTTGCACACAATGTTTAAATCGTGTTTGGCTATTGAGATATACCTGTGTTTTCGTCCTCACGTGTGTTTTAAGCTAACAATATTTTGATACATAGTATTGAAAGTACTATGTTTCAGGGAGACGATGGAGCCTCATTCCGTGCTGTCTATGCAGACACAGAAAATATAGTCGTTGCAGCGCAAGAGGAAGGGAGGACATGCGGAAACGAATCAGAGCTACAGCGTGCAGATGTTGAAGGCCGAGTCAAAAAAGTTGCAAAGAAAAAAAAACAAAAAAGGTTAGCTACAAACAGTTCATAACTTTAAAAAAAAATTGTGCTGGGGACTATTTTATGTTTTTTTCCAGTCAATTGGACTACACTTTATCTTGTGTTTAAACTGAACATCCCTTTTCCAATGTCTCCTCTAGTTACCCATGGGTGTCAGAACTATACAGACACAGACAGTGAAGCGAATGAGAGATGTTGCTTGCCAGACCATGTACACTATGGAGGAACTATTAATTGAGGCGAGGCGTGTTCAGGCTCGAGATGCTCATGTCCAATAGCCAGAACATGAATTAACTGTGTTTGGAGAATACAGCAAAGTTGCATTGGACCATTGCTACAGTGCGACCGCACCACCACAAGAAGATGATATTGAATGTATTGAAGATAGCTCTGAAGTAGTTGCAGATCAATTCACACAATCTACACCCGCCAAAAAATTGCCACCCAAAAACATGTCGACATTGTTGTGTTCTCCCATCAATGTTGAAGTAACAGATGTCGAAATGACAGAGAATGAACCAGCCGCAGCATCCATAGACGCATCAGAACTTGATATCAACGATATTACTTTCCAATGTGTTGAAATCTCTGCAACGTCACAGGCCGAAACAACGTTGACGCAGGATGACAGTCTAATGAAAGAGAGCAAATACATTGTATTCAACAGTTGTTTGATGGATATTATAAGTATGCTGAAATGTGTGCATTCCGTTAGAGGGATAGTATGTGGGAAGCCATTGATTAATGTGACTCATCAAATAAAAGACAGTAACGTCAAAATAAATGCCGCCTGTAGATTAAATCATAGGTTCTCATGGTCTGCACAAACGATGCTGGGGAAAATGCCAGCAGGCAATCTACTGTGTGCAGCTGCATCACTTTTTAGTGGCTCCAGTTTTAGAAAGTTAGAGGCTTTCTTTCAGTTTGTGGGACTCCATTTCATTTCTAAATCGCTGTACTTCATATACCAACGTGATTATCTGTTTCCGGCCATTAGTGATGCTTGGAAAATTGAACAATTGTCTCTAGCAAGTACATTCGAAGAGAAACGTTTCAGGCTAGCCGGCGATGGACAGTGCGACAGCCCTGGATTTTCTGCCAAGTACTGCACCTACCACTTTCAGGACTTGGATAGTAAGAAAATTGTGAGTTCGGTGGTCGTGCAGGTAACACAATGTACATCCTCAGTGGCCATGGAGAAACTAGGATTTATAAAATCAGTGGAATATCTACAATCAAGGGGAATGCACATCAACCTCATAGCCACGGACAGACACATTTCAATTGCCAAGACAATGAGAGAGCAGTTTTCACATATTAATCATCAATTTGACGTATGGCATCTTGCTAAATCAATCAGTAAGAAAATCTCGGCTGCAGGGAAAAAAAAAGTTTTGAAAGTATTTTGCAGTGGTCCCAGTCTATCAAAAACCATCTTTGGTGGAGCTCCAAAACTTGTGAAGAATCAGTGGAAGTACTACTTGAAAAATGGCGGTCACTGATACACCACTGTACCAACGTTCACTGCTGGTCAGAAAACCTAAATTTCCACCAATGTGAACATGACCGTTTGTCCCCAGAGGAGGCACGGAAGAAGAAGTGGTTGATTCCATCTTCACCGACACACAAAGCCATTGAGAAGATTGTGTTTGATAAAGCTCTATCAAGAGATTTGAGGGGACTGACAGAATTCTGTCACACAGGAGATTTGGAGGTGTTCCACAATATATGCCTAAAGTACAGGCCAAAGCGCTTGCATTTTAGCTTTCGGGGCATGAAACATCGCACTCTACTAGTGGTCTTGGCCCATAACAGCAATGTCGGATGTGAACAATCTAGGACTAGGGGTAAAGTAAGGATGCTTCGCTACACTAAGGTGTTTTCAAAACGAAGTAAGCAATGGGTGATCAAACCAGTCTATGATGAAAGGCCTCATTGTTGCTGTGTTAGAGAAGCACAGATATGGAATTTTGGACGTTTCTGTGCAGAGCAGTGATCCATTGCCACCGAACATTGCGACTGTGCCATGCCCACCCAAAGCACAGCTTGTTGTGAAGTACAAATCCCGGTTTAAATAATTGAAATACGATTGTCTTGGGTGGCGAACAAGCTGGGTGTCCTCTTTGAATTCTCTCTATTCACCTCATATATGTGTGTGTATATATTTTTCTCATGTCTCATCTCATGTAAATGTAAATGCTGCGCAGTGTTGCGCACTGTTAACGGAGGGGAGGCTTGCGTATTGCAAATAATAAAACAAACAAACAAACAAACAATAAATCTCACTTTTAACTCATCTCCTGTGGTACTTTATACTTTCCCTGACCTTCCGCCAAAAATTAAATGTCTCCATAGTTATGATTCTTTGGGGCTGCAAAGCTTGCAGACAACGTGGACAAAATTGGGGGCCTTAGAACGCGCCAAGCGGGCCGTGGCATTTGGGAGAGAAGCCAGTTCGCATTTGCCCATTGTGGCGCACTACATAGAGGGATTCTAAACTTCAAGTTCTCACAGATGCCTTTACTAAGTGATGTTGCAAATAAAGAATGCGAAGGACAGCGGCTTTGATTTTCAGCTCGCGCCCAGAAGAGGCCCACAAGTCGCACTGGAAGTATAAGGGTCTATTGTTTTTTGACCTTGAGACAGGGACCATGACGAAAGAACTTCATTTGAAGGGGGTGCGCAATAACGTAAGAGGCGATAAGGCAGAAAATTCTGAAACTAGACCGAGTTTCATTTTAGTTCAGTATACGAAAAATAGTTGTCAAGAGCACGGTCGGATTTACAGACTGCATTACGCAGAGATACAATGGAAATTTCAAATATAATGTGAGTAAATCTTTAGATGCTTTTATACCGGAATGAAGAATTAATGAATGGATGCATGAATAAATGAATGAATGAAGAGCTAGGAAAAGCAAGGAAAACGTGTTCGTAGTGGGCACATGGGCATGCAGGTCCACAGGTCTCACCGATCTCGGTCCTTGGCCCAGCCACTTTTCCCTGCACTGCCTGCCTGCACTATGGGACTGTCTCTGTATCCTTCAGCCCCTTTTCCCGGCATTTACCTTGCACTTGCCACCAGCTGGCCCTATTATTTATCTTGTATTCTACTAACCATGTACAGCACTTTTACCCCCATCTCCCCTTCCCCTTGCGTGATCTGAAAGACACCTGGCCTAGTAGGATCGTTGTCTGTCTGCCCTTGTTCCCCCCCTGCCTCGTCGCGCCTTGAAACACTTGTGTATAGGCGCGTTACAAATGCCATATCATATATCATATCATTCCACACGCATGTAGACAAACTGTTGTCTCTCATTGTGTGTTGGCCTCAATTTATTTCGTTACTTTTCACATTGATTTTAGAGCCGAACATACTCCTTTGAACTATCCTTGCAAGCAAATAGTTTCTGATCAGCCGTAATAAATAAAATAATTGTTTTTTTTTCATAACATGTATTTGATCCCGTTCTGCTACTGTCATCGGTTTGAGACACCGGCAGATGGTTTATTCAACAGACACCTGCAGCTTCGTGTGAACAACTGGAGCACACTAACAATTTTATGGGATGATCGCCAAGGGCCCACATGCCCTTACGCTTTACTAGTGGCTAGAAGCAACATATCAACCTTTACGATGGACTAGTGCCTAGTTGATGGAACAGCCTTGCGGTTCACTGTGCTTCCAAAGTGCTTCTTTTAACGAAAACCAACACCCTGTCTACCATAAAGGAACAGCGCATGACTCAATATAAACTTTTACAGATTTGCGGATACAGATAAAACAAAATAAATGGCTTTCGGAGTTCATATGGCAATTGCTGAATATTCTCTAAACATTTAATGTCAAATAAATGTACTTTACCAAATGTACAGTGTTGCTGTTTGATTTTAAAGTACAGTTTCATATTCCTAATTGTGGCACGCTTTGTTGTGAGATGGTCTGTGTTGGTTTCCGGGTTCTGTGCGGAGTCGCGGAGAAGACGACTGGGCGCGTTTGCCTACGCAGCACAGAAACATCACGGAGAGAGGCCGGAATATGAATGTTTTGATAATGTCAGGCTCAGGTGCGGGGGATTTGATTTAGTGCCGCAGAAGCAGGTCAGCCAGGGCAATGCGGCAAGTGATAGGATTATCACAAAATGGCAGCTCCCTGGTGCCTGTTTTCGTGTGCGTTTAATGGACGAAAACTCGGGTAAGGTCCATAGGAAAGTTTTCTAAAATCGAGCCACTTAGGCTTAAAGAATCATGGCCGAACCGTAGGGACAATACATTTTTTTACTAGACCATGCAGGACAGAAAGTATTGATCCTCTTACCTACTTTGGAAAACAAGCTTCTTTGTAAGTGGCATGGGCCATATGAAATAGTGGAACGAACAACAACCTGTGCCTATAAGTAAATCTCTTAAAAGAGTGGTAGGAAATCCCGCCTCCCACCAATGCTACAATACTATCCAGTTTGGTGCCAGAAGAGGTAGACACCTTTGAACTATCTAGGCAGCAACAAGAAGATTTGAAAGATTTAATTATCTCATTCCCTGATGTATTCTCGGAGAAACAAGGAAGAGGGAAAGGCACCTATCGCTACATTCATTATCTGAAATCCTACAGAAGCCCCGAAGCCCGCAAACAGATAGTGGTTGAAGAAGTGAATAAAATGTTAAGAGCAAATCTTATCGAACCCTCTTCAAGCCCATGGTCCTCCCCTATCGTATTGGTTATCAAACCTGACCATTCCTTGAGGTTTTGCATGGATTTCCGCCAAGTTAATACCATCTCAGACTTTGATGCTTATCCCATACAACGCATTGATGACCTAATTGATAAACCTGGAAACGCCACCTTTCTATCAACCCTAGGCTTAACAAATGGATACTGGTAGGTCCCAGTATATGGACCCGATAAAGAAAAGACAGCTTTCTCGACACCCCTAGGCCTATTTCAGTTCAAAGTCCTCCCTTTTGGCTTAGACAGGGCTCCAACCACTTTCTAATGGCTTATGGACAAATTATTAAAGCCCTACTCTGATTTGTGTGGTACTTATATTGTTGATATCATCATTCATAGTCAAAATTGGGAAGACCACCTTTGCCATCCCTTTACCATTATGAGAGCGCTCAGAGAAGCTGGCCTAACTGCCAATCCATCCAAATGCAGACTGGCCCAATCAGCTGTGAAATACCTCAGCTTCTTTGTAGGGAATGGTAGTGTACAACCTCAATACGAGAAAGTGAAAGCCGTACTAGATACCCCTACACCTAAAACTTAAAGAGATCTCAGAGCATTTCTAGGGTTAATCGGCTTTTACCGTAGGTTTATCCCAAACTTCTCGGAGCAGGACAGCCAGGCTGACAGATAAACTGAAGAAAGCCGAACCCCAGAAAATTCATTGGAGTGATGAAGATGATATACAAACCCTGTGCCAGAACCCAATCCTAAAGGTAGTAGTTTTCTCAAAAGAATTTGTATTGCAGACAGATGCCTCCCTTACAGGGCTAGGAGCAGTCTTATCACAAATTTGCGATGGATTGGAACATCCCATCTTGTTTACGAGTCGCAAACTTTTCCCACATGAAAATAATTACTCTGTGCTGGAATTAGAGGCCCCTGCCATAAAGTGGGCCATTACCTATCTCAGATACGACCTCCTAGGAAGAAGTTCAGACTCATCACGGGCCATTCTCCGGTAGTGTGGATTAGCCAATGGAAATGCTCTAACCCTCGAGTCATGCCATGGTTCTGAGACTTGCACCCTACTGTTTCACTGTGGAGCACCGAAAAATGTACAGACCAAGGGAACGTGGATTTCCTCTCTCGGTTTCCATGTGAAACAGATGCGGCTACATCACATGGGGCAAGGGTATGTGAGAAACCTGAAGGCGTCTCACCCGCTAGTACCTGGGGTTCTGTCATTCAGGTGACCAGGACACAGCCATCACTTTTGGATCCAGTTCTTGGGGGTGGACAAGTGCGGGAGGATCACCTGGGTGAGGGGTCTTTGGGGAGTGGAAGTGGGACACTGGATGGCGAGACGCGGTATCCCCTTCCCTGTAACACCTTTTTCCTATCCTACTAGGTAGGATACCTAGGAACTCACCCCCCCTCTTTCCCTACACAAACACTTGTCACGGATGGGTCACCGTGAGCAACAACGGACTAACACCAGAGCTGTATACCTGACATGTCCCAATACAATGGTCAGGCAGGGTCAGGCAATTACTGACCATCACACGCACCTGACTTCCATTCCACTTCCCCATATGGATAAAAGGCAGAGCACGAGAGCACACTTTGAGCAAGGCAAAGCACACGAGAAGCAGCAGTTCCAAGATGGCAGTTTAACACAAGGAGAAAGACGGCAGAAAAGAAGGGGATCGCAAGGAGGGAAGTGCCCTGACCTTTTCGACGAGGAACCGTTGCTTTCACGAAACCTCGAGAATAGAAAGCGCAAGACCAGGAAACCAGGATAAAGAATCCTGCATTGTGTGTCAGAGGTACCTGGGGCCCTCCCGCATCGATAATCAAGGCAGGGAGAATCAGTCTGCTGCCGTGGTACTGTTCGTGGCTCCTACAACAAAGCAGTGCCAGTGAAATCAACACAGCCAGTGAGTCAGGGAGACTGAAACCAGACCGATCTGTGTTGAAGCCCAGGTTACAAGCAGCAACATTGTAAGGTGAGTGCTGAAGTGAACAGTGTATGAAACGCATGTGATAACCAACGTGAGTAACATTGAACAACAGATGAGTTATTGAACTTTGAAACCAAGATACGATACCTTTGACAAAGTGGTCTGTCACTGCATGCATGCTCATTCGAAGGTCTTTGTAAGGTATCCAACTGAGAGTTGACAAAGGTGAAAGAGTGGCAAAGAACTGTGCATCGAAGTGGTCCTGCGACGGGTCAAACAAAATCCTGTGCACAATCGAAAGTCTTTGATGTTGATACTGCCAAGCAAGTTGATGACAAAATAGATAATGTTGGTCCGAGCCCGAACGAGGGAGATCAATGGAAAACATTTGGGAGAAAGCAAGTGTATGCTAAAGTGAATTAAATTGGTCCAAGCCCGGTGGAGGGAGACGGATTGAGCATTGTGTTAAAGGGGACCTGAACCCAGCTGAGGGGGATCCGAGGTGAATAGTGCATCACCTGAGAAACTGATGCGTGTAAAAATCCCATGAGGAAAATAACTTATTGTATGTTTGTCACATCAGGCCCTCTGAAAGAAGAGACTTTGAAAGGCAAAGAGACTTGGGCACGGAAGGCCCCGATGCTAATGTTTGAACTGGACCCTTGTGCTAGAGAAACCACAGAGACTGTGCTACGCTCGAGTGAACTGCCTTGTCCTGTGCTGAAAACGTGGGGATGGGAGGCCAACGACCTGAACATCCTGAACACTTCTTTCTTTTGCATGGCATTGTTTCCCCCACTATTTGTATTTAGAGGTAAGGATTGGCAATAGTTTTCTTTTAGTATAGGCCCTTTTATTTTGACAAGACACCACTAGGACTGTGTTATTATTATTTGATGGTCGTAGCTTGCTCCCATCTTTAGATTTAGGATGAGATAGGCATTTTTCAAACCCTTTTTGATGTTCAATAACCACCCCTGAACTGTGGTCACTTGTGTCTGTCTTAGTGTTGATACCATGCCTTCCTAACACTAGCCATCATGCAGTCCTAGATGTCGACTGCCTACCTCAAACGTAATCCATCCAAGACTGAATTAGTTCTCATCAGTCCACCTGCTAAACAACAACTTGTCCAACAATGTTTCAATGATATGCGCCTTGAAGGATTTGATCCACAACTCCAGACAGCAAAATCCTTAGGCTTGACCATTGACAGCAGCCTGTTTTACCAGAAACACATACCCAAGAAGGCCCAGTCGGCCTGGCTGCAAATCAACACTCTTCGCAAAATCATGACCTCCATGCCATTGCTTAACCTCCAGACCGTTGTCCGGGCCCTTGTGGTCTCCATCATCGATGGGGGAAATTCTCTCCTGACAGGGCTACCAGCTACTCACTTGGCTCGCCTTAAAGCAGCCCACCACGCTGTAGCATGTCTTATTTCAGGTACACAGAAATGTGACTGAATCAACCCAGTCCTATGCAAACTACATTGCCTTCCTCTCCAGGCCTGGATACTTTTGAAGACTGCATGTATCACCTACAGAGAAGTCACAAATAGCACACCAGCGTACCTGGCGGCTGAGATCCATCTACCTGGTGGCACACGCTCCTTGTACAGCAAAGTGACTGACCAGCTTGAATCACCGCTCACCTGCAAAGAGAGGACACACAAACAATCCTTTTCATGCCACACACCCATCCTCTGGAACTCAATCCCGATACCGGCTCGGAATGCCCCCAAAATTGTCAAATTTCGCAAAACTCTCAAAACATAGGGCCTCATTACACGGATGGTGGAGAACCATGGCGCTATTAGTGCCATGGTTCATGCCGGTAAAATACCGGCACCGCCTTGGCGGAAAGGGGAATTACCGCCCCATTCCAAGGTTGGCGGGGCGGTTATTCCCCCTTCCACCATTGCCCTTCCCCATTCCCATTTTTGGCCCATAGGGCTCAATGGGAATCGGGAAGGCGCTAATTACGGTACCGTAAATTGCGGTACCGTAATTAGCTCCCTGGGTCCCTTTGCGGGTTGGTTTTTAACGCCTGCAAAAAGCAGGTGTTAAATCCCCCAACCCGCAAAGGGACCTCGTAGTAAGGCGGTAAGGATTTACCGGTACCGGTATTTTACCGGTACCGGTAAATCCTTACTGCCATCTGTGTAATGAGGCCCATAGTGTGATGCATCAACTTCCGGGGTGCCATTGGCCCGGGAGTGAATATTGGTTTCATAACCATCAAACATCCACCACACCTCTAGTTAACCAGAAGGGATCCGAACAGATTCGAATAACATGCAAATTACAAACCTTCATGTGCAATTTTGGTAACATGGACGCAATGGAAGGCTTATCTCTGAAAGGTCGTGGATGGTTGGTTAGTTGCAACACAGCCAAAATGCAATTATTAACATATGATAAAAGAAGTGTCCATTCAAGGTTTTATTAAAAATGTCTACTTTATTAATCCCAACAGACAGTCTAACAACACTACAAAATACAACCCACCCTGTAAAGGAATGCAGAGGATAGACAGTTTAAAAAAAGGAAAAGGATTCAATCTGGATATTGATAAGGGGGTAGTCAGTGTGGTTATTAACCAGAACAGTTTGTTGAGGTTTCTTGGCTTTAGCACATAGGGAGCAATGTGTATTACAATGTCTCCAGGGGCCTTCTCGGAAGGACCAGGGGGACAGAGCCACAATGTACCTTGTGCTGTAGATGGTCTTGGTGCTCGATAGGGTCGATTTGGCTTGAGGGCGCTTTGCAGGCCTCTGTGACGGAGTTCAAGACAGGAGTCACTGTGGGTATCACCGGTACGACGGTTCAGCAAGTGAAGCTGGATGAACTGCTGCAGGCTGGTCTACACAGCGGCTTGAGTCAGAAATTGTTGTCTCAGTGCTGTTTGGTCTTTCTGAAGCACTGGTCGAGACGCTTTGGATGTTTTTAAGTGACGTCAGCTTGACAACGGTCAGCGTTGTAGTCGGATGCAGCTCGAGGAACTCGAGTGGCTCAAAAATTTTCTTTAAGGAAGATGTAGGTAGATGCTTGTTGAGGCATTTCTCCCAGCTTCTTCAATGGGCTTGTGTCATCCTTTCAGGTGGACGTAGGTAGATGCTCGTTGAGGCACTTCTCCCAGCTTCTTCAATGGGCTTGTGTCGTCCTTTAAGGCGGACGTAGGTAGATGCTCATTGAGGCACTTCTCCCAGCTTCTTCAATGGGCTTAGGCGGTCCATTAAGGCAGACGGTCCACAGCTGTGGAGTGTGTTGCATGCAGGTGCCTTGTTCTGGGTTGTAGGTTCAGAGACCTTCTGGCACTTCCTATACAGGAAGCTCATCTAAGAGTGTTGGTTGTCTCAATGGACCAGAGCCAGAGAGACTGAACAGATTAACGCCAGTGACTTGAAAACCACAGGCTTCCACGTCGGGTTGAGAAGGAAAGTGTCAGCCTGCCTTGGGGCTCTGCCTATTACACCACCGAGCACAAGTCTCAAGGACTGGGTGATTCTCAGATTTGGGCTTAAATGCTTTTGAAGAGTCTGAAGGGGCATCGGACATTTCATGTGTGAAGGAGTGCAATCGGTTTTGACTCCATCACAGGACCCCCCCGAGCTGAAAACCGACTAAATTGGATGTAGGAATGTGCATGGTATGCCCTGGAAGAAAACCCGACATTAATCAGTGCTTATTTCGCTGAGATCTCGCCACAGGAAACCACAAAGGAAAACTGCGCAGCAGGCCCGCAGAAAAGTAACCGCAGAGAAGTAACGGGCCGCCAAGTTACAGCCCTACTGGCACACGGGCCGTATCAAAATTTCCTGTCCGACTGCGACGGGTATAGCCCGTGGCTGAACGCTCACGACTCCGGCTTAGTGAAGCTCCTAAATGGAACATTGACCCACTGCTGATCTGTATAACAGACATTACGAGCCCGCACCAGGAGGCAAGACAGAAGCGTGTTAATACGCGCCCGGCTGGGAACGTCCGTTGCATCTGAGGATCACTGTGACCATACACACTTATTGTACCACTCCTCTCATGCCCCGGAGGGGCTTGTAGCCTGCCGAGAACCCACGGACAGGGTGCCGGCTGTACCGGGACCCCTCTCCCTCGCTGAAGTTGCGCGCAAAGAACTCGATTGAAGCGCCCCCGCCCCTGCGGGTGATGGACCTTCTCCCCCGCTACCTTTCCACCGCGGAGGCCTCTCCTGCGGTGAGCCCCAGATCCGCCCGCAAAGCTACACACCATCGGGGCACGATCCCTGTTGTGCGCCCGGACCAGCTCCACATCACAGGGTGGGGGGCACCTGCACAGAGGCGCCCACGCCGACCCGCGGTGAGTGACGCCCGTGCCTGTGCTTAACGCACAGGAAAGGTCAGCCTCACCCAATCCTGCCAAAAAAACTCATAGCCCTCCCTGAGCTCAGAGATCCACTAACTCCCCACTGTGTCGCCCGGAACCATACATCAATCACTGCTTCATGCTTCAGGGAGCGGCGCAGCGCTGGTGATCTGCGAGGACCCTGTTCCAGCTATAAAGCTACACCCATGAGGACATCATGACCACCATGACGAACTGGTCTCCCTCAGGTCCACCGCACGCATGCAGTCCGCCATCTGAGGCCTAAGTGCAGACGCACGCCCATCCAACGGCTGCACCTGGCTGGCGGCATTGAAACACTGAGCCCAACGGTCACACAGGTCACTCCTAACGACGATAAACACTGCCAGTTAGCCTATGGTGGGGTTTGCTGGTCCGTGAAGAAGAGAGACATCCCTCTGAATTCTGAACAGCAAAGCCTCAGACCGTGCACCAAGTTAGTGTCCGACACATGCCTCAAGGACCCACTGAATAATTGCGGGTCCGAGGGTTGCGCCCCCGGGTTTGGGGTGTGTGCCCTCCTCGGACGCAATCTGCCCTTCATCAACCCAGCCAACTACAGCCACAAACTCCCATTACAGTGGCTGGATCAAACATAAAACAGTAATGGACACATACAAACTCAGAGCAAACGCAAGGGAGACCCTCAACATCCTCCCTTAAGTTTCTGGAATCAATCTGGAGTCGCCCTGATATGAAATTGTGACCGCAAACTCTGAGCTTGCAAGATACACCCCTGAAGCTGTGAGTAAAGAGCGATAAGTTGAATAGAAGAGACTAATCCCGCAGTATTTGTATTTATTTTATTTGTATAGCGCAGACCAGGCCCGGAGGCAACCGGGCGCATATCTTCAAAACAAAGGTTACAACAATGCAGGAACATATTAGAAAGCATAGGTATACAGTAGCAGTGCAGATTGGTCAGGCATACAACACAGGACTGGGAAGTCGGCTATTCAGAAGACAAGTGGGCATCTGGTGTGGCTAGCCAAAGTTTAACTTTAAGTTTAAATGAGTTAAGAGATGGAAGATTTCTAATGATGGGGGGGCACAGTGTTCCAGAGTTGGAATGCCAAGACTGGGAAGCTGACCCCTCCAGCGGTTTGGAGCTTGAATCTAGGGATTGCGAGGCTTTGGCTGAGGGCGGATCTGAGTGGCCATGCGGGTATATATTGCGTGAACCGCGAGGCTATGTAGCTAGGGGCTTGGTTGTGAATGCATTTGTAGGTGAGGGCAAGTGATTTGAGTGAGACCCTTTGGGTGACAGGAGCCAGTGTAGCTTCTTCCTGGTTTAAGAGATTTCCGCTGATCTAGGGATGTTGAGGGCTGCTCTGATGGCATTATTTTGCGTGATCTGAAGTTTATTCAAGCTGCTCTGGTTAGTGCCTTGGTACAGTGCGTTACAGTAGTCCAGTGTGGACATAACCAGTGTCCTGGCGAGGGTGATGCAGTTCGGCGTAGATAGGAATGGGCGGCAAGTTTTGATCAGTTTACATGTGTAAGCTGATGCGGACGCAACCGCATTAGTTTGTCTGTGAAGTGAGAGTGTAGAATCTAGATCCTAAGGTCTTTGTATCTTTGGATACTTTGATGGTGTTGCCATCGATGTTAAAGGAGCTGAACAGAGGGTTCAACTTGTTGAGTCTATGTTGAGAACCCAGGATGAGGAGCTCTGTCTTATCGTCGTTAAGGCAGAGCTCATGTTGTGCCATCCAGGCTTGGATGACAAGGTAAATGTTGACTAGTGATTTGGACTCCATAGTGTGGTCGCCTGTGATGGGAATGAGTATCTGGGTGTCATCGGCGTAATTGGTGTAGGTGATGCCCAGATAGTCAAGCACATCGAACAGGGGTTTAGTGAACACATTGTAGAGGGTGTGGGATACGCATGATCCTTGCGGGACCCCACAGGGGACTGGCGCTGGGTCTGCTGAGGAGGTTGGGGAGAATACTCTCATGTGTCTATTGTCTAGGAAGGACCTAATCCAGTTGGAAGCGCTGTCCGAGAAGTGGGCTGCAGTTTTCAGATGTTGACAGAGGATTTGGTGGTTGACCAGATCGAAGGCAGCAGATGGGTCCAGTAGGAGTAGTAGTGCCAGTTTGCCATTAACTTTTAGGTCCTCAATTTGGGTTTTGAGGTCTAAGAGGGCCGTTTCAGTCCCATGTTTGGGTCTAAAGCTGAACTGTCTAGAACCTAGCAGATTGTTTATTTCCAGATAGTTCTGTATCTGTAGGTAAGCTGCTCTGTCTAATATTTTTAGGAGAAATGGGACCGTAGTGATGAGCCTGTAGTTAGTAGGTAACTCCGGATCTAGAGTCGTTTTTTTTTAGAAGGGGGATAACCCAGGCATCCTTCAAATTGTTAGGGACCACTCCAGATTGAAATGAGGAATTGATGAGAGTGGTTATGAAGGGAGCTAGTTCATGTGCCGATTCCTTAATGATCGGTGTTGGACAGGAGTCACCTTGGCAGTTCGAAGGTTTTAGGGTGCTGATGATTTTTTCCACCTCAGAGATGGAGAGTGACGTGAAGCTGAAAGGCTCGTGGGAAGGTGGGATGGTCGTTTTAGGTGGCGTGGTTTTGTTTAGGGGGGCGGTGAGGAGGGTGTTTTGTTTGGCGTTAATTTTGGCTTGCAAGGTTGAGATTTTGTTGAGAAGTGCATTTTGGATATTATTGCACCAAGAGCTGTCTTTGATGCAGGTGTCAGGGATAGGCGACGGGGATTCTAATTCTTTGAGAATTTTGAATAGCTCTTTTGTGTTGGATTCGGCTTGAGATATGTGTTGGTTGTATGTCTCTTTTTTGGCTTGGAGGATGGCTTCCTTATAGTTAAATGAAGTAATGAGGAGGGAGTCTTTGTTCGCAGAACTAGGATTGCTTTTCCAAAGAGCTTCGGCCTTCCGCTTTTCTTTGCGCAGAACTCTAAGCTGCGGGGTGAACCATGCGTTCAGATGGGATTGTTGTTTAGCTTTGCAAATTTTTATAGGGGCTATAGTCTATAGACACGTAAGGTGAGGTCTTAAACAGGAGGATACTTAACAACAGTGGGGAAGCCCAAATAAGTAGCTACGGGTGATGAGCAAGGTGAGCACCTAATTCAGGATCACAGTGTAGGCAACCGTGCGCTAAGGTCACACATTGAATAATATACAATAGCAGGTCACTCCCAAAAAGATTGCCCATCACAACAAAGGACACCGTCCATGCTTCTGCTCAGCTCACTGCAGGCCCCAATCAACAACAGTTAGACCCCTGCCTACTGTCACATCAGCGACTCCCTTATCTATGGACGCTAAGCAAAAACTGGCAAGATACAAGTTTTCCTCGGCTCCAGACACGCCTCAGACACCAAAGTGCACGAACATGGCATCGAAAGGACCCGAAGCGGCCTCGATCAAAGCGGACATCGCTGACCTGCTCACTGAAATGAGGGGCATGAGAGCGGACATTGGGATAAAGATCGACAAAATCACAAATAGAATAGATAAAATGGAGGAGAAGCTTGAGGAAGTTGAGCATAACCAAACCTCATTGAGTACGCTGGAGATACAAATAGACCAGCGTCTTGCAGAGATTGAAAACAAGGAAGAAGAAATTCGCTTAAAAGTCGACGATCTGGAAAATAGAGAATGTTGCAACAACATACGTGTATTTGGCATTCCACAGAGGGAGGGGGAATCCGAGTCACACCTAAAGAAAACCCTACACGACATCCTGAAGTTACTCTTTAGGGATGACACAGTGGACGAACCAAAAATTGATCGGATTCACAGAACGGGAGGTAAGGCAGGCGGCCCGAGAACGGTATTAGCTCGGTTCCATAATTATGCAGACAGAGCTCGAATCCTGGAGAAAGCCAGGCTCATGCCGCAGGTCACAATGGGGGAAGCGAACATCGCCATCTTCCAAGATTTATCCTCCCTCACACTGGCATTGAGAAGAAAGTGTCTACCCATCACCAAATTACGCAAAGATAAGGGCATAAGATACTGTTGGGGCTACCCATTCTCACTCTCATTTGAATGGGAGGGAACAAAGATGAAATTAATCTCTGAGAGAGACATCTCCAAATGTATAGCGGACCTATGGGGCGCCCAAGCAGAGGGAGCAGCCATGGGTGAGCAGAGGAATGAGGATAGAGAATGGCGTATTAGAGGCCGTCGGCGAAGGAAGACCCACCTCCCCCACCAGGGACCATTGATAAATACCTCAAAGAAGTGAAACTCCCGGCACTGACACGCATAAAAGCCGAATCCCTAGAAACACTAATCAGGGAAGAAGAAGTAATGGACGCCATCAAGCGTTTAAAAATGGGAAAGGCTCCAGGGGATGATGGATTCACCCCTGGCTTCTATAAATCATTCTCGCCCCCTTCCTAGCGACCCTATTTAGCGACATCTTCGAGACAGGCCGGGCGCCCCCGTCCTTTGCACAGGCCCTCCTCACAGTCATACCAAAAGAAGGCAGGGATCCGAAATACTGCGGATCATACCGACCCATATCGCTTCTCAACATAGATGCCAAAATATATGCAAGAGTCATAGCAGCCCGATTAGAAACCCATCTGCCACGATTAATACACCCAGATCAAGTTGGCTTCGTAATGGGGAGACAGGGGGCCGACACAATGAGAAAGACACTCCACCCGATACATGAAGCACAGGGAATGCAAGGTGACCCACCCCTCCTGTCCCTTGACGCCGAAAGGGCCTTTGATAGGGTTGCCTGGGACTTCCTAGAGAGGGTCCTCGTGGAGATAGGACTAGGCCCAAAATGCCGCCTCGCCATAAAGGCATTATACACATGCCCGCAGACATCAGTGCCATGAATGGTGGCTACTCCAGATGGTTCCCATTAGAAAGAGGGACAAAGCAGGGTTGCCCGCTATCCGCTATTTTATTTGTTTTATCCCTCGAACCATTAGCACAGAAATTGAGACTTGATGACAGGGTCAGAGGTATTAAAGTAGGGGACAGAGAATACAAACTGGGCCTCTACGCCGATGACATACTTGTACACCTTACCAATCCCCTCGATTCTGTCCCGGCAGTGCTAGACATAATTGAAGAATATGGACAGCTAGCGGGCCTCAAAATTAATACTGGCAAATCAATCCTGTTCCCGATAGATAAAAATAGAGACAGCGAAGTGGACAGGTTCGCACCCTTGGGAATGAAGGTGAGCCTCACCACACTTAGATATCTGGGCATCAATGTCACCCGGGAACCTGATACCCTGTAGCAAGCTAACTTCCCCCCTCTGTCACTAATATTGCAGAAAGACATGGAGAGATGGGCTAGACTTACGATATCTTGGTTGGGCCGCCTAAACACTATTAAAATGGTAATCCTTCCTAAAATATTGTACCTATTCCAGATGCTCCCCATCAAAATGCATAAAGAATATTTCACTGCCACCAGGAAATCACTAATGACCTTCCTAACCCAGGGTCCCTAGATCCCTTCTTCACCTCAGAAGAGATAATGCAGGAGTGGGACTCCCGGACCTGGAACTGTACTGTACGGCAGCCCAACTACGAGTATTAATTCCGCCCCTGAGACAGCAGACAGACCTACAATGGAGAGCCCTAGAACACTTCCACCTGCGCCCATTTACTGTAGGAGAATGGCTATGGGTCCCTGGCCCCCTATTACGGAATAGCATCAAAAGTCACCCCATCCTTGGGACCATATGGGCGGTATGGAAACCAGGCCAAGATATGAAAGGGGTCACGTTGTGGCCTTCCCCGCTGGGATATCTCTGGGTGCCGGGGATTCGTTTGACCTACCTGAACCACTGAGCTATCAATCCTGGTATGAAGCTGGGCTGGAAAGAGCCGGACAACGATGGAGAAACAAGGCCTTTATAAGTATACAAGAACACGAAGAAGCACTCGCCATAGGCCCACTATCGGTCTTTCAATACTTAACATTGAAAGGCGTCATGACTCGAGAGGTATGGAAAGAGCAATTGCAAAGGGACCTTACCCCCTTCGAGAAAATTCTAGACACTTGCACAGGCCTAATAAGCACAATGTATAGAGCACTAAAAGAGGTCCATACAGCCCCCTCGACCACACTAAAAAATAGGTGGGAAACAGATCTGGGAGGACACCTTTCACAAGAGTTGTGGCTACGAATATGTAGACAGACAGCAAAACCATCGATATCCTGCCAGTACAAACTACATGCACTCAAACTATTATATAGATGGCAATACGACCCGCTCAGACTTGCCAAAATGTACCAGGACGTAAGTCCATACTGTTGGAGGGGCTGTGGGCAGAGGGCAGACTATTGGCATATGTGGTGGGGATGCAGTGTGGTGCAAGCATACTGGGATGAAATTCTCAGCTGGATCAAAGAATTAGATGAAGAGGAGAGGGAAAACACCCTTTACTGACCTTATTCGGCCTAATTGAAGATGAAGAGACAATCCTTAAGGCCCCTAAAATGGTCTTGGGACTACTGTTGGCCACAAGGGCCTGTCTCACGATGACCTGGAAAAGATCAAGCCTCCCCACCAAGGCAGAGTGGGTGAGTGTCGCCCGCAATATCTTTAGGATGGTCAGTCTGACTGCCGCCCTTCATGGAGATCGCACTTCTGTTGAAAATGAATGGTCTGAATTCCGTGCCAAATATATCACATGAACAAATGTGTACACAATATTCCAAAATGATCAGAAAGATACATTTAATCAGCTGACTGTGATGTGATGATGTCAAGGTTCCGCTAAAGACCATAACGTGAAGCAATAGAACCTTTTCCGCTTTGCCCACGGACATACAAGATGGGAAAGGGAGACTGACATTAAGCCACGTTCATTTTTACCTACACGATGTTATCTAGGCAATGTTGTCTCATTCTTCATATTTTGCTTCGTAAGTAATGTTTGGACGATACTGTTGAAGTTTCCATCTGTAAAACCAATAAAACTGAAATTTAAAAAAAAAGGAGGCTGCTATTCAGACTAAAAACAAGAAAGTGCTCTTCCCCACTACCAGGACTGATTGCTAATGAAAGGAAGACTGCTAGGAGTATGCAAACACCAGGTCACCATGCATTAAGACATGATATAGTCCTTGAATGCTGCTCAAAGTCCACCCTATGCCTGGTGCAAGCAATAACCACTCTCTCTCCCAGGATACACTCTGGAGGCCTCACCACGCATGAGATAAAAGCAAGTCAACCACACTGTGCATTTGGCCTTCATGATCAGGTGGCTAAGAGTCCATGCATTTTGCAGTAGCACTTGCATTCCTTATAAGTATCTTTCAGGTGATAGAACGTAATCCTGTGGATGTTTGCACTGGACTGCCTGATGAATGCTTTCATATTTCTTCAGCCTGTCAATGACAGATGTATTCATTGAAGTCTTATGAAATGTTTACCTGTTCATCCCTGATCAGGAGAATGTAGGGTTTTTAGACCCAGTGACTCATGCTGACCAGGACATGATGTCAGTTCACTGTGGCTGCAAGTTCCAGTGGCCACTAAGCAGCCACAAGAGTGTGAACAATATTTGATATTTATGCTAAAGAAATACCTGACGGGTGAAAGGCCAACACTAAAGTATAGAACTTTGTCTAATGTCAGGTCGCGATTTGACAGATCACAATTACAATGAAGAGTGAACACCTCATAACTTGGCTGTGCAGAGGAACGCGCTGGACTGTCTGCAGTGATTCTTTAGACTGCAGATGGATTTGAATAATGCTTATACTACCAAAGTCTAACTATATTGCTCGGATCACCTTTGGCGCTTCTATGAGACACACGTGTGGGGGTTTGGTATGACTTCATGACATGTTCACATTACGAGAATGGCTTTTGCACAAATTGATTCAACCACATCCATCCATGCAGAGGTATTGGGGTTCAGCGAGGACGAAGCTCGGAGGATCCGTGGACCAATCAAAACTACCGCTGATGAACTGGTATCATCAGATAAACCCCAAGCAGTTACCAACAACTAGAGTGGGCTATACATAGGGAAATGAATCTCAAATTACAAGCCACAACATTAGCCCAACACCATCGAGCACAGCAGATCCATCGGGGGTTGAGAGTATCATTGGAACTGACTCTCTGTGAGGAAGATCCTCTTTTTGTTAAACAGTGGCAACAAATACAGAGTTAGAGGCCGGGTTGAGAAATTGTGAAATTAGCTGATCAAAGAAAGACTGGGCCGGCCGCCGCCTGTTGCTCTACAACAACTAGACAAGTCTCTCTTTGGACAAAGACAGATCAGAAGAGGGCAGAAGAAAAAATCCAATGCAGAAATCGCCGGTCACAAGGAAGACCTAGTGGTCAATAAATCAGCGTATGAGCTATCTACATTTGAATGTAAGGTGCTCCAGGAGGGTCTCTCGTTTGTGCCACAGCATTGTAGCAATTTGTTGCATGAAAAGATTGACTTCTATAGGCTGATGCGAAAATTGAAGTTAATGGTATTTTATGACTCATTGGAACAAAAGAGGGATAACGGACTCGAAGAGTACAGTGCCTGATTGCCAATTGATCAGCGGATTGTGTTCATGTAACCATGGTATCCCTAATATGATACCGAATTGAGGTGTGGTAAGCAAGTCAAAACTTAAAGTCTCTGTGTGAATATCTTGTATGGTCAACAAGAGAGGTGCAGTTTGGTGTCTAACAGGACCAGAAACTAACGCAGAGCCATCTACGGCTTGAACAGGTTCAGGTCGGGTTTTTACCACTAAAGGTAGATTGAGGGAATGGGCTAAATCAATGTCTATGTAATTTCCAGTAGCACCTGAATCAATGATGATTTTGACTGCATGAAGAAGGCCTGTAGAGGGACATAGAGTAGCCTTTACCGAGATGGGTTGAACACGAGTAAAGGAACGAGGGGTACCCGGAGATGATGACAGAACACTCGACCTGCTCTCCGGATCTAAGGTCGAGCTGTCCGAAAAACCTGGCACTTCTTGGTACGTCGAGGACACTCCTTCACAAAATGTCCCGTGGTGCCACAATAAAAGCATGCATTATCCACCCTTCTACGTTCCCTCTCAGATGTTGAAATAGGACTACGTAAACCTCCCACTTGCATAGGTTCTTCTGTACTGGAAGCAGGAGTACTGGCAAGAGTAGGATGGGAAGAGACCCCCAACTCGGCTCTACGCTCCGATCGCCGTGCATCTACCTGCAGGGCAAGATCAACCAGTTCCTGATACTGAGTGGGCATAGAAGGGATCACTGCTAAAGCATCTTTCATGGTGTTACTCAACCCCCTATAAAAGACAACTGCCCGCTTGTTTTCTGGCCATGATGTTTCAGCAACTAATTGATTGAACCGGGTGATGTATTCTATCAAAGTCCTTCTACCCTGAGTTAATTCTAACAACTCCAAATCCCTAGACTGTGCCTTGTGTCGGGTATCAAATACTCGAGACATTTCTAGAACCAAGAGATCAAAGTCATAAAGGACTGGGCTATTATTCTCCAACAGAGGATTAGCCCAAGCGGCAGCTGTCCCGGCTAAATGGGAAAGGGCAAAGGCGGCTTTAGCAGTGGAAGTAGGAAAGGCCAAAGGTCTGCACAAGAAATGTAACTTGCACTGATTAACGAAGGTTCTGAATTTCTTGGGGTCACCTTGATAACGTTCGGGAGCAGCCAGGGGGGAAGGGGTTGGGAGGACCACCGGAGTTGGGACTGTAGTATTAGCCAAGGGAGGAGGTGTAGTTGAGGAGCTAGCATCTCCGAACTCAGGGTCTGCAGGAAGGGAATGCTGAACACTCTGTATGGAATCTATGGTGGATCACCGTGTTCGCGGCGGCCATGTCTGCCCTTAATACTGTAATCGCCTGGACTAAAGCAGCTATGGGTTCTTCCGTGGATCCCTGCATCGTCAAACACGACTATACGGCTTCTCAGTCTGTTCTGACTTGAGTGTCGTGTAGACCGACGAGACCTCCGTCCCCAAGTGACGTACAGGGGAACTAATAGAAACCCGCTGTGCGACCTTTGAGGCCACAGGTGAGAGATGACTTCCCAGATCCACGGAACCTCTGGAACACCGATGCTGCTGTCAGAAAGGAACGAGGTTAAGTACCAGGCAATCACAGTACAATCAAGTAAACCAAAAGGATCTAAAAGGTCTTACCTATCTGGTGTCAGAAAAACCCAGGAAACCTAGTAGAGGTTCGAGACTCAGATGATGAGGCGGTCCCTGAATAGTAGAACCGTGAGTTAGCGTGGATGCAGGATCTGCCACCTGTAGGAGTGGAGGCGTGACTTGAATCCCCAGAAGGGAAATGGCGTAGAAGTTCAGCAAGGTACCAAGGGATAATCCAAAGAGAAGTCAGGGTACAGTCCAAAATCCGGCAACAGGTAAACAGTTCCAAGCGAAAGTACAAAGGGGTATCCGAAGGAGTCCAAGGTAGAGTTCCGTGATCAAAAGGTAACAGTGGAGCAATGCGTAACGCTAAACAGGGTCTGAAGACAGCTGAGAAGCAATGAGTGTTCTGTCTCTCAGCCCTTTATACTGTGTGTCTCTGGGTCATGTGACGTCTCTGGATCATGTGACGTCCAACAGGGTCACGTGAGGAACGCCACACTGGATCACGTGATCGACGTGGAGACGTAACGCCGCCCCTTCTGCTATATGTTCTCCAAGGCAATTGCCAATGCAGAAAGGGTTGCAATCGAGCCCGTACACCCAAGCTGGTACGGAGTTTTCGGTCCTTTGGGTTCACCGATTCACTTGAGCCTCGAACCGTGGGAGGAGATGTTGGGGGAATGTGAGCAGTGTTCTGATGTGTAGTGGACTGGTGTGCAGAGGATCGCCTAACAATTACCCAAGATCCATGAAAGCCTCATCAATCCGCCAGGACGTCCTATTGTTGCTGCCATGAGCAGCTTGCTTGAACCATTGGCACCGTATTTGGACAGAACGATGCAAACACTTATACAAGCAAGTCCCACGTACATTAAGGATACTAACAATGTTCTCAATAAATTGAATGACATTCAATTTGTCCATGGTCGTGATATTTTGTTCATCGTGGATGTCACATCCTTATATACCAACTTTTTACATGAAGTAGGACTTGAGGCAATGGAATGGCTTCAACTGACATCTGAGACCTGTAAGGCCGATAGGATTTTCCTCTTATCCCTCTTGAAATTGGTACTCTTAAACAACTTTTCCAAAATTGAAGACAACTTCTATTTACAGGTCTCGGGTACGAACATGAGAGCGGCGATGGAACCTAGTTATGCCAACACCTTTATGCTGTACCTGGAGGCGGAACACATACTGAATTCAGCAAGGTTGATGCAACATCTGGTGATGTATGTGTCATGAACAGTCGGACGCGTCCCTTTTGGACTTCCTGGTCCTTGACACATCGAGGCTTACACTCTGCTGTACTTCCAACATGGCCGTTAAACACAGAACGCTGTCTACCAGCTTTCACGTCAGACGTAGCACTTTCTATAAAGAAGCCATGCCCCTGCGGCCCCGCGCATTTCAATGCTACCGCTTGCTGTGGCTAGACGTGTGCTCTGTAGTTCGCCTTCGCTGAACTCTTTTGATTCCTGGTTCCCGGACCCTCGCTTCCTCCCTCTATCTTCCCTTCCTCCTTATCCTGTCTTGAATCCTGGATCCCGTGTACCCACCTCCGAGTACACCTCCTTCGTTTCCTGGACTTCCCGGAGATTCCTAGTGTCCCTGGACGTAGAACACTGAACGCACGCTGGAACCCGAAGATGCTCGTACGGGGTTGTACAAAACCTGAACCGTACGCAAGAAGACTCCTCCCAAGAATTCCAGCAAACATCGAACTCAGGTGAGAAAAGGGGAAACCTGTGACAGTATGCCAGGTATATAGATGACATTTTGAGTATTTGTATGGGACCGGTAAATGAGCGTCATCATTTTTTCGAGATGATGAATAATATGCACTCACAGACTTAATTCACCACACAACAAAGTACAACCAGGATTCACTTTTTGTATGTCAAAATATATCAAGATAACATATTAAACACAAGAATCTTTATAAAGCCAACGGATCATAACAGCTTACTGCTAGCCACCAGCTTCCATCCCAAGTGCACACTGAATAGTGTATCATTAAGTCAATTTGTACGATACCAAAGGAATATTTCCAACATGGAAGAATATAAAAGACAAGCTAAGGACTTGCAGTCTAAATTCGTAGAAAGGCAGTATGATCGTGGATTGATTGAAGACGTAGCTAAGCAAGTTGAACAGATCCCCAGGGAATTGCTACTGACACAAAGACAACCAAAAACAAACCCATTGATGGTCTATGTGACTACTTACTCGACCCAAAGAACACAAATTAAGAAAGTAATCAAAAGATATTCGCCAATGATGCATATGGATCCGATACTAGACAGGTGGCTCTCTAATCCTCCAACGTTTGCCTACAGAAGCAGTGTTGCACTCAGGAACTTCCTAGCGAGAGCTGAACTACCAGCCCCCGCAAGAACATAGACCCAGTTTTCAGGTAGACAATCTTGTCGCAATTGCCAAGGGTGCCATTATTACACATCCATACTCAGGGAGGAATCCTTCTTGAACATGTGACTCTGAAAATGTTGTATATGCTCTGAAATGCCCATGTGGACTTTTCTATGTGGGGATGACCACTAGCAATTTGAAGGTCTGTTGGACTGAGCAAAAGTCTTACTTAAGAACAAAGAATCTTAAGTCACCAGTGGCGATGCATTTCGTAGAGGGCAGACATAACACACAAATTTACCATTTTGGAACAGGTTAGTGCACCAAGAAGGGGAGGTGACTTAACGAGAAAGCTAATGCAGAAAGACATTTTATGGATTGATCGATTGGATTCAATGACACACAGAGGTATGAATTGCGATTGGGAACTGACATGCTATCTATAGTAGGGAGCCATACTTACATTGGTACAGTCAGATAATGGCTAGTTCCATGTATGCATAAAGGATTACTATGGGGACACTTGCTGGTAACACTATGTACTGATTGGAAAATTAATCGGACACGGCCTAAATATTGGTAACATGAGTGGATTCGAGATTGTGAGCGGAATCTTCCGAGAGGCATCATTGGCAGTATGTGAGCAGGTTCGCCTGCTATGGAAATGGCCATAGAGGCATGGGCCATACACTGTAAGATCGTGACGTTCGTATAATATACACCGCTTCTGGTGTCCCAATACATCTTTTGGCTATTGTATATGCACTGGTTGACTTTTATATGTGGGTAGCACGATCTAAACATTTGATCACAGAGTGGGCGCTCCTCGGGATATCCTATAAGATGGTGCTACTACTAACCGTATCTGATGGTTTAGCTAGAAGCGGCAGGGGGTCTTAGGTGATATGGATATAGAAGAAATGTGCCAGGCTAGATTATAGACTTATTATACATTACTGGCTATACTCTGGAGTGAGTGTTAAGGGGATATTTGAGTAAGAACCGCTAATGTGTTACCTCTTGTAGGCTTCTGTATGTTATATATACAAGTCCAACGTGGCCGTCGGTTATGCGCTCGCATTTCCCTTCACCCATACGTGGGTGGCTAAAATGGAGGCGGGCCACCCGACCGGTTTCTCTGGTCTGTTGCCCTGCGATCCCTGGCGCTTATTGGGCTTACCTTTTGATCAATGGCAAGCGGGTAAGGAATGGGAACGCCTTGGCAATGTTATACTTGGGCGGGAAGGCTGGCACCTTTGCTTCTCGCTCTTCATAGAGCAATTAGAGCGAGCCCCATGACATCTACTCGCGGGTGATTCTGAATATGGAACTTACTAGTATATCAGCTCGTAATGAACTTAAGGGCTGAGTCGTTTCCCCCCTTGGGTTTTCGGGCTTTGCCCCTGTGATGAGAACTCTATCGGAAATGTTTTAGGTTTATGGGTGACTGTGAAGGACTCTCGAGACTAAGCAGTCTTCCAGCCTTGAAGAGGGATATTTGAGGAGAAACGCGTCGGCTGTCTTCAAGTGTCAGCAATGACTATTCCTAGCACTGAGCACTTGGTGTCATGAGAACGTGTATTGCTTCGTTTATACATTGAAGTGACTTCCATTTGTTTGGACGTCTCTTGCACCTGTAGGTATATTAGCCATTGCAAAGAAGACTTTGGATTCTCAATTTTGTGTTGGAACAATGCAATTTAAATGTGAGGCCCAAAACACTTAAATAACTATATACTAATCAAGCGAATTTCTAATTCTTTGCTCTTTAAAGAAAAAGTCTCTTCCTGAACTATTGATATTGTTTCGACACTAATGAGTGCATTTTTTGAGCACTCGTCCCACAGGAGTGCATCTGGGGGTACCTGTTGAAATTCCATGTGGTGGGGCGCCTTACCCAATTGGACCTGAAAATAATTGAGTGTTCCAATGAGTAACGTGTAGCTTTGAGTGTTCACGAGTAGTGCACCTGTCTGTCGTAGTGTTTGCACTTTAGTGGTGGCCCGACATTCCGTCTTCTGGCGGCTGTTCATGGCTTAATCCATGTGGGGCCTCAGAACATCCTTTGCAAACCTGCTTAATCAATGATGAGCATATTGTGTACACAGACTCGGGTCCTGCTTTAACCTTCCACGTCACCGGCATTACTCCATCTCTCCATAATGCACCATCCCAGCCGCCACCTATCCTCTCCTCCCACCCCACTGCACTGCAGCCCTCTCTGCTCAGTCAGAAGGACGAGTGCACAAATACATCACATGCTGAACTGAAGAAGAGAGAGGCTTTAGAGAGAGAGAGACTTTACCTGCAGGGAGGCAGAGGCTGACCTGAAGAAGAGAGAGACTTTGCCTGCAGGGAGGCAGAGGCTGACCTGAAGAAGAGAGAGACTTTACCTGCAGGGAGGCAGAGGCTGACCTGAAGAAGAGAGAGACTTTACCTGCAGGGAGGCAGAGGCTGACCTGAAGAAGAGAGAGACTTTACCTGCAGGGAGGCAGAGGCTGAACTGAAGAAGAGAGAGACTTTACCTGCAGGGAGGCAGAGGCTGACCTGAAGAAGAGAGAGACTTTACCTGCAGGGAGGCAGAGGCTGACCTGAAGAAGAGAGAGACTTTACCTGCAGGGAGGCAGAGGCTGAGTTTCAGAAGAGAGAGACTTTACCTGCAGGGAGGCAGAGGCTGACCTGAAGAAGAGAGAGACTTAGAATAGAGAGGCTTTACCTGCAGGGAGGCAGAAGCTGAGTTTCAGAAGAGAGACTGGAGAACTCTGGGAAGATCAGCAGTGCTTGGAGACTCAAGCTGATGGCAAGTGCAGCTCTGCTCCTCGGGGGTATAGAGTAGTTCTCTCTCCACTATAGAGAGATATGGGAACAGAGAGGAGAGAGTGAGTGAGGCAGGAGAGAGTGAATGTGTTGCGCTGAGGAAACGCAGAATTATCTTAACAGATAATAAACCTGCTCTAAGTTTCACTTTCAACCCTGAAGAGTAGCAGCAATACCTGCAATACACCTGCACTTATCCAGCACTTTTCACCCTTGAAGGACATCAAGGCCCTTAGAAAACCTGCACCTAAGTAGCACTTTCAACCCTGAAGAGTAGCAGCAATGCCCGCAATAAACTTGCACGTATGCAGCACTTTTCACCCTTGAAGGACATCAAGGCCCAATGGGGAATGGGGAATTCCCGAATAGGCCCAATGGGGAATGGGGACTTCCCGTTATGCCAAACTTGTGATCCGGCGCTAATAGCACCAGGGGGTTTGGCGGTAACGCTAATAGCCACCGCCCAACTCGTGATGAGGCCCTAAGTCTGGAAGTGACTGACTCTTCCTCCTTAGCTTTTCTGACTTCCAGGTTGGGAGGGCTAACAGATGTTTCATCTGCCCCTCCAAAGCCTCAAGTTCCTCTATCTGTCCTCTCCTTCCCGGATTCTTCCTTAAGCCTAGGGAGCACTACCTTCTAAAGCACCCCTTGTGCAATGTTGTCCCCTTGATGAATTTGGAATGGGTCCTTCCCGTGTTTTTGTAACAACACCTTGATATCACCTCTAAAGTCTGGTTCTATTACTCCAGCTAACAAACCAATTCCAAACCTCCATGCCAGCCCAGATTTGGGTGCTAGTGTGATGTATCTATCAGGGGGTGGAATTAATATTAAATCAATGGGTATCTGTCTTCTTTCGCCTGGAGGAATATTCTCATCCCTACTACTACAGATATCAAACCCAATAGAGCCCTGTGTAGCTACTGAGGAGTCTGGTGCTCTGGCACTTAGCTTTCTAAATGTAATAATCCCTCTAATTGAATTGGTTGAATTTGCATGCCATTTGATTACAACAAGAGCACAAACATGGGAAGAACAATAATTGAATGAAATTAATTCAAGTAAGTCAAACCGATTGTGATTTCAAAATATAAAACTTGGACAAAACCGAATTTGCTCAGATTTCTCTTTTTTTCCCTGCATGTGTGAGCGCGCAGTACGGCTGGATCCAACTCTTTTTCTGTAAAGGTCAGGATGGTTGAAGGCCCAACTTGCACTATGCCAAGGTGGGATTTCCCTACCTGAACAAAATTAAGGAAAGTCTGAGTCTAAAAGCTGACCTTAAAAAATCTTTGTGTGTCCAAAGCCTATCCTTGCCCTCACAACTAAAGCTCAACAATGTGTAGGGATATCAACAATAAAAGAAATGGTGATCAACACAAAGTTCTGAGCTGCTTCCAGCTCTTAGCTTCCTTTTCAGCTCCCCTTCCCTTCAAGATAGTTACACAAAAGTCTCGGGATTACCTTTCCCAAGTTCAAGGCAATACAGTTCCACAGTTCAAAAGAAAGGTGTCTTGAGGCTCCATCTTCAAGACAGCATTGCAGTTCATCAAGTCTCAGAGTTCACTTCCCCAAGACTTACAATTGCCAACTTATACTTGATCTTGGCCTTTTAGTGTTCAACACAACTCCAGATCTACTTGACTCTCCTTCTGGATTGAATTAACAGTTCACTTATGTTACTCCTCCATGGTTTACTTAAACAATGTCCTTGGTTTTGACAATTGAGGGCACCCTGGTCTAGGCGCAGTTGTCAGACCACATGGTCAACCAAGAACCCTAGACTCTTTGGCCCAGACAGGTTGTTCTGTATCTGCCCCTATGTACAGATTCACTCTCACTTATCTTCTCCTTTTCGGCCTCTTGGCGTATGAAGGTTCACACTCACTTATCTTCTCCTTTTCGGCCTCTTGGCATATGAAGGCTCACACTCACTTATCTTCTCCTTTTCGGCCTCTTGCATATGAAGGCTCACTCTCAATTATCTTCTCCTTTTCGGCCTCTTGGCATATGAAGGTTCACTCTCACTTATCTTCTCTTTTTCGGACTCTTGGCATATGAAGGCTCACTCTCACTTATCTTCTCCTTTTCGGCCTCTTGGCATATGAAGGCTCACTCTCACTTATCTTCTCCTTTTCAGCCTCTTGGCATATGAAGGCTCACTCTCACTTATCTTCTCCTTTTCGGCCTCTTGGCATATGAAGGCTCACTCTCACTTATCTTCTCCTTTTTGGCCTCTTGGCATATGAAGGTTCACTCTCACTTATCTTCTCCTTTTCGGCCTCTTGGCATATGAAGGCTCACTCTCACTTATTTCTCCTTTTCGGCCTCTTGGCATATGAAGGTTCACACTCACTTATCTTCTCCTTTTCGTCCCCTTGGCATATGAAGGCTCACACTCACTTATCTTCTCCTTTTCAGCCTCTTGGCATATGAAGGCTCACTCTCAGTTATCTTCTCCTTTTTGGCCTCTTGGCATATGAAGGCTCACTCTCACTTATCTTCTCCTTTTCGGCCTCTTGGCATATGAAGGCTCACTCTCACTTATCTTCTCCTTTTCGTCCTTTTGGCATATGAAGGTTCACTCTCACTTATCTTCTGCTTTTCGGCCTCTTGGCATTTGAACGCTCACTCTCTCTTATCTTCTCCTTTTCGGCCTCTTGGCATATGAAGGCTCACTCTCACTTATCTTCTCCTTTTCGGCCTCTTGGCATATGAAGGTTCACTCTCACTTATCTTCTCCTTTTCGGCCTCTTGGCATGTGAAGGCTCACACTGACTTATCTTCTCCTTTTCGGCCTCTTGGCATATGAAGGTTCACACTCACTTATCTTCTAGTTTTTTGGCCTCTTGGCATATGAAGGCTCACTCTCACTTATCTTCTCCTTTTCGGCCTCTTGGCATATGAAGGCTCACTCTCACTTATCTTCTCCTTTTCGGCCTCTTGGCATATGAAGGTTCACACTCACTTATCTTCTCATTTTCGGCCTCTTGGCATATGAAGGCTCACTCACTTATCTTCTCCTTTTCGGCCTCTTGCATATGAAGGCTCACTCTCACTTATCTTCTCCTTTTCGGACTCTTGGCATATGAAGGTTCACTCTCACTTATCTTCTCCTTTTCGGACTCTTGGCATATGAAGGTTCACACTCACTTATCTTCTCCTTTTCGGCCTCTTGGCATATGAAGGCTCACTCTCAGTTATCTTCTCCTTTTTGGCCTCTTGGCATATGAAGGATCACTCTCACTTATCTTCTCCTTTTCGGCCTCTTGGCATATGAAGGTTCACTCTCACTTATCTTCTGCTTTTCGGCCTCTTGGCATTTGAACGCTCACTCTCTCTTATCTTCTCCTTTTCGGCCTCTTGGCATATGAAGGCTCACTCTCACTTATCTTCTCCTTTTCGGCCTCTTGGCATATGAAGGTTCACTCTCACTTATCTTCTCCTTTTCGGCCTCTTGGCATGTGAAGGCTCACACTGACTTATCTTCTCCTTTTCGGCCTCTTGGCATATGAAGGTTCACACTCACTTATCTTCTAGTTTTTTGGCCTCTTGGCATATGAAGGTTCACACTCACTTATCTTCTCATTTTCGGCCTCTTGGCATATGAAGGCTCACTCACTTATCTTCTCCTTTTCGGCCTCTTGCATATGAAGGCTCACTCTCACTTATCTTCTCCTTTTCGGACTCTTGGCATATGAAGGTTCACTCTCACTTATCTTCTCCTTTTCGGACTCTTGGCATATGAAGGTTCACACTCACTTATCTTCTCCTTTTCGGCCTCTTGGCATATGAAGGCTCACTCTCAGTTATCTTCTCCTTTTTGGCCTCTTGGCATATGAAGGATCACTCTCACTTATCTTCTCCTTTTCGGCCTCTTGGCATATGAAGGCTCACTCACTTATCTTCTCCTTTTCGGCCTCTTGCATATGAAGGCTCACTCTCACTTATCTTCTCCTTTTCGGACTCTTGGCATATGAAGGCTCACTCTCACTTATCTTCTCCTTTTCGTCCTCTTGTGATATGAAGGTTAACTCTCACTTATCTTCTCCTTTTCGGCCTCTTGGCATTTGAACGCTCACTCTCTCTTATCTTCTCCTTTTCGGCCTCTTGGCATATGAAGGCTCACTCTCACTTATCTTCTCCTTTTCGGCCTCTTGGCATATGAAGGCTCACTCTCACTTATCTTCTCCTTTTCGGCCTCTTGGCATATGAAGGCTCACTCTCACTTATCTTCTCCTTTTTGGCCTCTTGGCATATGAAGGCTCACTCCCACTTACCTTCTCCTTTTCGGCCTCTTGGCATATGAAGGTTCACACTCACTTATCTTCTCATTTTCGGCCTCTTGGCATATGATGGCTCACTCACTTATCTTCTCCTTTTCGGCCTCTTGCATATGAAGGCTCACTCTCACTTATCTTCTCCTTTTCGGCCTCTTGGCATATGAAGGTTCACTCTCACTTATCTTCTCCTTTTCGGACTCTTGGCATATGAAGGCTCACTCTCACTTATCTTCTCCTTTTCGGCCTCTTGGCATATGAAGGCTCACTCTCACTTATCTTCTCCTTTTCGGCCTCTTGGCATATGAAGGCTCACTCTCACTTATCTTCTCCTTTTCGGCCTCTTGGCATATGAAGGTTCGCTCTCACTTATCTTCTCCTTTTCGGCCTCTTGGCATATGAAGGCTCACTCTCACTTATCTTGTCCTTTTGGGCCTCTTGGCATATGAAGGTTCACTCTCACTTATCTTCTCCTTTTCGGCCTCTTGGCATATGAAGGCTCACTCTCACTTATCTTCTCCTTTTCGGCCTCTTGGCATATGAAGGCTCACTCTCACTTATCTTCTCCTTTTCGGCCTCTTGGCATATGAAGTTTCACTCTCACTTATTTTCTCCTTTTCGGCCTCTTGGCATATGAAGGTTCACTCTCACTTATCGTCTCCTTTTCGGCCTCTTGGCATATGAAGGCTCACTCTCACTTATCTTCTCCTTTTCGGCCTCTTGGCATATGAAGGCTCACTCTCACTTATCTTCTCCTTTTCGGCCTCTTGGCATATGAAGGCACACACTCACTTATCTTCTCATTTTCGGCCTCTTGGCATATGAAGGCTCACTCACTTATCTTCTCCTTTTCGGCCTCTTGCATATGAAGGCTCACTCTCACTTATCTTCTCCTTTTCGGCCTCTTGGCATATGAATGCTCACACTCACTTATCTTCTCCTTTTCGGCCTCTTGGCATATGAAGGTTCACACTCACTTATCTTCTCCTTTTCGGCCTCTTGGCACATGAAGGTTCACTCTCACTTATCTTCTCCTTTTCGGCCTCTTGGCACCTGAAGGCTCACACTCACTTATCTTCTCCTTTTCGGCCTCTTGGCACATGAAGGCTCACTCTCACGTATCTTCTCCTTTTCGACCTCTTGGCACATGAAGGCTCACTCTCACTTATCTTCTCCTTTTCGGCCTCTTGGCATTTGAACGCTCACTCTCTCTTATCTTCTCCTTTTCGGCCTCTTGGCATATGAAGGCTTACTGTCACTTATCTTCTCCTTTTCGTCCTCTTGGCATGTGAAGGTTCACTCTCACTTATCTTCTCCTTTTCAGCCTCTTGGCATATGAAGGCTCACTCTCACTTATCTTCTCCTTTTCGGCCTCTTGGCATATGAAGGCTCACTCTCACTTATCTTCTCCTTTTTGGCCTCTTGGCATATGAATGTTCACACTCACTTATCTTCTCCTTTTCGGCCTATTGGCATATGAAGGCTTACTCTCAGTTATCTTCTCCTTTTTGGCCTCTTGGCATATGAAGGCTCACTCTCACTTATCTTCTCCTTTTCGACCTCTTGGCATATGAAGGCTGTTAGGCAGAAACCTGTGCAGTTCCCTCTGGGACCACTGCAAAAGATTTAGGACTACAGGTGTTTGGCAGTAAACCCACTTGGTAGCAGTCTGCACCACACAGATTCACTTGGTAGCTGTGGCTGAGCAGTCAGACTTCCCTCAAGAAGAGTTAGGCAGCATACAGAGTATTCACAATAGGTCAAGAGAACAAAATAGAACAAGTAAACACTGACCAGGGCTTGATGTAAAAGAGATATAATTATTTATTTAAAACCACATCTAGAAAAACACACAGGCACTAATAGTAAGCAATTCAAAAACACGGTCACTAAAAGATATACACTCCCTTAAAAGAATTTTAGACAAGTCTTAAGTAAAGCCCCACTTATTTTCAGACAGCGGTGAGCGCTTAACGTAGATGGCACTCTAATAATTTGTTTTAAAAAGGGAGAGAAAAGCAGAGAATAAATTGAAACAGATCCCAACACTTTTTCACGAACACAACAAGAGAGGAAGGCAAAGTAACACAGTGAATTCAGAGTCAGTAGGCCGGATCCGCTTTAAGAGGATCAAAACGAAATGTGTCCAAGGTCACACGGTTGCAGTGCACAAAAGTCTTGTAACGGTTCAAAAAGGAGTTGGGCCAAAGAAAGGGACCAGTTAGAGGGTCAAGGCGGCAAGCCCAGTCCAGAAGGTTAAGAGGTTATTATTACCTTGTAGCAATCTTTAGAAAGGTAGGCCTGGCGGACACAGTGGGCCTCATTACAACTCAGGCGGTAAGGGGTTTACGGCGCCGTAAACAGCGCCGACCCTTACCGCCGGAGTACGAGGTCCCTTAGCGCCATGGCGGATTTAACACCTGCTTTTAGCAGGTGTTAAAATCCATGGCGCTAAGGGACCATGGAGTTAATTACGCCACCGTAATTTACGGTGGCGTAATTAACGCCTTCCCCACTCCCATTATGCCCTATGGGGCAAAAATGGGAATGGGGAAGGGTAAATGGGGATTGGGGACTTACCGCCCCGCCAAGGTCGGAATGGGGCGGTAAATCCGCCAACCACCATGGCGTAAACGTAGTTTACGCCATGGTGGTAAAGTCACGGCCCAGGCGGTAACTTACCGCCTGGGTCGTAATGAGGCCCAGTACCTTTAAGTGGTGAGAATACTCCAGCAGGGGCAGTTGTTCCTGGCAGCGGATGCAAGTCGGTGCTTCGTCCGGGGGAAGAGAGGATCTCGTCGAGGAGGAAGACAGGAGTCGGTTGCACTGCTAGGGAAGAAACCAGCTGCAGAGTTTCTCAGGTATAAGGAGCGGTCCGTTGATTCGCGGTCCAGTGGTAAGTGACTATCCGGCCGCCGGGGTGCTTGGCACGGGCAGTTCGACCACAAACCGGTCTGGGCTGCGAAGAAAAGAAGCTAAACTGGTTGTGCCCACCAATCAGGGGAAGTAGCCTCTCCAGCCCGGAGATCTTCTCTGTTGTCGGGAAGTGGTGAGTCGGTTCCGCAGGGCTCCACCGGTGGTGTCGTCGTGATAGGTTGGCTCAGCTTCTCCCTCGTCGGATTCTCAGGTCCTGTGGCGACTTCTGAAGTTCCAGTCCCCAAAGCCCTGCTTTTATGCAGCATACCCCCATTCACTCAGCCTAGCTGTCAATCAAACATGCTAAGTGGTGAGCCGGCCGGCTCACCACTTGGGCCAATCACACAAGAGTGTGACTTGAGTTACCAAGGTAACTCAGTCCAGGGTGCCTAAACCCCCTTCCACACCCCCTGTGGTACCCAGACAGAGTGACACCACTTTTGGAGGCTTCTGTGGAGAAGCCCGCCAAAAAGTGGAACAAAGGGCTCGACTTGGGTTGGAGTCACAGAAGAGAACACAAACGCCATTTTAGAATCGAGTCCTGGCAAAAAATACCAACCGTGGAATTAATATTAATTAAATAAACCGGCGGTATGTTCGAGGCTATGAGAATTAAATAATTAAAGTTGGTAGCCTCGAACAATGGGAAAATCCCATAGGGAAATATTCGCGGTCGAATATAAAAAGTAGTTTCCACTGCCACCAGCCAAAACTCGATCAGGGGGGACGGAGACGTGCCCCCTCGACTAACAGACCCCGGGGCAATCGAATTGCCCCGATCAGTACGTCCACAATATGATGGTTTGTACTGGTTCCTGTTAATAATTTGGGACTAGTAAAGCCAATGGTGACTTTACATGCCCTGGGAGACAGTAGTCAGTCCCAGGGTATGGAGTCTATGGTGGGGTGTCACCATGACACCCCTGTGTTACTGCACGGAGGGTGCTGTGTAACACACATAGTAAAAACACATGAGACCCTATGGAGTACAGGACCCCATAGCCCATAAAACACATTAACAGTCAAAGGAACACCATCAATCATGCCCAAGAGTGGGAAAAAAAGGGGCTCACTCTTGGCAGGAGAAAAAAACAAACTCACTAGGTTAGGAAATTCAGCCTAAAGAGAGAATTCTCCCTAACACTCACCCCCCGCCCCCTCAGACTAAGGGACAGGAGGATTTAATCCACTCCTGGATGAATCTCATACCTCTGGTCGATGACATACATCCTAGAGAGACCATCAGCATTTTGGTGGTGACACCCTGACCTGTGCTCAATGGTGAAATCAAACCCTTGCAGGCAGATTGACCATCTCAATAGTTTTGGGTTTTCCCCTTTCATTTGCATTAACCATCTCAAGGGTTGGTGGTCAGTCTGAATGACAAAAGTAGAACAATACAAGTATGGCCTAAACTTCTTCAGTGCCCACACAATAGCAAAACACTCTCGTTCAATGGTTGCCCACCTTGTTTCAGGATCCTTCAGTTTTCTACTGATGTAGCAAATGGGGTGCTCCCTACCTTTCCCATCCAGTTGACTGAGAACTGCACCTATTCCTACATTTGAAGCATCTGTTTGCACAATGAAAGTTTGGTGGTAGTCAGGAGCTCTGAGTACTGGGGCTTGGCAAAGAGCCTTTTTCAGGGTTTCAAAGGCCTGATTGCATTCCTCATTCCACCTAACCTTTTTAGAATTCAAGAGAGGAGATGACATTCAGTGGAGAAGCTATGGACCCATAGTTCTCAATGAAATTCCTGTAATACCCAGTGAGACCTAAGAAGGCTCTCACCTGGGTCTGCGTAGTAGGTGTTGTCCAATTTTGCACAGCTTCAATCTTACTGGGCAAAGGCCTTATTTCTCCACCTCCTACCTCATGTCCAAGGTAGACCACTTTACTCTCTCCAATCTGGTATTTACTTGCCTTTATGGTAAGGTTGGCCTTTCCAAGAGCCTGCAAAACATATCTCAGGTGGTCCACATGTTCTCCCTAGGAATTGCTGAACACTGCTATGTCATCCAAGTATGCCATGCAGAAGTCCTCCATCCCATTCAGAACCTGGTTTACCATCCTTTGAAATGTACCAGGTGCATTTTTCAATCCAAAAGGCATAACCTTAAACTGGTATAAGCCAACTGGGGTAGAAAATGCAGTTTTCTCCTTGGCATGGTCTGTCAGGGCTATTTGCCAATAGCCTGACGTCAAGTCAAATGTGCTGAGGAACTTGGCTGCACCAAGTCTATCCACCAACTCATCTGTCCTTGGCAAAGGGTGGGCATCCGTCTTAGTGACTGCATTAAGAGCTCTGTAATCCACACAGAATCTAAGTTCTTTAGATCCTGCCTTTGGTACTAACACAGCTGGGATAGACCATGGACTAGTAGAGGGCTCTATTACCCCGACATCAAGCATCTTGTTGACCTCACCTTTGATGTGGGTTCTTACATTTTCTGACATTCGATATCCTCTGCCTTTGACTGGAAGACAGTCACCAGTGATTATGTCATGCTGTCCCCAAGGGGTCAAGCCTGGTGAAAGTGAGAACAGGGAGGCAAACTGATTTAACATAGACTTGCACTCTTCCTGTTGCTCAGGTGTCAGATTTGAAGAGAGATTTACTCCTTCAATCTTTTCATCTAAAGGTAAGCCTCTGAGGAGATCAGGAAGAGCTTCACTCTCTTCTTCTTCCTCTGATGATGCTAGAAGCAAAGCTCCTACATCAGGTCTGGAGACATACGCTTTTAGTCTGTTGGTGTGGAAGACTGTTGGAGCCTCCTTGGGGTTGCCCAAGTCCACCAGATAGTTGACCTCTCCAAGTTTACCCACAACTTTGAAGGGTCCCATCCATTTGTCTTGCAAGGCCCTTTGCCTTGTTGGAATCATAACGAGAACTAGCTGGTCCTGAGTAAACTCGACCGTGTTAGCCTTTTGGTCATGCCAGTGCTTGACCAATGCTTGTCCAGCTTTCAAGTTATCACTTGCTTCTGCCATCAGTTGTGACATTCTCCTTCGGAGACCTATCACATAGTCAGTCACTCTGACTGGCTTGGGGGAAGGAGCACTCTCCAACCCTTCCTTGATCAGGGCGAATGGACCTCTGACCGGATGACCATAAAGAAGTTCAAAGGGAGAATAACCTACTCCCTCCTGAGTGACTTCTCTATAAGCAAAGAGAAGGCATGGCAGTAGAAGGTCCCACTTCCTTTTAAGGGGGTCCTCTAAAGCACCTATCATGCTCTTCATGGTTCTGTTGAACCTTTCAACCACCCCATTTGTCTGAGGGTGGTATACGGTTGAGAACTTGTAAGTAACACCGCAGGTTTTCCACATGGCTTTCATGTAGTGGGACATAAAATTTGACCCCATGTCAGAGATTACTTCCTTAGGAAACCCAACCCTGGTAAAAATACCAAGGAGGGCCTTAGCCACAGCCAGAGCTGTAACAGTCCTCATAGGAATTGCCTCAGGGTATCTAGTAGCATGGTCTAATACAACAAGTATAAACATGTTGCCTGAGGAGGTTGGAGGATCAAGGGGACGAACAATGTCAATCCCTACTCTCTCAAATGGGACTCCCACAACTGGGAGAGGCACTAAAGGTGCCACATTCTTGAAGCCAACCTTACCAGAAGTCTGGCAGGTGTGGCAGCCCCTGCAGTATTTATCTACGTCAGCCCCCATCTTTGGCCAATAAAAGTAGAGTGAGAGCCTTTCCTTAGTCTTCTTGAAACTCAAGTGACCAGCCAAAGGAATCTCATGGGCTAACTGCAAGAACTGTGGTCTGTTCTCTTGGGGTACTACAAGTCGTTTGTTGTCCCAAGCTGCAGACTCGGTTGGTTCACTGTAGAAGAGGCAATCTTCCCAGTGTAACCTATATTTCCCAGGCTCTTGCCCTTCAGCCTGAGCATCTGCCTGGTGGCGAAGACCTTCCAGAGTTGGACATTCTCTCTGTCCCTTACTGAAGTCTGCCCTGTTGGGTCCACCGTCTGCCAGTAAAGACTGCAGCTCAGGATGGTCAACAGGATCCAGATCTCCAATGAGTTCCTGGCCTTCCACTAGCTCTTCTTCAGAGTCTAGTTCAACCACACAGGGTTGTACCTCCCTCTCAGCCTCACCTGGAGGGGGAGTTACTGGTGTAACTTTGGACAACCTAGGGGAAGTCCATGTTGGCTGCACTGGAGTGCTGACTGCTGGTTTCTTGATAGAAGTTTTAGGTTTCCCCTTTGCTTCTTGTTGCTTAGAGGCAGCAGCTGACATCTCCAGTGGAGCAGGAGTGATCTCTTTCTTTATCATCTCCTTGGGGGTACCTCTCATGGTTCTCTCCCTTGCAGGTCTGGTGAGCTCCTGTAACCTTTTACTAGGACGTCTGGGGGTATGTGACACTACTCCAAGAGTTTTCAAGTCATTACCCAGCAGAACCCTTCCTGGCACCTCACTTTGTATGCTGACAGGTATCTTCACAGTCATGTCATTACACTGGATGAGAACTGGTAATTGGGGAAGCATCTGCACAGGCCCTCCAGCTAACTTGGTGAGGCGTTTGGGTCCCTTAGCAACATCCTCAGCCTGAAAAAACAATTTGTCCACCACAGTTATGCTGGCCCCAGTGTGCCTAATGGCAGGAGTCTCCTGACCATTCACCTGGACACTGTCCTTATAATACTCTTTAGTATTATCTGGGATAGAATTATAGACATCTAAGTTCTGTTGTTCCCACAATCCCAGAGACACTTAAGAAACACTGGCTGAGACTCCAATGGGTTCATCAGCCAGTAATTGAAAGTTTCCACTTGCCATTTGTACTTCCTCCTCTGGAGCGAAGGCTAAGGAGACAAGCTGGATCCCTGAAGGTTTACCCTTACATCTGGGATATCCTTTCACATGGTCAGTAGAGCCACAAACAAAGCATTTACCAAATGCTTTCTGGAATGGTGGCTTGTTCTGACCTCCTTCTGGTTTGGCACCAGGAGGTACACTAGTCTGATTTGGTTTCCCTGGTGGCTTACCCTTTTGGTTCTGTTTGGGGCCCTCTTTGGAATTGGAATTATTAGAATTCTCTTTGGAGTCCTTTTTTGGCTCTTTTCCCTCATCCTTTTTTCTGAGTAGCCCCAGAATCCTTGTGAGTGGCCCTGTTGGCAACCCACAAGTCAGCAGCCTTAGCTAACTTCCTGGACTCTAATTCCTTTGAATCAGCCAAGTGCTGTCTGAGCTCAGGAGAACAGGCATCATAAATTGACCCAAACATCGCAAGATTCTTCATTCCTTCATAAGTGTTAACTCTGTAACCCTTAATCCATCCCTCTAAGTTTTTCAAACTTTCACTCACCCAGGTAGCCCAAGGGGTACCATCATGCTTTTTGAGGGTCCTAAACCTCTTAAGGTACTGGGAACGGGTCTTCCCAAATCTAGCTATCAAAGCTAGTTTCACACATTCATAATCCTTCTTATCCACCTCCCCCAACTCCATTACCACATCAGTTGCAACAGGGGGGAGCCTAGAGAACAACCAGGGAAGTAGCTCATTCCCTGTGATGTCCTGGAGCCCATGATTATACTCAAACATTTCTAACCAATCCAACACATCCAACTTAGGTTCATACATACCCACTAATTCCTTAGGCATCCGGGGTCTTTTGAGACTGGAACTCCTAGAAGAACCAGAGGAGAGAGAAGCATTTTCCACAGACAACTTCTTCATTTCTAGTTCATGATTAAGTTCTATTTCTCTGAGTCTTAACTCAGCTTGCTTCTGCTCAGCCTGAGCATTCATTCTTCTGAACTCTAGCTCTTGGTTTCTTTCAGATTGAGCAATAAAATGTTTGTACTCTAATTCAAGCTTCATTTTTTCAAGTTCAAAATAAGCAGGGTTACATGTAGGACCTGGTATTGGCCCAGTAGGTACAGTAGGTAAGGCAGGCAGAGGCTCAGAGTGGCTAACTTCATTAGGTTCACTTTCCTCTTCTGACTCATTATCAAGACTTTCATTCAGATCAATACCATCACTGTTTTCTACATTTGCTGGGGGGTAGATTCCTCTGTACCACCCAGACTTTGGTTTTCTAACAATCTTTCTATAAGTTCCATTTTCTTGCCCTTCTCAGAGAGATTCTTATATCTACACAATACTTTTAAGCAATCAGCAGTTTTGGCAGACAATGATTCTAGGGTATAACTCTCCATAGCAGACATAGGGCCTCATTAGGACCCTGGCGGATTTCGCGGTGCTAAATGCACCGCGAAGCACGGCGGAAAGCCGTCGATAGCGCCATGGGGGTTGGCGGATTTACCACCCCATGCCGACCTTGGCGGAGCGGTAAATCCCCAATCCCCATTCTGCCCTTCCCCATTCCCATTCTTGCCCCATAGGGTATAATGGGAGTGGGGAAGGAGTTAATTACGCCACCGTAAAATACGGTGGCGTAATTAACAACGAGGTCCCGTAGCGCCATGGTTTTCTCCGCCTGGTAAAACCAGGCGGAAAACGGCGCCATGGCGCTACGGGAACTCGTAGTGGGGCGGACGGGTCCGCCGCGAATACCGCTGGCGGTAACCCACTCCGCCAGGGTCCTAATGAGGCCCATAGTTAGAAAATCAGCTTTTTAGTGCTAAGCTCTGTGGTTAGTTGTCCTAAAGTGTTCAACAAGTACTCTAAAGTGTATACTCAATACAAATCCCACCACTGTACACCAGTGTTAGGCAGAAACCTGTGCAGTTCCCTCTGGGACCACTGCAAAAGATTTAGCACTACAGGTGTTTGGCAGTAAACCCACTTGGTAGCAGTCTGTACCACACAGATTCACTTGGTAGCTGTGGCTGAGCAGTCAGACTTCCCTCAAGAAGAGGTAGGCAGTATACAGAGTATTCACAATAGGTCAAGAGAACAAAATAGAACAAATAAACACTGACTAGGGCTTGGTGTAAAAGAGATATAATTATTTATTTAAAACCACATCTAGAAAAACACACAGGCCCTCATTACGACCCTGGCGGAGGACCATGGTGCAATTAGCACCATGGTCCATGGCGGTACGAGAAAATACCGCCATGGGGGTTGGCGGACTTACCGCCCCATTCCGACCTTGGCGGGGCGGTAAGTCCCCAATCCCCATTTTACCCTTCCCCATTCCCATTCTTGCCCCATAGGGCATAATGGGAGTGGGGAAGGTGTTAATTACGCCACCGTAAATTACGGTGGCGTAATTAACACAAAGTTCCCTTACCGCCATGGTTTTTAACGCCTGCAAAAAGCAGGCGTTAAAATCCCCATGGCGGAAAGGGAACTCGTAATTGGCGGTAAGGGGTCGGGCCAGTTAACGCTGGCGTAAACCCCTTACCGCCAGGGTCGTAATGAGGGCCACAGACACTAATAGTAAGCAATTCAAAAACACGGTCACTAAAAGATATACACTCCCTTAAAAGAATACTAGACAAGTCTTAAGTAAAGCCCCACTTATTTTCAGACAGCGGTGAGCGCTTAACGTAGATGGCACTCTAATAATTCGTTTTAAAAAGGGAGAGAAAAGCAGAGAATAAATTGAAACAGATCCCAACACTTTTTCACGAACACAGCAAGGGAGGAAGGCAAAGTAACAGCTTGAATTCAGAGTCAGTAGGCCGGATCCGCTTTAAGATGATCAAAACGAAATGTGTCCAAGGTCACACGGTTGCAGTGCACAAAAGTCTTGTAACGGTTCAAAAAGGAGTTGGGCCAAAGAAAGGGACCAGTTAGAGGGTCAAGGCGGCCAGCCCAGTCCAGAAGGTTAAGGGGTTATTATTACCTTGTAGCAATCTTTAGAAAGGGAGGCCTGGCCGACACGGTACCTTAAAGTGGTGAGAATACTTCAGCGGGAGCAGTTGTTCCTGGCAGCAGATGCAAGTCGGTGCTTCGTCTGGGGGAAGAGAGGATCTCGTCGTGGAGGAAGACAGGAGTCCGTTGCACTGCCAGGGAAGAAACCAGCCGCGGAGTTTCTCAGGTACAAGGAGCGGTCCGTTGATTCGCGGTCCGTTGATTCGTGGTCCAGTGGTAAGTGGCTATCTGGCGGCCGGGGTGCTTGGCACGGGCAGTTCGACCACAAACCGTCTGGGGTGCGAATAAAAGAAGCTAAACTTGTTGTGCCCACCATTCAGGGGAATAAGCCTCTCCAGCCGGGAGATCTTCTCTGTCGTCGGGAAGTGGTGAGTCGGTTCCGCAGGGCTCCACTGGTGGTGTCGTCGTGGTAGGTCGGCTCAGCTTCTCCCTCTTCGGATTCTCAGGTCCTGTGGCGACTTATGAAGTTCCAGTCCCCAAAGCCCTGCTTTTATGCAGCATACCCCCATTCACTCAGCCTAGCTGTCAATCAAACATGCTAAGTGGTGAGCCGGCCAGCTCACCACTTGGGCCAATCACACAAGAGTGCGACTTGAGTTACCAAGGTAACTCAGTCCAGGGTGCCTAAACCCCCTCCTACACCCCCTGTGGTACCCAGACAGAGTGGCACCACTTTTGGAGGCTTCTGTGGAGAAGCCCGCCAAAAAGTGGAACAAAGGGCTCGACTTGGGTTGGAGTCACAGAAGAGAACACAAACGCCATTTTAGAATCGAGTCCTGGCAAAAAATACCAACCAGCGAATTAATATTAATTAAATAAACTGGCGGTATGTTCGAGGCTATGAGAATTAAATAATTAAAGTTGGTAGCCTCGAACAATGGGAAAATCCCATAGGGAAATATTCGCGGTCGAATATAAAAAGTAGTTTTCACTGCCACCAGCCAAAACTCGATCAGGGGGGATAGAGACGTGCCCCCTCGACTAACAGACCCTGGGGAAATCGAATTGCCCCGACCAGTATGTCCACAATATGATGGTTTGTACTGGTTTCTGTTAATAATTTGGGACTAGTAAAGCCAATGGTGACTTTACATGCCCTGGGAGACAGTAGTCAGTCCCAGGGTATGGAGTCTATGGTGGGGTGTCACTATGGCACCCCTGTGTTACTGCACGGAGGGTGCTGTGTAACACACATAGTAAAAACACATGAGACCCTATGGAGTAAAGGACCCCATAGCCCATCAAACACATTAACAGTCAAAGGAACACCATCAATCATGTCCAAGAGTGGGAAAAAAAGAGTCTCACTCTTGGCAGGAGAAAAAAACAAACTCCAGAAATCCAGCAAAGCTTCTGGGGGACTCACTAGGTTAGGAAATTCAGCCTAAAGAGAGAATTCTCCCTAACAAAGGTTCACACTCACTTATCTTCTCCTTTTCGGCCTCTTGGCATATAAAGGTTCACACTCACTTATCTTCTCCTTTTCGGCCTCTTGGCATATGAAGGCTCACTCTCACTGAAGGCTCACTCTCACTTATCTTCTCCTTTTCGGCCTCTTGGCATATGAAGGCTCACACTCACTTATCTTCTCCTTTTCGGCCTCTTGGCATATGAAGGCTCACACTCACTTATCTTCTCCTTTTCGGCCTCTTGGCATATGAAGGCTCACACTCACTTATCTTCTCCTTTTCGGCCTCTTGGCATATGAAGGCTCACTCTCACTTATCTTCTCCTTTTCGGCCTCTTGGCATATGAAGGTTCACTCTCACTTATCTTCTCCTTTTCGGCCTCTTGGCATACGAAGGCTCACTCTAACTTATCTTCTCCTTTTCGGCCTCTTGGCATATGAAGGCTCACTCTCACTTATCTTCTCCTTTTCTGCCTCTTGGCATATGAAGGCTCACTCTCCGTTATCTTCTCCTTATCGGCCTCTTGGCATATGAAGGCTCACTCTCACTTATCTTCTCCTTTTCGGCCTCTTGGCATATGAAGGTTCACTCTCACTTATCGTCTCCTTTTCGGCCTCTTGGCATACGAAGGCTCACTCTAACTTATCTTCTCCTTTTCGGCCTCTTGGCATATGAAGGCTCACTCTCACTTATCTTCTCCTTTTCTGCCTCTTGGCATATGAAGGCTCACTCTCCGTTATCTTCTCCTTATCGGCCTCTTGGCATATGAAGGCTCACTCTCACTTATCTTCTCCTTTTCGGCCTCTTGGCATATGAAGGTTCACTCTCACTTATCGTCTCCTTTTCGGCCTCTTGGCATACGAAGGCTCACTCTAACTTATCTTCTCCTTTTCGGCCTCTTGGCATATGAAGGCTCACTCTCACTTATCTTCTCCTTTTCTGCCTCTTGGCATATGAAGGCTCACTCTCCGTTATCTTCTCCTTTTCGGCCTCTTGGCATATGAAGGCTCACTCTCAGTTGGCTTCTCCTGGTCAGCCTCCTTTTGCCAGTCTTTGGCCTTGCCGTACTACATTCATGTAATGGATTGACTTCTTGGTGGTTTTATTTCTCCCCACCTTTCCATCATACTCTTTTGCCAACTTTCACACTTGCTTTCTTATTTCGTCCGTGACTTTAAAATGAGCACTTTCCCATTCGTCTGTTATCGGAGCGTAGTTTTGCCCATAAAGATTCCAGTCAGTTGGGCATTCACTATTCATCATCATTTACTTTGCCGCTTCATTTCCATGTAACCCATGACTTTAGGTTCATTTCACTCTGTGCATGCTTTTCAGCTCCTTCGGCATTGGTTCCGCTTACACACAGACCTCTCGGAGGGCCCCGGTCACGATTGAAGTTACCTTGCACTCACCGGTCTCCGGAGGTCCTGTCAGGCAGCTGCGATGGATCAATTCTGCTCCACCTGCTGTCTTACCTTTGATTGCAAGCCCCGCTGGCAGCTCTGCTTCTCTTCCTTTTTTAAAAACTTTATTTGCATTTTCAAACAAAAAACAACATCAAAACATGTTGGTGAGAGTCAAAAAAATAAAAATGTACATAACATTTCCATTACCAAATAACAACTGTCAGTTAACAATAAAACTTTTACAAAAAGCCTCCCCTCACATTTCTATTAAAACCATGACAACACAAACAACACTTACACACAGACACAACCAAGAAACACAGCACAACATATTAACCCCCATACCCCAATACCCATATTTCACCAAAGATTCCATACCATTACTCAAACAAATCATTAAAAGAATCCCAATTTTCGCAGTATTCAGCCTCTCGATGAAGCCTAATCGGCGAGACCTCTCATACTTTGAAAGCGTGCGCATGTCCACCATCCAACTATCAGTATGTGGTTTCTTACGCGATTACCACACTCTCATAATATGCTTTATTGCCATTAACAATTCCGACGACGCTGGAGGAAGTTTGCTTTCCTTTTCTTTGACCACAGCTGAAGCTGCACTTGCCTGACTACGGAGGCTCCCATGCCTGTGGAATATCAACAGCCCAACTTCTCCTGGGCTCCACAGGTCTCCAGGGTTGTCTGCCGGTGTCCTGTCCCCCTACACGAACCACCTCGGTTGCCTCCTCTCGAGCAGGATTCCCTGCTTGTCTCTCCCACACAGGCCTCCCTGCTGCTGGTCCCCTTGCTGTTCTTTTCCTTTCTTCTTATACAGGTTTCAGGTGTGAGTTATCAATTGGTCTTGCCTGACTGTAACCAGAGGGACATGCCTGACCTTCATAGTACTCTGCAGGCATCTTCCTCGTCCCGGTACTAGAGCGGTGAAATTAGTCATTAGTGTTCACTACTCCTAGTCGCCTCTTCCTCACCCTCATTCCAGTACTATCATGTGGGAAAATGAGGGGAGATGTTTAATAATAGCCCATGAAGGCCAGGGGAGGGTTTGGTTGGTTCTCAATAGGAAAAGGGGGATACCATGTCTTGCCTGTGGGTACCCTCTTCCCAATCCCCAAGGATCTTCCACCCGGGTGATCCTTCCTCATTTCTCAAACCCCAGGGTCAGGATCGAAAAGCGATGGCCTTTCCCTGGCCACCTGAGAAGATGATCCAGGGGGAGTAGGAGTGAGAGTGCTTTCAGGTTTTTCACAGAAGGCAATGCAGTGATAATTAGGTTGAGGATGTTTCTTTCTTGTGCTTTGGGTCTTTCATGTGGTGTGTCAGTCTGAGTGTTTTGAGAAGGCCAGGGAGAGCTTCCTTCATCGGTTTGGTGGTCTTGTTGCCTGGAGGTTGAATTCACCTAGGGAGATGTTGTTGGCGTGCGTGAAGGCCATGGTGTTGACCGGGTCTGTGAAGTCTCTGATGAAGGTGGTGTTGCGTTTGGGTGGTCTGTAGATGAGATGGAAGGTGACTGCGTCTGTCGGGGAGAGCAGGAAGTGGTAGGAGAGGACTTTGACAGAGCCAATATTGTTGACGTCAAATCTGATACAGTGCCACAAGGTCTTGTGGATGACTTTGAGGCCTCTGCCTGTTTTGTTCAGCCTGTCTCTGTGTTGGATGCTGTAGCTGGTGGGTACAAGTACATCTAGGATGTGGGTGGAGATGGGTGTCAGCTAGGTCTCGTGATGAAGATGGCGTCAAGGTCGTGTGTATTGGTGAGACTGGCGACATTTGCTGCATGGGTGATAGCTGAGTGAACGTTGGTGAGCAGAAAAGGTTGTGGACGGTGAGGTAGTGCTTATGGGCTTGAGGCTGGTGTGGGTGAGGTGGGTGAGGTTGATGCATTTCTGAGTCCACACCTTAGAGGAGGGGCAATGACATTGGCATTGCTTGGTGATGGTGGGGATGGGCTGTGGGGACGGAGGGAGAAAACACATGTCTGTGCATGCTTACCTTTTATCTGAGCAGGGATTCGGTCTGAACAGGTCCAAATAGGAATTGCCCTCTTCTTCATCTGCCCTTCAGTTCAGAGGCCCGGGTGAGAGATGTCCTTGATCTAAGATTTAAGAACAGAAGGGACGAGGCAGGGATAAGAAGGTGGGTGGTTCTTCGGCCATGTGACCTAGATCCACTTACACCTGCTCACCAACTGCAATAGAATAGAGACTGGAGGGCTGCTTAAATTGGGGAAAAGGGCAGCATAGCAGGAAGGCACCAACAGTTTAGCAGTGATTGACAGGTGGGTGGAGCTTAGGTGACGTGACCTAGATCCACTTGCTCACAACTGCAAAGGAAAAGAGTGTGGAGGGCTGCTTAAGTATGGAAAAAGCGTGGCAAAACAGGAAAAAGAGAGGCCAGGTTTATTCCAATAAGCCCATGATGAGCGGGTCAATATCAGGTGACAGGTGTTGACCATGAATATCTGATAATACTTCTTAGTCTGTCGTAAGTACGTGTCACCTCTATGGGCTTGCACCCATTCCATGTTCTGGAGCGGGGGTGGCGTGTTATGGACACACTATACGATACAAGATGTCTTTACTGTTTGGGCGTTGACCCTTGAGTGTCTGCATACAATGTTTGGATATTTAAACCAAATCCATGCACGATTAAAGCCAGATATTGAATGGTCCTAAAATGGTTACTTACCTAGATACCAATATGTACCTCAGCACGAACTTCGCATAAAACCAGCAGCTCGCAGGGCACTATTCACCCACTCCCTCATGCACAGTTTCGACTATGACAGTGCAGCGCCCAAAATGTCCATGGCGTAGAAAGTATGTGGCTAGAAGTAGGTGCTATCCCAGGGGCCACTTAAAAGCCTCGGCTACACCATGACTAGAAGCATTAGCTCCAACAATACAAGAGCAAAGCGGGTAATGGGGCAACAGGCCAACGTCAAGTGTATTTAACACACATTCCATCCAAGGCACTATAAGGAAACATTACACACACTTTGTCTTTGTATTCTTGTGTGTATTTTATTGGGATTTATAAATCAGCTTAAGCCAAAGCGCTGTACATAAGATCATAAAAACAGTAAATGCAAGTAACACGAAGCAATCAGCCTGGCCAATCAGAATGGAGAAGATAGAGACATGGAACGAAGAGACAGTGGGAGAGCATTCCAGTGCTAGGAAGCCAACAAAAAAATGAAAGCGTGACCGAGCACCATGTTAGCCTTCTGGTCATGCCAATGTTTGACCAGAGCCTGACCTGCTTTCAAGTTATCACTTGCTTCTGCCATCATGTGTGACATTCTCCTCTGGAGACCTATCACATAGTCAGTCACTCTGACTGGCTTGGGGGAAGGAGCACTCTCCAACCCCTCCTTGATCATGGCCAATGGACCTCTGACTGGATGGCCATAGAGAAGTTCAAAGGGACTGTAACCCACTCCCTCTCGAGGGACTTCTCTATATGCAAAGAGAAGGCATGGCAGTAGAAGGTGCCACGTTTTCTTAAGGGGTTCCTCTAAAGCACCTATCATGCTCTTCATAGTACGATTAAACCTCTCTACCAATCCATTTGTCTGTGGATGGTAGGCTGTAGAGAACTTGTAAGTGACACCACAGTTTTTCCACATGGCTTGCATGTAGTGGGACATAAAATTGGATCCCCTGCCGGATATCACTTGCTTAGGAAACCCTACTCTGGTAAAAATACCAAGTAGAGCCTTAGCCACAGCCTGAGCCGTAACAGTTCTCATAGGTATGGTTTCTGGGTATCTTGTAGCATGGTCTACTACAACCAGGATAAACCTGTTCCCTGAAGATGTGGGAGGGTCAAGGGGACCGACAATGTCAATGCCCACCCTCTCAAAAGGAACTCCCACCACTGGGAGAGGCACCAGGGGTGCCACATTCTTGGCTCCACTCTTGTCAGAGGTTTGGCAAGTGTGACAGCTCCTACAGAATTTGTCCACTTCTTTTTTTTTTTTTACTTTTATTTTTGTTGGCAGAGGCAAATGACATACACACACATCAGAGCAGATATGAATGACAAACTGAATAATCAACAGAATACAGTGGCACATATGAACAGTGAGAAATAGTCGAGGAGGGATCGCAGCAACACAGAGCATCTGGTGCCGTAGCACATAACAATAATAATTACGGTGAGTTGTCTGCTGAGGAGGGGGCATCAAGGCCATTACGATAACTGTTAAAAGCAGTCTAGTTGTTTTTAGGCCGGGACCGGGCCGGGAGGGTACTGTGGTATTCCTCCTCGCAGTTCTGAGACCAAGTCAATAAATTCAGGCATTTCTGGAAGGTAGGAGTGGCGTGGCACTTCCAGTTCTGCAAAACACACTGTTTGGCAATTATACAGCACACATTTAAGAATGTAGCCGCCCCTCTGGCTTCTTCATCCCCCCGTGCCCCAAAGAGTACTCCCAGAGGGTCGGGTTCAATAACAGTATCGCAGATTTCCGACAGAGTTTTCAGGATCTCGTCCCAGAATGGAGTTAGCCTCGGACAGTCCCAGAACATGTGTAGATGGCACGCATCCTCCGCACCGCAGCGAGGAGAGAGCCGTGGGTCGGAGCGGACAAACCTGGAGAGCCTGCGCGGGGTTTAGTATAGCCTGTTGAGCAGTTTATACTGGATAGTACGATATCGAAAGTTCAGGGAGACCCTATTAGTGTGGGAGCACATTTTCCCCCATAGTTGGTCCGTGAGTTCTACATCCAGTTCGGAAGCCCAATTGTCCCGCGCCCTAGAGAGCTGCTGTGGGGCAGTCGTGAGAAGGAGTTTGTATAATGAGGATACCACCCCGTGGGCCCCACCCGAGTTGGCAATATAGGAAATCCCAGGGGAGTCAGGGGGCTTGTTGGGAAACTCAGGCCACTCGCCGTGGAATGCAGCGCGGAGTCTGTAGTAATGTAGCAGTTCCATCAGTGATCCCGAGTGACCCAGTTTCCAAGTCTGTGGTGTTATGAATAGCCCGTCCGGGTAGAAGTCAATTAGGGGTAGGTATCCCAGGGTCTGCCAGTGTCGTGCCAGGGCTATGTCGTTTGTGGGTTCCAGCCTGGGGAACCGCCAGGCGGAGAGCCACTTGTAGTATGGGTGTTCCTCAATGCCTGCAGAAAATATCCGCCTCCAGGCCAATAAGGTGGTTCGGACCGGGTCTATGGGTGAGTCTGGTTCATATCGTCGGTGTAAAATTAGAGACCTTATATTGGTGCCAGAGGCAGCAAGGGTTTCCAGCTTGACATGCGGACGAGGGAGTGGGGGGGCAGGGTACCAGTAGGTGGCAAACTGTGCCTGCACTGCAATCCAGTACTGCATCAGGTCAGGAGCCGTGAACCCACCTTCATCGTAGGGAAGAGTCATGGCAAGCCATTATTTGCGCACGGCTCCAGAATGCCACAGGAACTGCGTGCACATATGGGGACATTCGTGAATGTGTACAGCAGTTTGAGGAGCAATATCATTTTAACCATTCATAATCTCCCCGCTAGTGACAATGGGAGAGAGCGTCAACGCGCCATCTTGGTTTCCGCCAGTTCTGCCGCGGCCAGGTAATTGTTAGCTAAGAGAATGTCTTTGGTCAGAGACACCTGGATTCCCAGATATTTAATCCCATCAGGGGACCAACGGAGCGGGTACTCCGTGGCAGGTTGGACTGTGGAGCCCGTGAGGGGGATGAGTTTGGATTTGGTTTTATTGATAGTGTAGCCAGAGTATGTACCAATACGGGTGATGTCGCGCAGGATAGGGTCAAGGTGGACGTCTGGGTCTCTGACGAACAGCAGTACATCGTCTGCGTAGAGTGAGATAATTTCAGGGGTACCCTGTAGTCATATCCCTTTGCGTGAGTGGCGCTCCCTGACAAAGTCCACCATAGGTTCAATGGCAAAGGCGAACAGGATCGGGGAGAAAGGGCATCCCTGGCGGGTGCCTTTGAAGAGAGGGAACAAGGCAGACGTTTGAGAATTGACACGGACCCTGGCAACCGGGGAGGTGTATAGCAGTTTGATGTATGCAATCATCCTGGGCCCAATGCCCATAGTCTCAAGAACTAGCCACATGTACTTCCAGGACACCATATCGAAGGCCTTCTAGGCATCCAGGGTGACCGCAACTGCACTCACATCCTGATTGATTTGTGACATAACGTTAAGAAGCCTCCTGATATTATGTGACGTGGATCTCCCGGGCACGAAACCTGACTGGTTGTTGTGCACCATGTATGGCATAACAGGTAGGAAGCGGTTAGCGATCACCTTGGCAAAGATTTTTGTATCCAAGTTCATGAGTGAAAGGGGCCGGTATGATCCACAGTCATCGCTAGGCTTACCAGGCTTAAGCAGGACCGTAATAACGGCCTTGTGTAATGTCGGGGGAAGGGATCCCAACTGGAGTGACTCATTCCACACACCGAGCAATTCAAGGGCCAATATAGCCACATGCTCCTGATAGAATTCAGCCGTTAGCCCGTCGGGGCCCGTTGCCTTTCCTTTAAGGAGACTAGAGATAGCCTCCACTATTTCATCCAATGTAACATGGGAATCTAATTGGTCTCTCGTTGCTGGGGAGACGATGGTGGTGGGAATCTGCTCCAGGAGCTCCCACATCTGAGAGTCACTGTGTTCGGGGGGTTGAGAGTATAGTTCAGAGTAGAAGCCTGTGAAGACCTCGAGGATATACTGATCAGACCACTGTATCTTCCCCTGTCTGTCCTTAACACATGTAATTTGGGATTGGCCCCACTCCCCCCTCGCCAAAGAGGCCAGCGTTTTGCCGGGTCTGTCACCCTCGCCATATTTCCGCGCAGCCTGTGGGCGGCTGAAATACTGGACCTCCCTATTGGCCGGCTTATTGAAGGTTTTGAGCTCCTCACTGATCTGGGAGAGGACACCAGGGCCGATAGAGGCCGGGTGGGCTCGCTCCAGGTCACGTAGTTTAGTTTCAGTGCGGGACAGGGCGGATCTTATGGTTTTGAGGACTCCCGACTCCCTAAAGATGGACGCCCCCCTGATAAAGGCTTTGAAGGCATCCCAGCGGACCTCCAGGGTAGTGGACTGTGGCAAATTGTGCTCAAAATAGGACTGAATATCATCAAGAATGTCTGCCCTGAACACAATGTCCTGCAGAGCGGCCGATTTGAATTGCCATGTATTGATGGTGGGAGCAGGTATTCCCAGTTCTAGGGATATCAAAATCGGTGAGTGGTCAGACAGTGTGCGTGTTTCCACACCCCTGCCCAGCATAGGGCCGGATAGTAGGAACAGGTCGATCCTGGAGGAACTGTCATGCACTGAGGAGTAGTAAGTGAACTCCCACATTTGCGGATGTAGTGGCCTCCATGCATCATGAATGTTGAGTGTCGCGCAGTGGGTTAGAAGTCTACGCGCTGCGCCTGGCATAGGCCTAGAGGCTGTGCCAGTCCTATCCATCATGGTATCAAGAATGAAGTTCATATCCCCACCCCAGATGATATGCACCCCCACGTACCCTAGCAATATGGATACCACCTGATCAATACATTCGGGAGAATCAACATTAGGGACACAGGTATCCACCAGCAAATAATCCCTGTTGGCATTGGCGCAATGCAACACAGTGTATCTTCCCTCGGGGTCTAAATAACTCTTGTGGGGAACAAACTAAGTGACTTATGGATCAGTGTCAACACTCCCCTGGCACGAGTGGAATATGAGGTGAAATATCTGTGTGGCCCCCAAGTTGGCGCTATGCTTTTAGCCAGGGGGCCCGTGGAATGTGTCTCCTGCAGGAGCAGTATTTTGCAAATAGCGCCATGACTACCACCAATCTTGGAATGAGGCCGAGTGTAGGACCTTTGGGGGTCCCAGTGGACAAGGGGGCAGAGCGGCTTACATTAAGAGACACATCTTCCTCTTCCAACTCATCATTAATAGACATGGGGCCTCATTACGAGTATGGAGGCAGCCATGGTGCTATTAGCGCCATGGCTGCCTCCAAACCGGGCTCCATTACCAGGTTCCTTCAATGAGGAATAACCGGGTCATTCCAACATTGGAGGACCCAGTAATTCCTCCTTGAAGGAACCATTCCCCATTCCCATTGAGCCCCTCAAGTTGCTATTAGCTTGTCCTTGACTCTGTTTGTCAAACACAGTCAAGGACAAGCTAATTGCAACTCGAGGCTTCACTCAACAACAAGATGTTCACCTCACACTTTTACTAACCCCACAACATCACCAGCATACGATGATTGTGTAAAGCTCAAAGAAATTGTTTTTGGTTGAAAATATTGACTTTCACTATACGTTTTTTATGTGATGTTATGTACAAACAAAATGCATTTTTTGTATTTTTTAACATAAATCTTATTGAGTGTTTTTGAATCATAAATTAAAAGATGTATATCTCTATTGCTTCTGTCGCAATCAATTCACCGACATGATAGGTAGCACTTCTTTTGCAACTAGACACACCTAGTACGTGTGTAGGCGGGTAGCTGTTTCTGTGGCATTTTCTTTATATGTTCGTAGTAGTCCTCTGCCACACATCCCCCTAAAAAAGAGGACTTTGACGCTCTAATTGCTTTGTATCATTGATTTGTTTATGTCCAAGTAACACACTCTGTGGCGATTTTATTGTGTGAGATGTTTCTTGGGATCAGCCCCCACCTCCTCCTTAGAGTGAGGTCCTGGCTCCCTAATTGAGGCCCATTTCAAGCCTTTACCCGTGGAACTATGAGGACTTTTCCTGAGCACATTCATGAGGGTCCCTTGGGAGCCCCCCTCTTTAACAGTGGGTAGAGCGTCATCCACCTCGAAGCAGCATAAAAGATGGCATATGATTGGTTGGGAGGAGACGAAGGCCAAGAGGCTTATTGAGGCTTCACCTGAGGTTGCAGGAGAGGGATAGCCGGCTGGTGGCATACCAGGCTTCTGTGCCCGTGTGCCCCTTTACTGCCCTAGAACCCCTGTGGGCTTCTAATGTCTGTCTCTGACATAGAGGCCCTAGATCAGCGCAGGGCACTTACCCAGGCGGTAGAGGGCGATGTTCATGCCGGTGAGAAGGGCCACCATCACTCCCAGGGTGATGCCACACCTCCTGGCCTGCCGGACGTTCGGGCCACCTGAAGGGAAACCAGAGGCGATGTTATTACATGGTGTAGGTGCAACCCCCCCCGCCCCCTGAACCCCTGTAGATGAACAGCAAAGGATGTTTGTTTCATAACACCTCGCACAAAGGGGTGCACAGCGCAATTCATAACATGTACACACCAATAAGCACTTTACAGTCATTGTGGGTGCAATGGCCCCAAACAGCTCTGCGCGGCAGTAAGGAATGTGTGAGGAGCGCGGGAGAGCGGTGCACAGAAGAGGCCGTGCAAGGTGGCGAGAGAGGCCACAGTGCCTGTGAACAAGAGAAGTTACACACGTGCTTACAGCCCGCGTACAGGCTAAGCGCGCACTACCTCCTGCTCTTCTAAGTGTGACAATGCCACACATCGCAGGAGCAGCTAGGGCCAGTGGAGTGCATGGACGTATGCCCCTCCACTCCCCTGCAAGCAACACGTCCCAGCTCATGCACTGGCTCGGCTATGAGGGCCACTCCACCTGAACTAGACAATGGGCCTCATTACGACCCAGGCGTTGGACCATGGTGCTAATAGCACCATAGTCCATGCCGGTAACTTACCGACTCCGCCATGCAGGAATGGGGAATTACCACCCCATTCCGAGGTTGGCGGGGAGGTAATTCCCCATGCCGCCATGGCCCTTCCCCATTCCCAATTTTGCCCCATAGGGCTCAATGGGAAAGGGGAAGGCGGTAAGTACGGTGCCGCAAATTGCGGCACCGTACTTAGCACCAAGGTCCCTTTGCGGGTCCCTACTTTAACGGCTGGTAAAACCAGCCGTTAAGGTCGGGTCCCGCAAAGGGACCTCGTAATTAGGCGCTAATAGGTTAACGGCGCCGCAGCCTTTTACGGCGCTGTTAACCCATTAGCGCCTGGGTCGTAATGAGGCCCAATGAGGCAAGTGTGAGTGGAAGCGCACATGGGCTGGAACATGTGCTCAGAACATCCCGCCAACACTAGTAGCACAATATATGACAAAGGCACATGTAACTGTGGAGACACATGTGACGAACATATCAGAGACCAATTCATGATGAAAGCAAGCGAAAAGGGGAGAACTGTGGCTCGAGGACGGTCCTTCACTGGGTGACGTCATCACCATGGCGATGAGTTGAGCGCATCGAGCCGAAGGAAGAGATAAAGAAACGGTCACGGAAGGGATGATAGTGGGTGCAAAGCCAGTTCATGAATAAAAGAAGGAAGAGATAAGGGCCAGGAAAGAGCGCGGCGAGGACAGTGGGTGCGGAAGTAGTGACGCAGGCTTGGGGGGAAATGCAGATGGATGGGGGAAAAGACGGCATGATGCCCATGCAGCGGTTACCCTGAACAGCCTGGTAGGAAATGTATGTGCAAAGAATGTATTTGATGGCGTCAATGTATATACACAGGAAGGTACAGAACCTGGATCTCCCACAAGACACTTAGCAGACTCTTGAATCCCTTGAGTAACGAAAGACTTTCAAAATTGCCTCTCTATTTGTAAATATATCGTATTTGTATGTAACCTATGACCCTACCCTGTAACTTAAGTTGCGCATTTTCTGTACTGCTGCACCCGGATACCCTCGGGTCTGGTGCGCACTATAAGTGAATAAACAAACTGTGTGGTGCAGCTGGAAATGACTTTGAGAAAGGCTTGGATGGCCCAACACCAAGTAGACAAGGCCACAGTGAAATGGATGCTTGTCAACAAGTTACAAAGAATGTGAGAAAAGAACACGCTCCTGTTTGAGGCAATAAGAAAAAACACTAAAGGTGTCAAAAGTTCATCATTTTATAGGGTCAAATGCTGCAAGAAGCTCGAAAGAGTGGTCCCCAAGTCACATGGGTGAGATAGAAATAGCTTTGGTCAGACTGTGCCGAAACTAGGACGCAGTGAAGCTGTACCCCCTTTATTTCTCAGTTAAAGGCAGCATCTACAAGGCCAAGTTCAAGAGCTTAATTGTCTGACAGACTGTAGGGGTGTTGATGGATGGTGGGCTAATTGGTGGGGAGGCATGATCACGCCGAGCCTCCATGCACCTGGAGTGCTAGACTGCACACTGCTAGCGTGTGGAATATTCTAGAGGGGTGCAAGGTTGCCAAACCAATCATAGAGGCTCATGTAATGAAGAGCCTTATAGTTAGTAGAACCAATCAATCGTCGAACATTTAGCGATGATGATGACCAGTTATTTGGGATGGGCTTAGATGGCCACCTGACTTACATGCCCAATCATAATCACCGGCTGCATAGAATGTATACTTAGATGTTCACTGAGAGCCAATCACCGTTACTCATATGTTTTTGTAGTTTGCCGCGTAGTATGACGTCAGTAATGATGATGTTTTGATATAATAGAGCTGTTTTTTATGAAATGTTTCGCGATCGAGCTGTGCTGTGTCGGATGATGCCCGGTGTACTCCCTGTTTTAGATGATTGATAATAAAAGAGAAAAGCACTTTGCCACTTGCCTGAGGCATTTGGACTATTGGTGTTGAATCATTTCTGCACCCCCCATCCCCCTCTGAGTATTGCTGCCTCGTCTTAAAGGACTCATGGGTAAAAGAGTTCACTGCTGTCATCTGAGTAACTTGAGGCCTCATAATAAGCTCAGCCTCCAAAGTAATACCCAGTATTTGTACAGACCTGACAATTTTTATTGTGTTAGTACCTAGAAAAAAAGCTCTCGTAGTCAGGACCCACTTTTGGGATTTTATTTCCAGATGCAATGATAAGGAGTTTGGTTTCTTCAGCGTTAAGTGCAAGCGAGTTGATAACCATCCAAGCTTGGAGGGCCTGATATAAAGAGTTGACGGTATTGGTGTCCCTGTTATAACACCCTGATAATTCCATTATGACGTGGGTGTTGTCGGCATAGTTGGTAAATTGGACACCCAGGTCATCCAGGAGAGCGAGAAGAGGCATGGTGTATATGTTGGTGAAATAAGGACCCTTGAGGTATCCTGCAGGTGACTAAAGTGGGAGTAGAGTCAACATTGTTTACGGCCTCTCTGGCCTATCTGGGTCCAAGGAAGGATGCGATCCACTGAGCTGCGGCAGAAGAACAGAGTGCCTGATCCACTAACCTAGCAACACGCCGGGAACGGTCAACTAAATCAAACGCTGCAGACATGAAAGCGCTTGGAGGAGAAGAGCAACTGAACGGCAGCAGATGGGATTTAACCCTGTTACTACTTGCATCAGGTATACAAAACTGGGAACTAGAGTGCGCCTCACCCCCTCTTTTTTCTGCGCATTGTACTATCCTCAAACTAACGGAGTAGTTGAGAGGATCACTATGAGTCTCATGGAGGGTGTGCGTTTAGCAGAGAGTTGTAGGGTAGGATGGAGAGAAGCTATGAAACGGTGTGGTACTATTCAAGTTGATGAGAGGAAGGAAAAAGGTGTGTCCACCCTCGTTAAGGAGACTAGGAAGGAGGAAAGTGAATGAAGAACACATCAAGGAAAGAGTGATACATAACAAGGGGCTGTCCCGTTATGCGTCTATGTCCATCTTCTTCATGCCAGTACTTATTTTGTAGATCCTCTCTGTATTCAGGCCTTGCTGATGACCTTAGGCGGTTAGGGCATGTACAGTACAGTACATTAGATCGTGTCACACAAGAGCCTGGAGGCTGCATCGGGAAGTGCTGATGCAGAGTCATTTCTCTGTCTCTTACTCTTTTCCAGCAAGATTTAAATCAGGAATCTGAACCCAGAAAGCCCTCAGTGGCCAGTTATGAATTTAGGAGCTAATGAGGTGGAAAGCAGAGAAGGATCTCATATATTATTTGTATTTATTTGTATTTATTTTAATTTATATAGTGCTTTAATGGTGCTGACAGAGTGCTAGATAGAAGAGTTACAGAGTTTGAACTTTGCTTGTACATTATTGTGGGTGAAGTTTTCAGACAACAAATGGCCTACATTGGAACGTAGCGTTTTAATCAAGGCATTGGGGCTTGAACCACAGAGCAACACACATATATATGCCTGATATACATCGAGGCACCATAAGTGCATTCTTCAGTCCAGTGGATTTTACCGAGGTGCCTTATGACGAATCATTGGCCCTGGAGGCCACTAATATGTCAAGTGACAACAGCATAGTTCCCATGGACAACAACTCATTACTTCACGTGTGGTGTAGTCTACAAGGAGGGACAAACTACTCAGATTGCGCAGCTCTAAAGATGCACATGCAAAACACGCACAGCCACTTCCTGTGAGCACAGATAATCACTCACAGCTGCTTCCTTGGCGCACAGATAATCACTCACAGCTGCTTCCAGGGAAAACAGATAATCACATCCGCTTCCTTGCAGCACAGACAATCACTCACAGCTGTTTCTTGGGAGCACAGATAATCACTCACGTCTGCTTCCTTGGAGCACAGATAATCAATCACAGCTGCTTCCTGGGAGCACAGATAATCACTCATATCCACTTCCCGGGAGCACAGGTAATCACTCACACCTGCTTCCTGGGAACACATAATCAATCACAGCTGCTTCCTGGGAGCACAGATAATCACTCACATCTGCTTCCTGGGAGCACAGATAAAAACCCACAGCTGCTTACAGGGAGCACAGATAGTCACTCATATCCGCTTCCTTGGAGCATAGATAATCAATCACAACTGCATCCTGGGAGCACAGATAATCACACACACATGCTTCCTGGGAGCACAGAAAATCACTCACAGTTGCTTCCAGGGAGCACAGATAATCACTCATATCCGCTTCCTGGGAGCACAGATAACCACTCACATCTGCTTCCTGTGAGCCGAGATAATAACTCACAGCTGCTTCCTGGGAGCACAGATAATCACTCACACCTGCTTCCTGGGAGCATAGATCATCAATCACAGCTGCTTCCTGCGAGCACAGATAATCACTCACACCTGCTTCCAGGGAGCACAGATAATCAATCACATCTGCTTCCTGGCAGCACAGATAATCACTCACATCCACTTCATGGGATCCCAGATAATCACTCACACCTGCTTCCTGTGAGCACAGGTAATCAATCACAGCTGCTTCCTGGCAGCACAGATAATCACTCATATCTGCTTCCTGGAAGCATAGATAATCAATCACAGCTGCTTCCTGGGAGCACAGATAATCGCACGCACATGCTTCCTGGGAGCACTGTTACGCCTTCTCACACAACCCTTCCCTCCTCACACCTCTCTCCCTCATCAGGCGCTTCTCGCCGTCGTATTTCCCATTTACACCAGCGGGGGAAACACGGCAGGCGGAATACCATGTTGGGCGGTCCTGCCTCTTTTCGCCCTTTTTCACGTTGGCGGTTGCCATGGCGCCTCCTGCACAGCCGGCAACGTCAGGATACCAGGAAGTGCCGGCAGCCCCAATCGCTGGCCGCGTTGCGCTCCACGCAACGTACGCGAGCAGTCACGTGATGCGTCACGTGATACCGCTCGCCACTTCAAAAGAAGCCGGCAAACAAGACTCTTTGCTTCACAGCTACTTCTACGGAGGACTGTCACGCGTTACCTTTGCCTTCTTGTTTGCTTCGACCTTGGAACTCTCTTTGGAACTGCTATTGGATTACCCTTGGATTTTGGCGTGCTCTCTGATTTCCCGGACATCTGACTCCTGTTGTACTCTGGACTTACTCTTGGATTGCCCTTCTGTTTTTGCAACCCTCGGATTGCTTCACGCTTTGCCACGGATCTTGTCTTGTTCCACCAGGTACTAGAAGGAGTGCCAACTACATCATCCCAGCCTGCCGTGGATTCCCCTGCATAGGTTTTCTACCTACTCTCCATCTCTATTAGGTAAGCTGGTTTCACTGCATCTTGTCTAACTCTCTCTATCAACTGCCCATTGCCTTTTTAGAGTGTGTTCTTGATTATAACCCTTTGCCTTACAGCACTCAGGGGTCCTTCCGGCGTTCTCAATACCAGGCTGACGACAACACTCCTTCCTGTGGCCTCAAAGATTGCTAGGGCAGTATTTTATATTCTGCTCGAGCGGCACTTGGGGACGGAGGCATTTTATAACTGCACGACCTTCAAGTTGGACTCATCAGGTTAGAACAAGCACAGATAATCACTCACATCTGCTTCCTGGGAGCACAGATAATCACTCATATCTGCTTCTTGGGAGCAGAGATAATCACACACATCCACTTCCTGGGAGCACACATACTCACTCACAGCTGATTCCTGGGAACACAGATAATCACACACACATGCTTCCTGGGAGCACAGATAATCACTCACATCTGCTTCCTGGGAGCACAGATAATAATTCACAACTGCTTCCAGGGAGCACAGATAATCGCTCACACCTGCTTCCTGGGAGCACAGATAATCAATCACAGCTGCTTCCTGGGAGCACAGATAATCACACAGACATGCTTCCTGGAAGCACAGAAAATCATTCACAGTTGCTTCCAGGCAGCACAGATAATCACTCACATCTGCTGCCTGGGAGCTGAGATAATAACCCACAGCTGCTTCCTGGGAGCACAGATAATCACTCAAACCTGCTTCCTGGGAGCACAGATAATCAATAACAGCTGCTTCCTGTGAGCACAGGTAATCACACACATATGCTTCCAGGGAGCACAGATAATCACTTACATCTGCTTCCTGGGAGCACAAATAATCACTCACATCTGCTTGCAGGAAGCACAAATAATCAATCACATCAGTTTCATGAGAGCACAGATAATCACTCACACCGGCTTCCAGGGAGCACAGATAATCAACCACAGCTGCTTCCTGGCAGCACAGATAATCACTCACATCCGCTTCCTGGGAGCACAGATAATCAATCACAGATGCTTCCTGGGAGCACAGATAATCACACACATATGATTCCTGGGAGCACAGATAATCACTCACATCTGCTTCCTGGGAGCACAGATAATCTCTCATATCTGCTTCCTGGGAGCACAGATAATCCCTCACATTCGCTTCCTGGGAGCACAGATAATCACTCACATCTGCTTCCTGGGAGCACAGATAATAACTCACATCTGCTTCCTGGGAGCACAGATAATAACTCACACCTGCTTCCTGGGAGCACAGATAATCACTCACACCTGCTTCCTGGAGCACAGATAATCAATCACATCCGCTTCCTGGGAGCACAGATAATCACTCACATCCACTTCCTGGGAGCCCAGATAATGAATCACAACTGCTAACTGGGAGCACAGATAATCACACAAACATGCTTCCTGGGAGCACAGAAAATCACTCACAGCTACTTGCTGGGAGCACAGAGAATAACTCAAAGCTGCTTCCTAGGAGCATGGATAATCACTCACACTTGGTTCCTGGGAGCACAGCTAATCACACACACATGCTTCATTGGAGCACAGATAATCACTCACAGCTGCTTCCTGGGAGCACAGAGAATAACTCAAAGCTGCTTCATGGGAGCACAGAGAATAACTCAAAGCTGCTTCCTAGGAGCATGGATAATCACTCACACTTGCTTCCTGGGAGCACAGCTAATCACACACACATGCTTCGTTGGAGCACAGATAATCACTCACAGCTGCTTCCATGGAGCACAGATAATCAATCACATCAGTTTCCTGAGAGCACAGATAATCACTCACACCTGCTTCCTGAGAGTACATATAATCAATCACAGCTGCTTCCTGGGAGCACGCACACACATGCTTCCTGGGAGCACAGATAATCACTCACATCTGCTTCCTGGGAGCACAGATAATCAGTCATATTTGCTTCTTGGGAGCAGAGATAATCACGCACATCCACTTCCTGGGAGCACACATACTCACTCACAGCTGCTTCCTGGGAACACAGATAATCACACACACATGCTTCCTGGGAGCACAGATAATCACTCACATCTGCTTCCTGGGAGCACAGATAATAATTCACAACTGCTTCCTGGGAGCACAGATAATCACTCACACCTGCTTCTTGGGAACACAGATAATCAATTACAGCTGCTTCCTGGGAGGAAAGATAATCACACACACATGCTTCCTGGGAGCACAGATAATCACTCAGAGCTGCTTCCTGGGAGCACAGATAATCACTCATACCTGCTTCTTGGGAACACAGATAATCAATTACAGCTGCTTCCTGGGAGGAAAGATAATCACACACAATGCTTCCTGGGAGCACAGATAATCACTCAGAGCTGCTTCCTGGGAGCCCAGATAATAACTCACAGCTGCTCCCTGGGAGCACAGATAATCACTCACACCTGCTTCTTGGGAACACAGATAATCAATTACAGCTGCTTCCTGGGAGGAAAGATAATCACACATACATGCTTCCTAGGAGCACAGATAATCACTCAGAGCCGCTTCCTGGGAGCCCAGATAATAACTCCCACCTGCTTCCTGGGAGCACAGACAATCAATCACAGCTGCTCCTGGGAGTACAGATAATCACACACCTTTCCTTCCTGGGATAATCACTCACATCTGCTTCCCGGGAGCACAGATACTCCCTCTGAGCTGCTTCCCTGGGAGCACAGATAATCACACACACATGCTTCCTGGGAGCACAGATAATCACAGCTGCTTCCTGGGAGCACAGATCATCACTCATATCCGCTTCCTGGGAGCACAGATAATTACTCACAGCTGCTTCCTGGGAGCATGGATAATCACTCACACCTGCTTCCTGGGAGCACAGATAATCAATCACAGCTGCTTCCTGGGAGCACAGATAATCACACGCACATGTTTTCTGGGAGCACAGATAATCACTCACATCTGCTTCCTGGGATCACAGATAATCACTCATATCCGCTCCTTGGGAGCACAGATAATCACTCACATCCACTTCCTGGGAGCACAGATAATCACTCACAGCTGCTTCCTGGGAACACAGATAATCACACACACATGCTTCCTGGGAGCACAGATAATCACTCACATCTGCTTCCTGGGAGCACAGATAATAATTCACAACTGCTTCCTGGGAGCACAGATAATCACTCACACCTGCTTCCTGGGAGCACAGATAATCACTCACATCTGCTTCCTGGGAGCACAGATAATAATTCACAACTGCTTCCTGGGAGCACAGATAATCACTCACACCTGCTTCTTGGGAACACAGATAATCAATTACAGCTGCTTCCTGGGAGGAAAGATAATCACACACACATGCTTCCTGGGAGCACAGATAATCACTCAGAGCTGCTTTCTGGGAGCACAGATAATCACTCATACCTGCTTCTTGGGAACACAGATAATCAATTACAGCTGCTTCCTGGGAGGAAAGATAATCACACACAATGCTTCCTGGGAACACAGATAATCACTCAGAGCTGCTTCCTGGGAGCCCAGATAATAACTCACAGCTGCTCCCTGGGAGCACAGATAATCACTCACACCTGCTTCTTGGGAACACAGATAATCAATTACAGCTGCTTCCTGGGAGGAAAGATAATCACACATACATGCTTCCTGGGAGCACAGATAATCACTCAGAGCTGCTTCCTGGGAGCACAGATAATAACTCGCACCGGATTCCTGAGAGCACATATAATCACTCAGAGCCGCTTCCTGGGAGCATAGATAATAACTCCCACCTGCTTCCTGGGAGCACAGACAATCAATCACAGCTGCTCCTGGGAGTGCAGATAATCACACACCTTTCCTTCCTGGGATAATCACTCACATCTGCTTCCCGGGAGCACAGATACTCCCTCTGAGCTGCTTCCCTGGGAGCACAGATAATCACACACACATGCTTCCTGGGAGCACAGATAATCACAGCTGCTTCCTGGGAGCACAGATCATCACTCATATCCGCTTCCTGGGAGCACAGATAATCACTCACATCTGCTTCCTGGGAGCACAGATAATTACTCACAGCTGCTTCCTGGGAGCATGGATAATCACTCACACCTGCTTCCTGGGAGCACAGATAATCAATCACAGCTGCTTCCTGGGAGCACAGATAATCACACGCACATGTTTTCTGGGAGCACAGATAATCACTCATATCCGCTCCTTGGGAGCACAGATAATCACTCACATCCACTTCCTGGGAGCACAGATAATCACTCGCATCTGCTTCCTGGGAGCACAGATAATAATTCACAACTGCTTCCTGCGAGCACAGATAATCAATCACAGCTGCTTCCTGGGACCACATATAATCACACACAAATGCTTCCTGGAAGCACAGAAAATCACTCACAGCTGCTTCATGGGAGCAAAGATAATCATACATACCTGCTTCCTTTGAGCCCAGATAATCACTCACAGTTGCTCCCTGGGAGCATAGATAATCACTCACACCTGCTTCTTGGGAGCACAGATAATCAATTACAGCTGCTTGCTGGGAGCACAGATAATCACACACACATGCTTCCTGGGAGTACAGATAATCACTCAGAGCTGCTTCCTGGAGCAGAGATAATAACTCGCACCTGATTCCTGGGAGCACAGATAATCACTCAGAGATGCTTCCTGTGAGCACAGATAATCACACACCTTTCTTTCCTGGGATAATCACTCACATCTGCTTCCTGGGAACACAGATAACCACTCAGAGCTGCTTCCTGGGAGCACAGATAATCACACATGCATGCTTACTGGGAGCACAGATAATCACTCTGTCAAAGGGAATATTGAAGGCTAGTTAGGCAGCCACTCCCATTCTGGGGGTCTTCTTCAGCATCTTAAACTACACTTCTGTGGACGCAGGAGACCCAACGCTTGAACAGCTCACAGGACAGGTTCACTCAAGGCTGTGCTAGAGAACCTCTCTATAAAAACCAATCACAGACACAAGAACACACTGTGCAATTATGAGCAAATATGACCCCCCCCCTTGCTCGAGACCTTGATCTGCATCTTTGCCTCTTAAATCAGGATCCCAAACGGAAGCTCTGCCAGAGTGCAAACACTACCTGCAGCCCTGTAGCTATTCTGAATGAAGGCCTTGTCTGGAGCAGACACAAAAGGGATAAAAGAAGAGATGCTCAAGTCAAAAGGAAAAGGAAACTTACTTTGATAAAAGACTTAGAGCATAGAAGCAGCTGCTAATAAAGGCGCTCTTGCTGAAGGCAGCGTGAAAAAGCGCTAAAGGAAAGTGAAGGAGCAACTCACCAGTACATCACTTTGGGCAGTTGGTAAAATATAGAATTGAAGCCAATGATCTGTTAGTACCCCAGAGCATGAACACCCACCCTCTATGGAGCGACTTATCTGAAGGCCGAATAACTGGGAATTGGGAGGAAGAGCCATCCTGCAGATAGCCCAGCCTTTTATCATGATGGACCATGATAAAATCTGGACCCCTTTGAAGGTAATAAAGAGCATAGCCATTGAAGCCATAGAGTTCATCTGTGTCTTTGGCACATAGACCAGACGTGTCCATTGCCAGGCCGCTCTGGCACATAGTCCAGACGTGTCCGTTACCAGGCTACTCTGGCACATAGATTAGATGTGTCCATTGCCAGGCCGCTCTGGCAAATAGACTAGATGTGTCCATTGCCAGGCCGTTCTGGCACATAGACTAGATGTGTCCATTGCCAGGCCGCTCTGCCACATAGACTAGATGTGTCCATTGCCAGGCCGCTCTGGCAAATAGACTAGATGTGTCCATTGCCAGGCCGCTCTGGCACATAGACTAGATGTGTCCATTGCCAGGCCGATCTGGCACATAGTCCAGACGTGTCCATTGCCAGGCCGCTCTGGCACATAGACTAGATGTGTCCATTGCCAGGCCGCTCTGGCACATAGACTAGATGTGTCCATTGCCAGGCCGATCTGGCACATAGTCCAGACGTGTCCATTGCCAGGCCGCTCTGGCACATAGACTAGATGTGTCCATTGCAGGCCACTCTGGCAAATAGACTAGATGTGTCCATTGCCAGGCCGCTCTTGCACATAGAATAGATGTGTCCATTGCCAGGCCGCTCTGGCACATAGACTAGACGTGTCCATTGCCAGGCCGCTCTGGCACATAGACTAGACGTGTCCATTGCCAGGCCGGTCTGGCAAATAGACTAGATGTGTCCATTGCCAGGTTGCTCTGGCACATAGACTAGACGTGTCCATTGCCAGGTCGCTCTGACACATAGACTACACATGTCCATTGCCAGGTCGCTCTGACACAGACTAGATGTGTCCATTGCCAGGCTGCTCTGACACATAGACCAGACGTGTCCATAGCCAGGCCGCTCTGGCACATAGACCAGACGTGTTCATTGCCAGGTCGCCCTGAGACATAGACTAGACGTGTCCATTGCCAGGCCGCTCTGATACATAGACTAGACGTGTCCATTGCCAGGTCGCTCTGACACAGACTAGACGTGTCCATTGCCAGGCTGCTCTGACACATAGACCAGACGTGTCCATAGCCAGGCCGCTCTGGCACATAGACCAGACGTGTCCATTGCCACATAGACTAGATGTGTCCATTGCCAGGCCGCTCTGCCACATAGACTAGACGTGTCCATTGCCAGGTCACTCTGGCACATAGACCAGACGTGTCCATTGCCAGGACGCTCTGGCACATGGACCAGACGTGTCCATTGCCAGGCCGCTCTGGCACATAGACCAGACGTGTCCATTGCCAGGTCGCTCTGGCACATAGACCAGACATGTCCAATGCCAGGCCGCTCTGGCACATAGACAAGACATGTCCATTGCCAGGCTGCTCTGGCACATAGACTAGATGTGTCCATAGTTAGGCAGAATCATATGTAGTACCCTTTGGGAACACCACACACAATTAAGACTACAAGTGACAGTACAAATTCACCTTTGGTACAAGCCTGTACTACACAGTTAGAGTGGTAGCAGTAGCTGAAGAGCCAGACTTATCTCAAGAGTAATGTGAGCAGTACCAATAGTTACACAAAGGATAGCAATTACTATTATTCAAACAAACACTGACTCAAGGTTTCTGAAAAAAAGAATATACATTTATTTACACATCAGTTGTAAAACATTTCACTAAAGTAAAGCAGTTGAAAAATCACACTCAATACACTACCCCACACCCGATAGATACTGGACAAGTTAAGCTCAAAATGAAGTGTGAGCAAAAGAGCACTCCAGCAATTTAAAAGGGAGGGAAAGACAAAGTTAGACAAGAATTGAACAGCACCAACAAGTAAGTAAGCAGGGCAATCTAGAAAAAGGAACTACAGCGAAGAAATCAGATTAAAGCGACCTGGCCCAAAGTTAATGGACCAAAGTCTTTGCTCAAGATCACACAGTTCAGGGTAGTTCGCGGTTAAGTCTTTGCCAAGAGTTCAGAACGAAGTTGGTCAGACGAAAAATTAGTTTAAATAATGGAGAAGGACAAGCGCTCGGATTGGCGAAAGGTTTCACACAACTTCATCGCAGCTGGATGAAACGAACCGTATCTGAACAGTACCTTAAATGGAGAAGAAGGCTGTAGATGAGGCGGATGTTCGTGGCAGGTCCTGCAAGCTCACGGTTCCTGAAGCGACTGTCGGACTGACACAAAGTAGGGAGACTGGAGGTCCTGCACTGCCCAGGGAAGTAACCAGCAGCAGAGCAAAGCAACAAAATAAAAGGCGCACTCCTTAAAACGCAAGCAGGGTCCGTTCCTCCTGGCTATCCAGTTCACTGTAGCTCTGTACAGCAAATTCGACCAAAGAAGGGAGGCCTGGCGAGCAGTTTGGTGAACTGCTTCTTCCCACCAGCTCAAGGGGAGAAGATTCCTTGCAGATCTTCCCTGTCATTGGAGTATGAAGATTCGGACCTGCAGCAGGGCTTCACCAGTCGTGGTAGGGGTCCTCTTCTGTCAGCTTCTCTTCGGTTATCTCGATCCAGTGGCGACTCTGCCTTCTCAGTCCCAGAGACCTGCTTTTTATGCAGTTTTCCCCCATTCACACAGCCTGGCTGTCAATCACACAGCGGGTGGCTGTCTTGCCGGGACAGTCACCACAGCCAATCAGATCACAGTGCGACATGGGTCTCCAAGGAGACCCTGTGCAGGGAGTCCTAAACCCCTTCCTCTCATCCTGTCCCCCCCAGACATACAGGCACCTAAGGAGGGCTTCTGTGCAGAAGCCTGTGAAAGGGCGGCGAACAAAGGAACCAAACCTGGTTTGGTGCGCAGAGTAAAACACGAGAACTTTTACAAAAAGAAATGGTGACTAAACCCAGCTGGAACTGTATAAAAACGTATATGGTCTAGCGGGTTTAAGTTCGAGGCTACCAAGATAGCCTAAAACAATACCAGGGCTATTTAAGATAACCGCGGTAGGAAAAATAGGGTAGTTACCACTGCCACCAGCCAAGTCTTGATGAAAAGGGAGCAAAACAATGCTCCAAGAGAAACAGACAAAAAGGGATAAGTATTAACCCTTTCCAGCACTCTATTTAAGATAGTTTGTACTGGGTCTGTGAGTTTTAAAAGAGAGTAAATAAAAAGAAAATGGCAACTTTACATGTTCTGGGAGACAGTAGTCAGTCCCAGAAAACGGGGTCGGAGTTGGGAAGTCAAAAAGACAACCCTGTGTCACTGCACTGAAGGTGCTGTGTAACACACAGTAAAAAGATGATGCCTGTGGAGTAGGTGAGGCTCCATAGTCTATGAACACAAGAAAATGTTAAACACACACAGCAAAACACATCTAAGAGTGGGAAAAAAGGCTCACACTCTTACCAGGTGAAAGAAATAAATCCTAGAAATCCAGCAAAAGCTGCTGAGGGACTCAGTAGGGAAGGGAAATTAGCCGTTCTGGAGAATTCTCTCTAACAACTAGTGAGGATAATCTCTGCCTATGGGTGTCGAGCAGGGCTTTAAGTGAGGTAAGAAATCGAGGGGGGGCCCTCATTTGGGGGCGTGGCTTGTGGGAGGGGCGTGGCCTAAAAAGTACGCAAATCGTATATATATACAAATATATATAAATGTTATATATTTCTGTGCGTACCTTACTATGGTTTGTGTACTATGCAAGCCATCTTCTCTAAACATAGAGATATGTACCATATTTCTATGTTTAGAAAAGATGGCTTGCAAAGTACACAAACCATAGTAAGGTACGCACACAAATATATAACATTTGTATATATTTGTGTGCATACCCTATGGTTTGCCTAGTTTTCAGGCCATCTTTTTTAAAGATTTCGGGTTTATAAAAGATGGCTTTGAAAGTACACAATTCAAGCCTTCTTTTATAAAGCTTTGACTACGGACAAAATTGTCCGTCGGCAAAGCTTTATAAAAGATGGCTTGAAATGTGTACTTTCCAAGCCATCTTTTATAAACGTCGAGGAATCCCCAGGTTCGCCGAGGGTTAAAGACGCCTCGGCGACCTGGGGAAACAAAGGGACAGTAACTGCCTCTGGTGACCTCTCGCGCGAGGCATCACCAAAGGCAGTTACTATCACTGACGGAAGTGGCAGCCAGTCACAGCGTCGTTGTGGCTGGCTGCCACTTCTGTCAGCTCGCGTGACTTCATGGCAGGCGCATCACCCGTCGCGGTTGCGGCTGCGACGGGATAATGCATCCCGCCAATGTTGCGGTAGGACGGGGGCCCCCTGCAGGGCCCCCGGCTCAGTCCCACTTTTTGGAGACTGCCGGGGCCCGGGCCCGGCAGGCCCCGGCCCACTTTAAGCACTGGTGTCGAGACTGCAACTCTACAGATGGTCAGTGATTCCCCCTGCATACTAGTGAGGGTAATCTCTGCCTACTGGTGTAGAGACTGCAACCCTACAGATGATCAGTGGCTCCCTCAGCATACCAGTGAGGGTAATCTCTGCCTATAGGTTTAGAGACTGCAACTCTACAGATGGTCAGTGATACCCCCTGCATACCAGTGAGGGTAATCTCTGCCTATAGGTGTAGAGACTGCAACTCTACAGATGGTCAGTGATACCCCCTGCATACTAGTGAGGGTAATATCTGCCTACTGGTGTAGAGACTGCAACCCTACAGATGTTCAGTGGCTCCCTCAGCATACCAGTGAGGGTAATCTCTGCCTATTGGTGTCGAGACTGCAACCCTACAGATGGTCAGTGGCTCCCTGTAGTGAAAAGCAAAATTGCAACTTTGCCAATCAGGGCTTTAGATGACAGCATTAGCCGCTGAAAGCCAATAGTTTATTCAAAGTGTGTGCCAAAAATGCTGACAGTAGTCTGTTGTAGCACTTCCATTATGCAGTAGTGAGCTACAAGGAATATGCAGGCCTAGTAGGAGTGATAGGTCACATTATGCATTGTTGATAGACAGGCAGGGCGAAGGCCCCAGCTCTGTAGCTAATAGACATTATTGGAGTGTTTGGAACATTATGGCACCTATATAGCGCTTAGATAGCCAGTCTTAAGCGCTATGAACACTAAGCTATGAGTGCATGCCTTTTAGAGCTTGCTCCCATGGGGTTAATTCATCTCGGCTTCTCTTAGAATATTCTGCCTTTCTAACTGTAGCCCTGCATGGCTTCGTAAACTAATCTTCCTTTCTCTGGGAAGGCACTGATAAGACATTCCTGAGCTTTCGCGCAGATGGGCTCCAAGCAGGGAGGGGCACAGAAAAGGAGCACAGTGGAAATTCACAGAGTTGGGTTTTTCCATGCGCAAGCCTATATTTTGCACAGGGAAAGTTCTGGAACTGTGCGCCATGGACTGATAAAAATGTATGCCCACATGACTCAGGTGGGAGATCGATCTGTGGACTTGGTTCGAGCAAGATCAAGTACCCGGAATTTGTAGCTCTGACGGCACCCAACAGCGCTGTCCTCTGAGCGGGGCTTGTTACAGCTAGCTTATGAGGGCCAGGGTCTCCCAGTGCTGATTGAAGGGGCATAAGACTGTGTTTCTCTATGTTTCTCTATGTTTTTCTAAGTTCTATGTTTCTCTATATTTTGCATTTCTCAAGTTTTGTGCTTTGTAATCTTCTCTAACTTGAATCCCAAAATGTAAATGAAATTCACTGTTTAGAATAAATACTAAAACCTATTGAAGGTGTCATTTGTCACTAGCATGAGTTCACTGCTCGGCACAATAGAACCTGTATTTTGGGCTGAATTGGGTAATGATTGCTCCCAAGGGCTGGCCCCGAGGAAGATTTTTCCCATTTCAAGACACTCCCTCAGCATACCAGTGAGGGTAATCTCTGCCTATAGGTGTAGAGACTGCAACTCTACAGATGGTCAGTGATTACCCCTGCATACTAGTGAGGGTAATCTCTGCCTACTGGTGTAGAGACTGCAACCCTACAGATGGTCAGTGGCTCCCTCAGCATACCAGTGAGGGTAATCTCTGCCTAAAGGTGTTGTGAGGAACCTGAGGGCGTCCCCACTTCTTTCTCCCCATCATTCTCTGCTCAGGTGGCCATGGAAGGGCCATTGCTCTCGGATCCCGACCTTGAGGGTGGAGATGCGAGGGAGGATCACCTGGATAGGGGAGACGATGAACCCTCAGTTCCAGCCACATTTATGGGATATTGCTACCCTTTTCCCTCTGCCCGGGATAACACCAGAAGACATCATCACTATCGGGAGACTATGAAAAGGATGAAGATGAAGAGGTCCACAGGTGAGACATTTCAGACCCTTTTCCTTGTGAGAACCAACTCCACCCTCCCCCTGCTTTTGTAAATCATCTTCGCTCGTTTCCCCTCATTGCAACCATTATACTACTGGGATGAGGTAGAGGCGACTAGGAGTAGTGCAGACTAACGTGCATTTCACCACTCTAGTACTGAGACTAATTATGGTCAGTCAAATTGGCCTAAGGACTCACACATGCAACCTGTCACATGGTTGCAGGTGTATTTATTTATTGTTTATTTATAATGTGCCTATACACAAGTGTATAAAAGGTGGGGCTCATAACACAGAGTGGGAGACCAGCAGGAGAGAAGCCGGGCTGAGCGTTGTGGGCCTGAGGGGAGAATCCTGTGCAAAAAGAGGCTGCCGAGTTGGGTCCTGCTAGACAGCCAAGGTACCAGCAAAGAACCCCAATGAGCTGTGGATCCGAGGCCTGGGCGGGCGCAAGAGGACCACATTGGTCGGGTGCCAACAGCAGGAGCAGCGCAAATGATGCAAGTTATCCCCAGTCCTTGTACACGCTTTAAACCTCCCTTGTATGTTCTGTTTCTGTGTATTGTCCACATTCCATGTACCCCCGTAGTCATTGCTTGTCTGTTCCCTGTTTCTACGTATGGTCCCCAGTTCTTGTACCCCCCGTAGTCATCGCTTGTCTGTTCCCTGTTTCTACGTATGGTCCCCAGTTCTTGTACACCCCGTAGGCATCCCTTGTCTGTTCCCTTTGTGTATTTTTTTTCATTTTTATATGGTTTATTTAAACCTTTAATATTGAAAAAAGAACGCATGATAAAAACCACCTCCACATCTTGTCACATCATCCGTCTCAACAGCAAATCCACCCTTATCAATTCATTTTATTAGAAGCCTTAATCAATTTCGTCAATGTAATTGTAGACATCAGCGCTTCTCATATCAGTTCCATTATCTTCAAGACGTTTTTTTAGTTCTTCAAGAAGTGTCACCAACGCAAACATTAGTTTTCGGTTTAGTCCGTCAAACATAATTTGCCACCAATCGAAAGCACAAATAGTCTGCTGTTTCCATATGGCAAGACCAAGAGTGCGAGTTCTTAGTTTTCGTAGACTTGAACAAAACAAGATTAGATGTTTTAGAGTCTCCTTGCATGATTTACAAAAACGAAAAGTCACATCTATGTTGTCTTGTTTGCGTAGACTTAAACGTTCTTTGGTGTCCTGTAAATTAAGTCTAAACTGTATATACAAGGATCTCAATTTTTGGTCAGGGAATTGCAGTAAATAGGGTTGTAACTTCCCCAAGGCTCTTGCTTTGCCCGGTACATCGGACAGGAGTCTGGATCTCCGTCTTTGTTCGCATGTTCCGTGCCAGTCTGAACTCCATAATTTCCTTTTGGCTAGGTCTGGGTTTTCTAATAGCATTGTTAGTTTGATATCGTGCTCTTCAAGGACTGCCAGACAGTACTTGTTCCACATCGAAAAGGCAGTGTACTCACTGCCCTTGCTTGAGTTCTATATTATTTCAAACTGTAAGGCAGGATTCGTTGTTTTTTTCGTTTTTCTGAATAGGCATAGTAAGTTCCAACTTACTCTGGCGTGCATTGAGATTAGTCCCAGTTCATAGCGAATACATGCTGAGGCGGTTCCTCTTGGTAGGTGTAAGACTCTCACCCAGAAAAATAGGTGTTCCAGAGTTCATAGGAACATCCGAAACCGTTTCAGGCACCATAAATTATCGCCGGGACTGCTTTTTGTCGATAGAATGTTATGGTCGGTTTTAGTGAAAATTATCCATACTGTTTGTTGATTATGGCAGATTGACACACCAGTTGTCGGCATTTAGATTTTGCTATTTCTGCCGATGGGGCATCGTTTATATTCAAACTTATTCTCATACCCAGGTATTTGGTATTTCGTGTGGTATTTAACCTAGTTTTTTCAAGAAACCACACTTGTTTCTTTTGTTTGGTCTTTGCGGTCCGCAGAATTTGGAGGATCAGTATCTCGCATTTTTGTTTGTTGATTTGTAGACCATTTTTACACATGTATACTTCAAGAGCATCGAGTTTGCGTTGCAGCCCTATCGGTGTCATATCTAGGAGTATCAAATCATCGGCGTAAACAAGCCAACTAACATGTGTACCGTTAACCTTGGGTGGAAATGAGGAGATCTCACTGAACGCTTCGCCAACATCAGATAGAAACAAGTTAAAGATGATGGCGGCCAACAGGCAGCTCTATTTCACGCCTTTAAATGTGTTTTAGGAGTTGATAAAGTCCCATTTCGATCTAGCTGGATCTTAATGTTTGTGTTAGTATGGAGTTCTCTGATTGCTTCCAGAAGACTCACAGGGCAATTCCATGTGCTTAGTTTTTTCCAAAGAACTCCCCAATCAACACTGTCGAAAGCATGAGAAAAGTCCACAAGTGCCAGGTATATTTTTGTATTAGTTCTTAAGGCTCAGGTGTATTTTCCCCAGTCCTTGTACCCCCTGTAGGCATCCCTTGTTTGTTTGCTGTCTCTATGTATTGTCCCCAGTCCATGTACCCCCTGTATGCATCCCCTGTCTGTTCCCTGTCTCTATGTATTGTCCCCAGTCCTGTACCCCCGTAGGCATCCCGTGTCTGTTCTCTGTATCTCTTTATTGTCCCCAGTACTTGTATCCCCGGTAGGCATCCTGTGTCTGTTCCCTGTCTCTCTGTATTGTCCTCAGTCCTTGTACCCCCGTAGGCATCCCGTGTCTGATCCCTGTCTCTATGTATTGTCCCCAGTCCTTGTAAACCTATAGGCATCTCTTGTCTGTTCACTGTCTCTATGTATTGTCCCAGTCTGTGTACCCCTTGTAGGCATCCCTTGTCTGTTCCCTGTCTCTATGTTTTGTCCCCAGTTCTTGTACCCCCGTAGGCATCCCTTGTCTATTCCCTGTTTCTATGTATTGTCACCAGTACTTGTACCCCATAGGCATATCTTGTCTGTTCCCAGTCTCTCTGTATCGTCCCCAGTCCTCGCACCCCCCTATAGGCATCCCTTGTCTGTTCCCTATCTCTCTGTATTGTCACCAGTCCTTGTACCCACGCAGGCATCCCGTGTCTGTTCCCTGTCTCTATGTATTGTCCCCAGTCCTTGTACCCCCGTAGGCATCCCTTGTCTGTTCCCTGTCTCTCTGTATTGTCCCCAGTCCTAGTACCCCGTAGGCATCCTTTGTCTGTTCCCTGTCTCTATGTATTGTCCCCAGTCCTTGTACCCCCTATATGCATCCCTTGTCTGTTCCCTGTCTCTATATATTGTCCCCAGTCCTTGTACCCCCGTAGGCATCCCTTGTCTGTTCCCTGTCTCTATGTATTGTCCCGAGTCATTGTACCACTTGTAGGCATCCCCTGTCTGTTCCCTGTCTCTATGTATTGTCCCCAGTCCTGTACCCCCGTAGGCATCCCGTGTCTGTTCTCTGTGTCTCTTTATTGTCCCCAGTACTTGTATCCCTGGTAGGCATCCTGTGTCTGTTCCCTGTCTCTCTGTATTGTCCTCAGTCCTTGTACCCCCGTAGGCATCCCGTGTCTGATCCCTGTCTCTCTGTATTGTCCCCAGTCCTTGTACCCCCCATAGGCATCCCTTGTCTGTTCCCTGTCTCTATGTATTGTCCCCAGTCCTTGTACCCCCTTAGGCATCCCTTGTCTGTTCCCTGTCTCTCTGTATTGTCCCAAGTCCTTGTACCCCCGTAGGCATCCCGTGTCTGTTCCCCGTCTCTCTGTATTGTCCCCAGTCTTTGTACCCCCGTAGGCATCAATTGTCTGTTCCCTGTCTCTCTGTATAGTCCCCAGTCCTTGTACCCCCCCCGTAGGCATCCCATGTCTGTTCTCTGTCTCTCTTTATTTTCCCCAGTACTTGTACCCCCGGTAGGCATCCTGTGTCTGTTCCCTGTCTCTCTGTATTGTCCTCAGTCCTTGTACCCCTTTAGGAATCCCGTGTCTGTTCCCTGTCTCTCTGTATTGTCCTCAGTCCTTGTACCCCCCGTAGGCATCCCTTGTCTGTTCCCTGTCTCTATGTATTGTCCCCAGTCCTTGTACCCCCGTAGGCATCCCTTGTCTGTTCCCTGTCTCTCTGTATTGTCCCAAGTCCTTGTACCCCCGTAGGCATCCCGTGTCTGTTCCCCATCTGTCTGTATTGTCCCCAGTCTTTGTACCCCCGTAGGCATCAATTGTCTGTTCCCTGTCTCTCTGTATAGTCCCCAGTCCTTGTACCCCCCCGTAGGCATCCCATGTCTGTTCTCTGTCTTCTTTATTTTCCCCAGTACTTGTACCCCCGGTAGGCATCCTGTGTCTGTTCCCTGTCTCTCAGTATTGTCCTCAGTCCTTGTACCCCTTTAGGAATCCCGGATCTGTTCCCTGTCTCTCTGTATTGTCCTCAGTCCTTGTACCCCCCGTAGGCATCACTTGTCTGTTCCCTGTCTCTCTGTATTGTCCCCAGTCCTTGTACCCCTGTAGACATCCCTTGTCTGTTCCCTGTCTCTATGTATTGTCCCCAGTCCTTGTACCCCCATAGGCATCCCTTGTCTGTTCCCTGTCTCTCTGTATTGTCCCCAGTCCTTGTACCCCATGGGCATATCTTGTCTGTTCCCAGTCTCTCTGTATCGTCCCCAGTCCTCGCACCCCCCTATAGGCATCCCTTGTCTGTTCCCTGTCTCTCTGTATTGTCCCCAGTCCTTGTACCCACGCAGGCATCCCGTGTCTGTTCCCTGTCTCTATGTATTGTCCCCAGTCCTTGTACCCCCGTAGGCATACTTTGTCTGTTCCGTGTCTCTATGTATTGTCCCCAGTCCTTGTACCCCCTATATGCATCCCTTGTCTGTTCCCTGTCTCTATATATTGTCCCCAGTCCTTGTACCCCCGTAGGCATCCCTTGTCTGTTCCCTGCCTCTATGTATTGTCCCGAGTCCTTGTACCACTTGTAGGCATCCCCTGTCTGTTCCCTGTCTCTATGTATTGTCCCCAGTCCTGTACCCCCGTAGGCATCCCGTGTCTGTTCTCTGTATCTCTTTATTGTCCCCAGTACTTGTATCCCCGGTAGGCATCCTGTGTCTGTTCCCTGTCTCTCTGTATTGTCCTCAGTCCTTGTACCCCCGTAGGCATCCCGTGTCTGATCCCTGTCTCTCTGTATTGTCCCAAGTCCTTGTACCCCCCCGTAGGCATCCCTTGTCTGTTCCCTGTCTCTATGTATTGTCCCCAGTCCTTGTACCCCCGTAGGCATCCCTTGTCTGTTCCCTGTCTCTCTGTATTGTCCCAAGTCCTTGTACCCCCGTAGGCATCCCGTGTCTGTTACCCGTCTCTCTGTATTGTCCCCAGTCTTTGTACCCCCGTAGGCATCAATTGTCTGTTCCCTGTCTCTCTGTATAGTCCCCAGTCCTTGTACCCTCCCTGTAGGCATCCCATGTCTGTTCTCTGTCTCTCTTTATTTTTCCCAGTACTTGTACCCTCGGTAGGCATCCTGTGTCTGTTCCCTGTCTCTCTGTATTGTCCTCAGTCCTTGTACCCCTTTAGTAATCCCGTGTCTGTTCCCTGTCTCTCTGTATTGTCCTCAGTCCTTGTACCCCCCGTAGGCATCCCTTGTCTGTTCCCTGTATCTATGTATTGTCCCCAGTCCTTGTACCCCCGTAGGCATCCCTTGTCTGTTCCCTGTCTCTCTGTATTGTCCCAAGTCCTTGTACCCCCGTAGGCATTCCGTGTCTGTTCCCCGTCTCTCTGTATTGTCCCCAGTTTTGTACCCCCGTAGGCATCAATTGTTTGTTCCCTGTCTCTCTGTATAGTCCCCAGTCCTTGTACCCCCCCCGTAGGCATCCCATGTCTGTTCTCTGTCTCTCTTTATTTTCCCCAGTACTTGTACCCCCGGTAGGCATCCTGTGTCTGTTCCCTGTCTCTCTGTATTGTCCTCAGTCCTTGTACCCCTTTAGGAATCCGTGTCTGTTCCCTGTCTCTCTGTATTGTCCTCAGTCCTTGTACCCCCCGTAGGCATCACTTGTCTGTTCCCTGTCTCTCTGTATTGTCCCCAGTCCTTGTACCCCCGTAGGCATCCCTTTTCTGTTCCCTGTCTCTATGTATTGTCCCTAGTCCTTGTACCCCCGTAGGCATCCCTTGTCTCTTCCCTGTCTCTCTGTATTGTCCCCAGTCCTTGTACCCCCATAGGCATCCCTTGTCTGTTCCCTGTCTCTCTGTATTTTCCCCAGTCCTTGTGCCCCCGCAGGCATCCTGTGCCTGTTCCCTGTCTCTCTGCATTGTCCACAGTCCTTGTACCCCCCCACCCTCCCAGGCATCCCTTGTCTGTTCCCTGTCTCTATGTATTGTCCCCAGTCCTTGTACTCCCATAGGCATCCCTTGTATGTTCCGTGTCTCTCTGTATTGTCCCCAGTCCTTGTACCCCCTGTAGGCATCCCGTGTCTGTTCCCTGTCTCTCTGTATTGTCCCCAGTCCTTGCACCCCCCCCGTAGGCATCCTTTGTCTGTTCCCAGTCTCTCTGTATTTTCCCCAATCCTTGTACCCCCGTAGGTATCCTTTGTCTGTTCCCTGCCCTATGTATTGTCCCCAGTCCTTGTACCCCCTGTATGCATCCCTTGTCTGTTCCCTGTCTCTATGTATTGTCCCCAGTCCTTGTACCACTTGTAGGCATCCCTTGTCTGTTCCCTGTCGCTATGTATTGTCCTCAGTCCTTGTACCCCCATAGGCATCCCTGGTCTGTTCCCTGTCTCTATGTATTGTCCCCAGTCCTTGTACCCCCGTAGGCATCCCGTGCCTGTTCCCTGTCTCTCTGTATCTATGTATTGTCCCCAGTCCTTGTACCCCATGTAGGTATCCCTAGTCTCTTTCCTGTCTCTCTGTATTGTCACCAGTCCTTGTACATCCGTAGACATCCCTTGTCTGTTCCCAGTCTCTCTGTATTGTCCCCAGTCCTTGTACCTCCGTGGTATCCCTTGTCTGTTCCCTGTTTCTATGTATTGTCACCAGTACTTGTACCCCATAGGCATATCTTGTCTGTTCCTAGTCTCTCTGTATCGTCCCCAGTCCTCGCACCCCCCTATAGGCATCCCGTGTCTGTTCCCTGTCTCTATGTATTGTCCCCAGTCCTTGTACCCCCGTAGGCATCCCTTGTCTGTTCCCTGTCTCTCTGTATTGTCCCCAGTCCTAGTACCCCATAGGCATCCTTTGTCTGTTCCCTGTCTCTATGTATTGTCCCCAGTCCTTGTACCCCCTATATGCATCCCTTGTCTGTTCCCTGTCTCTATATATTGTCCCCAGTCCTTGTACCCCCGTAGGCATCCCTTGTCTGTTCCCTGTCTCTATGTATTGTCCCGAGTCATTGTACCACTTGTAGGCATCCCCTGTCTGTTCCCTGTCTCTATGTATTGTCCCCAGTCCTGTACCCCCGTAGGCATCCCGTGTCTGTTCTCTGTCTCTCTTTATTGTCCCCAGTACTTGTATCCCCGGTAGGCATCCTGTGTCTGTTCCCTGTCTCTCTGTATTGTCCTCAGTCCTTGTACCCCCGTAGGCATCCCGTGTCTGATCCCTGTCTCTCTGTATTGTCCCCAGTCCTTGTACCCCCCCATAGGCATCCCTTGTCTGTTCCCTGTCTCTATGTATTGTCCCAAGTCCTTGTACCCCCTTAGGCATCCCTTGTCTGTTCCCTGTCTCTCTGTATTGTTCCAAGTCCTTGTACCCCCGTAGGCATCCCGTGTCTGTTCCCCATCTGTCTGTATTGTCCCCAGTCTTTGTACCCCCGTAGGCATCAATTGTCTGTTCCCTGTCTCTCTGTATAGTCCCCAGTCCTTGTACCCCCCCGTAGGCATCCCATGTCTGTTCTCTGTCTTCTTTATTTTCCCCAGTACTTGTACCCCCGGTAGGCATCCTGTGTCTGTTCCCTGTCTCTCAGTATTGTCCTCAGTCCTTGTACCCCTTTAGGAATCCCGGATCTGTTCCCTGTCTCTCTGTATTGTCCTCAGTCCTTGTACCCCCCGTAGGCATCCCTTGTCTGTTCCCTGTCTCTCTGTATTGTCCCCAGTCCTTGTACCCCATGGGCATATCTTGTCTGTTCCCAGTCTCTCTGTATCGTCCCCAGTCCTCGCACCCCCCTATAGGCATCCCTTGTCTGTTCCCTGTCTCTCTGTATTGTCCCCAGTCCTTGTACCCACGCAGGCATCCCGTGTCTGTTCCCTGTCTCTATGTATTGTCCCCAGTCCTTGTACCTCCGTGGTATCCCTTGTCTGTTCCCTGTTTCTATGTATTGTCACCAGTACTTGTACCCCATAGGCATATCTTGTCTGTTCCCAGTCTCTCTGTATCGTCCCCAGTCCTCGCACCCCCCTATAGGCATCCTGTGTCTGTTCCCTGTCTCTCTGTATTGTCCTCAGTCCTTGTACCCCTTTAGGAATCCCGTGTCTGTTCCCTGTCTCTCTGTATTGTCCTCAGTCCTTGTACCCCCCGTAGGCATCCCTTGTCTGTTCCCTGTCTCTATGTATTGTCCCCAGTCCTTGTACCCCCGTAGGCATCCCTTGTCTGTTCCCTGTCTCTCTGTATTGTCCCAAGTCCTTGTACCCCCGTAGGCATCCCGTGTCTGTTCCCCGTCTGTCTGTATTGTCCCCAGTCTTTGTACCCCCGTAGGCATCAATTGTCTGTTCCCTGTCTCTCTGTATAGTCCCCAGTCCTTGTATCCCCCCGTAGGCATCCCATGTCTGTTCTCTGTCTTCTTTATTTTCCCCAGTACTTGTACCCCCGGTAGGCATCCTGTGTCTGTTCCCTGTCTCTCAGTATTGTCCTCAGTCCTTGTACCCCTTTAGGAATCCCGGATCTGTTCCCTGTCTCTCTGTATTGTCCTCAGTCCTTGTACCCCCCGTAGGCATCCCTTGTCTGTTCCCTGTCTCTCTGTATTGTCCCCAGTCCTTGTACCCCATGGGCATATCTTGTCTGTTCCCAGTCTCTCTGTATCGTCCCCAGTCCTCGCACCCCCCTATAGGCATCCCTTGTCTGTTCCCTGTCTCTCTGTATTGTCCCCAGTCCTTGTACCCACGCAGGCATCCCGTGTCTGTTCCCTGTCTCTATGTATTGTCCCCAGTCCTTGTACCCCCGTAGGCATCCCTTGTCTGTTCCCTGTCTCTCTGTATTGTCCCCAGTCCTAGTACCCCGTAGGCATCCTTTGTCTGTTCCCCGTCTCTATGTATTGTCCCCAGTCCTTGTACCCCCTATATGCATCCCTTGTCTGTTCCCTGTCTCTATATATTGTCCCCAGTCCTTGTACCCCCGTAGGCATCCCTTGTCTGTTCCCTGTCTCTATGTATTGTCCCGAGTCCTCGTACCACTTGTAGGCATCCCCTGTCTGTTCCCTGTCTCTATGTATTGTCCCCAGTCCTGTACCCCCGTAGGCATCCCGTGTCTGTTCTCTGTATCTCTTTATTGTCCCCAGTACTTGTATCCCCGGTAGGCATCCTGTGTCTGTTCCCTGTCTCTCTGTATTGTCCTCAGTCCTTGTACCCCCGTAGGCATCCCGTGTCTGTTACCCGTCTCTCTGTATTGTCCCCAGTCTTTGTACCCCCGTAGGCATCAATTGTCTGTTCCCTGTCTCTCTGTATAGTCCCCAGTCCTTGTACCCCATGGGCATATCTTGTCTGTTCCCAGTCTCTCTGTATCGTCCCCAGTCCTCGCACCCCCCTATAGGCATCCCTTGTCTGTTCCCTGTCTCTCTGTATTGTCCCCAGTCCTTGTACCCACGCAGGCATCCCGTGTCTGCTCCCTGTCTCTATGTATTGTCCCCAGTCCTTGTACCCCCGTAGGCATCCCTTGTCTGTTCCCTGTCTCTCTGTATTGTCCCCAGTCCTAGTACCCCGTAGGCATCCTTTGTCTGTTCCCTGTCTCTATGTATTGTCCCCAGTCCTTGTACCCCCTATATGCATCCCTTATCTGTTCCCTGTCTCTATATATTGTCCCCAGTCCTTGTACCCCCGTAGGCATCCCTTGTCTGTTCCCTGTCTCTATGTATTGTCCCGAGTCCTTGTACCACTTGTAGGCATCCCCTGTCTGTTCCCTGTCTCTATGTATTGTCCCCAGTCCTGTACCCCCGTAGGCATCCCGTGTCTGTTCTCTGTATCTCTTTATTGTCCCCAGTACTTGTATCCCCGGTAGGCATCCTGTGTCTGTTCCCTGTCTCTCTGTATTGTCCTCAGTCCTTGTACCCCCGTAGGCATCCCGTGTCTGTTACCCGTCTCTCTGTATTGTCCCCAGTCTTTGTACCCCCGTAGGTATCAATTGTCTGTTCCCTGTCTCTATGTATTGTCCCCAGTCCTTGTACCCCCTATATGCATCCCTTGTCTGTTCCCTGTCTCTATATATTGTCCCCAGTCCTTGTACCCCCGTAGGCATGCCTTGTCTGTTCCCTGTCTCTATGTATTGTCCCGAGTCCTTGTACCACTTGTAGGCATCCCCTGTCTGTTCCCTGTCTCTATGTCTTGTCCCCAGTCCTGTACCCCTGTAGGCATCCCGTGTCTGTTCTCTGTATCTCTTTATTGTCCCCAGTACTTGTATCCCCGGTAGGCATCCTGTGTCTGTTCCCTGTCTCTCTGTATTGTCCTCAGTCCTTGTACCCCCGTAGGCATCCCGTGTCTGATCCCTGTCTCTCTGTATTGTCCCAAGTCCTTGTACCCCCCGTAGGCATCCCTTGTCTGTTCCCTGTCTCTATGTATTGTCCCCAGTCCTTGTACCCCCGTAGGCATCCCTTGTCTGTTCCCTGTCTCTCTGTATTGTCCCAAGTCCTTGTACCCCCGTAGGCATCCCGTGTCTGTTACCCGTCTCTCTGTATTGTCCCCAGTCTTTGTACCCCATAGGCATCAATTGTCTGTTCGCTGTCTCTCTGTATAGTCCCCAGTCCTTGTACCCCCCCTGTAGGCATCCCATGTCTGTTCTCTGTCTCTCTTTATTTTCCCCAGTACTTGTACCCTCGGTAGGCATCCTGTGTCTGTTCGCTGTCTCTCTGTATTGTCCTCAGTCCTTGTACCCCTTTAGGAATCCCGTGTCTGTTCCCTGTCTCTCTGTATTGTCCTCAGTCCTTGTACCCCCCGTAGGCATCCCTTGTCTGTTCCCTGTCTCTATGTATTGTCCCCAGTCCTTGTACCCCCGTAGGCATCCCTTGTCTGTTCCCTGTCTCTCTGTATTGTCCCAAGTCCTTGTACCCCCGTAGGCATTCCGTGTCTGTTCCCCGTCTCTCTGTATTGTCCCCAGTTTTGTACCCCCGTAGGCATCAATTGTTTGTTCCCTGTCTCTCTGTATAGTCCCCAGTCCTTGTACCCCCCCGTAGGCATCCCATGTCTGTTCTCTGTCTCTCTTTATTTTCCCCAGTACTTGTACCCCCGGTAGGCATCCTGTGTCTGTTCCCTGTCTCTCTGTATTGTACTCAGTCCTTGTACCCCTTTAGGAATCCGTGTCTGTTCCCTGTCTCTCTGTATTGTCCTCATTCCTTGTACCCCCCGTAGGCATCATTTGTCTGTTCCCTGTCTCTCTGTATTGTCCCCAGTCCTTGTACCCCCGTAGGCATCCCTTTTCTGTTCCCTGTCTCTATGTATTGTCCCCAGTCCTTGTACCCCCGTAGGCATACCTTGTCTGTTCCCTGTCTCTCTGTATTGTCCCCAGTCCTTGTACCCCCATAGGCATCCCTTGTCTGTTCCCTGTCTCTCTGTATTGTCCCCAGTCCTTGTGCCCCCGCAGGCATCCTGTGCCTGTTCCCTGTCTCTCTGCATTGTCCACAGTCCTTGTACCCCCCCACCCTCCCAGGCATCCCTTGTCTGTTCCCTGTCTCTATGTATTGTCCCCAGTCCTTGTACTCCCATAGGCATCCCTTGTATGTTCCGTGTCTCTCTGTATTGTCCCCAGTCCTTGTACCCCCTGTAGGCATCCCGTGTCTGTTCCCTGTCTCTCTGTATTGTCCCCAGTCCTTGCACCCCCCCGTAGGCATCCTTTGTCTGTTCCCAGTCTCTCTGTATTGTCCCCAATCCTTGTACCCCCGTAGGTATCCTTTGTCTGTTCCCTGCCCTATGTATTGTCCCCAGTCCTTGTACCCCCTGTATGCATCCCTTGTCTGTTCCCTGTCTCTATGTATTGTCCCCAGTCCTTGTACCACTTGTAGGCATCCCTTGTCTGTTCCCTGTCGCTATGTATTGTCCTCAGTCCTTGTACCCCCATAGGCATCCCTTGTCTGTTCCCTGTCTCTATGTATTGTCCCCAGTCCTTGTACCCCCGTAGGCATCCCGTGCCTGTTCCCTGTCTCTCTGTATCTATGTATTGTCCCCAGTCCTTGTACCCCATGTAGGTATCCCTAGTCTCTTTCCTGTCTCTCTGTATTGTCACCAGTCCTTGTACATCTGTAGACATCCCTTGTCTGTTCCCAGTCTCTCTGTATTGTCCCCAGTCCTTGTACCTCCGTGGTATCCCTTGTCTGTTCCCTGTTTCTATGTATTGTCACCAGTACTTGTACCCCATAGGCATATCCTGTCTGTTCCCAGTCTCTCTGTATCGTCCCCAGTCCTCGCACCCCCCTATAGGCATCCCGTGTCTGTTCCCTGTCTCTATGTATTGTCCCCAGTCCTTGTACCCCCGTAGGCATCCCTTGTCTGTTCCCTGTCTCTCTGTATTGTCCCCAGTCCTAGTACCCCGTAGGCATCCTTTGTCTGTTCCCTGTCTCTATGTATTGTCCCCAGTCCTTGTACCCCCTATATGCATCCCTTGTCTGTTCCCTGTCTCTATATATTGTCCCCAGTCCTTGTACCCCCGTAGGCATCCCTTGTCTGTTCCCTGTCTCTATGTATTGTCCCGAGTCATTGTACCACTTGTAGGCATCCCCTGGCTGTTCCCTGTCTCTATGTATTGTCCCCAGTCCTGTACCCCGTAGGCATCCCGTGTCTGTTCTCTGTCTCTCTTTATTGTCCCCAGTACTTGTATCCCCGGTAGGCATCCTGTGTCTGTTCCCTGTCTCTCTGTATTGTCCTCAGTCCTTGTACCCCCGTAGGCATCCCGTGTCTGATCCCTGTCTCTCTGTATTGTCCCCAGTCCTTGTACCCCCCCATAGGCATCCCTTGTCTGTTCCCTGTCTCTATGTATTGTCCCCAGTCCTTGTACCCCCTTAGGCATCCCTTGTCTGTTCCCTGTCTCTCTGTACTGTCGCAAGTCCTTGTACCCCCGTAGGCATCCCGTGTCTGTTCCCCGTCTCTCTGTATTGTCCCCAGTCTTTGTACCCCCGTAGGCATCAATTGTCTGTTCCCTGTCTCTCTGTATAGTCCCCAGTCCTTGTACCCCCCCGTAGGCATCCCATGTCTGTTCTCTGTCTCTCTTTATTTTCCCCAGTACTTGTACCCCCGGTAGGCATCCTGTGTCTGTTCCCTGTCTCTCTGTATTGTCCTCAGTCCTTGTACCCCTTTAGGAATCCCGTGTCTGTTCCCTGTCTCTCTGTATTGTCCTCAGTCCTTGTACCCCCCGTAGGCATCCCTTGTCTGTTCCCTGTCTCTATGTATTGTCCCCAGTCCTTGTACCCCCGTAGGCATCCCTTGTCTGTTCCCTGTCTCTCTGTATTGTCCCAAGTCCTTGTACCCCCGTAGGCATCCCGTGTCTGTTCCCCGTCTGTCTGTATTGTCCCCAGTCTTTGTACCCCCGTAGGCATCAATTGTCTGTTCCCTGTCTCTCTGTATAGTCCCCAGTCCTTGTACCCCCCCGTAGGCATCCCATGTCTGTTCTCTGTCTCTCTTTATTTTCCCCAGTACTTTTACCCCCGGTAGGCATCCTGTGTCTGTTCCCTGTCTCTCTGTATTTTCCTCAGTCCTTGTACCCCTTTAGGAATCCTGTGTCTGTTCCCTGTCTCTCTGTATTGTCCTGAGTCCTTGTACCCCCCATAGGCATCACTTGTCTGTTCCCTGTCTCTCTGTATTGTCCCCAGTCCTTGTACCCCCGTAGGCATCCCTTTTCTGTTCCCTGTCTCTATGTATTGTCCCCAGTCCTTGTACCCCCGTAGGCATCCCTTGTCTGTTCCCTGTCTCTCTGTATTTTCCTCAGTCCTTGTACCCCTTTAGGAATCCTGTGTCTGTTCCCTGTCTCTCTGTATTGTCCTGAGTCCTTGTACCCCCCATAGGCATCACTTGTCTGTTCCCTGTCTCTCTGTATTGTCCCCAGTCCTTGTACCCCCGTAGGCATCCCTTTTCTGTTCCCTGTCTCTATGTATTTTCCCCAGTACTTGTACCCCCGGTAGGCATCCTGTGTCTGTTCCCTGTCTCTCAGTATTGTCCTCAGTCCTTGTACCCCTTTAGGAATCCCGGATCTGTTCCCTGTCTCTCTGTATTGTCCCCAGTCCTTGTACCCCATGGGCATATCTTGTCTGTTCCCAGTCTCTCTGTATCGTCCCCAGTCCTCGCACCCCCCTATAGGCATCCCTTGTCTGTTCCATGTCTCTCTGTATTGTCCCCAGTCCTTGTACCCATGCAGGCATCCCGTGTCTGTTCCCTGTCTCTATGTATTGTCCCCAGTCCTTGTACCCCCGTAGGCATCCCTTGTCTGTTCCCTGTCTCTCTGTATTGTCCCCAGTCCTAGTACCCCGTAGGCATCCTTTGTCTGTTCCCTGTCTCTATGTATTGTCCCCAGTCCTTGTACCCCCTATATGCATCCCTTGTCTGTTCCCTGTCTCTATATATTGTCCCCAGTCCTTGTACCCCCGTAGGCATCCCTTGTCTGTTCCCTGTCTCTATGTATTGTCCCGAGTCCTTGTACCACTTGTAGGCATCCCCTGTCTGTTCCCTGTCTCTATGTATTGTCCCCAGTCCTGTACCCCCGTAGGCATCCCGTGTCTGTTCTCTGTATCTCTTTATTGTCCCCAGTACTTGTATCCCCGGTAGGCATCCTGTGTCTGTTCCCTGTCTCTCTGTATTGTCCTCAGTCCTTGTACCCCCGTAGGCATCCCGTGTCTGTTACCCGTCTCTCTGTATTGTCCCCAGTCTTTGTACCCCCGTAGGCATCAATTGTCTGTTCCCTGTCTCTCTGTATAGTCCCCAGTCCTTGTACCCCATGGGCATATCTTGTCTGTTCCCAGTCTCTCTGTATCGTCCCCAGTCCTCGCACCCCCCTATAGGCATCCCTTGTCTGTTCCCTGTCTCTCTGTATTGTCCCCAGTCCTTGTACCCACGCAGGCATCCCGTGTCTGCTCCCTGTCTCTATGTATTGTCCCCAGTCCTAGTACCCCCGTAGGCATCCCTTGTCTGTTCCCTGTCTCTCTGTATTGTCCCCAGTCCTAGTACCCCGTAGGCATCCTTTGTCTGTTCCCTGTCTCTATGTATTGTCCCCAGTCCTTGTACCCCCTATATGCATCCCTTGTCTGTTCCCTGTCTCTATATATTGTCCCCAGTCCTTGTACCCCCGTAGGCATCCCTTGTCTGTTCCCTGTCTCTATGTATTGTCCCGAGTCCTTGTACCACTTTTAGGCATCCCCTGTCTGTTCCCTGTCTCTATGTATTGTCCCCAGTCCTGTACCCCCGTAGGCATCCCGTGTCTGTTCTCTGTATCTCTTTATTGTCCCCAGTACTTGTATCCCCGGTAGGCATCCTGTGTCTGTTCCCTGTCTCTCTGTATTGTCCTCAGTCCTTGTACCCCCGTAGGCATCCCGTGTCTGTTACCCGTCTCTCTGTATTGTCCCCAGTCTTTGTACCCCCGTAGGTATCAATTGTCTGTTCCCTGTCTCTATGTATTGTCCCCAGTCCTTGTACCCCCTATATGCATCCCTTGTCTGTTCCCTGTCTCTATATATTGTCCCCAGTCCTTGTACCCCCGTCGGCATCCCTTGTCTGTTCCCTATCTCTATGTATTGTCCCGAGTCCTTGTACCACTTGTAGGCATCCCCTGTCTGTTCCCTGTCTCTATGTATTGTCCCCAGTCCTGTACCCCTGTAGGCATCCCGTGTCTGTTCTCTGTATCTCTTTATTGTCCCCAGTACTTGTATCCCCGGTAGGCATCCTGTGTCTGTTCCCTGTCTCTCTGTATTGTCCTCAGTCCTTGTACCCCCGTAGGCATCCCGTGTCTGATCCCTGTCTCTCTGTATTGTCCCAAGTCCTTGTACCCCCCCCCGTAGGCATCCCTTGTCTGTTCCCTGTCTCTATGTATTGTCCCCAGTCCTTGTACCCCCGTAGGCATCCCTCGTCTGTTCCCTGTCTCTCTGTATTGTCCCAAGTCCTTGTACCCCCGTAGGCATCCCGTGTCTGTTACCCGTCTCTCTGTATTGTCCCCAGTCTTTGTACCCCATAGGCATCAATTGTCTGTTCCCTGTCTCTCTGTATAGTCCCCAGTCCTTGTACCCCCCCTGTAGGCATCCCATGTCTGTTCTCTGTCTCTCTTTATTTTCCCCAGTACTTGTACCCTCGGTAGGCATCCTGTGTCTGTTCCCTGTCTCTCTGTATTGTCCTCAGTCCTTGTACCCCTTTAGGAATCCCGTGTCTGTTCCCTGTCTCTCTGTATTGTCCTCAGTCCTTGTACCCCCCGTAGGCATCCCTTGTCTGTTCCCTGTCTCTATGTATTGTCCCCAGTCCTTGTACCCCCGTAGGCATCCCTTGTCTGTTCCCTGTCTCTCTGTATTGTCCCAAGTCCTTGTACCCCCGTAGGCATTCCGTGTCTGTTCCCCGTCTCTCTGTATTGTCCCCAGTTTTGTACCCCCGTAGGCATCAATTGTTTGTTCCCTGTCTCTCTGTATAGTCCCCAGTCCTTGTACCCCCCCGTAGGCATCCCATGTCTGTTCTCTGTCTCTCTTTATTTTCCCCAGTACTTGTACCCCCGGTAGGCATCCTGTGTCTGTTCCCTGTCTCTCTGTATTGTCCTCAGTCCTTGTACCCCTTTAGGAATCCGTGTCTGTTCCCTGTCTCTCTGTATTGTCCTCATTCCTTGTACCCCCCGTAGGCATCATTTGTCTGTTCCCTGTCTCTCTGTATTGTCCCCAGTCCTTGTACCCCCGTAGGCATCCCTTTTCTGTTCCCTGTCTCTATGTATTGTCCCCAGTCCTTGTACCCCCGTAGGCATCCCTTGTCTGTTCCCTGTCTCTCTGTATTGTCCCCAGTCCTTGTACCCCCATAGGCATCCCTTGTCTGTTCCCTGTCTCTCTGTATTGTCCCCAGTCCTTGTGCCCCCGCAGGCATCCTGTGCCTGTTCCCTGTCTCTCTGCATTGTCCACAGTCCTTGTACCCCCCCACCCTCCCAGGCATCCCTTGTCTGTTCCCTGTCTCTATGTATTGTCCCCAGTCCTTGTACTCCCATAGGCATCCCTTGTATGTTCCGTGTCTCTCTGTATTGTCCCCAGTCCTTGTACCCCCTGTAGGCATCCCGTGTCTGTTCCCTGTCTCTCTGTATTGTCCCCAGTCCTTGCACCCCCCGTAGGCATCCTTTGTCTGTTCCCAGTCTCTCTGTATTGTCCCCAATCCTTGTACCCCCGTAGGTATCCTTTGTCTGTTCCCTGTCCCTATGTATTGTCCCCAGTCCTTGTACCCCCTGTATGCATCCCTTGTCTGTTCCCTGTCTCTATGTATTGTCCCCAGTCCTTGTACCACTTGTAGGCATCCCTTGTCTGTTCCCTGTCGCTATGTATTGTCCTCAGTCCTTGTACCCCCATAGGCATCCCTTGTCTGTTCCCTGTCTCTATGTATTGTCCCCAGTCCTTGTACCCCCGTAGGCATCCCGTGCCTGTTCCCTGTCTCTCTGTATCTATGTATTGTCCCCAGTCCTTGTACACCATGTAGGTATCCCTAGTCTCTTTCCTGTCTCTCTGTATTGTCACCAGTCCTTGTTCCCCCTGATGCTTCCCTTGTCTGTTTCCTGTCTCTATGTATTGTCCCCAGTCCTTGTACTCCCCGTGGGCATCCCTTGTCTGTTCCCTGTCTCTATGTATTGACCCCAGTCCTTGTCCCCCCATAGGCATCCCTTGTCTGTTTCCTGTCTCTCTGTATTGTCCTCAGTCCTTGTACCCCTTTAGGAATCCTGTGTCTGTTCCCTGTCTCTCTGTATTGTCCTCAGTCCTTGTACCCTCGTAGGCATCCCTTGTCTGTTCCCTGTCTCTATGTATTGTCCCCAGTCCTTGTACCCCCGTAGGCATCCCTTGTCTGTTCGCTGTCTCTCTGTATTGTCCCAAGTCCTGTACCCCCGTAGGCATCAATTGTCTGTTCCCTGTCTCTCTGTATAGTCCCCAGTCCTTGTACCCCCCCGTAGGCATCCCATGTCTGTTCTCTGTCTCTCTTTATTTTCCCCAGTACTTTTACCCCCGGTAGGCATCCTGTGTCTGTTCCCTGTCTCTCTGTATTTTCCTCAGTCCTTGTACCCCTTTAGGAATCCTGTGTCTGTTCCCTGTCTCTCTGTATTGTCCTGAGTCCTTGTACCCCCCATAGGCATCACTTGTCTGTTCCCTGTCTCTCTGTATTGTCCCCAGTCCTTGTACCCCCGTAGGCATCCCTTTTCTGTTCCCTGTCTCTATGTATTGTCCCCAGTCCTTGTACCCCCGTAGGCATCCCTTGTCTGTTCCCTGTCTCTCTGTATTGTCCCCAGTCCTTGGACCCCCGTAGGCATCACTTGTCTGTTCCCTATCTCTCTGTATTGTCTGCAGTCCTTGTACCCCCGTAGGCATCCTGTGTCTGTTCCCTGTCTCTCTGTATTGTCCCCAGTCCTTGTACCCCCGTAGGCATCCCTTGTCTGTTCCCTGTCTCTCTGTATTGTCCCTGTCCTTGTACCCCTCCCCCCACCCTCCCAGGCATCCCTTGTCTGTTCCCTGTCTCTATGTATTGTCCCCAGTCCTTGTACTCCCATAGGCATCCCTTGTATGTTCCGTGTCTCTCTGTATTGTCCCCAGTCCTTGTACCCCCTGTAGGCATCCCGTGTCTGTTCCCTGTCTCTCTGTATTGTCCCCAGTCCTTGCACCCCCCGTAGGCATCCTTTGTCTGTTCCCAGTCTCTCTGTATTGTCCCCAGTCCTTGTACCCCCGTAGGTATCCTTTGTCTGTTCCCTGTCCCTATGTATTGTCCCCAGTCCTTGTAACCCCTGTATGCATCCCTTGTCTGTTCCCTGTCTCTATGTATTGTCCCCAGTCCTTGTACCACTTGTAGGCATCCCTTGTCTGTTCCCTGTCTCTATGTATTGTCCCCAGTCCCTGTACCCCCGTAGGCATCCCGTGCCTGTTCCCTGTCTCTCTGTATCTATGTATTGTCCCCAGTCCTTGTACCCCATGTAGGTATCCCTAGTCTCTTTCCTGTCTCTCTGTATTGTCACCAGTCCTTGTTCCCCCTGATGAATCCCTTGTCTGTTTCCTGTCTCTATGTATTGTCCCCAGTCCTTGTACTCCCCGTGGGCATCCCTTGTCTGTTCCCTGTCTCTATGTATTGACCCCAGTCCTTGTCCCCCCATAGGCATCCCTTGTCTGTTTCCTGTCTCTCTGTATTGTCCCCAGTCCTTGTACCCCATAGGCATCCTTTGTCTGTTCCCTGTATCTATGTATTGTCCCCAGTACTTGTACCCCTATATGCATGCCTTGTCTATTCCCTGTCTCTATATATTGTCCCCAGTCCTTGTACCCCGGTAGGCATCCCTTGTCTGTTCCCTGTCTCTATGTATTGTCCCCAGTCCTTGTACCCCCATAGGCATCCCGTGCCTGTTCCCTGTCTCTTTGTATCTATGTATTGTCCCCAGTCCTTGTACCCCATGTAGGTATCCCTAGTCTATTTCCTGTCTCTCTGTATTGTCACCAGTCCTTGTTCCCCCTGATGCATCCCTTGTCTGTTCCCTGTCTCTATGTATTGTCCCCAGTCCTTGTACTCCCCGTGGGCATCCCTTGTCTGTTCCCTGTCTCTCTGTATTGTCACCAGTCCTTGTACCCCTGTAGGCATCCCTTGTCTGTTCCCTGTCTCTATGTATTGACCCCAGTCCTTGTCCCCCCATAGGCATCCCTTGTCTGTTTCCTGTCTCTCTGTATTGTCCCCAGTCCTTGTACCCCATAGGCATCGTTTGTCTGTTCCCTGTCTCTATGTATTGTTCCCAGTACTTGTATCCTTATATACATGCCTTGTCTGTTCCCTGTCTCTATATATTGTCCCCAGTCCTTGTACCCCCTTAGGCATCCCTTGTCTGTTCCCAGTCTCTCTGTATTGTCCCCAGTCCTTGTACCCCCCGTAGGCATCCCTTGTCTGTTCCCTGTCTCTCTGTATTGTCCCCAGTCCTTGTACCCCTGTAGGCATCCCTTGTCTGTTCCCTGTCTCTCTGTATTGTCCCCAGTCCTTGTACCCCCGTAGGCATCCCCTGTCTGTTCCCTGTCTCTCTGCATTATCCCCAGTCCTTGTACCTCCTGTAGGCATCCCTTGTATGTTCCCTGTCTCTGTGTATTGTCCCGTGTCCTTGTACAACTTGTACACATCCCTGGTCTGTTCCCTACCTCTATGTCCCGTGTCCTTGTACAACTTGTACACATCCCTGGTCTGTTCCCTACCTCTATGTGTTGTCCCCAGTCCTTGCACCCCGTAGGCATCCCTTGTCTGTTCTCTGTCTCTCTGTATTGTCCCCAGTCCTTGTACCCCCCGTAGGCCTCTCATGTCTGTTCCCTGTCTCTCTGTATTGTCGCCAGTCCCTTGACCCCTCTAGGCATCCTGTGTCTGTTCCCCGTCTCTCTGTATTGTCCCCAGTCCTTGTACCCCCGTAGGCATCCCTTGTCTGTTCCCTGTCTCTATGTTTTTTCCCCAGTCCTTGTACCCCCGTAGGCATCCTGTGTCTGTTCCCTGTCTCTCTGTATTGTCCCGAGTCCTTGTACCCCCGTAGGCATCCCGTGTCTGTTCCCTGTATCTCTGTATTGTCCCCAGTCCTTGTACCCCCTGTTGGCATCCTGTGTCTGTTCCCTGTCTCTCTGTATTGGCCCCAGTCCTTGTACCCTTCCACCCCACCCGCCCAGGCATTCCTTGTCTGTTCCCTGTCTCTATGTATTGTCCCCAGTCCTTCTACCCCTGTAGACATTCCTTGTCTGTTCCCGGTCTCTCTGTATTGTCCCCAGTCCTTGTACCACCTGTAGGCATCCCTGTCTGTTCCCTGTCTCTCTGTATTGTCCCCAGGACTTGTACCCCCATAGTCATCCCGTGTCTATTCCCTGTCTCTATCTATTTTCCCCAGTCCTTGTACCCCTGTAGGCATCCTGTGTCTGTTCCCTGTCTCTATGTATTGCCCCCAGTCCTTGTACCCCATGTAGGCATCCCTTGTCTGTTCCCTGTCTCTCTGTATTGTCCCTAGTCCTTGTACTCCCCGTAGGCATCCTGTGTCTGTTCACTGTCTCTCTGTACTGTCCCCAGTCCTTGTACCCCCATAGGCATCCCTTGTCTGTTCCCTGTCTCTCTGTATTGTCCCCAGTCCTTGTACCCTCGTAGGCATCCCTTGTCTGTTCCCTGTCTCTATGTATTGTCCCCAGTCCTTTAACCCCCCCCGTAGGCATCCTGTGTCTGTTCCCTGTCTCTATGTATTGCCCCCAGTCCTTGTACCCCATGTAGGCATCCCTTGTCTGTTCCCTGTCTCTCTGTATTGTCCCTAGTCCTTGTACTCCCCGTAGGCATCCTGTGTCTGTTCACTGTCTCTCTGTATTGTCCCCAGTTCTTGTATCCCCGTAGGCATACAGTGTCTGTTCCCTGTCTCTATGTATTGTATCCAGTCCTTGTACCCCTGTAGGCATCCTGTGTCTATTCCCTGTCTCTATCTATTGTCCCCAGTCTTTGTACCCCATGTAGGCATCCCTTGTCTGTTCCCTGTCTCTCTGTATTGTCCCCAGTCCTTGTACCCCCGTAGGCATCCTGTGTCTGTTCCCTGTCTCTCTGTATTGTCCCCAGTCCTTTAACCCCCCCCCCCCCCGTAGGCGTCCCCTGTCTCTCCCTGTCTCTATGTATTGTATTCAGTCCTTGTACCCCCTTAGGCATCCCGTGTCTGTTCCGTGTCTCTATGCATTGTATCCAGTCTTTGCACCCCCGTAGGCATCCCGTGTCTGTTCCCTGTCTCTCTATATTGTCCCCAGTCCTTGTACCCCCTCTCCTCCACCCGCCCAGTCATCCCGTGCCTTTTCCCTGTCACTATGTTCTCCTCAATAAAAGGCAAAATGATTAAAACATGAAACTATGAAGTTGTTACTTTGTGAGAACCTGGCTATTTGGTGACAGCCTGGTGACAGGCTCAAAACCTTGGGGTCATCTTCGACTCCACACTCTCCTTCTCTCCTCACATCTCTGACGTCTCTAAGAAGTCCCACTACCAGCTACACCTCCTCAGAGGTATTCTTCCTTTCCTCTCCTTCCCCCAGAAGCTCACAGTCTCCAGAGCCCTGGTTCTCTCTAGGCTGGACTATTGTAACAGCCTCTATCTAAATCTGCCTGCTTCTACTCTCTGCCCCCTGCAACTCATCCAGAACAAGACTGCGAGACTTGTCCTTGGCCTCAAGCCCAGGGATCGTATCTCTCCAGTACTGAAATATCTGCACTGGCTCCCAGTGGCTGCGAGGATTAAATTCAAAACCCTCTGCATTGTCCACAAGGCCTTCTGGGGCTTGGGGCCGCAATACCTTCAACTCTCTTCCCAAATATGTTCCTTCTCAGGCTCTTCGCTCATCCGCCTCCAACTCCCTCAAGGTTAGTCACTTCTCCAAGCAACGAGTTGGTGGTAGATCCCTCTCTTCGGCTGGGGCCTCCCTCTGGAACAGCCTCTCTGCCTCCCTGAAACTTGAGGGGAACCATCTCCGGTTCCAGAAGCACCTCAAAACCTTCCTCTTTGCTTCTGCTTTCTCTGTCCCGCTCCCCTGCTGAATTCCTTGCTGAAACTGCACTGGTTACCCGGCCACCCCTCTGGCCTCGGGCCCAGGCTAAGCCAGTTGCACACCTGCACTGCCTCCCTGGCAACCCCCACACCTGGGGACTGTTTTTCTGTATCCCTACAGTCCCCACCAGCACTTAAGTCTGCACTTATCTTGCACTTGCCACCAGCTGGGCGTTTACTTTTATTTATCTTATTTATTCTAGTATCCCATGTACTGAACTTTCCCCTCCCCATTGCCCCACACACTTCTCCCCTTCCCCCTTCCCATGCACTTGCGCTCAGAATGACACCTGGCCTAGTAGGATCGTTGTCTGTCTTCCCTCTGTTCCCCCCTCTCTTGCCTCGTCGCGCCTCGAAACACTTGTGTATAGGCGCGTTATAAATGCCATATCATATCATATCATATAACCTTTCAAGGGTGCAAAATCCCTGCAGATGCCGCTTACGGAGCCCATGCTACAGAAAAAGTAAGGGCATGTTCCTGGGGCTGCAGCAGCCAAGTGGAAGCACCCCCCACAAAGGCGTCCACCCGCCCCCTCACCCCTCCTGGTGGGATTGCCTGCGACACCCCGACGAGACAGCACGATCTTGCCTTTCTCAGGAATGGAACATGTAACAGCACAGAAATCATGTCTCGCAATGGATGTGAGGGGCTGGTAATCCCCCATCCATCGTGAGAATCATTTAAGGCAAGAGTTACCTCTGGGTGAAGCGCGGTGTCTCCTCTGGGCTCTGGGTGATGCCATCCTGGTGAAAGGGCTGAGGTCTGGCGCTTCTCTGAGGAGCCGATATACCAGGGACAGGGCAGGAAACGCTGCCCACAGACTGCTGACGTGGGCTCTGCCATCTGCACACTGTGCGTGAGAGGAGACGCTGAGAGTACAGATCAGAGCCCGAGATACCAGTATAGTGCCCAGGGTGTGAGTTATTGCATGACACGTAATAATGCTACAGATAATGTGTGAGAAGAGTGTGTCAATGCACACACTGTACCGGTTATTGCATGACATGTAATAATGCTACAGATAATGTGTGAGAAGAGAAGAGCGTGTGAATGCACACACAGTACCTACCAGTTATTGCATGACATGTAATAATGCTACAGATAATGTGTGAGAAGAGTGTGTGAATGCACACACAGTACCTACCAGTTATTGCATGGCATGTAATAATGCTACAGATAATGTGCGAGAACAGAAGAGTGCGTCAATGCACACACAGTACCAGTTATTGCATGACATGTAATAATGCTACAGGTAATGGGTGAGAAGAGAAGAGTGTGTGAATGCACACACAGTACCAGTTATTGCATGACACGTAATAATGCTACAGATAATGTGTGAGAAGAGTGTGTCAATGCACACACTGTACCAGTTATTGCATGACATGTAATAATGCTACAGATAATGTGCGAGAACAGAAGAGTGCGTCAATGCACACACAGTACCAGTTATTGCATGACATGTAATAATGCTACAGGTAATGGGTGAGAAGAGAAGAGTGTGTGAATGCACACACAGTACCAGTTATTGCATGACTTGTAATAATGCTACAGATAATGTGTGAGAATAGAAGAGTGTGTCAATGCACACACAGTACCTACCAGTTATTGCATGACATGTAATAATGCTACAGATAATGTGTGAGAAGAGTGTGTCAATGCACACACTGTACCAGTTATTGCATGACATGTAATAATGCTACAGATAATGTGTGAGAACAGAAGAGTGCGTCAATGCACACACAGTACCAGTTATTGCATGACATGTAATAATGCTACAGGTAATGTGTGAGAATAGAAGAGTGTGTCAATGCACACACAGTACCTACCAGTTATTGCATGACATGTAATAATGCTACAGATAATGTGTGAGAAGAGTGTGTCAATGCACATACAGTACCTACCAGTTATTGCATGACATGTAATAATGCTACAGATAATGTGTGAGAAGAGTGTGTCAATGCACACACTGTACCAGTTAATTGCATAGCATGTAATAATGCTACCGATAATATGTGAGAAGAGTCTGTCAATGCACACACTGTACCAGTTATTGCATGACATGTAATAATGCTACAGATAATGGGCCTCATTACACGGTAGGCGGTAACCATGGCGCTATTAGCGCCATGGTTGCAGCCGGTATTTTACCGTGTCCGCCTTGGTGGATGGCGGAATTACCGCCCTACTCCAAGGTTAGCGGGAGCGGTAATTCCCCATTCACCAAGGCCCTTCCACATTCCCGTTTTTGCCCCCATAGGAGGCAAAAAAGCAGGCGTTAAAGTACCAACCCGCAAAGGGACCTCGTAATAAGGCGGTAAGGGTTAACGGTCACTGGTAGCATTACCGGTGACCGTTAACCCTTACCGCCTTCCGTGTAATGAGGCCCAATGTGTGAGAAGAGTGTGTCAATGCACACACAGTACCAGTTATTGCATGACATGTAATAATGCTACAGATAATGTGTGAGAAGAGTGTGTCAATGCACACACTGTACCGGTTATTGCATGACATATAATAGCGCTACATGTAATCTGTGAGAAGAAAAGGTGGTGAGAATGCACACACAGTACCAGTTATTGCATGACATGTAATAATGCTACAGATAATGTGTGAGAAGAGAAGAGTGTATGAATGCACACACTGTACCAGTTATTGCATGACATGTAATAATGCTACAGATAATGTGTGAGAAGAGAATAGTGTGGGAATGCACACACAGTACCTTCCAGTTATTGCATGACATGTAATAATGCTACAGATAATGTGTGAGAAGAGAAGAGTGTGTCAATGCACACACAGTACCTAACAGTTATTGCATGACATGTAATAATGCTACAGATAATGTGTGAGAACAGAAGAGTGTGTCAATGCACACACTGTACCAGTTATTGCATGACATATAATAGCTCTACATGTAATGTGTGAGGAGAAAAGGTGGTAAGAATGCACACACAGTACCAGTTATTGCATGACATATAATAATTCTACAGATAATGGGGGTCATTACGAGGTTGGAGGTAGCCATGGTGCTATTAGCGCCATGGCTACCCCCATACCGCATACCGGGTTCCGTTTCCCTGAATGTGGAATTACTGGGTCATTCCAACCTTGGAGGACCCGGTATTTCCCCATTCAGGGAACCCATCACCATTCCCATTCGAGCTCCCATAGGGCTCAATGGGAATGGGCAGGGAGCTAACAACGGGCCCGTTGTTAGCCAGCTGGTCCTTTAGCGGTAAAGGGACCCGTATTGCGGCGGTAAGGGGTTAACGGCACTGGCACCTTTACCGGCGCCATTAACCCCTTACCGCCAACCTCGCAATGAGGCCCAATGTGTGAGAAGAGAACAATGTGTCAATGCACACACAGTACCAGTTATTGCATGACATGTAATAATGCTACAGATAATGTGTGACAAGAGAACAATGGGCCTCATTACGAGTTTGGAGGTAGCCATGGCTCTATTAGTGCCATGGCTGCCTTCAAAATCGGCCCGACTCCGGTCTGGTGAAGGGAGTAATTACCGGTCCAGTCCGAGGTCGGTGGGACCGGTAATTACCCATTCACCAGAGCCATTCCCCATTCTCATTTGAGCCCCCATAGGGTTCAATGGGAATGGGGAAGGCGCTAATAACGGTACCGTAAATTACAGTATCGTTATTAGCTCTGAAGTCCCTTTGCGGGTCCCGTCGATAACGCCTGGTAAAACTAGGCGTTAAGGACGGGGCCGCAAAGGGACCTCGTAGTAGGGTGCAAAGGGATTACCGGCACCGATGTCCTTAACTGTGCCCGGTATCCCTTTGCGCCCTACTCGGAATGAGGCCCAATGTGTCAATGCACGCACAGTACCTACCAGGTATTCCATGACATGTAATAATGCTACAGATAATGGGCCTCATTACGAGATTCGCAGTAATGGAAAAACAATACCGGTAAGGGAATACCAGCACTACTTAACGCTCCGGCCTAGTGCGAGTCGACATCCCGGTATCTGCGCCACCGCTGAGACCGTACCCCTTCGTACTGGCATGTGCGCGGGCAAGCGCCCCTTTGGGCCAGCAATACCGGGGTGCTGCTAACAGGAAGACATTACAAGTCACGCGGACATGCACCTACTGGCATCTCGAAGGCGGTAATTAGGGATACTGCGATGCCGGCATCACCAGCATCACGGAGCACATGTTAAAAGCAAACTGCTGCGTATCAAAATGCCACAGGTGCACACAATCAGCACAGGTGGAGGCAATGGAGCCTGGCCAAGCACAAAAGGAGCACACCCACACACCACACCCCTTCCTACACCAAAATGATCACACTTACTGGTGCAAATTCGTGGCTGGAGGACATGCCTGCATTGCCACTCCATGACCAACAACTACAACCAGCACAACAGAGGAGACGCAGGAGGAGAAGGAGGGTGATACAGGCCCAGCAAGTCCCACCAGTGCAGCCAGTGGTCCCACGCAGGCAGCCCCCAATCCCTCGCATCAGGGCCAGTCCTTACAACCTAACCCCTGTGCGGATCCACACCCTGTACCACTTGGACCGGGACACCATCACCTCCATTGTGGACATGAAACACAACAACATGGTCAGCCTCATTGAAAACCGCATCGCCAGCCCCCCTCCACTGAAGGTAGAAACTGTGCTCCGTTTCCAGGCCACAGGCACCTACCAGCACACAGTGAGTTAGCTGCATGGCATATCACAACCCTGTTTAACACGCATGCTGAACAAAGTGCTGGATGCCCTCCTGAAGGACGTAAGGGACAACATAATAATAATAATAATAATAATAATAATAATACATATCCCTAGCACGCACTGGCCAGGAGGAAAATTACACAAAAATGGGCTTCCAAGCACTGTCAGGCATGTCACATCGAACTGGTGCCCTCGACTGCACCCATGTGGAATTGGTAACCCCACATGCCAGGGAGGTTGTGTACCGCATTCGTAAGCCATACCACCCCACGAAAGTGCAGATGGCATGTGACTCCAGCAATTTCATCGCACTTTGCTGTGCACGATTTTTGGGGTGAACACGTGATGTCAACGTGCTGTGGAACTACGTGTTAGGCAGAATTATATGCAGTACCGTTTTGGAACACCACACACAATTAAGACTACAAGTGGCAGTACAAATTCACCTTTGGTACAAGCCTGTACTACACAGTAAAGTGGTAGCGATGGCTGAGCAGCCAGACTTATCTCAAGAGTAAGTGAGCAGTATCAATACTTACACAAAGGACAGCAATTACTATGATTCAAACAAACACTGACTCAAGGTTTCTGAGTAAAAGAATATACATTTAGTTACACATCAGTTGTAAAACATTTCACCAAAGTAAAGCAATTGAAAAATCACACTCTTAATACACTACACAACACCTGATAGATTCTGGACAAGTTAAGCTCAAAATGAAGTGTGAGAAAAATGGCACTCCAGCAATTTCAAAGGGAGTGAAAGACAACGTTAGACAAAGAATTGAGCAGCACCAACAAGTAAGTAAGCAGGACAATCTAGAAAAAGGAACTACAGTGAAGAAATCAGATTAAAGGGACCTGGCCCAAAGTCAATGGACCAAAGCCTTTGCTCAAGATCACACAGTTCAGGGTAGTTTGTGGTTAAGTCTTTGCCAAGAGTTCAGAACGAAGTTGGTCAGATGAAAAGTTAGTTTAAAGAATGGAGAAGGACAAGCCCTCGGATTGGCGAAAGGTTTCACACACCTTTACTGCGGCTGGACAAAACGAACAACCGGATTTGAACAGTACCTTAAATGTAGAAGAAGGCTGTAGCTGAGGCGGACGTTCCTGGCAGGTCCTGCAGGCTCACGGTTCCTGAAGCGACTGTCGGACTGACATGAAGTAGGAATACTGGAGGGTCCTGCACTACCCAGGGAAGAAACCAGCAGCAGAGTGAAGCAACGAAATAAAAGGCGCGCTCCTTAAAACGCAAGCCGGGTCCATTCCACCTGGCTATCCGGTTCACTGTAGCTCTGTACAGCAAATTCGCCCAGGGAAGGGGGGCCTGGCGAGCAGTTTGGTAAACTGGTTGTTCCCACCAGCTCAAGGGGAGACGCTTCCTTGCAGATCTTCCCTGTCGTTGGAGTATGAAGATTCGGACCTGCAGCAGGGCTTCACCACGAGGTTTTGTCGTTGTAGGGTCCTCTTCTGTCAGCTCCTCTTCGGTTCTCTCGTTACAGTGACGACTCTGCCTTTCCAGCCCCAGAGACCTGCTTTTTATGCAGTGTTCCCCCTTTCATACAGCCTGGCTGTCAATCACAAGTAGGTGGCTGTCCCGCCGGAACAGTCACCACAGCCAATCAGATCAGAGTGCGACATGGGTCTCCAAGGAGACCCTGTGCAGGGAGTCCTAAACCCCTCCCTCACATCCTGTCCCCCCAGACATACAGGCGCCTAAGGAGGGCGTCTGTGCAGAAGCCCGCGAAAGGACGGCGAACAAAGGAACCAAACCTGGTTTGGCGCACAGAGTAAAACACGAGAAATACTTGTACAAAAGAAATGGCGACTAAACCCAGCCGGAACCGTTTAAAACGTATGTGGTCTAGCGGGTTTAAGTTTGAGGCTACCAAGATAGCCTAAAACAATACCAGGGCTATCTAAGATAACCGCAGTAGGAAAAATAGGGTAGTTACTACTGCCACCAGCTAAGTCTTAATGGAAAGGGAGCGAAACAATGCTCCAAGAGAAACAGACAAAAAGGGATAAGTATTCACCCTTTCCAGCACTCTATTTAAGATAGTTTATACTGGGTCCAATAACCAATGTCCACTCGGTTGTATTGAACAGAACATTTAGCCATAGTGAATTGGCCCTCCACCACCCTCCCACCCCCCACAACTGCCCCACACTCCCCCTCCCTCTCCCCCTCTCCCCACAACAGCACCACACCCTCCCTACCCCCTCCCCTTACTCCTCTCCCCACAACTCCCCCACACACCCCCTCCTCCTCCCACCACAACTCCCCCACACATCCCCTCCCCCTCCCCCCACAACTCCCCCACAACACCCCACACATGATGTGCAATGCAAGTCATTCTATGTAACATGAGTCCGCACATGCAGGGTGCCCCTGCTACTGGCTGCCTCTGTCGCCCTCCGGGGGCTGCATATCAGAGCGCTGCATGGTGCGTGCAGATCTACGCACGGGGCTCGTTTTGGTTGAGCTGGTAGATAACGCTGTGCCCGCATGTTCCACTGTTGGGGCAGGACGCTGCACCTCCAAGGCATGTGCAATCCTGGCCAGGACCTGTGTCACTGCTGATCGCCCCTCGCATATCAGCCGGGTATTTGTCTCCATGGCCCCTGTCATGGCCGCAGTGTTGTCACGTGCCTCCTGCGTCACTGCTGATAGCCCCTCGCATATCAGCCGGGTATTTGTCTCCATGGACCCTGTCATGGCCGCAGTGTTGTCATGTGCCTCCTGCCTTGTCAAGGCACCATTGGCAACATATTGCTTTACGAGCTCCGTGAGCTCCTGCTGCCGCCCCTCCATTCGGGCCTTGCGTCCCTCTACGTCCCGGATGGCTGTGGAGGTGGACGGGACAACTGCCGAGGGGCCCACTGCAGGTCTGTCCTCTGGGGGGCTCCAGGCCTCTTGGATCGCCTCTCCTCCTGACTGGTGCAGAGGGGTGTTATCTGTGGTGCTCAGTGGGGTGTGCTGGGGGGTTTGCTGGGGGCTCAGTGTGCGTGCACCATCCCTGGACAGGTTGTCATCTTCAGGTAAGCATTCCTCAACCTGGCACTGTCCTTCGTCTCCACTCTGGGGCGCTGAGGCAGCTGCCTCCCCTATGGAGCTGTTTGCGGCTGACTGGATCCCGTCTGCCACTGCCTCCAGATCAGTGGATACCTCCTGTGTTCCTTCTAGTGGTTTTGCAGCAGTTGGTTGCCGCCCCTGTGCCTCGGCATGTTGTCTTGGTTTTGGTTTGGGTGGCAGTTGTTGCTTGGTAGTGGCCTTTGATGTGGATGGCCTGGTGCCGTCATCCTTGGACCTGGCCTTTTTTGCTGGTGTCCTGGCCTGTGCCACAGTATCCTCACCATCGCTGTTGGCAGCTGTGCCTGTGGGGGACCGAGAGGGGCACGGCATCAGTGATGGTTGTACATGCATCATGCAAACATTGGTATTGGTGCAGTTGTACGCATGTGATGAATTGCTATCTTGGAGTTGTGGCATACAGGTTGCTTGCTATATGGGGGGTTATTCAGGCATACGTCAGGTTCTCACCTGTGTAAGGTGGTGTATGCTGTGTGACATGCCTTTGTGTTGTGGACTGCATGCAGTGTGACACATGCTGTTTAGCTGTTTGGGGGGTGTGTTTCAGGCATTGGCATGCTGCATGCATGTTGATGTGACAGTGCTGGGGACAGCATCTGGACAGGCATGTGTCCATGTTTGTGTAATGGCCCATGCATTGCCTTATGTCACTATCACATTTGTAGGCCATCATCATGCTTTGGTTTCCTTTGGTTTGTGAGGACACTCACCTCCATCTGCCGATGACGGTACTCCACACACAATATCTCCGACTTCCTCAATGCCCTCCATTCCGATGGTACTGGCGCATCTTTCCTCCCATCTGGTGAGCTTGATGGGGGAGTGGGACCCGCCGCCTGTTGCTAGACCCAGGCTCCGATTGGCGGATCGTATGTTCCGCACACAGAGGTGTAGGTCATCCCACCGCTTCTTTACATCTTTAACCATGCGGGCAGTGGTGCCGACCGCACTGACCTTTCTGGCCACTTCCTCCCATATCTCCTTTTTCTTGATTTGTGCTGGTCGCCTTAGGTCTGCTGCAAAAACCACATTAGCATTCTGGGTCAAAGTGTCGGCCAGCATATTCAATTCATCTTCAGAAAAGCGCACCTTGCGCTAACAGAAGGCACCTTTCTTGATAGCCTTTGGCATTCTGGTGGAGATGTATGTGGTGGTTTGGGGGTCCAGGTCCTGTGTGTGGAGGATTGCAATGGATTGTGTTTTTCATGATGGCTGCCGTTGCATTTTCCGTTCCGGCGCGATGACGTTACTTCCAGTTCCGGTATTGCCAGGCCCGGTATTGCTAGACCCGGTATTTCCGGTGCCCCTTATTGCCGGTGCCCCTTATTTAGAGGTGGACGGAGGTGTCAGCACATTACATAATGCCGCTAATGGGGATTTGAGGGTCGTTAACGGCATGCCGGTACGGACGTTACCGGCATGCCGGTACGCGCTTGCATGCATTCTCCTAATCGGCCGCTGTTAGCAGCGTCAGTGCTACTCGGACGCTGTATTGCCTCCATGTCGGTAAGGATTGGTTTTTACCGCAAATCTCGTAATGAGGCCCAATGTGTGAGAAGAGTGTGTCAATACACACACAGTACCAGTTATTGCATAGCATGTTATAATGCTACAGATAATGTGTCAGAAGAGTGTGTCAATGCAAACACTGTACCAGTAACTGCATGACATATAATTGCACTACATGTAATGTGTGAGGAGAAAAGGTGGTGAGAATGCACACAAAGTACCAGTTATTGCATGCCATGTAGTAATGCTACAGATAATGTGTGAGAAGAGAAGAGTATGTCACTGCAAACACAGTACCAGTTATTGCATGACATGTAATAATGCTACAGATAATGTGTGAGAAGAGAACAGTGTATCAATGCACACACAGTACCTACCAGTTATTGCATGACATGTAATAATGCTACAGATAATGTGTGAGAAGAGTGTGTCAATGCACACACAGTACCAGTTAGTGCATAGCATGTAATAATGCTACCGATAATGTGTGAGAAGAGAAGAGTGTGTCAATGTACACACTGTACCAGTTATTGCATGACATGTAATAATGCTACAGATAATGGGCCTCATTACAACCCTGGCGGTCCGGGAACCACGATACTGGTAAGCATGCTGGTACTGTAGTTCCCGGACCGCCATACTACATGCTCTGCTCGCGGGTGCTGTTTCACCCGCCAGGTTTTTCCTGGTGGGTGTAACGGAACCCGCGAGCAGATTACGTCGGATGCACCAGCACAACTCTGAATGTGCCGGTGCACCTGACGTCCCCATCCCCATTCAGCCCTATGGGGCAGAATGGGGATCGGGACGCCCTTTATTCCGACACCCAAAAATGGGCAATTACCGGGTCGCCTAGCTCGGCATGACCCGGTTCTTGCCCATTCGCGGGTTCCGGAAAAAAAGCAACTCCGGCGGCAGCCGTGCCCTTAATAAGGGCACAGCTACCGCCAGAGTTATAATGAGGCCCAATGTGTGAGAAGATAAGAGTGTGTCAATGCATAGCGCTACAGGTAATGTGTGATAAGAAAAGAGGGTGAGAATGCACACACAGTACCAGTTATTGCATGACGTATAATAGCGCTCCAGGTAATGTGTGATAAGAAAAGAGTGTAGAGGAAGTCCCAAACTCGATTTACACCCCCACCGCCCATTTTGAGGTGCCAGGAACGTTCACGCCGAAGTATGATGAGCAAATAAACCAGCAGAGAGCAGCAGCAGGGCTCTGCCCAGTAACTATCAGACTGACAGCACCTATTGAAGTAACTGCACCTAAGAAACCTTGGACAATAAGGTACCCATTGAGAAAACCATATCGACAAGTGAGACAAAATGACGATTGTCAAAATGCAATACCGGAAGAAGCCAAGAAATTCTTAAAAGAAGACGAATGTTGACGTCACAAGAACCCCAATTGACTCACATATAAAAGATATGACAACCTATAAATGATGGAAAGAGACGAAAGACTATGGATAAGTGACATCCTGTGTTTAAAGCAAAATAATGATGTCAAATGTTAGATGCTTATGCCATGAGCTTGATGCAAATATTCAGCTAGCTTACACGTGTACATATGCAAGGAACCACAAGAAGCTAAGAAAATTGTGAGGCTTGCTAAAGCTTAATAGTAAAATAGAGTGCGGCAAGCGCCACCTATACATATCAACCTCAAGAAAAGAACTGTATATAAGTATACCTCCACTATGCACAAGAGCAGAACTGACCAAAGGTTACTTAAGGTTTTACTGAGGAGAGATTTGCAGCAGGAAAATCGAGCATTAAGGACAGACAGAAACTCAGACGAAGGCAAGTCATGCCAAGAAGCCAAGTTCGTACCAGCTAAAATAGGCCAATAGTAGATACATTTAATGAAGAGAAGAACAGAGTATCCTATTCTGAAAGGTCAAGATAAGCCTCAGGAGGCAGATGGCTGACAAAATTAAATCAAATGCACGAATTACATGGAGAATAAGACGACTTTCATGCTGTCGGAATCACGTGACCAAGCCAGCAGAAGAGATTAAACTTTCACACCTATGCATGGAATTGTGCCATGCCAAGGCGCCTTCACTTTTCCAGACCAAGAGCAGTCTCAAGGCCAAGATACAAAGAAATAATTGACACATGGCCACTGAAGTGATGATTGATTGTTGCAATAATTGGAGGGTAACTGGGGGAGCAGAGGAGAACCCTGCACCTGGCTGGCTATTCTGCACGCTGCTCTTAGAGCTGCACTCTGAATCTCCGGGAGAGATCATTGTATTGTTGTATTGTTTATTTATTTATAGAGCACACCGGGCCATCAGGCAACTGGGGGCTTGCAATGATTTAGGTTACAGGTACATATGAGGGAGATACACAATACAGTGTAATACAAGGTACAGGGAAACTTTACAATATGAGTAAGCAAGTAAAAGAAATACATACAGTAGATACAATATTTACAAGTCGTGTGGATGATGTTAGTGGTCATTAGCATGTAGCCATGATTTAACGTTAGTCTTGAAGGAGGAGAGAGAGGGTAGTGCGCTTCGGGTGTCATATCTCTGAAATAAGAAGATTAAACAACTGGCTATCCACGCATGATAAAATCCAGTTGAAAGTGGAGTCTCTCACATACGAATGTCTAAACAATGCGGCTCCCTGCTACCTTACTGAGAGAATCACTACAAAAACCCATATAAGACCTTCCAGATCATCGAATACAAATTGCCTCTTGGTCCCAAGATTTAAACTCTCCAGAGTTGGGGGATACAGTTTCCCGTTTAAGGCTGCCCAACTGTGGAACGCCTTACCCACTCCCCTGCGAGAAGATCAATCTTACCCACAATTCCGGCAGAACCTCATAAGCTAGCTCAAAGATTCGGATAAGCAATCTGGCCTATGACTCCATTCTACCTTTTGCTTTACCCTTGTACATAACAATGTGTTACCATAACTGTATATAGTATTTTATCTGTATCCCGACTATGCAACTTCATTTTATTCTGGATTGTATATCTTGTATATCTTGTATTATGTAAATGTACCTATGTAAATGTACTTTCTGTAACCATCTGATACCCTCGGGTCTGGTGCGCAATACAAGTAATAAAACAAACAAACAAACATGACTTTGCAAATTATGAAGAATTCTATGATGAGATTCCCAGAGTGAAAGAAAACGCATTGGCAGAAGGAGATTTGTTGACGGTTCTTCGAGAAACGATCAAAATGATGGGCAAAGATATACCGGTGCCGCTGTGATGAGGCACACAGCAAATGGAGAATTTCGAGTACTCATTAGTGCACGATTACAATCCTATTATTCAGCACAGGCTGCAGAATTATCGGCGTTGATACTCGCCATTGAGAATCACGCAGATCAGGAAGTGACGGTGTACAGTGACTCCGCCTATGTGACATCAACGGTGCACGCAGGCTTATCGCGCTGGAAAAGGAGGGGATACCTCTGAGCGGATGGCACGCCAGTGCAGCACGCAGCCCTATTGGATAGGCTCATTAAGGCACTACAGCTCCCAGTGGGCATAGAGGTCGTAAAATGCGCCGCCCACACTAAAGGGACAGATTTTATCTCACGTGGAAATCGAGCAGCAGACACAGAAGCCAAGCATATGTCCACCAAAGACGAAGTTGTAATGGATGTGGAAACAACTGATGTGCATTAGAGAATAATTGTTGCACGAAGTGAACCTGACAGTTATAGTAACATGGGGCAAACCCAGTTAATGGATTTCCAAGGGGAAGCACCACAGGAGGAGAAAAATCTCTGGAAGCGGCGAGGGTGTTCTTTAAACCCCTCCGAAAGCTTGTGGCAACAAGACAGCCCTGGTAAACCGGTGATGCCTATAGCCTTATTGAAGATAGCAATGGAGCAATTACATTATCCAGCACATATAACAAAAGAGAATCTAGCAGCAACGCTTGCTGAAGACTGGTTCATACCGAACTTAGCGGAGCACGTTGCATTTTATATGATGAACTGTATAATCTGCCAACAGTTCACGGCTGGGCACCCACTAAGAGTAATTAGAGGAGTCATCCTAAGGCCTAATGGACCTTTTCAGCACTTGCATGTCGATTATGTCGATATGATTTCAGTATGTAACGGGTACAGGTACCTAATTGTTGTCGTGTTTCCATTCTCTAGATGGATAGAAGCAGGTCCATGCACACACCCAGATTCTACCTGAGCAGCCACATTTCTGGTAAAAGAGGTATTTCCCAGGTGGGGAGTATGTGAAGTCATGAGGTCAGGTAATCGTCCTCACTTTTTTAATGCAGTATTTGAGCAGATCAGCTTGCTGCTTAGTATAAAGCACAAGTTCTCGTCGGCGTATCACCCACAAGGTAATGGGATATGTGAGAAGCTCAACGGCTTGTTAAAGGAAAGGATTGCCAAGTTGAAGCTTACTCTAAAAAAGGGATGGCTACACTGCCTTCCTTTGGCACTGTATGCACTCAGAAACCAGCCTGGTTCTGACCATCATCTTACGTCACACGAAATAGCAACAGGCAGAAGATATGATATGATATGATATGATATGGTATTTGTAACGCGCCTATACACAAGTGTTTCAAGGCGCGACGAGGCAGGGAGGGAGGGAAACAAGGGGAAGACAGACAAACGATCCTACTAGGCCAGGTGACATTCAGATCGCGCAAGTGCAGAGGTAAGGGGAAAAGGAGAAAGTGCAGGGGGAGGAGGTGGGGGGGAAGTGCAGTACAAGGTAAGTAGCGTAATAAAATAATAAATAGTAAATAATAAATAAAAAGGGCCAGCTGGTGGCAAGTGCGAGGTAAGTGCAGAGCAAGTGCTGGGAAGTGCTGGGAAGGGGGGCTGTAGGGATACAGTGACAGTCCCACAGTGCAGGGGGAGCCAGGGAGGCAGTGCAAGTGGAGAGTGGCTGGGCCCTGGACCGAGGTCGCTGAGAGTGGCCCAGATGCAGGTTTAGTGCAGAATTCAGTGGGGAGTTAAGCAGGTTTAGCAGGGGAGAGGGAGAGAGAAGGCAGAAGCGAAGAGGAAGGTTTTGAGGTACTTCCGGAACCGGAGATGGTTCTCCTCAAGTTTCAGGGAGGCAGGAAGGCTGTTCCAGAGGGAGGCCCCTGCTGCGGAGAGAGATCTACCCCCAGCTCGTTGCTTCGAGAAGCGGCTGACCATGTGGGAGTTGGAGACGGATGAGCGAAGGGCTCGTGAAGGAAGATATTTAGGAAGAGAGAGTTGAAGGTATTTAGGCCCCAGGCCCCAGAAGGCCTTGTGGACAATGCAGAGGGTTTTGAACTTAATCCTCGCAGCCACTGGGAGCCAGTGAAGAGATTTCAGTCCTGGAGAGATACGGTCCCTGGGCTTGAGGCCAAGGACAAGTCTCGCAGTTCTGTTCTGGATAAGTTGCAGAGGGCGGAGAGTGGAGGCAGGCAGATTAAGATAGAGGCTGTTACAGTAGTCCAGCCTTGAGAGAACCAGGGCTCGGGAGACAGTGAGCTTCTGGGGGAAGGAGAGGAAGGGAAGAATACCTCTGAGGAGGTGCAGCTGGTAGTGTGACTTCTTAGAGACGTCAGATATATGAGGAGAGAAGGAGAGTGTGGAGTCGAAGATGACCCCGAGGTTTTTAGCCTTGCAGGTAGGGGCGGGAAGGGGGCCAAGGGAGGCCGGCCAGAGAGCTGCAGGGAAGGAGGGAGTGGGTGTGCCGATGAGTAGAATCTCAGTCTTACTGGCGTTAAGGCAGAGGTCATTGGCGGCACACCATTCCTGGATAGCAGACAGACAGTCGGAGATGAGGGAAGGAGAGGAGGAGGCCGAGGGTAGCCTGAAAATGAGCTGGGTATCGTCCGCATAGCACTGGAAGTGGGGGCAGAGAGCGGCGATGCGGTGGGCAAGGAGTGCCAGATACTGGTTGAAAAGCCAGGGAGAGAGGTTTGATCCCTGGGGGACACCACAGGTGGAGAAAAAGATGTCAGAGAGGAAGGAACCCATTTGGACCTGGGAGGGTCGACCGGAAAGGAAAGAGGTCAGCCATGCCAGAGCCTGACCAGTGATACCGAGGTTATCACGGAGACGGTTGAGCAGGATGGCATGGTTGACAGTGTCAAAGGCAGAGGAGAGATCGAGCAGAATGAGAACACAGGGAGTGTTGGAATCGAGGTTCAGGAGCAGGTCCTCACGGATGTTCAGGAGAGCAGTTTCCGTGCTTCTGGCCGCTCTGAAGCCGGATTGATGGTCATGAAGATTACCAACAGATTCAGCATGGAGGTTAAGCTGGGAGATGGCCAGTTTCTCCAGGAGTTTGCCCAGGAAGGGAGTAATGGAGATTGGGCGATAGTTGGCCGGGCAGGAGGGGTCGGAAGAGGGTTTCTTGAGGAGGGGGTGCACAAGGGAGTGCTTGAGGGGGGATGGGAAGACTCCAGAGGCGAATGAGTGGTTGCAAAAGTCAGCCAGGGCAGGAGCCAGGGAGTCGATGTGGTCCTTGATGGTTTTGGAGGAACAGGATGCATACTCCATTGACCCCCCGAGCTAGAGCTAGATGTGATGCCCAGCCAACAGAAGAAATTTTAGGGTCTGAAATGCGAAATTATTTGAATTGCATGACATCTTGTCTTACTGTAATTTCAGGACAGCTGCAGCAACAACAAAAAAGGGTGCGGGGCAGCACAGAACACAGAAGGAGATACTACAACTGTCCCAATTCAAGGACTGCGTCTACCACCAATCTTTCCTGGAGACACGGTCCTGGTGAGAAACCACTCGAGAAAGAAGTGGGACGAGCCAAGGTTCAATGGTCCATTCAGAGTGGAGAATGTTACTCCCTCTGCAGTCAAGCTAGAAGGAAGAAGAGCTTGGCTTTTTCTGGTGATATCAAACCATACATCGGAGAAGGCCCCCTGCCCACACCCCAATGCGTATAAAGACTACAGACGATGGGGAAAAACCACAGCACGTGCAGACGAGATCCATGAGGAGGTAGAAAGACGCATAACCAGCAAAACAAAGATGAGAAACTCTGATGTAAATTGTGACTTAAAATTGGACATTTCGTCTGAGCAAAAAAGGGGATAAGGAAATAAAAAAATAAAAAACGGACACTCTGTGCATCCTAGTTGCAGGGTGAAGAAGACAATTGCACGTTTAAGCCACAACCTATTCTGTTGACTTTGAACTTTGGACTGAGGCATGTTGCAGCCTTGATAAGAAAAGGATATGCCAAATTTTGATCGAGGACACACAAATTGGAAGAAAATACAATATCCAGACTTGTTCCAAACAGAAGCCTTATTTGGACTCACTTATGGAGTCCCACAGCAGTGACATCACTAAAGATGTTCTAAATTACTTTGACTTAGTCTTGAGGTCGTACCCGTCACTAGTGGGAAGGCTCACTATCATCACTGAATTTCTTCAAGACCCTGAATACGAAAAGACAATAAGGAGGTTGCTCACCGTGATCGCCAACAGTTCCTCCTGCTTCCGGAATACAGAGAGAAAAAAACAAATGTCCCAAGCAGAAGAAGAAGCAAATAGGCTTTTTAGCATACTGTTCTTTCGCTTAATTGAAGACCGCCCAGATCTTGTTGGGGGACAAACTGACGTCTTGATATTTCTCTGAGATCCTGCAAACACAGAATGTCTGAGCATAATCCTGAAACGGAATAATAATCCAAGTTGCTCTTGAAGCTCACCGAAATCACAGAATCTGCCCACAGTGCAACAAGGACAAGACCAATGTCCCTGTCACCAGAAGATAGCAGATTGGCAAGTAACATCTTCTTTTGCCTAATTGAGGACTTTCCAGAACTTGTGGGAGGCCTGCCGGTGTTGATGTCCTGACTTTCATCAGAGACCCAGCAAACTCTACACAGATGGTATTGTGATGCAGGTTGAATTGTCTAACCATCATCAGAATTTCTGAAGAAGACTGTAAAACTTCCTGCTGAGGGACAGATCGAGAAGGCGTTGCCAGAGACTTCACTCTTGTTTATACTGCCAAGGATACAACATATCGTCTGGAGTGAAACAGATAAGAGGAACAGATTGGGAGCTTGTGTATTTTGAACACGGACAGTAAAAGAAAGACTTGCCAAACGTGTTGCCTTAATTGTGACTACAGAAAAGAGAACTGTATCCAGAGACAATAAGACAATCCAGTGTCCAGACAAAGGAGGACAATTGTTCCAGTACCTGCTACCGACAAGCAACAATATCAGAATCCAGAGATATTGTTACATAGAATATATCACTGTAGTCTTTTTCCTTAGATGATAGAGATGGGTGACCTAAGGAGTAATGTTGTCATCCCTCAAGAGGAAAGGCGCTCATACTGCTCCAGAACTAAGTGTTGCCGCCTAACCTACAGAGGCATAATGTACCTATGTATTGTATTTATCATTGTTCTACTGTCACAGACTAATTCTAACTGCATTGGTGCACAAAGTGTTCCGATTTCAGTGCACCCACCTAATGATGTACGCATGACACCCACAAAAGTACCCAGACCTTTTATAGTCCTTCCAGTTCCTAGACAAGCTGACAAGGGGGTGAGTGAGCTTGAAATGGATGTGAGTAGCAATGACACGCACACACATTTGGTAAAAATAAAAAATGGAAAGCCGGAGACAGGGTCAGCAGAGCAAGCATGAGAAGAGGTTAATGAAAAATACACACGCACAAACAGTGAGTACACTTGCACCAGGTCTAGTGTCAATAACTGCAGAACCACAATCCAAAGCATGGGAGAAGAATACACTGCCTACAAGGAGTAGTTCTACTACAAATGAAGTAAAAGGACAAATGGAAAAAGCTGAACTTTTAAAGAGACAAAAGGAGGTGGAGAATAAACCAACAAAGACAGCATCAATAAGCACAAGTGCTCCAGTGAAGGGGCAAGTACAAGTTATACACTACAGGCATATACTGGGCCAATAGCAAAGCGGATATGGACATTTATAATCAAGAGAACAAGGATGCAAGAGGAGAAGGAAAGGATTACCAGACTTCCGCCTACTCCATTAGTACAGATGAAGAGGCCTGAACCATGGATTGAGGTACCTGAGAATGCTCCAATGAGAAGAAGCTACATGGATGCTAATAAGGATGTGATGATAGTAAACTACATGAAAACCTTGAGAATAAAGAGGAGCATACAAGGAGATGACAATGAACTAAACAATTACCTGTACAGCACAGCACACTTGGGAAATAACATATGGTACCAACACATGAAAGATGTTGGACGACAAAATTCAGAGGGGGAATGCTTTTCTTGTGCACTCCTACCTTACAGCATGGGGAAGTCAAAGATCTTCGTAGCTGTGGAAATCGATGTCCAGACAGCACACTGTCTATCACACATAGCAATGTGCACGACCAGCGGCCAGTTCATGGGAAGTGATGCCTCACTGAAATGGACAACTGAAGCAACTGATCCAAATGAAAACGATTATGTCCAGGACATAAACACAAGAAACAATGGAAAAACAAAACACATTATGATCAGATATGAGAAGCATGGAGTTAAAGGAGCAGAAATCAGAAGAGAAGTAAATCACAAACTAAACATTCAAGGGAATATTTTCCTGGGTTCCACAATGGATGGCAGATGCATTCAAGTTCCTAGGAGCCCTACTAGTGATGATATTGCTCGGATTCTGTGTTATCAAGATAATAATCTCTCAGTGCCAGAAAAGCTGTAGGGGTGAAGATCATGATCGATATTGAACAAGGATGGAAGCCCAAAGGCCTGACTGATGAAGATATGAGAAACTTTGTGAAAGCTGGCATTCATGCACCAGAAGGAACCAAGTTCGGTATCCTAGGAAACACAGAAACTATGTGGGAAGTCAAAATGGACAATGTCAATTTATGACATGGAATAAAGACGAACACGTGAGAAACGCAGGAAGCTTGAAGGGAGTCATAAAAATATGGATTCCAAAGAGACATTTCTTCAGGCCGTCATGTGTGGACCCAGAAGATGAAGTAAAGATGGATCCAGAAGAAGAAGTGAGAGTGAATACAGAGGATGCAGGAAAGATGGATAAAAAAGAAGAAGCGAAAGTGGTTAATGAATCGCCCAGAGGGAGGAGTGTAGAGGAGGTCCCAAACACGATTCGCACCCCCACCGCCCATTTTGAGGTGCCAGGAACGTTCGCGCCGAAATATGTGATGTATGATGAGCAAATAAACCAGCAGAGAGCAGCAGCAGGGCTCTGCCCAGTACCTATCAGACTAACAGCACCTATTGAAGTAACTGCACCTAAGAAACCTTGGACAATAAGGTACCCATTGACAAGTGAGACAAAATGAGGATTGTCAAAATGCAATACTGGAAGAAGCCAAGAAAGTTCTAAAAGAAGACGGATGGTGACGTCACAAGAACCCGGACTGCCTCACATATAAAAGATATGATGATATGACGATCTATGAATGATGAAAAGAGACGAAACACCATGGATAAGTGACATCCTGAGTTTAAAGTGAAATAACAATGTCAAACGTTAGATGCTTATGCCATGAGCGTGATGCAGATATTCAGCCACTTTACACGTGTACATATGCAAGGAACCCCAAGAAGCTAAGAAAATCGTGAGGCTTGCTAAAGCGCCATCTATACATATTTACCTCAAGAAAAGAACTGTATATAAGTATACTTCCACTATGCACAAGAGCAGAGCCAACCAACGGTTACTAAAGGTCTCATAAGGAGAGCTTTGCAGCAGGATAACCGAGCATTAAGGACAGACAGAAACTCAGACAAAGGCAAGTCATGCCAAGAAGCCAAGTTCGTACCAGCTAAAATAGGCCAATAGTAGATACATTTAATGAAGAGAAGAACAGAGTATCCTATTCTGAAAGTCTCAAGTCCAAGGTACAAATAAATAATTGACACAAGGCCACTGAAGTGATGATTGATTGTTGGAATAATTGGATGGAAACTCGGGGAGCGAACGAGCTCCCTGCACCTGGCCGGCTATTCTGCACGCTGCTCGGCTGGTGGAAAAGTATGAGTGGGGTTGATGCCAACCCAATCATAGTGAACTAAGTAATCTAGGGTCCTATAGTTAATAGAGCCAATGAGACGTTGTACTTTTAGTGACATCTACGGCAGCCATTTTGAAGGAAGGGCTCAGATGCCCCACCTGACACTGTTTATCCAATCCCCTCACTTCGTTACCATATATAGATATAGTAACTATATTAAAGTTACTTTCCAATAACCAATAGAATTTCAGGCAACATTTTAAGCGTTTTCAGTATAAAAGATGTGTTTTTTATGAAGTTCGTTGGAGTTGTGAAGCGAGAAGGAAGATCAAGCAACAGCTGATGTTCATGAGCTCCCTGTTTTTTGTACTTGTCATTAAACAGACCCCCTTTGCCAAACTATCGAGTTGTCATTATTGATTTGATGTGAGAGTATTAATCTGCATCCCCATCCATCTAACAGGTGCTGCTACTCATCTTAAAGTGCTATTGGGCAACCCCCAGCCTTATGCGCCGGTTGGGGTCCTAGTGCACAAGAGGGTGAGAATGCACACGCAGTACCTGTTATTGCATGACGTATAATAGCGCTCCAGGTAATGTGTGAGAAGAAAAGGTGGTGAGAATGCACACACAGTACCAGTTATTGCATGACGTATAATAGCGCTACAGGTAATGTGTGAGAATGCACACACAGTATTAGTTATTGCATGACGTATAATAGCGCTACAGGTAATGGTTGAGGAGAAAAGGTGGTGAGAATGCACACACAGTACCAGTTATTGCAAGAAGCTTGCAGTTTACCTAGACTCGGATCTGACCATGGGCAGGCAGGTTAACGCCATTGCCTCCTTATCGGCCTACTACTCCAAAGTTCTTAACGCAGCCAGACCCTTCTTATCCCGCCAGAATTGCCTTACCATCGCTAGGGCAATAATTGGATCAAGGCTTGATTACTGCAATGCCCTCCTCGTAGGGACCTCCTGTAAAAACTTGGCTAAGCTCCTACTTGTTCAGAACAACGCCCTTAGGGCTTCCACGGAAACATCGAGGAAAGTCCACATTTCTGAAGTGAGGAGGCAGGCTCACTGGCTCCCTCTCAAAACATTCTCCCTTATGCATAGATGCCTCCATGATCTGGCACCACCTTACCTTGCCCAAAGATGTGTTAAACACACACATGAGACCTTTGAGAAAGGGTTATTCTAACATGATTCTCATTCCCAAGACACGGAAAGTCTGCGCCGGGGGCTCCAGCTTCCCTACGATGGCCGCCTCACACTGGAATGCTCTTCCTACTTACCTAAGAATGATTGAGTCTCACCAAGCATTCCGCAAAGCAGTCAAAACCAAGCTTTTTGTCTAATTGTTTGTGTAATTGTTATATGCTCTATTATAACTGCTGTGATAATGATTGATTGCTCACCTGTTGTTAGGCAGAAACCTGTGCAGTTCCCTCTGGGACCACTGCAAAAGATTTAAGACTAAAGGTGTTTGGCAGTAAACCCACTTGGTAGCAGCCTGTACCACACAGATTCACTTGGTAGCTGTGGCTGAGCAGTCAGACTTCCCTCAAGAAGAGTTAGTTTGCTTCATCCTCTCAAGATACCAAGCAGGCATGAAAAGGTCTCTTATGATATCTGCTCTTGTCTTCTCTCCGGGCACTGCCGGGCACTGCCATGATCGCATGCCTCGCAGGATCAGGTGTGCTTGCAGGTGTTGTCTTCGTTTGCTTATTCTTTTTTCTCTTCAAAATGTCAGCTTTCTCCATTTGTATTTTCACTTCACTTGTGGTGGAACTTCTCATCGTTGGTTGTCCAACCTTCTCCCATTCTTTGGATTGTGGTTCTGCAGTTATTGACACTGGACCTGGTGTATGTGAACTCATCGTTTGCGTGTGCGTGTCTTTCATTAATTTTTTCTCATGCTTACTCTGCCGACTAGAGGACTGCGATCAGGTCAGAGCATTCTTAGGCACCTTTGATACAGTCAGCACGCCAGTCGTGGATAGACGGTGTAGGGTCAATGCTGTAGAGGGCACAGGGTAGGAGTGTGAGGTTGAAAGCCTGAGTCAGACTGCAGTAGGGCCTTTACCAGTTACAATAGGGTTGAGGGGAGTGCTGGAGACGTTGAGGAGCCTGATGGACAATTGGGATGTGATCCTGCAGTCAGTACAAAATAATAGGGAGGAGGGGGGGGTCATCGAGGAACAGCAGTTACAAAGGGTACCGCAGGGAAGGGACAGGGGAGATCGTGGTGAATTACAAGGAAAGCCCCAAGATATCACAAAGATGATAGGGAGGGATCAGAGCCCATCGGATTTTGTGGACATTCTTACACAAACTTTTATGAGGGCCATTCAAGCAACCCTGAGCGTAGCCCCAAAGAGGCATGATGACTGATGTGTCGTGCAATATACACTAATTCTCGCAACCAACTGTGCTGTTAATTGACGCATTAGTCAACTGATCCACCGCCAAGAGTAACATGCAACTTTTAGTGCAGGAGTGGCCGGAGGAGGCAGCGCCGCCAGTATCTCCCACATGTAAAGATGGCTTGGCGCCCCCTCTAGCTTCTCCACTTGGGAGTCAGCTGAGACCATCAAGGTTACAAAAAGGGGCCATACACTCTCCTATCATCTGCAGCAGCGCAAAAGGCTTCCCAAGGCAATGGAGACAGGCTGCTGGTCTACCCATACACACAGCAGCCTCCCATCCCCCGTCTGCCCTTTGAGGGATGGAGAGGAAGGCTAGATGCAGCAAGAGGTCGGGTGGGGCCACACGAGCTGAGCACTAGGTATCTGAAGACGAGGGAAGGTCACCCACTGCACTCGCCAACCTGGCAATTGCTCACCCACGATGGTGGGAGTCTGGACCTAGATGCCCATCTGTTAAGTAAGCCTGGCTATGCCATGGATCAGTGCTTGCTCAGCATGCTGGGCCCCATCCGCCTTGTGGAGGCGGTCTTCAAAAACTAGCAGGTTTCCCACTGCTCCTGGATCCCTCTGGCTCCCACACTGAGGACTTTTCTTGGGAAGGGGGCCCCATCATGACCCCCATGCCCACTGGTGGGGCGGGGGACAGAGATGGAGCACCCTGCTAGCATGGCGGCTTGGGGCCAGCTCAGAGAGGGGGTCACTTGGGATCCTCTCTCTCTTGTGCATGTGGGTTTGGGGTGCTCCATCCATCTGTTGGGTTGAGGCCCCTGCTGGGAAGGGGACCTGACCCTGCCACTGGCCACTACTCCCCCATGCGCCGGTCCATAGCATGGGGGTGCCCCTGGATGTGGGTGTGCGTCTGGGCTGATCCGAGGACCTGATTAAACCATCCAATTGGTACAAAGGGCCGGGACTTAATCTACTTGACCTTATGAGCCGCTCCTGCTGGGAATTGCTCGTTCATGGGAAATAATTGAAATCCCCAATCCCTTTCACAAACGGGGTTCTGTGGGTTACCCACACCTGTCAGTGAAGGGTAGACACATGCTGATGCGTTCAGTGTAAGGGAATCACAGTCTAAGGGCATCACACCACTTGTCTCTCTAAGAAGTTGAACGCTGACCGCGGGGAGTAACGCTCGTTATTGGAATTAACCATACAAATCGCTCCACCAACCCACATCGAGAGAATCAAGTAAGATCTGTCAACCCTTTATGTGTTTCCGCCGGGTGAGATTTCTGTGTTCAGTGACATTAAGCTGCAGGCTCAAAACCTGGTGGTGCCCTTCCATCAATTCCTTTAAGTTTCATCTTTGCAACCATACTCCCCCCCCCACGGAACTCAAAGACTTTGTTTTCCTGGAAGATGCTCAGCGGGTAATTGGAATCAATCAGCAGGATCGCTAGACGGCATCGTTTATGGTCCGATTGCAACAGTATCTGATTGTCTTCGGACCTCTGACTTTCGTTCCTGATTTTTGAAAACAGTATTGGCAAATGCTTTTGCTTTGGTTCATCTTGCGCCAGACCAAAAATTTGAGGGGTGGGAGTGAGAGGCTAGGTCCAGGGAACAACTATAACGAAGTGATTAAGTGAAGGTGACTAAGGTTTCTTGTATTCTCTGTATCCTGGGTGACAGAGGGGAGGTCTGGGAAAAATTGTCCAACCTCCTTATAAACCCAACTGGGCATACATTTCAAATTGGCACCCATCGGGACTTCCAGAGCAGGCCGGCCATAATGGCCGAGCTCAGAGAGAGGGTGCCTGGTAGTGCCAAGCCTTCCAATGCACCTGGGCAGGAAGGGCCCATGGCCCCTAGAAAACGGCCAGCAGGACCCCAGGGTAACGGCGAGGAAACACCCAGAAGGTTGTGGGTGCTAGGGGACCCCCGGGTGGGGCAGGCCACCTCTAAATGCATTAGAGGTTTGCAGGGCTAGAGGCCCGCCCATGGCACTCTGGGGACGCTGCTGGGTAAAGGTTGGTAGTGGCTGCCCCACATCGGCAGCTGGCGACCATAGCTAGGGGAAGATTCTCAGGGAAGGTGGGTGGGTTAGAGCTCTGGCCCGGGTACAGTAGAGCTTTTCCCTCTAGGGAAGAATAGGGACGTTGGCAGAGCACGCAGGGACCTCCGCTGGGCTGTGGGGTGACTAAACTGCGTGTGAAGCAGGCACCCAAGGGTGGGAATAGCACTCCCAGCCATTGTGGATCTCTTGCCATGGCATGCTAGAGCGTTACTCTCCAGAGAGGGACTGGACGCTGGCCTGGGCATGCAGGGATCTCTGCTGGGTAAGGGGCAGCCGACCAGCATGCGAGGCAGGCTCACCACGGCGGGGGCAGCACCAAGCCATCCTGGAGCCATCCTGGAGCTGTCGCAGAGGCACAATAGAGCTTTTCCTTCTGGGGAGGGACGGGCCCCTGCCGGGGCATGCAGGGGCCTCTGTTGTGTAGGGGCGAGGCAGGCTCGCAAGGGCAGGGACAGCACCCAGGAGTTTGGCCAGGGAAAGGAACATAGCTGCCAAGTTTCCCAGTTCAATGCAGGACTCTTGTCTTATTGTGGGCCATTTACAATAAGATGAAGATTACACGTGTTAGCTTGCACTAGGAACTTACTGCAGCTCTGGTCTGCCATCTGCAATAAGATGAAGCCTAGTGAAACTTACTGCAGCTCTGGTCTGCCATCTGCAATAAAATGAAGCCTAGTGAAACTTACTGCAGCTCTGGTCTGCCATCTGCAATAAGATGAAGCCTAGGGAAACTTACTGCAGCTCTGGTCTGCCATCTGCAATAAGATGAAGCCTAGTGAAACTTACTGCAGCTCTGGTCTGCCATCTGCAATAAAATGAAGCCTAGTGAAACTTACTGCAGCTCTGGTCTGCCATCTGCAATAAGATGAAGCCTAGGGAAACTTACTGCAGCTCTGGTCTGCCATCTGCAATAAGATGAAGCCTAGGGAAACTCACTCCAGCTCTGGGCTGCCGAGTTCCATGGGTTCTCAATCATTCTCCTTAAACTAGACCATATTGGAGTGGCCTCTTTGGGGGAGGCATGGTATCACAAGCAGAGACGGACACAGCTGGTACAGTTGGTAAAACCTTTATTTAAATGGTTGGGATTGGAAAAACTATTCTGCCTTATAACTGAGATGGGAGGGGGGGCGTGGCTACAGGGCCATGTAAGGAGACGCACTCAGGCGTGCTCCTGCCGATCCTGAATAGATCCTAGCAGAAGTTACACACTGCCGTAGTCAAACTGCGGGAATTAAAAGGTGCAGATGTAAGAAGCTGCACAGCCGAGCTGGAGTGAGGTGCGGAATCTATCGGCACAAGGACTTGGGAGAAAACGGACATAAAAGACAGCGTCAGCGGACCAGAGAAGGATACAAAATGGCGAATGGCAAGGAACAAAGAAATAGAACGTGACTACGAACACCCGGGAAGACACTGTAGCGAGTGGCGACACTGGTAGCATGAGGCTGTGAGCAGGAAAAAGCAAAGCGCAAAGTGAAGGTGGGGGCTTTCTGCATTTTACATGGTGCACGAGCAGCGGGATTCCAGTGACTGAGGCGTACATACCAACGCCCCAAGTGAAACCGGGAAGCAGACTTGCTCATCCAAGAGAGACTGTAGCAGAGTGCTGGGGATCAGAAGGACAGGAATTTGAAGAACACAAGGCCGCCTGGGTGAGTCTATGCCCCTACATGAAGTTTGGGAGGAACGAGCAGTGAGGCTGTCGGTCGGGCATAAATCAGAGGTAGACCGACGCCCGCTGCACCCCCGTGGATACAGGGCACTGCCGAAGCGGGAGATGAAGAGCACCCGCGCTGGGAAACGAAACTGCGGCGGGCCTGGTTAGGCAGAATCCTGTGCAGTTCCCTTAGGGAGCACTACAGAAGATTAGGACTACAGGTGAGAGCAATAAATCCCCTTTGGTATCAGTCTGTACCACAAAGATTTAGTTGGTAGCTGTGGCTGAGCAGTCAGACTAATCTCAAGAGGGAGATGAGCAGTATTCAGGGTTTACACAATAGGCCTACAGAACTATGGCACAAGGAAACACTGACCAAAGCTTTGTAGTAAAAGTAGATATATATTTATTTTATACACTTCTAATAAAACACATTTATCACAGTCATCAAGCAAGTTAAAATAAGTAAAAGAAAAATATGCACACTCCCTAGTTAAATTGTAGGCCAGGTGAACCAGAGTGAAAACTGAGCAAAACTGCACAGTGAAAACCACACACAAGGGATCCTCTAGCAATTTCTCACAAGGGAGGGAAAGCATCAATTATACAGAAATAGCTTCTTACACACCCTAGCAACACTTCACATAAGTTTGTGAACCAGTTTAAGCAAGACAGTGCATCGGTATAGAAAATACTTAAATGAAAACTGAGCAAAATGGCACTTCACAAGGTTTAGAAAGGGGAAAAAAAGGGGGTTATAAGAAGCAGGTGCACCAACACAAGGCAGTTCTAACAAATGTAGCCAGAGTCAAAAGGCCTGTGCCAGAGTCAGTGGTACAGGGCAAGTGCCCAGGAGCAAAATGTTCCTGTAGCTGCAGTCAAGACTTTGGTTAAGGATTTTGAAAAGGTGGATGCAGAAAGCGAAAAGACAATGTTAAGAGAGGGGGTTGGCCAACCCAACAGGTAGATTTAAAACACCTTTAGTTCTTCCGCGAAGAAAGGGCGGCCTGGCGGAACAATGTACCTTTAAAATGAAGAAGTGGCTCCTGCGGTGGCAGTTGTTCCTGGTAGTTTCTGCAGTTCAGGGGATCCAGCAGAGGAAGAGGCTCTCGTCGTGGAGGAAGGTTCGAGTTACTGCACTACCCAGGGATGAAACCAGCTGCGGTGCTGCCCGACGAATAAAAAGGCATTCTCCTTTAAATCGCGGTCCGGGTGGACTGGTGCCTGGCTATCCCGCCTCCGAGTACAGGGTACTGGCGATTCAACCAAGGCAGGTCCAGGAAGGCGATTGGCAAACTGGTTGGCCCCACCAGCTCAAGGGAAGAAGGCTCTTGCAGATGAAGATCTTCTCTCGGCGTGTGGAGAAAAGTGGTGAGACGCTGCAGCAGGGCTTCACCTGTTCAGTCGTTGCAGGTGTCTTTGGCTTCTCTCTGCTTCGTTCCTGTGGCGACGTCCTGTTCTTCCAGTCCTCAGGACCCTGTTTTTATCTGAAAAGAGCCCCATTCATACAGCCTAGCTGTCACTCACACAGTGGAGTGGTCATCCTTGGCGGGAGACCCTCCAGCCTATCAGGATAGAGTGCGACATGGGTTGCTGAGGCAACCCTTTGCAGGGGTCTACTCCCCCTCCCACACAATGGACCCACCCCAGACTCAGTGGCGCCGAAAGGAAGGCTTCTGGCAGAAGCCCGCCAAAAGGACGAACAAAGGATCCCCGACCTGGGTTAGGAGTTTAGAGACACAAGAAAGAACTTATTTTAAAGTTGTGGCAAATAAAACCTACTGGAGTAAAGTGAATATAAAAATAAACCGGCGGTATGTTAGAGGCTGTCAGAAAATGTGGTAGCCTCGAACAATGGGAAAATCCCATAGGGAAATATTTGCGGTTGAATATTTATGGTAGTAACCACTGCCACCAGCCAGAAACTTTAGGGAGAGGGACTGCACGATACCCTCTCAAAAATGAACATAGGGGAAAAACTATTAACTCTTTCCAGTACCTCCATAGTAAGATGGATTGTACTGGTTTAGTTCATAAAAATTGACTAGTTTTTTGACAATTGGGACTTTACATGCCCTGGGAGACAGTCAGTCCCAGGGTATGGAGTCTATGTTTGGGGGTCGCTACGACACCCCTGCGTCACTGCACGGAGGGTGCTGTGTAACATGTGAATAAAGATGGTTCCAATGGGGTTGAGAAAAACCCCATAGACATTAAACACAAAAATAGCCTAGAACACACATAGCAAAAATGCCTAAGAGTGGGAAAGAGTCTCACTCTTAGCAGGAAAAAGAAACAAACCCTTAAAATCCAGAAAAGCTGCTAGGGGTCTCTATAGGTAAGGGAAATTAACCATAGAATGAGAATTCTCCCAAACAAGCCTGAAGCACATAATTAATGGAAGTGCCGACGGTACGCAAAGCAGACGGAACCGATATAAGGTTATGTGGTAACAGCAACGTGTGGATGTAAAGGCGGCGAATGGATGAATAAGGAGGCTGATGAGACCCACGGCAACCGCAAGGAGGTTAAGAAAGTGGGAGCCTAGACTGTGCCCAAACAGCGCCCGGCACCCAAAGTTCGAATACCGGCAACAAAACCAGTGCACAAGGGAGAGGGAGAATCAATGCAAGGGGTACTCCCACAATATATAGGAGTGGTATGGAGCTGCGATCCAGACATATTTAGCAAGATTAATCTAGACCACAAACAGGCGGACATAACACTGGGCCCTGATAGGCTGCAGACCCAGAGTGTGTGTGAGCCCAAGAGCGCATGACCTCCCATTGTTCCGATACTTGAAGACGCCCACCGGATGGACTAAGGAATAATACTGATTTACCACAACAACAAAGTATGGTCGACACTAACATAGTACAGGTTATAGATGGCATAAGAGTCGTGCTGAAGCGAGGGACATGAGGCTCTGCAGAGAGACAGAGGCATAGCACCTTAAACGAGCAGGCACCAGCTGCAGACAACCAAACAGTGGCACAAAAAAAACTACAAAATGGCATCCAAAGTGAACAAACCAAAGGGAAAACCGCCACCAATAAACATTTTTGTCAAATCAACCCAGGTAACAGTTGACACGAAGACCCAGAGCGCAGCACACAAGGAGAGGTAACTCCAGCACGGGATGATCAACAGATTCTGGCTGCTATAACGGAATTGAAATCTTCACGGGGAACCAAGATCAACACTGCCATTGCAGAACTGAAGACGGCGCTGGAATCTAATATAGATGCCGTCAGCATGGATGTGAACCTCCTCATGCAAGACGTTAGAGCGCTATCTGAGCGCACGGGAGGGCTGGAAAAAATGGTGGAAACAAATACGATGTCATGAACCGTCAGGTCCACCCCTTCTGGACGTCCTGGTCGCTACGGCAGCACCTTGAGGCATCCATTATTCCCTCCAACATGGCCACCCTTACTAATGAACTGAACCCTGCTGTCAATCACTCAGCAGGGGGGTTTGTAGTGATAAAGGGAACCTGCACCCCTGAGAACCAGCCCTTAGTGCAAAGTAATCACTCTTAATCACCTTCCCACACGAGTAAGGTTATACGAAGCACGATGAACTCAGTCTGGAAGAAAGCCAATCACACAGAATATATGATGCTTGCATTTATTATCTACAGTGTCTAATGAAAACTAATCAGCAATTTACGATAATATGGGAATGAAAAGTGCAAGCTATATAATGCCAATTGTCAATCACAGATGAATATGCAATTATTTTGTCTTACGCTCCTATAAAATGTAGATGAAGGTACGATCAGATCACACCCGGGACCCTCGCCGCTACAGGTGCCCGGCACTCCTCGAGAGAAGAGGGGAGGACTGGCCAAGCCCCCCACAGTCCTACACGGGAGCGGGGGTGTGATGCTAGGAGTCTCGGCCCAGATAGTGCACAGATGATCGTCCAGGCACTGTTCCTCCTTGTGCGCGCGTCTTACCAAAAGCCCTGGATGAGTCCCTCTCTCACTGGTCCAGGTATAGTTCTCTTATTAGAGGCTGCACGTCAATCATCATGACATACCAGCTCTTCAAGAAGCTTCTGGGCTCATCCTTCCGGGCAGTAAACATGTTTTCACTTGGAAAGTTACAAGACTGGAAACCGCCAGTCTTGGCTCCCAGGCTTCGTGCACTGTGTTTTGGGAAGATCCGACATTCTTGCCTTATCAGTGCACCTGACTCACAGAGCAAAGAAGAGCAAAGCTGTGCAAAGCTGTGCCTGGCTCCCAAGGGCTGCGTAGAGCCTCTTGCAAATGCTAGATGTTTATGTCTTCAGGAAAGGCCTTCGCAGTTAACCCCTTACAAGCATGCAGGCTCACCCAGTTCGAGAGGCCTGGTTGAGGTCAGCATTTTCCTCCACGCTTCGAAAAAGCTCTAATACACACAAGATAGCTCACTAGGTTAGTGCAAGTGCAGGTTACTGCAAGCGCCTAGAAGCTTATCACGACAGGGCTGTCCAGCCCCGACAACCACCTCAGCCACAACCACCTCAGCCAATCAACACAAAGTGTGACTTGGGTCTCCAAGGAGACCCTGTGCAGGGGGTGACTACACCCCTCCCTCACATTCAGCCCACCTAGACACCCAGACACCAAAGGAGGGCTTCTGGTCAGAAGCCCGCCAAAGGTCGGCGAGCAAAGGAGGCAAACCTGGTTTGCCGCACAAAGAAAGACCCAAGAAGGATATTAACAAAAAGAAATGGCGATTAAACCCAACCGGAGCTGAAATGAAAAGTATTTGGGCAAGCAGGTTTAAAGTTTGAGGCTACTAAAATAGCCTAAAACGTTACCACGTTATGTAATAAAATCACAGTAGGAAAATTAGGGTAGATGCCACTGCCACCAGCCAAGTCTTAATTTTAAGGGAGCGAAACAATGCTCCAAGAGGCACAGATAAAAAGGGCTAAGAATGAACTCTCTCCAATACTCCATATAAGATGGGGTGTACTGGATCCATGGTAAAAGTCCCTATGTAAACTTAATGGCAACTTTACCCTTTTCTGGGGGACAGTAGTCAGCCCCAGAAATGGAGTCGGTGGGAAGTCTAAGAGTCAACCCTGTGTCACTGTATTGAAGGTGCTGTGTAACACACAAAGAGTGGGGCTACTGAAGTGGTGCACACCAGAGCCCACAATCACAAACAGATGAAATGCACATGGCAGGCAAAACACAGGTAAGAGTGGGGGGAATAGCTGTTAGGCAGAATGCTGTGCAGATCCCTTAGGGAGCACTACAGAAGATTAAGACTACAGGTATATGCAATTAACTCCCTTTGGTATCAGTCTGTACCACAAAGATTTAGTTGGTAGCTGTGGCTGAGCAGTCAGACTTATCTCAAGAGGGAGATGAGCAGTATTCAGGGTTTACACAATAGGCCCACTAGAGTATGGCACAAGGAAACACTGACCAAAGCTTTGTATTAAAAAGTAGATATATATTTATTTTATACACTTCTAATAAAACACATGTATCACAGTCATCAAGCAAGTTAAATTTAAGTCAAAGGAAAAATATACACACTCCCTAGTTAAATTGTAGACCAAATGAAACCAGAGTGAAAACTGAGCAAAACGGCACAGTGAAAACCACACACAAGGGATGCTCTAGCAATTTCTCACAAGGGAGGGAAAGTACAAGTTATATAGAAATAGCTTCTCACACACTCTAGCAACACTTGTGAACCAGCTTAAGCAAGGCAGTGCATCAGTATAGAATATACTTGAATGAAAACTGAGCAAAATGGCATTCCACAAGGTTTAGAAATGGGAAGACAAGGGTAGTTATCAGAAGCAGGTGCATCAACACAGATCGAGTTGAGAATCAATCTAAAGAAGGCAGATCTAACAAATGTAGCCAGAGTCAGTAGTCAGTAGGCCTGTACCAGAGTCAGTGGTACAGGGCAAGGGCCCAGGAGCAAAATGTTCTTGTAGCTGCAGTCAAGTCTTTGGTTAATGATTTTGAAAAGGTGGATGTAGAAAGCGAAAAGACAATGTTAAGAGAGAGGGGCGGCCAACACAACAGGCAGGTAAAGTATTTAAAATCACCTTTCGTGCTACCGGGAACAAAGGGCGGCCTGGCAGAACAATGTACCTTTAAAATGAAGAAGTGGCTCCTGCGGTGGCGGTTGTTCCTGGTAGTTCCTGCAGTTCTGGCGATTCAGCAGAGGAAGAGAGGCTCTCGTTGTGGAGGAAGGTTCGAGTTACTGCACTACCCAGGGATGAAACCAGCCACGGTGCTGCCAGACGAATAAAAGGTACGCTCCTTTAAATCGCGGTCCGGGTGGACTGGTGCCTGGCTAGCCGGCCTCCGAGTACTGGGTACTGGCTATTCGACCAAGGCAGGTCCAGGAAGGCGATTGGCAAACTGGTTGGCCCCACCAGCTCAAGGGAAGAAGGCTCTTGCAGATGAAGATCTTCTCTCGTCGTGTGGAGAAAAGTGGTGAGACGCTGCAGCAGGGCTTCACCGGTGGTTCAGTCGTTGCAGGTGTCTTTGGCTTCTCTCCTCTTCGGCTTCTTAGTTCCAGTGGCAACGTCTTGCTCTTCCAGTCCTCAGGACCCTGCTTTTATGCAAAAAGATCCCCATTCATACAGCCTAGCTGTCACTCACACAGTGGAGTGGTCACTTTGGCGGGAGACCCTCCAGCCTATCAGGATAGAGTGCGACATGGGTTGCTGAGGCAACCCTGTCCAGGGGTCCTACTCCCCCTCCCACACAATGGACCCACCCCAGACTCAGTGGTGCCGAAAGGAAGGCTTCTCGGTAAAAGCCCGCCAAAAGGAGGATCAAAGGATCCCCGTCCTGGGTTAGGGGTTTAGAGAAAGACACGAGAAAGAAGTTCTATTTAAGTTCTGGCAAATAAAACCTACCGGAGTCAAGTTAATATTAAAATGCACCAGCGATATGTTAGAGGCTGTCAGAAAAAGTAGTTGCATCGAACAGTGGGAAAATCCCACAGGGGAATATTCGCGGTCGAATATTTACGGTAGTAACCACTGCCACCAGCCAGAAACTTTAGAGAGAGGGACTGTATGGTACCCTCACGAAAATGAACATAAGAGAAAACTATTAACCCTTTCCAGTACCTCCATAGTAACATGGGTGGTACTGGTTTAGTTCATAAATATTGACTAGTAAAGTCAATTGGGACTTTACATGCCCTGGGAGACAGTAGTCAGTCCCAGGGTATGGAGTCTATGTTTGAGGGTCGCTACGATACCCCTGTGTCACTGCACGGAGGGTGCTGTGTAACACATGTGAATAAAGATGGTTCCTATGGGGTTGAGAAAATCCCACAGATATTAAACACAAAAATAGCCTAGAACACACATAGCAAAAATGCCTAAGAGTGGGAAAGAGAGTCTCACTCTTAGCAGGAAAAAGAAACAAACCCTTCAAATCCAGCAAAGCTGCTGGGGGACTCTATAGGTAAGGGAAATTAGCCATAGAATGAGAATTCTCCCTAACAGCCGGATAAGAGAACCAGGGTTTCTTTGAGACGGGCTGTGCACGAAGCAGGGGTGGTGTTATTAATATATACCTATGATACAGACCTCTGGACTACGATATCAAATGTGATATGGGTCGTTTAATATGTGCATGGAGGGGCTTAAGAAGTACAAGTGCACAGTCAACTGTGGCACTAGTGCAGGAGACATGGAGGGAATGCGTTCTCACCCCCAGTAGTTGGTTTAGTTGGGATACTAGTAGAGCAGAATCCCCCTGCTGAGTTCCAAGTACCGGCGGAGGCCGAGAAAGGGACTATATGCGGGGTAGCCCGAGATCCAGGGATTGAGCTGGCAACAGTTGGGGATGGGTAGGAAGGGAGTTGGGGCGTTTGAAGGGGTGTTAAGAAAAGGGGGGGAAGCGAGAATACACCTATAAATCACTGCGCATGGAGCAGAAGACAAGTGAGGATAGGGGCGGAACAGGGTATGGATGAGATGGGGGACCTCAAGATAGTGACTTGGAACGTCAGGGGGCTCAATAGTTATTTGAAGAGGAATAAGTTCATGATGTATTTGAAGAGACAGCGAATCAATATTGCTCTATTACAGCAAACTCACTTGACAAAAGAAAAACAGGAAGTGGTGGGGGGGAAATGGAGTGGAACAACATATTCGGTGCATGCCATAGGGGTAATTACGTGGATAGCTCCTCATGTCCCCTTTAAGCTGTTACAGTCCACCATAGAGTCAGATGGGAGGACGGTGCTAATAAAAGGACTAGTGAAAAACAGAGCTGAGAATTATCAACACGTATTCCCCGAACCAAGATGCTACCAGCTACTTCAGAACCATATACTGCAAGATCAGCCTGTATATCGGGGGCAGTTATAGGGGGAGGGGACGTTAACTGTACACTAGATCCCAGGGTTGACAGATCAGATGATGGAGGTGCACCCCAGTAGCTAAAGCTCTGAAGTCCCTACTTGGTGACTTCCAATTAGTGGACGTATGGAGGACGCACCACCCACAGGATAGGCGATATTCCCACTACTCGGCCCCACAAAACCTGCACACGCGTTATACTACCTATTTGTGACACCGGAGCTGACGGGGGAACTAGTGCAGTCAGAATACAAAGCGAGAGTCCTCTCAGACCACTCGCCATGGATTGTGGCATGGCAGTACTCGTCGCCCAGGGCACGGATTCCGACATGGAGACTTAGGGCCGAAGCTTTTAAAGACACAGGGTTTAGAGAGGACCTGAAGAAAGAAATAGTGGAATACTTCGAAACACCGGGAGTGTATAATCGGCTGGCACACTATGGGAGGTATTTAACGTGGTGGTGAGGGGGGCAGCAATATCGAAATCCAAAGGCCTGCAAGGTGGAATAACGCAGGAGTTACAAGAAGCAGAAAAGAAATTAGAGATAATAATGCGCAAGGGAGGGCATTCCCCAGAGGAGGCAGTGACCATACGACAACTGCAACAAGATTGCAGGCAGTACTGGGAGAGATTATGCAATCTGAACTATAAAAGTTACATTGAAAGACAGCACGTGGAGGGAGACAAAACGGGCAGGTTGTTAGCCTGGTTATATAAGAATGAGACACCCAGACAAACGATCAGAGCTGTACGGGGGATGGATAGGCAGATAGTAGATACCCAGGAAGGGGTGAATAAAGGCTTTTTAGAGTTCCACCAGCGACTGTATAAGGATGTTGGCAAGGGTGAAGAGATTGATGTGATGGAAACATTGAGGGATATCGGCCTTGCCAAACTGGATGCAGCGGCGAGGCAAAACTTAGAGGTCCCAATTATGTTAGAGGAACTGGAAGCAGTGATCAAGCTTTGACCTACTAGCAAAGCTCCAGGGGTGGATGGACTCCATAGCGAGTTTTAAAAAACGTACAAGGCGGAGTTGCTCCCCCCACTACTAGTAATGGCAAACTAGCCGTTAGATAGGGGAGACCTGCCAGAGTCCCTGAGGGAGGCAATTATCATCCCGCTTCTTAAGCCTAACAAATCATGCACAGACTGCGGTTCATATAGACAGCTATCCATGCTTAATCAAGATAGCAAAATACTTACAGCAGTGCTGGCAAATAGGCTGAGACCAGTTATCAACAAACTCATACATCCTGATCAGACCGGGTAGAAACATATCAGACAATATCGGAAGGCTCCATCATGTCATAGAACAAACGGAAAGGGACCCTCAGGAGGTTGCAATAATTTCATTAGATGCAGTGAAGGCCTTCGACTCTGTTAAGTGGCGTTGGTTGATGGCGGCCCTGAAGGAATACGGGGTTGGGCCCACGTACTTGAGATGGGTCAAATTGCTGTGCAGCAAACCACAGCGACCATCTCAAACCGATGGCAACTCAGCAGGGGCACTAGACAGGGATGTCTGGGGTCCCCAATGTTGTTTATCTTCGCGCTAGAACCCCTAACGATATATTTGAGGCAACATTATTGAGAGGTGGGGATCAGTACGAAAGGAGGGCAACATCTGATATCAATGTATGCTCATGATATGCTGTTGTATTTGAGATATCCTGAGGAGAACCTACAATATATTCTAGAAGTAATGGGATGATACGCAGCGATGTCTGGCAAAACAGTGAACCCCAAGAAATCATGTATATTTCCCCTGGGTAGATATAAAAGGATACCACAGGAGGAACTGCCGGTATTACAAATACAACGGGAGACCGGGATCTTTAGATACCTGCGGATTGATGTAGATCACAGTGTAGAGGTCGAACACAGACAAAACACAGAAAAGGCGGTGGCGAACATCGAAAAACAGCACGAGGTTCTGGGCCAAGCTCCCTTTGACCATGACGGGGAGAGTGGCACTGTTAAAGATGGTGGTGCTGCCTAGGCTGACACTACTTTTGAATCTACCATATATATGACACGCAAGCAATACAATCCAAGGTATATGCAGGGGGTTCATATGGCACAACACTAGGAACAGAATAGCGTTATGGAAATTGCAAAACACGTATGACCAAGGGGGCATTTAATTGCCCAATTTCGAGATGTACTATCTGGCCAGCCAACTACAATATGTGGAGAGTCCAGATTGTTGAGGGCTGAATGTGTCCCGTTCTTCCTGAAAGAATTGATATGGTTGCCAAAATCACAGCAAGGTGGAGGGACAAGAATGTTAGACTTGGGATGGAAGATATGGCGACGGGCTTGCCGGGCAATGGAGAACCCGTACCCTTGTTCCCCACAGACGCCGCTAGCGGCACTGAATGGGGTGGATGAGCAACTGTGGAAGATAGTCTGGAAACATTGGGAACTGATTGGCATAGGAACGCTGGGAGATGTGTGGCGGAATGGGAAGGCGGTGGAGTTTGACACACTGGTGGAGGACACCGGACTACACCAGGGACAGTACATTACTTATACTAGGTTGGTGCAGAAGATAAAGGACACTTGGTCAGAATTAGTGCTGGGGAGTCAGTCCGACACGGCCATAGAAACATTTTATGATGTGTCAGACGGAGGCCATGAATCTACGAACTGCTGATGTCAAGGGTGGGAAAAGAGGTGACTCAGCTGAGACGGGATTGGGAAGAGGAAGCTGGGGAATCTATGAGTGATGGGTTGTGGGTGAGGGTACAAGGTTAATACAAAAGTGTCCAGGAACGCGAGGCTGTAACAAATCCAGTTATATGTTACCCATAGAGCGTACATGACCCCTCAGAAGATTGCATCGTTTAAGAATGCAGGAACGCTAACATGTCCTAAATGTGGGAAGGAGAATGCGGAACAGGTGCACATGTTCTGGGTGTGCCTGGAAATAAGGAGATTGTGGAGGGGGGTGGCCCACCGTTTAACTGAAAAGGAGATTAGGCTGGAGGTGGAATCTTTGTGGGCATGCATGGTGGGGGGGGGGGGGGTTCCCCAGGTCGCGTAAGCTGAAACATGGCTTATATACTTGCGAAGCGCAGAAGCGCCATGAGCTGGAGAGCAAGTAATAGACCACAAATAGGCATTACTATGGCCGGATGCGGAAACAGTGGTGTGGAGTGAAGCAGTTAATAGAGGGGGAGATGAAGAAGCAGAGACATTGATAGCGTGGAGGCACTTAGTAGCTACACTGTCAGGGCCGGCCCAGACTGGCCCAGAAGACGAAGGCTCCTCAGGGGAAGCAGAGGAAGGGGTGACCTCAGATAGAGTGCTGGAAGGCGGTGATGTGGGGTACCAGGGAGGCGGGGGACACATCAAGAAACTGTATATAATAATTGAAATGTATAATTGTTGTTCACTGTCTGGTTCTTTTTGGTTGTTTGTTGAAATCAATACAAATTGTTTAAAAAAGTTTTTTTTTTTAAACTAAGATGGGAGTAGTCTCGACCATCAAATAATAAATAATACTGGAGTCTGTCAAATCAGAATAGCCTATGCTAACAAAAACCTAATGCCTGTCCGATTTCTTGTACAAAAAGCGTGAAAAGTAAACATGTCTACAAAAGGAAAAATGATGTGGTTGAACCAGCTCTCCTCCCCAGGTTAGGTCTCACCGAGTAAGGTGATCCCCCATAGACAGGATGACGCACTCTGACTCAGTTTTCAACACAATAAATATATAGTTTAAAAAGCCGTGGATCGAGGCCTGCCTGGCCTTCACGCTCGAGACGCTCTATTTCTTCCAAAATAATGTCTTATCCAAAACTTTCCCAAAAGACCCTCCCCACCCCCGTCGGGCTCAGACCTTTCACTATACAGTTCCTTTAGATCTCCCTCTGTCGGGAAGGCTCTGCTTACATTTAGGGCACATACATCACGGGACAGATCTCCGGGGTTGGTTTATAAGGATTCTGTACTGATGGCAATGGGGCTGTTCTTCCTGGGCGGTGGTCTGGACTGCGGGGCACTTGCTGATGTGTGCAGGCTTTCTCTCGGAAGAGTGTGGGCTGAGCCATCCTAAGCACGAAGGGGAGAGGCAGATAAAAGACCCAATGCGAGAGCTATCCAGAGGGCTGCCGTGGGGGTGTTTCCCAACAACCGGTCTGAGGCGGGGGGGGGGGGGATCCCAACCTTGCTACGTGCGGGCACGCATTGACCCAGACATCCTCTAGGTGAGCATGACAAGTATAATTGAGGTGTGTGTAGCTTTAAAATCAGAAATGTAGATATCGATTTTACATGGGTTCCTACATATCAGGCTCCCCAAAGTGAGTTTGTTCCCAATTCTACTGAAGTGAAGTGTATTTCCCAATGCAGAATTAATAGCCAAAAAATCATAATTGCAAAGGATAGAAGTTACCGCTCTCAGGGCTAAGTGTCTCAAGGTTGTTGCATAGTGTTCTCTGCCAAGTTAGTAGTGGGAGAGAGGGCTACAGTCATTCTCTGAACTTCTGGAGGGATCATCGCCTGGGGCAAGAGAGCAAAAGTGTGGTAACTGTTGCTGCAGGTATTGTAAATGCATTGCATAACTAACAGATTTTGAAGTCAACACAGGCAAATGAACAAAAAGGTACATATCTCTTCAATGCATTAAATATGCGGTTTTATTTTATCCACGAATCTCAATTACTTGCAAAAGAAGCAAGTCAGCTCCAGTACTTAATTATGTGCCCTGGTTCCTTGCGTTATCACACAGAGGTGAAGCAAGTGGTAATTGCATTGTATTTCACTGTATCACATGTGGTAAAATTCAAAGCAAAGATGGTCACTGTAAATGGTGTTCTTCTAGGAGGCTCTGAATGAATGTTCAGATTTGATTTACATGGTAAATGTGTTCTGAGATACTACCAAACGGGCATAAAGTGGTATTGTAAATAAAATACAGCAAAGGGAATGAAGTTATGTTCTGGAGTGTACCAAGTCCAGTCGTGGTTTACCGTCAGTGACCCCAGTATATAAACAATCACCAGGCTATTCCCTATGGTCTAGACTCACCACTATACTACACAAATACCACCAAACTACCACCCAAGCTTACTGCCAAGAAATATCTCCAACAGCTTCTATTTGCACTACTGATTTCCACTTCTCAAGGTTGTCTCAATCCCCTTCTCTCAGGTCCACTTTTCACTATCTGCCTCTGTCCCCACCTCTAGTCTCCATTTCTCACTATATACCCTCTTTCGGCTTCTGGTCTCTACTTCTCACCGTCTTCCTCTGGCTGCTGTTCCGATACCAACTGCACACTATTCCTGATCTATTTCCTCCAAATTCACCCCAGAGTGGGAGCAGTGGATTTCTCATTTCTTCCAGGTCACTCCTGGTAGATTCACTCCATTCACTCTCGGGGCACTCCAGAGTCTTCTCTCTCCAAATTACCTCAGTCATCGGTCTCCTTGCTCCATCCCTCATTTTCCAAACTTCTCCCCCGGTTTCTGCGACTGCCCGTGACTGACTGAGAGCCATGCTATACATAGTCTGGGAACCCCTCCCCCTCAGCGGACCTTTGGGTGAAGGTCTGCATATGCGTTCTATGGGCGGAATCATGCTGTGATTGCCTCAGTTCCCTGGAGTCACATGAGAAGAGGGAACCTGACTAAACCCATAAAAGGGCTGGCAGCCATCTTGAATGTCATTTGCTTCTTTGGATGGTCAGGGAGTGCCGTGTGTAGCAGGACGGACCCTCTGTTGGTTGTAAACTAAGAACGTTTGATTGCAGGGGTGTTTGAGTATTCCTCACCCTATTCCTGTGTGCAAATGCGGTCTCTTCTCGAGAGCATTTTTCTAATCTGTGCAGGGTGCTAGCAAGGTCCTTCTCTGTAGAGCCCGAGGTATTCATGCCACTGGGAAGGATGTGTAACAAACTCCCGTTATCTCGGTGTAGACCAGGTTGCGATTCCCCGGGGTGTGTCTTTTCTGGCTGCTTGTGAGTGTTTTGAGTGTTTTGCTACCGATGCTTGCCTCTATCTGGACTACTGTCTTCTGTATGCTCCCCTTTCACACACTCCTGAACAACAAGGGAAGCTCAAAAAACACAAAGTGTGGCCCACAATCTGGATTAGTGAAAGTGTCATGGGATACACGGGTAACCCAGGTAGGTTTAGGGTGGCTATACTGATATAAGAGGACAGGCAAGCGCATATAGCAAGAGGATAAACAAGAAGAGCAAACAGACCAGGTAAAATCAGAACAGAATACGAAGGAGGGCTAGACCTTGATGGTGAACAAGAAGGGCTGGGAACCACACACTAGACAACAATGAGGAATCCCACTAGGGGTGTACACACAGGTTGGACTTGAGACTACCCACAGAAAATGGAAGCTCAATGCCTCTGTGCCAGTTACTCTTACAGGCGCCACACCATGCAAGCCCAATGAAGGGGCAGCAAGAGTGGCTTCTGTATCTGGACCCTAAGGCACTAACAAGGAATATACTTACACAAGACCAGCCGGTGTGGCTCCACTTGGAACATACAGTGAATGCCTTCTGTGTGACCAGAATGCAACACACTGTTACATTAAATAGACTATAGACTACAAGTAAAATAAGACCAAGGAAGGGGCAGAGATTGTCTCCTCAGGTATAGGAGCCAGGTATAGGAGCCAATCTCTGAACAAAGGAATAACAGACGCACGAGTGCGGACACCATGTTATGTTATGTTAACATAACTTGTTAAAGCACACCTATGCCCCAAGGCATCTCACAGACACTAAGACCCCAAGAGCACACTGTTTCCATTTATCATGGCTGTATTGCAGATGACCCTATGCAGTAATAGTTTTGCTTTTGGTCCCAAACGTTATCTGCAAAAGAAAGGTACAGCCATGGGGGCATCATTTGCCCAGAGTCTTTCACATATCTTTATGGCTGATTTCGAGGACAAGTTTATCTACAACAATCCCTTTTCAAAACAGATATCCTTTTGGTATAGATGTATTGATGATTTTTTTTGTATTTGGCCAGGTGAAGAGAACATACTGTTGGACTTTGAAATGCGGCTGAACACATGTCACCAAGATCTAAAGTTCACAAGTACCCAAGACAAGCACTGTATTCCATTTTTGGATTTGTCTATTGGACACTATATACCAGCCTGTACCATAAGCCTATTGATAGGAATGCTATGTTGGTTTACTCTAGCCAGCACCCAACGCCCTAAAGGATGGTTTGCCCGATGGGCAGTTTCTCCGCCTTGAACATGTTGCCCTGGATTTTGAACTACACGCACAGCTCCTGGCCGTGAGATTCACACAGCGTGGTTACCCACATAAAATGGTGAAACGGGTTGCAAGGAGAGCTAGATTTACCAATAGGGATGCTCTTTTGTCTCCTCGTGAACACAGTGGACCCTGAGACAGGCTTATCTGTGTCACTACTTTCTCCAAATATACTAACACCAGGATATTGAAGAAAGTACTGGCGTCTTGCACCATCAACAGTTTGTGCGACCCAGTTACCTTTGTCTATACTTAAGAGGGTCAGAAATGTCAGACAGGCTGGTACATTCGAGTTTCAATATCCTTCGTGGTAGACGGTTACAAAATACATTGGAGGGAGCATGGAACACAGAAAGGATCGGGGTGAAGGGTCACCACCCCTGTGGTAATTATAGTGTATGTCCCTTACCAACAGGACAGTGCAGTTTAGTCAATACATTGGAGTGGAAATTTAGGAAATTCCACAAATATAGTGTACATCATAGTCTGTCCATGTGATCTACTATATGTCGGCATGACTACCAGAAAGATTTCAGTCAGGGTAAACAAACATAGGAGCAGAATACAGAATTGCACCTTGACAGCGTAAACCAGACCTCAATTACTTTTCAATGAACACACGGCTGTTCATACTGGAACAGAGATGGATCTTTCAATTGAGAACACACATTTGTGGTTTAACGAAGGGATCCATTGGCATCCTTTAATGTGATAGAATAGGGTCTGGCCTTGCATTTTACGGTGGGTTCACACTTGTGGTAGGCACCTCTCCCCCCTGACCACTATTCCTTCATATTCCTCCATTGGCATGGTTTTCAGTGGTTCCCATTTGCTTCTTTGCCTGCTTTTCTCCCCTTTTCAAATCCACCCCGGTGTACTCAGGTTGCACTTGCCACCCTAACGGTAGTCCTGGTTGTGCAATACTAGTGTGGTTCACCGCTTTCGCTCATTTCAATTTGGGTGATTGGCATCATTTTTAACATTCATCAGTGTCCATCCGATGCCCATTTATTTTGGCTTGCTGCTATATGCAACGCCATTTTTCAAGTAGTCCTTGAATTGGCCCAACTGCTTGAGGCAGTGCTACAGAGGCTATATCACGTCTAGCCAGTACAAGATGGCAGCCACATTTTGCGATCTGGCAGGCTGCTTTAATGCTTGTTTTTCTATTTTCCAACGAGAGTGAGCATTGAGACGATAGTGTAAATTGTACTGATGCCTTTAAGATTATGGACTCTTCGAGCCACAGCAGCTTTCCCTGTTCCACATGTTCGTGTTCGGCTCCGACTGAATACTTGTCCAACCATTCCGTTTTCAGCCTAATACTTAAATCAACTATTTGTTACATTTCTAGTATAAACCCTTACAAGAAATTGGACCGTTGAGCATGGACCCCATATTCGGGAGCGTGATGTTGTGGTGGTCATGTAGGACAAGGGAACTCTGTGGGCTGTACAGATACATGGACATAGTAGAACCAAGAGGAATGGAGCCATTGTCGAGCGAGATTTGTGCCTATGGGATGTATGCAGTCTGTATTCTGAGAGGGGGAGGTGCAGTTGTCTTTTTAGTATAGAAATAGTCCTGTGGAAAAGGGTGGTTGCAGGAAGGACAGCTCGAGCTAGTAATGTTTAACATGAAACACCATTCAGCTAAGTGTAATGGGATGGGTATCAGTGGTATGTCCCTCACGTGCATGCATAGGGGTATGTGTGCACACATAATAATCAGAGGCATTCATAAGATTGGCATATGACCAGGAGAGATTCATGACAGGAACGAAGTGCCGGACCCACAGTAAGCAAACGACAAGGACAAACATGGCGACCACGCAAAGTGAATGAAAAGAACCGGAGTCAGTGTACAGCAGCAATGTTAATTTAGAAATGCACCAGATGTGTCAGCAGAACACACATCTACATACACAGAGAGACACTTATGCAAGGAAGCAAGGGGGAAAGAAAGAGGAAAGACCAGGATCTCAGCATATAAGCAGCCGTGCAGGAGGCAATGAAGTGTAGGAGAACTACAAAAGTACGGAGTCATGAACACCAATCAGTGCAGTGCCTTCTCCAAATGGAAGAATCAGTCTGAATTGATTGAGAGCAATGGAAATTACCAGTGTCACCAAAAGGAAACAGACAAGCACCAGCATGAAGTCACAGTGAATGGTGGAACGTCCAAGTATGAACAACACTAACTTGAAAGGTCTAGCCCTAAAACGACTGGGGCCTTGTGCCAGAAAGTTCAAGGTGTTCAGGAAGTCAAAAGGTATTCAACAATAGATGCAGCAATGACAGATGCCAGCTGGAATGACGAGGAAAGTGGCAGAGAGCTGGAAGAATATGGCAACCGTGAGAGCAAGGAGGCCACTACGTTTGATTTGGCGCATCTAGTTTGCAGGGAGGCAAACAATGTCCCAATGCAGTAAACTTTGGCTCACCCATCTGTGCCCCCTTTTCTGTGCCTAAAGAACAACTAATGTTGAGCCTATGCACAGAGGGCAGCAACCTACTGCAGCCGGCTTGTGACCTAGGACATAGAAGAGTGCAGAATTTCTATGGTTACTAGATCCTACTGTGTCTGTAGAAAAAGAACCGCTACAATCCAACCTGAGCCCAAATGCAGAAGGGGATTACCTTATGCAGCCGGTTGACCATTTGGATATGTGCAGAGCTGCTCTGGTTCAGGGCGTTACATGTACTGATGTTCAGGAATTCGTGACACCATTCATTGTGCCCAGTACAGCGTCAATAAATATAGAAATAGGACTACCTTCCTGGACTGCGTTACGCTAAACACTAGATCATTCGTGAAACGTGCTGTAGAGGTTGCAAGTTGATACTTTCACGATCACAGCGTCATGGCTACGTCATGCAGCTGGCCCGGTGCCCTCTTTAGCCATTTTATCGCGCTATAAGATTTTCAGAGCAGACATGAAGTTTGGGGATTCCGCTATACAAAGCATCCTTGATGCTTCACGAGATTGATGTTCAAGTCAGCTATGATGCGACACCCTACATGTCAAAACTTTGATTATAATACTGTTAATTTGTTCCTCTTATATTGGCTTTTCGCTGCTATGCCTGAATTTCACACCCAGTTTTGAGACCCGATTATGCCAATGCTTAAGCCCTCTTCCAAATCTATGGCAGACTGATGGTTGCGAAGCTTTTGCGGGAGCGGTCGAGTCTTCATTAAATGACCCGGCTTTTACTAGCCATGTTTTTTGACCCAAATCTTATCAAAGACGCCTGACTGTCTTACTAGTCTTAATGTTCATATTAACAACGTAGAGCTTGTTTTAGGTAAACCAAAGAAAGGTGACTACTTGAGCCCTCATAGGCCTCTAGAATGAGCTTAAAAACAAATAGGTCTTTCCAATGGTGTCAATTTTTTTAAATTTATTTTTATTATACATTAATAAAAACAAAGCTATGCCATAGAGATATTCCACACTGTACTGCAAATATAGAAATTGGTAAAAATTCCATAGAACTACTTTTACATCAATTAGTATAAAAATGATGCACCATAACATACTTGAACACATTGATGTACACTTCGCTATGACCTGGTTCCTCATAGCGTTGGTCGCCTAGACTCATTTGTCACGCTAGGTTTGTCTTAGCCAAATTATAGAAGTTTCTGTCCTATATGGCTTGACTCTGCCGGACATTCATCAGGGGCAGATAATGTGTGCATCAGATGGATTCCATTGCTCCATCTCCTTGGTCTTCCTGAGGATCCCTATGGGGATAAAGGCACAATTAAAAGACACTTAAATGGTCTCATGACTATGGTCAGCAAGGGAGCATGGCACTGTGCAGCACCGTGGTTCGAGAACGCCCTACCTGCCCGACCCGAGCGGTTGCGCCCCTCAAGATTGCTTTAAGCGCAGTTTAAAGAATGCTTTATATTATTGATCTGATCGCCTAGTCCCTGATGCTGTCTTGTTCTTCTGCTGGATTTGTTTTAGGTTTTTCTGTTCCCATGTGTTTGTCTCGTTAGTCCCCCCCCATGCCTCTCGTCCTAGCGCTTTACAACTAATACTAAGTAATAAATAAATACATTTGGTAAATGGCAATGCAAATAAAGGGGAATTGTATGGTAAAATGCTTTAAAGTTGGGAAACAGGATTCACTTTGCCGATGACGTTCTGCTGTATTTGTCTGATCCCAGATATGGATTCCAGCACCATCGCCGGCTCTGAAGGTGCGCGATGCAGGCTCAGGATATAAGATCGATGCTGATAAATCTGTTCTCCTCCAGTCAAGACATACATCTAAGTCGGTCCAAACGAGTAGGGAGTATCAAACCTTGAGAGCAATTTGGAAAGTTTGGGGGGATTGCAGAAAGACTGGAGGAATCACGGCATGGCCCTACCCTTTTACTCCTTTCCAGGAACGGGGAAACTCAGAGGTTAGTTGATCCTATAGGTTTCCAATGTTGCTTAACAAAGGCTTGGTGAGAGTGGCCCAACTATTGACACGGATGAAATGTTATTGGAGAATTGTCTACACATTGAAACATTGAGTCGTCTTCTTGCACTTTAAGGAGGTTCTTACAGATAAAAGTAGAAACAATGTTTGACCTGAAACATGACCACTTGTGCGACGCTGGTAGATTAATAGGATGGATCTAGAGTCGATATCTACGATTTACTGAACCCTGTTTTAAACAAGGCTTTAAACAGGAGGGCCTGATCAGATCTATGCAAAATATAAATGGGAAGACGACTTGGAGACCCCCGGTCTGATGACGTATGGGTCAGAATATGTGGTGTAGTGGGAAAGGTTTCCATATCCCACCAATGTAGGGTTGAAAGTTAAAAGCTGCATCCACAGACTCTCTAGGACGTGAGCAAGTTATGTTGGAACCGTTCGGCTAACAAGGGTTAAATTGCTACATGTTGTGGGGGTGCTGTGCACAGAGTCTTCTTCTGAATTATACATTATGATGGGGTGGATATGCATTATCTAGAACCTCACTATTTACCCTCACAGAAAATAGAGAATGTCTTACCATCGAACTGGAAGAGAGAATTGATGCGATTCTCATCGCCCCAACCACCAGAGCCTTCTGTCCACCCCTGTTAGGCAGAATTCACCAGAATGGCTAATTTCCTTTACCTACCGAGTCCCTTAGCAGCTTTGCTGGATTTCTAGGATTTCTTTCTTTCACCTGGTAAGAGTGTGAGCCTTTTTTCCCCACTCTTACATGTGTTTTGATGTGTGTTTAACATTTTTGTGTTCATAGACGGTGGAGCCTCACCTACTCCGTAGGCATCATCTTTTTACTGCGTGTCACACAGCACTTTCAGTGCAGTGACACAGGATTGTCTTTTTCAGACTTCTCACTTAAACTCAATTTTCTGGGACGGACTACCGTCTCCCAGTGCATGTAAAGTTGCCTTTGACTATTAGTCATTATAAACTCACAGACCCAGTACTAACTATCTTACATAGAGTTCTGGAAAGGGTTAATAGTTAGCCCTTTTTGTCTGTCTCTCATGGAACATTATTTCGTTCCCCTTTCTTTAAGATTTGGCTGGTGGCAGTGGTATCTACCATATTTCTTCTACCGCGGTCTATGAAAATACCATTTGTTCTGTTTTAGGCTATGTTAGTAGCCTCGAACTTTAATCCGCTTGACCAGATTTACTTTTATTTGGTTCCAGCTGGGTTTATTCGCCATTTCTTTTTGTAAAGGTCTTTTTCGTGTTTTACTCTGCGCACCAAACCAGGTTTGGTTCCTTAGTTCACCGTCCTTTGGCAGGCTTCTGCACAGAAGCCCTCCTTAGGCACCTGAGAGTCTATGTAGACAGAATGTGAGGGAGGGATTTTAGGCCCCCTGCACAGGGTCTCCTTGGAGACCCAAGTCGCACTCCTGTTTGATTGGCTAGGTAACCGTCCTGCTAGGACAGCCACCCTGCTGTGTAATTGACAGCCAGGTTGTGTCAAGGGGAGGAAAATGCATAAAAAGCAGGTCTCTGGGACTAGGAAGGCAGAGTCACCAATGGATCGAGAGAAACAAAGAGAAGCTGAAGAAAGAGGACTCCTGTAACTACTGAACCTCCCGGTGAAGCCCTGCTGCAGGTCCAAATCTCCTAAACTTCAACGACAGAGAAGATCTGCAAGGAATCTTCTTCCCTTGAGCTGGTGGGACCAACCAGTTCACCAAACACCCAGCAAGGTCTCCCTCCCCTGGTCAAATTTGCTGTGCACCGCTGCAGTGAACCGGATAGCCAGGAGGACCGGACCCTGTTTGTGGTTCAAGGAGCTCACCTTTTATTCGTTGCTTTGCTCTCCTGCTAGTTTCTTCCCTGGGCGGTGCAGGACCCTCCAGTCTTCCTCTTTCGTGTCAGTCTGACAGTCGCTTCAGGAACCGTGAGCCTGCAGGACCTGCCAGGAACTTCTGCCTCAGCTACAGCTTCTTCTTCCAAGGTACTGTTAAAACCAGATTGTTCGTTCCATCCGACCACAGTGAAAGTGTTCTAAATCTTTTGCCAATCCGAGGGCTTGTCCTTCTCTACTCTCCTTTTTTAAATTTGGTTTTATTAGGTTTTACATAGAAGAAAAAGAAACAATTTTCTCGTATTCGAGTGTAAGCAAACAATGAGTGTTCCTTCATACATATTTGTATGTCAAAATATTGTCATAAAAGCAAAGAGGAAGTGAACAACAAAGGAACATAGAAATATTGTACCTGTTGGTACCCTAGCATAGTATCGTACATTCACAGGTCGTTCTGGCGACTAATTTTGACAGATCACAATGAGTTACTTCTCTCATTCTCGTTTCATCAATTCCCCCCCCCGCTCATCCCCCCAGGCTGGGACTATAACTCTTAAAAATTAATGTAGGTCCGTGCGTATATTCTAATTTTAAAGTGTGTACGGGTTCTGTACTTGATATTTTACTTGGGATCTCCTTTGTTGGGGTGCGCTCTTACGTCTTCAGTTCAGTTTCTTTGGTCTTTCTCTGTGACGTCTAATCGTGTATTTCTGGGATTGAAGAGTGTCACTACTCTACCGTGGGGGTGCTTAATTCAAACTAAGCTTGGGCAGTGTCTGCCCCCTTCACTACCTCAGGGGCGTATTTATCCAGAAAGTCTGCCCATAGGGTATCACATTGAGACGATCTTCTCCACTCTTTTGTAACTTTCCTTCCAACCAACTTCGTTTCGAACTCTTGGCAAAGACTTAACCGCAAACTACTCTGAACTGTGTGATCCTCTGCAAAGACTCTGAACAATTAACATTGGCCCAGGCCTATTGTTTTGAATCCTCATTGTAGTAAGCCTTTTAAAGGCTGCGCTGCCTATCACTTGTTGTTGGTGTTGATAACTTTGTTTTTCCCTGCCTTTTTAAATTGCTGGAGTGCCATTTTGCTCACACTTCATTTTGAGCTTAACTTGTCCAGAATTGATTTGTTGTTGTGCAGTATATTAAGAGTGTGATTTTCTGCTGCTTTACTTTAGTGAACTGTTTTACAAATGATTGTGTAATTAAATGTATATTCTTTTACTCAAAAACTTTGAGTCAGTGTTTGTTTGAACCATAGCAATTGCTTTCCTTTTTGTAACTTCTGATACTGCTCACTTACTCTTGAGATAAGCCTGGCTGCTCAGTCATCGCTACCACTTTACTGTGTAGTACAGGCTTGTACCAAAGGTGAATATGTACTTACACTTGTAGTCTTAATTGTGTGTGGTTTTCCCAAAGGCTACTCCATATGATTCTGCCTAACAACCCCCAGGGGTGTGTCCAAGACCCCACCAGAAGGGGCTGTTATAGGAGTAGGGGTAGGGAAAAGCATTTACCTTTCACTGTACATCAGTAAAAAGAGTAGGCAACAACTCCCTGCAGTAGGCGACTACTCTTACATCCGCATAGGAGAGGCAACAACCCCCTGCAGTAGGCGACTACTCTTACATCCGCATAGGAGAAGCAACAACCCCCTGCAGTAGGAGACTACTCTTACATCCGCATATCCTGACAGAGGGATTCCCAGCCTGGTAACGACTCGGCGAGGGCCAATCAGAATGACTCATTCCGATTGCGCCCTCGCCGGGTACTAACGTTTATTATCTATTTTTTATTATGTTTAATGTATTGTATAAAGCGCAGACTCAGCTCACAAGGAGCAGAGTGCTGTACAGAGGGAGGGCGGCAGCGTGTGGGCTTGTATCTTTTAGAAGTAGCGCAGTACCTGTGTGCATCTGTATGGGCATCCATTGGGATTAGTACTTTGTGAGATTTGTGAAATGGGAACATTCCGAGTGGATATAGCGTGATCGAGTTCCAAGGGTGGTTGCGTGACAAGAGAGTGATTGTTTGCGGTTCCTCTCATTGCAGACAAGTTCTGATTCAACTGGTTGATTGATTTGCTGGTTGAGGAGTGTGTGCCTCCACATTTGTGGAGATTAGCCGCCAGGTACGCTGGTGGGCTGCTCGTGACTGCTTTGTAGAAGATACATGCAGTCTTGAACAGAATCCTAGCCTGGAGGAGAAGACACTGTAGTTTGTGTAGAACACAGGTGATTTAGAGAAATGTCTCTGCAGCTTGATGGATTGCTCTTAGGGGATCCAAAGGAGTGGCCGAGACCCCTATCTGGTGGTCATTTCCCTCATTCTTCGATGTGAAGACCTCAAGGGTCTGGCACTATGGCCTGGAAGTCCTGCGGTGTGATGAAGGGTTTGATTTTGCAAAGGGCGAAGATTTGGAGCCAGGATGTCTGGGCCTTCTTGTCTGTTTCTGGAGGGACAGGCTGCTGTCAATGGTGAATCCTAAGGATTTTCCTGAATCTCAGAGTTGTGGACCAAAGCCTTGTAGGTGCCCATCAATTAGCCATTGTTGGACAAGTGGTTGAGCATGTGGCCCGAGTATGAATTCCCTCTTGGATGATTTAAGTTTGTAGTAGGCAGTCAACATCCAGGACTGGATGATGGAGAGATAATCGCAGAGACAACTGACATCCTGTGGGCTTTTTATAAATGGGTGTCATCTGCAAGTTTTTGGATGCCTATGTTGGGTTCTTTGAGGAGAGTGCCCAGAGGCTCCATGTTAAGGTTCAAACAGATTGATGAGAGGATCGAGCCTTGGGACACTGCAGGAGACCGGGATTGAGTTAAAATCGAACCAGTTAATCTGGATGGTCTGGTGCCTGCCCGAGTGATAGTAGATCAACCCAATTCAGGACAGGGACACAGAATTCCATACTGTCGGTAAGAAGGGAGTGGAGAATGCGGTGGTTGATTGAGTCGAATGCAGCCGAGAAGTCAAGGAGGATGCAGAAGCAGGAGTCGCCCTTGTCCAGGATTTGGAGGGCACAATCCTCCACCTAGATGGTGGCCGTCTTGATGCCACACTCCCTGACTGAGACTTACCTTTCCAAGATTTGGCTAATGAATGGGAGGTTTATAATGGGTCGGTAGTTGGGCAGGTGTCCTGGGTCTATGGTGGTTTTTTCTCAAAAGAGGTTGCATGAGACCATCTTGAGGGTGTCCGGGAATGACCCTTCTGTGAGAGGCATTAATGGTGCTGAGGAGCGAGTTGAGCGCTGGTCCCATCAATTGTTTGATGATAGAAGTTGTGATGATCTCATCCAAGTAGGAAGTAGGTTTGAGAACAGAAATCACTTTTAGAGGAGAGAATTTGGTCCAGAGAGGCAGTGTGCATGCTGGGTTCGCTAATGCTATGCGAGGTTCAATCAATCGCTCTGATTTTTTGGGGGAAAAATGATTTACTACTTCAAAGAGGGATTTTCCCCTGTTAGAGTCTGCAATGGCGGTGGAGTAATAAGCAGCTTTGGCCTTAGTCAGCAGAATCCTACGATTGGAGCAGAGAGTTTTGAGGTTTGATGAGGTCTCCAGGGATTTGTTTTTTGTGGGCTCAGATTAAGTGTTTGTTGGAGGCAAACTCAGGGGTGTACTAAGGGGTTGTTTGGTCTTAGCGCAACTATGTTTTAGGGGGCATGAGTGTCCACCAATTTCATATCCTAGTTGAATAATTCGAGGAGGACGAAGCATTTCCTGTGGCTGGGAAGCTTGTGAAGTTTGCTTCTACCTAGTTACTGCTTGAATTTTCGGTATTGGAGAAAGGCCAGTTGGATGTTGCTGGACACGCTTTGCTTCAGTCTTGAGATTCCCATATTGGACCCGTGTGTGCTTGAGGTGCTTGCGTTCCCAGATGGGGCCATTAAGGGGAGGACAATGAGGTGCAGATGATGAAATGACTGACTCTGGGCCCTGCCGTTGGCTATTGATCATTGGACTTGGTTAGGGAAAATTCTCATTCTATGGCTAATTTCCCTCACCTAGTGAGTCCCTCAGCAGCTTTGCTGGATTTCTGGAGTTTATTTTGTCCACCTCGTAAGAGTGTGAGCTTTTTTTCCCCACTCTTACATGTGTTTTGCCATGTTTATTTCAACTGTTTTTGTGATTATGGACTCTGGAGTACACCCCTTCAGTAGCCCCACTCTGTGTGTTACACAGCACCTTCAGTGCAGTGACACAGGGTTGTCTCAGACTTCCCACCTACTCCATTTTCTGGGACAGACTACTGTCCCCCAGAAAAGGGTAAAGTTGCCATTAACTTTACATAGTCACTTTTACCACGGATCCAGTACACCCCATCTTATATGGCGTATTGGAGAGAGTTCATTCTTAGCCCTTTTTATCTGTGCCTCTTGGAGCATTGTTTCACTCCCTTAACATTAAGACTTGGCTGGTGGCAGTGGTATCTACCCTAATTTTCCTACCATGATTATATTAATAATGTGGTAACGTTTTTGGCTATTTTAGTAGCCTCGAACTTTAAACCCGCTTGCCCAAATACTTTTTATTTCGGCTCCAGTTGGGTTTAATCGCCATTTCTTTTTGTTAACATCCTTCTTGGGTCTTTCTTTGCGTGGCAAACCAGGTTTGCCTCCTTCGTTCGCCGACCTTTGGCGGGCTTCTGACCAGAAGCCCTCCATTGGTGTCTAGGTGGGCTGAATATGAGGGAGAGGTGTAGTCACCCCCTGCACAGGGGGTCCTTGGAGACCCAAGTCGCTGAGTGATTGACAGCCAGGCTGTGTTAATGGGGGATTATGGCATAAAAGGCAGGACTCTTGGGCTAGAAGTCAGAGTCGCCACTGGAACTGCAAAGAACTGAAGAGAAGCAGAGAAAAAGACGGCTGCTGCAACTCCCGAGTCCCGGTGAAGCCCTGCTGCAGTCCTGAGCTATCTACCCTTCAACGACAAGAGAAGATCCAGTCCAGAGTCTTCTTCCCTTGAGCCTGGTGGGTTCAACCAGCTCACCTTTTCTTCAGTCAGAGAATCCTCTCCTGGGTCGAAATTACTGCTGTGCTGTAGTGGTCTGGATAGCCATTAGAAGAGCGATCTCCTGATTTAAAGGAGCGCACCTTTTATTCATCTGTCTTTTTCACTGCTGCTGGCCTCATCCCTGGGTAGTGCAGATCACTCCAGACGTCGCCCTTCTTGTCCCCACGACTGAAGCCGCAGGAACTGTGAGTCTGCAGGAACAACTGCCGTGGCACCAGCTTTCGCCAAAGGAATAAGGTACTGTGCACATTTGGTCATTCTCTCCGACTGACCATCCGGAATCGGGGTGAACCCTTTTCCTCCACAAAGATAGGTTCCTTCTTCCCTCTCAATTTATAACTTCCTTCCATCTGACAATATCCAAGTACTCCTGGCGGTTTATAGTCATAATACCGAAGTTCGAAATCTCAAAAAAAAAAAATCTCGAAAAAAAAGGCAGAAAAAAAAAAATATCGAATTTTTTTATGACTTTTTTTCGAAATGGGGGGGTTCCCCCCAACCCCCTTTTTTCTATTTTTTCATTTTAACCCTTTTTTTTACTTGCCTGACCCAAAAAAATACATATATAAAAAATAAAAAAAAATTCGATATTTTTTTTTTCCACCCTTTTTTTCGAGATTTCTGTTATTCGAGATTTTTTTTTCAGCCTTTTGACCGACCACCACTCCTGGCATCTCGAATCTCGAACTGTTCAACGTATGATCCTCGGCAACTGAACATCTGCTCCATTGACACTGGCGCAGGCCTATTGACTAATCTGTATCTTTGAACAAGTCCTCCGATTCCCTTGCCTTGACAAACGTATTGCCAATGATTTTATCCACTTTTCCTTTGTTTGAAATTCTAAAGTACAAAGAGTGTTTTAACTTTGTGAGCATTTCTATTTGCGGGTACGCGTTAGTATGGCAACACCGGTCTGTCAAATCCTAATGTACTTACCTTGAATTTGCTGGAACAAGTGGAATTGGTTGTGTGTGGTGTATTTTACATGTGGTTTTGAATTTATAGAAGTGAAGTGTTTTATGAACAGATGGTTTAAAAATAAATGTACTTATATTTTTTACCTGAAACCTTGAGTCAGTGTTTGCTTGAGTCACAGTAATTGTGGTCCTTTGTGTAATCGCTACTACTGCTCATTTACTCTTGAGATAAGTCTGGCTGCTCAGCCATTGCTACCACTTTCACTGTGTAATACAGGCTTGTACCAAAGGTGAACTTGTATTACCACTTGTGGTCTTAATTGTGTGTAGTGGTCCCTAAGGGCACTGCTCAGGATTCTGCCTAACAGGGTCAGCACTGACTTAACTCCTAAGCACCTCTCTTCATAAAGCCGATTGATGGACCATTCAAAGGTGTTGAGCAAAGGTCTATCGCATGCCTCGGTCTAGAGAGGAACCTTCTTGCCAAGATCCTTCACCCAGTTCCCATTATTGTGCACCACCGCATACCCTTTATCCTTGTCCAACATCAGGGACATCATTTCAGACCTTGAATCTACTACCACTAGAATAGTGCTAAATGTCACCGACTTAGAGCATGAACCCTCCTAATGTGTCAATTGAGCCATGGAAGCAACTGGAAGTCTGGTGGCACCCCATCATCATGAAGGGCCCAGAAGGCTACCCGTCACAGGCCACTGGCCACCGTGCCTCCTACAGGCTCGGTTTGCCTGCCTTGAGACACTCCTGCTCGACTTCACCTTGTGCTACACCAAGTCTTCTCTACAGAGCTTCAAGTTTAAAAGAATGGACCCTACACAGTAAATGAGCACCTAGAGACCATCAACAAGCAACCCAAGCCAGCCTTGTGACGGTCACCCTTGCCCCATCCAACACCCAGACACCACGTGCACACCCTCTCCCATGCTGATCAATGCTCACTCAGCAGACGCTTGAGCTGCAAATCGCGGACCTCATCTCGTATAACGACCTTGAAAATATGGTTTATCCCATTGCCCTCCCCCCCAATCAAACCTACCAACTGGAAGTGAAGGAGATAAGCGTGGCAATAATCTACAGGAGTGATTGGCCAAGCTGCAACATGCCCTCTCCCAAAACAAACTCGATCAAATCAAGCGCTTGCCGGTTCCCTTTACCGGACCTCACAGGGGTGACTCGCTCATCACCAACATCTCCAACTTGCGCTTTTCTGCCAAATTAGTACACTCGGTCTCTCGGAGATTTTAACACTGTGAATCTCACACCAACAACTACACTCAAAGTGCACTTTTCGTACAAACTGGATCTGTGGACCTTAAGCAAACTTGTCTCTCCGCCTTGATCAACACAGTCATCAACCTAGACACAGGGCCTCATCACGACTTTGGCAGTAACCCTTAAATCCGGCAGTCGCGCTATTACCACCGGATTTATGGGTATGCCAAATCAGGACTTCGGTGGATTTCGCCCCCGCTCTTGGCTGGGGGGAAATCTGCTGAAAATTCGCGCTATTACCGCCGGCGGGAAATCCGCCGACGGTAAGGACATGAATTTTCCCCATTGAGCCCGCTATTAGCTCCGGGGAGTTCGCCGGTACGGTTAATACCACCGGAGCCAAAGTCGTAATCGGGCCGTTAGCCTTTACATTACCCCCCCCATCACCATATTCTCCAGGCCTTTATATTCTGTGATTACGAGCATGTCAACAACCCTGCTTATGTCCCTGCTAAGAAATCTAGTGCCTTCCGATGCGAGCACCCGTGAAGCTCACAAGCTAGGGCTCTTTACTGGTGATCTAGCGGGATGCGTCTGTGTTACAGCTCATATATGCCACTGCCATTTGCCCTCCTCGCTTGTCCTTTTGCTATTTATCCAGTCATTATAGGTAACACAGCTTGGTCAATAAGGAAGACATTATATTGTTGTCCATTATGTTTTTGTTAAGGAAGAAGAAGAAATGTTTTATTCAGCCGCAAGTAAATCGAACATACACAACATTATTTCCATGAGACCAGCGGCATAGAAGAATATAAAAACTCAGTACATGCAGAGCTACTGTTAAAACGGTTACACAAGAACGTCACTTCCCCGATTACCGACATCTAAAAAACACATTTAGATCTTCCTTAAGAAAATGAGCAGAGTCAGTTAAAGAGGTTAGTTCATCACTCTGCATAGCATTAAGGTAACTAGTCCTTTCTAGCAATCCTCACAGGGTTCCTCTTTTCTTATGTGTGTATAGGGTTTCAATGGATCTCGAGACGTAGGCGTCCTTACAGTGTGCACTTCTCTTCAGTATATTGTGGAACTTAAAACTGATAACAGGTCTTATATAAAGAGGCGAGGTAGAGAGAAGTCAGGGTGGCAGGAACTTCATGCTGAATCTTACCCGCAGGAGTTCCTGGGCCGGCATTTGGCAGGACCCCTGGATCTCTGCTATTAGTCGCCCCAGGTTGGACATGTGTTCCATCGTTTCTCTTTCAATGCCAGCGATCTTTTCCTCCATTTCCTCCAGTCTTCTAATCACGGTCTGCTCTCCCTCCTCCAGAAGTTTGTGCAGCTTTTCATACTGAGCCACAATGCTCTGCTTCTCAGCGGCCAGCACGCCCTGTGTAGAAGGAAAACAAGCAGCTTTCATATGCAGCGTCATAGTGAAGGATGCACGGCTCCCACAGCTACACATGCAGCGTCATAGTGAAGGATGCACGGCTCCCACAGCTACACATGCAGCGTCATAGTGAAGGATGCACGGCTCCCACAGCTACACATGCAGCGCCATAGTGAAGGATGCACGGCTCCCACAGCTACACATGCAGCGTCATAGTGAAAGAAGCACGGCTCCCACAGCTACACATGCAGCGCCATAGTGAAGGATGCACGGCTCCCACAGCTACACATGCAGCGTCATAGTGAAAGAAGCACGGCTCCCACAGCTACACATGCAGCGTCATAGTGAAGGATGCACGGCTCCCACAGCTACACATGCAGCGTCATAGTGAAGGATGCACGGCTCCCACAGCTACACATGCAGCGTCATAGTGAAGGATGCACGGCTCCCACAGCTACACATGCAGCGTCATAGTGAAGGAAGCACGGCTCCCACAGCTACACATGCAGCGTCATAGTGAAGGATGCACGGCTCCCACAGCTACACATGCAGCGTCATAGTGAAGGATGCACGGCTCCCACAGCTACACATGCAGCGCCATAGTGAAAGAAGCACGGCTCCCACAGCTACACATGCAGCGTCATAGTGAAGGATGCACGGCTCCCACAGCTACACATGCAGCGTCATAGTGAAGGAAGCACGGCTCCCACAGCTACACATGCAGCGTCATAGTGAAAGAAGCACGGCTCCCACAGCTACACATGCAGCGTCATAGTGAAGGATGCACGGCTCCCACAGCTACACATGCAGCGTCATAGTGAAGGATGCACGGCTCCCACAGCTACACATGCAGCGTCATAGTGAAGGATGCACGGCTCCCACAGCTACACATGCAGCGTCATAGTGAAGGATGCACGGCTCCCACAGCTACACATGCAGCGTCATAGTGAAGGATGCACGGCTCCCACAGCTACACATGCAGCGCCATAGTGAAAGAAGCACGGCTCCCACAGCTACACATGCAGCGTCATAGTGAAGGATGCACGGCTCCCACAGCTACACATGCAGCGTCATAGTGAAGGAAGCACGGCTCCCACAGCTACACATGCAGCGTCATAGTGAAGGATGCACGGCTCCCACAGCTACACATGCAGCGCCATAGTGAAAGAAGCACGGCTCCCACAGCTACACATGCAGCGTCATAGTGAAGGATGCACGGCTCCCACAGCTACACATGCAGCGCCATAGTGAAGGATGCACGGCTCCCACAGCTACACATGCAGCGTCATAGTGAAAGAAGCACGGCTCCCACAGCTACACATGCAGCGTCATAGTGAAGGATGCACGGCTCCCACAGCTACACATGCAGCGTCATAGTGAAGGATGCACGGCTCCCACAGCTACACATGCAGCGTCATAGTGAAGGAAGCACGGCTCCCACAGCTACACATGCAGCGTCATAGTGAAGGATGCACGGCTCCCACAGCTACACATGCAGCGTCATAGTGAAGGATGCACGGCTCCCACAGCTACACATGCAGCGCCATAGTGAAAGAAGCACGGCTCCCACAGCTACACATGCAGCGTCATAGTGAAAGAAGCACGGCTCCCACAGCTACACATGCAGCGTCATAGTGAAGGATGTCCGGCTCCCACAGCTACACATGCAGCGTCATAGTGAAGGATGTCCGGCTCCCACAGCTACACATGCAGCGTCATAGTGAAAGAAGCACGGCTCCCACAGCTACACATGCAGCGTCATAGTGAAAGAAGCACGGCTCCCACAGCTACACATGCAGCGTCATAGTGAAGGATGCACGGCTCCCACAGCTACACATGCAGCGTCATAGTGAAAGAAGCACGGCTCCCACAGCTACACATGCAGCGTCATAGTGAAGGATGCACGGCTCCCACAGCTACACATGCAGCGTCATAGTGAAAGAAGCACGGCTCCCACAGCTACACATGCAGCGTCATAGTGAAGGATGCACGGCTCCCACAGCTACACATGCAGCGTCATAGTGAAAGAAGCACGGCTCCCACAGCTACACATGCAGCGTCATAGTGAAGGATGCACGGCTCCCACAGCTACACATGCAGCGTCATAGTGAAGGATGCACGGCTCCCACAGCTACACATGCAGCGTCATAGTGAAGGATGCATGGCTCCCACAGCTACACATGCAGCGCCATAGTGAAGGATGCACGGCTCCCACAGCTACACATGCAGCGTCATGGTGAAAGAAGCACGGCTCCCACAGCTACACATGCAGCGTCATAGTGAAGGATGCACGGCTCCCACAGCTACACATGCAGCGTCATAGTGAAGGATGCACGGCTCCCACAGCTACACATGCAGCGTCATAGTGAAGGATGCACGGCTCCCACAGCTACACATGCAGCGTCATAGTGAAGGATGCACGGCTCCCACAGCTACACATGCAGCGCCATAGTGAAAGAAGCACGGCTCCCACAGCTACACATGCAGCGTCATAGTGAAAGAAGCACGGCTCCCACAGCTACACATGCAGCGTCATAGTGAAGGATGTCCGGCTCCCACAGCTACACATGCAGCGTCATAGTGAAGGATGTCCGGCTCCCACAGCTACACATGCAGCGTCATAGTGAAAGAAGCACGGCTCCCACAGCTACACATGCAGCGTCATAGTGAAAGAAGCACGGCTCCCACAGCTACACATGCAGCGTCATAGTGAAGGATGCACGGCTCCCACAGCTACACATGCAGCGTCATAGTGAAAGAAGCACGGCTCCCACAGCTACACATGCAGCGTCATAGTGAAGGATGCACGGCTCCCACAGCTACACATGCAGCGTCATAGTGAAAGAAGCACGGCTCCCACAGCTACACATGCAGCGTCATAGTGAAGGATGCACGGCTCCCACAGCTACACATGCAGCGTCATAGTGAAAGAAGCACGGCTCCCACAGCTACACATGCAGCGTCATAGTGAAGGATGCACGGCTCCCACAGCTACACATGCAGCGTCATAGTGAAGGATGCACGGCTCCCACAGCTACACATGCAGCGTCATAGTGAAGGATGCACGGCTCCCACAGCTACACATGCAGCGTCATAGTGAAGGATGCACGGCTCCCACAGCTACACATGCACCGCCATAGTGAAAGAAGCACGGCTCCCACAGCTACACATGCAGCGTCATAGTGAAAGAAGCACGGCTCCCACAGCTACACATGCAGCGTCATAGTGAAGGATGTCCGGCTCCCACAGCTACACATACAGCGTCATAGTGAAAGATGCGCAGCTCCCACAGCTACGCATACAGCGTCATAGTGAAGGATGCACGGCTCCCACAGCTACACATGCAGCGTCATAGTGAAGGATGCACAGCTACACATGCAGCGTCATAGTGAAGGATGCACAGCTACACATGCAGCGTCATAGTGAAGGATGCACAGCTACACATGCAGCGTCATAGTGAAGGATGCACAGCTACACATGCAGCGTCATAGTGAAAGATGCACGGCTCCCACAGCTACACATGCAGCGTCATAGTGAAAGAAGCACGGCTCCCACAGCTACACATGCAGCGTCATAGTGAAGGATGCACGGCTCCCACAGCTACACATGCAGCGTCATAGTGAAAGAAGCACGGCTCCCACAGCTACACATGCAGCGTCATAGTGAAGGATGCACGGCTCCCACAGCTACACATGCAGCGTCATAGTGAAGGATGCACGGCTCCCACAGCTACACATGCAGCGTCATAGTGAAGGATGCACGGCTCCCACAGCTACACATGCAGCGTCATAGTGAAGGATGCACGGCTCCCACAGCTACACATGCACCGCCATAGTGAAAGAAGCACGGCTCCCACAGCTACACATGCAGCGTCATAGTGAAAGAAGCACGGCTCCCACAGCTACACATGCAGCGTCATAGTGAAGGATGTCCGGCTCCCACAGCTACACATACAGCGTCATAGTGAAAGATGCGCAGCTCCCACAGCTACGCATACAGCGTCATAGTGAAGGATGCACGGCTCCCACAGCTACACATGCAGCGTCATAGTGAAGGATGCACAGCTACACATGCAGCGTCATAGTGAAGGATGCACAGCTACACATGCAGCGTCATAGTGAAGGATGCACAGCTACACATGCAGCGTCATAGTGAAGGATGCACAGCTACACATGCAGCGTCATAGTGAAAGATGCACGGCTCCCACAGCTACACATGCAGCGCCATAGTGAAGGATGCACGGCTCCCACAGCTACACATGCAGCGCCATAGTGAAGGATGCACGGCTCCCACAGCTACACATGCAGCGTCATAGTGAAAGAAGCACGCCTCCCACAGCTACACATGCACCGCCATAGCGAAAGATGCACGGCTCCCACAGCTACACATGCAGCATCATAGTGAAGGATGCCCGGCTCCCACAGCTACACATGCAGCGCCATAGTGAAGGAGGCACTGCTCCCACAGCTCTCCTATTTGTATTTAGGAAATCTGAAACCTGGCATTCCCTACACGTACAGTAAAATAACCAAATAAGAGACACTAATGGACACACCCCCAGTAGGGAATGAGACCAGGACCAAGTGCAGGTGAGATAAAAGACAAGTAAAATGGGGCACGCAGCGGACTCTGCTTACTCCGAGAGCGCTCTGCCCAAATAACAGAAAATACTGATTATATTACAAAAACACGTCATCTATGACGTGTGCTATAGGGGATCCATTCAGTAGTATTCATTGGATAAAGGGGCCTGGGCAATAAGTAGCACATATGGATGGTATTCCTTGATTGTTTGGTTCCAAGTTGTAACTTTGTGGATCACGTGGGTCAGTTGGGCTCATCTGGGAGGGGTGCGAGGTCCGGCGATTACCACGTGCAGTGATTCAGACTATCTAACATTTGCCCTTTTGGCCACACATCTTGAGCATTAATTTATAAATCGCGACATGTAATACATATCAGTAAACTTTTAACCTAGGCAATAAAAAGAAGGGGTACATGGGTTCAGGTGCTTTATCTAACGCAGTATTGCAATAACACATTCAGCAAGTATCCCCTTGGATCTATTGAGGGCGTTTTACCGTTTGTTATATATTGCCACACATGGGATTAGTGCTAGGGCGGTGACATGGAGTGGCACACGGGCAAGGGGCATGCAACCGTTACATCAAAAGGCTGTGGGGGGAGGGGGCTTGGTCTATATTTCTCTAAAAGGGGTCCGTTGATGCAGAGGCAGGTTTGTGAAGACAAATGGTTTTTTCCAGGACCAGACTCCGGCCCGGTCTCACACAGGGCAGAGATGTAAAAGGAGGATGAGCGATACAGTGTTTAGTTTGTTACTTCTCGCGCCCAAGCTTCCGTGAGAACAGGACAGCCGTGGAGCCGGCAGAGGGGAGGAGGTGGGGGGTTGGCTTCCTAGCCGTGCACAGACAATAAAGGGGAGAAGTGCAGGCCTGCATTCAGCAGTTACATGTGGCCTAGTAGAAAAATTGAGTCAGTAACTAAACAAAATGGATTCTCATGGCCTATGTGCCATGCACGGTTATGTATCATTCAATGGGTACCACACACCTTGGCCAGAGGCGCGTTGTCGACCACGGAATGAGCAGATCGTGTGCATTCAGTAGGAATGAAGGGGGGCCGGGAGACCTTTACAAATTTTATATAGCGCTTTAAACCAAAGAACACATGCACGGTCATAGTGAAGGATGCACGGCTCCCACAGCTCTTCCAAACACATGCACGGGCATAGTGAAGGATGCACGGCTCCCACAGCTCTTCCAAACACATGCACGGGCATAGTGAAGGATGCACGGCTCCCACAGCTCTTCCAAACACATGCACGGGCATAGTGAAGGATGCACGGCTCCCACAGCTCTTCCAAACACATGCACGGGCATAGTGAAGGATGCACGGCTCCCACAGCTCTTCTAAACACTCAGGTTTGGAGATCTCACCACATCAATGCCCCCTCCTGAGCTATAATGAAGATAAAAAGGATCAAAACCTATAAAGACCAGATGTACGTGCGATAGTCTTAAGCACAGATAATACGATGCACACACACACTGAGGAAAAATTGAAGACAGTGTTGGACTCCTTGAGCCAGACTGTGCAATCATTAACACTCAGAATGGGCCAACAGGCGCGTGTGCTGGTCTTATGCGGGAAGAATCCTGCCAATGACCAGATTACTTACTGGTACTATTCATTACTCCAGGTCTTCCTCGTCCCAGTCAACATGCAATGAGGAGCCTACCATTTCTCATAGCCAAAATGCCCTTTGGCCCTTCCTCCCCTGGATGTTGTGCACCATATATTCCTTCAACTCCTGAAAATGTGCAGAATATCCCAAGCTCTTCCAGGCATTCAGTCCATTCATCTGGCATAGAGGGATGGAAGGCGTCTGGGACGAGGAAGATCTCAACTTGGAGTAATAAGGATTATAGATTCCATGCACCAGCGGGGATGGGGGGCGGACATGGGCTTCAACGCACACCAGCCCAAGCTTTGGCAGGTCCGTCGGGAGATTAGGCTATGGGCAGAGGTGACAGCCAACAGGACCACCACTGTAAGTGCAAGCAGCCGAAGGGAGATGGCCTGAAGTGGCTCAAAGGGGGTTTCCTTTAAGCACACCTGGTCCGTGGGCAAATCTCATGATGGAAACAGAGGCCTCCATGGTTAGCAGTCCTTCAAGAAGGATTCAAAACCGAGAGGCATACATCTTCACTGGCACAATGCGCCCACACGGTTCCCGGACTACACTAATCGCAGCTAGATGGGCCCAAAGAGATGAAATGACTAAACCTAGTGCAAATCCATTACGAAGGATATCCAAAACATTCGGTGGGTCACAGGACAAGGGAGACAGGTTAGAGAATGAACCCCAGTGCCGGTCGAAAACCTTTGGAGGTAGACTAGTGAAGATCCTTGAAGGAACCCTGCCAGCGCTGGGGATTAAGCCCTCCCATTCAGTCGCCAGACAGAGATCCAGATTTCCGAAAGCACTGAGTGGTAAGCTGGCCCACTGCAGGAGACACTGGTCTAGGTGGAGCACCCATGGCGCGTCGACTGCCATCTGCACGAAAAGGGAAAAGCAGGAATTCCTTTTCCACAGAGGAAGGACAATCGGAGCCTGCGCCCTTGCATTTGTATAGCTCCGGCCAAGCAACCATTAGGGCATCTCACCCCCAGGCCCACACATCGCTGTCCCTGGAGCAGAATGTCACCAACTGATATTTGAATGAGGATAATAACGGAAGAGTGCGATAGATCCCAGCACCGCCACCCCGAGGCGAAATAGAATGGGAGCGAGTATTCAAAGAGTTGGAGAGAGCAGCAATGGAAGCAGTAAGAGAGGGGGAAATCCAGGTTTCAGTGAGAAAGAGAAACTGAAAATTTAAGCAGAAAAGGAGATGAAGAGCAGAGCATGTTTAAATACACACAGAACAAGCATTTCACAAAGTAATAGAAAGAGATTGTTCTAGATGTGAAGGGGTAGATCGATCATGCCGATTTTAGATATTGTGGCTGGGGATAACAGGAGCAGTGGACAGGTATAGAACAAGGCATAGTTGCTAGAGACAGCAGAATAAAAAAAAGCAGGGAAGGCCAAAGGGCAGAATGAGTTTTGTATTTGCATTTTGTTTATTTATAGTACGCACCAAGCCCTGAGGTATCTGGGTGCCTAACTTGCATAAAGAATGGTTACATGTTACAATAAATTACAAAAAAGTTATAAAGAATGCAGGGTTACAGTAATACATGCATTGAGTTACAAGAGGATACATGCATGCGGGTTACAAGAGGTGACAAGCATGCGGGTTACAAGAGGTGACAAGCATGCGGGTTACAAGAGGTGACATGCATGCGGGTTACAAGAGGTGACATGCATGCGGGTTACAAGAGGTGACATGCATGCGGGTTACAAGAGGTGACATGCATGCGGGTTACAGAGATAAATACAGGTTGGTGATTCAGATTCAATTCAGTGCAGAATACAGGAAAAGACGGTCACCAGGACGACAGGTTGTTAGTTCTCTTGTGTGGATAGCCACATTTTTGCATTTTTTCTAAGAATGGCAAAGGATGGATTGGATCTTAGTGTTAAGGGTAGGAAGTTCCACAACTTTGCTGCTAGTACCGAGAAGCTACTACCTCCTGCTTCTGCAGTCTGAAATGCGGGATCCTGAGAATGCGACTGTGCATCTCTGGTGGGGCAATCTGAGATGTTTCGAGAGATGTTGTTGGTGAGATAGCTGGGTGCATTGTTAGCAAGGGACTTGTGAGTCAAGGATATGGTTTTGAGGGCAATTCTTTGTTTGACCGATAGCCAGCTCAGGTTCCGTCTTGATGCAGAGATGTGTTCTGACCTGGCAATGTTTAGTGCCAAAGTGATTGCGTTTATTTTGTACTACCTGCATCATTTTCAGGTTTTGTTGGTTAGTTCCTAGGTAAAGCGTATTGCAGTAGCCAAGCTTCGATAAGACTAGTGCTCTGGCTAGAGTTATGCAGTTGGCAGTCGTGAGAAATGGTCTAAAAGCTGTGATTAACTTACAGGTGTAGGCTGTTGAGGAAGCAATAACAGTTTGTCTAGAAAGGTTCAGGGTAGAGTCAATGTAAATGCCTAAGGTTTTTACAGCCTTTGAGACATTGATATTGTTACCATCGATGTTAAAGGACTTGAACTGATCATCAACATTATTTTGTTTGGAAGGTGAGCCCAATAGGAGTAATTCTGTCTTGTCATCATTTAGACAAAGTCCATGCTTTTCCGTCCAGGCTTGGATGATACTGCAAATGTCATTCAATGCTTTAGAGTCAGTATCATAGTCACCGGGGAGAGGGATGATTATTTGGGGGTCGTCTGCATAATTTGTGTAGGTGACACCCAAATAGTCAAGATCATCAAACAGTGGTTTTGTGAACACATTATAAAGCATGGTGGAGACACACTATCCTTGGGGGACTCCACATGTGACTGAAGGTTGTGCAGAGGCCGAGGGAGCGAAAATCCTCATTGTTCTATTCTTGAGGAATGTTTGGATCCAGCCATTAGCTTTGTTCGAGAAGTATGCTGCTGAGGAGAGGTTTTTGCCTTGTGGTTTACTAGGTCAAATGCAGATGACAAGTCTAATAGTAAAAGGAGGGCTAGATTGCCTTTTTCCTTGAGGTTTTCAATTTGGGTCTTAAGGTCGATCAGTGCCATTTCTGTCCCATGCTTAGGTCTGAAGCCGGATTGCCTAAGTCCAAGGAGGTGGTTTGCTTCTAGGTGTTCTTGGATCTGCAGGTAGGCTGCTCTGTCCAAGGTTTTCTAAAGAAATGGGACTGTGGTGATGGGTCTATAGTTCGTGGGGATATTGGGGTGAAAGGGTTATTTTTTTTTGTGTGAGGACCCAGGTGTCTTAGGTGGTTCGGGACTGTGCTGGTTTCAAAAGAGGCTTTGATGTAGGAGGTGATGAATGGTGCTGGGTCCCTGGCTGCCTCTTTGATGACTGGGGCAGGGCAGATGTGGCCCTGCCATTTCAAGGGTTTTAATTTAGAGATTAAATCCTCAACTTCTTTGATTGAAGAGGGGGGAGAAGTTGAATGTTTTTATAATTGGCCATGGGTGTGGGATGTTTCAACCCATTCCAATGCACCCTGCTACACCCCTTTGCCAATGGGGGAAAGAAAACTGCCAAAAATGGAGGTGCTAACCACTGTGCGCACTAAATCTGCAAAAACTGCATGGTTCAGAAATCACAAAAAGCTGCACCACCTTGCCACACACAGGCAAAGTTTTTGACAACAGAACTCCCTGCTGGCGAAGGCCAGTGAGTGCTCTTACCAGTTACATGAATCAATGCCACAAAAGTGGGCTAAAAATCCGAAAATGCCCTTAAATACAGCGCTTTAATCAATGGCAACCTTCACAGTGCTGTTTTGGTGCTAAATTCTCTCATTTTCCCAGTGAATTATTGATGAAATGAAACGTGCATAGATTCTCCAGCGCAGTCAGAGGAATCCAGGCCTCAGTGACTGACAGCTGCATCAGAAAATTAGCTGTCAAACCCAGTTTAAAAGTGTCTGTTTCCTGAAGAAGTGGAAAATCCGCCTGTTTAAAGCATTTTTCTGTGAAAGGCTCAATTCCTTTAAAATGTCAAAATCTATTATAAACTCTCTTAATTTTATATCTTTTAAATAAAAGCTTGTAGGTGAATCTTACAGTAACCCAGTGGAAGTAACTGCTAAATTCTGATTGGGCAGTGCATGCTCTGGGAGAGTTGACATCTCAGCTTGACACTCCCTTGCTACAGGAAGGCTTAAGTGATGCTAATGGTTCCCGAAAATGACAACAAGCAGCACAATGGGACCTCAGTAGACTAGTCTGGGGCCGAGCTGAGGACAATGGCAAGCTGCCCAAATGATTTCTACAGGGGAGCTTCCCTCCAGGAAGGGGGACACACCTCCCTAATCAAAGGACTGGACAGCTGCTGCCTGCGAAGGGGAGGTTACAAAGGAGAACTTTGATGTTAAATCCTTGTGTTATTAAAAATTAAAAAACTCTAACTGAGCAACCTAAAGAGGCATAAATATGAACATTGATAGACAACCTAATTCAGGCACTTGATTTCAAGACATTGATGAAATCTGTACCATTTAAGGAAACGAAGTTATGAAAAAAGTCTCATTATAGCAGAACAATTAATGTTGCAAACCCAAGACTATGTACATGGTCCACTGATAAGCGCCCGGAGATGTACAGAGTTAGAAATGATTAATCCAAACTGTTAGGTTTAAATTTGACACAAAGATGGGGATTGAATGTGAATGTAGACAATCAAATATGAAGTATATGTGTCAAATGTTATTAGGGTACATAATGTTAGAAATGTACATTCGTGCAAAAGTTATGTTTTGGTAAAAATCAAGGTGGTAGTTCCTAAATCGCATCATAAAGATGACAGCTCTGTTCAGACTGCCAACAAGGACAAAGCACGTGGCTGCAGCCACTCACAACCATGGGGGTGTGTTTTTGAAATTCTGCACACACAGTAACTGGGGGGATGGCATTTGACAGTATAAATATAGGAGTTTCACTACAAATAGGACACAGTCCCCAGAACCCATCCAGGTTTATGCGCAGCACCTTGGTCCGGAACTCATCTTGTAGCTGACTCCAGAACTCTTTGAAGATCCAGATTGCAGAATTCAGACTTAGCATTGCTGAACTATTGCTAGCTTGACCCAATTGCAAACCTCCAAAACTTAAAAGAATAATTCTGATTCAGCTTGGCTTGCTACCATTAAGGCTTGCCCACTGAAACTTGCATCCTGTCATCTGCCGTGTCCAGAAGGGCCCATCCTAATCCAGCCTGAGGCGCACTCCAAAATTGACCAGAACCGCGCCGCTGATCCAAATCCCTCCAGAGGTGCCTGTTTGACGGTAGACCTGCCCAATCCAATGACCAGAGCCGACGGTCCAATTTTATTACAAAGGACTGCAAGTATGAATAGGAAGAACATTGACCCATAGTATATCTGCATTGTATTGTCCCAATCTCAACCCATCCATCCATCCATCCATCCACCCATCCAGAACTCTTGTATTGTTAGAATCCTTCTTGCGCTGATTGTCTCACCTGTGTTACAAAACCATAACTCCTTAGTGATTTTGAATAACTAAAGTAAATCCCAGAAATCGATTATCCACCATGGACTGGTTGCGCTGGCCATGTAGCTGTGATGTTTCATGTGTTGCACCCTCTTTTTCATAGTCCTTAATATAATATAAGAAAACCTGTCTTTTTTCAAATCAAATTTCTGTTTTCATTTTCGTGCCTATTTTGCACAAACGCCTCTCACTAAAACCTCTATCACTTCTTCAATTTTAAAGATGCAAATGAAATTTCAACTCTCACCGATACCTAAAACGCTTAGCTACATCCACAACTAAACCGCATAGCTGAACAGTGTATTTGACCCGTTTTTCTCCAATATCGCATAGTAAAAGTTTGCCGCGAATTTGCAAAGTTCAAAAGTTTACACGTGTCTTTTCCCCTTTTCAAAGTGCTTCTTCCATCCCATTCTCATCTAAAGTGTGTACTGTTGGTTATATCATAGCTCATGTGTGTTAGGACCCATTTAGTGTAGCTTTCCTCATAAATTCTATCCATTTAAAGCATTTTTTGCAGTATTTCACAAAGCCATCTTTCACCTGTCACTTTTAAAAGAGTCAATTTCCAAAAAACGGTTCTCTCTCTTGTTTGGGGAGGGAAGATTGCCTATAAACGCTAGACCTTGTCTTCCATTCCTGAATACCTGCTGATAACTTGTGTAGGATTGCTTATTTGTACTTCAGTAATTTGCACAGGGAACTATTAACCTAAACGCTATCTGTGCACAAAACAAAACTGTTCTTTTTCCTGTGTTTTCTACTCTGCATCATAATAAGTGAATTCAACTGCTTTGCTTATTTTCTGAATTGTATTGTCACTGTTAGGTGATTGCTGCCCATATCTATATATATTAAACTTATGTGTGATTTGAATATTAAATAAATATTTACCTTTACACACTGGTGCAGTGTGACCTGGGGAGTATTTTGAGATGGAAGTGATATGAGTGGTATCATTCAGAATATTGAACTTATAGACAAAAGCAAAACAGGGTTTCATTGTGCACTACATGCTAGGCAAGACGTGGGTGTGTGCCTGATTGAAAACCCTTACATGGGGGACATAGGTGAAGTCGGCTGGGTGTTGTCTGGTGACAGGCTTAGTTTCTTAGCATCCATTTTCTCTTGTAGCATTGCGATTTTTCCTAATAAGGCTTTCTGGATGTTATCACACTAGGTAGTATCTTTTGTGCATGAGTCAGGTGGTGAGGTGGGGGTTTCAAGCTCTTTAAGAATGTTGAAGAGTTCTTTTGTGCTAGATTTGGCATTTACGATGCGATTGTTGTAGGTGTCTATTTTTGCCCTGTAGAATAGCATCTTTGTAGTTGAGGGAAGCCAGTATAAAGTTGTTTTTGTTGGTAACTGTAGGGAGGCTCTTCCATACGGCTTCTGAATTTCTTTTGATTTTGCGTAGGGACCTGAAGGGCGGAGTGAACCATGGGTTAGCCTGGGTTTAGCTTTGCATGATGTTAAGGCGAATGTGTTGAAGGCCGTGAGTGGTGTGCGATTGTAAATGTCTACCACGACAGTAGGATCAGAGCATGCAGAGGGAGCAGGGAGGATGGGCTGTAACAGTGGAAGTAGTTTCTCAGCTGTTATGTTGCGGTTATTTCTTGTGCATAAAGGAGGGGCTACGTTTTGCTGGATGTGCCGATTGGTTTCCTTCATGGTGAATATGATAAGATGATGGTCCGTCCAGGCACATGGTATATTGGGAAGTATATTAATGTCGCAGTTGATGTGGACCAGCCAATCTACGTCCTTCCTTTGTTACGCGTTGGTTCCGTGATGCAGTGATTGAAGCCTAGTTCAGAAATCGAGTTGGCAATGTTTAGTGCCTTACGATCTTTAGCAGGGGAGCAGATTTATGAATTTCCTGGGGGGTGCCCAAATATAGGAAGTGACCTCACCAGCAGTTATATGACCGCATTTGCACGTAGTCGCCAACCTGGTGAGAGGAGGGGTGCTGGTGGGGGGGTGCAGAACAGTGGAAACATTGGGTAGCATATACTAAAGTCAAGTAAGAAGGAGGTTTAAGCCTTCCAGTTGCATTCCAGTAGGCCAACACTGCCCCTATTCCACCCCTCTATAATCATCCAGGTTGTAGTAGCCCTCCCTCAAAAGGCAGAGCACCACAACTAGGATGGGAGAAGGAAATGCCATCCCATCCTGCGAGTGTGTCAAACCTCAGAGCAGAGACTGTGCGTGTGCCTCCTACCTTGGAGCACAATCTCACTAATTTGGTGCAAATCTCGCAAATGGGTGCATGGGAATCCCATGCGTGTGTGTGGGCTGCAGACCCCGGATCACATGCTCACTTCTTCAGTGTGAAACTCTGGCCAGGGCTCTATGGGCAAGAATTCAGGATGGGTCTCACACCTATAAACAGTGTGATATATTGAGGGGGCATCTCACTCCTTGGAGCATAGTATCAACCGTTGCTGGTAATCTCACAACTGAACGTACAGTTTCACTTTTGGTCATCTCAGTGACCCTATGTATATTAATGGAATCAGTCTCCCATCTGGGAAGACAATTATATTTCTGTTAAAACACTCTGAATCCTCACTCCAATTTTTTCGATCTATAGAGCCATACCGAATTCATTCATTGTGTGTGCAAGGGTGATTACTTGTGCCGGAGAGAGCTCATTCTTTCATTCAGGAGAGATAAAGGTGTACCAACCCCCTGTATGTGGGATCAGGTTCATTTTGCCCCATGGCCCCTCACTCCAGAATGAGTGAGCAGGTTTTAAGACCCTGCACATTCTGCTATCCTACAGGCTCAAGCCTTCCATCTCTTGCCCCATCACAGCTTCCAACATCCTGAGCGGCAGCTTATGGACAGCAGGCAGCTCCGGACATGCCCGTTGCCAACTGAATGTTGCCAGATCTACTATTTAGACACTGGGAGAGAGCCATGAACCCACATTGGTGGTGAAGAAACACTCAACATACAGAACACAATGGAATAGTGTTGCAGTCCTGCTGAGAAATGACTATTTGGTCTGTTTAAATGTAAAGCAGAGTAGCTGAGAAGTACACGCACTGTGCCCTTAAAAATAAAGCAGCTGTGGTGGGTGGAAGTGCAGCTTCAGTGGCATCAAGAGTTTGCAATTCCCTGCGGGGTAGTGTTGGTCATTTCCTATGGAGGTATAGCAGCCCTACTGAGAAGTGCTGTTAAAAATGAAGCTGCCCAGTAGGCTGGATCAGTGCTGCCCCATAAAAGGTGTAGAAGCCTCTGTGAGAAGTGACAGTACTGTCCCAATGGTGAGAAGTGTCGTAGTTTCACAGTAACTATGCTTAAGCACTTTGGATTATTAAATAGTGCTGCAACATTCTGAATAATTCCATCCCTTTAAATATACTAGCTCTTGTATAACCACGACAGTATTGAGTTATTCTGATGATGAAGATGTCAGACGTGCTCAATAGTTCTGGTTCTGAATCATTAAATGTACTTCAGATCTTCAGCGTCTCGGGAGGATAGCTCAGGGGCAACGTGCTCGCCTTGGAAGCAAGACGACATGGAGCAACAAGGTTTGATCCCTCGGTCCACGCTTAAAAACCTCTGGGTATTATTACGCGCATTATAAATAACCAATTAAAATAAAAAATAAATAAATCTGCTGAGAAGTGCTGGGGCCTTGTCAACAAGAGTAACAGCTCAACTGAGAAGTGCTGATGTTGTCCCATCAAAGGTCAGCCCCACTATGATGAACTAGCATTGCCTCAACAAAAGCATAGTATTACAATTATAGAAGCCCTGTTTAGCGAGTTAACTGAGGAGTACCAGCATTGCCAGATTTGAAATATGGCAGCTCTAGTAAAAAATAGATTACACAGCCCTGCTGAGAAGTGCTGTTTATGTCTCTTTAAAAATATAGAAGCCTATTAGCTCTGCACCATTAGGCCCTGCAAGTACTATCACATTGAATGCCATTACACTGAACAAGGTCAACAGGATGGCCAGGTCCATACTGGGTTCTATATGATTATTCTGCATTTTGAAGAACAAATACAAAAAAAGACAGATTTATTTCGGCCGATTTGTGTGGTCTTCAAAAGGTCGAATTATCATTCTACTGCCCCCCCCACCCTGCTAACCCCCCCCAAAGAAGGTGATCCCACCTCACCCTACACTCCCACCCTCTCCCACGCTGTTACCTTGCTTAGAATTCAGGGGAGTGACCTCCCTCAACGCCTCTGTTCCCTGCCCATAGCACAGCATTCACCCTCACCACGTACACACTCAGAGACATGCAAACAGTCTCATTTACCCTCTCCCTGCCACCTCCCTTCGCAGATGGTATGCAAGAGGGGTGCACAGATGTACAAACACATCCAAGCCAAAAGATTTTTAGAAATTGAGGGACAGACTTGCTTTGCATCTGTGCCTCCATTTCTAAAAATCGTTTTTTTTTTTTTTATTTTTGTGTGTTGTTCATTTAGAACTTTACAAAAGGGGGATGAAGAAAAATAACTTTCACTGAAGTAGCCCAGAAAATGTCCAGTGATTTCACGAGAGGTGAGGCTGTTTGGACTCTATCCTCTGCATGGTGAGTTGCAGAATTTTGGTTGAGGCTAGTAACCAACAGTTTCGGTCCCCACCAATCAGTCTGTTCCAACACGTTGCTTCGTCCCATCCATGTTCTTCTGGGCTAAAGTGCTTTATGTAGGCTGATCTTAAGTCTAGGGTTGCTGGGCATGAGATCAATAGGTGTCTAATAGATTCAAGTTCGGCATTGCACAACCGGCATGTATTTGAGTCGGAAAGACCTCGGATGTTCAGGATCTCATTTGTTTCCAGTAAGTTTAGCCGCATTCTTAACATGTAATTTCTTGCTCTCCTATTTGGAAATATCCGGAGATATTTCATCGGCTCATTAAGTTTGGAATGCATGGTGGGGAGGTGGAGGAGGAGTTTATTTTTATTGACTAGGTCTTGGGTCTGAATCCAGTCTAGTTCTTTCAGTTTCTTGTAGACTCTCAGAGGGTTTGAGATGAGGTCAGCTTCAGAGCACGACACTGATTCTAAGGTGGACGAGATATTGTTTTTCCATGTTTTTAACATTGTGACTTTGCCACTTTGTAGTTCTGTGTTCAGTAGGCCGAATATTTGGTCAGTGTCGGCCGTAATGCATTTCCTGAATAACCTAAGAGAGTTTAGGATTACTGTTGCTCTTAGTGACAGAAGGCTGAGTTCCTGTCTGATTGCAGCAATGGATGAAGACTTTGGAAGGTTTAAGACTGATTTCCAGAACTTGCTCTCCAGTTTTTGCCAAGTTCTTTCTGGGATTGTTGGCATGGCCTCTGTTCCATAGGTAATTGATGGGACGACTTTTTTCTTGTAGAAGTCTATTACGGGGATGCATGAAAATTTACCAAATTTTGTATCTATTGCTTTTGCTTGTGACGCTAGTTTTCCCAGCTTTATTTCCAAAGCGAGCTGCATAGATGTTTCATTTTTTGAAGAGTCAATCTGGACACCCAGGTATTTGAAGTCGGGTACCGACTCGATCTCTTTGCCCTCTAAGTACCATTTGAATTTTTCGGAGGATTTGTTGTTCTTCCGTCCTCCTCCCAGAATCATTATTTTGGTTTTTTCTCGATTTATTTTTAGGTTGTTTTCGGCTGTGTAGCTCAGGAGGTTTGTTAGTTGTCTCTGGAGGCCGATCTGGGTCTGATCCAGGAGGATTAGATCGTCAGCATACAAAAGGTAACTTATTTTGGAGGATGCAAGGGACGGCGGAAACGTGTGTTCCAGGTCGACCCGGTCTGGATTTCGTCTGACAGGTCGCCTCTTTGGGATAGTCGAACCCGGAGGGAGGTATCCGTGTGTAGAGCTTTGATTGGTTGGAATATTTCTTGAGGGCAATTCCAGCTCTCCAATTTGTCCCATAGGCGGTGTCTGTCGACGAGGTCAAAAGCCTGCGTTAGATCGATGAAAGCGATGAAGATCCGTGATTTTTTTTCCCAGACTTTGCTTTTTAGGGTGCTGATCGCTAAGATGTTTGCCGTCGTTCCAGTATTTTTCTTAAAACCCGATTGGTAGTTGTCGTTGCATGGGGCTTTTTCGGCCCAAGATTGAAAACGGTTCAGGAGTAAACTTCCGTAGACTTTACCTATGCAGTCCAACAGGGCAATAGGCCGATAGTTTCGGGGGTCTGTGATGTCCCCCTTTTTATAGATCGGGACGATGATGGCTTTTGTCCAGGACGGCGGCAAGGATTGCTGCTCAGAACATTTCTGAAAGATTGAGGCTAGCAAGGTTGCCCATTCCGTGTTGTTGTTTTTCAGATCGATGTTTGAAATCCCATCTGGACCCACAGCTCTGGAGATCTTCAGTTTTTTTATGTGGTCGCTAATTTCTTCTCGGTCGTTTAGTTGAATCCAGGCTGTCTTCTGGGCTGGGTGTTCCAGACAGGTGATTTGGGCGGGAGCTTGAAAGAACGAGGAGAAGTGCGTGATCCATTTGTGCTCTGGCATGGCATTAATTATGGAGTTGTTCACTGAGGGCTCTGTGGTTTTCAACAAGGACCAGAATTCTTTTGCTTTGTTACCATTGATGGCTGTTAACATTTTTTCTGCGTCTTGTTGGTAAAGGCGGTAACGGTGTTCTTTCACCCATGATTTGTAAGTTAAGGTTGCCGCTTTTAATTTTTCTTTGTTTGACGGGTCATTTCCTAATTGTCTTTTAAGTTTTCGCAACTCCCTTCGTTTGGACACCAAGGTGGCATCATAGGCGTGTTTTGGGGGTGCGTGGACAGAGGTAAGCTGTTTGGAGTTCGTTCGGTGTTTTAACAGCAAAGGTACGTAGTCAAGATTCTTTACGCCCTTGGGTCTGTCTTCCCCAGTGTAGTTTGCCAGGAGAGTTTTGACCGCACGGGTCGACAGGTTTAGTCGGTTTCCACGGGCGTTTGGTTCTACTTCCGTAGAATAGAGTTCAGGCGTCTTGTGGTGATTTGCCAGCGACATTGTCAGCTGATTGTGGTCGCTGGCTGTAGTCTGTCGGACTTCAAAGGATTGAACTTTATTCAAAAGCGGTCTGGATACATAGATATAATCTATGGTTGCTTTTAGTGGGCCTTGATTCCAAGTTGGCAGGCGGTTTTTGTTTGGGAAGGCGAAGTTCAGGTTTTCGAATTTCCTAGAGGACATCAAGGAAGACCATAGGAGACCTCTTTTCAGTGCTGTTGTAGTTTGCGAGGATGCATCCAGTGTTCGCAATTCTCTAGGGCATTTGGCATTCAGGTCGCCACAGATGATAATTAAGAAGACTTGACGTGTTGCTTGGATATCGTCAATCAGGTTTTCCATCATTAAGAGGTAAGACTGATGGTTTATTGCCGCCGGGTTCCAGTAAGTATTAATCACCACTATTTGCAGCGGTTTGCAGAGGGGCTTCTCAGACCATTCGCATAATACTGCTAAGATTGACAGATTTGCTTGGAGGGTTGACTTGAGGGTCAACCCGATTCCCTGTCGACAGGCCAGAAGAAGACCTGAAGTCGGCCGGCCTAGGGCTCCTTTGTTGGCTGGGGCCAGAATTATATCGAACCCATCCATAGCTGGATTTTTCCTGAGCCAGGTCTCTTGGAGGCAAATGATGTCAAATGAAGCTAAGTTTGCGTCGCCCGTTGTGGTGAGATGTAAGTGACCTCTCGTGTTCCATGAGCAGAAATTTAATGAAGGTATGAGCCGGCTGACGTTCCGATTTCCCTTTGGCTCTACTGGGAGCCCTGCGAATTGCTATTTGGATTTGGACCCTTGTAGTAGGGCCTTTGGGAGCCAGGCCCACAGCTCCTGTAGTTTTGCAGTTGATTTTTGGACTGTGGAGGCGCTTTCAATTTGAGCTCTGGGGGTTGACCTGTTGGATTCCGCCTTTGACTCAATCTTGGCCGAATTTGAACGATCTGCTTTTGGATGTTCCCGCTTCGGGGACGACTCTTCTGTGGACACGTTTGACTTGTCGCGCCTAAGAGTGACGGATTTTAGTTCTCGATGGCTCTCAGATGACTTTGAGAATGAATTTACCACTGTTCGGGTTAGCCCTGGGAGGCTTTGTGGCTCCACTTTTTGCTCTTGCCCCGCAGTTTTGGACTTTCGGGTCGATTTTTTTTTCCTGGGTTTGTTTTTTCTGTGTTTTGCGGGTCTCTTTGCACAGTATAGCCTAGCGCAGCCAGGTCGCTTGTTGCATCCTCAATTTTCGACCTTATATACTTCGAAGTTAGATGAATATAGGCTTTTGCTCTTTTATTCGAATGATATGGATCTATGATTTTTAAATCTGAGGACTTGATCTTCCGGAGGGTCGGAATCAGGCTAAATAGCATGAGGATTCCTCGTCTGTTCAGAATAATGTCATCGTCGTTTTCTGCGTGTTGTTCAAGCTTAATCGGGGCTTCCCCTGTAGGGTCCGGTCTTTTCCGCTGTTGTTCGGTCCTTGAAGTAAAATGGGACCGCAAGTGTTGCCCCCTCTTTTCTGATTTTCTTGATTCTGAGTGTGTGTTTTCTTTGGACTTTTGATAAGGGTCCCGAAATTGTCGTACATCCTGTGGGCTAAGTTGGTTACTAGAGGTTAGCTTTTTCCGAGTTTGCCCCTCGCGAACTAGAGGACATGTAAATGACACCACTCTAGAGCTCGTTGGGCTACAAGAGGTGGCAGGTTTTCGACGATGGAGAAGTTTCCTGCGCTCTTCCAAGGTGAAGAAGTGATACGGAGATTCCTCTTCTGACAGTTCTTTTGAGTTTTCTTTTTTTTTTGCGATTTGATCAGTTTTTGTTGCAGTAGGCTGCTGCTTTGATGATTTGTGTGTTTTCTCATGTTTTTCGGATGGTTGGTCTTCCATGTCATCAAGGTGTTGAGAGAGATTCATCAGAACCTCATCTTCTAGGAAGGTTTCTAGAGGTCTAAGAGAGACTTTTTGGATTTGTTGGGGTGCGGACGGACTCCGGGCCAAGGTTTTTGTTTTTTCTTTCTGTTTTGCTGACCCAGAGTTTAGTCGCAGTGTTAAGGGTTGATGCTGTGTTTCAGACTTCCCTCCACTAGGGATGGTTTTTTTTGATTCCCGTCTCATGCCTGTGAACAGAGGGTAAGGGAGATCAGACTCACTCGCTGGCTTTTTTGGTGGGGGCGGAATGTTTGCTGTTTCTTCTGTGATATCAATCACCTCTTGATGTTCCGGGATTGAGAGACCAGCGGCCTGTTGGATATTGAGGAGAGTGCTGGGGGATGAAATTAAATGATCGACTGGGGAAGTTTGAACTCCCTGTTTTGTCCCTAAGTCGGGTGAGGTGGGAGGGATTACCATTTCTTTGAAGCCGACTTCTATGGCTTGCTTTAAGATTTTGTATTTATCATCTAGGGCGGTGATGTAACCTTCCAGAAAGCTTAATTTCCTAAGCATTGTGGCTTGAATGGCTGAATTGTCTTTCAAATTTTCGTTAATGTTTTCGTACAATTTAGTAAACGGGTTCATTGCAATGGTGATAGCTGACATTATTGGGAGAAGATCTCTCTTGTGCTGCGAAGCCGGCTCCGTTGTAGGGCCCTGGGGAAGGGGGCTATGTTTTGGAGCAGGCGAGAGTGTACTGGACTCATTTAGAATCCGTCTTACTGTAGGCGAAGAGGGAAGGTCCGGAAGGCCACCACTGAGGCGCCCAGATAAATGTAGGTTTGGGGGGAAGGCGGGCAATGAGCCCCCTTGCCTGTTGCGGGTCGGTCGATCCTTAGTTTGGCTAATCGCAACAGCTTTGTTTGGGAGCGTATCAGACTCATGGTCAAGTAGAGGGATAGTTTGCTTTCGTGGTTCAGAAGATGAGTCTTGCAAGGGCTGAGGCCCTGTCTGCTCTATGGTTTCGAGAGAGGTAGTTGGGTTAAGGAGGATTGACAGTGAGGGTTCTTCACTGGTTAACTGACTGGTTTTGCAAATGGCTGGTGTCAGATTTTCCTTAAGTAAGGCTGGAAGCGTCATGTCATCGGACCTTTCCGAGTGGACAGTAGCTTGGACTAGTTCCGTAGGATGTTTCGGTGTGGCTTTCCTCTTAGGTGTAGCCTGGGTACCCGGTGTTTGGTGTAAAAGCGGGACTGTTTTGATTACTGGTTTCGCCTGTGAGGCTTGTTTTGAAGGAGATGCGGGTTGGATGTCGTTTGCAAGATTTTGGTGCTGCACACAGGTATTTATCGGGACAAATATTTTTCTTGCTTTTTCTGGGGGTTGGCACGTTTTTATTGCCTCCAGTATTTCCTCGTCGGTGAGGTCCGCTTGCCTCAGGTGGGTCTCTGGCGCAAAAGCGTAGAAGAAGTCTGTTACGAGGGTGGCTACCGATGGTTTTGTTGGTTTCTGGCCCCGGTGATTTTTTATTAATTGGCCATTTTTTTGGTTTTTTGACGTATATGGTGTGGTTGTGCATTTTTGAGTTTTTTTTGTAGTTTTTGAAGGGACTTTCTTCCAAGTGGAAATTTCGTTTCCTGTGTCCGAAGGTTCCGTCTCATTTCTAGTGCGTTTTTTTTTGTTTTTCAAGGCCTCCGGGGACGCGGACAGTGATTGCGGAGGCTCTTTCCGAGCTGGGACCTGCTCTTCATATCCTGTGAAGCCTGGGGCAGTGTGGTCGACAACTGAGACGCAAGAAAGAGTATTCAGAGACTTGCTTTGGAGTACTTGGGGTTTTGATTTTGTTGGTGTCTTACTGGCATGATTATCCTTGATTCTTTCATGACTTTTGGAGCTACTGGGCTCTGCTGAGGGGACTTTTTGGCCATTTCGTGTTTGCCGAGGTGGTTGAACGTCCTCTTCGGCGGTGAGTGTGACTCTTTGGCCGACCGGCCCTCCCCACTGTGCGACGTGTCCTGCCGTGGGGCTTGCGCTGGAAGTCGGCCCCGCCCCCAGGAAGACCTGCGGGTGCTCTGCCTTGCTTGGGGTCCTTTCCGGCGAGGCCGTTGCCGGGGCCTTTACCGCAGGAGCCGGGCTTCGCTCGTCCTCCAGGACACTTTGCGGCATGCAATCAACGCTCCCCGCCCGAGCGAGCCCCTCCCCCCGCTCTCGGTTCTCGATCCTCCCTTCGGAGGCCATCGGGTCCCGAGGCTGTAGGGGTGGGAGTCGCGGGCAAGACCGCGGCTTGCAGCCGCTGTTTTCCGCCATGGCCCGTGCAGGAGGTCGTTGGCACGGGCTCTGGAGCATCGATGAGTCACCCTCGGGATCCGAGCTCGGCGGAACCGGGGCCGGGAGGGCGTCCACCAAGGTCCGCTGGAGCGGGTCCTCCGATTTTCCTGGGGCTAACTCATGGTGAGTGGTTTCTGTATTTGTATTTGAAGTACTGGGCCCGGATCTTTCTAAGGAATCCTGTTTCCAACGGGCATTCACAGTTGAGCCTGTTAAAGTTTTTGAGTGTTTGTGAGGATTTCCCGGCGTAAGATGGGATTGAACGCTGTGTTGTTGTGGGTTTTTTTCAACAGTGAGGCGTGGGTGCGCACTTCGAAGCTGGCGACCCTCTTGTATGGCCTTTGGGTCTCGGTCCGTGGTTTTGGCTATAAGGGTGGAATTTGCTGGTGGAGCCGCTTTTTCCATTGTTTCAGACGTGCACAGACTGCCACAGACTGCAACTCTACAGCCAACACTGTGGCCGCTCCGCGGCTAGGTGGGGATTTTGTAGGACCTCCCACGTATGCGAGTAGACACGGTAGAGAGACTCCTATCTCTGAGGAAAAGGTTGGAGTGACTGCCACAGACTGCAACTCTACAGCCAACTCCGCGGCCGCTCTGCGGCTAGGTGGGGATTTTGTAGGACCTCCCACGTATGCGAGTAGACACGGTAGAGAGACTCCTGTCTCTGAGGAAAAGGTTGGAGTGACTGCCACAGACTGCAACTCTACAGCCAACTCCGCGGCCGCTCCGCGGCTAGGTGGGGATTTTGTAGGACCTCCCACGTATGCGAGTAGACACGGTAGAGAGACTCCTGTCTCTGAGGAAAAGGTTGGAGTGACTGCCACAGACTGCAACTCTACAGCCAACTCCGCGGCCGCTCCGCGGCTAGGTGGGGATTTTGTAGGAGGACCTCCCACGTATGCGAGTAGACACGGTAGAGAGACTCCTGTCTCTGAGGAAAAGGTTGGAGTGACTGCCACAGACTGCAACTCTACAGCCAACTCAGCCAAAATCGTTTTGGGTTGGGTGTACTTCTACATCTGTGCACCCCTCTTACCAAGGATAAGTGTGATGTCCTCTTCAAATGTGGAGGGGGGGGGGGCTGGGTGTTCATACACTAGGTGTATAGTAATAGTGTGGGGGGCTGAGATGGGTAGTTTAATGGATAATAGTTCAGCTGACTTGATGGGGTTGCTGGGCAGGAGTCTGATGCCTAGGGTTGTTTTGGCGATGAATGCGATGCCCCCGTCTTTAGTAAGGTTAGAATCTCTGTCTTGGCGGAGGATGGCATAGTTCTCAGGTATGGCTAGAGATAGAGACGGCCCTGCTGCCGCGTGGAGCCAGGTCTCAGTGATTGCGAGAAAGTCGAGGTTATGATCTGTGCATTGTTTAAGGTATGGGCTGGTAGGGATCTAGCATTAATGAGTCTGCCCTCGATAAGTGATGCAGGGTTATTTGGATTGCATTTTCTATGAGGGGAGTTTTTTTTAATGGGTGAGGTACGGTTGTGTTCTGGGTCTGTGCTGGTGATAGGGCGCTGCGGCAGTGTTTCTATCAAGTGGCGGAGACTGTGTGGGTTTGAATCTAATGCCTAATCTGGTGTCCTACTTTGAAGTGAACGCAGTTGGTTGGGGGTGGGTTTGGATGCAAATTGTTTTATCCATGGGCTGGAGTGAGGTGGTAGGGGTTGCTGGACAAGGGTGGTGTGGTTTGCGTGCAAGTAAGTGTAGGTGGAAGGCATGAAGGTAAGAATTTGGATGGAGGTATGCAGTCAGGTGAGGGTAGTTTCTTGGACATCGATAGCTGAATGCTGGGGGCCATGGGTGTAACATGTGTGGGCGTTCTGCTGTTCGTGGCCGCAAGGACAGACCTGGTGACCAGGCATGTATTTGTATTTTTATTTATTTGTAGCGCGCGCCAGGCCCAGAGGCATACAGGCATGAAAACTTAATGGACACAATTACATAAATATACAATAGAGATACAGCTTTGGTCAAGCTATGATCAATTACAAGTGCATACAGGTACAAACATTGGTGGGTGAATTTGAAGCAAAGTGTTACATAGTCAAGTGATCTTGAACAAGGTATCATGATGGCAACATAAGTTAAGTAAGGCATAATTTACAGTAGGGTAGAGGAGCCAGAAAGCTAAAGTTAAGGCTGGTGGCAGAAACTCTAAGGAGATAGTTAAAATCAAAAACTGAATCGGATTTGAGCGAAAAGCCATGATTTCGTTTTCAGTTTGAAGGAATTGAATGAGGGCTCAGATATGATGGTAGTGGGGAGAGAGTTCCAGACCTTGGTAACCAAGACTGGGAAGCTCACCCCCCGCACTCCACTTTTTGAAGTTTAAATCTGGGTGGAGATAGGCTGTGTTTCTGAGCAATTCTTTGGGGTCGGGTGGATGTGTGGAGGGAAAGGCGATTGGATAGGTAAGGGGGGGGGCTTGTTAGCCAGGCATTTGTGTGTAAAGGCAAGTGATTTCAGAGAACTTCTCTGCTTGACAAGGAGCCAATGTAGATTAGTTCTGACATCAGAGATCTGTTGGTTTCTAGGAATGTTTAATACCGCTCTAATGGCATTGTTCTGAGTGATTTGCAGTTTGTTGAGGTTAGCCTGGCTGGTCCCCAGATTAAGGGCACTACAATAGTCTATCTTAGACATGATGAGAGTTCCAGCTAGAGTGATGCTATTAGGGATGGTCAGAAAAGGTCTGCAGGCTGCAATAAGTTTACAGGTATAAGCTGACATGACTGTTAGTTTGTCTTGTCAGGGACAGAGTCAAGTCAAGATAAATACCCAAGGTTTTGGTGTCCTTGTAGACCTTAATATCGTTGCCATCTATGATGAGACTGATAGGAGTGATCTAATTTGTTAAGCCGTCGAGTGGAGCCCAGGATGAGGAGCTCCGTTTTGTCATCATTGAGGCAAAGTTCGTGTTGGGCCATCCAGGCCTGGATAACCAGATATACGTCATTCAATGCCTTGGTGTCAGCTGTGTAGTCATCTGTGATGGGGATGAGTATCTGGGTGTCATCAACATAATTTGTGTAAGAGACACCCAGATAATCAAGGACATCAAAAAGTGGTTTAGTAAACACATTGTAAAGTGTAGGTGACACGCAAGAGCCTTGAGGGACACCGCAATGAATGGGAGCAGGGTCAGCGGCTGCTGAAGGGGAGAATACCCTCATGTATCTATTACTAAGAAAGGAACTGATCCATGCAGTGGCTGAGTCAGAGAAGTGGGCGGCAGAACGGAGGTTCTGGCAAAGGATTTTCTGATTAACCAAGTCAAAGGCCGTGGAAAGGTCTAGGAGTAATAGCAAAGATAGATTCCCGTTGTCTTTTAAGACTTCGATTTGGGTTTCAAATCTATCAAAGCCGTTTCGGTTCCATGCCTGGGACGGAAGCTGGATTGTCTTAGACCGAGGAGGTTATTAGATTCTAGGTAGTCTTGAATCTGCAGGTAAGCAGCACGGTCTAGTATTTTGAGCATGGAGGGAGCGGTGGTGATAGGTCTGTAGTTAGTTGGTATACTCTGGTCTAAGGACAGCTTTTTAAGCAGTGGGATCACCCAAGCGTCCTTAAGATTGTCTGGAACAATACCCGTTTTAAAGGAGGAGTTAATAAAGGTCGTGATAAAAGGGGCAAGGTCATGAGCGGATTCCTTAATAATGGGGGTAGGGCAGGAATCGCCTTGGCAGTTAGAAGGTTGGATTCTGTTGAGAATGTCTTCCACTTCAGCAATAGCGAGAGAAGAGAAGGCAAAAGGTTTGAGATTAGGAGGGACCAAGGGAGCAGCCTTTAATGGAATGGTCTATTATCCAACTGCAGACAATTTTGATTGTCTTTGATTTTAGATTAGAGGGATGAGATTTTATTCAGTAATGCAGTCTGGATATTTGCACAGCATTTGCTATCTTTAAAACAAGTGTCGGGAGGTGTGGCGGGTGATTCAAGTTCCTTTAGGATCTTGAATAATTCTTTAGTATTAGAGTCTGCTTGCATGATGCCATTGTTAAATGAGTCCCTTTTAGCAAGGAAGATGGCTTCTTTATAGATAAGGGAGGCTAGGATGAGACCATCCTTGTGCGCATCCGAAGGATGACTTTTCCAACAAGTTTCAGCGCAGCGTTTAGCTTTGCGGAGCACTCTAAGCTGAGCTGTAAACCAAGAATTAAGGTGCGCATGCTGTTTAGGCTTTCTCAGTTTAATGGGAACGATAGAGTTTAGAGCCGAGAGCATTGCGTGGTTGTATGTGTCCGCTAGGATTGTAGGATCAGAGCAGGAGTGTGTGACCTTGTTAAGGGAGGAGAGTAAGAGAGGGAGTCATTTCTCTCTAGTTCTATCCCTTTTATTTCTAGTGGGGACGGCCGGCGCCATCGTTGGTGGGGGGCGTGAGGATGCTTCAATATTAAAGGTAATGATATGGTGGTCTGACCATAAGCAAGGTGCATCAGAGAGTACACTAATATTGCAGTTAGTATCAGCTAGCCAGTCAAGTGTCCTTCCATTAATGTGGGTGGGTTCTTGGATGTGATGGGTGAATCCGAAGTCTGTTAAAGTATTAGGAAGGTCAATGGCGGTAGGGTCATTTGGGTCGAGGAGTCCCAGATTTAAGTCTCCTAGGAGAATGATTTGCGAGTTAGTTTTGGATTTATCTAGTAATAAGGAGGAAATCTCATCAGCAAAGGAAGATGCTGGGCCAGGTGGTCTGTAAATAAGGTGTAAGGTGGCAGTTTGGTTGGGCGTTGGTGGCAATTTGACTGAGTATTTCAGCAGACTCAATATTGACATTAGGTACAGCTCTTAAACCAAGTGAATTTTTATGAATGAAGACAACTCCACCCCCTCTAGATTGAGCGGTGTTGCGATCGCAGCGAGTGATGTTGTAATCTGGAGGTATGGCCAGGGACAGAGCGGGCCCAGAGGCTGCATGTAGCCAGGTCTCAGATATAGCAATAAAGTCAGGCACTTGGGTCGTGATAAGGTCAGCAATGTCTAGTGCATGGGCAGGGAGAGTTCTGGCGTTGATAAAGGCGCCCTTAATCTGTGAAGCTTTGGCCACTGGGGCTGAAGTTTTAGGATTAGAGTAGGAGTAGGGATGCCCATTATATGAGGGCTGAGACGAGGAGAAGGAAGTTTGGGCGTAGTGTGATTGAGGAAGTTGGTATGACTATTCAAGTGACAAAATCTAGATCCTAATCTCTTCTTTCTGATGTAGAGGGAGCAAGGTTGATTCGGTGTAGGTTTCTTTGCAAAGTGTTCCAGCTGGTTGGTAGGGGCATAGTTATGCTCGTAGTTGATAGTGTGGAGTCAGCGGGCTGTGTCAGCGGTAGAGAGGGGGCGCATTAAGTGCCAAGGATCAGGGTCGAGAGGAGCGGGAGAGTTGGACAGAAGGACAGGACTCACTGTTTGGGCTATGCTAGTGATAGCTGAGTGATTTATCGTCAGCTAGATGGTTGTCCAGTGTGCTGGGCTGTTCAGCATGCAAACGTCGCTAGAAAGACATGCAGCTGTGATGCTCAGATGGTATCTTGGCGAGGGCTAAGTGCAGATTAGAGTGTAAAATAGATTAGCAACAGGAAGAGTGGAGATGTAGTGCAATGTGGATATGCCAGCGGGGAACAATTGGGTCTCCAAATATGCAACAGGTCAAGCAAACCATACTATAGGAGCGGTGCAAATTTGAAAATGCAACATAGTTATTAAATGCAGTTGAAACGAGTGCTATTTGTCGGTAGCTAGGTTCGACATTAGGCATACAGTGGTACATGTGCAACAGGTCAAGTGTACAAGTGCTACCAAATTACAATAATCTGCAGCATCAATGCGAGAGAAATCAACATAGCCAGGTAAAAGCAAACTATGGTAGAGGAGCGGAGCGATTTTGAAAATGCAACATGCAGTTATTAAATATGGCTAAAATGAGCGCTAAATGTTGCCGGTGACTTCGATAATGAAGTGCAGCAATATACGGGGCCCGATGGGCTGCATATTTATGGGTGGTAGCACAGCCATCATTACTCTGGCACGCTTACAGAGAGTGCATGTGCTAAAAGATGAATAGTTCAGGATGAGGGGCAAGTAGACGAGTCAGATGGCACTCGGTGAATAGCAATAACAGGTTGGATTAGTAAGGAGCAGCGTACTACGCATTTCCTAATGATAAGATTGTCAGTGCTGTTGCAAAAGTTAGGGTTTCGGTAGCATCTAGGAAGATCCTGGTTAGCTTACCCAGCAGTCTGGACATGCAGCGGTGTGGCGGTCAGAATGGGGTGCCCACGTCCCGATGCGGTACAGACAGGATACAAGCCTTTTAATGGTGGCCTTCTCGTGTGGGGCCAGCTAACGCCTCCGGGCGCGCTTCCCTGATGATGTAGGCTGCGGCAGCTTATCATGGCGACCTAGGAGGGATGAAGAGGCGTTGCTTAGCAACAATGCCATGGTGGCCATTTTGAGATGGAAATCTCAAAGTTGGGTAAACTGTACAAAGAAGAAGTGATATGGCAGCAGCGGAGATCCAGGGATTGATGTTAACCATCCTCTAGAAGATGGTTAAAGAGTAGTGAAAGGTGGGAGCGTGGCAGAAGGAGAACTGTGCGGGCAAGTGCGTGGGAGACAAAGCGGAGGTCAAAGACATGGCCGTAGTTTGGACACAATGACACAAAGCACGAAGCAAAGTAGGTAGCTGCTGCTGACAACCACAGACTGCAAATGGTTTTGGGGTGGCTTCACCCAGGGAGGAGATTTAATCACTCTTGTTCACCAGGGCACAGGGGAAGGAGACAGATGAGGTGGCCGGGCAGGAGCAATCCTTCCAATCTAAAGCACGGCCCAATCCACTGTTCACCAGCAGAAGGCAGCGGCATGCCCAACAGGCAGTTGGTAGGAGCACTGGATGGCGGCTGGACCCATGATGATATGGCATTTATAATGCGCCTATACATAAGTCGAGGCGCGACAAGGGAAGGGAGGGGGAACAGAGGGAAGACAGACAACGATCTTACTAGGCCAGGTGACATGCAGATCGCGCAAGTGCATGGGAAAGGGGAAGGGGGGAAAGTGCGAGGGTGAAGGGAGAGGCGAAAGTGCAGTACATGGGATAGTAGAATAAATAGGATAATAGAAAGGCCAGATGGTGGCAAGTGGAGGTAAGAGCAGACATAAGTGCTGTTAGGGGGACTGTACGGATACAGAACAACAGTCCCCAGGGGAGGGGGTTGCCAGGGAGGCAGTGCAGGGGTGAAAATTGTGGGGCCTGGGCCCGAGATCAGAAGGGTGGCCAGGTAACTGGTGCAGTTTCAACCAGGAATTTAACAGGGGAGAGAAGGCAGAAGCAAAGAGGAAGGTTTTGAGGTGCTTCCGGAACCGGAGATGGTTCTCCTCAGTATGTAACTTTTTTAATGATGCAGCCCGGCCTCATGGGTTTACTGAGGGAAGGAGAGGAGGTCTGCTTTGATAGATAGCAGAGCTGGCTCATGACAATCCATGGACCTCTGTCCTGGCAAGATTCAAGTAGATGCACACGCCTTGCATTCCGAAAAAGACCATTTATTGAAGATTCAGATTTAAATGCCTATACTTTTGTTCCATTGGAGGGAGCCAGCTGAGGGGGAAGATCTACCCACATCTCACTGCTTGGAGAAGCGCTTGAGAGTTGCAGATGGCGTGGATTTAGGCCCCAGACAACTTGAGGGTGATGCAGAGGGTCTTGAATTTTATCCTTTCAACATCCGGCAGCCAGTGGAGAGATTTTAGAGCTGAAGAGAAACAGTGGGAGGGCTTGAGGCCAAGGATAAGTCTTGCACCGCTATTCTGGATCAGGTGAAGGGAGGAAAGCATGAGGAAGCGGTTGTTACAGTAGTCTAGCCTTGAGAGGACCAGAGCTCTAGAGTCATTGAGCTTCTGGGGGGAAGGTGAGGAAAGGAAGGATTCCTCTGAGGATGTGAAGTTGAAAGTGGCCTTCTTGGCAAGATCCAAGATGTGAGGAATAAAGAAGAAAGAGGAGTCGAAGATGACCCCCGCGGTTTCTGGCCTCAGTGGAAGGAGAGGGAGGTGAGCCCATAGATAGCAGCCAGAGTGCAGGAAGGAAACTGGGAGCAGGTGTTCTTATGTGCAGGATCTTGGTCTTACTGGCATTCTGACAAAGATAATTGAAGGTGCACCAAGACTTGAGTAGCAGACAGGAAGTCGGGGACGATACAGGAGGAAGAGGAGGAGGAAGAGGAGGAAGCATGCATCTGCGCAACACTGATCATTAGGAGAGAAGCCAGAGATCAGGTGAGCAAGAGGTGCTAGATAGATGTTGAAAATCCAAGGTGAGAGGATAGAGCCCTGGGGAACACCAAAAGGTAGAGAGTGGACGAGGAGAAGGAGCCCAGGAGAACCTGGGAAGGGCAGTCAGTAAAGATCTGCCAATCCAGTGCCCGGTCCAAATACCAAGTGCATCTTGGAGCCACTTTATGAGGAAAGAATGGTTGACCATGTCAAAGGCAGAAGAGAGGTCAAGGACAATGAGAACAGCTGGAGAGTCGAGATGTGCAAGGAGGGTAGTTTTCGTGCCTCTGGATGCTCGGAATCCAGATTGAGGGTCATGTTAATAACCAAGAAGGGTGCAGTAGAGACACGAGGGTGCTGTAGTTGGCCAGTGTTACTGAGAATTCTCATTCTATGGCTAATTTCCCTTACCTATAGAGGCCCCCTGCAGCTTTGCTGGATTTGAAGGGTTTGTTTCTTTTTACCTGCTAAGAGTAAGACTCTTTTTCCCACTTTAAGGCATTTTTGCTATGTGTGTTCTAGGCTATTTTTGTGTTTAATGCCTATGGGATTTTCTCTCACCCATAGGAACCATCTTTATTCACATGTGTTACACAGCACCCTCAGTGCAGTGACACAGGGGTGTCGTAGCGACCCCCAAATATAGACTCCATAAACTCGGACGGACTACTGTCTCCCAGGGCATGTAAAGTCCCCATTGACTTTACTAGTCAAATCCTATGAACTAAACCAGTACTACCCATCTTACTATGGAGGTACTGGAAGGGGTTAATAGTTTTTCCCCTATGTTCATTTTCGAGGGGGTACCCTAAAGTCCCTCTGAAAAGTTTCTGGCTGGTGGCAGTGGTTACTATCATAAATATTCAACCGTGAATATTTCTCTATGGGATTTTCCCATTGGTCGAGACTACCACTTTTTCTGACAGCCTCGAACATACCGCTGGTGCATTTTAATATTAACTTTGCTCCGGGGGATTTTATTGCCAGAACTTTAATATAACTTCTTTCTGGTGTCTTTCTCTACAATCCTAACCCAGGTCGGGGATCCTTTTTTCGTCCGTTTGGCGGGCTTCTGCCCAGAAGTCCTCGTTCCGGCACCATCGAGTCTGGGGTGGGAGGGGGAGTAAGACCCATGGACAGGGTTGCCTCCGCAACCCAGGTCGCACTCTATCCTGATAAGCTGGAGGGTCTCCCGCCAAGAGGACCACTCCACTGTGTGAGTGACAGCTAGGCTGTATGAATGGGGATCTTTTTGCATAAAAGCAGGGTCCTGAGGACTGGAAGAGCAAGACGTTGCCACGGGAACCAAGAAGCCAAAGAGGAGAGAAGCCAAAGACACCTGCAATGACTGAACCACCGGTGAAGCCCTGCTGCAGCGTCTCACCAATTTTCTCGACACGACGAGAGAAGATCTTCATCTGCAAGGGCCTTCTTCCCTTGAGCTGGTGGGGCCAACCAGTTTGCCAATCAACTTCCCGGACCTGCCTTGGTCGAATCTCCTGTACCCTGTACCCTGTACTCGGAGGCCGGATAGCCAGGCACCAGTCCACCCGGACCGCGATTTAAAGGAGTGTACGTTTTATTCGTCGGGCAGCATCGCGGCTGGTTTCATCCCTGGGTAGTGCAGTAACTCGAACCTTCCTCCATGACGAGAGCCTCTCTTCCTCTGCTGGATCACCCGAACTGCAGGAACTACCAGGAACAATTGCCACTGCAGGAGCCACTTCTTCTAAGGTACATTGTTCCGCCAGGCCGCCCTTTCTTCGCGGTAGTGCTAAAGGTGTTTTAAATCCTTTTCCTACCTGTTGGGTTGGCCGCCCCGTCTCTCTTAACATGGTCTTTCGAACTTTTGCAACCACCCTTTAAAATATCGTTAACCAAAGACTTGACTGCAGCTACGAGAACATTTTGCTCCTGGGCCCTTTCCATGTACCACTAACTCTGGCACAGGCCTACTGACTCACATTTGTTAGATCTGCCTTCTCGAGATTGATTCTCCATTTCGAACTGTGTGGTGCACCCCTTTCTTACAACTACTTTTTCTTCCCACTGCATAATCATTGTGAAATGCCATTCTGCTCAGTTTTCATTCTAAGTATTTCTTATATTGATGCACTTTCTTGCTGAACTGGTTCACAACTGATGGGAAGTGTTGCTAGGGTGTATAAGGGCCTATTTCTGAATAACTTGTGCTTTCCCTCCCTTGTGAGGAATTGTTAGAGGATCCCTTGTGTGTAGTTGTCACTGTCCCGTTTTGCTCAGTTTTCACTCTGGTTCACTTGGTCTACAATTCATATAGGGAGTGTGTATATTTTTCCTTGACTTAATTTAACTTGCTTGATACTTGTGATGAATGTGTTTGATTAGAAGTGTATAAAATAAATATATATATACTCTAACTACAAAGCTTTGGTCAGTGTTTCCTTGTTCCATAGTCTACTGGGCCCAATGTGTAAACCCTGAATACTGCTCATCTCCCTCTTGGGATAAGTCTGACTGCTTAGCCACAGCTACCAACTAAATCTTTGTGGTACAGACTGATACCAAAGGGGATTTATTGCTATATGATATGATATATGGCACCTGTAGTCCTAATCTGGTGTAGTGCTCCCTAAGGGAACTGAACTGGATTCTGCCTAACAACCAGTCATGTGGGGTTGGCAGAAGACTTTTAGAAGGGGGTGCACAAGTGAGTGCTTCAGAGAGGAGGGGAAAGAACCAGATCCTATTGGAGTCATTGTAGAAGTCGGAAAGAACTGGAGCACTAGAGGAGATGTTTTCCTTAAAGGTTCTGGAAGAACAACGGGACACCTGTTGGATGAGACGTTCATAGAGCATACTACTCTAGAAATCTCATCCGTTTTGATAGGTGAGGAGGAGAGAGTGGGTGGGGGTGGAAGAGAGGGCAAGGGAGGCAGGGGGTCAGGGAGAGGAGGAAGAGAGGTGTCAGAATGACCTGGGTTTTAGAGGAGTAATGGGTTGCCAGTGCAGTACAGAGGGCCTGAGAAGGAAGAGGCGAGCTGGAGACTGCGGATGGACTGGCGAGTTCCTTGCAGATTTTGAAGAGTTTAACCGTATAAGAGGCTCCAGAGTTACGTTCCTGGATGTGAGCCCTTGGAGTGGAGCAGGTGACAGGCTAGTTTGTCAGGGGATGAGCCAAAATTCTGCTACTTCTGTTCAGCAACTCTGCACTTGCGTTTCAGAGTGCCTAGATCGGAGTCGTACCAGCTGTTACGCTTGGAGGCAGGTTTCAGGTGGTTCCTCATTAGAGGGGCAAGAATGTCAAGAGTGTTCGTGATGGCAAAATGAAGATTGGCAAGGAAAGAGTCAGTGGGAGAGTCAAGCAAAGGGGAAGGTAAACACACCAGCTGATACCAGTTTCATTGGACGGATGACTGCAAAGGATTCTGGCAGTGCTGGTGGAGGCTTGGTCAGGGGGCAGAGAGGAGAGAGGTAGTGAGAGGTTTGGAGAGAGGAAGATCAGCGGGGATGAAGGCATCAAGAGTATGTCTGGCAGAGTATGTAGGGCAGGAGGGGAGACTAGTGACGCAGAGAGGGGTACAGAGATCACAGGACAGAGAAGAGGCAGGAGCAGTGGAGTCAAGGTGGACGTTGCAGTCTACAAGGAGGAGTTTAGAGGTGGAGGTCAGAAGAGAGGAGGTGAAGTCAGCCCATTCGGAAAGGAGACAGACACAGGGCAAAGGGGCCTGTAGATCGTGGCAAGAGTGAGAAAGTCAGAGACACCACGCTTGCAGACAAGACTTTCAAAGGAGGAGTAGGACTGGGTATGAGAGAGGTGCGGACCCACTCAGGGAAGATCAGGGATATTCCACCACCATGTCGGTTGGGTCAAGGCTTGGAGGGTATCTCAAAGCCATCAGGGAGAGAGTTAGTGACTGAGCTGGCATTAAACCACGTCTCATGAGAGCGGGGACGTCAAAATCAAAGTCTTCAAGAAGGAGGCAGATGTCAGAAGAATGTTTGACAGCAGATCGAGCATAAACCATGCCATCCTGCTCAACCGTCTCCGTGATAACCTGGGTATCACTGGTCAGGCTCTGGCATTGCTGACCTCTATTCTTTATGACCGACCCTCCCAGGTCCAACTTGGGTCCTTCCTCTCTACTGTCTTTTACTCTACCTGTTGTGTCCCCCAGGGGTCTAACCTCTCTCCATGGTTTTTCAACCAATACCTGTCACTCCTTGCCCACTGTATCGCTGCGCTCTGCCCCCATTTTCAGTGCTATGCGGATGACACCCAGCTCATTTTCAGGCTACCCTCGGCCTCCTCCTCTCCTTCCCTCATCTTTGACTGTCTGTCTGCTGTCCAGGAGTGGTGTGCCGCCAATGACCTCTGCCTTAATGCCAGCCAAGACTGACATTCTCCTCATTGGCACACCCACTCCCTCCTTCCCTGAAGCGCTCTGACCGGCCTCTCTTGGCCCTCCTCCTGCTCCCACCTTTGAGGCTAAAAACCTCGGGGTCATCTTCGACTCCACACTCCTGCTCTCCTCACATCTCTGACGTCTCTAAGAAGTCACACTACCACCTGCACCTCAGAGATATTCTTCCTTTCCTCTCCTTCCCCCAGAAGCTCACTGTCTCCAGAGCTCTGGTTCTCTCTAGTCTGGACTATTGCCACAGCCTCTTCCTAAATTTGCCCGCTTCTACTTTCCGCCCTCTGCAACTTATCCAGAACAGGACTGCAAGACTTGTCCTTGGCCTCAAGCCCAGGGATCGTATCTCTCCAGGACTGAAATCTCTGCACTGGCTCCCAGTGGCTGCGAGGATTAAGTTCAAAACCCTCTGCATTGTCCACAAGGCCTTCTGGGACCTGGGGCCTCCATACCTTCAACTCTCTCTTCCTAAAAATCTTCCTTCTCAAACTCTCTGCTCATTACCTCCAACTCCCTCAGGGTCAGTCGCAAGCAACGAGTTGGTGGTAGATCTCTTTCCTCGGCTGGGGCCTCTCTTTGAACAGCCTCCCTGCCTCCCTTACACTTTAGGAGAACCATCTCCAGGTCCAGAAGCACCTCAAAACCTTTCTCTTTGCTTCTGCCTTTTCTCCTCCTCTCCTCTGCTAACCTCCTGGCTGTTTACCGGAACTGCACTGGCGACCTGGACACCCTCTGATCTTGGCCCCAGGTCCCACCCCCCACCAGCATCACACACCTGCACTGCCCACCTGGTAACCCCTGCACTAGGGGACTGTTTTTGTATCCCTACAGTCCCCTTACCAGCTCTTGACACCTGATGTATGCACTTACCGTTGCACTCGACACTTGTTGGCCGTTACTTATTATTGTTATCCTTCTCATGTACTGCACTGTCCCTTCCCCCTCTCATGCACTTGCGCGATCTGAATGACACCTGGCATAGTAAGATCATTGTCTGTCCTCCCTTGTTCCCTTCCCTTGCCTTGTCGCGCCTTGAAACACTTGTGTATAGGCGTGTTATAAATGCCATATCATATCATTCAGGGTGGCTAAGTAATGCCGGTCACCACCTTTGAAGGTTTTCCGAGAAGGGGTGCAGGGAGGTGGTACACCAGTAGGAGGTGGTGAAGGAGGTACAGAGAGAGGAAGTTGCAGGAGAGGGTAGGTAGTTGGTGAGGGTCGGCAGGCATCAGTCGAGGAGAAGATGTTCAACTTAAAAGTCTGTCTGTGTCCAAAACCTAAGGGCCGCGAGGATAGATCAGTGGCAACGGGTTTGTAATAGAAGCAACACACATTAAAATCACGGTCTCGCGCTTAGAAACTGGTCTCTGGTGTAAGCCGGTTATAAAAGAACAATTATAATGTCCGCTTGCGCTCACAACTAAAGCTAAACAATGTGTAGGGATGTCAATAATAAAGAAACAGTGTTCAAAATTCCAGCTCCTGGCTTATTCTCCAGCTCCCCTTCCCCAAGTTCAAGACAGTTCCACAAAGCCTCAAAAGGAAACTCAGGGTTTCCTTCCCCAAGAAGACCATATAGTTCCAAAACAAGATCTCAGTGTCCCTCTCCCCAAGAAACATAGCTCAAAATTAGTCTCAGGATTCTCCTCTCCCAAGGAACTGGCTTTCTCCGATCACCATCTTGTACTCAGTGCCTTAAGTGGCACTACAAATCGAGCCGGGGCCCATCGAGGGGGCGTGGCCTAACAACGGGGGTCTTGATGGGCCGTTAGGCCACGCCCCCTTGACGAGCCCCGGCTCAATGGGCTACTGGCACCCCTGCCAGGCAGCCTTTTGTAGAGATTAGCACCCTCTCCCCTTTGGGGGAGAGGGTGCTGATCTCTGCATTTCTATTCTATAGGCTTGCCTGGCAGGGGACAGCGCCTCTCCTATTCAGCCTTAATGGTGGCGCTGCCCCTCGCCAGCTGGGGAGGGGCAGCGTCACCATTAAGGCTGAAAGGGTGAGGCCACTGGAAGCAGAGGCCCTTTTCCTAAAGACTGAAACTCCCGAGAATCCACGGGAGCTTCAGTATTTAGAAAGCAAGGCCTCTGCTTCCAGCGGCCACACGTTTTCTCCATTATGGTGGCGCCGGCCCACATGCATCCCTTAATTAAAGGGATGCCTCGCAGGTGCGGCGCCACCATTATGGCTGAAAGGCATTTTTTTCTGAAGCCCGAAGCTCTCGCATACGAGCGAGAGCTTCAGGCTGTAGAAAAAAATGCTTTTTCCTGTAGTGGCCGGGGCTGACAGGGGAGATTAGTGGGCCCCGGCAGGGCCCCGGCTCAAAACGAAATTTCGGAGACTGCCGGGGCCCAGCCCCGGCAGGCCCCGGCCCACTTAAAGCCCTGCTTGTACTTCAGGGCAGTCTCTCAAATTCAAAACCAGTTCCAGTTCAACTTTACACTCCTAGTTTATTGATTGTTCACACAGATTGCTTTGTTCTGCTTCATTTCCGCAATCTTTTTCAAACACAGGTAATCACTTTCTGCACCTTTCTTTGGCTTTCACAGATGAGGTAGCCCCGGTCTATGCACAGTTGTCGGACCACATCGTCCACCCATCAGAGGTCGCGCAACCAGCCACCGTAGGCTTGCTTGCCCACATGAGTTCTTCTGTAGCTATAGCTGTGGTCCGGTTCACACTTGCTTGGCTCTTTCTGGCTTTACTACAACGTATTTAACTCTTTGCCAGTCTCTGGACCTTGTCACAGGAGTTCAGTTATACAGTTCACTGTGCGATGCTCCTTTTCCTTCACCACGTTGCTTTCACACTCCTTAGCAATGCTCCATTTCATTAGATTTGCTCTTAACTTGCAATACTTGGTATTCGCTTTTCACAACAACTTGTGGTTTGCACATTGTTACAAGCATCACAAAAAGCTTGTGTTCAGGTCGGTATTCAATAGTTTCCAGTTCTTGTAATCATGAAAAACCATTGACTTTGGTTCACTGTATATTTCACTTTAATTCTCATTCATTCGCATTCCCTTTTGGCCATGCAACGGCCACATGAGCACCCCAGTTTGAGTGATCCCTTTTCCTAACTCGCCGGTATCCAGAGTCTCCTCCGGCTGGCTGTCACCTCCTGCTCTCCGATCACTTTCAGTATTCTCTGATGTCCTGGTTTCCCCGACAGGACCACCCTCGGCTGCTTCATACTCCCTGCTGGTCTCCCTCTGTTCTCTCGGACTCCACTTTTTATACACCGGCAGCCCTTCAACAGGTTGCAGGGCCTGACCAAAATTATGGAAGCATTCTGGCCATGCCTGACCGTTACACCAGTCCATAGGCCTGTTCCTCGTCTCAGTACTAGAATGGTGAATGGATCGGTTACTGTGCATTAATCTTAGCCACCTCTTCTTCTTCCCAGTACTAGAGTGGAATGAATGAGAGGAATTGAGGGGAGAGGGTATACAACAGCCTATAAAGACAGGGGGAGGGGGATCTTGGTTCTCAATTGGAAACCTAGGGGTCAGCTGCAATGTGTAGAAATGAGGAAGGCCGATAATACCCTACAGAAACAGATGGAGAGCAGAGGGTGTTCTGATAACCCCTTGATTTTACCAAGCGGTTTGACTGTGGGGAAATTCTGCAATGAGGGGTTCTCGTTGAGGTTTCCTTCTTAGTCTGATACTGGGGTTTTTGAAAAGAACTGGAGGGGGTTTGACAGTATCCTATAAAGGCTGCAGGGACTGAGGGTTCATTATGGTATAGGAACGGAGAGTACCATGTCTCGCCTGGTGACATTCTCCTTCCACTGCCCCAGGACCCTCCACCTGGGTGATCCTCCGTCTCGTATCCATGCCCAGGATCGCGATCCAAACCCGAGATGGCCCGTCCATGGGCACCTGAGAGGAGGACCAAAGGGGAGTAGATTGGAGGATACCCTCGGGTTCCTCACAGTTTCTATACCTTTTTAAACTGCAAAGCTAGGCTGCAGATCGGCAGCCAAAAGAGATTTCCCTTTTCACTTCACATTTGAGTTTAGCTTGTGAGGGATAGGTTAGGATTTGGACTCAGGATGGTAAACTTTAAGTTGGACATTCTGAGACAGACAGTTACTAAGGATTTCCTCCAACTCTTCCCCCATGTTTGTTGTTAATAAAAGGCTTTGCCAATCAACATGCCACCCTTGTGTCTGCATCTTACTCTAGATCCTTCCAATCCATTGAGCCTACTGCTGCAAGATACAACCCCCACCTGAAGTAATCAGTCAACTACAAGGTTTCAGAAGGCCTCAGCTGCGGTCAATCCTGGGGAGGCTGCATCAGCAGGATCGGCCACACCTGAACGTGCTTCTGGACGCAGCACTGAGGAGAGCGCCACACCTCCCACGCCTGTAGAGCAGGGCTAGGACTTCATCACAAGCTCTGCCGACAGCTTCAGTCAGTGGTGCAGTCTCATCGTCAATACAGAAGAGGAGCAGCCATAATCTGTTTCTCCTCTCCATGTGCCTCATTCTTCCTATGAAGGGAGATACCACTTCCATCCAGAAAGAGAACGCAGCATAAATTAAGTGACATATTGAAAGGAAATACCCACAACTCTTTGCAGGTCAGATCACACAGTTGGATAACCCCTAGTTAAAGTACTATTCTGCCTTTTAAACAACTGGAGAAGCTGCAAAGACATCATTTTCTCAGGTTTGCATTGGTCACCTTTCCCAAATCGGGCCCCTGGGTCGTTCCTTCATTTGCAATTGGTATACTTGTCCTCATACTGTAATAAACTGCCTAAATATACCAATGACTTGAGCAGCTCTCAGTCCAAGGTGAGCCACCTATGCCTGCACCTTTACGATTGACTTTGCCAGGGTTTGTAAATCACATACTGTTGCATTTCACAATATATGCTTTCGGAACTATTGGCTTGGACAGCTCCTCTTTTCCGAATTTCAGCTAAGGCGCCACATTTCAACAAGGATAAAAGATGGATCCCAGTAGTGAGCAAGAGCGTGAGACTCAGGTTGAATCTAGTAGATGTCAGTATTGTGAATGCACAGAACACATGCCAGAAAAATGAAGGTGGTTTAGAATTTGGCATTGCATTACATGATGGTATCACTTTGCACCACTACACCAGAGTCGTGAGCTGAGTTGCACTGAAAAAACATGAGGCTAACATTCGCTAACCACTAATATCCCCCACTAATAGTCGGAGCAAGTCAGGTCATGATTGTGTACAAACTTTGTTGCAGATTGATAACTGAATGTCCAGGAATATGGGCTGTGCAAGGGTAGCTTGGAAATGCAATACATAAAACGTGCTGAATGAAGGCTCCCCTGTGTTTGAATTAAGACGTGACAAATTAGAAATGTGGAATGTGAAATCCATTTTGTTTAAAAGACTTTCAGGGCAGGAAACGGCTCAGAGATGTAGCTATTGGCATCCGTTGCTACAGCCCGCATCACGGATCAAAGGTGGCAGGCAGAACATGTGTTTCGTTGGAACTTTCCAAAAGGGAGGTGCTTCTTGATGAGCACATGTTACTATCAGAGGCAGGCTGTGCTTACCTTTTCTTTAAGGGAATATAAATCAGGGAGCAGATCTCCAGAGTTGGTTTAAAAGGATTGTGCCGGGATGTCAAAGGGCTGTTCTTCCTGGGCTGTCATCTGGAGCTGGGGCACTTGCTGGTGGTGTGCAGGCTTTCTCTCTGAGTGTGGGGGCTCAGATGCCCTAAGCACGAAGGGGAGAAAGCAGAGAAAGGAAGATCCAGTGCGAGCGCTGTCCAGAGGGCTGCCGTGGGGTTATTTCACACCAGCCAATCTGAGGGGGAATCCCAACCTTTTTGTATCTGGGCACACGCTGAACCAGACATCCTATAGGTTAGCATGGAAAGTATAATTGAGGTGTGTGTAGCTTTAAAATCACAAATTTAGATATCGATTTTGCATGGGGTCCTATAGATCAGGCATCCCAAAGTATATTTATTCCAATGCGAAAAAAAAAAAAATCGGTTGCCAAAAAATAATAATTGCAAAAGGATGGAAGTTACCACTCTCATGGCTATAACGTTCTCTGCCCAGTTAGAGGTGGGAGAGAAGGCTACAGTAAAATTGTAAATGCACTGTATTATTTTAACAGATTGTGAAGTCTGCATGGGCAAGTGAACAAAGGCACATATCTCTTCAGTGTATTACATGTTTGTTTTTTTCATGCTTGAGGCTCAATTACTTATAAAGTGCTTGCAAAAGAAACAAGTCAACTCTGGTATTTATTTATGTGCCATCATGAAGGGGTGAAGTGGTAATTGCATTTCACCGGATCACATGTGGCAAAATGCAAAGCAAAAATGGTCACTGTAAGTTGTGTTCATTTAAGAGGCTCTGAATGAATGTTCATATTTAGTTTACATGATAAATGTACTCTGAGATAGTACCAAATGGGCATAACATGGTATTGTAAATAAAATACTGCAAGGAGATGAAGTTATGTTCTAGAGTGTACCAAGTCCAGACCTGGCTTACCGTTTGTGACCAGATATAAATAAAAAAATCACTAGGCAGTTCTCTCTATTATAGACTCCCCAAAATACCACCAAGAAATACCACCAAAAATACCATCATAACCTACCATCAAGAAATATATCCAACAGTCCCCTTTGCACAATTCTGCATCTGGGTTGTTTCTGGGTTGTTTCTTCGTTTGTAATTGGTATCCTTGTCCTCATACTGTCAAACTGCAGAAATATCCAATGACTTTAACAGCGCTCGATCCAAGGAAAGCCACCTATGCCTGCAACTTTACTATTGACTTCAACAGGGTTTGTAAATCATGTACTGTTGCATTTCAAATATCTGCTTTCTGAGCCACTGGCTCAGACAGCTCCTCTTTTCAAGCACAAGTGAACATATAGAAACAATTACTGAACCCCTTCACATAGCATGAAAACTTGGTTCAGTTCAAGTGACATGTGGGTGCGGAAAAGAGTTGTGTAATGTGCATTTAAAATACGCACTAATCAAATATGTGTTTAAATATTTGTAAGACTTAATACATTGCAAGTTCAGGAAAGACTCCCATTGTTGAACATTTCTGAAGAGATGTTTGAGAAAGATACTGATATTTGCGAACAAAGCTAACGCAGCATATTAAGATGCGCGAGACAAGTGAACACTGGCCTCAAAGAGGGGATTCCTGAGCAGGAAAGATACAGTTGGTTTGTACATGGTGAGAACATGTTAATGAGAAGTGCGACTGAATCTTAATGCAACAGTATACTACTTCAAGAGATCTAGGCCTTCTAATCAGCACTCGGGCCTAGTGAAGCCTAGAGAAGATTCCATTTTGAATAATAGGTTTGGTGATCGAGTGGAGAAACTAAACTTGGTGCACGGATGCATTTTACTTGCACGCTAGATTCTGCAAAATCAGCATATATATTTGAGAGAGCCCATTTTACTGCTCTCTCTCGTGGAAACATGTAAATACTCACTCCTAGACTAAAATACACACACACACAGTTGCACACTAAAGATAAGAGTCATCTTACCTTTATATGGTTGCACTTCTCACCTTCCTCCTTCTTCAATTGAGCAGTACGTTTCAGCTCTTTCTGCAGGTGCCACAGCCACCCTTCAAGTTTAACCTGCACGAGAAAGAGCCAATGAATTGTGCAATTATCAGCAGACATTTTCTCTCACTACACTTTATAAAAGCATGCACCCTTACTGCATTCATGTTCAATGAATGTAAACTGTGTTGCCAATTCTGCCCACATGACTTCGATTGTAGTAAATGTTTGCTCGCCAGAAAAGGTCTGGAATTACATCTTTTTAAGCAGTTCAGTTTAATGTGGCTAAATGCAATACATAATATCAGCTTTTTACAAAATAAAAGCATATCAAGATAAACTAAACATAAGAAAAAGAATACTTTACATCTCACAAGTTTCCACAGTTAAACAAAAAGAAAGAAGTTATTTCCTAAAGAATGCCATCAATTAAGCATTGTCGACTCAACAGACTAGCAGACTTCAACAGATTTATGACCCTACTGGTTAATTTGGTGTTATGACCGGAAGCAGCCCTTTCCCAGAATGCGGTAGTAGCAGCCAGTCATCAGATGTCGAACTCATTTCTTTCAAAGCAACACACTCAGTCCTGATATGTCTGAGAGTTTGAATCTTCCGAGCACCGTGCTTTGAGCAATGGCCATCCACCGTTCCTACACTGTCTCTCGAGGATCTCGTCTCACCCGTCAAGATGACATTAAGACGGAACCTAAGGAAATTGGATCTCTCCCTTGGATCCGGAAATGTAATTAAGTAACCAGGAAGAGAGCCCCTAGATTAATCAAGAAGTGTGTGTGGTTTAGCAAGCTTCAAATTTCGGATGCTATCGATGTTTTGATCCAATCTGCGTCCAACATTTATTTTTTTAACACCCTCTGGGTTTCCCTTCAAGTCACTAGGTATTTTATCCAGACGCCCCAGGCAGTTAATACTCGCCTTCATTCTCGTTAATTCATGAGACCTACCCTGCCTAATAAGTACTGCCACGTCTTCATAGAGGGACCCCTTTCTTGGTGCCATGATAGAACGGTATAATGAAACTGCCCTTTTCTTCAGTAGGGCTGCCACAGATCACAGACCCAATTCATATCCAATACTTGGAGCAGGGATAGACTCCGGTAGATTTAGTACCTTTTCCATATTCTCCCCTCCAGTCTCTCCCAGTAAACTTCCCATGCCTTGAAGTTTGAATCCAACCCATCCAATCACCTGAACCTCATATAAGAACGCATCAAAGGGACCAGGGAAGCTTCTCATCTGGCAAATCAGTTGGTCGATTACATTTTCAAGGCGCGCTGTTACTTTCAAGACCGAAGGATCGGCATACAGACACAGACACAGACCCAGGTATTTAATCTCAGACTTCACTCGAATGGCAAGACCGTTTAGCCTCCGTTTAGAATTGGAAATATGCTTTCCCGGGTTTGAGAAACACACAATACTTGTTTTACAAGGATTAATTATCAGATTGTTGACCAATGCATATCTCTCAAACCCCTTTATGAGACGCTGGAGGCCTATTGGAGTATAGTCTACAAGGACGACATCATCTGCATGTGCCAATCAACTCCAAGGCTGGTTCTTAGGGGCAGCAAGTGTGCATAGAATTAAAGTGCTGCCCAAATCTGCGATGTAGAGGTTAAAAAGGCAGGGAGCCAAAATGCAGAGCAGGCCGGAAAGGTTACCATTAGCGTCCAATCTCACTTGTATTTTCATGCCTGTATGGTGGTGCTTAAATAGCCAAGAGCCCAGGCGGGATACCCCATGCATCCAACTTGGCCCACAACCCATTTATGTTTATTGTATCAAAAGCCAGGGACAGGTCGATACAGAATCCACAGAGGACTGGCCCACGCCTAGACCAGGATTTGCCCATTAAAGTGTGTATTAATACCCCATTCACGGCCTCTGCTGAACCCTGTCTTATGCTTCTGCTGGATTCCACACCCCTCAGCCCAAGCTTCCAATTCTACCAAGCTTAAGGAAGCAAAGATCTTGCTATCAGCATCAAGAAGGGCGATCGGGCAGTAGTTAACTGCCAATGCCGGATCACCCCCGTTGAAGATCGGAATGATGATAGCTGAGCTTCACGAGGTTGTGGTTTCCTCAAACTGTATGAGGTTTTCAAAAAGGTTATACAGTATAACTAACCACGCCGGAGCATTTGATAGACCGTTCCGCCCCTGGAGCTCTTGAGAATACCTTCCCTCGAGATAGTCCGGTCCACCTTCCGACAATTGGGCAAAGCACACTTTCCCCAGACAAAGAACGTACAGTTTCTCAATATGTAAACGCCAGCCCTCCTCAGATAGCACGTTTCCGTGGAGCCCCGGCTGAGATGAATTCTTGGAATTACTCTTAGAAAGAGCCCTTAACATAGATTCCTATCCTTTTGAAATGAATTGCGCTCATGGGAACATTTAGCACCCTATTAAGATGTTGATCTCCCCACGCCCGCGCCAGAGCAGGGAGGCAATACGCTGCCAGCACCTCATTGCTTTTAAATGCGCCTGCTCCAGTGAGCGCATTTAATTTCAAAAGGACACTTCTCCCACCACGCCAACTCGGGGTAGCCCTTGAAAAGCTCCCCGAGCTGGTGCCCCCAAACATCCATTCATCATATACAGATTCCATTTAGTCAAAAACTCCACCCACCTCTCACCGTTCTGCTGCGTGTTCTTATTTACATTGTTTGCCTTAGCTCGAAGGCACGAGGAATTCAAATCCCCACCCAGTATTATTTCAGTGAACAGACTTTCTTTCATTGCCACAGATAGGCGAGAAGATAAATCAGCAAAAAATGTAAATTGCGGGGTTCCAGTAGACGTTAATCAAAATCAGAGCAGAATTGCCTGCTCCCCACCACCCCCGATATGTGTGCAAGCGGCACATATGCCTTTCTTTTCAACCTGGATTTTCGCTACGCTCACAAAATGATGGCTATTAGAATACGCCAGATGGGCGGCGCCCGTTCTGGTGTGTTGCTCTCTGTTCCACAATAGTGAAGCCAAGATTTATCAAAATTTAATAAGCAGGTCTCTCGGAGCAGTACCAAATCATGTTCTCCAAATATATATTGTAACGTTTTAGTGTTCTTAGAAATACTGGAACCCCTTGTATTCCAAATCAAGAGATGGATCTGGTTATTGACTAAAGCCGCTCCCCAGTCAGTCCGAATCGCTGGAACAATTCAGTCAAAATAGTTGGTAGAGTAGCGAGGAAGTTATCCTTCTTTGGCCCAGACAACCCTCCTTTGCCCCCGACCCCCCTCCCCCGCCGTCTCCACCTGTTCCATCTTTGAGGTTTGGTTAGTGATCTTGAGAGATGGAGATCACCAGGTCTTGCTTCTCCAGATCGTCCGCCGCTGCCCAAATCGCTTCACCCCCCTGGCGTGAGGTCAGTCCCAACTCCATTAATTCTGTTCTTGACTAATACGGGAAGCACATGTAGTCTAAGTCATATGTTGAAAAAAGGCAGCGTGACGGATTTTTTTTGTGGCAGCCAGAATGAAACTCCTATTCAGCACTGGCCCCACCTGTTAGATGTTTTACGTTCTAACCATATTTTAGGAATTCAAAAAGGGAGAGGCGCACTTTTGTCGGATAGAAAACCTGGCCCATCACCCCCGATAGACACCGCTACTTCTGTCAATGCTATGTAGCAGCAGTGTCTACCAGGCCAATATTTCCATGAGGATGCGGGACCGGAATGTCTGTTAGTTAAGTTGGAATCATTGTAGGGGCCAAGCTCGGGCTGTGAGACTCCGGGTTATGCTTCTTCCCCTATAAAAGATTGCAGAAAGCCTAATTAGCTTTTTCGGAATCTCAGGAATTAAGACAATCATGAAGGCAATGCTCAGAGGGGAATTGATCACCCAAGGCGCCGCATTCCACAAAAGAAGGCAGGCAACCCGTGCTGCCCTGGAAACCGAGGTCCGTGAAGCTGAAGCTATTCACAAAAGAAAGTGCTGGGCCCCAAAATCTTATAGGGTCCTGCAAATGGCAAGGAAGAAGCTCGAAGCGCATTATTCGGAGGCTACTGCAAACCTATTAACTAGAACCAAGCAATGGTCTTATGTTCATAACAAGAAGGCCAACAAACTGCTGGTTAATAAGCTGGCCAGGGAGAAAAGCAGGAATTCCATCCTGAGCCTCCGAGACCCGCGGGGGCGATCCACTACGCGGATCGTGAGAAATTGTGCCTGGCGGCCGCCCACCACTCAAAAGTAATGACGGCAACCCCAAGGGTTCCGGCCGAGCAGCGTGCGTACAAGAGGCGGCACGCGCGCACCTGACCTCGGCGGACAGGGAAGAGCTTGAAGCGACTATTGCAACTGAGGAAGTGGAGGCGGCCATCAAAAGCCTGAAATCTAGAGCCCCAGGTCCGGACGGTTTTTCCACCCGCTTCTACAAACTCTTCCAACCCCAACTGGTGGCACCCCTGGCTAGTCTCCTCAACTAATTCGCGGCCTCTGGAACGGTCACTCCAACGATGCAGGAATCCATCACAGTCCTCATCCTTAAACCTGGAAAGGATCCCCAAGAAATCAGTTCGTGTAGACCCATCTCTCTGCTGAATCTGGATGCTAATATATATATTCGAAGATCCTGGCCAATCGTCTTGCACCTATCCTTCCGAGCATCATAGATCCAGACCAGACTGGGTTTATAAGTCACAGGTCGACGAAAAATAACTTTCGCAGAGCACTGAACCTAATAGAGATCGCCAACCAGGACTCTCAGCAATTGGCCCTACTTGTGCTGGATGCAACCAAGGCCTTCGACAAGGTTGACTGGTCTTATCTACGTCTCGCTGTGGAGGCCTTTAGCTTTGGTCCGACCTTCGGGAAAATAGTCTTTGCGAACTACCAAGCCCCCAAGACTAGGCTGAGGGTCAACGGCCGTCTATCGGATCCAATCCACCTCACATGCGGGACGAGGCAGGGATGCCCACTGTCCCTGCTGCGCTTTGCTCTGGCCATGGAGCCGCTGCCCCTACGGGTTCGCAAAAGCCCCCGGATCAGTGGCCCTAGGGTCGGCTCCAAACAACAAAGTGGCCCTCTATGCAGACGACGTCCTGTTGACCATCACGAACATTGAAAGCTCCATGAGGGCGGCTCTGACTGAAATCCACGACTTTGGGAGGGTATCAGGGTTCGTCATTAATTTTCAAAAATCAGCGGCGCTCTGAGCTTGACCCCAGCCGAACGAGAGACCTTCGAGGAACAAGCCCCGTTCCAATGGAGCACTCACTCGATCCCATACCTGGGGGTCCAGATTCCCTCACTCCCAACGAAAGTCTATCAGGCTAACTTTCCGCCGCTCTTTGAGGAATTGGAGAAGGACTTGGCCCGCTGGCAATCGCAAGAAATCTCCCTGTTGGGCCGCATCACGACATGTAAAATGAACCTTCTCCCCCGCTTCCTCTACGCCTGCGCCTCCCTCCCAGCCCTAATTCCGCTTACCTCCCCCCCCCTACAGCGGCTCCAAAGAAAGATGGTCACCTTCATCTGGAAGGGGAAGAAAGCATGCATCCAGCGAAGATCGATGATGGCCAGCATAAGTCTGGGTGGATTGGGGGTGCCCGACCTCCGAAAATACCAAATTGCAGCGCAGCTGGCCCACCTTCAGGCATGGGGGCTTGCCACAGGGTGGCCTGTAATGGGTGGACATTGAGCAATCCTGCCTCGGTCTCCACCTCCGCTTCCTCCGGTTTCTCCCCTACGCCGGAGCTGGCCAGGAGTCCTGACGGCCACGAAACAGTCAAAGGCTTGGGAGTGCACTCTCTCCAATATTCCTCAACCCAGAGTTCTCCCCTGGAGCATGTCCAAGGAACTTTAAGAATTGGGTCATGGAGGCCTTGAAACCCTGGGGCATCTCTTCGATGGGGAATCGGCATTCCAGCTAGCGGAGACGGATAGATACTCCTATGCCCAACTCAGGCACTGGTGCTCCCGCCCCCAGACCCAGGCAGTGGCCACAAGACCCCTTACTTCTCTAGAGCTAACAGTGGGCGACCTGCCGGCCTGGGAAAAGATCTCAACTCTCTATAAAGCTGCTACAAGAGGACCCCTTCCGTTCCAGGCCCTCCTATATGTCTCAATGGGAGGCAGACCTTGGGCACGCCATAGAAGACCACATATGGGTGGACATTTGGTCCAGAACACGCACAGCATCCCGCTGCATCACCAACCGAGAGTGCGCCCATAAACTGCTCCTGCTGTGTTATTAGCACCCCCTCCGCCTCCATCACTTCCAACGGGCCCTGGACCCTCACTGCTGGCGTCTCGGTGGCCTTCCAGGATCATACTTTCATATGTGGTGGACCTGCCCCAGAGTAAAGGACTTCTGGACTCATTGCCTAGCCACTATAAAGGACGTCACCCAGGTGGCCATTCCACTCACGCCTGAGCAAGTCCTCCTGGGGATCCCGCTACCAGACGTGTACCCGAGATCAGGGAGGAGAGCGGCCCTGGTATCCCAGTTCTTGCTGGCAGCCAAAATCACGGTGGCCCGCACTTGGAAATCCGCGGATGGTCCCTTGATGACTCTCTGCTGGATCAAACTCTGGGACATCCTGATAGCTGAGAAGGTCACGGCAGCTAAAGCAGGACTGCTCCACCAATTCATGGACATTTGGGTTCCGGTACTGGACTATGACCAGAACTTTCCAGCCCTGACATTAAACCACGCCCGCTTGCAAGAGCCCTTTATTCTATGGACGATCCGTCGCCACTACCAGACCAGGCCGACTAGCCCCGGGTACAGTGCTCACCGAGGGACTTAAAAGGGAGGGAGAGGGGGGTTTTGTGCCTTATATGTCTTGAGATGCTATAAGTACTGTGAATGTATATGCTCTTGTGTGTTGAGTTATAAATAAACAAATGTAAAAAAAAAAATAAAAAAAAAAAACCACACCACACAAAACAGACTCTGGTCATCTTTTTTCACCATTTCTTTTAGGATAGGTCCTTATTGGGTTTGTCTCTGCGCGCCAAACCAGGTTTGGTCCCTTTGTTCGTCAGCCTTTGGTGGGCTTCAGTGCTGAAGCCCTCCTCTGGCCCCTGAGTGTCTGGGATGGACAGGATGTGAGGGAGGTGACCAAAACTCCCTGTACTTAGTCTCCTAGGAGACCTGAATGCACTCTGGCGTGATTGGCCGGCCGGCCGGCTGTCTGGCAAGGACAGCCAACCTGCTGTGTGAGAGACAGCCAGGCTGGAATGAATGGGGGAAAACTGTTTAAAAGCAGGTCTCTGACGCTTGGAAAGCAGAGTCGACCACTGGAACGAAAGAACCGAAGCGGGGAGGAAGAGGACTGCTGCAACTCCTCGACGACCGGTGAAGCCCTGCTGCAGGTCCGAATTGCCTGAAACTCTAGCGACAGAAGCCCTTCAAGGTTAACTTCTTCCCTTGAGTTTGGTGGGAACAACCAACTCGCAAGCCATCTGGACACCATCTCCATCGGGTCGAATTTTCCTCAGAGTGCTGTTCAAAACCGGATAGCAGGAGGGAAGGAAACCAGCTTGTGGACTTTAAGGCACTTGCACCTTAAAACGACGTTTTGCCAAGTTTATGGCCTCTTCCCTGGGCAGTGCAGGAACCTCCCGACATCCTCCTTGTTCCCACGACTGAAGCTCAGGAACAGCGAGATCTGCTCGAACTGCCAGGAACAACTGCCTCAGCTACAGCTCCTCTTCACTTTAAATTTACTGTACAAACATGGTCCGGAAATATTTTTCAGCCACAGAGAAAGTGCGTGAAACTTTCCTGACGTCGAAGGCTTGTCCTTCCCTAAACATTCGTCAAACCTTTCGCCAAACCAAATTTTTCTAAAAACCGTGGCAAAGACTTAACCATTTACTACCAGAACTGTGCTATCCTATACAAAGTCTCTGAACTGTTGACTTTGGCCCAGGCCTATGAACTGAATTGCTGGTTTTAGTTTACTGAAACCCTTTGCCCTGCCTATGAAAGTATTTGTGCTGTTGATTCTTATAGCCTTGTCTTTTTACCCCTTTTGAAAGTATCTTTAGTGCCATTTTGCTCCCACTTCAGGGGAGCTGAACTTATTCATTTACTTATCGGTTGTGCATTTGTGGTTTATTAGTGTATGATATTGAGCTGCTCTTGCTAGTGTAATGTTTTCAAACTGACTGTGTAAATAAATGTATATTCTTTTACCAAGACACCTTGAGTAAGTGTTTGTTTGAACCACTGTATTTGTTGGTCCTTGGTGTAACTTGTTCTACTGCTCACTCAACTCTTGAGATAAGTCTGGCTGCTCAGCCACTGCTACCACTTTACTGTGTAGTACAGGCTTGTTCCAAAGGTGAAATTGTACTTACACTTTTAGTCTTAATTGCATGCAGTGGTCCCAAAGGGTACTGCATGTGATTCTGCTTAACAGGCTGGAACCACCTTCATTGCCATCTCCTGATGCGAGAAGCCAGCCCTCCTCACAAGGCTCCTGTCCCGAGCCCGTCTGAGCCAGGAGGAACAGAGGAACGCCTGGAACTCTAAACTAACATACTTTGAACTGTGAGTATAAGCACTGTATCACACTTGCAAGCTACCCTACAACCTATGTAGTCCCATTTGTGCCCAACGTTCGGGCCACTATATCTAATATCCATATATCCAAAACTATGCTTGCCAACTAATGTTACGTAACCTAATGCTGTACCGACGCAAATTAAATCCTGCATACTTTAGCCGCAGACTACTCATCGGTTTTACCCAATGGTTCCCGAATATGGCTGCGTCGTGTATTTGTAACTAGTTACTACCGCATAATTATTTCGCTAAGCTACACTGCCCAGTACACTACTCATGAGCATTCATGGTAGCATTATACAGCGCCATAACATGCCAGTGCTTGGTATGGTTCCACACTTAGCCTATTGTGATTCAGCGGTATGCATTGTTCCATATTCAGCCTATTGTGATGCCAGTGCCCTGCATTGTCCCATAACCAGCCCATTGCGATTTATGTGTTCTGTACTGTTCCATATTAGCCCATTGTGATGCCTGTGTTTTCAGTGATCTGCATTGCTCCACTTCTAGCCTATTGCAATGGCAGTGCTCAGTATTGTTCCATATCTAGCCTACTCTAAATGTTACGATTCGTACTGCTCAACACCTAACCCACTGCGTGGATAGTAGCCCGTACTGATCCACAGACTGCCGACTGCGACTTCCGTATCCTGCATTGTTCCACTTTTAACCATCATCTTAGTGATCTGCACTTTCATGTATCTAGTGTTTGGTCTATGATCCAGACGCAAACGTTCAGCCTACTTTGAGCAACTCATCTGTTACCTGTGTATAGTGCGATTGTCGTCAAGCTGCACCCACAGCTATCCTGCCTGGCACGTGCTGTGCAGGCTTTGACGACAGTCTGCTCTCTATGGCACATTATAATTACTCATTTGCCTACTCTTCTGCATCTACAGCGATCCTGCCTACTATGCACTGCGTATGCTAGTGTCTCAGGGCGACTGATGTAACACTAATTCGATCACAGAACGCCATCCTCTTAACGCTCATCAGTCTACCACCTTATACTATGCATGCTACCAACTACCCCACAGCTAGTCTTTGGCTCATGTCAACAGCCACCATCCTCCACGCCATAGTGGTCGACCGCACTCAGCCAGAGCCCAAACATTCAATGATAAACACGGCTTCTTCCACGCTAATGGAGATCAAACCCACTAAATTCATACCACCTTTGAAGCATAGCCCATCTTACTTAAATATCAGACCTACCTCATTTCTACTTGAATTAAAAAAAGGTTCCAGGTGATCGGGCTCATTAATTACTCTAACTCCTAGCCAATGGATTAACCTACACACAAGGAAACCTACATCTAACCAGCCTTGACCCATTGGATTTACAAACAAAAGATAAGGCTCCAGACTTACTAGACACTACTGCCCACAATCAAAACATCATGAGAAACCCAACCTTCCCTTACAGCCAAACAACTTAACATCCAATGCTATTCACCCTAAAAGAATAAGAAGTAACCCTAGGAAGGAAAGCACTTTCCCCTCTCCTCCCCACCAGCCCTCGTATCAAAGGTGCTCTAATAAACGCTAGATCTATGGCCGCCCATGCTACGGACATAGCGGACCTTATCAATATGGGAGATCTAGACTTCCTAGCTATATCTGAGACATGGCTCCATGCTGCTGCAGGACCATCTCTCCCATTGGCCATTCCTGACTCTTACACCATCATAAGAGCTGACAGAGGAACGGCAAAAGGAGGCGGCATTGCCTTCATCGCTAAATGGAGCCTAGCGCTTAGAGTAGTCACCTCTCCGATGGTCAGGTCCTGTGAACTGCTCACAGAAACTATCCACATCTAAGGCAAGTACATTAGCTATCCACCGAATATGCAGACCTCCCTGTCCCATTGGGTCCTTAGAGGAAGAGGTCACTACTCAGCCAACACCAAACGTACCACACAAATACTACTGTTAAGCGATTTCAACCTGGGCTACCATGACACCAATGCCCAATCGGCTAAGACACTTGCCGATTCTTTAACTGAACTGGGTTTCAGGCAAAGAGTCAAGCAACCTACCCACGAGAAAGGCAGAATACTAGACTGGGTTGCCGACCTCAATTGCAAGACTTCATTCACATCAATTGAACCACAGACATGGGCTGGCCACTACCTAGTTTCCTTTACTACTCTTGCCAAGCAAGTACTCAGTAAGCCTATCCTAATAGTTCCGCCTCTCCTCACTAGGAACAAATGGAACATTACTACCGACAAGCTTTTGCCTCTCCTGCTCCCCACCCTGAACTCCTCGTCTAAGTCACTAGACCCAGCTGAACTGGTAACACAATTATTACCCAAACATTAGATTCCATTGCCCCACTCAAATTGCGGAAAAGCCTTAACACATGGTTCACCCCCAGTTAAAAGCTCTGCGTCAGAGAAAAGAAAACTGGAAGCCTTGTGAAAAAATCTACCATCCAAAGAAAACAAAGACAAAGCAAATGAAATGTCTACCAAATACAAAGCTGAAATACTTCAAACTAAACGGGAAACGTATAATGATAGGATTCATAAAGCCAGTTCCAGTACGAGGGAACTTTTTGTGATCCTGAGGGAAATGGAATCGCCAATACTCTGCGAGGATTCCTGCCTAAAAGATAAGTATGGTGCACGAACATCCAAAATGCTCTATCTACCAAGATTGCCAATCTCCAAAATAAAAGAGCAGCAAAAAGGCATACACTCTCCAAATCAGAGACTCACCGGAAATCTCAAAAACACTCACCCAATCTGCCGCATGAATTTAAATGTACTCAATTGATTACCTTAGAGGTTCGAAAAGATCATTGCATCTCTTAAACCTTCAAGATGCCAAGGGGATATCTGCCCTGCCCAAATAATCAAAGAAGCTGCCAGAGACCTGGCCCCATTTATCACCAAACTAATAAAAGCCTCATTCCACACTTGCAATGTGCCTACAAATTTAAAGTATGCGTGGGTCTTGCCATTGTTAAAGAAATCGACATTGGACCCATCTATCCCAACCAACTATAGGCCTAGCACTACGGTCCAGTTTCTACTCAAAATAATATGCATATCTCCAGATCCAGCAATATCTAGAGACTAATAATCTTCTAGGACTAAGACAATCTGGCTTCAGACCACTGCATGGCACAGAAACTGCCTCGATAGATCTGAAAATGCAAATTCAGCAACTCCAGATAACAGGCAATGTGCCCTTCTACTCCTACTAGACCCATCAGCCTCTTTGGTGGCTTTGGTGGACCACAAAATCATTTGCGAACACCTATCATCAGCGGCGGCTACTTCTCCCAAGAAGCCTCAGACTGGATCCAATCCTTCCAAAGCAACAGGTCAATGAGAGTCTTTTCTACATCGGCTGCTGCTGACCCATCCCCCAATAAATGAGGAGGACCGCAATGCTCCCGTGTCTCACGGACCATGTACAATGTATTTACCAAGCCTTTATTTGAGGACTTGGATCATCTACACTAACTATGCTGATGACACCCAGATACTCATACCTCTCTCTTGCAGCTACGACATAGACCTCGCCTTAGTCAACAAGATGCATCTAATCATTCAGGCATGGATGGCTGCCTCGGCCTGAATGATAAGACTGAGATCCTGATCTTAGGAGCCCTGACTAACCTCAAACTCGGCAATCAATCCTCATCATTTAACATCGACGGTATTGTTATCAAAGACGCTAAAGAGACCAAAATAGGATTCTACCTTGAATATGGGCAAACCAGTTAATGCGACGGCCTCTGCAACAGTGTACACTTGCAATCAGATTCATGCTTGTAACCCATACCCATCTACTAAGAGTTGCCTCACACTATCGAGAGCCTTAATCCTCTCTAAACTCGACTACTGCAACGCTTTCTATGCAGGAGCCAGCAAACATGTCACGAACAAACTCCAAATATTGCAAAATAATGCTCTCAGAACAGCACTAAGCATCCCGAGGAGAGAACATATCTCAGAGGCTAGATGAAAGCACAAATGGCTCTCCATCAAGGACAGGATTCAATGCAAAATAGTCTCCATTACCCATAAAATGTCTCAACAATGATGCTCTGCAATACTTAAGAGATAAAATATTTTAAAAAACATAACGACCTACAAGGACTGCCAACTCATACTGCAACACAGTTCCCAGATTTAACATGAAAAGGGCTGGCGGTGACACTACTCAGGCCGTCCAATTCTGGAATGCTCTCCCTCTTCATCTGCCCTTCCAAAGTTTCAGGAAAAACACCCAAAACTGGTTAATTACGTATGACATCGAACTTTATTGTGTTTTATACTATACCGATACCATACCTATCGTCCCCCTGTAATGCACTTTTTCTCCATCTTGCAGAAAACGATACCTTACCTGCCATGACTCTGTAATGTAATGTAACTGCTTCCAATCTGCAGAATATGTAACGGCACGGACAGGCAGTTAGCCTTTTTACGTGGGCCTTCTTGTGTGGAGCCGGCTATCGCCTTCCGGTTGCACTGTTATGGTAAAATAGGCGGCAACGGCCTATTATGGCGCTTGCTGACGAATAAGTTGCCTAGCAACATATAAATAAAGCTGCGGTGGCCATTTTAGGAGCTTTTCAGATGCTCCAGGCAGTGTCGAAACACAAAATGTAGGGGCCTCCCTGCGAGACCTGCTGAGGCCCCCTCCCTACTCGGCAACAAATCACGGGGCCGACCTAGATTATAGCGCTTGCACAATTCGCATGAACGTGCTGCTGAAGGGGTATGCTGCACACTGTACTTGGATAAAGATATAAATGTGTTTTAATAAAATATAGAGCACACTCTGAGAAAGACTAGCTAAACAGCCAGAGTGTTTGCAATTGTTTTGTAGGGTAACACCAATCCAATACATGCAAGTCACCAACAGTGCACAGGAACATTAATGCTTTGCTATTAAAAATGCCATGCCACATTGAAAACATGTCCCACTGGCTGCACAATGTAGACATACCTAGACTGGTTGCACAAACATTCCAGTCGAAGCAATAAACACTCATCAAGAAGAGAGCACACATTCAATAATCCTCCTCCTCCTCCATCTCCTCCTCCTCCATCTCCTCCTCCTCCATCTCCTCCTCCTCCATCTCCTCCTCCTCCATCTCCTCCTCCTCCATCTATGAAAGTGTCGTCCAAACAGATGCTCCTCCAGAACCATCAAGGACCAAATTGACTCCCTTGCCCCAGCTTTGGCAGATTTCTGTAATCACTCGTTCCTCTCTTCCCTTAAGCACTCCCTTGTGCACCCACTCCTCAAGAAGCCGTCTGCCGATCCTACCTGTCTGGTAAACTATCGTCCAATCCCCATCAGCCCTTCCATGGGCAAACTCTTGGAAAAAAGCTGGCCATCTCCCAGTTTACTCTCCACATTGAATCTGTTGGTTGTCTCCATGACCATCACTCTGGCTTCAGAGCTGCCAGAGGCATGGAAACTGCTCTCCTGAACACCCATGAACATCTGCTCTCTAACCTTGATTCCAGCATTCCTTCTGTCCTAATCCTCCTGATCTTTCCTCTACATTCAACCACCCCATCCTGATCAATTGACTACTTGACTACTTGAGAACCTGGGCATCACGGATCAGGCCCTAGAGTGGCTGACCACCTTCCTCTTGGACTGCCCTTCCCAGGTCCAACTTGGTCCCTTTCCCTCTACCTGGGGCATTCCCCAGGGCTCTATCCTCTCACCCTGGTTTTTTCAAACTCTACTTGGCCCCCTTGGCCCACCTGATCTCTACCTTCTCCTCTAACATTCATTGTTATGCAGATGGCAGTCAGCTTTCCTTCAGCCTCCTCTTCTCTCTTGCTCATTCCTGACTGTCTATCCGTGATTCAGGATTGGTGCACCTCCAACGATCTCTGCATTAATGCCAGTAAGACGGAGATCCTTCTCATTGGGATGCATGACACTGCTTTCCCTCTCTCTGGCCGCCCACCTTGAGTCCTCTTCCTTCGCCTTCCTGCGAGGCGAAAAACCTTGTGTGTCATCTTTGACTCCACTTGCCCTTTCTCTCCTCGCATCTCGGACGTCGCCAAGAAGTCCCATTACCTACCAGCTACTCCTCCTCAAAGTGGCTCTTCCCTTTCACACTTTCCCCCCAGAAGTTCACTGTCTCCAGAGCCCTGGTTCTCTCTAGGCTGGACTCCTGCAAAGCCTCTTTCTCAAGCTGACTTCCTCTACTCTCTGCCCTCTGCAACTCATCCAGAACAGGACTGCAAGACTTATCTTTGGCCACAAGCCCAGGGATCATATCTCTCCAGCCCTGAAATCTCTCCACTGGCTCCCGGTGGTTGCAAAAATCAAGTCCAAGACCCTTTGCAATTTTCCACAAGGCTTTCTGTGGTCGGGCCCATAATACATCCAACGCTGCTTCCAAAATACCTTCCTTCGAGCCTTTGCTCCGCTATCTCGAACTCTCTAAAGGTTAGACGCTTCTCCAGGCAGAGATTGTGGGGTAGATCTCTCTCCTCTGCAGATGCCTCCCTCTCGAATGGCATCCCTGCCTCTCTCAAACTTTTGTGGACCACCGGATGTTCCGGAAGCAGCTCAAAACGTTCCTCTCTTCCTCTGCTTTCTCCGTCTCCCTCTCCCGCTGACCTACCTGGCCTAGCTGTCCGTTGTTCCAACTGGTTACTTGGCTACCTTCCGAGTCCAGGCTCTTTCTTGATCAGTCCCCCCCCCCCCTCCACTGCCTCTGGGTCTACCACGCACTTAGGGGCTGTAACTGTAACCCTACAATCCCTTGTTCTCCTTGCACTACCAGAGCCATGCTGCCCTGGCTGCACTTACTCAGAGCATAAATGCCCAGTTTTCCCCTCCCCTCTTCCTTGCACTTCCCCCGCTCCCTTTCCCCCTTGCATTTCTCATTCTTGCACTATCTGAATGACACAAGGCCTAGTAAGATCATTTGTCTTGTCCTCCCTCCATCTTCCCTTCCTTGCTTGCTTGTCACGCCTAGAAACACTTGTATACAGGTGTGTTATAATAGACTTATATCACATCATTTTATCACAGATGACAAAAAAAATATACAATGCTGCAGTAAGAAACGGCTAGACTGGCAGCACCCAAATGGCAATCTAGCCAGGTAATTACACTTGGCAGGACTGCTTTATCACACACACGCAGTTAATACCAAACTGAGGAATGACTAGACGGGCTGCACCAAAATGCCTCTCTAACTACTAATACCATATATCATGCCTGCTTAGCCTAGACATAGACAACCATTATGATTTATCGTACAATCCCGCCCCCCACACATCCCTTCTCCCTCCATGCCCTACCCCAATCTCCAAAACCAGCTCCTTGGCCCAGAATTAACTTCACGTTCCCTCTTACTTGTCCCAGAGCTTACGTTTAAGGCTCCTTGCCTCACAGGTAAGTACTGGGATGAGGAAGAGTGGGATTAGAAGTAATGAAGATACAGGTAGCAAAGTCAGTCATTACCTCCATGTACCTCTACCTCATACCAGTATGTGTGTATGAAGCATAGGGCCTCAATGAAAAGTACTGCCTCATACACAAGCACAGGGACAAGGAAGAATAGGGCTAGGAGTAATTATTATTATTTATTAAATTTATAGAGCGCTTTAAGCCAAAGCGCTAGTAATTAAGGCATTAAACAGAAGTAGGAGCTTAACAATATTGAGTTGACTGGGCTGCAGCACCCACCCCCAGAAGTGTTGGTCTATGTTGACTCAATATGGCTGACCTTAAGAGAAGTTGCCGGACAGAACAGGACACATATGTTGAACGGCACCTGGGTTTCGCTGTTAACAAGGGCCCAGCAATTGCTAACGTAAAGCATTTCACTGTTAGTACCTGCATTGAAATGCCAGATTTTTTAGGCAATTTAAGCTGTGATGTGGGTTTAGTACTCATGCCAGGGGAGTGATTGGAAGGGTAGAAAGGGAACAGGAGACCATTCATTCTCACAGCAGATCATAAGTGGGTGCTTTCACACTTAAACAAGAGAGTTAACTGCTTGTAACATTGAAGCTGCACTAGAATGGTCTCATTAAAATGCATAAAGTTAGATGCCCCCACACAAATAAGGTTGCCACTCCCCCACTGCCTGTGAAGTTAGCGCCTCTCCTAACATTTGATGGATCAGCCCCCCGAAATGTAGGTTTTGTTGTAACCTGAACAAAAGCACACATACCATTCACCACATACATACACGCACACCCAGCCATCCATCCATCCATTTAAGTGTGCACCCTTTCACCGTACACGCACCCATGCACACCCAGTCACCCATACATTTGTATGCACCCTTTCACCATAGACGCACACGTCATGGGGGGGGGAGCCCTATTACTTCAAAAAGAAATGGTTTCTTTTTTAAAATCAATGACTGCATAAAGAAATTATTTCTGTTAAGGACCGAACCATAACGGAAATAATTTCTTTATGAAGGCAGAGTGACTTCAAAATATTTCTTTTTGAAGTCATAGAGCTCCCACACCCCATGACATGGAGGCCTCCAGCCTGGGGAGTTCCATGTCATGGGGTGGGGGGGATCCCTGGACGTCACTCTGCCTTCATAAAGACATTATTTCTGTTACTGAAATAATGTTTTTATGAAGGCAGAGTGATTTCAAAAAGAAATTTAAAAAAAAAAAAAAAACATTTGAAAAAATATATTTTCATTTCTTTTTTCAAGCGGGGCCCCCTCCCAGGACATGTGCTAGTGGCCGCCCCCCGCACCACAGGGGCTGAAGGGGCACCCGTTATGCCAGGGGCTCCACGGCAAAAACACAGTCGAAGGCACCAAGACTGGTACCTTCTTTCTTTCATTTAATTAGGACGGTCGACGTAGAGGACACATTTTCTTTAGATATGAAGTTCGGCATGGCCATGCACTCAAGAATCTGGCCACTCGCACCAACCACCACAATTCAATGAACCATATAACAAGTACGTACCATACACCGTCAACTAATAAAACTCACCCTGAACCCCCTGCAATTGAAATGTCTGCGGACACCAAACTTGACTGCGGACTCGGTGGCATCTGCAAACCCTGTTTTCCACCACCAAATAACCCAAAAAGTGTTTTCCAGACTTTTCAGCCAGATTGCTATCCGCAGACAGCAGCCTGTGTCCGCGGATCCAACATGGCAGGCATTTCTGAAAATATGACACCTCACACTCTTCAGCAGACGCGTCTGATGTCCAGCGGACATCACACCATCCTCTGAACCAATCATAGGCCTGTCCATGGACTGAACAGGGAAGTGAGTCTGCGGAGCGAAACCAGATATCACTAATTTGATTTGAACCTAATTTTTGGCCGTTTTACCAGAAAGAAGAAAAGATTGAATGAATTACACCAAATTTACAAAAAGTATGCTTTCGGGGACCAAGCTGCTGCTCCTGGCACACATTTGGTGAAAATCTGTCTAGTGGTTTGGGCTGCAGGGGTCATGCAAATCATTTTTCCCCCCCATTGCGTGCATGGGAAAACCCAGACATTTTGGGACCCCCCCCTATAAATCTGCCCCCCTGCACAAACCCTCAACACACTTAGCAGAACCAAACTGACAGGGCCCTATACTTTTTTTGCAGAGTTACGTGAGGATTTCCCCAGGGGGGGGTAAAGTTATAAAGCCCCAAAAGTGCTCTTCCTACGGGTTGAGCAACTTACCCATAACTACACGGCTAATTTGTCAAGCTGTATTACTACAATTAATGTGATGCTCAAGTTATTTATTTATAAAGCACAGTATCCAACTACTCCTGAGAAGGTATTGTTTAATATTTGTAATGTGCACCAGACCCGAAGGTATCGGGGCGCAATAGGCATCAAGACGGTTGTTCAGCTTCGGTTAAATTGCTGTATGAGATCGATACAGGAAATTGAAGGCAGGCAATATGTACAGCATGCAGACATAAGAAAGGTGGGTCTGTGGTCAAGTGTTAAGCCGTTGACCTTCTCAAATCGCAGCTTCAGCACCTACTCAAGCGAGTGACCCTGGGCAAGTAATATATCTACCTGTGACTTGAGTTTTAATGATAAATCTGTATTTTTGCAATAAATACATGATTAAGTAATAAAACAGAACAGGTGAGCGCAGTTGTTTTTAGTTATTAATGGGACAGGAATATTTAGGCTTACCCAGAAATATATTGCGCCGTTGATAGTGAGCTGCGATTGCAGTATTCTTTTTTTCCGATTTGTTCTACTAAAGGTTCATTTGGTGCAAGTGTGTGAGGCGAGGGTGGTGTTTTCAGTACTTCAGGACCTGCCAGGCGCGCCCATGACAAGCCGGAAAAATGTCGATTTTCTAAAAGGTACCTGCGTACTCGAAAAAAGGTAGGCAGGTCTGATAAGGGGGTAATTGTTTTACTGACTCCTTCATTTCGGGAATTAGGGAAGACAAGGAAAGGAAAATTAAAAAAAAAAAAAAAAAAAGAGGATAACATTGATGCGCTGGAGCATCAAATGATTAAGAATCCATCGAAAATACTGTAGGTTTTCCATCATCCCCCTGTTAAATGTTATGTTGGTAAGGTGGTACCCAAAATTTGATAAGGTAAAGTCCTGCCGCGTGAAGGGCTATCGTCTGTTTGATCAGTTGTGTTGCTACTCGAACTTGGAAGCCGTGTCTGCCTGACACAGACATTGTGAGAATGGTGAACATAAGAAGCAGAAGGCTCTGCACTGCACCTTTAAGCTACTCCAGTCCCGCCCCCTGCTTGAAGGAGGAATGAGGAAGCTGTCATAAATTGGGGACCCGGCAGCCCTTGCAGCGATAAGCCCTGCTGCGTGAAGAGCCATCTTCTGTTTGATCTGTTTGACTGGACGCGGAACGCGGGGCTGCGCAACGGAATATAGGTCTCTGGCGGATCTTGAAGAGGTGTGAGTATTAGCACTTATTAAAGCCACGCCAACCATCATTGTAGAAGCGTTGCGCAAAATAAAAACGCCAATTGCTCCTGGAACTCTAGCACCTCCCCCTGCCCAGAGCTCGGTAAATGGGTTAGTGGGAAAATTCAAGGGGTCTTGGCGAAAGAGCAAGCGAACATATGCTAGGGCGACGAAGTCACACAATTCATTTTAAAGACAGTCAAAAGACTTCTCCAACTTGCAGGGAGAAACGATTTATAACCAGCATACGGACAACGTTGCGTCCGGACGGGAGACTGCTGGGGCTTACCATTTCCCCTTTGGTCCCAGCCAGGAAAAAGCTGGTTGACCAGAAGCATCTATACCGCATTCGCAAACGTCACTATGTCAACTAGATACAATCTCAGGAGTGGCCCACTGGTGGATGACCTAAGGGCCCCGCAATGGGAAGATGTTCCCAGCCAAAAATCACCAACGCTTGAAGGTAGTCTCAATCCACATTTGCAACCGAGTGTCCCTGCGGGCCAGGTGATAAGTACTGATGTGCAAATACATGACTTTGCATATTCAAAACCGAAAGCAAGGGAGGGCATTGGCAACGGAACATCCTCTCTGGTCTCAACATTGAAAAGAGGCAAAGACTTTACTCTAACGGCCTCAAACATTAAGGGTACAATAGATCATTACTTCAAGAGGAGACCCTATAGAAGCCTATGCGACTTTGAAGAGGGTTCACAACTACCTGCGTACTCGAAAAATCTTATGGCAGAGATGGGAAATGCCACTCAACAAGTGGCAAGCCAAGATCTGTCTCAGAGTAGCAACCTCTCCTCAATTTCAACATACAACATACCAAATCCAGGACCCTTGTTAAATTCCACAGAAAATACCAGAAGGGAATCAGGGGTCCAAAGGGCCCCAAGTACTCAAAGGAACGTAGGCAAATGAAGAGCCTACGGCGAGTGAGATTACCTTAACAGCTATGCACTAAATTCCTTGGTAGGGGTCTTTGAAGTAACAAAAAAAGACATTCAAGTACATACTGGCATATCACTAGAAATGTCCAAAGATATGGATTTGTTTGAGTCTTCGATAGTGGGCCTCAGTAACGTTATTAATAGTGCTATTCTTCCTACACTCGCAACACTCACAGATACTTTGGCCAAACAAAAGACGGAGCTAGCAGATGCAAACATGATGCTCCGAAATATAACTACGGAAGGCAAAGAAACTAAATTGCTGCGTCTAAAATTAATCCATATTCAAGAAAATGCAGTGAGAGCAGACCTGCCTCTGCAAACTCCCCCCCCCTCCATCGTAGACAATACTCCCCTGTCCCAATCGGTGATGGAAGAATTCTGTCCAGAGGAGGCTGTGATCTGTATAGAAGAGTCACCTCCATATCCGACCGACCCTATAGAAGGAGACTTTGTGGAAGGAAAGTTCACAACAATCCTATCAAAGATGTAGGAGGATGAGGGAAAAAAAACAAATGCGACACAGAGAACGCAACAACCTATCAGACAGGAAAAGAAATCAAAAAACAAAGAAAAAAAAACAAAAACACTAAACACTGATCCAATAAATGTAATAACTTAAGCAATCCATCTAAAAGAAAGGAAAAGGCAGCAAAAGGGGACAAACATTCTGGAGACCATGATAGGGAGTCACATCTATAGGAAATAATATTAAAAAAAAAAAAAAAAAAAAGAGTCAGGTGATTCAGTGATGCTTAACCCCTGTAAAACCAACAGGAAAACGATAGGAATACAAACTGACTTAGTCGTCGTAAAAAACCCGAACGGTTTGACCCTGCCTCCTCTGGGAGCTGTAGTTCCAGAGAAACGGGAAAAATGATAAAATGCGCACCTATCTTTCTGCCAAGAACCAAACCAGGGAAAGCTACGACATCTCAGTTAGGAGCCACGATGAAAATAGCTCTGACATTTCTTCTGGGACAAAAGAAGTCCATGAAGGCGACAGAAGGGCCCGAAATTGGTGGCAACGCCTTGATTGGTAGCACTCCAATAAATTCGGGCCAAAGCGACCTACAACAATCGACTGCACAAAGAAGATCAAGCAAATCAGTCACTGGAAGGTCAAAAAACGAAGGAAATAAATCAGAAGAGGGCAATAAAGCACTTGAGAAAGCGAAAGGTCCCTCTGAGAAAGCTACTCCTTTCGCTGTCCCACGACTCTGGTTTCACGGTCAAAAAGTGAAAATGAATTCCAGGTTTTTGAACAGAGGATCACTCCTTGCTCTTCAGGAAAAGATACCAGATTTGTATCTCTTCGCATCTACAGATATTGAGTATGTAAAGTTTCCAGAGCAACATCTGACCCATTTAGTGGAAGTGGGTTTCACTGCCAAGATAGGGGCAAGTGCAGTCTTGGAGGTGGCTGTTACTTTGGAAAAAATAGGGTTGGTTACTTAAGATTCCTTCCCCCTGCACCCGAGTGGAGGATGAATCAAAGGAAGGTCCAATAAACAAAGTCCAAGAAAAAGAAAGGACATCAGGTGAGCAGGATTTGGCCAGTGACAAGGCAGCTCTGTGGTCACTGTTGCCAGAAATTATCACACAGGTCTGTCAGAAATTGGGAGTAGGTGAGTTTCATCTTTAGTCGGGAGAGTCTAAGGGTGACAAGTTGGAACACGCGGGGATCCAACTCATTTAGAAACCCAAAAATGCGATCAGAGATATTTGGCAAAAACGATTGGATTCTCCTGCAGGAGACTTGCTTAGTGAATTCGCCAGACCTAGAGGGTTTCAGAATACCCACTCAAGCAGCGACAACAATAGGGAAGGGAAGGGTGTCTTATTGATAGCATGCAAAGCCATTCTCTTCAATGAAGTAATACCGATCCCCTGCACACAAGAAGGGATCTTGGCAGCCACAATTGTAGCACCTTATTCTAAGGGGATGAAGTACATAGTTGATATAAACCTGTATTGGAACCCTGCGTGCTCAAAGTTGGCAGATTTTCTGGACTCTATCAAGCGTGTCGATTCAACATCATTCAGAGGCACACGTTCTGGTGGCAGGTGATCTGAATTCCCAGTGTGTGGAAAGTAGACAAGGGGAAGGGGGCTTAAAACCTAAGGGGATTTCATTAAATGGGAAAAGATGGAGAACGTTTTTTATGGATTGGGACCTAAAAATTGCAAATGGGTCCTTGGAAGGGGATATTCCACCGGCCAACACATGGTCTCGAGGGCCATCAGAATCTATCCTGGACTAGATCTACCTATCGAACGGCCTCTTTGAACATAGTGAAAAGCTTGTTGTGAGGGATGGAGGCTCAAGCGACCATAGGCGTCTAGAAATGTCATTCAGACTCCAGTTCAAGAAGATAAAGATGTGGGAGGACCATCTAGTAACAAATAACCAAAGAAATCAGCTGGTGAAATATAGGAGAGATGGCAAACAACTAAACAAGGTCCTAGACCAAGTAGAGCAGGACCTCAGTGAAAACGATTTAAATAGAAATTGTACACCCTATTCCTTTCATGATTTCTGGTGGTCAATTGAGGCACCCCAAATCATGCCATCTCGAAGGACCATAAATCATAAATTCGATGAAAGTACTTGGCTGAATAAACGCGAGATGCGGTGGTCAGTAAATGCGATAAACAGGGACTTTTCTGATAAAATTCTCCGTCAAGTGAAAGTCAAGGCCTTCAAAAACAACTATAAACAATGGTCCAAACAACCGAGAATAACTTGCTTACAGAAGGACGGATAATCTATGCTCCAGGCTATCCTTAATAAAACTTCTGGTTTTTGATCAACACACATAACGGACCAAGTCAGTGCTCTGTCAAACAGTGAACCGGAATTAGAGTGGGTACAGTACCTCTCAAAATAATTTGCCAAGCTCAAAGGGGAGCCCACCTTTGGTTCATCAAAGGGCCAGTGGAACCTGGACATCACAGAAGAGGACATTCTTGAGTTAATAAGGAAGTCATCCTCCTCTAGAGCAGCAGGGCCCAGCGGTCTAACATACTAAGTCCTAAAGGGAAACCCAAAGAGGTGGGCCAAACTTTTGAAATGCTTTTTCATGGCATATTAAAGTATAAAATAATTACAGAGTCCTGGAAAACGGGTATCATTCCCATTTTCAAAAAGTGGGATCGTAGGGACCCAAAAAACTACAGACCCATTTCCCTCCTTGATGTGGAAAGCAAGTTGTTTGCTAGTTTACTCATGAGAGACTTGAATCGCTGTGCCGATAAAAACAACATTCTGCCGAAACATCAAACTGGGTTTAGGAAAGGTTACTGAATATCCTTAAATGTAATAGTGCTATCTACCCTCCAACAACCAAGAGGGTGGGAAAACATCATGCCTATAGGGTGCTTTTATTGACCGATCAAGCGCTTTTGACCTGGTAAACCGAGACAGACTCTGGTTCAAACTCAAAAACAGGGGTGCTCCAAATTCGCTTATCATTTTAGCCGCTTTGCATGAAGGAATCACTGGGCAGGTAAAATTAAATCTATAAGGTTCCTGTCTGAACATATCCCTGTTAAAAAGGGGGGTGAGGGAGAGCTGTATGTCCGCTCCCTTCCTCTTTAACTTTTTCCTAGAAGATTTCGGCCTGGAGGTTGAATCTGCAGCATTGGGCAGTGCCAAGATTACCTCAAATGCAATTAAGTGTCTCATGTATGCGGATGACATCGTCCTCCTGGACAAAACACCTGTGGGTTTCCAGAGACTGTTAAATGCTTTAGACCAATAGATGAAGGACAACAGCCTTGTGGTAAATCCCGAAAAGGCGAGAGTGGTGATTTTCAGAGAAAAAAGGAGTCAGTGTCGAACAAGAAATCATATTGTACCCTCTAAATCGTATGTATATATATATTGGCCTAGGCCAAGTCGCTCTGCGAGGAAATCCGTGCTGCAAGGTCCTGATCTTAGATCAGTCTTAGCCACCATTTTAGGTTCTCGCTCTAAAGTCACCCTGTGTTCTAAGATGGTGGACAGTGTCATTTTGAATGCAACATGGCCGTCTTGACCTCTGTGTACAAGTTAATGGGTAAACTGGCCGCAGGCCAAATGTTAGGGTCACGTACTGAGACCTTGTCCTTCGTTGACCTGTGTATAGAGGATTACCTGTCCCAACGAAACTAATCCATGAACATATATCGTGCACAATACCGTTTGAGCATCTAATGTGAACACTTGTTTGACTATATTGTACAAGATATGTGCGAAGGCTCAATGTGAAATCCAAGGACACACTATTGCTATTGTAACTTGTTGGAGAATGTATTAAGGATAATCCGTAAATGTATAGATGCATAAATTAGAAGTCAACTCGGCACAAACCCTAGATCCGAGATTCATTAACTTACAAGTGGGTTGGACATCATGTTTTGGATTGTACAAAGGTGCGGCTATTCTGATGTACAGTCCCACTCACTGCACACACCGTTGTACTGAGGGCCTGATAGCTATCTGTTGCTTTGTCCTTTGAAACTGTTCAGTTGTAGAATAAAGATCTGTGCATCTTTTGAACCCGCGTTTGGTGCATTTCCTTTTGGGGTACTCAGCCTCGATATCTTCTTTTTGCTTTCACAGATGGCGCCCGAATAGGGACCCTCAAGATTGATGCCAGCTCGTTGAAGGTTAGCGCGGCTATCGGAACGGGATCGGGCTGTGTAAAAGGGGCCCCTTTCCTGAATGAGAAGCGACACCTCAGCAGCACTGCACGGCCCGATCCCTGGACGGTGAGCCCGCGGGCAGTCGGAATCTTGACGAGGGTTCACTTATCGAGGTGGGCAGATTTGGCGAAATCACCAAACACGAGGTAAAATTTGTTAGAAAACTTAGAAATCCGATCGGACCTGGTTAGGCTTGATCAGGTGAGTCGTGACCCGATTCTTAAGTATCCTGATAATTTGTTTTGGAGCATTGCACTCGCGAGTACAATTATTGACCAGGTAACACCAGTATTCTGATATGTCTGGGAAATTGTCTGCCTGCTTCAGGGCGTTATTCCGCGGTGACAGACAATGTTTGGAATTTAGCCGTCCGGTGCCACAGGAGGGGTCGCCGGCTTGTACTATGTACTGTAAGCATGGCATTGGTAGTATAGTGTTTAATGATATTTGGCACAGACAAACTAGACATGCTTCCGAACTTCAGTGGCCAATCAATGGTAGTTTTGAAATCCCTCGTATGGAGTATTTAGAATGTACATTATGAAATAAAAAGGCTAGACTTGCAGCATTTGACGTGTTACAGAATTGGAAGAAAGAAGCTTTACAGCAGCTTAAGAGTAGAGAAAAACATGCGCGCCGTCATAAGACAAACGCAGAAAAAGCGTTGTTATATGACCAAGATAAACAGTCTGAGTCAGCTAGAAATATAGATAGGGCTTTCTCACTTGGTATCCAGAAAATGTATCCTTCTAAAGACTTTCATGTTTCCGATGAACTTATCGATAAATAGTTAAATGAATGAAGGCCTGGTGAAACTGCGCCACCTCCGCATGTTCCTCTTCCTGCTGGTTTGCCTCTTCCTGCTGTTATTCCTCCTCCTGCTGCTCCCATCGGTTCCCCTGATGTTCCTCTTCCTCCAGTCGTTGGGCCTCCTTTTGTAGCTGCTCCTCCACCTTTTCCTGTTGTACCAGTGATAACACCTCCATTGGACTTGACTATTCTCTCCCTTCCAAGTGGTTCTATACCGTCTGTAGTAGATCAGGGAGCGGGATCAAGGGTTGTCACTTGTAATACTGTACCTCCAGAGAAGAAACACGAGTTGATTGCGTGGGCTAAGCATTGTATGGAAAAGGGTGATCGAGCTAATGTTTTTCCCACACTTTCTAATATGGACAATTTTCCTGAGAAAAATGTTTTCATTGAGGGATTCATTTGTGTGTAATGTGGGACAGATTAAACGATACAGATCTCCCGCAAGGATTGAGGTATCTGAACACTTTAGCGTTCTCTAGAGACACTGCGGAGAGAGTACACAAACATGTTGAGAGGGTATTGGAGTATAGAAAGGAGTTGGAAAGGGTACAAAATGAGGATTAAGATGGATAGTTTGGACATTATGTATGTGCAGAAACTGTTCCTTCCTTGTCATGAATCGATACCTGAGGAAATGCGAATCTGCACGAAAGACGCGATTAGATGGATCTCAGACACATCAATAACTCCTGTTGAAGTATATGACACGTATAGTCAGTATACGCCAGAAATGCAGAGGAAAGTGATACAGGGAATGGTAGAATACCTACAGGATAAGTGTGTAAAAAGAAAGATTTGTTGTCCCGCAGAGTTATTGAGTATTTACAAGAGAGCTTTTTCATTTGACACTTCGGCTGCTTTAGCGCTCGATTTAGCTCTGTTGCTTAGTCAGCGTTCAGAGTTGCCTACTTCTGTGTTGCCTATGAGAGAGGTTCCTCCGACATTTGTCCCGAAAGTTGAGATTCCTGCTAACCTTGCAACGGGTGCATCTGCTCAGGAAATACCTGCACATTATGTGTCGCAGTTCGTTCACATCCCGTTCTCAAGACAGGAAGTGAACACCATTAGACAATCTATTCCCGACATTAGGAAAAATCCGACAGGGTTCTATAAAGAAATAAGAGTGTTTTGCAATCCTCAGTATTCACTTTAAGTGATATTGATCTGTTATTTCCCATACTCCTGCCCGTAGATTTGTGGAAACAGGTTAGAACTATAGACGATGTAGCAGGGTTAGGAGATACATGGGCTAACATAATTAGACTCGATGGAGAAAGGCCAGCTTGCGAAAGACCACCTCAGGTGATACCAACTTTGCTTGACAGAATAGTTGCAAAATTGAAAACTACAATTCCCGAAAAGAGAATTATTTGGGACAAGCTTACCGCCTGTGTCCAAGGGAAGTCTGAGGGTGCTACTGAGTTCTTTAATCGGTTCGAACAGGTATTCTCGGGTTTCAGTAGACAAGGCACAGAGTCTGGGAAAATATTATTCGTAGACAAATTTGTGCGTGGATTGTTGCCTGACATCCAGTCGCAAATCAGGTCTTCCGAGAGCGATTGGCAAGCGAAGTCTCAATCAGAAGTACTGCACTGCACATGGCTCAGTACTACGAGAATCGTGTCAATAATGAAAAGGAAAGAGGCGAAAAGAGTAAAGGTGATTTGAAGACAAAATTATTGTTACAGCAAATTGTTAGAGGGGGTAATTCACAAATTAGATGTCAGTATGTTCCACAAGGAAATGTGCCCTTGGGTCCGGTAAATATTAACCAGTGTGCCTATTGTAGGCAAGAGGGTCATTGGCATGCACAATGTCCAATCCTCCAACAGAGGTCAAATAACAAATTTGGGAATACGGGTAGACGATCCAGAGGTCGCCCGGGTGTAGGGGGCCCTGGTAGAGGTCAGTTTGCACAAGATTCACAGCAACCTTTTTCACAGGATAATCAGGCACCAAGTGTGGATAATAGAAATATTTTTGACCATCCTTCTGCCGCTTACCTCTCTGAAGAACTTCCTTTTGACTACATTCTGTTTTGTTAGGATTGCCGAAGCAGGGTTTGGAACCGACGCCTATTTCCGTTAATCAGAAAGGTCCCTACGTTGAAATGATAGTGGGAAATAGGAAACATCTATTCTTGATAGATACAGGGGCACAAAAGTGTTCCATTGATCATTCTCGGGTTCCAAGCATTCCACTGTCAGGGCAAACTAACGTTTCTGTAGGGTTTTCTGGCACACCAGTTGTCTGTCCGGTTTCTTCACCGGTACCCATTTCTTTGGGTCCCTTTACGGACAATTGTCCATTCCTTTTGACTTCGAATTGTGGAGAGAATTTGCTGGGGTTGAATCTGTCGAAGGAATTAAATGCGGTAATTCATTGTTCTTCTGATGGAGTCCGTTTGACAATTTCACCACAGCAACTTTGTCTCTCAATTCTTGACTAGACCTTTGCCGCCGGAGTTTAGTGATGTCCCGGAGTGTTTGTGGGCAATTGACGACAATGATGTTGGCGTTTTGCAAATTTAGCCTGTAAAATCGTCTTGAAACATGGAGTAAAGCTGCCACGTATTCTGCAGTATAAGATCTCGGTTGATGGTGAGCAAGCTCTGAAATGCATCGTCTGATTTTGTGCATCGAGGGGTGATTGAGGAAATTGCAGGTAGTATGTGCAATAGTCCGATTTTGCCCGTGTACAAAAAGGCGATAATGCAATCCCTTTCCGTTTCATAATTGATTTGCGTGCCATCAATAAGATCGTTGCTCCACAATTTCCAATTGTGCCTGATGTGACAACGATATGAACTATGATTCCGGCTTCAGCTACTCACTTTAGTGTTGTGGATCTAGAGAATGCTTTCTTTAGTATTCCTATACACAAGGACAGTAGATACTTGTTCGTGTTCACCTTAGGGGGACGCTCCTTCACATTTACCCGTGCACCACAAGGTTACACGGAAAGTCCAAGCATTTACAGTAAGGCTTTGAAAGAACAACTCGATACCCTTGAGTTGCCCTCTACTTGTACAATGTTTCAATATGTCGATGACTTGCTTTTAGCTGCCGATTCAGAGAGCGCTTGTAAGGAGGGCACTGTGTTGTCGCTTATACACCTGGCTAAACATGGACATAAAGCTTTGCTTAAAAAATTTCACTATTGTTGTCAGGAGGTCAATATTGTTGTCAGGAGGTCGCCGATTTAGGCTATCTCCTGTCAAAGGAGGGAAGAAGATTGACGCCTGAACGGATAAAACTCATCTCTAGCATGTCAGTTCCAAATACACAGAAAGAAGTTAGAGCCTTGATAGGAATGGCTTCTTACTGTAGGCAGTGGATCCCCAACTTTTCACTAGTGATTAAGCCGATGTTGGCTCGGACGAAGAAGGGCCTTTCTTCGCCATTGCCGTGGAACATGGAGCACCAGCGTGCATTTGATTTGCTCAAGACTGCATTGTGCTCGGCACCGGTTTTGGGCACACCAAATTATGAAAAGGCCTTTGTGTTGTTTGTGCATGAATGTGATGGATGTGCTTTGGCTGTATTCACACAGGAACATGGAGGGAAGAATAGGTAGTGCAGTTACTTTTCTTCCGCCCTTGATCCTGCAGCATGCGCTCTGCCGAGATGTTTGCAAGCTGTCATTGCTGCATCTGTAAAACAGAGCGAGGGAATGGTCCTAGGCCATGCTTTAACCCTGATGGTACCTCACTCTGTAGATGTTCTACTGAACAGAACTCAAATGCAACACCTCACTTCCGCACGGTTGACGAGATATGAATTGATCTTGTTTGCGCCACAAATTCAAATTAAGAGGTGTTGTGTTCTTAATCCTCTGAACTCTTACCTTTCCCGCAAGGTACTGCTTGCAGTGACGAAGAGTCACATGACTGCCTTTACACTACCGAACAAGAGACAAAGGGTAGAATTGATCTAAAGGACACTCCTTTGGATAATGCACAAGGGGAGCGGTTTTGTGATGGTTCATGTTTCAAACTTCCGGATGGTACATCCACAGCTGCTTATGCAATCACTACATTGAGCACGGTTGCGGAAACCAAGAGAATCACGCATAACTCTGCGCAGGCCGCAGAGATTATAGCATTGACCCGAGCTTGCGAACTTTCCGAAGGGCTTACCATGAATATATACACTGACAGTCAGTATGCCTTTGGGGTAGTTCACAACTTGGGACACTTTGGTCAGAAAGAGGGTTCTTGACTTCACATGGTACAAAGATCCAGCACAGCTCCCTGATAGTACGGCTACTCTCAGCGCTTGCACTCCCTACTCAGCTGGCTATCGTAAAATGCACAGCGCATCAAAAGATTGTAGATGATGTAGGAAAAGAGAACACTTTTGCTGATCAGATCAGCCGCTGATCTCTCTTCGTACATGTATACTTCGAGGGAAGCCACAAATGCCTGTACAGTGGATGAGGGTATTGATTCCTTAAGGGATATCCAAGCCGATGCCAAGTCAAGTCTTAGAAGAGTCTAAAAAAGGGCTGAGGGCTTGGGGAAATTCGATGATGATGGGTGTTGAGTGGACAGAGTTGAAGAGAAATGGCTACTTCCTGACGCATACTGTAACGCTCACCTGATTCCCGTAGAGGCGCCGGTCTTGACTGGGCGTATACCGTATCTTCAAAGGTGATGTGTAACACACGGCTGGCTCTTTGGGCTGGACCTCTGTGCACTTTATGTCTGACTCGAAGGGTAAGGTGTCTGCAGATAGAAAATATGGGTATAAGGAACTGGGTTATTGAATATCTCTCTCTTCTTCCCTTTCTCTTCTCCTGTAGAACCCCAAAGGTTAATGCTCTCACCTTAGGTAAGTGAACGCTGTGCTCTCCATCTGCCTCGGGGCAGGGTGCTGTAACCAGTTTCTTCACTGGATAAGGGGAGCAGGCCTCTTGACTTCAGAGGACTGCTGTCCGTCGTTTACTGCACGAACGGTAAGTTTCGAGTAATTCAAATGTCTTTAAAGTCTTTAGTAATGATGTCTCTTGTTTTGCAGGGTTCCGGCGATGGCGGATGACGGGCTGAAGGGAGTTGAAAATGGAGCCCGTGTGATGAATAGAAGCGCCTGGAAGCACGTAAGTAAGCGCTTGTTGCCTGCTTCACGATGCGCTCTAACTGTCTTTTTATTTTGCAGGTACAAGTTCGGAGCGGCTGCAGGGTGCCGGAATACCCACTGGGTTAGATGTGGAAAGGAGTAATGGCACGTGAGTATTAAAGTTCCCCAATGTCTTTAAACGCACCTTGTTTTGTCTTTCAGATGCGGGATGCAGCGCCGAAGGCCTCCGGAGCGTGCGAAGAGTTGGTAAGCTTTTGTCTTTCAGATGCCGGAATGCAGCGCGAGGCGTTGGTGACAGCCGATGGACCAGGTAAGTGAAGAGCTGTCACTGAAGACCGTAATGCTAACCTGTTCTTTCTTGTCTTTATAGGTGTTGCTGAAGACTGGATTCAGGATGGTAAGCCTTTTCCCTTAGGCCCAGGATCAGATGCAGAAGACACGATGAGCGTTCTGCTGCAGAGGATGCAGAATAACGCAAAGCAAGATTCATCAATCGGGTGTGGTTTAAATAGCCTCCTGTAGTGCTTAGGTGTCTCCTTCCACAGCCACGCCTAGGTAAGAAAAGAGCTCCTGCTTTCCAGAAGAGTTCCAGTGTTCTGAATCTAGGGAGTGGCTCCTGCCCCACCCAACAGGAAAAATAGTTCCAAACAGAAGAGGATCAGAGGCTCAACTGGCAGGCAAGTAAGCAGCATGGTCTGCTGCAGGTAAGTCCACCCAAGCATTATGAGCCCGGCGCTTCCAGCGCTGGGACTGGGCATATTTATGAGCCTGGTGCCACTGGCGCCAGGACTGGGACCAAAAGGTCCCAATTGGGACTGGTTGGCACTCGGAACCTGGGTTATGGATCTGCTTCCAAGGGAGTTGGGAAAACCCGGACCTTTTGGAAGCAGAGATCATGACACATACATTATGATGATGGTTGTTATGGCTCATGGTCCCACACATATGTGCCCGTAAAATCACATAAATGTTGGAAAAAGTATGGGTAAACGACAAAATCTCTAAGGTAGCTGAACGCTTTGTTCAAGAATGCAAGATCTGTTTACAGCATAATGTGGGAAAGGGAACGTCAACTCGTAGGGGAAGTTTTGGTCCACCTTCTGTCCCCTTCGAGGTTATACACGTTCATTTTATTGAGATGGAACGGTGTAATAATCTGAAGTATGTGGTAGTCATTATCTGTGCTTTCGGCAAATGGGTTGAGGGTTTTCCTGTTAAAGACGCTACAGCCACGACTACTGCAAAGACTATGTTAAAAAGAGTACTTCCCAAGGTTCGGGCTACCAAGAGTTATCTGGTCGGACAATGGTCCACATTTTATCGTGGCTGTAATTCTGCAGATATGTGCGGGATTACAGATCGATAAACTGTTCCATTCGGCCAGACATGCTCAGAGTACCGGACTAGTGGAAATACACAACGGCATCATCAACAACAAGCTCGCTAAGATGTGTGCCGGCACCAAACTAAAATGGCCAGATGCCTTACCAATCATGTTGTCATCAATGCGTACAACCCCTCAAACCAAGACTGGGCTCTCCCCCTTTGAGGTGGTTATGGGGAGGCCTGCTAATATCTGAAACATTCCAAAATGTAGTTCTTTGCGAAATGTTGAAAATGTACTTCTTTCAGATTACTGTAGCCAGTTGACTTAAAACTTGTATTTGATTTATCACCAGGTGCAAGAGGCTTTACCTGTACGATACGAGGGCCCCGGTCACAGTAAACGACCTGGGGAGTGGGTCCTCAAAGTCCTTTGAGCGATCGTCTTGCTTTGCACCTCGTTGACTGGGCCCCTTCCAGTTCCTACTGGTCACCTAGACCGCGGTGCGAGTGTCGGGCTGGAAAAATTGGATCCATGCGACGCACACCAAGAAAATTCCACACCCAGTGCCATACGACACAGAAGCAGCAGAACCCCTCATCAGTACTGCAACCAATGATCCCGAAGCAGTAACTGGCATCGAAACTGTGTCTGGGATTCTCCCTGATCCTGTGAGGCCTGGGGAAACAGCCATTCCACCCCCACACTCTCCAACCATTTTGTTTCCAGAGGTGATCCCCAATTGTGCCTCTAACCTTACTTCCGTTCATTCGCTGCTTCCAGTGGGAAGTGACGACACGTTGCTCACGGATCAATCAGTACCAGGGATCACAAAGTACTATCTGCGTCCAAGGAAAGGGACTTACGGCACGGTTCGGCTGTGCATTCGGAAACTAAAGTCATCAAGGGCTTGCTTTTGGCCCGATTAATTGTTTGAAAAAGGGGATTCTGTTGGCTAGGGTTTGTGGAAGGAATAAGAAGACGCTCGGCCTGGAGGTCGCCAGCTAACAACATAGGTGTTTTTCATTTGAAGACAGACTACAATGCCTGCAACCGCTTCCGCTCGTATGGAAAAGGAAAAAAAACTGTATGACCAGCTACGGGAACAAACATTTAACTATGTGGACCCCGTAAACGTACTGCTGCTTTGTGATAATGTTAATTTGTTTTATAATCGGCGTTTTAGGCTTCTGGTACCTAGAAGTACATCCGCTTGAGAATTTGTTGCCGACTGAAAATGTACCTACTGTTTCTACTCCTTTTGTGCATCTGCACACTATCTCCTAGGGATTCTCAGAATAGACAGATATCATAACAACACATTATTACTTATCATGAATGCTACACATGCCATTTTTAATAAGCCCAACTGTTAGGTCTGTTCACATTTACCGCAACAGGGGGATAAGGGGCTAGGTTGGTATATTCATCCTTTACCTTTAACAACTGCATGCTATGCTTCTCTTAGAGCACTGTTCTTTGGTCGCAGGAACGACAGCATCTCAGGGAACTTTGATGGGACTAATTTGAATCAGTTTGAAAAACGTGTTTTGACTCCCTTGGGATGCTCGCTCTTTGCAAATAGGAGTAAGCCTAACGTTGCTTCTATTAGGCCTTCTGATAGACTGTCTCGTCCTTTTCAATCTTTGATTTCTTTTAAAATGGCTCCTATAGGCAATAAGGATGCCACAGCTCCTTCCTACACTGTTAATTATAGTCCCAATTCAGTTTCTTTCTGCATACAGAGGAATGGTACTCAGTCAATGGGTGAATTTAAAGTTTGCGCCAATGTTGCGAATTTGACTGGGGAAGACAGACCTTTGTATATAGGCAAACCGGTCTACTTCGTTTGCAGTAATTTAGCATTTCCATGGTTACCCATGGATTGGCAGGGAACTTGTTATTTAGGGATCGTGTTACCCGGGGTATTCATAGCCAGTATTGTAGAGGTTTCAAAGTCTCGTCCAGGCAGGACGAGAATGGTGACACTCCAGCACAAGTTCTGGGAGACTTAGCTAAATCCTTTATGCCATTTTGGGGACAAATACTGAACTCAGAAGATACCAGAAGGCTAGTGAGAGTACTGGAGAGAACCATCAACCGGACCACTGACATACTCTATAATATGACTCTAGAACAGAAAGCAATAAGGTTAGTAGCACTTCAGAACCGGATGGCATTAGATGTCATCCTGGCTGAACGTGGAGGGGTATGTAAATTAGTGGGGTCCGCTTGCTGTGTTTTCGTGCCAGATTCCCCAACTATCTTCAAGGCAATACAGAATCTGCATGTCCTAAGTTCAGAAGTGCATGTTCCCGAGGGTAACTGGGATCTTAGCGCTTGGTTCTGGGACGTCTTGCGATGTTGGGGTTGGAAGCTACTTTCGGTCTTGCTGATCATTTTAGGAATTCTGCTGTTTCTTTGCTGTTGTATACAATGTCTTCCTGGTATGTGTTTGATGTTAGGAGGATGTTGCGCACAGGCGATGGGTACATTAGAACGGAAGGTATACACCCCAGACAAGAACTCCAATTAATGTGTGTTAAAATAAATTCTGGTAACCAATCTAATGGCAATAGATATCTCTGATGGTGATTCAGGGTGTATAGACGTTGAGACGTGGAGTTATTCGTAAGGTTATTAGAAGTAGTTTCGCGCTTGGCATAGGCCAAAAGGAGGGTTTGTCGAACAGGAAATCATATTGTACCCACTAGATCGTATGTATATATATTGGCCTATGACAAGTCGCTCTGCGAGGAAATCCGCGCTGCAAGGTCCTGACCTTAGATCAGTCTTAGCCTCCATTTTAGGTTCATCCGCCATTTTAGATTCTCGCTCTAAAGTCACCCTGTGTTCTAAGATGGTGGGCAGTGTTGTTTTGAATGTGACATGGCCATCTTGACCTCTGTGTACAAGTTAATATGTAAACTGCCAGCAGGCCAAATGTTAGGGTCACGTACTGAGACCTTGTCCTTCGTTGACCTGTGTATAGAGGATTACCTGTACCAACGAAACTAATCCAGGAACATATATCGTGCAAAATACTGTTCGAGCATCTAACGTGAACACTTGTTTGACTATATTGTACAAGATATGTGCGAAGGCTCAATGTGAAATCCAAAGACACACTGTTGCTATTGGAACTTGTTGGAGAATGTATTAAGGACAATCCGTAAATGGATAGATGCATAAATTAGAAGTCAACTCGGCACGAACCCTAGATCCGAGATTCATTAACTTACAAGTGGGTTGGACATGTGTTTGATTGTATAAAAAGGTGCGACTATTCCGATGTACAGTCCCACTCACTGCACACACCGAACAGGGCTGGTATTCGCTGTGTTGTACTGAGGGCCTGATAGCTATCTGTTGCTTTGTCCTTTGAAACTGTTCAGTTGTAGAATAAAGATCTGTGTATCTTTTGAACCCGCATTTGGTGTATTTCCTTTTGGGGTACTCAGCCTCGATATCTTCTTTTTGCTTTCACAAGAGGGGGTAGGTTCTGTTGGGCGATGGGTAGCCAGCGGATTCCGGTGGTGGAGGAAGTCATCTATTTGGGGTTCACCCTATACACCTCGCCGAAAGTTAACCTTTTGTGGGCAGAGATACTACAAAAGTGTACCCAATTGACGTCGCAAAAGTGTACCCAATTGACGTAGCAGTTACAGAAGATGATCAAACAAAACTGCAAGATCTCCCTCATACCAGCAATCCGGTTTTAGATAGCAAAGATCATCTCGGTACTTCTGTATGGCTTAGAGGCAACACCTTTGATGTGGGCCATAGATAGGGAGAAAGTCGAGGGCAGGATCTGGAAAAAAAGCTCTCTCTGCCGACAAGCTTGCTGATTGACAGACTAAGATTTGAGCTGGGCCTCTCATCACTTAGATTGCAGGCTGATTGGAAACTTCTCACTTTTTAGCTTGATACCCAATCCCAGGCAAAATACCTTATATGAAGATATACAGGCCCATCGGAAGTCAGACTCCTCAGGGGTATTGTATGATCTACAAAGAGCTTCGCAGAAGATTCTGATCAGTTGCAATAGCGACATTGATACACTGATTAAAAATCCCCTGAAGTCCAAGAGGGCAATACTAACAACAGACTGGATAAAGGCAATTGCCCAAACCCGGTCCTCTAAGGTGGCACCCTCCTTCTCCCCGACAGACAAGAGACTCGGATACCTACCCAATTAGCTGACAAAATTTCTGGATGCAAATGTGAGAAACAACCATTTTAGGGTGCGTCTAGGCCTGATTCAGACGGGATACGTTCTCGCCCGTTGGGGACAGGGGGCTAGAAGTAGACTCCTATGCCCTGAATGTCAGGATCCAAAAGATCAAACCATTGAGCATCTACTAAAATTCTGCCAAGGAAAATGGGATGTTCAAAAGCAATATCTGGAGCACTTTGTTGCGTCAAGAGACTGGTTGTCATCCGAGGACTTTTGGATAAGATCGATGGCGAGATATAATACTGCTCTGACATTAAATATAGTAAAAGTGTTGCAACAGACAGACTTTATTTCTACAAGGTATGGCAAATGGAATCCACCCCGTTTAATTGATGCATCCAGAAGATTAGAAATGGGACTCCATGATTAGATCATAAAGAGCCCCAAACCTGGAACTCTAAAGAATGGGAATGATGTTAATGACAACAGTTGGATAAAGTCACAAAATGTTTTTGTTGTAAATTTGTGTTTGTGGGAAAAACCAATATTTGGTTAAATCCACAATAAATAAATAAAGATATGGCAATAGAAGTAGCAGCCTTATACTTCCCCTTGGAATGGTTGGAAGATCGAAGATGGAAACGTGCCTTGGGATTACCCAATTCCATGCCTATGGCGTCATTAAGGCATTACAAACCTTCCATATCTTGAGAGAGATTTTCCCAACACCAGTGATCACTCAGCCAAAGGAAAATACAACGAATAAGGAATTGGAAGGCGAATGCTCTGAAAGGGCTCGTTTTCCACACGCAAATCACTGGGGACAGAGATGGGTGGACCTCGTCGAGAATCCCGTGAATGTGGATAAGACACTAGCCATCTTACTAGATCCTACAAAGTCCACTCCACTTTCTTAGGCACAGGTAAACGCCTGGGTTTCCTAGTTTTACCGTAAGAGAACCATTTCTTTCTTTGTTAGCAACGGAGGAGATTCTGCACATTAGAGTGAAGAGTGCGAGGGGTGCTGTAAAATCGATGGCAATGTTCAGAGCCTAAAGCGTATCCTGGTGGAATGCCCCGGCTTGTTTGGTAGAAGAGCAAAATAACCGGGGCGTTTCTTTAGTGTGTCAAGTGAGTCCGATGTGGAGGCCATAGGGGATCGAATGTGTGTGGGGCAAGAACTTTTTCTAAAAACAGAGATGGTAAGGATGTTGAGCTGACTGAAAATTGCCACTAGACAGGTAAATATGATAGTCTTGTTTTAAGGGAATATTTGTATTAATTGAAACTTTTCCATTATTGAATGCTATAGTATGCCTTTTTTATATATGGAATAGGATAGTTTTTTTTACTCTAAATTAAATATGGAATGTAATCTTGTATTAAATGGTTAGTGTAATGAATTAGGAATGTACATAATAAGTTAGGTTAAGCCCGAGCGTGCAAAGGGCATCGTCTGGCTGTTGTGCAGTGGCTGCGGCTGATATCCCGTACTCCGTGTTGCAGCCTATCAGCTGTTAGACTCCCGGAGAGGACGCCCGGAGGCGTGTGAACGTGGGCGTGAGGAAGACAGGAAAAGGAGAACTCCATTGCGCCGTAGCGCGGCCTGGCCCCGCCCACTACCCGCCCCCTGCTACTCCCACAGGTAGAAGGACTGCTATAAAGCCCCTACCCAGATACCCTTGCGGCGCTAAGCCCGAGCGTGCAAAGGGCATCGTCTGGCTGTTATGCAGTGGCTGCGGCTGATATCCCGTAGTCCGTGTTGCAGCCTGTCAGCTGTTGGACTCCCGGAGAGGGCGTGTGAACGTGGGCATGAGGAAGGCAGGAAAAGGAGAACTCCATTGCGCCGTAGCGCGGCCTGGCCCCGCCCACTACCCACCCCCTGCTACTCCCACAGGAAGAAGGAGTGCTATAAAGCCCCTACCCAGACACCCTTGCGGCGCTAAGCCCGAGCGCACAAAGGGCATCATCTGGCTGTTGTGCTGTGGCTGCTTGCTGTGGCTGTGATCCTACTCTGCGGCTGGTGGTAAAGCGAGCCCAGTCAGACAAACATATAGTTTTCAGCGGTGCGGCAGAGAGGAGCCCCCGACCAGGAGATTGAGTTTCCCTCTCCCCTGGTGCAAACAGAGAGGAGCTGCACTACGATGAGATGCTTGAAAAGTGACACATCAGATCCATGGGCGGAAGAAAGGGTGAAAACCCGACAGCAGGTAAGGCAGCGGGTTGCTTCCTATCCGGTTCCTGCAGGGGGGCATTCACCAACTAAGGGAGGCCTCAATAAAGGCATGTTGCCTTGGAGACAAAGCCGCCTGGCTTTCCCGAAAAAAATAGCCCCTGGAGGCAGAAATGGCCAGGGAAGACCCTGCCCCTATGGTCATAGCACCTGAAGACGGAGAACTAGACCACATAACTAGCAGGGTCAGAGCCGCCCAACATCAGACCCCTCCTAGAGTGGAAAAAGGCCAGGCAGGGGCAACTCAGCTAACTCTGCCTAACAAACAGGGGGATAAGATAAACCCCCAAAGGCCCTAGGAGACTGACGTGGCCCCGAACGAGCCCATCCACTCAAAGACGCTCAGTGGGGAAAAACTTGTTGGGGAAATAATCGAGGAGAATCTGAATATTGAACAATCGGAGCGGGAGGCTCCACTAGAGAAGGCGCTGGGAGTGGGGGGGAAAGGGGCCGAAACATCTGATCCAATAACAGCAGAGGAGGGGGTTGACCAAAAAGACGCATCAGGGGCGGGTGTTGCCTGTCCCAAAGCAGGGGAAGCAGAAATCCCTCAGGATAAAACACCAACTCAGAAGGGAGCGATCACAGTACCCTCTATTACTGAGAAAGAGATGCCCCAGATAAAAGTGGCCACCCAGAGTATACTACCCAGCTGGGGGGAATCCCCACGTCCTAATGAGGGGCAGAGAATGTTCGACGCAAACACTTTTAATGACTCGGACCTAAGTCCCGGAGATTGTAGGGAACAGAGGTCTGGCCACTTGCCGGCCTTTCTCCCCCAAAGTGGCTGCAACGGCACGACCCATGAAGCGCTTAGCAACTCAAACCTTGCTTCGAAATTAATTCTGGACATTTCAAACCTTACTGAGAAAATAGTAAAGGAGAAAAGGAGGAGTCTATCATTTATTAAAGATAAACTGGCAGCGCTTGATGATGATGTGGACCTAACAGGCCAATTGGATTCAAATACCTCACAAAGAGGGGGAAATTCACAGCAAAATACAGGTCCCAGACAAATGGATTACAGAAGCAAAGCTCTGCAGGGGCCGTTGAAAATGACACAGTCTATGAGTATTGATGACATCTCCATGGAAAAAATAAGCGATCTATACTGCAAGGGAAAAAGGGACGACATGGCTCATATTCAGAATGTGATGATGGCATCTTTAAACATCACACTTGCCCCCTTTCTGAAACTTTGAGTCCATGAATGAAAACTTGCAGCTACTACATACTTTAGCATTAAAAACTGAGGAAGGAATGGGTGAAATAGTAAGCTTCACGAAGCAAATGGTTATGAGATTGGAAAAAGAGTCTGACTTGTCACACCAGTGGCAAAATCGCCTCTGCGACTTGGCGCGCCAGGAATCCAACGATAAGCAACTCTTGATGGAAGACATTCTTGAGGATCATAAGTGGATAAGGAAGCAAAACCAGCAGTCCTCCTTGAAAACAGATCCCAAACGAAATTCCGAAAGGGACCAAGGACACGGAAGCGTCGAGGAGGAAAAATCCTGAAGTGATCAATGTAAAGAAAAACACAGGTGGCCCCCCCTAGTACTAGGGAAGGGCTTAAAGACAGCTAGACCCAATAATTCAGACTGCCTGTTGATATTAGATGACGAGGAAAAGAAATCAACGTATGCGATTTTCAAAGAACTTCCGCATCAAACAGAAAAAAGGAGCGTTTGCCCAGAAGATTCTTTCCAAGACAAGAAAGGAACAAGTCAAAAGAAAGCAAAAAATCAAGCTCAAAAGCGTAAAGCAAATGGATCCAGAGCATTCTTAAGGAACATCAAACTGCCTATTGAGGAGAGGGATGAACCCCTACCTAAGAAGCCGAGGAGAGAATTAAGCTTGTCAGGACTATCAAAGGGGAAAACCGCTATCAAACAGAATGAAAAAGATTCTGACACCAGTGTCTGCTTGAGTGACCTCATAGAAACAGCTGAAGAACTCAAAGAGGATGAGCTGTGGGACAATATCAGCTTATCTGAATGGCAAGCAATAGACAACCAATTAGACTCTGCCCCGATGGGGAAAAAATTTAAAATAAATCGAGAAGACACGAAGACCAAAGGAAAAAGAAACCTAATGAAAAAATAAACAATGAAGTGGACAACCAAAGATCTGAAGGTACCAACCGTCTGAAAGAGGAGCATCGAAATGAGAACAGAAGCCCAGGGAACAGGTATCAAGAAAACAGATCCCACAGGAGGTGTGACTCTCGAGAAAGTCTCCAAAGGAAGACAAGGGACAGGTAGCAAGGAAATAGATCCAATGGGAGAGGGAAATCTCCCCACGAATTTTGTGACAAAAGATCTAATGATCGTAAAGAAAAGAAGAGAGACATCATAGCCAAAGATCCTACACTAACTATAATGGACAGGAAAAGGAGCCCTAACACAACAAAAAACCTGGAGTTATTAAAACAGCTGGAAGTCAGGCGAAATGAAAGACTCCAAACTGTTATGCCTCGGCAGGCCCGCAGGAAGGTTATTGCCCTCCGTAAGGGTATGCGTCATATTGCAAACCCATTCTACGCCCACTGGCAACTGCCTTGGAAAATAGTGGCTTCGGCTCACTCCGCAGCACTCTGCGGCAAGTTTGGACTACAATTCCCAATTCCCAGCTTTCCGCCTCCCGCTGTCAGCTCAGAGGCGATGATGCGTGAGCCTCGATTTCGTCCGGTTCCACCTTCTCCTTCCAGATTTAAACCTCGGAACCGCGCGGAACGCTGCTTCTGATTAAAGTTGCATCCCGGTATTTAGAAGTTCCGTCTTCAATCCTACTTACTTACCCGTGTACCAGACCCGTTTCCTCATTCACGGACTGCCTTTGCCTGCCGCTTTTGGAAAACTACTTACCCGTGTACCAGACCTATTTCCTCATTCACGGACTGCCTTTGCCTGCCGCTTTTGGAACCTTGTGATCACGGCATCAGTAAGACTCTTCTTTTCACCACTTGCTAACAAGCACATCTCCTGTACTCTTTGTACCTTGCCGCTGAACTATATCACCTGCAAAACTCCAACTCAATTGTGTTCTTTATTGTTGCTGTTACCATCCTCTTTCCACAATCAGACTTCTATTGGACATTATTCAGTAGTGCACAGGGACGCTTTGTGGATAGTGCACCTACCCGAATCTAGTGCGGCCCTCGTTCCACCCGGGTTTAGTTTCCCTAACTAACCTACCCATTTGTTATTTTGCACTTCCGTTTTCATGAACTCTTTGGACATTACAGATTTAACAGCACATCAGTGGTAAGGGTTTTCTTTTTGTATGATTACCCATTCTCCTTATCTAATTGACAACTATAGTCAGGATAGGTTACATTTTCCTCTCTTACTTGTAGATGGCTCCGGTGGCCTTGAAACAAAACAAGGGGAAGGCATAGTTCAGGTACTACTAGAAAAAAGTATCGAGGGAAAGGGATCTTTCTTAAATTTCCAAATGCTCACCTCTTGTTTTTCCTTTACAGCTGGGTTATTGGCGGCGTGTCCTCCCCGCCCTTTTGAGCGATCAGTCCCTCTGCCTGGTCCTACCCAGCAGAGTCATATCGTTAAAAAGGTCTTGTGCCCTCACAGAGAGGAGGCTAGGTTGGAGGCCCCGACCTAGCTCTTCAATCAGTAGTCCAGTCCTGTGCCTTCCGGCCACCGATTTGGTATACTTCCCGTCCGGTGAGTAACACAAACAAGTCCAGTCAATCAGCGGTATTCGAAAGAGAAAAACTCTGAGATATAGGAATCGAGAAAAGCAAACAAAAAAAAGCCAGCAAGGAGAAGACTGGGGGTAAACATGGTCAATTTCATACATTGAGACTGGAACGGATGTGGAGTGAACAGTGCTGAACAGGGCTAGGGTGATGGCACTATTTAAAAGACCTACCATCAACCTTGAGAATCCATAGTGATGACGTGGCAATAGTCGAGTTTATTGATTAAAAAAGCTGGATGTGGTCCTACTACACCTGAGGACAAGTAAATTGAAAGAAAGTCTGGGGGGGGTAAGGTATTACCTTGAGTCCTGGGGATACAGACTCGATGACCCAGGAAAAAAAAGTGATCAGCGAGAGGTAAAGACCGTCACACCTCCTATAGTGAGAGTGGAAAAAATAATGAAAACCTTTGAAAGGAAAGCCGCGAACACAAGGCAGGAAGGAGGGTCAATACAAAAGTCAAGTGCCAGACAACATCGGGAGGATACAAGGGATCGCTGCTCAGATCCAACGAGCAAAATAAATAACTACTGAAAGGCCACAGAGGATCAATTAACAAAACTGAGATACACGATTAATAATTCAAATCAGAGGGAAAGAGGGACAGGAATCGGCACTCAGACACTGAAACAAGTGGAAACACGAAGTAACCCCACCATCATACCAGAAAAAAAGAGACAATACATTAATTGCAGTGGAAAAGGAACTAAACCTCTATTGGCATCATGGAACACACAGGGATTCGGACATCTTTACTCGGGGGAAGAGTAATTTCCTAGTGAAATATGAATTCATTTGTATACAAGAGAGCTGGATCAGAAGAACTCCGGTGTGTGAAGGCTGCCAAGTCTACATAAATCCGGCACAGAAAGGACCCTTAGGAAGACCTCGGGCAGGGCTGGTAACCCTAGTGAAGGAGGATTGCCAATTGCAAGTACAAGAACATCAAACTCCAAACCCGTTTCTACAGATACTCAAAGTGGTGAAAAACAGAGGTAGAAATGAAAGGAGACTCCTTCTAATAAACACATATTGGAAATCCTCAGAAATAGCCACAAGTAAATATCTAGTGGAGATAATGAGGGCTATTGATGCAGCAATGTTAGAGGATGAGGGCCAACTGATCATCTTATGCAGGGATCTAAATAATAACCTGCTGGATAAAAAGGGCCTGCTGAAAAGAAGACAGACTCTGCCGCCTAACGAAAAACTCTGGCTCGCAGAAATGGACACCAGGGAGATGTCTATGTTGAACGGTCAAACAGTAGGGGACCTCCCAGGGTCAAACACCTGGACAACGAACTCGAGGGCTGCTTGCCTGGACTACTGTTTCGTTGCCAGAAATACCTTACCCTGGATAAACTCCTTCAAAGTAGTCCAACAGATGGCTAGCGACCACGCTCTGCTTGAAATTGAACTTCTCTGGAAGACGGAAGAGCCGAAGTACCCAAACTTTCCAGAATTGGTATTATCGTGCGGACGCACAAGGTTAAAAATCAAAGCGAGCTCTATTCCCCTATTAGTAGAGCGATTGAAACATAACGAAGAAAACCAAGACACAGTGGAATATGGTTGTCTTTTGAAGGAGTTTGAGATTAAGATTGGTCCTAACAAAAAACAAGAGGTGATAAGGAAACATTCATACAACAAAATCTTGGTGGTGAAACGAAGGGAACACCGTACAGAACTGAGACGTCTGTGGAAAAGCTCCCTCACTAATAAAGAGGAACTTATAAGACTTTGCAAACAGGCTTAAATCCACCAGGATGTGGAGAGCACAATTAGATGCTGAAAAAATGATGGCAGCAATAACCACGTCTAACTCAAGGTCCTCATGGGAGATAATCAATAAAGGGGGAGAAGTCCAGACTGCATTGACATCTAGTAATGTGTCAAAGGAGGATTGGGTGAAGTTCTATACAGATCTCTTTCAGGAGAAAGACCCTATCAAGACCGAGCAAAGATCAGGAAACAAATGGTTAATTGACATTGACAGGGAAGATATCCTAATAAGGATACAAAAGTTGAGTTCATCTCAAGCGGCCGGCATCTCCAACTGTATGCTTAAGGATAACAAGGAAGAGTGGGCAGATTTCATCTTAATATTATTCCAGCAGATTCTAACAACAAGATCAATACCTCAATCCTGGAAGGAGGCCCTAATAGTACCTATATATAAGAAAGGAGATCGTAACAACCCGAGGAACTATAGGCCTATCGCCCTACTCGACTGTATAGGAAAACTGTTCTGTTCCATTTTGCTGAGAGATTTAAAAAACTGGGCAATAAGGACAGGGATCCTTGACAAGAGACAAACTGCATTCATGAGCGGCGTGGGAACATCATTGAATCTATTCATCCTGAATATACTCAAGCTACGAGCATTAAAACAAAAGAGGAACATATACCTGGGTTTCGTCGATCTCGAACAGGCCTTCGATGGGATCTGCAGAGAACTCCCATGGGCCAAACTAATGAAGTGGAACTGTCCGCAGGATCTGCTTGAGGCAATTCAGGAACTATATACCAACACTTCAGTTCAGATAGTTGTCTCAAAACAAGGAGACCTGACAGAGAAAATCCAGACATCTAAGGGCATAAAGCAAGGGTGTGCACTGGCACCCTTCCTGTTCATTCTGTACCTAGCAGATATGAAAGAATCCCAGGACCAAATCTGTGCATTTCCTCCAGTATTTCAGGACGAAGCCCTCTCATGGATGGTGTACGCAGACGACGTCGTATTTGTGGATCAAACCCCCATAGGTCTGCAAAGACGAATTGTGGAATTTAAGTCCTTCTTAAATCAAAATCACCTGAAGGTCAACGTAAAAAAAATCCATAATGCAGACGGCGTGTGGATCCAGAGCCAGAAAACAGAAAAAGGGATTCATCTGGTCATTGGACAACCAACCACTGGAAATAGTGGACTCAACAGTCTACCTCGGGGTACAAATCAATAAGAACATCAATGATCAAGGGCAATTAGATTCCATCAAAGCAAAGCTGATAAAACTAACTAACCAAGCTCGAGCTCTCCACCAACGTTACGGATCCTTCTCAATGCTGCCAGTAATCACATTTTACAAACAAGAGATAGTGGGAAGCTTAACATATTAACATATGGAGCAGAATCCCTGCTAAACCTCGATTGGAAAACATGGGATGTGCTAGAGGCTTTTGTCTGGAGAAGGGTACTCAGGCTCCCAAATTGCCTCCCTGTCTCGACAATAAGACACGAACTAAGACTGAAATCGATGGAGTCAACGGTCCTGTGGAAGACTCTTTTGTTATATTGGAAGTGTATCCTAGATAAGCCGTCCATCCCATTTGAATTGCTAGCCAAAGAAGGAGGTAAAAAACAAAGACTCCCATTTTGAGGCCTGGAAACAGAACTGTCTCAAAATATTGGAATATCATCACATCAAAACTGAAATGCTAAAAGAAAACCCCGAGAAAGCGAAGAAAAACATGCAGGAAAAAGACTGGATCTCCACGGAAAATGCAGAACACAAATTGCCATAATCTTACGTGGGAACGAAGAGCATTGAATGAACCTCCCCCTTACCTGCGACGATTTCCCTCTTCAAAATATAGGGATCTATTGATGAGATGCAAATTAAACATCCTGCCAACAAGAGAGGTCCAGTGGATAAGGAAACAAATTCCAGTGGAAGACGCAAGATGTCGTTTCTGTAATGACCTGGAGATGTTGGAAACAGTGGAACATTGGCTGTTTTTTTGTCCAGAATTAAGCGCCCAAATGAGCCTATATTTAGGCGAATGGGTGGTTAACATCAATGAAACAACGGCCGAGGAATACTGGGAACGAATCATGACGGTGCACAAAATCGGCCCCACCCTAGAAGCCCTAAGATTCATAGAGTCGCTCCTAAAGGGACTAAAGGACGGAAACGTGGAATTGAGAGGATGGACAAACATTAAGCATAACGACGGGGGAGGGGGGTTGGTAAAAGGACTTGGATCTTCTTTCTTTTGTTAAAGGTTGAAAAGAAATTTGATTTAACCAATAAAAAAAATAAAAAGAAGTCATTTAAAAAAAAATAATAATAAGTTAGGTTACCTTTTAAGGTGTATTTATTGTAATTGTTCTATCATCTGTTTAGTAGTTTTAAAGATTTTTTGGTTATATGTGCTTTTATCAACCCAAATTTCAGAGTGCTACATTTCACTCGATCATAATACCGCCTCTTTTTTTAAATTAGGGGCGTTTCCCCCACCAGCCCCCCATTTTTTCTACCCTTATAACACCACCCCAACCAGACTGATTTCAAACCCTTACCCCACACCCCATATATATTTAATTCATATTTTCGGTGTTTTTCGCTGTTATGGACTTCAGTGAAATGTAGCACTCGGTTTTCCTTTCAGTAAAAGGACTGGGTACCGATTATTTGTTTGCCATATCTAATGATTACTATAGTAAAATAATGGTAGGTATGTGTTCTACCTTTGTGACAGATCATAGATGCGATGATCAATAAAAAAAGAAAATCAAAAAAATAAAACAGGGGTGTCGGGTGCATTTGGGGTCTCCTGCAGACGGAAGCTGCCCCCATGCCGCCTCACCTTGTGCCTCTGGGCCGCCTCGTCTATGGGATACGCGGCGTGGAACCGGTGCTCCTGGGACTCCCGGCACACCACGCAGAGCAGCGTGTGATCCTCGTCGCAGAAGAGCCGCAGCCGCTCCCCGTGCCTCCCGCACAGACTCCCGGCTGGCGCCGAGAGCTGCCGCGAGATCTGCACGATGTTCGCCAGCTGCCAGTTCGGGCGCAGGTTCCTGCGTCTGCAGGTCGCCCTACACTGCGGGCAGGGGAACGGCGTTCCGGCAGTCCGGGCACATCGAGCAACGCAGGGGCGCCAGAAGCTGTGGCCACACTCGGTCATCACGGGGTCCTGATAGTAGCCCAGGCAGATGGGGCACTTGGCCTCCGCGTGCAGGCTCTGCACGGGGGTCGCGGCCTCCATGGCACCCCCCCTGGCACTGGGTGAAGGTTCGCAAATGGAAACAGAACCCGCTGATGTCATCATGGGGCATTCACCGGAATGCAGCCCACAAACTTTCCAAAGTGTTATTAGGGTGCAATGCGTGCGCCTACGTGAGCGTTCCGGAGGGAGGGGCCGCGTCACACCACCTCTCTACCTGCAGCTCTCCTTATCATTTCCTTCCCCCCGCCCCTTCCTCAGCCTCCTCACATAGCGAGGTCCACGCCCCCAATCTCAAGACGTTACAGCATTCACCTACGAGGGGTGCAGGGCGGGTGGGCCCGGAGTGTGAGCGGAGTGTGAGGGTCGCCTGGGAGTCTGTGCTTAGGAGGGAGGGCTTCAGTGAGTCAGGGTGGAGTGTGGGCTGTGGAGATGGGGGCTCGCTCTCACCTCCCCTGAGAATAAGGCACTGAAGGATAAACGGACTTGCCCAAGGTCACACACTTCAGACCACTTGGCAGCTCATTGACTTGATACCATATTTGTCCAGGTTTCATTTGCACAAATGTGTTCAACTAGTGAATTTCATGGAAACTCTCTTTTAATGCACTTATTTGTGAAGTACACACATTAGAATGTACCAATTTTTGGTGGTAGTGGAATTACAATCACTTTCAGCACACCATCGAACTGCACCAGTCCAAATATCCTCAGAATTTCCATGGGGTCCTATGAACTCCGAAAATGGGGGCTAACGCTGCCCCTTGCTAGGGTAATTCCTGGAGGTCGGCAGGGCCGCACCCGGAGTCGGCAGACCTCCAGCTATCGGAAGGCCCTAACTCCTTCCATGTCCCAAAGAAGTAGGAGGCCCACACAAGAGCAATAGGTTTGACTGTTCATCACACGGAAACAATCAGGGACAGGTTCATGGAGCGTAGGTTCCAAAAAACCTCTGGTTGTAATCGGGTTCGCAGGCCCCTTTTGTGTCTTAGTGACGTAACAACGTGCATCATCTGCGAGAGCTCGACCACTAACCTACCGCCACTCCGGATTGGTTCCCTGAGTGCTAGGGTCAGTATAGGACAGTATAGTGAAAAGTTTAATTGGTAGAGTAGAGGTCAGGTGGTGCGCTTGGGTTGACCCTATAAATTGCTACTTGGAAATTGTTACATGGAGAGAGTTAGTGATTGGTTCGGCTTTGATGCCATCAGGGGTTAGCCCCCGTGCCCTGATTGGTTCATCCACGAGCCCCCATGTCTGGGACCATCGTTGTTCCTAGCTCGCAATGTACCTGGTGTTGGCAACAATGTGTGACGATGTGTCAGTGAAAGACAATGGACAGGTCCTGCTACTTGCTGTTGCTGCCGGTGTCTAATTTGTTACTTCTTTGTTGCAAGCCACAGTGCCTCTTCAGTCCGTGGAGCTTGGCATCGTATCAGTTCAGCCTGGTCACATGTTTAGGGACCGTGGCTGAAGCAGAATTACGGGAATTCGATTTGTATGCCTGCTCCGGGGAGTCGTAGCAGTGGCAGGTGTAACCTTGGCTTGGAGAGCGTGGCATGTTGATTGCAACGGCGTGACCTTGGCTGCGGAGCTCTAGTCAGGGTTGGGCTGCATGATCAGCACCTTTTAGCTCTGTATGAACTTCTCCGGGTCTGTGGACTCTGGTTTGCAGCCTATAAGGTCCATAAGGCAAGGGTTGTGAGGGTGCAGTGTGGTTCTTTGTACTTTTGTACATCAGTCCATCTAAATGGTCTCATCTTCAGGGGTTAGTAGCATGAAGCATCTGCAAGCATATACACAAACTCCTCTGGTGTCTTGCGTTTCTGTGATGCGGTTGATGACCTATGTGAAAAATAATAACGATGCATGTCTGTGAATGTGCACAATCCTCTAAGTCTTAGCACTGAGCGTGTTCTTCATGTGGGTTGGTGTGTGTCTGATCTAGGTGCATGGCAGCACATGTGTTTCTGTTCGGTGTGGCTATATCGTCATGTCATCTCTAATGATGGCATCATAGGTTTGTGACGTTTAGTCAAGCCGGTCCATGTGGTTGGTATCAGCTCCATCTTGTTTCCCACCTCGTGCTCTGGGTGGGATGAGGCCAGGTTGTGGAGGTGGGGCGTGGCCATGGTGGATATTGACATCTGAGGCGGCGGACAAAGGTGCAAACTCATCCCACTAAGGGTACTTGGGTTGTGACGTCGTTGGCCATAGTTTGTACGTGGGTCGGGGGAAGGGTCTGTCCCATTTTTCCTCATTAGTTCCCCCTCTGGTCGACTTGTCGACCACAAAATTATCCAATCTTTTATCTCCTCGTACTCACCACGCCTTCATTATTCCTGCCAGGTGTCCGTAGCGGTTTATGTGATCTTCAAATGACCAGTACATATAAACACATCCACCACCGGGCTTACAATAAACCCATTTCCCAACATAGTTCTTCGGATTGCTTGGATTTTCAACCTTTATTGACGGTGGGTACAAGTCTGCTTCTATTATCTGTTGGCGTAGCCGTTCGCATTCTTGAGGATGACGTCTGTGTGTAGTTCGTCTCCTGCAGGCATTAGGATGTGCATGCCGATCATTTCCTCTGCTGTACGCTTTGACCTTGCCATCCATAACTTTATTCCCATCAGCGATGCCATTCCCAGTATTATGCAGGCTGCAAAAACCTTGAGACTATCCGCTAGCCATGATGGCATCCAAGACCAGATGTATGAAAACCAGCTACCATCCTTTTATGTTCCCTTTGCTTCTTCTTCCATCTTCGCGTGCATCTTGGCCAATTGCGATACTGCTTCTGATAGAGTGCCATTATGTTCGTCATTCGCAGGAATGAACGTGCAGCAGGAACTTCCAATTTTTGCGCAAACGCCTCCTTCCATCGCAGTTAGGAGGTCCAGCACGTGTCTGTTCTGCAAGGCCACCATTCTTATTGCCCTTAGTTCTTCTTTTATTGCATTGAATCCGTTCACCGCAGAGTTGATCGTCATCATCGGCTCCCATCTGGTTATCTGCAGCCATTTCGCATTCACATATGCTTGTACTCCTGGATGTATTACAGAGGAAAAGAACATGGCTGCTCTGTTGAACAACCTGTGAGCTGATGGGATGTCGCTGAGTGCTGTTTCTGATTTACCCCAGAGGTAATTTCCTGTGAGTGCTTCTCCTTGTCTTTTTATTCTCGTCAGTGTCCTTTCTGGGGTGGTGACACTGTGGGATGTGCTTCGAATTAGTTCCAGAGACCTTCTTCTTCTTCTGTTTCCTTCGTCCATCTTGGGGAAGTTTTCCATTTTGATATGTTTCTGCGGTACTACCAGGGAGGGTACGTTGATGTGTACCAGAGTACATACTCCACTCCATGATTGTGGTAGACTGTGATATGCTTTCGCTCCGCAGGCCCAGTAGTGGTCCATCAGTACTGCTGTCCCTGAAACCCCCTCAGGAAGCTTTACTATTCTTTTAAATCCTTCATTCACTCCTACATCAACTTCTCCATCATGCTGGTAACATAGCTTGGGAGATGCAACAGGAATTATTGTTATTGGCTCCTCCTCTTTGTCCAACCATGTGAGCAGTGCTGCACTCTTTGGCCACTCCTTGTAGCATTTGTTGTTTTCTTCTTGTACCATCATTACTGGGGATTTTGCCAATGTCAATATCTTGCTTCCCACTACTCCATCCACCCATCCGTTCTTCGTGTACACCTTGCCATAGATCAGTATCAGTGGCCATTCCCAGCACCCCGGTTCACCTCCTATCTCTCTTGCGCTCCATTTACATGGCAGATAGTTCAGTGTAACTTCTTTTGTTTCTCCTTTGTCTGATCTGTCTGTTACGTACTGCATCACTTCAGTTAGCTGCCAATAGTTGTCAAACATCGGTAGTGTTTTGAAGAAGTTATCTTCGTATGGGTATGTTGACCATGATTTCCACCTTAATGTTGCTGTTTTACCTCGGAATCGTCCTCATGTTTGAAACAGCGCTAGATATAGGAGGCACTCTGCTGTGGACGCTGGAACTTCAGTTGCCACAAATGTTCTGGAGGCGCTCATGGCACACGAGATCAACAAGCATACGTAACAGTTGTCCTTTGTGTGTCCTTACCAATTTTGAACATGTGTTTATACCACATGTTGATAGAGACGTGTGTGGACTCTGTAAGATATGTGTCGACCCCATGTACATCAATGAAAACAATACGTTTACCTCTTCGTACGTTTTGTCCCGTGCTACTCGTACCACCTGACACAGTGCTCCTTGCAGCTGAAGTAGGGGAAATGTTAGTATTGGGCTCTGCGGTTACATGCAAAGCATAGTAGGCCTGCCAGACAGCAGCAGTTATCAGTCCAGTGCTCAAAAATATCCCCAACATTTTAATTACAATTGTTGCGACCACTGGCATGTTGACCTTACCTTTGCTGCCGTCCTGCAGATACTTACTTGAGATGATATAGGTGCCCGCCTGAAAATGTCTAAAATTCTGCGTTATTACAGTTAGTATTTGTTACTTAAGCTCTGCGTATCAAATAGTCATTCAATGTCCATGCGAAAAGCTCCTCCCACATCCACCTAACCGCCATGTCTCTCAGAGCAGGTAGGGCTGAGTGGAGGTGTGGATCTGATCACACTATAAATTGTATAAATGCGTTGTAATACACACGTGGCCGCCTGGGCCTGAAGTATTTTGGCCTTTTAATTCCGTGTATAAATTGGTGTGACAGTGCTTCTGGGTGGTCGTTGGGAGGTAAAATTTAAGCCTGGGCAGTGATGGATGTGTTTTATTAGATACTTGCATACAATAATTACAATGCGCGATGCCTGCATGTGCGAGACAAAAAAGAGAAGAGAACATGCACGTGTTTACACAGCGTTGTGCGTATTTGCCAATATCTTTATCTGTATACATTTTTGTTGGATCATTTTAATTTACACTCTACTGCCTTATTCCGATATCACCATCGCATTTAAATCGTTATCAGTTAGTGCAGTGGGGACATTTTGTGTCTGTGATCTCCGTAGCGTAGGGTGTGCTGTGGCTCGTTCATGTCCTTGGGTGTATCTGACGCCTGTGGTGTGTCTTTTTCGTCATCTGTTGCTGATGTTGCCCAAGTGTTGACCCTGTCGCTGTAGTGATGGGGCACGGTCTGTGTTTTGTAGGGCTTGATGTCATGGATATGTGTCCAAATGTCCCTATCTGTTAATTTGCCCACTCGCTCTGGGTGCCACTTTCTCGATGGTGTGTGGGCCCATAAATCTAGGGGCGTTCCATTTCCTTCGGTAGTTCCTGAGGCGAACTGTGGCTCCTTCTTTCACCGCCCACTGTCCAGTTTGTTCCTCGTTGTTGATTGCTTCCTGCTGACTGTTCTCTGACCCGCCGTGTGTCCATTGAATCTGTTGAGAGATAAAGGAGGCACTAGTAACCAGAGAAGTGACATAGTCATACATTTCTTGACCAAAGACATTGTCTGCTCCTTCACAGTCATACATCACTTTTGTGGGTGTGGTTAGTGGGAGGTGCATTTGGTATCCAGTCACCACCTCATGGGGTGTGAGGTGGTGGTTCGAACCAGGTTTGTTTCTTAACTCAAACGGACCCAGGGGAAGGCAATAAAGCCAACTCTTCTTGGTCGTCTGCTGAGTTTTAGCTATGGATTCTTTTAAGAGGCCGTTGAGGCATTCACAGATGCCATTGGCTTGTGAGTGGAATGCACAGGCAAACTTATGTTTAATCCTGAGCAGGGCAGTGATGCTGAAATAATTAATTTGCAAAGTGTGGCCTGTTGTCTGACCTTAATACCTTGCAAACCCCCATCTCGGGAACACCTCCCATACCAGACATTTTGCTGCCCTAAGGGCGTCTGCATGGGAGCATGGGCCAGCCTCAATCCACCTTGAAAAGGAGCACACTACCACAATCATGTATCGGTAGCCTTGGCCTACGTTGATCATGTCAACATAGTCAATGTATAGGTGCAGGAAGGGTCCTTCAGGCTGTGGTATTGTACTCTTGATCACTTGCAACGTGTGACCGGCCATAAATTGCTGACAGGTAAGGCAATCGCTGATAAAGTTTGCAACGTGTGAGTTTAGTTTGGGACAGAACCATGATTCTTTTATCAGTGTTGCAATTACTTCCTTTCCTCTATGGGTTGGATGGTGTAGTTGGGCCAGTGCTATTTTTAGTAGGGCAAGAGGCATCACAACCTTTCCTGTGTTATTCTGTCTCCATAGTGCATCCTCTTTTGGGGACATAGTGCATCCTCTTTTTACCCACAGTTCCTTTTCTGCCGCCTGTAGTTCCATAATCTGTTTCTCTGGGATGTGCGTGTAACCGTCTTTCATTATTATCTGCCTTGCCCTCCCCCTTTCTTTTTGTTTTTTTTGGATGTCCCACATCTCGCCAAAATATGCAGCATAGTTTGCATTGCATCTGCTGTTTCCTTACCCCTAGTTATTGGGTATTCACCATTTGTGTGTGCCTGACATTTCACCAGCGCTAACCCGTGTGGGTAAGTTATTACTTCTATCAGTTCAACCAGGAGGAGAGCATGTTGCACTGGAGTACCGTCTGCTCTCCTAAATCCCCTTCTGAGCCATTTTATTAATCCTGAGTGTACTGTAGATGTGACATAGGCACTGTCAGAATATATTGTTATTCTGTTGCCGTTGCTTTCTTCTAAAGCCAATATAAGAGCCACCAATTCTGCTGCTTGCGCTGAATATTGTTGGGGTAATTTGACACATTGTACTGGTACATATGTCCAATCCTCCCTTAATCGCACTACAGCTGCACCTGTCCTTCTTATACCATCATTTTGATCAATTGTTGAGGACCGATCAATGTACATAATCTCACCCCCCTCTACGGCATTTTCTTCTACCTTTCGGGTGGTTGAGTAGTATTCAATGGCATATGTAAAATCGGGTGCATATTCGCCTTCTGCTACTTCTTCTGCTATGAACTGTGCTGGGTTAACATTGTTGCTTCTCACTATTTTCAACTCAGGTCTTGACAAAATAATGTCATATCCCATTGCTCTCTGGGTACTGAGTGTGGTTTTCGGTTTGTGCAAAAGTTCAAAGAGGGTGTGTTCAATGTACAATGTGGTGGAGCAACCCATAGTGATGGAGGATGATTTTTCTACTGCGAATGCTGCAGCAGCCAGGTGTTGTTCGCACGGGAAGTGTCCCATCTTTACTGGGTCTAAGTGCACGCTGTAAAATGCTAGGGGTTTGTGTTAGTACTTCTTTCATTACTGCACCATCGCAATGCAAGAAGATGTAGAACTCATGTTCGTAGTTGGGAGTGCCCAGGACTGGCGCCGTTGAAATTGCCACTTTCAGTTCATTGAATGCATCAGTCATCTCTCTTGTCCATTCCAACCTTTTCACCCCTCTTTGTGTTTCCCTAAGAGCCGCCAGTAGCGGCCCTATGTATGTGCTGTAGTCAAAAACCCATGCTCTGCAATAATTGCACAGGCCAAGAAATTGTTGTAATTCCCTGCTCGTTTGTGGCTGAGGTGTATTCTTTATTGCTTGTGACCTTTGTGGTGCGATGTTCCTCCCTCCCTTTCTGTGATGTAATCTGTCCTATGTATAGGACCTGTTCCTGGCAGTACTGCAGTTTTTCCCTGTCAACCTTGTACCCCTTTTCAGCCAGCACTGTGAGCATTTTAACAGAGCCCTTCCTACATTCTTCCTCGGTGGTGCTGCAGACGATAATATCATACTGCAATACCGTGCTCTCAAGTTCAACATTCCCCAGGTCCATCTGTAGAACCCTGTTAAAGATGGATGGTGACTCGCAGTATCCTTGAGGTAGCCTTGTGTGTTCCCATTTTGTATTGCGGTATGTGAAGCTGGTCAGATCTTGTGAGTCGGGTTTCCAGGGTATTGAAAAGAATGCATTCTTGAGGTTGATCACGGTGAACCGTGATGCCTCTGCTGGTATTCCACACAATATTGTGGCAGGGTTAGCTGCTATTGGGTATTCTGCCTCTACATTGTGGTTGAGGGGTCTCAAATCTTGTATGAAACGCCTTTCCACAAGGGCGCTTTATCCCTCATCAGCTTCTTTTGACAATGGGTATTGTTTTACTCTGGGCAGTATTGCTCCCCTTTTCAGTTTATCTTCACCCCTCCAATTCTCTTTATGCACCCAACATCATAGGCAATAGTAGTCCATAATGAGGCGGGTACAGCAGCCATGTCTTCCTCACAAAAATCAGGGTGTGAGGGGAGGGGCGCCTCTAGTGCCATTGCCATTTTCTGGGCAACCTCCTTGTATGTCACTTTCAACTACACGTAGACGCTCATCTGGAACACCATCTCTCCATCTCCTTCTTCATCTGAGAACAGTTCCTCGTCTGACACCTGTGTTGACCTGCATCCCTCTGCCAGAGCTATTACAGCCCTCCATGCCTTTCCTTCCCCATCCTGGGCGTGAACTGCAATCCAGTCGCCGTTTCTGTGTTACGCTTTTAGACAAATAGACAATAAACAACAGAATCCACTAACCTGGATAGGCAGCAGTGACTTGGAAGAAGTTATTTTGAAGAAAGCGAAGATTTCCCTGTAAATTCTACCTCCCTCTGTCCGGAAGAAAATCAAGAGGAGAGGGGGCAGTACTCCCAGGGAAACCCTCTGGGGAAGAAAACCCTGAGCCAGAGCGTGGACTGTAGAGTCCAGGGTTCTGACCTTCGGAGACTGGATTGAAGTGTTATGCCAATGTCAGCTTTCGATGGTAAGGATGACGAGTAGAGTATTAACTGGGAATGTTCCACAGCTTAGGTTGCACTAAGAAGAAAAAGTAACAGGTAAGAGGAGATCTGATTGAGAAAAGGCAGAATAGATAAAGTCCACAGAAATACCACCCACCTAGGATCTGTAACAGGTAAGTGCAAGGTATTATTCTGGCATAGACGGGAGGCTTCCTAGTAAAGCGAATAACAAGTAAGGGAAAAAGAGTTCCTAAATGGTGAAAGGAGAAGCGCCAATTGAATACCTACGGGGACCGCTCAGCTCTTAAGCCAGTACGGTGAAAAACCAGAGAGAGAGTACTCTGATGAGCAGCGGTTTTAGAAGAGGCGTAATTCCTGTAAACAGGTAAGACAGATAGTTTGAGAGTATTGAGTGTTATGGAAGTGTCGGAAGAATTTCTTTAAGTAAATAGTTACAGAGCTCAAGTAACGTAAGGTGGGGACGGTATGAAGTCTGAGAAAAAAAGGCAAAGGAGACGGCTTGAGCATGATTCCCACAATAGTCTGGTGTGGATCCTCTGAGAAATTCACAGAGTAGTCACTGATAGCGGAGAGTTGCTGGAGTCGAGAATGACCAGATCTAAGTACCCACAAAGTAAGGAAAAATTAGAATTGACGTATTAAGTAGAAACGATCTGCAATCCTAGTAAGCAGCAATTTACGAAACGTCTTTCCTAAGAGTAGCGATGCACTGAGCCGCTGCACTTCGATCGCTATATGCGGTCACATGATCAGCTGTCGACGCCAGGAGTGTGCGTGCAGAAACTGCACGGTCCGCCAAAGGTGAACAGGGAATACCGTCGGCCATTTTAGGTGGACTGTTAGGCAGAATTATATGCAGTACCCTTGGGAACACCACACACAATTAAGACTACAAGTGACAGTACAAGTTCACCTTTGGTACAAGCCTGTACTACACAGTTAAAGTGGTAGCTGTGGCTGAGCAGCCAGACCTATCTGAAGAGTAAGTGAGCAGTATCAAATAGTTACTCAAAGGACAGCAATTACTATGATTCAGGCAAACACTGACTCAAGGTTTTCAAGTAAAAGAATATACATTTATTTCACTGTTCAGTTGTATAACATTTCACCTTTCTAAGCAGTCTAAAAATCACACTCTTAATACACCACACAACTTCCCTTAAATTCCAGACAAGTTAAGCTCACAAAAGGAAGTGGGAGCAAAATGGCACTCCAGCAATTTAAAAGGGAGGGAAAGACAGAAGTTAACAGAAATTGAATCACACCAACAGGTAAGTACTCAGGGCAATTGAACAAGAGCGACTACAAGGATAAAATCGGATATAAAAGGCTTAGGGCCAAAGTCAATGGTTCAAAAGTCTATTGCTCAAGATAATACAGTTCAGTGTAGTTTGCGGTAAAGTTCATGGCACGGATTCCGGACGAGGTTGGTTGGTAGAAAAGTTAGTTCAAAGAGAAGAGAAGGACAATCCTATGGATTGGAGAAAGATTTCAAACACTTTCACCGCCTCTGAACGAAAAGAACAACCGGATTTGCACATTATCTTAAAATGGAGAGGGAGCTGTAGCTGAGGCAGACGTTCCTGGTCGCTCTTGCAGGCTCACGGTTCCTGAAGCGACTGCCGGACTGATCAGAAGTAGGAAGACTGGAGGGTCCTGCACTACCCAGGGAAGAAACCAGCAGCTGAACAAAGCAATAAATAAAAGGTGCGCTCCTTAAAACCCAAGCAGGGTCCGACCTTTCTGGCTATCCGGCCGACTGTAGCTCTGTACAGCGAATTCAGCCAAAGGAGGGGTCCTAGCTTGCAGTTTGGGAGAACTGGTTGGTCCCACCGGCTCAAGGGAAGAAGTTTCCTGGAGGATCTTCTCTGTCATCGGATTTTGAAGATTCTGACCTGCAGCAGGGCCCCACCAGGTGGTTCAGTCATTGTAGGGGTCCTCTTCCATCAGCTCCTCGTAGGTTCTTTCGTTCCAGTGGCAACTGTGCACTTCCAGTCCCAGAGACCTGCTTTTTATGTAGTTTTCCCCCATTAATACAGCCTGGCTGTCAAACACACAGCAGGGTGGCTGTCCTGGCAAAGACAGTCACCCAGCCAATCAAACAAGAGTGCGCCTTGGGTTACCAAGGGAACCCATGGCAGGGTTCCTAAGACCCCTCCCTCACATCCTGCCAACCCAGACTTTCAGGCGCCTTAAGGAGGGCTTCTGTACAGAAGCCCTTGAAAAGACGGCGAACAAAGGGACCAAACATGGTTTGGCAGCAGAGTAAAACACGAGAAAGACATTTACAAAAAGAAATGGTGAATAAACCGAGCTGGGACCGTAATAAAACATATATGGTCAAGCGGGTTTATGTTTGAGGCTAATATAATAGCCTAAAACAATAGCATGGTTATTTAAGATAACCACAGTATAAAAAATAGGGTAGATACCACTGCCACCAGCCAAGTCTTAGTGTAAAGGGAGCGAAACAATGCTCCAAGAGACACAGGCAAAAAGGGATAAGAATTAACCCTTTCCAATACTCCATGTAAAATGGGGTGTACTGGGTCTGTGGTTAAAGTGACTAAATAAAGTTAATGGCAACTTTATCTTTTCTGGGGGACAGTAGTCAGCCCCAGAAAAATGGAGTCAGTGGGAAGTCTAAAAGAAAACCCTGTGTCACTGCACTAAAGGTGCTGTGTAACACACATGAAAATATGGTGCCAGGTCGAGGCCACCAGGGGGTGCAGGCAAGATAGCTGTCTGATTCGTGAGCTCCCCTGACAGCCCCGGGAGAAAAGCAGAGTTATCATCGAAAAAGGAACGTTTGTCCCTCCAACTGTGGATAAATCACCTTGTGATGCAAAGAGGACTTCGAAGACACCTCGCCGGTGCCTGAGGCTACTCCCATTCCGGAGTTATCCGCTAGCGAGGTTGTGCACCTTCCCCTCCCCCATCCAGCCCTGTGACACACGCGAGTGGAGAGCCTGGTGCGGGCTCGTACTCGGCAGGGGGAGAGCGGCGCGCTCTAATCGGCGCACCATCCAACCTACCTGCGCTCAAGCGGAAGCATCCGGCTCCCCCCCCCTCCAGGACACCGGGACCACAGGACCTTCGGCGGACCATCCGCCCCCGGTGCCTGGTGCAGCGCGGAGGAAGCGATCGGTCCGACAGGCGGCACGATCAGAGGCACACGGGGCCCCCACTGGCAAAGGGGGCTCCTACAGTGCTCATCTCGCCTCTCCTCGCTTCCATCAGCGGGGTCGCTGGCTGGCCCGGGCCGTCACGGGAGCACGCACGGGCCCCTCCTCTTCTCATAGGGGCCCAGTCGGTCCCCGAAAACGTTTGTCACCGGAGGAGTGCGGCCAGTCGGGCCCCTCCCGGGACCCTCTGCCTGCTGCGGCAGTTCCCCCTGAGCAACTCCACTGAGGGAGAACCCCCACGCTATTGCCCCACTGAGGGAGAACCCCCACGCTATTGCCCTGCTTCAACCCCCCCAGGGGGCACCCTCAAACACAGCTGCACACACCTGGTCTGTCAATACTGTCAATTTCACAATGAGTGTAAATGGTAAATTTGGCACACAGAGGTACTAAACCATCCGCTCACCTTGGCGATTGTAGACTCCAACCGGAAGACTCAAAGCAGATAGGAAGATTTCCCTGAACAAATCCTGACACCTCCGCCCGAGGTAAAGTAACCCGGGTGAGGAGGCAGGACTCCCAGGGAAACCCTCTAATGGGAAGAAAACCCTGGACGACTTCCAAGCACGGTGGTCCAGTTGACGGCAGTGGATAGGACTGCTCCGGCAGGAACTCTCAATGGTAGCCTCAGAAATCTGATCTGTCGATTTGAACAAGGGGAAAAGAGGAAGAAAGTTTAGAGGAGAGCGCCAGGTAAGAAAAGAAATAAAGAGGTAATGGAAAGCTTCTCACCATCCGAAGATGGATTAGGAGTGATATCCGGAGCTTAGTGGAGTAGGAGAGCTTCGGGAGAATCTAGATAGGGATAGATGGGAATAAGACACTGCGGTAGAGGTACGAGAGCCCCTAAAGAGCGGGAGACTTACTCAGCTGGAAGGGAGGCAGAGACGGGAATCAAAGGAGAGTAATCCGTGGAACCGAAGGCGAGCGGGATGAACGGGGATGGAGAAACCGGGGAGAACACTCTACAGAGGATCGAAAAATACAGGTAAATCAGAATTGTTAGTTTGAAGAGAAAACAAGTGAGTTAGGAAAGAGAGATTCAGTAGCGAACTCACGGAGCGCCAAAGGCAGAAGCGACGCAAATTGCCGGTAGTTTGGTTTCCGTATAAAGGGTCACATGATCTCCATGCCACACGTGATCGTCTGTTCGCACGGTATGGGAGCGTGCAACAACTAGACCGCTGCTAGTCGGATGAGGAGAAAGGGAAACCACCCGCCTAGCGGGATGAGTAATCAAGGCACCGCACAGACGGGTTTGAGCCCATATAGACCACTTGCGATGATGTGTAACAGTATGCCCCCTCCTCCGGGAGGGCGCCCCGGGTTTACCCGGATGAAGTAGGAAGAACCGTCGTACCAGACGAGAAGCGTGAACCCCAGAGGCAGGTTCCCAAGTTCTCTCAGCAGGAGAATAACCCTTCCAATCAATAAGAAATTGTAAGCGACCTCGATGGATTCGTGAGTCACAAATAGCCGCAACCTCATATTCAGGACCATCATCAGTGAGAACTGGAGGAGGTAAAGATTCCCCATCACGATGAAAACAATCCTGTACTACAGGCTTGATCTGGGACAGGTGAAAGACTGGATGAATCCGAGACCAGGAAGCCGGTAAGGCCAGACGAACAGCAGCAGTGCCTATCTTGGAGAGGATTTGAAAAGGACCAAAGTATTTGGGAGACAATTTAGATGGAACAAAACGACGGGGAAGAAACCTGGACGACAACCAAACAGAATCCCCAACGGTTAAGTTCTGAATGTCTCGTCGATGACGATCAGCATACTTCTTGGCTCGATCCTGAGCTTTTTGTAACGACTGTCTGGCAATCTTCTGCCCTTCATGGATATCAGCAACCAGAGAATCTATACCTGGGCAGCCAGATCCAGAGGGAGACACCGATGGAGCAAATGAAGGATGATACCCATAGGTACAATAGAAGGGAGTGGTTTGTAGAGCAGAATGTAGAGAATTGTTGTATGCGAATTCTGCAAACGGAAGCATTTCCACCCAGTTGTCTTGAGCTGCAGAGATGAAACACCGTAAGTATCCCTCGAGAGTCTGATTCAATCGTTCTGTTTGACCATTTGTCTGGGGGTGAAATCCAGATGAAAGGGCCCGTTTTACCCCTAAAATGTGACAGATCCGTTGCCAATGAAGAGAGGTATACTGAGGACCTCGATCTGATACAATTGTCTCTGGTAGGCCATGGCGAGAAAAGATTTCAGAGAGGAATATCTTGGCCATGGATGGGGCACTGGGTAGTTTTCGCAAAGGAGTAAAATGCGCCAATTTCGTGAAGTAGTCGATGGTGACCATGATGGAAGTCATTTTCGCCGATGGTGGCAGATCAGAAATGAAATCAGTTGAAATTATCTGCCACGGTCGTTCCGGAATAGGCATTCTTGCTAACAGCCCTAATGGGGGTGAACGAGGAGTCTTAGCATGAGCACAAACCCTGCAGGCAGCAACATAGTCCTGGACATCAGATCTCATTCTTGGCCACCAGAAATGTCGCTGGATGAGCTCCAAAGTGGGAAGGACTCCTCTATGTCCAGCTGCACGTGAATCATGACAGAATTTTAAAACCTCCAGTTGTAGTGAAGGAATAGGAATCAAAACCTGATTACCATGAAAGTAATAATCTGCTTCCTTGGAAAGTTGATGAAGAGAAGCCAAGTCTTCACAGAGTGATTTATTACATCTGGAGGCTGATTGTATCTCTTGAAGGAAATCAGTCAGAACTGCGATAAAACTAGCGTTGGGAAACATCTTTTCCGGACGAAAGGAAGAAGCTGGGGAATCCTTGCGGGATAGAGCGTCAGCTCTGAGATTATGTCTGCCAGGCCAGTAAACAAACTCTATTCGATAGGGTAAAAAAAAATATGCCCAACGTGCTTGCCTGCTGTTAGTGGTGTAAGCGTTTTGGAGAACCTTGAGGTTTTGGTGGTCAGTACGCACCAAGACTGGAAAGGGGGAACCCAATAACAAATGTCTCCATTCTTCAAAGGCGCGTTTGATGGCCAACAGTTCTTTCTCGAGTACAGAATAGTTTGTTTCAGCAGAACTAAAAGTTTTTGATAGGTATGCTACTGGTCTCTCTTCGCCATGAGCAGAGGACTGTAGAAGCACAGCCCCTAATGCATTTTGGGAAGCATCTGTTTCCACTATGAATTGTTTAGATTGATCCGGATTGATCAAAACGGTCTCTGATGTAAACAGTTTCTTCAGAATATCAAATGCTTTCTGGGCTGCTTCATCCCAAACAAATGAGACACCCTTCTTGAGAAGACGGGTCAAAGGAAGGATGATTTCAGAGAAGGATGGAATGAATTTCCGATAAAAATTGGTGAATCCCAGAAACCTCTGAATTTCTTTTACTCCTGTTTGACTGGGCCATTCTATCACTGCTGAGATCTTTCTTGGGTCCATGGCGATTCCCTGGGACGATAGAACAAAGCCCAAGTAAGTGACCTGTCCTTGGTGGAACTCACACTTAGATGCCTTGCAGTAGAGATGATTGGATTGAAGGCGTTCGAGTACAGTATTGACATGATTGATGTGTTCGTCCTTGTTGTTGGAGAAAATGAGAATGTCATCGAGATAAATGATCACATACCGGAATAGAATGTCAGCGAATAAGTGGTCCATAAATCTCTGGAATACTGCTGGAGCATTTACTAACCCGAATGGCATTACGTGGTATTCATAATGTCCGAAAGGAGTGCGGAAAGCAGTCTTCCACTCGTCTCCGGGTGCGATACGGATGAGATGATATGCTCCACGAAGATCTAACTTGGTATACCATGAGGCCCCTCTAACAGCTTCTACAATATCAGTGACGAGTGGCATCGGATACTTGTCTGCGGTTGTTATCTTGTTGAGACCCCGATAATCTATACAGGGACGGAGCTCTTCTGAATCTTTTTTGGGAATGAAGAAGAGAGATGCCCCTGCTGGAGACACTGACTCAGAAATGAGGCCATTCCTCAAATGGGTTTGCAGATAGTCCTTCAATACGGCTTTTTCTCTTTGAGAAAGTACATACATTCGGCCAAAAGGTATAGGTTGATCGGGAAGCAGATCAATATGACAGTCATCTCTTCGATGAGGAGGTAAGGTAGGAAAATCCGGATTATCAAAAACGGATCGGTAGAGTAGATGACAGTCAGGAATCTCAAGATGATTGATGGAGGATACAGTGGGTTTGAGGGTCTGATCCGAAGGTTTTCGGATTCCTACTGATTCAAAGGAAAGGCAGTGATGAACACAATAATCCGATCCTAAAAACAAAGTACCAGCAGTCCAGTTTATGAATGGATTATGTAGTCGTAGCCAAGGAAGTCCAAGGATGATTGGGTAATGGGCCGTTCTTATGACATCAAAAACCAATCTTTCCATATGACCCGAGATAGAACAAATAAGTGGAATGGTTTGTTCTTTAACAGGTCCAGAACTCAAAGGTGTACCATCAACCCCCTGTATCGGAGTTACCAACGTCTTTGGTACCTGAGAGATATTGTGTATCTTAGCCCACTCTATATCGATATAATTACCGGCTGCTCCACAGTCAATCAGCGCCGGAATACCTGGGATAGTTCTTTCAGACAACTGGATAGAAAGAGAGACGACCACCATGGACTGTTTACTGAGTGAATCGTCAAGAGACATATTGGTCACATACGGGGAAGAATGTTGTTTGGCACTTACCGGTCTTCCCCTCACGGTAAGGCTTTGGAGTTTTCCGACTTAGGGAAAGAAGGACGGCGAGGGGGAACCAGATGACAATCCTTCAACACATGAGTCGAAGATCCACAATACATACAGAGCTTTAAAGACTTTCTCCTCTCCCTTTCGGCAGCCGTAATAGGTCCACGGATGGTCCCAATTTGCATGGGTTCTTCAGATGAAGACAAACTTTTTTGAAGCGAATGGGACTGATCCAACTGAAATCGTGTTGTTCCTTTCCCTTTCTTCCTTTCATATGCCCTTTCATGCATGCGATAGTCAATTTGCATGGCTAGGGTGATCATGTTGGCTAGATTAGCAGGACGAGGAACTTTAGAGACTTCATCTTTAAGTTCGTCTGTAAGACCTCTCCGAAATAATGTAAGTAGACCTTCATCTGGCCATCCTAGTTCAGAGGAGAGTTGTTTGAACTGTGTGATGTACCAGAGTAATTCTTTGTTTCCTTGTTTGAGATCTAAAAGGCGTTCTTGTGTGGCAACTGTTATCTCCTTTCTTCCGAACATGGTTTTGAGGCTATTAGTAAAGGCAGCGTAAGAATCGAGAATTGCATTGTTGGACGTAACTAGAGGGGTTGCCCAAGCCAAGGCTGGTCCCGAAAGACGTGACATCAAATATCCAACCTTATCTTTGTCGGTCGGAAAAAGGCGAGACTTAAATGTAAACAAGACGGTACAACTGTCAAGGAATTCCTTTAATTTGTAGGGATCCCCGTCGTACATAAGGGAATGCACAGAGGACGGAGGGGTATCGGAAAACACTCTGTCTACATGATTACGTAGTTGAGCATTGTCTTGTTTCAGGGATTGGACTTCTAAAGACATGGCCTGCATGGCTGCCATTAACTGCTGCATTTGTTGTTCCATTTGGAATAACAATCGCCAAGAGCGATACCGATAGTATCTTTTTAGGCGTCGCTTACTGTCAATACTGTCAATTTCACAATGAGTGTAAATGGTAAATTTGGCACACAGAGGTACTAAACCATCCGCTCACCTTGGCGATTGTAGACTCCAACCGGAAGACTCAAAGCAGATAGGAAGATTTCCCTGAACAAATCCTGACACCTCCGCCCGAGGTAAAGTAACCCGGGTGAGAAGGCAGGACTCCCAGGGAAACCCTCTAATGGGAAGAAAACCCTGGACGACTTCCAAGCACGGTGGTCCAGTTGACGGCAGTGGATAGGACTGCTCCGGCAGGAACTCTCAATGGTAGCCTCAGAAATCTGATCTGTCGATTTGAACAAGGGGAAAAGAGGAAGAAAGTTTAGAGGAGAGCGCCAGGTAAGAAAAGAAATAAAGAGGTAATGGAAACCTTCTCACCATCCGAAGATGGATTAGGAGTGATATCCGGAGCTTAGTGGAGTAGGAGAGCTTCGGGAGAATCTAGATAGGGATAGATGGGAATAAGACACTGCGGTAGAGGTACGAGAGCCCCTAAAGAGCGGGAGACTTACTCAGCTGGAAGGGAGGCAGAGACGGGAATCAAAGGAGAGTAATCCGTGGAACCGAAGGCGAGCGGGATGAACGGGGATGGAGAAACCGGGGAGAACACTCTACAGAGGATCGAAAAATACAGGTAAATCAGAATTGTTAGTTTGAAGAGAAAACAAGTGAGTTAGGAGAGAGAGATTCAGTAGCGAACTCACGGAGCGCCAAAGGCAGAAGCGACGCAAATTGCCGGTAGTTTGGTTTCCGTATAAAGGGTCACATGATCTCCATGCCACACGTGATCGTCTGTTCGCACGGTATGGGAGCGTGCAACAACTAGACCGCTGCTAGTCGGATGAGGAGAAAGGGAAACCACCCGCCTAGCGGGATGAGTAATCAAGGCACCGCACAGACGGGTTCGAGCCCATATAGACCACTTGCGATGATGTGTAACATGGTCCTGGGCTAGTATCTAACAGCCCTACAATAGCCCCAGTGCACCTGCAGAGGCACAATTGAGAGCTCTATTGGACAGTGATACGGGAGACACATACCATCCCCCACTGGGCAGCCATCCCTCTCTGGCTATATGGGGGGACTGCAGCTGGGGGGCAGCTGAGGCAGGAGGTGACCCAGGGCACTAAACCCAGTGGTGTGAACAGCTAACTGTTTGGGCCCCGAATACACGGAAACAGCAAGCACTAGAGCACCACTTAGGGTCCGATCCAGGAGGTGCCGAGGAGCAAAACACGCCGGAGGTTGTGGTATTGGATCTGGTGGATGGAGGGAATCCCCAGCAAGTGCAACCCATTGCAGGTCCTCGTAAGCCGGGCTGTGCGGCACACTTATTGGAGTTAAGACCGGGGGTGGGTTCCGGACCTGGAGAGAAACCATTGGGGCCATTGAACGATCACGGAGGCGCCGAGGGAGAGGCAACCCATGAGATGGAAGGAAACTCTAGCGAAATACCAATTCACAACTGGAAACTCAGTGATGGATACCGGACCCTCCCCCACCCAAGCCCTCGATATGAACGCTATGCAACACAACATCCAAACAATCCTTGAGGAAATTAGAGGGATGAGAACGGACATGGGAGCTAAATTGGCATACCTCACTTCCAAAGTTTCCACCCTTGAAGACAGAATGGAGGGGGTTGAAAACAACCAGGTAGCTACCGCCCTCCTGGAAACACAAATGGAGGTACGATTTAAAGAACTACAGCAAGGAGAGGGGGAACTCTGTCATAAGGTGGACGACATGGAGAACCGGGAACGGAGACGCAACCTCCGGATCTTCGGTCTGGCAGAGGAGGAGGGGGAGACCCAGATGGGCCTAGAGGGCAAGGTGCAAGACGGAAGGGGTCCGCGCTCGATCGTTGCCAAATTTCATTGCTACAGGGATAAAGCACGGATACTCGAGAGGGCAAGGACTCTGAGAGACATACAATATGCTAATTCCAGGGTGGCGATCTATCAGGACCTGTCTGCCCTCACGTTGCAGATGAGGAAAAAATGTGCGACAATCACCAGGTGGCTACAGGAAAAGGGGGTCCGATACCACTGGGGTCATCCATTCTACCTGGAATTTGAATAGCAGGGGGAGCGCCACCACCTCGTGACTGAAGACGATATCCAAAGAACCACGGATGAGCTAGTCGGGGACCCCCTGGGATCATCTAGAGACTGGAGTGGGACTGACGGGGACCCTACCTGGGCCCCTCGGGTCCCCGACTCGGCCCACGGCAAACACAAGGTGAAGGGCACACGGAACTTCCAGAAAACGAGGCACCCGCCGACGGACCGCAGTGGCCCTGCATGATCGCATTGGAAAATCCACAATGTTACTCTCTGTAATACACTTGTTCACACAATCTCTGAGGGACTCCCCAGTCGGGGGGGAACCACACGCTATCTGTTGATGTCGCCATGGTTGGCGGGGTATTTGTTTAACTGACACGACACAATGTTTGGGGCCTGCTGGGCAGGGGACTTCTGGGGGGGGTCGAGATGCGGGAGGCACCTGCACCCGCCCTATATTGTAACTCAATCGCTTACGGGACGCTCAGGGGCCCTCCCGTGTTGGAGGCTGCTGCGTGGTGCTTTTGGGTGTTGCCACTGTTGGCAAGGTTCTTGTTTCATTGACACATCAGAAAATCGGAGGCACATGTTTGTGGGGGTCGATGAGCCACTGACCTCTTTGGGGGGTAGCGGTGCATGGCCTCCGATGTTGAGGGGTCACTTTCCGGCTCCTATTGAAAGTTAATGTACGATGTATGGGACACAATATGAGCGGTGTATGAAGAGAGGGGAGAGTTGAACCGGGTTCCACATGGGGACATAAATCCCGACAGAATTCGGGAAGAGTACTTGAACAAAAATGTGGAGGGTACGTTCCGTACCACTTAATCTCCCGGGGCTTGGGCAGCGGCCCTGGTGGTTCATTAACTAACCCCGATGTTTGTCGGGCGAGGGAGGCAAACGCCTTATAAAACGGGTAAGGGAGACAGGGAAAAAGGGAGGGGGAGGGACAAAGGAAACGGGGACACCATACCATGGCTGAAGGGCAGATTGGTATGCTTAACGTTGAGGGCCTAAACTCACAAAACAAGCGATCTCTCACAAGCAACATGTTTCGCAAACAAAAACTGCTAGTACTTTTCCTACAAGAAACACACTATAGGAGGGGGGCGGACATCAGCGATAAAGGGAAAAGAAACAGGTCAAAACTTCTGGGCCTCACACAAATCCTCTAAGAAGGAGCGAGTGGGTATCCTCCTAGGTAAATCATTCCACCTTACCGATATTCAGACGAAGGAGAAGCTTTGGGGGTAGATTTTTGGGGATCAAGGGCCTGTCTCAGGGCATGCGGGTTACGCTGGCTACTCTGTACGCACCCAACGCTGGCCAAATCAATTTATTCATAAAGTCTTTAAAGTCATGGACGAATGGGCGGAGGGAGCCATGATCCTGGGTGGAGATTTCAATCTTATCACAGACCCCCAACTAGATTGGTGGTCGGCCAGAGGGGTGGGGCTGAAAGCCCCCAGTAAGGACAACCTGGCAATGAGGAACCTTCTACAAGAATATTACTGGGTGGATGTTTGGCGAAAATGCAGGCAAGCCCCTGGGGGTTACACGTTCTTCTCCCCTCCCCATCAAACATATACAAGAATTGACTTATTACTGGTGTCGGAAGAGGGGGGAGGGGAAGTTGGGAACCCTACGGTTGAATCAGTGACCTGGTCGGACCATGAACTTCTCGTTATGGAATGGCGACTGCAGGACACTCCGAAATCATATAGGTGGCGCTGTAACAACACCCTAATGAGGGACCAGGGGGGTCATTATGACCCAGGCGGTAACCATGGTGCTAGTAGCGCCATGGTTGCCGCCAGTATTTTACCGATTCCGCCATGGTGAATGGCGGAATTACCGCTCCATTCCAAGGTTGGCGGGGTGGTAATTCCCCATTCACCATTGGCCCTTCCCCATTCCCATTTTTTCCCCCATAGAGCTCAATGGAAATGGGGAAGGCGGTAGTTACGGTACTGCAAATTGCGGTAAAAACCAGCCGTTAAGGTAGGGACCCGCAAAGGGGCCTCGTAATTAGGCGATAAGGGGTTAACGGCACAGTCACCTTTTACGGCGCCGTTAACCCCTTACCGCCTGGGTTGTAATGATATATCAGGTCTTTAGGGAATTCCTACAGAAAGAAATAGAAGCTTTCTTTCTAACAAACGACACAGGTGGAATCCCAATGGCCACAGTCTGGGAGACTGCAAAGGCAACGTTCAGGGGCCTCCTAATAGGAGAGGGTTCGGCTAAAAAATGGGAGAGAGCGCTAATAGAATCTAAACTCTGCGAGGACCTACGGGCCATGAGGGCACAGCTCACGAAAGGCAATGTAGACCGTGAAAACCTCCTGAGTGAAATGAGAGACAAGAGACAAGCCCTACGCACAATCTTAATTGGGGAGGTGGTCAAATAAATGAGATACACAAAGCAGAGATACTATGAAAAGGGAGACAATGTTGGAACCCTCTTGGCAGACAGGTTAAGGGGAAATAGGGCGGGGAGGCGGATAGAGAAGGTCAGACATGGGGCAGGTAACATCCAGACAAAAACAGGACTTATAGCCAAATCCTTCACGAGCTTCTATAAGGTACTCTATACTAAACAAGATGGTGAATCACTAGATGATATTCGAAGATATCTCGAGGAACACCCCCTGCCTAGGCTCACAGACTTAGGGAGTGAAACACTAGAAAAGGAGATAACAGAGTAAGAGGTGGAGGGGGCCATTAAGAAGCTGAAAGTAGGCAAGACTCTGGGGGGATGGCTACACGGCTGACTTTTATAAACCATACCAATCAGTGCTGATACAGCCGCTGACCAAACAGGCCATGATCACAGTAATCCCTAAGCCCGGTAAAGACCCGGTAGAGTGTAGCTCGTACAGGCCCATCTCACTTCTGAACACAGATGCAAAGATCTTTACTAGGATCCTGGCAACACGCCTAGAAAAATGTCTTCCCTGACTGATCCACCCGGATCAAGTTGGCTTCGTAATGCACAGACAGGGGGCGATAGTGTGCGCAAAACCCTACATATACTTAGTTCAAAAGGAGCTAGAATGGAGGGTGCTCTTCTCCTGTCCTTAGACGCAGAGAAGGCGTTCAACAGGGTAAGCTGGGCCTTCATGGAAAGTGTCCTATTATCTTTGGGGATGGGTCCTAAATGGCGGGGGTGGATGAGAGCTCTCTATTCTCATCGTTCAGCAAACGTTGTAGTGAACAGGGGCAAATCTGAAGCCCTTCCATTGGAAAGGGGCACAAGACAGGGGTGTCCTCTATCCCCCCTTATATATGCATTAGTTATGGAGCCCTGGGCCATAGCTATCAGGGGAAACAACAAAATCCAGGGTATCAAAATGGTGGAAACCAACTTTAAAATAACCCTGTTCGCGGATGACGTTCTACTATATCTCTTCAATCCATCCCAATCAGTCCCTGAGGTGCTGAACAGCTTAGAACAGTACGAGGCCCTTGCAGGTTATAAGGTAAATCCAGATAAATCAGTCGCATTTCCAGTAGGTCAACTTAATGACACAGACAAGCAATATATTCAGGGCCTCCCGTTTTATAAACAAACCGAGGGATTCTGTCACCTGGGGATCCAGATACCTTCGGATCTGGCTGATCTCTTTAAGGCAAACTATATTCCTCTCTGGTCGTCGATCAAACGAGACTTGGAGCGCTGGACGAAATCTGGCCTCTTGTGGATGGCGCGCCTTAACTCCATCAAGATGGTGATCCTTCCTAAATTTCTATATTTGTTTCAAATGCTACCGACCCAGATACCGAAGCCGTTCCTCCTATGGATTAAGCGGACTCTTCTCCGCTACCTTTCGGCGGGAAAATCACATAGAATTGCCTATGACACTTTGATAAGGCCCAAAGATGAGGGTGGAGTTAATTTCCCAGACTTAGACACATACTACAAGGCATCACAGTTGCAAATTCTGGTAGACCACCTGGTGATGGGCCCGAAGAAACAGTGGGTAGGATTGGACAATCTGCTTTTTTCCCCGGTCACGCTAGATGAATGGCTTTGGGTCCCTAAGGCACGTATTCTGAGAAGAGTTTTGAAACATCCAGTGTTGGCGGTGATATGGTCCATATGGAAGGAGGGGGGGTTATTTTAGGTGGTTTACAACATGGCCCTCGACCCTGAGCTGCATCTGCGCTCCCCCACCGTAGGATGGGATTAACGAGCCATTGGCCTTCCAGCAATGGTATGAGGCGGGTCTTTGTAGAGCTGGACAACTCTGGATGGAGGGGGTGTTTATATCCTTGAGAGATCTGAAGGACGTCCTGGGTCTCCCCAATCTCTCCCCCTTTCGATACTTACAGCTCAAAGGTGCCCTCACTGAGAGCAGGTGGGGAGATACTCTTAGGAGAGATCTAACAGACTTCGAGAAATTCCTAGTCACACACAAGGGGACTAAAGGGGTGATATCACGGCTCTATGGCTTTTTGCTGCTCTCTACCCCACGGGACCCCGCATCCTCCCAGGTACAATGGGAAAAGGACCTGGGCACTCCCATAACGGAGAAAAGGTGGACCAAGATTTGTAGACCGGCCAATCACTCAACAGCTGCACCCCAATACCGCCACCAGGTCTTGAAGTTGGTCCACAGATGGCATTACCCCCCACAGAGGATAGCCAGAATGAGAAGAGGCTATTATCCTCACTGTTGGAAGTGCCACACTGAAAAAGGGGATTATGTACATATGTGGTGGAAATGTCATGTGGTACAAACCTATTGGAGAGGAGTCTTGTCATGGATGAAAGAGGTGGATGGAATGGAAAGAACTCTATCCCCTTGGCTAATGTTGCTTGGCATTGAAGTGGAGGGGGGTCCAAAGGTGAAACATGACCACCTGCTGCATGTCATGCTAGTCGTGGCTAGATGCTGCTGGGACCAATAATGGAAATCACCCCGAGCCCCGGGGGAGGGAGAGTGGGTTTCTAAAATACGGACAATATACGATATGGAATTCCTGACCCACCTGATCGACGAATCTAAGTCTAACATCGAGGGCCTATGGCTTCCATTCTTTGACAAATATGGGAGAACAGCTTGAGACACAATGAAACGCTTTGGACAGACTCCTAGATCTGAATATCGTCACTTGAACATCCCCATTGTGCTTGGAGGGACCTGTTAGAACGGGAGATGCTGTCCCTACATATTGGCCTTTCCGGTTTGAGCAACCCCCCTTTTTTGGGACTACCTTATACTTGCAAGACAATGTTGTAAAATGATGTGTTGGACCCTGCTGTTATCATCACCCAATGAACCATGGTGTGGGAGAGGGAGGGGGGAGGGAGCAGGAGGAGGGGGGGTAAAAGTTGTGATCATCATTTTTTCACTCATTTCGCAGGTTGTATCATAGTTTTATTCATGTCATAACAAGAAAACCTTAATAAAATTGAATTTTCCAAAAAATAAATATGGTGCCATGGAGTAGGTGAGGCTCCAGTGCCCGAGATCACACAAAAAGTATAAATACACATAGCAAAACACATGTAAGAGTGGGAAAAAAGGCTCACATTCTTACCAGGTGAAAAAAATAAACCCCAGAAATCCAGCAAAGCTGCTGAGGCACTCAGTAGGTAAGGGAAATTAGCCATTTATGAGAATTCTCCCTAACAAGGACTCACAAACAAGGAATGGCAAATTCGGCTGCTGTGCCAGAGAGACCAGCGCCAATAACAGGACGTAACAGTATGCCCACCTCCCCTATGCAAACGATAGAAGCGCTTCACCAAGCGGGGAGCATGAACCCCCGAAGCTGCCTCCCAGGACCGGTCCACCGGAGTGTAACCCTTCCAATCAACCAGGAACTGAAGGCGACCCCTGTAGTATCGGGAATCGCAAGTGCTGGCAACCTCGAATTCAGGCCCCAAAGCAGTGGAAACGGGAGGAGGGTGAACCACAGTGGTCCGCTGAAAACGATCAGGAACACACAACTTGATCTAGGATAAGTGAAACACCGGAGGGATTCTGAACCAAGGTAGAGGCAGAAAAAGACGTACAGCAGCAGACCCCACCAAAGACAGCACCCTGATGGGACCAAAAAACCACAGAGAAAGTTTAGAAGGAACCAAGTGACGAGGGAGAAAGCGGGAAGCCAACCAAACAGAGTCCCCAATGGCCAATGCCGGAACAGGCCTTCGATGACGATCAGCATAACTCTTGGTCCAATCCTGGGCAGCCTGAAGAGCCTGTCGGGCGAGGCAATGACCAAGTTGGATGTCAGCAAGGAGACTGTCAGCACCAGGACAACTGGAAGAAGGAGGTGTAACAGTCAGAACAAAGGATGGGTGATAACTATAGCAGCAGTAAAAAGGACTCATCCTCAAGGCGGAATGAGTGGCGTTATTATAAGCAAATTCTGCCAATGGTAGGAGTTCAACCCAGTTATTTTGTGCGGCAGACACAAAACAGCGCAAATAGCCCTCCAACGTCTGATTGAGATGCTCAGTTTGTCCATTCATCTGCGGGTGGTATCCAGCTCTCCGTACCCCTAAATAGGTGCACATCTTCTGCCAAAAAAGTGAAGTATACTGAGATCCTGTGTCTGACACTATCGTGTCTGACAAACCATGGCCGGAGAAGATCTCAGAGATAAATATCCGAGACATACGGTCAGCATTGGGTAATTTGGGTAACAGAGTGCAATGAGCCATCTTCCTGAAATAGTCTATTGTCACCATTATAGTGGTTTGATGGGTTGAAGGTGGAAGATCTACAATAAATTCTGTGGAAATCACCTGCCAACGTCTGTCAGGAATAGGCATATGGGTGAGTAGTCCCAAAGGCGGTTGACGAGGAGTCTTGGACTGTAAACAGGTAATACAAGCTGAGACATAACGTCTGTCTGAAGATTTGGCCACCAAAAATGGCGTTTAATTAAGTCCTGAGTGGTGTGATACTACCGATGACCTGCAGCCCAGGTAGCATAGCACATGCGAAGAACTTCGTTCTGAAGGGTAGCAGAGGGAACGGATACTTGTTTATTATGAAAGAAGAACCCTCGATCCCTCATGAGGTGGCAAGTATGTAAAAGGTTGTTGCATAACTGTAAGCGTTGAGTAGTTGCTTGTTTAATCATTTGAAGGAAGTCAGTTAGAGCAGAAACAAATCTGGCCTGGGGAACAGACTCTCAGGCCTAAATTTAGCAGTAGGTTGGTCGTTTCGGGAAAGTGCATCAGCTCTGAGATTTTGTCTTCCAGGAAGAAAAGTGAAAATAATCCGGTAAGGCAGAAAGAAATGTGCCCAACGAGCCTGACGGCTGTTGGTGGTTTGAGCATGCTGAAGCACTTTTAGGTTTTGGTGATCGGTCCGAACCTCAATAGGGTGAGGAGAACCCAATAATAGATGTCTCCATTCCTCGAACGATCTTTTGATGGCTAGCAGCTCTTTTTCGAGGACCGAGTAATTAACCTCGGATGGGTTAAATGTCTTGGATAGATAAGCAACCGGAGACTCCTCCCCTTGATTAGACTTTTGTAGAAGAACAGCTCCCAAGGCGTAATGTGAAGGGTCCGTTTCTATGATGAACTGCCTGGATTGATCGGGCGTGGACAGAATTGGGGCTGAGGTGAACAAGCCTTTTAATTTTACAAAGGCATCTTGAGCATGCAAATCCCAGGAGAAAGGAACATTCTTTTTTAGCAGTCTGGTGATCGGGAGAATGTTATCTGAAAAACAGGGTATAAATTTGCGATAAAAATTGGCAAAGCCATACCACTACACCCCGACCAGACTACACCGCATTTCTAACAACTCCTCCCCTAGATGCCCTAGATGTGGCTATGATGACGCCGACTATATCCACATGATCTGGTCATGCCCCCGCCTCACCCAATTCTGGAGCGCAGTTTGCTCCACTGTCTCGTCTATTCTTGATCACCCTATCTCCCCAACCCCAATGAAATGCTTATTCCACGACTTTCCCGAGCTCCACCGGGATTCCAGGAAACTGGCTGGCCTCTGTATGCTGCTGGCTGTGCGTGCTATACTACTTTGCTGGCTTCGGCCTACCACCCCTACTCACGCACAGTGGCTCAGAGCAGTTACGTGGGCTTCCGATACAGAGGAATCATGGGCGGTACAACAGCACGCCTGCTCTAGACCCAGAGACATTTGGTTGAAGTTCCGCTCATTTATGTCCCCCCCCGACACCGACTCAGGTCCTACATCCCCAGCCACCTCTTCTCGTTTATCTCCAGTTGTCTCTTGAATTGCCCTCCACCGGGTTTTGTACTGTCCTGCTATGTACCCTCCCTTGTGCGCAAGACGAGTCTTTGGACTTATTGTATGAGTCTGTGATGTTTTAAGTTGTTTTGATTTTATATGCTCTGTTATTGCTCACCTGTACCTCTGCTACCAAGCTGAATAAAAATAAAAGTTTAAAAAAAAAAAATTGGGAAAGCCAAGAAATCGCAGTATGTCTTTAATGTTCAATGGTGGTGGCCATTCCAAAACTGCCGATACCTTCCTAGGATCCATCGATACTCCCTGATTAGATAAGATGAAACCGAGATAGTTAACCTGAGTTTGGTGGAATTCACACTTCCCTACTTTACAATATAACTGATCCGACTGAAGACGGTCTAAAACCAGGGCTACATGACGGACTTGTTCAGCCTCGTTTGAAGAGAAAACTAGGATGTCATCGAGGTAAATAACAACAAAGTGTTACATAACGTCTGCAAACAGATGATCCATAAATCGCTGGAACACTGAGGGAGCATTGGAGAGACCAAAGGGCATTACGTGATATTCATAATGTCCGAAGGGCGTTCAGAATGCAGTCTTCCATTCGTCCCCGGGAGCAATTTGGATGAGATGATAAGCCCCTCGGAGATCAAGCTTGGAATACACAGTGGCCCCTCGCACTGCCTCCAAAATGTCATGGATCAAAGGCATTGGATACTTATCAACGACCGTGATCTTGTTAAGGCCCCGATAATCTATACAGGGTCTTAGCTCATCCGTATCCTTCTTCGGATCAAAAAACAGGGAGCTGCCAGCAGGAGAATTGGATTCCGCGATAAGACTATTTTGCAGGTTGGTATGGGGATATTCCTTGAGAATGGTCTTCTCACGCTGGGATAGCATATACATACGTCCAAATGGTATAGGTGGATCAGGGTGCAATTCAATGTGACAGTCATCTCTCCGATGAGGAGGTAAGGTAGGGAACTGTGGTGTGGACAACACAGAGGAATAATGCTTAGAACCCTCTGGGATATTGCCCACACGTCCAACAGTTATTACTTTGGTAGAACTAGGAGTTTGAGGAGAGATATGTATCCCTACTGACTCTTGAGACAGGCAGTGCACAACACAATAATCGGAACCCAAGAAAAGGGTGCCTGCAGAAAACAGATTGTGTAGACGCAACCAAGGTAAGCCCAAAATGATGGGAAAATGGGCAGCTTTGATTAAATCAAAAGTAAGAATTTCTTTATGTGATGCAATCATGTATGTTACGGATCAGGTCTGTTCCCGTATCGGCCCGGAACTTAAAGGACAGCCGCCAACCCCTTGTATAGGAGTTATACAAGATTTTCTGACACGTTCAATCCCCTTCCCCTTTGCCCATTTATCATCAATAAAATTCCCAGCTGCTCCACAATCCACCAGAACAGGAATCCCTTGGAGCACCTGGTCTTGAAGAACGAACGTAAGAGATATTACAACCATGGAAAGGTCTGCAGGGAGAGAAGTATGTGACAGATCTACAGGATTTGAGGAACCTTTTTCGAAAACCCTAGCCATGGTTCCTCTTACGGCAGGGCTTTGGAGTTTCACGGATTTTGTGATCCTATTCTATGAGGAGGAACAACAGAGCAGTCTCTTAAGATATGAGTGGAAGAACCGCAGTATTTACATAATCCTAGCTACTTGCGCCATTCCCTTTCACCTGCCGACAAAGGACTTCGAGCGATGATAATCCATTTGCATAGTTACCGTGACCATGTCGGCCAGGTTTGCAGGACGAGGTACCCTAGAAACCTCATCTTTAAATTCTTCAGTGAGACCTCTCTGAAACAGAGTGAGGAGGGCGTCATCAGGTCAAGCGGTTTCTGAGGACAGTTGTTTTAATTGGGTAATGTAGGTCAAGAGGTCCTCGTTTCCCTGTCTAAATTCAAGAAGCCGTTCCTGGGAAGCGACAGATATTTCATGTCTTCTGAACATGGACTTTAGGCTATTAACAAAAGCCAGATAGGAATCCAGAATAGTATTTCCTGAAGTAACTAATGGAGTGGCCCAAGCTAAAGCTGCACCTGAAAGATGAGAAATTAAGAAACCGACCTTGTCCTTGTCAGAAGGAAAATAGCGTGGCTTAAATGTAAATTGAACCGTGCAGCTGTCCAGGAATTCTTTCAGTTTATGAGGATCCCCGTCGTACTTGCCTGATGGCAAAGTCGAAGGGGGTACCTCAGGAATGGCACAAGCTACCTGTTGTCTTAACTGTGCATTTTCTTGTTTAAGATTTTGTACTTCATGGGACATAGACTGCATAGCAGCTATTAGCTGTTCTATAGTCACTGCTGTATGTGGCGTCACTATCTCTGTTACGCTTTTAGGCAAATAGACAATAAACAACAGAATCCACTAACCTGGACAGGCAGCAGTGACTTGGAAGAAGTTATTTTGAAGAAAGCAAAGATTTCCCTGTAAATTCTATCTCTCTCTGTCTGGAAGAAAATCAAGAGGAGAGGGGGCAGTACTCCCAGGGAAACCCTCTGGGGAAGAAAACTCTGAGCTAGAGTGTGGACTGGAGAGTCCAGGGTTCTGACCTTCGGAGACTGGATTGGAGTGTTACGCCGATGTCAGCTTTCGATTGGTCTGGATGACGAGCAGAGTATTAACTGTGAATGTTCCACAGTTTAGGTTGCACTAAGAATAAAAAGTAACAGGTAATAGGAGATCTGATTGAAAAAAAGCAGAATAGATAAATTCCACAGAAATACCACCCACCTAGGATCTGTAACAGGTAGGTGCAAGGTATTATGCTGGCATAGACGGGAGGCTTTCTAGTAAAGAGAATAACAAGTAAGTAAGGGAAAAAAAGTTCCTAAATGGTGAAAGGAGAAGCGCCAATTGAATACAGACGGGGACTGCTCAGCTCTTAAGTCAGTACGGCAAAAAACCAGAGAGAGAGTACTCTGATGAGCAGCGGTTTTAGAAGAGGTGAAATTCCTGTAAACAGGTAAGATGGCTAGTTTGAGGGTATTGAGCGATATGGAATTGTCGGAAGAATTTCCTTAAATAAATAGTTACAGAGCTCAAGTACCATAAGGTGGGGACCATATGGAGTCTGAGAAAAAAAGACAAAGGAGACGGCTTGAGCGTGATTCCGGAAATAGTCTGCTGCGGATCCTCAGAGAAATTCAGAGTAGTCTCTGATAGCGGAGAGTTGCTGGAGTCGAGAATTACCAGATCTAAGTACCCACAAAGAAAGGAAAAATTAGAATTGAGGTATTAGGTAGAAACAATCTGCAATCCTACTAAGCGGCAACTTACGAAACGTCTTTCCTAAGAGTAGCGACGCACTGAGCCGGTGCACTCCGATCGCTATATGTGGTCACATGATTAGCTGTCGACGGCAGGAGTGTGCTTGCAGAAACAGCACGGTCTGCCAAAGGGGAACAGGGAATACCGTTGGCCATTTTAGGAGGACCCATGAACAAGGAATGGCAAATTCAGCCGCGGTGCCAGAGAGACCAGCGGCGATAACAGGACATAACATTCTGGTTTGAAAAGGTAGGCGGCGGGCCTCCTCCATACCTTACCCTCAATCCCCGGTAGCCATGCTATTGCCATGTCTGTCCCGTATTGGAAGATCTCAGCGTCCACTGGTTCTGCCCTCGCCACTGTCTTGCCACAGTAAGCTTGAAGTATAGTTACGTGGATCGGGGGAAGGGACCATCCCATTTTTCCTCTTCACCCTCCACCATTTGAAATCCAGTGGTATACCCAAGGAACCAAGTGGCAGTAGCAGCGCAGCAAAGTTGCTCATGAGTCAGCAGACTTCTCCCCAAATTATCCCCAAACTCGTCATCAGGCCCGTTCCCTTGCTTTTATAAATGAGACTATTGGCCTTGTTACAAGTACGGCAGTGCGGCTCAACGCGGCAGTAATTCTGATACCGATGCATTACTGCACCACCATATTACCAGGTTGGTGTTGAAGTAGAGGCTTCATTTCCAGCAAAAACCTGGAGCTGAAGCTGACACCTTACTGCAGAAATCTTCAAAAGCCGATGGGCTTCCTGCGCCAGAATTCCCGCTGGTGGTCCTCCCAACTAAACCTCCATGGAGTCCTACCAGCTCAAAGATGGGGAATTGCCCCACCCTACCACAACTTGTAATCCCGCTGGAAACCTGCGCAGCCAATTGGAGGTAACGGTCATTTACCACCAAATTACCACCAAAACATAATGAGGCCCTGTTCTACTCTCCTTCAATTGGCTTTCATCACTCTTTCACGTGGAATTACTGGAGGGGGGTGTCTGTACTTCTGCTCTCTATACGGCAGAGTAGAAGCACAGAGCATCCCAGCCAAGATTCTATATTTGGTAAACGTGGACGAGCAATCACAGCCTCGCTTCCCAGGAGGTGATGCAGGCTGGCTCTTAAGTACAGTGTAGTCCCCAAGCCCCCACAAAGGAATGTCCACACACTATGTTAGTGATAAGACAGTCCTGTTATATAAAATAAAGTTCAAGGAAATATGTTCATCAATAAATGATACACTTTCTACTCAGGCAAAACTATCCTACAAATAGTATATACACATCTTTGTGGGACTGCAATATACTTTATATTCAATGTAGAATGCCCCAACAGCTGACAGTTATTTTATTTTTTTTTTTATATATTTTTATTGGTTTGTTCAACCTTTAAAAAACAGAAGACAAAAAGGACATCACATATAAAATTCATTTGATTTGCTTCCCTCCCTCTCTCTCTCCCTCCCTCTATCATTTCATCGTAACAGCTCATTTGACACTTCCATTATATCATATAGAGGAATAGTATCATGGCAACTACCAAAGAGTTCAGGACTTTACTTGCACCAGATTTATATATTGATCGTCTAGACGTGCTTTTACTTCCCGAAGAAAATTTGTTAGTGCAAATAAAACTGCTCTATTGGATCCCTCAAATAACACTGCCCACCAATCATCAGCCATCATATATCGATGCTCCTTAATCAGCCCTCCAAAGTGGATTTGCCTTTGGTGTTGGAAGAATTGGCAGAACAGCGTTAGATGTTTTAAGGTCTCGTTATCTTTGTTACAGAAGCTACACCTTAGATCGGTGATCGCGCCATTCGCCCATCTGTTCATATGCTCCTTTGTTTTTAGCATGTTTAGCCTAAACTGCATATATAAGGATCTTGCATGGTGATCTGGAAACAGCTGACAGTTATTACAAAGCATGGATAATGCATAGACATTACTGTGGGAAAGCAGGCTAGATTAAGAACATTAATGCTTTCTTGGAACGAGATAGGCAGTACTATGTGAGGATCCCCCCTTCAACCCCTGCCTGGGCAACCTGTAAGGGAAGAGTTAAGGTGTACTTTATCTTGTATATTACAGCCCAGTCTAAATATGTTCAATAATGCTCTGCTTCCTTTTCTACAGGACCCACTACCCCAAAGTACCTGGAAAGCCACAAGAGGACAGGATCCAACACAAATCTGGGACCCCTGGACGATTCCAAAGGATGGAAGATGCTGTTCCTCGTCACAGTACCTTGGGTGCCTTGGCATGCGTAGTGGTGGAGTTTCTTGGCCTTACTCCAGAAGACTTCTCAAGGATGGACCGCCTTTGACAGAAGGAGTCACTAGGATGTTGATAGCGAGAAGGAGGGAACCAGGCAGTGTCAGAAAGGCAGCACTTTCGGACTTCGCAGTGGTTTCCGTTGGCGGGTCATTACTCTGGCTGTGAATGTCCCATGATGGTGACATTTCCTGTGGACCTCGACAAGGCATGGCTGAAGAGGAGAACACCCTTGCATAACTTTTGGTGGCGACGTGTGCAGTGGCAAAAGTCAGTGTCAGGTTTCAGGATTTCCCAGTTTACCAATTTTCAGTTCTTCCGTGCTGCAACCGCAACATGGACATCAGTATGGCTTCTGGTAAAATGGACACAACCACTGGACTGGACTGCAGACCCTCACCAGGTCTGGACACTCAGGATGTCTTCTTCACCGTTTGATGGTGGGAAACCCATCAGCGGACACCCCACTGCAGGGAGCGACCCTGGACCTTCTCCGGCGTGGACAAGTGGACGGATGTCATGGCAGGGATGGACCTTGAAGGATCCTTCAGAGATTCTGAACTTTCACAGCTCCAGGTGTCAAGCAGTACTATGTCAGGGTACCCCGCTCTTACAAGCGATACTCAGCAACCTGGCTTCCAGCGATCACGAACGCTCCGCTGGATGCTAGGCAACACAGATGAACGTCTTGGCTTCCAAGATGTTCAGGCACTCCTCTTCTAGGCCCACGAAGATCCCTTCTCCAGAAGTCAGGCACACAGGACTGGCTTCCAGGACACTTCAGGTGAAGAGCAGCAGTTGCACAATATTCGCTCGTAGCTCAGGAAAAGGTCACCTATCCAGGGCCTCCTGGTTCAGTCCTTGAGTCATCAAGGCAGCTTTCCGATAGTTTGGAAATGTCTAGCCACAGACTCCAGGATTCAAACTGAAGATGACCTCAGCTTCTGCTTCAGGACTACAGGATGTAAGCTTAAGATGACTTCAGCTTCTGATTCAGGAGTCCAGGATGCAAACTGAAGATGACTTAAGCTTCTGCTTCAGGACTCCAGAATGCAAGCTTAAGATGACTTCAGCTTCTGCTTCAGGACTCCAGGGTGCAAGCTTAAGATGACTTCAGCTTCTGATTCAGGACTCCAGGGTGCAAGCTTAAGATGACTTCAGCTTCTGCTTCAGGACTACAGGATGCAAGCTTAAGATGACTTCAGCTTCTGATTCAGGACTCCAGGATGCAAACTGAAGATGACTTAAGCTTCTCCTTCAGGACTCCAGAATGCAATCTTAAGGTGACTTCAGCTTCTGCTTCAGGACTCCAGGATGCAACTTAAGATGACTTCAGCTTCTGCTTCAGGACTCCAGAATGCAAGCTTAAGGTGACTTCAGCTTCTGCTTTAGGACTCCAAGGTGCAAGCTTAAGGTGACTTCAGCTTCTGCTTCAGGACTCCAGAATGCAAGCTTAAAATGACTTCAGCTTCGGCCTCAGGACTCCAGGATGCAAGCTTAAAATGACTTCAGCCTCTGCTTCAGGACTCCAGGATGCAAGCTTAAGATTACTTCAGCTTCTGCTTCAGGACTCCAGAATGCAAGCTTAAGGTGACTTCAGCTTCTGATTCAGGACTCCAAATGCAAGCTTAAGGTGACTTCAGCTTCTGACTCAGGACTCCAGGATGCAAGCTTAAGGTGACTTCAGCTTCTGCCTCGGGACTCCAGGATGCAAGCTTAAGGTGACTTCAGCTTCTGCTTCAGGTTTCTTGTTTCAGCTTCTGTCAAAGAGGTGAGTGTGAGACCCCCTGTTATACAAAATACTCCCCATTCACTCAGGTTGAGCCAGGCTCAGCCAGCCAATCACATACAAGTGCATTCATGCAGGCAGCACCCAATCAGGCTCACAGGCATTCAGGTAATTCACCACAATCCAGACACCCATTACACAGGATGTGGATTGGAGCTACTCCCCAGTCTTTCAGTGCACCACATTGCATTCACTCCAGTTTCAGTCAGAGCTGGCTCGGGCATTGTGTGCACAACCAAAAAAACACGTCACAACACAGCATAGTATTGACTACTCACTCCATTCAGTTAGGCTCCACCCCAAGGGTGTACCCACAACAAGCAGCCCCTGGGAGACAATCTGGCAGGAGGCAGCCCCAGAGACATATATGGTCCTTTCACCCAACAGCCATTCAGGGGAAGGGAACAGAGCCAGGGATTCTCAGGACTTTGAAGGGGGTAAGGCATAGGAAACCATGCTGCCACAGAGCTGCCTACGTTCAGATCCAGAACCACCTAGAGAAAAACAATTTACTTGGATTAAGACAGTCAGGCTTCCGCCCCAAGCACGGCACTGAGACAGCCTTGATCAATCTTAAAACACAAATGGATAATCTCAGAGATAACGGCAAACTAGCCCTTTTGCTCCTCCTCGACCTGTCGGCCGCCTTCGACTTGGTAAACCACGACATAGCCTCAGCAGCTAAGTTCTCTGACAAGGCCAATGCCTGGATTCAGTCCTTCCTGAACAACAGATCTGTGAGGGTCTTTGCTCCCACAGCCTCTGCCGAACCAGCCCCAGTCACATGCGACGTCCCGCAGGGTTCCTGTGTTTCCCGCACATTATACAATGTGTTTACTAAACCTATTTTCGACATTTTGGACCGCTTGGGTGTCATCTACATGAACTACGCAGATGACACCCAAATACTCATCCCACTGACAGGCGACTACGCCACTGACAACTCAGTTCTCAACAACATCTACTCCATTATCCAAGAATGGATGGCTAAACACGGCCTTTGCCTCAACGACGACAAGACCGAACTTCTTCTCCTAGGCTCCCAATCCAGACTCAACAAACTCGACAAACTCTACTAGGCATTCACCATTGACGGAAACAACATCACAGTCTCCAACAATGTCAAAACTCTTGGGATTGACCTTGACTTCTCCCTTACATTGACAAGACAAATCAACGCCATCTCATCTGCCACCGCTTACACTTGTAAACTCATCAACGCCAGTAGACCTTACATCTCCACCTCCAACTGCACCACATTAGCCAGAGCACTAGTACTCTCCAAAGCAGATTACTGCAACACCCTCTACCTGGGCACTAGCCAAAAGAACATCAACAAGCTGCAAGTTATTCAAAATAACGCTCTCAGAGCAGCTATGAACATACCCAAACACGAGCACATCTCTGACGCCAGACGTTCCTGCCACTGGCTATCCATACCTCAGAGAATCAAATATAAAACACTCTCCCTAACACACAAATGCCTATCCAACCAAGCACCTAGATAGCTATCAGACAACTTCACGCACCATACCACATCACGCCCAACCAGATCAGCACAAACACACTGCCTAAACATCCCCAGATTTAAGCTCCAAAAAGCTTCCCTGTGCTCGCCGCTAAACTCTGGAACTCACTACCAGTCGATCCCAGAGCCGAACCATCCTATCACTGATTCAGACACACTGCCAAAAACTGGCTTTTGACCAAAGAAGTCTAAAACTCCAACTTACCCGACTACTGCATTTACTGCCTGCATAAACTGTACTAGCCCAAAGCGTGTAAATATGTATGATGTGTATATTATCTATAACTGTTTTTATCTACCTAAATGTATGATGTAACATATTGGCTACTATGTAACTGTACCAAGCGCCTGAATGCCCCTGGGCCAGGCGGTGCTATACAAATAATAAACTAAACTAAACTAAGAGGCTACCAGTGGCCATCTTGCCTTTGTGTATGACTCCGTTGATTCCTATGGCAGGGCCTGGGTGTCCCAAAATTGGAGGATACCCAGAGCCACTATCAAGTCAGCATGTAGCTGCCACCAGCCCATGCCCTGCTCTGTGGGCAACACACATGTGCCCATCAAAACACACTACGGGTAAATTGTCATGATGCCTACCTCCAAGGAGCCAGGTCCGACCCAGCAACCCCAGAGGCAGGCATCATTCCCCCCAGGGAAGTTCCAGCGGGCCCAAGCTGGGGCCCTTTGGACGCAGTCCTGGCGCCTTAGGCGCCAGGCTCATGTTGGACCCCAGTCCTGGCGCCTTAGGCGCCAGGCTCATAAAGCTGGACATGTGTTCAAGTGTTTTAGTGTGCACTTACCTGATGCAGACCATGCTGCTACATCCAGGCCCTCTTGATGCCTGAATGGGACTACTTTACCTGTGGGGACTACTTTCCACCCGGGTGTGGTCGGGAAAGGATACATACCTGATCGGTGGAAGGATACATACCTGGAACTTCTTCCAAAGCTATTTAAACCCCACCCGAACAGCCACACGTGCTTCGCGTTGTTCTGCACCTAGCAGCTGGACGCTCACCGTGTCTGCTCCTGCTTCTGGACTTCAGCCATGCCTGTCAGCATCCTGGGACACCTGCAAAGGGTGATAAGAAGAGAATTGGGGAGGAAGAAGGCCTTACCTGCTAAACCTGCATCACAGAGACATCTCACCGACGATCCTGAAAAGGAAGACATCATTTTTAAAAGCATTTCGCTCCGATCGCTGCAGCGCTGCATTTCACTCACCTTTCTTGGGTTCCTTCATCTTCAGCAGCGATCATCCGGATCCGCAGCCACTTCCCAGAGCCTGGAGAGAAAAAGACAAGAACACAAGGTGAGAGAAAGAAGAGAATAGGAAAAGCTCAGTTTCCTTCTAAGACTTACCTGTTGGGTCATTCCCATTTCATTTCGGGTCTTGCTGCTTCCAGGCATTTTCCGGACCCCGGCCCCTATGGGGAAAAAAGACAAAGACATTAGATGAGCGAATGCAAAAAACATTACCTGAGCGCTCATCTAGGGCTTACCTGATCTTTACTGGAACTGCACGTTTCACTTCGGGTCGGTGCCATATCTCCGGCATTCCGAACCCCGGCCCCTATGGGGAAAAGACATCAACATTAGCGCTTTGTTGCAAGAAGTCTCCAAAGGAATCTTCATTCATCACTTGAAAAAGACAATGAACATTATTATTTAAAGCTTGAACTTTTGAACTTGCAACAGAACTTTTACAGCGCCTTACCAGTATAATCAAGCTTACCTGAACTCCCATCCAACCTCAATCCAGTGAAGTAACTGGGTTTCAACGCGCCCCTGCATCAGAAGCAGGATGGAGAACTCATCCTTCCAGACCCTAAGGTGAGACTTCATGGGGAATCGTGGAAGGGTATCGTGGAGGGTTGGAAGGGAGTGGGAGGCTTGAGCATTATTCCGTCAGTAGGTAATACTCCCTTTTCACGCACAGGGGAATATTCCTGCGAGCCAGAAAAGCCAGAGTAGAGGGGCCCTTCCTGTCCATCATCAGAGTCCTGCGCTTCACCATTGAAGAAGCATCAGCACTCGAAGCCAGGCCTGCGCCTCCGTGGGAATCAGGTGAGCGTGACAGAACGCGAAGCCTACCCACAATCTCCCACCCGGGCGCTATGGAGACTTCCGAGACAGATCAGCTGGCCCAGCTTTTGGGGGAATTACGGGCAGAAGTGCACTCAGCCCGCCAGGAGACTAACGCTCTCAAAAGAGAACTGATCCTATCCAAAGAAAGAACAGATGACCTGGCCAAAAGGTTATTGCAGGCCCAGGCAGGGCACACTCCTTTACCTAATTCCGGAGGTACTTCCACATCAATGGGTTTGAATAACCCGGTACAAATCAATCTACCTGGACACATGCCTTTGGCCCCGCCTGAACGTTTTGCGGGGGACCTCAAGAAATATGCCGTCTTTATGAACCAATGTCGTTTACACTTTCTATGCAGACCCGGGGCCTTCCCTAACGACCAGACCAAGGTAGCCTTTATACTATCTTACCTCAGTGGCAGTGCTGCCGATTGGTCTATTCCATTGGTAAATCAGGATGATCCCATTCTCCAGGATTTTCAGAGCTTTCAGGCCAGCATGGAAAGATTGTTTGCTCAACACTCTCAAGGACAGGCCCTTGATAACGAACTGCTATCCTTACGACAAGGTAATCAGGATCTTCTGTCCTACGTTGCCACCTTTAATAGACTGGTTGTGGAAACTGGATGGCCAGAAAACAAAAGGATCACATTGTTTCATCGAGGCCTGCGCGGAGAGCTTAAAGATGTTCTAGCTCAGATAGTAAATCCACCCCAGGTCTGCGCAGACTACATAGACTTTGTGGTTCAACTTGATCACAGACTTCAAAATAGAAAAGCAGATCAGTTCAAGTACGAAACCCGAGTACCGATCAAAACCCACGCTAACTCCAAGAGTGCCGATGTATCCGAACCTATGCAAATCGGCGGTGTTAAAGGACCATTAACGCAGAAGGAACGGGAGAGAAGGCGGCAAATGCAACTTTGTCTGTATTGCGGGGCTTCCCGTCACTTTCTTCGAAATTGTCCGGTTAAACCACCTAAGAAGGTGGTTGGAGCCACTGATAACGATTTATTGACACCTGATTCGGGAAACGCCCTAGCCCGACAAGCGTAGGGGTCCGCTTGCGGAGCTTGAAAACAAACTCTTTGACCTCGCATTTTGCCATGCCAATGGTGCTCGTGGACCCAAAACAGCCTCAGCAGTTGCATGCTATAAAAGCATACATCGACAGTGGAGCTATTGGAAATTACGTAGACCGTGAATTGGCTTCCAGGATTAAGCTCCCTCTCCGCCCGAAAGTAACCCAAGATGTCATTACTACAGTTGATGGAACCGAAAAAGCCTCAGGGCCTGTAACGCATTCCACTGTTGAAATGACACTGGTGGGTCAGGATGGACATCGGGAAGCAATCGTGTTTGATGTGATCAAGGCCCCACAATTTCAAGTAATTCTTGGAATTCCTTGGTTAGAAACACATAATCCAAGAATAGACTGGCGAGCAAAGAAGATAACTTTTCCTGATTGTGAACCAACTTGTCATCCAAGAAATTCAGCTATGGTTTTAGCCTCAGCAACTTCCACCTCTGTACAGCTACCGTCAGAATACCAAGAATTCCAAGACGTTTTTCAGAAAGAACAGGCTAACACGTTACCTCCCCATCGATCTTATGATTGCCAAATCGATCTGGTACCCAATGCTCAACTACCTTGTAGTAGGATTTATGCTCTTACGGAACCTGAGAACCAGCATTTGCGTCAGTATTTAGATCAGTACCTAGCCAATGGTTTTATTCGCCCGTCCAAGTCTCCTGTCTCTTCAGCTTTGTTCTTCGTGCCGAAAAAAGAGGGCGACCTTAGAACATGTATAGACTATCGCGACCTAAACCAAATAACGATTAAGAATCGTTATCCTCTGCCCCTGATCCCTGAGCTTATCGACCAGGTGAAAGACGCTAGTGTGTACACCAAGTTAGATCTCCGAGGAGCTTATCACCTAGTGCGTATAAAAGAAGGCGACGAATGGAAGACTGCATACCGCACCAAATTTGGGCTCTTCGAATATCAGGTGATGCCCTTCGGTTTGTGCAATGCACCTGCCGCCTTTCAGTACTTTATGAATGATGTTTTTCGGGAACTTATTGATGTCTGTGTCATTGTTTATATTGACGACATCCTGGTGTACTCTTCTTCTGAATCCGATCACAGAAATCATGTTAGGGCAGTTCTTGAGAAATTGCGCCAGCACAAACTATTTGCCAAGCTCGAAAAATGCGTTTTTCATACCACAGAAGTTGAGTTTCTCGGATTCATCCTGACACCTCAAGGAGTCCGAATGGACTCGCGAAAGGTGGACGCCATCCTCAAATGGCCATCTCCTAGCTCGGTGAAGGGAGTTCAGAGCATGCTTGGCTTTGCCAATTTCTATCGAAGATTCATCCCGGAATTTTCCCGAACAGTCCAACCCATCACAGCTCTCCTAAAGAAAAATAAACGCTTCGAATGGACTCTTGAGGCCGAACAAGCCTTTCAGGACCTGAAAACCAAATTCACCTCTGCACTTGTATTGAGGCACCCGCACCCAGATCTCCCTTACATTGTGGAAACCGACGCATCCAGTTCGGCCATGGGAGCTGTCCTGTCACAAAGAGACCCAGAAACTAACCAACTACACCCTGTGGCCTTTTGGTCCAGAAAATTCTCTCCTCCTGAAATCAACTACGCAATTACCGACAAAGAGTTACTGGCTATTAAATCTGCTTTCAAGGCTTGGCGTCACTACCTTCTCGGGGCCAGACACACCATCACCGTGATTACGGACCACAGAAATTTGCAGTATTTAAAGACGGCCAGAGCTCAATCTTCACGACAACTCCGATGGGCTCTATTCTTTGCGGAATTTGATTTTGTAATTACCTATCGCCCTGGCTGCAAGAATGGTAAAGCAGACGCCTTATCCCGGATTGGCATGGAAGAACCCAATTCGAGTTTAGAACCTGTGCCAATCATACCTGAACATAGAATCTTAGGCTTAACTTCATTGCAAACTATTGAGGATATCCAAACGCAAGTAAAACAACTTCTAGACTCTTCAGCCTTACTGGAATGGAGTCAAAAGGGTCCTCATTACACCGTTAAGGATGATTTACCCTACTTCCAGGAGCGGTTGTTTCTGCCAAGTAAAGAATAGCAAGAACTTGTTATTGCCCATCATCATGAATCATTAATGGAAGGACACCCTGGTATCGCTAAAACGGAGGAAAAAATCAAACGCCACTTCTGGTGGCCTTCTTGGAGAAAAGACATAAAGTCTTTTGTGTTGTCTTGCGGAATTTGCGCCCAAAACAAGGGTCAAAAGAAAAGGCCAGCCGGCCTACTTCAACCCTTGGATATTCCACCGGCACCATGGCACACCTTGTCAATGGACTTTATAACTGACCTGCCTCCTTGTGGTGGTTACAACACTATCCTTGTAATTGTGGATCTATTCTCCAAAATGGCCCACTTTATCCCTTTAAAAGGGTTGCCTTCAGCTTCCACCTTGGCCAAGGAATTTCTGGAGAATATAGTTCGCATACATGGTTTCCCTTCCATATTAGTCTCGGATCGTGGAAGTCAATTTATCTCCCATTTTTGGAAGAAGTGTTGTCAACTAGCACAAATAGATGTGCGGTTATCCACCAGCCACCACCCCCAGACCGACGGACAAACCGAGAGAACCAATCAGACTCTCGAGCAATATCTTCGGTGCATGTTACACCAATCCGAGTTGAATTGGAAAGACATCCTTTGGATCGCAGAATATGCATACAACAATTCAGTGCATTCTGGAACCGGACAAACTCCTTTTTATACTTTGTATGGTCACCATCCTCGGACCTCTGACCTAGATCCACCTCTGACCCTGGAAATGCCCGCAGTAAATCATCTGCATTCCACAATAACCCGAGCCTTCAAAGAAGCTGCAACTCATTTACAGCAAGCCAAGAAAAAGTATAAAGAAAACGCTGATATGCACTGAAATAAAACTCCTCCTTACCAAGTAGGAGACCAGGTATGGCTAGCAACTAAACATTTACCCCTCAAGGGCCCGCGAACCTTCAATCCCAGATTCATAGGACCTTATCCCATCAAAGCTATAATCAACCCAGTGGCCTTTAAACTGGATTTACCGTCCAACATGCGTATTCATCCAGTTTTTCATGCGTCACATTTGAAGCCAGTACAACCATTATAATTATTATTATTATTATTATTAACCAGGAACCCGACTGTCCAAGCCTCCAGACCCAGTTCAAATTGAAGGGGAATTAGAATTCGAAGTTAAAGACATTTTAGACTCCAAGGTGTTAAAGTCGAAACTCTTCTATCTTGTTGACTGGAAGGGATATGGACCTCAGGAGAGATCGTGGGAGCCTAGTAACCATGTTCACGCACCTCGATTAATACAAAGGTTCCACCGGAGATTTCCGAACAAGCCAAAACCCCCGGAGGGAACAACCTTGGGAGGGGCCTTGAGGGGGGGTACTGTCATGATGCCTACCTCCAAGGAGCCAGGTCCGACCCAGCAACCCCAGAGGCAGGCATCATTCCCCCCAGGGAAGTTACAGCGGGCCCAAGCTGGGGCTCATGTTGGACCCCAGTCCTGGCGCCTTAGGTGCCAGGCTCATAAAGCTGGACATGTGTTCAAGTGTTTTAGTGTGCACTTACCTGATGCAGACCATGCTGCTACATCCAGGCCCTCTTGAGGCCTGAATGGGACTACTTTACCTGTGGGGACTACTTTCCACCCGGGTGTGGGCGGGGAAGGCTACATACCTGATCGGTGGAAGGATACATACCTGGAACTTCTTCCAAAGCTATTTAAACCCCACCCGAACAGCCACACGTACTTCGCGTTGTTCTGCACCTAGCAGCTGGACACTCACCGTGTCTGCTCCTGCTTCTGGACTTCAGCCACGCCTGTCAGCATCCTGGGACACCTGCAAAGGGTGATAAGAAGAGAATTGGGGAGGAAGAAGGCCTTACCTGCTAAACCTGCATCACAGAGACATCTCACCGACGATCCTGAAAAGGAAGACATCATTTTTAAAAGCATTTCGCTCCGATCGCTGCAGCGCTGCATTTCACTCACCTTTCTTGGGCGCCTCCATCTTCAGCAGTGATCATCCGGATCCGCAGCCACTTCCCAGAGCCTGGAGAGAAAAAGACAAGAACACAAGGTGAGAGAAAGAAGAGAATAGGAAAAGCTCAGTTTCCTTCTAAGACTTACCTGTTGGGTCATTCCCATTTCATTTCGGGTCTTGCTGCTTCCAGGCATTTTCCGGACCCCGGCCCCTATCGAGAAAAAAGACAGACATTAGATGAGCGAATGCAAAAAACATTACCTGAGCGCTCATCTAGGACTTACCTGATCTTTACTGGAACTGCACGTTTCACTTCGGGTCGGCGCCATATCTCCGGCATTCCGAACCCCGGCCCCTATGGGGAAAAGACATCAACATTAGCGCTTTGTTGCAAGAAGTCTCCAAAGGAATCTTCATTCATCACCTGAAAAAGACAATGAACATTATTATTTAAAGCTTGAACTTTTGAACTTGCAACAGAACTTTTATAGCGCCTTACCAGTATAATCAAGCTTACCTGAACTCCCATCCAACCTCAATCCAGTGAAGTAACTGGGTTCAACGCGCCCCTGCGTCAGAAGCAGGATGGAGAGCTCGTCCTTTCAGACCCTAAGGTGAGACTTCACGGGGAATCGTGGAAGGGTATCGAGGAGGGTTGGAAGGAAGTGGGAGGCTCGAGCATTATTCCGCCAGATTGTAATACTCTATTTTCACGTACAGGAGGATATTCCTGCGAGCCAGATTAGCCAGAGTTGAGGGGCCCGTCCTATCCATCTTCGGAGCCCTGCGCTTCACCATTGAAGAGGCATCAGCACTCGAAACCAGGCCAGCACCCCCGTGGGAATCAGGTGAGCGTGACATAAATGGTGCCATAAGGGTCCCATGGGTACTGTTCTCCAAGAACAAAATGAAGAGCTGCACTGCCAGGGGTCCAAACAGGACTGCAGTGCAGAAAATAAGCAGAGCACACAGAATAAGGAGGACAAGGACTGGGAGGCCCTGTCCCTCATATTCATTTCCAGCATCACATTCGCCCCACCCCCCCAAGAACAACTAATCTCCCACGAGATTGTCACCCTGATCTACACGGTCAACATACGTTCTGGAAAGGCCATCTGCATTATCGTGACTCTTCCCTGGTCGGTGCTCAATAGTGAAGTCTAGCCCTTGCAGGCTAATGGACCATCTGAGCAGTTTTGGCTTTTCACCCTTCATCTGCATAAGCCACTTTAGGGGCTTATGATCTGTTTGGACCTTAAAGGTAGACCCTGTAAGGTAAGGCCCAAAACGCCTAATGCTCCAAACTATACTGAAACATTCCTTTTCAACAGTAGCCCACCTAAGTTCTCTATACCCTTGAGTTGTCTACTGATGAAGATGATAGGATGTTCCCTCCCTTTGTCATCTAACTGGGACAAGACAACTCCAATTCCGGTGTCACAGACATCAGTTTGAACAATAAAGGGTTTGTTGTAGACCGGAGCACACAACCTAGGTGCCTTACACAAACCTTCCTTCAAGCTCTCAAAGGCCCTCTGACAGTCTTCCGTCCAATTAACCGTCCTCGGTTGCTTGGGTGATGCCAGAGCTGTCAGAGTGGCAGCTATGGTGCCATAGTCTGCCATGAAGTTACGGTAATAGCTAGTGAGGCCCAAAAAAGCTCTCACCTGGGTTTGAGTAGCAGGAATCTCCCGGTCCTGTACAGCCTGTACTTTACTAGGGAGAGTTTGAATTTGACCCCCTCCTACCTCATGACCAAGGTAGGTAACCTTCCCCTGTGCTATCTGGCCCTTGGTGGCCTTGATAGTGAGGTTGGCCCTGTCAAGGCATGCAACACCTTATCCAGATAAGTCAAATGCTCTTCCAAGGTGGAACTGTAGACAGCAATGTCATGCAGGTAGACTACACAAAAGGCCTCCAGCCCACTGAGTGCATGATTGACCAATCTCTGGAAGGCGGCAGGGGCATTCTTCAACCCAAAAGGCATGAACCTGAACTCGTAGGGTCCCACAGGTGTCGAGAATGCCGTCTTTTCCTTGGCATGGTCCGTTAGAGCTATTTGCTAATAGCCTGAGGTAAGGTCAAAGGTGCTTACAAATTTGGCATCACCTATGGTGTCCACGTGCTCATCAGCCCTGGCCAAATGGGTGCGCGTCAGTTTTGGTGACAGCAATGACCCCTCTGTAGTCCACACAGAACCGCCAATCCTTGGTACTGGCCTGGGAACTTGGCTTGGGGACAAGGACCACTGTACTGGACCAGGAACTGGTTGAGGGTTCAATTACACCCAGATCCAGCAACTTGGCGACCTCAGCCTGGATGTGGTTCTTTACAGTATCTGACATTCCATAGAACCTACTTTTCACAGGTACACTGTCACCAGTGTCAATTTCGTGCCTGCACCACAGGGTGAGGCCTGGTGTCAGTGAGAACAGAGGGGCATACTGCTGGAGCAAAGCCCTGAAGGGCCTCTGCTGCTCTGATGTCAGATCCGGAGAGAGATGCACTCCCTCCACTGAGCTATCCTGAGTGTTGCTTTGCAACAAGTCAGAAAGGGGCTCCGTGAAGAATCCTGCGGAACACTCACTGAAACCCTGCCTAAAGTCTCCTCCCAGGTTGCCAGGGCAAAGCAGACGCTTCCTGATCCCAACCCTGGGGGTGGTGTACTGTCGGACGATCATCTGGGAGGAGAGAGAGCCCAGGGTGGTGAGGAGATTCTGTGGAATGAGACACAGTGTTAGGAAAGATTCCCATTTATGTGTAATTTTCCCTCCAGTTGTGTAACCCCCCAACTTTTTGCTGATGTCTGAACACCATAGTCTGACTTTACCAGAGGAGCACAGCCTTCTGCTGCACTTCCCTTGGGCTTTTTGCTCACTTCTTACAAGGAAACTGACATGCACTTAAGACAGTCATTACTGGAAGACTTTGTTTCCCTTAGTCCTTTTCCACTGTTGCAACTTTTCTGCAACATGTCACAACTGTACAATGTACCTTACAGTACCGTGCACTTGGGTCTAGTCATTTCCAAAGGCCCTGGATACTCTTGAAGGATTTTTTAGGAGAAGTGCAGATGTGCCTTGGGCAGGGCTGGTGGCAGCTTATAATTTCTTATATTTTTAACCCTTTCCTGCCAGGTAAACCGTGATTACCACGTTTGGCACGAATAGGTAGCCTGCTCCAAAATGGCCATGCCACAAGGTTCTTTGTCCTGTCCTTTGGCCATCTTGCCCCTTCAACTTCCACAGGTCGAGCATACCCGGTCAGTCCTTATTTGGGCATGCATTCTCCCGCGCTACGCCAACCTTTCGTGGGCTTCTGCATGCCTTGTGTGTGCGCCTCCAGCATGTGGGCTGGAACGTCTGGTTCCAATACACATCCTGGGTGCCAGAGAGTCTGGAGTGCTGTGAATGCCTGGGACCACTGTGGTCCATGATTGGTCCACGTATGGTATGCCTGAAGGTGAGCAGATCTCCCATTGGGTCCTCTTCGTTTTGGCACGTAGGAGATTCTGGATAAGAGAAGGCCCCAAACACCCATACCATGTCGATCTCTGGAGTTCTCACCGAACGAAGGATAGGACCCAAGTATCCTGAAACTAAGATGCTGAGTCGAAGAACCACTGGTGACCCGCTGGAAGATTTGGCACCCTGAGCCCGCTGTCGTCCTGTGGGACCCCTCTGCATCTGGTCATCCTAGAAGGTCTGCAAAGATGCATCGACCCATTGAATAGTGGGACCAACTATTCTCAGCACCTTCATCAAACCCTGCAAGTAAGCCTTCTCGGAAGTGTCCCTAGGCCAACCAGTGGGCTGACCAGCTTATGCAGGCTCTTTGCCCTAATACCACCGCCGTTTCGAAGAGGCCCTCGAAACTTGGTACGTCGCTAGCTCTGTGTTCACGGCACTCTCATACCGAATTTCATTCCCAGGTCTGGAGTAAAGTGAGTCTGCCTGAACCGGAGTATACGCGGTTACCGTGTAACCCAGCCGTCGTGACAAACTTTGCAGGTGTGCTGCATTTGTGCCCCTCTTGCTCCTGAAGCCTGCTGCAGTGAACTGGCCTGATCCATCCACCAGGAGCGGAGAAATCACCACTGTCCCATTTGGGAATCATTGCTGTATCTTCGTCGCTGAAAGCCGCAGAGCAGCCAAATTGCTGCACTGGAACCTGCAACCGAAGTGGACTCGACTGCCGAAGTTTGGTCCGGAGTCCGCCGGGGGTCGGCCTCCATCCATTTAACGCACGAGTGGCCCCTGGGGGCCCCCTCTCCTTTCCACTGCTAGTGCGAACTAGCAAACTATTCACAACTCTTGGAATCGAATCTTCACTCAAGTGGAGACCCTCCTCGAATAGTGGGAACCTATTCTTCCTTGCCTCACCCACCTTCCTGAGCTGCAACAGCCCCTTGAAGAGACCCCGTTTTGTCCATCTGCGTTACCGCGTGCGCCAGCATTGCAAGTACATTTGAGCACTAGGCTCCACTCTTCTTAGGGATTGGGCTGCCTCTCAGTTAGGTGTGTGTTGGATGCAGAAGGGACTAAAGACTATTTGCATTGCCGGTTTCCTTCCCCTTTTTAGGTTATGGACCCATTTTGTGCTTTAACCCTTTAGACCCCATTGGTCTTGTATATATGTATTTAAATAGGATTGTGTTGGCTTAAAAGTATTACTGTGATTTGATGTGTGTGTTGAATCTCAAAGGCTTTGAAATAAATGTATTTGTATTTTTAACATATATATATACGCCTGACTGGGAGTGATTTGTAAGTGTCCTTTGCTCTGTGTGCTCATTGAGGCCCTTCAGTCACCCTCACCCTCCTGAGCTGACAATAGCTACCCTGATTGGTTTGGCTTGTCCAGAGGCTACCTGTCACGCCCCCATCCACATCCACAAGCCCTCTTATTGCATCCCATCAATATACGGCAGAATCATAGTACACAACAAGAAACCACACGCACCATTGCACATTCTCGCCTTCAGGTTTGCCGACAAGGGGCTGGCCGAACTCCGCGATGCTGGTTTATGCCTCGCTCTCCATTCCTGCATTGGCGGTTGCCGTGGAGACGCGCCATGAGCATTCTGCGTCTCCGCTGCCGACGCTTGGACGTTCTTCCTCCACGCGTCCAATCGCGTGTGCGCCAATCACGTGTGTGAGTCACGTGATCACTGGAGCGAGCGTTCAAAAGCGACACGCAAACTCCCATCCACGCTTCACAGCTGATCTTGGTTGGACTACGGACGCTGCTATCCTTGATCTTGGATTTTGCCTTTGGATTCCGACCCGCTTCCTCTTTTGTACCTCGCCTGGACCTGCTTCTTTCTGGTTTTGACCTCGGCTACTCCCACTGACTGCTTCTTGGATTTCCCTTGTTTGGCACCTTGTCCTGAACCGCTCCCCGTGGACACGACCTTGGCTTTTCTCCTGGACTGCAATTGGATTATCCTTTGGTTTGAACTCAGCTCTCTGCATCACGTGCCATCTAGTTTGGCTCACAGCACCAGGTTCCGTATCAGGTGGTGATTCCATCCTTCAAGTGCTTTGCCAGGCTGCAACCTTGTCGTCAACCCTGCCGGCCCCTCAGACAGACACCCTACATCACATTCCAGACAACCACTCAGGGTAAGCTCCTTATAGATAAACATTTAGGATTGTGCACAGGGTGTAATTGTTATCTAACCCGCGTGTTTGCCTTACAGTGGTCAGGGGAAAACATCTTCCGGCATTCCTGGTTCCGGCTGACGACATTCACCACCTGTGGCCTCAAGGGCTGCTCGGGCAGTATATTGACTGTTTGCTCGAGTGGAACTTGGGGACAGAGGTATCATCGCCTACACAACCATCAAGTCTTGACACTACCCTGTTCCAAGAAACTAGGTTGGCCTTCTGAACATCTGCCCACCAGGTCAGAGTTCAGAAATCTGTCTTAACAAATTGGTGTACAGCGGTGGGAAAGGACTGAAGGCATCCAGTGTTGCGCACGAGCGAAGGCATTTCAAGTTATTCCTACCAGGACACATAGTAAATTGTTGTAGCATAACTGAAAAAGGCCATAGACCTATCTAACAAAATGGAAACAAGTACCTTGTTAACCTTAAATGCTTCTAAATCTGAAACATTAAGAAAGATGTGTGCTGAGAGGGGCTTACCTGCTCAAGGCACAACAATGGAAATGAGTCAAAGAATCATGGAATGGCAAGAGTCGCAACTTGGTGCCATAGCTCCTGAGGAAAGTAAAGAAGGTGGCGGGGCTACTCTCACTGGCAGAGCTGGCAAGTCTGACACTGCTCTTATCAACGGGACCCATGAGGATTTAGATGATGTAATTCCCAGTGTTTCCTCTGCCAGTGCTGAGGCTGAGGCCATGCTGGAATTCAAGAAGCAAGAGCTGCTGTTTAGGCAGAAGCAGCTTGAATTTAACATGGCCAAGCTGAAGACAGAGCAGGCAGACAAACAGAAGGATAGGGATCACCAGTTGGAACCGGCCAAGCTTCAGGTTTTCAAGTGATCTAATGGATCTGGACATGGGCCTGGGGCCTCCGCTCATCCAAGGTTTCCTAAAGATCTGCTCAGTGTGTGTGATGAGATGAATGACATTATGGACTGGTTGAATACATTTGAGTATGCATGCGAAGATCAAGAGATTGTAAATGCTGATAAGATTGCATGGTTGCTCAGCAGACTGCCCCATTCTGGCTGCAGTGCTATTATGGAAATGTCAAAAGCTGAAAAAGTAGATTTTGCAATGTTGAAGCAAACTCTCATCTTAAAGTTTGGGAAGACTCCTGCTCAATACTTGAAGAGGTTTAGAGAGTACAGAAAGAAAGAAGGAAGCACTTGGGTGTCATATGTGACTGATTCTTTAAAGAACATGACTGGCTGGGTCCAAGGTTATAAGGTTTCTACCTTTGAAGGCATGATAAGTCTTGTCATGCTGGAACATATTTTTGCATCTTCTTCCCCTGAGCTTAAGCAGAATTTGGCCGATTCCAAGGAGATAGATCCTAAGAAGCTGGCCATAGCAGCAGATTAATGGGTGTCACATCGAGTGTCCCATAAAAAGCCCAAAGATAATGAGGGTGGGGAATCTGATAAATCCTCCTCCCATAAGGGCCACAAAAAGAAAAATAAGGATAACACACAAGAGAACTCACAGGGTAGTGGAAGTTATCCTACAAAACAGAACTCCGGTTAAAATAAGCCTCCCTATGTCCCAAGACCCAGTGGATCTTGTGTGGCTTGTGGAGCAAGTGACCATGTGAAGGGGGACCCCAGAGGTAAGGTCAAAAAGCTTGGGGGTCCACTCTGCTAATCTGGCCTTCTCCTCCTATGAGGAAGAAGAGATTACAGGGACATTCTTCTCCTCAGACTCCTTCCTCAGCGGGATAGAAGCTGAGGTAGTTTTAGTTTCCCTGGGTTCCTGGGAGCCCAAAGTCTCAGAGGCATATGCTAGGATTCAAGAAAACACCAAGCACTACTTTAAAGACAGTGTGCTGATCAATCGAGTGATACTCCAGCTCTTAGGGATAGTGGGTGCAGTCGAACTGTAGTGGATTCTACCCTGGTAGACCCAGAGGAAGTTGCCAGAGCTCCTCTGGTGCCCACTAAGTTGGCTCATTGCCCACCTCACCAATTCCCAGTTATACCTGTAAATCTTACTTTAAATGGTACAGTAGTCAGGAATCCAGTGAGCATTCAGAGAGATGTCCCAGGAAAGGTCTTGCTGGGAAATGATCTCACACAGTATTTTCCTCTGACAGGAACATTCTTACCACTGAACCTAAAGAGGTCATGGCTTATTGTAATTGCAATGTCTCTCAACCTCATATGAAATCTATGGTTGTAAACGCCAGGGTTATGAAGTCAGAACAAACTGTACCAAAATAAAGATCCTTTTTGGTATCCCAAACTAAATACCCTCCCCAAACCCAAGGGTGCAATATAAAGAGTTATGGAAATGTTGTCCCCGCTACATTCAACTCTCTCTCCCAAAATACCACCCTGCTAGAGCCTTTTGGTCTTCTAGCTCAAATTCTCTGCAGATCAGACGGTTTCCAAGCAGAGAGTGCGGGGTAGATCACCTTAAATTCCAGAAGCTTCTGAAGAACATCCTATTCTCTTCCTCCTTTCGTCTCTCCTCCCTTGCTAATGTCCCCTCTGCCTCTTGACTGGCTGCCTGGTTCCTTCAGTTTGTTACAGGGCACCAGGCCCTTTTTCACCAGTCTCCCCCCACACTTTGATCTCCCCTTCCAAGCTCCATCCCCCTTCACTAGACTGGCTGGGCCTGTACCCATGATCCTTTCCAGCCCGTTCCTCAGGCGTAGCATGTGGACCTTCTTCCCCTGTACTCTCTGCATCCCCTGGCAATGTCCACCAGGCCTTCCCTGACACTCGCTTAACACACGGGTCATTCTGCCCAGCCTTAGCCACCCGTGGGTTTGAGTAGTAGCCCCTCACTGCGTCCCCATTTATCTCCTCTGATATTCCCGTTCACAAAGCTCACCTTATAGTTCTGAATGATGAGCTCTCCATCCTGCGAGGAACGCAGGGGCGCGTTGATGGCCAGTTACTTCACTGGCTTGAGGATATTGGAAGAGTTCTAGACAAATCTTGTCTCCAAATCTCCTGCTGAAGGACCGTAAGTATATAGTTCTTAAGAGTTCAAAAATGTCTGAATAATCACTCTTGTCCAATTCCTTTCTTTATCTTGCAGCTTAGACCCAAAAGAAGATAGTCCTGTGGCAGCTGAAAGCGTTCAGGCAAGAGTCTGTGCTATCCCACAGTGTCCGTTAAATGATGCCACGGTTTAACTCGCAGCTTTCTCTTTTCTTACGTAAGAAGATTTGGCGTGCTGGTGAATAATACGTCTGGCGGTAAAATCAGGTAAGTATATGGTGGCAAGAGATTGTCCTTGTTTGTTCCCCTCGGCTCACCTTGTTGTTTTCTTGTCCCCCTTAGGTGCTGGAATGCGGCAACATAATGATGGAAACAGCGCCGGATCGTAGAGATGGTGCAAGGAACGGTGAGTATGGCGCGGCGCTGCAGCTGGCGATGCGACGTGTTTAAAATAAAGTCTTTTTCTGGTTCAAAGGTGCGATGAATCCGGAATCAGGTAAGAAACCCAATAATGTTCTTGTTCTAACCTTTCTTCTTCTGTCCCTTCTTTCTAGGCGCTCTGGCCTCGAGGCGGGCGTGGCAAGAGGCTGGTTGCTGACTGCAGGCACAGTGAGCGTTACGCTGCAGGATGCAGAATAACGCGAAGCGTGTGCTGCTCTTTGGGCGTGGTTTAAATAGCCTCCAAAGTAGTCCCAGGTAAGTATTCCTCCACAACCACTCCCGAGTAACAAAATAGTCTCTAGGTAAAGTAGTCCCTTCCAAGCCTCACATGGGCTTGGATCTCTTGCAGCATGGTCTGCATCAGGTAAGTTTTAACATATGAGCCTGGCGCCTATGGCGCCAGGACTGTTGCCCCATATGAGCCTGGCGCCATAGACGCCAGGACTGTACCCATATAGCCCCTAACAGGGGTTGCTGGGCTTTCTCTGGGTAACATGATGCCTGCTTCCGGGGTTGAAGGACTTGGTCTGGATGCCCGGGGTTAGGCATCATGACAGCACTCCCCCCAAGGCCCCTCCTAAAGTCGTTCTTCCCCTTGGTCTTGGTTTGTCTGGGACATTCCGGTGGAATCTTCTCACCAACCGAGGTGCATGAACGTGGTCACTAGGTTCCCATGACCTTTGTCAATGCCAACAATGGGATAGGGGTCTCAACCCCCTCTCCCGAACCACAGAAGCCGAATAGATTCGACCCTCCAACCTTGGTTAGCACGGGCACCTGAACTAGTAACACAGGGATCCACGTGGAAGCCAATGGGGGGAAGATGGAGTTAGGGGAAGGGGGTGGAATGACAAAGGGAAGGAGGGGAGTATATAACATGCAAGAATAACAATAACTCCAACTTAATACACTTATATCTGGTGAATGACTCCTACACCTGACCTGTCCTAACCTGACCTTCCAAAATGGTATCTGAACCTATTCAAATGCATATGCATACTCTTAGCAATACTTCCTAAGGGAAGCACTCATAACATGACTGTAAACACAATGTAAATGTTGTTAAACACTCAGACATAATGAACACGTACATTTGGGAGCAATTATGCCCAAAACAGACATTTGCATATAAAGCATGATGGCACAAACTGGGATGAAGCACATTAGACTCATGGCCCCATGATCACAATGAAGCAACAAACAAATGCTGCACATTGAATACATGCCACACAAAAAACACAGTGTCCTTATTCTCATATGCCTGGGCACAAATTCATGGTTTTCAGTGAAACACTGTTGGCATGCCCGACAAAGTAAGTCGGCCTGCTTTTGTATCAAGGTGGGTGCGTGTTCCTTCACATGCGCCCTATAACTACTTGACTTTAAATGCTTGTATTCATAAATAGAACACAATGGAAAATGCACTTAGCTGATGGCCCGGGCGCCTCACGAGGACACCCGAGCCCTGAAGACTGCTGCTTCCAAAACACGTCCAAGCCGCTCGTAAATCACTGCTGCGGCCCGAAGTCTGCTACTGGCATGCTTATCTGTTCCTGGAATCTGTGCTGACGCCCTCCAGTCCTTCGGCGTTCGAACAGATGGCCTGACTTCTCAACTCTCCACGCTGCTGCCCGTGCACATAATCATTAATTATCTGCACCGAGGCACGGGCGGTTGGAAACTTATCCACTTCCTGATTGCCAGCTGTTGCATCGCGCTAAACCCCGGACTACTGATTTCCCTTAGGCATGCTGGGAATTGTAGTTTATCCCAAGGAGAGCCTATTTGCTGGCTGTAAAGCGCCGTCTTTTGCCCCAAACAACCGTTTTCCTAACAACCTTTCTTGTGGTCCGTAACCTTTCCAGTCGATTAAATAAAACAGTCTTGACTTAATCATTTTGGAGTCCAGGATACTTTTAACTTCAAATTCGGGTTCCCCGTCTATCAGGACGGGCTCAGGTGGCTTGGTTAGTCTTGTTCCAGGTTGTACTGTCTTCAGAAGCGACACATGGAAGACGGGGTGAATTTGCATATTAGCAGGTAATTCCAATTTGACGGCCACTGGGTTGATAATGGCCTTAATAGAGTAAGGTCCCAAATATCTAGGGTTAAAGGTCCGCGTTCCCTTTAGAGGTATGTGTCTTGTGGCCAACCAAACTTGATCCCCAATCTGGTATTGTGGAGCATCACTTCGATGCTGATCAGTATTTTTCTTGTACTTTTCTTTTGCCTGTTTCAATTGTTCAGTTGCTTCCTTGAAGGCTTGTGTAATAGTAGCGTGCAGATGGTTCACTGCGGGCATTTCTAACTGTTGAGGTGAGTCAAGTTCTGAGGTTCGAGGATGGTGCCCGTATATGGTATAAAAGGGGCTTTGTCCAGATCCGGAATGTACAGAGTTATTGTAAGCGTATTCGGCAATCCATAGAATGTCCTTCCAATTACCTTCAGTCTGGTGTAACATACAACGCAGGTACTGTTCAAGAGTCTGCATGGTCCTCTCCGTCTGAGCATCCGACTGGGGGTGGTGACTGGTTGATAACCTTACGTCGATTTGCACCAATTGACAACATTTCTTCCAAAAATGTGAAATGAATTGACTGCCTCGGTCAGAGACCAATATGGAAGGAAATCCGTGTATTCGAACAATGTTTTCGAGGAACTCCTTGGCCAGAATTGAAGCAGAAGGTAATCCCTTTAAAGGAATAAATTGGGCCATCTTGGAAAAAAGATCCACAATAACTAGAATGGTGTTAAATCCATTACATGGAGGTAGGTCTGTAATAAAGTCTAACGATAAGGTGTGCCATGGTGTAGGCGGAATATCCAAAGTTGTAAAAGTCCAGCTGGTTTTTTCTTCTGACTTTTGTTTTGGGCGCAAATGCCACAAGACATTACAAATGACTTTACGTCTTTTTGCCAGGTGGACCACCAGAATTGTCTCTTAATTTTAGCTTCAGTCTTTGCGATACCTGGGTGTCCTTCCATCAGGGTGTCATGATAATTGGAGATGACTATTTCTTGTAGTTCCTTGTGTGGCAGAAATAGTCACCCTTGATAATAAGGTAGATAATGATGACTGAGTAGTCCGGCCCTTTCTTTACCCAGTCCTGCAGGACTGTTGGATCGAAGAGTTGTTGGATGTTTACCTGAATATCCTCTAGTGTCTGTAGAGTAGTAATGCCGCGAATATTTTTTTTAATGAAATTATAGGTACCGGTTCTGGGTTCACATATGCTTCTTCCATCCCTATTCGGGAAAAGGCGTCTGCCTTGCCATTTTTACAGCCTGGTCGATAAGTGATCACGAAATCAAACTCGGCAAAGGACAATGCCCATCGAAGTTGGCGTGACGATTGGGCGTTGGCTGTTTTTAAATACTGCAAGTTCCGGTGATCGGTGATTACAGTAATGGTATGCCTGGCACCGAGAAGATAGTGCCGCCAAGCCTTGAAGGCGGATTTGATGGCTAATAACTCTTTATCAATAACCGCATAGTTTAACTCGGGTGCCAAGAACTTTCTGGACCAAAATGCTACTGGGTGAAGTTGACCAGTTTCAGGATCCTTCTGGGACAGGACAGCTCCCATGGCTAAACTGGATGCATCAGTTTCAACTATGTAGGGAAGTTCAGGGCGTGGGTGCTTTAATACAGGTGCAGACGTGAATTTCGCTTTCAACTCTTGGAAGGCGTTTTCAGCTTCTTCGGTCCACAAGAAGCATTTGTTTTTTCGCAAAAGAGTGCTGTGATAGGGTGTACAACATGTGAGAAATCCGGAATGAATCTGCGGTAGAAATTAGCAAATCAGAGCACTCCTTTAACTGAACTAGGTGATGGCCACTTGAGAATTGCATCCACCTTTCAAGAGTCCATTCAACTTCCGTAGCATGAAAAACGCATTTTTCCAATTTTGCATATAACTTGTGCTGGCGTAGTTTCTCAAGGACTGCACGAACGTGCTTCACATGGTCTGATTCTGAAGAGGAGAACACTCGAATATCGTCTATGTATATGACAACACAGACATCAATGACTTCACGAAGGACATCGTTCATAAAATACTGGAAGGCTGCTGGTGCATTGCACAACCCGAAGGGCATCAACTGGTATTCGAATAACCGGTATTTAGTGCGAAAAGCAGTCTTCCATTCGTCGCCTTTCTTCACACGTACCAGATGATATGCCCCTCGGAGATCTAATTTAGTGTAGATGCAAGTGTCCTTTACTTGGTCTAGTAATTCGGGGATCAGAGGCAATGGGTATCGGTTCTTAACCGTGATCTGATTCAATGCGCGGTAGTCTATGCACGTTCTGAGGTCACCTTCCTTTTTTGGCACGAAGAACTAAGCTGAAGATGCAGGGGATTGGATGGATGAATGAAGCCATTGCCGTCTCCTTTCTCTTTCCTTCTGAGTCAAGGGTCCTTTAACCCCTCCGATTTGCATGGGTTCTGAGGCATCTTCTCCTTTGGGGGTAGCGTTACGTTTAACCAACACCCGTTCTCGAACTTGGCTCGGTCGGCCTTTCTGTTATGAAGTCTGTGCTCTAACTGGACCACTAAGTCTATATATTCAGCACAGTCTTGAGGTGGGTTCACAACTTGAGCCAAAACATCTTTGAGTTCTCCTCGAAGTCCTCAATGAAATAACGTAATCCATTTTACCTCGGGCCATCCAGTTTCCACCACCAACCTATTGAAGGTTGCGATGTAGGTTAGAAGGTCCTGGTTACCATGTCGTAGGGACAAAAGTTTGTTATCCAGGGCCTGTCCTTGGGAGTACCGGGCAAATAGTCTTTCCATGCTCATTTGAAAACCCTGAAAATCTTGAAGAATAGGGTCATCCTGATTGACTAGTGGAATTGACCAATCCGCTGCACTGCCGCTGAGATATGATAATACAAAGGCTACTTTGGCTTGATCGTTTGGAAAGGCTCCAGGTCTGCATAAAAAGTGCAAGCGGCATTGGTTCATAAACAGGGCAATCTTTTTCGGGTCCTGTTAGGCAGAAACCTGTGCAGTTCCCTCTGGCACCACTTCAAAAGATTTAAGACTACAGGGGTTTGGCAGTAAACCCACTTGATAGCAGTCTGTACCACACAGATTCACTCGGTAGCTGTGGCTGAGCAGTCAGACTTCCCTCAAGAAGAGTTAGGCAGTATACAGAGTATTCACAATAGGTCAAAAGAACACAGTAGAACAAGTAAACACTGACCAGAGCTTGGTGTAAAAGAGATATAATTATTTATTTAAAACCACATCTAGTAAAACACACAGGCACTCATGTTAAGCAGTTCAAAAATACGGTCACTAAAAGATATACACTCCCTTAAAAGAATATTAGACAATTCTAAAGTAAAGCCCCACTTATTTTCAGACAGCGGTGAGCGCTTAACGCAGATGGCACTCTAATAATTTGTTTTAAAAAGGGAGAGAAAAGCAGAGTATAATTTGAAACAGATCCCAACACTTTCATAAGAACACAACAAGAGAGGAAGGCAAAGTAAAACCGTGAAGTTAGAGTCCAGAAGGCCGGATCCACTTTAAGAGGATCAGAACGAAATGTGTCCAAGGTCACACGGTTGAAGTGCACAAAAGTCTTGAAAAGGTTCAGAAAGAGTTGGACCAAAGAAAGGGACCAGTTAGATGGTCAAGGCGGCCAGCCCAGTCCAGAAGGTTAAGGGATTATTATTACCTTGTAGCAATCTTTAGAAAGGGAGGCCTGGCGGACACGGTACCTTAAAGTGGTGAGAATACTCCAGCGGGGTGAGTTGGTCCTGGCAGCGGATGCAAGTCAGTGCTTCGTCCGGGGGAAGAGAGGATCTCGTTGGGGAGGAAGACAGGAGTCCGTTGCACTGCCAGGGAAGAAACCAGCTGCAGAGTTTCTCAGGTACAAGGAGCGGTCCGTTGATTCGCGGTTCAGTGGTAAGTAGCTATCCGGCTGCCAGGGTGCTTGGCACGGGCAGTTCGACCACAAACCGGTCTGGGGTACGAAGAGAAGAAGGTAAACTGGTTGTGCCCACCAGTCAGGGGAAGAAGCCTCTCCAGCCGGGAGATCTTCTCTGTTGTCAGGAAGTGGTGAGTCGGTTCCGCAGGGCTCCACCGGTGGTGTCACCGTGGTAGGTCGGCTCAGCTTCTCCCTCGTCGGATTCTCAGGTCCTGTGGTGACTTCTGAAGTTCCTGTCCCCAAAGCCTTGCTTTTATGCAGCACACCCCCATTCACTCAGCCTAGCTGTCAATCAAACATGCTAAGTGGTGAGCCGGCCAGCTCACCACTTGGGCCAATCACACAAGAGTGTGACTTGAGTTACCAAGGTAACTCAGTCCAGGGAGCCTAAACCCCTCCCACACCCCCTGTGGTACCCAGACATAGTGGCACCACTTTTGGAGGCTTCTGTGGAGAAGCCCGCCAAAAGTGGAACAAAGGGCTCGACTTGGGTTGGAGTCACAGAAGAGAAAACAAACGCCATTTTAGAATCGAGTCCTGGCAAAAAATACCAACAGGCGAATTGATATTAATTAAATAAACCGGCGGTATGTTCGAGGCTATGAGAATTAAATAATTAAAGTTGGTAGCCTCGAACAATGGGAAAATCCCATAGGGATATATTCGCGGTCGAATATAAAAAGTAGTATCCACTGCCACCAGCCAAAACTCGATCAGGGGGGAAGGAGACGTGCCCCCACGACTAACAGACCCCGGGGCAATCGAATTGCCCTGAGCAGTACGTCCACAATATGATGGTTTGTACTGGTTTCTGTTCATAATTTGGGACGAGTAAAGCCAATGGTGACTTTACATGCCCTGGGAGACAGTAGTCAGTCCCAGGGTATGGAGTCTATGGTGGGGTGTCACTATGACACCCCTGTGTCACTGCACGGAGGGTGCTGTGTAACACACATAGTAAAAACACATGAGGTCCTATGGGGTAAAGGACCCCATAGCCCACAAAACACATAAACAGTCAAAGGAACACCATGACACCCTGACCTGTGCTCAATGGTGAAATCAAACCCTTGCAGGCAGATTGACCATCTCAATAGTTTTGGGTTTTCCCCTTTCATTTGCATTAACCATCTCAAGGGTTGGTGGTCAGTCTGAATGACAAAAGTAGAACCATACAAGTATGGCTTAAACTTCTTCAGAGCCCACACAATAGCAAAACACTCTCGTTCGATGGTTACCCACCTTGTTTCAGGATCCTTCCGTTTTCTACTGATGAAGCAAATGGGGTGCTCCCTACCTTTCCCATCCAGTTGACTGAGTACTGCACCTATTCCTACATTTGAAGCATCTGTTTGCACAATGAATGTTTGGTGGTAGTCAGGAGCTCTGAGTACTGGGGCTTGGCAAAGAGCCTTTTTCAGGGTTTCAAAGGCCTGATTGCATTCCTTATTCCAGCTAACCTTTTATTTAGGAGAGGAGATGACATTCAGTGGAGAAGCTATGGACCCATAGTTCTCAATGAAATTCCTGTAATACCCAGTGAGGCCTAAGAAGGCTCTCACCTGGGTCTGAGTAGTAGGTGTTGTCCAATTTTTCACAGCTTCAAACTTACTGGGCAAAGGCCTTATTTCTCCACCTCCTACCTTATGTCCAAGGTAGACCACTTTACTCTGCCCAATCTGGCATTTCCTCACCTTTATGGTCAGATTGGCCTTTCCAAGAGCCTGCAAAACTTCTCTCAGGTGGTCCACATGTTCTTCCCAGGAATTGCCGAACACTGCTATGTCATCCAAGTATGCCATGCAGAAGTCCTCCATCCCATTCAGAACCTGGTTTGCCATCCTTTGAAATGTAGCAGGTGCATTTTTCAATCCAAAAGGCATAACCTTAAACTGGTATAAGCCAACTGGGGTAGAAAATGCAGTTTTCTCCTTGGCATGGTCTGTCAGGTCTATTTGCCAAAAGCCTGACGTCAAGTTAAATGTGCTGAGGAACTTGGCTGCACCAAGTCTATCCACCAACTCATCTGTCCTTGGCAAAGGGTGGGCATCAGTCTTAGTGACTGCATTAAGAGCTCTGTAATCCACACAGAATCTAAGTTCCTTAGATCCTGCCTTTGGTACTAACACGACTGGGCTAGACCATGGACTAGTAGAGGGCTCTATTACCCCGAGATCAAGCATCTTGCTGACCTCACCTTTGATGTGGGTTCTTACATTTTCTGACATTCGATATCCTCTGCTTTTGACTGGCAGACAGTAACCAGTGAGTATGTCATGCTGCCTCCAAGGGTTCAAGCCTGGTGAAAGTGAGAACAGGGAGGAAAACTGATTTAACATAGATTTGCACTCTTTCTGTTGCTCAGGTGTCAGATTTGAAGAGAGATTTACTCCTTCAAACTTTGCGTCTAAAGGTAAGCCTCTGAGGAGATCAGGAAGAGCTTCACTCTATTCTTCTTCCTCTGATGATGCTAGAAGCAAAGCTCCTACATCAGGTTTGGAGACATACGCTTTTAGTCTGTTGGTGTGGAAGACTGTTGGAGCCTCCTTGGGATTGCCCAAGTCCACCAGATAGTTCACCTCTCCAAGTTTACCCACAACTTTGAAGGGTCCCATCCATTTGTCTTGCAAGGCCCTCTGCCTTGTTGGAATCATAACAAGAACTAGCTGGTCCTGAGTAAACTCAACCATGTTAGCCTTTTGGTCATGCCAGTGCTTGACCAATGCTTGTCCAGCTTTCAAGTTATCACTTGCTTCTGCCATCATTTGTGACATTCTCCTTCGGAGACCTATCACATAGTCAGTCACTCTGACTGGCTTGGGGGAAGGAGCACTCTCCAACCCTTCCTTGATCAGAGCCAATGGACCTCTGTCCAGATGACCATAAAGAAGTTCAAGGGGAGAATAACCTACTTCCTCCTGAGGGACTTCTCTATAAGCAAAGAGAAGGCATGGCAATAGAAGGTCCCACTTTCTTTTAAGGGGGTCCTCTAAAGCACCTATCATGCTCTTCATGGTTCTGTTGAACCTTTCAACCAGTCCATTTGCCTGAGGGTAGTATGCGGTTGAGAACTTGTAAGTAACTCCGCAGGTTTTTCACATGGCTTTCATGTAGTGGGACATAAAATTCGACCCCCTGTCAGAGATTACTTCCTTAGGAAACCCAACCCTGGTAAAAATACCAAGGAGAGCCTTAGCCACAGCCGCAGCTGTAACAGTCCTCATAGGAATTGCCTCAGGGTACCTAGTAGCATGGTCTACTACAACAAGTATAAACCTGTTGCCTGAGGAGGTTGGAGGATCAAGGGGACCAACAATGTCAATCCCTACTCTCTCAAACGGGACTCCCACAACTGGGAGAGGCACTAAAGGTGCCACATTCTTGGAGCCAACCTTACCAGAAGTCTGGCAGGTGTGGCAGCTCCTGCAGTACTTGTCTACTTCAACCCCCATCTTTGGCCAATAAAAGTAGAGAGAGAGCCTTTCCTTAGTCTTCTTGAAACTCAAGTGACCAGCCAAAGGAATCTCATGGGCTAACTGCAAGAACTGTGGTCTGTTCTCTTGGGGTACTACAAGTCGTTTGTTGTGCCCAGGTGCAGACTCCGTTGGTTCACTGTAGAAGAGGCCATCTTCCCAGTGTACCCTATATTTCCCAGGCTCTTGCCCTTCAGCCTGAGCATCTGCCTGGTGGCGAAGACCTTCCAGAGTTGGACATTCTCTCTGTCCCTTACTGAAGTCTGCCCTGTTAGGTCCACCTTCTGCCAGTAAAGACTGCAGACTGCAGCCAACCGGCAAATTAATATTAATTAAATAAACCGGCGGTATGTTCGAGGCTATGAGAATTAAATAATTAAAGTTGGTAGCCTCGAACAATGGGAAAATCCCATAGGGATATATTTGCGGTCAAATATAAAAAGTAGTATCCACTGCCACCAGCCAAAACTCGATCAGGGGGGACGGAGACGTGCCCTCTTGACTAACAGACCCCGGGGCAATCGAATTGCCCTGACCAGTACGTCCACAATATGATGGTTTGTACTGGTTTCTGTTCATAATTTGGGACTAGTAAAGCCAATGGTGACTTTACATGCCCTGGGAGACAGTAGTCAGTCCCAGGGTATGAAGTCTATGGTGGGGTGTCACTATGACACCCCTGTGTCACTGCACGGAGGGTGCTGTGTAACACACATAGTAAAAACACATGAGGTCCTATGGGGTAAAGGACCCCATAGCCCATAAAACACATAAACAGTCAAAGGAACACCATAAATCATGTCCAAGAGTGGGAGAAAAAAGAGTCTCACTCTTGGCAGGAGAAAAAACAAACTCCAGAAATCCAGCAAAGCCGCTGGGGGACTCACTAGGTTAGGAAATTCAGCCTAAAGAGAGAATTCTCCCTAACAGGTCCCCAGCAAAACGTTCCGGCGGGGCTAAAGGAATGCTCTCTGCTAGAACCACTTGCACAGGATTGCTCGATGAAACAGGAGTTGAATTCCCCCCGAGTCCAGGCAATGGTGTTTGCCCAGCTTGGTTTTGCAGTAATTGTCTAGCAAGATCATCAGTGCGTTCCTTAGAAACAATCAGCTCTCTCCTGAGGGTATTAGTTTCTTGGCGAGGAGCATGTACTTCAGCCCTAAGTTCCCCTAATAATTGGGCCAGTTGGTCAGTTTCTGAGGTCTCCATGACACTCGGGTGAGGATTTGTAGAATGGCTTTGCGTTCTGTTACGCTCACCTGGTTCCCACAGGGGTGTGGGGCGGAACTGGACAGCCACAGTCTCCACCAACGTGATGCGTAGTGCAGAGATGACTGACTGGACTGGCCCACCTAGCTTCGTCTGCTTGACCCGTAGAAGTAGTCTCTTAAAGGCGGAGAAAGGGAATTAGCCACCCGTGGATTTGAGTAATAGCCCCTCACTGAGTCCCCATTTATCACCTCTGATATTCCCGTTCACAAAGCTCACCTTATAGTTTTGAATGATGAGCTCTCCATCCTGCGAGGAACGCAGGGGCGCGTTGATGGCCAGTTACTTCACTGGCTTGAGGATATTGGAAGAGTTCTAGACAAATCTTGGCTCCAAAACTCCTGGCGAAGGACCGTAAGTATATAGTTCTTAAGAGTTAAAAAATGTCTGAATAATCACTCTTGTCCAATTCCTTTGTTTATCTTGCAGCTTAGACCCAAAAGAAGATAGTCCTGTGGCAGCTGAAAGCATTCAGGTAAGCGTCTGTGCTATCCCACACTGTCCGTTAAATGATGCCAAGGTTTAACTCGCAGCTTTCTCTTTTCTTACAGGTGCAGCGTAAGAAGATTTGGCGTGCTGGTGAATAATACCTCCGGCGGTAAAATCAGGTAAGTATATGGTGGCAAGAGATTGTCCTTGTTTGTTCCCCTCGGCTCACCTTGTTTTCCTGTCCCCCTTAGGTGCTGGAATGTGGCAACATATTGATGGAGACAGCGCCAGATCGCAGAGATGCTGCGAGGAACGGTGAGTGTGGCACGGCGCTTCTGCTGGCGATGCGACGTGTTTAAAATAAAGTCTTTTTCTGGTTCAAAGGTGCGATGAATCCGGAATCAGGTAAGAAACCCAATAATGTTCTTGTTCTAACCTTTGTTCTTCTTTCCCTTCTTTCTAGGCCCTCTGGACTCGAGGCGGGCGTGGCAAGAGACTGGATGCTAACTGCAGGCACAGTGAGCGTTACGCTGCAGGATGCAGAATAACGCAAAGCGTGTGCTGCTCTTCGGGCATGGTTTAAATAGCCTCCAAAGTAGTCCCAGGTAAGTATTTCTCCACAACCACACCCAAGTAACAAAATAGTCCCTAGGTAAAGTAGTCCCTTCCAAGCCTCACATGGGCTTGGATCTCTTGCAGCATGGTCTGCATCAGGTAAGTTTTAACATATGAGCCTGGTGCCATAGACGCCAGGACTGTTGCCCCATATGAGCCTGGCGCCATAGACGCCAGGACTGTACCCATATAGCCCCTAACAGGGGTTTCTGGGCTTTCTCTGGGTAACATGATGCCTGCTTCTGGGGTTGAAGGACTTGGTCTGGATGCCCAGGGGTAGGCATCATGACAGCACTCCCCCTCAAGGCCCCTCCTAAAGTCGTTCTTCCCCTTGGTCTTGGTTTGCCTTGGAAATTCTGGTGGAATCTTCTCACCAACCGAGGTGCATGAACGTGGTCACTAGGTTCCCATGACCTTTGTCAATGCCAACAATGGGATAGGGGTCTCAACCTCCTTACTTCTTGTTACTGCACTTACACAACCCAAATGTTACAAGGCCTGCAGCACTGTTTTTGTTTTTGTCATCCCTGTTCCCACCTCTTGTCTTGTTGCTCCTTGAAACACATTGTGTATAGGCGCATCATATATACCCAAAAAACAAATCATTAATAAATCATTGTCTTCACTAAACCATCTTCCTCTGTAATAGCTCATTTTCATAGCCCCTCTGTAAAAAGCCTTAAGGGCATTACATCGACCCTTATAAATAATGTTGAAGTTGTAAAACCAAACTTTAGTGGAAGAAACTACGAGTCCCAGAATCCTAGAGGTATACGAGGAAGAGTGATGAAGTGGCATGTATATGTAGCAGTCAGGTAATTAAGCCTAGTAGCCATTGCAGTATTCAGGCAATCAAGGCTAATAGCCTACAATTGAATCCTCTCATTGAACCTGTGAGACATAAAAGGCCCACGCAGGAAAGGGGGAGTAGAAGGAGCTGGAAGGCTGGCTGTGGCAGCAGTAGCAGAGGAGAAGCACCAGGCTGGCAAATCACAAGAAAGAATATAAGTGACACCGGATCGAGGAGACAGCAGATTTCACCTGTAAACTCTGACAGATTCCTGTTCTCCCATATTCTTTCTTGCAGAGGCTGCGCAGTGGAAGGTGTGCTGGAGTCTGAGTTTTTCCCTTGTGAGCCGTATTGCAGTGATTTCAGAGCCATTACTATGCTGGAGACTAAGTCCAGAAGTAGAAGGCAACTCTCACATCAAGTGGCCGGACCATAGGCACTCATGCTGGAGAAGGATGATGAAGTCGGGAAAACAGTACAACCCGCAAAACCAGTGTCACGAAAGCCGGTGAGTCAAGCACAGTGTTCAGATACACTGCGCAAGCCCTGCCAGTAACTGAAGCCGGCCCCTAATTGACTTGCGTATGGCTGAAAGCGAGTGAAAGCTGTGTTAGGGAGAATTCTCTTCTAGGGCTAATTTTCCTTACCTATAGAGTCCCCCAGCAGCTTTCTGGATTTCAGGGGTTTGCTTTTTTACTCCTACTAAGAGTGAGACTCTTTTTCCCACTCTTAGCTGTATTTCGATGTATGTTTCAGCCTATTTGTGTGCTTATAGGCTATGAGGTTTTTCTCACCCTCATAGGGATCATCTTTTTACATGTGTGTTACACAGCACCCTCCGTGCAGTAACCCAAGGGTGTCGTAGCGATCCCCAAACATAGACTCCATACCCTGGGACTGACTACTGTCTCCCAGGGCATGTAAAGTTACCATTGACTTTACTAGTCAATAGTTAATAACAAAACCAGTACAACCCATCTTACTATGGAAGTACTGGGAAGGGTAAATAGATCTTCCCTGGTGTTCATTTTCGAGGGGGTACCGTACAGCTCCTCTCTCAAAGTTCTGCCTGGTGGCAGTGGTTAATACCATAAATATTCAACCGCAAATATTTCCCTATGGGATTTTCCCATTGTTCGAGGTTACCACTTTTACTGACAGCCTCTAACATACCGCCGGTTTATTTTAATATTTGTATTGCCAGAACTTTAATAATATTTCTTTTTCGTGTCTTTCTCTGAAATCCTAACCCAGGTCGGGGATCCTTTGTTCGTCCTTTTGGTGGGCTTCTGGACAGAAGCCCTCCTTTCGGCGCTACTGAGTCTGGGGTAGACAGGATGTGTGGGAGGGGGAATAGGCACGCTGGACATGGTTACTTAGGCAACCCAAGTCGCACTCTGCCCTGATAGGCCCTGATAGGCTAGGAGGTTATCACGCCAGGATAGCCACCCCACGGTGTGAGTGACAGATAGGCTGTTTGAATGGGGGCCTTTCTGCATAAAAGCAGGCTCCTGAGGACTGGAGGACAAGACGTCGCCACTGGAACTAAGAAGCCGAAGAGGAGAGAAGCCAAAGACATCTGCAACGACTGAACCACCGGTGAAGCCCTGCTGCAGATCCTCACCACTTTTCTCCAACGACTCGAGAAGATCTTCACTTGCAAGAGTCTTCTTCCCTTGAGCTGGTGGGGTCAACTAGTTCACCAATCGCCTTCCAGGACCTGCCTTGGTTTAATCGCCAGTGCCAAGCTCTAGGAGACCGGATAGCTAGGCACCCACCCACCATTACCGTGACTTAAAGAAGCGTACCTTTTATTCCGTTTTGCCAGCACCGTGGCTGTTTTCATCCCTGGGCAGTGCAGTAACACGAACCTTCCTCCACGACGAGAGCCTCTCTTCCTCTGCTGGATCTCCCGAACTGCAGGAACTTCCAGGAACTACCGCCACCGCAGGAGCCTCTTCCACTTTCAAGGTACATTGTTCCGCCAGGCCTCCCGTTTCGTTGGGTATTGCTAAAGGTGTTTTAAATCCTTAACTCACGTTTTGGGCTGCCCACCTTTTTGTCTAACATTATCTTTCTACGTCCTGCAACCACCTTTTCAATCGTTCAACAAAGACTTGACTGCAGCTACTAGAACATTTTGAACCTAGGCACTTTGCCTTGTACCACTGACTCTGGCACAAGCCTCTTGACTCTGGCTAAATCTGTTACAACTGCCTTCTCTAGATTGTTTCTCATTAAGAAATGTGTTGGTGCACCTAAAACTCTTATAACCACCTTTCCTTCCCCTTTACATATTACTGAAGTGCCATTTTGCTCGGTTTTCACCAAAGTTCTGTTGATGCTAAAGTGCTGCTTTGCTTAACTTGTTCACAATCCAATTGGGAAGTGTTGCTGGTGTGTTTAAGAGGCTAAACCTGTATAACTTGTTCTTTCCCTCCCTCTGAAGAAATTGTTAGAGTGCCATTTTTGCTTAGTTTAACACTTTGCCATTTTGCTCAGTTTTCACTCTTGCTCAAACTAGTCTACAATTTAAATAGGGAGTTGTGTATACTTTTCCTGACTGTTTTAACTTTCTTTAGTACTAGTGATTTGTGTGATATGATATGATATGGTATTTATAACACACCTATACACAAGTGTTTCAAGGCGCGACGAGGCGGGGGGGGAAACAAGGGGAGACATACAACGATCCTACTAGGCCAGGTGTCATTCAGATCGCGCAAGTGCAAGGGAGGAGGGGAAAGGGAGAAGTTCAAGGGGAAAGGGAGAGGGGAAAGTGCAGTACAGGTTAATAGCATACAGGAAAGTAACAAGGGCCAGCTAGTGGCAGTGCGATTAAGTGCAGATAAGTGCTGGGAAGGGGGTCTGTAGGGATACAGACACAGTCCCGTAGGGCAGGGGGTGCCAGGGAGGCAGTGCAGGGGAGAATGGCTGGGCCAAGGACCGAGAAGGTGAGTGGCCCAGTTGCAGATTCGGTGCAGTTTAGTAACTTTAGCAGGGGAAAGGGGGAGAGAAAGCGGAGGTGAAGAGGAAGGTTTTAAGGTGCTTCCGGAACCGGGATGGTTCTCCTCAAGTTTCAGGGGGGCAGGAAGGCTGTTCCAGAGGGAGGCCCCTGCAGCGGAGAGAGATCTGCCACCAACTCGTTGTTTGGAAAAGCGGCTGACCATGAGGGAGTTGGAGGCGGATGAGCGAAGAGCTCGAGAAGGAAGATATTTAGGAAGAGGGAGTTGAAGGTATTTTGGCCCAAGGCCCCAGAAGGCCTTGTGGACAATGCAGAGGGTTTTGAACTTGATCCTCGCAGCCACTGGGAGCCAGTGTAGAGATTTCAGTCCTGGAGAGATACGGTCCATGCGCTTGAGGCCAAGGACAAGTCTCGCAGTTCTGTTCTGGATGAGTTGCAAAGGGCGGAGAGTAGAGGCAGAAAGATTTAGATAGAGGCTGTTACAGTAGTCCAGCTTCGAGAGAACCAGGGCTCTAGAGACAGTGAGCTTCTGGGGGAAGGAGAGGAAGGGAAGGATACCTCTGAGGAGGTGTAGCTGGTAGTGTGACTTCTTAGAGACGTCAGATATGTGAGGAGAGAAGGAGAGTGTGGAATCGAAGATGACCCCGAGGTTTTTTGCCTTGCAGGTAGGAGCAGGAAGAGGGCCAAGAGAGGCCGGCCAGAGAGCTGCAGGGAAGGAGGGAGTGGGTGTGCCGATGAGTAGAATCTCAGTTTTGAGGCAGAGGTTGTTGGCGGCACACCAGTCCTGGATAGCAGACAGACAGTCAGAGATGAGGGAAGGAGAAGAGGAGGCCGAGGGTAGCCTGAAAATGAGCTGGGTATCATCCGCTTAGCACTGAAAGTAGGGGCAGAGAGCAGCGCTGCGGTGGGCGAGAAGTGCCAGATACTGGTTGAACAGCCAGGGAGAGAGGTTAGATCCCTGGGGGACACCACAGGTAGAGAAAAAGATGTCAGAAAGGAAAGACCCCAGTTGGACCTGGAGGGTCGATTAGAGAGGAAAGAGGTCAGCCAAGCCAGAGCCTGACCAGTGATACCCAGGTTATCACGGAGATGGTTGAGCAGGATGGTATGGTTGACAGTATCAAAGGCAGAAGAGAGATCAAGCAAAATGAGAACACAGGGAATGTTAGAGTCAAGGTTCGAGAGTAGATCCTCGAGGATGTTCAGGAGAGCAGTTTCCGTGCTTCTGGCAGCTCTGAAGCCAGACTGATGGTCATGAAGACTACCAACAGATTCAGCATGGAGATTAAGCTGGGAGATGGCAAGTTTCTCCAGGAGCTTGCCCTGGAAGGGAGTGATAGAGATTGGGCGATAGGTAGCTGGGCAGGAAGGGTCGGAAGAGGGTTTCTTAAGAAGGGGGTGCACAAGGGAGTGCTTGAGAGGGGATGGGAAGACTCCAGAGGCGAAGGAATGATTGCAGAAGTCGGCCAGGGCAGGGGCCAAGGAGTCGATGTGGTCCTTGATAGTTTTGGAGGAACAGGGGTGAACCTGTTTTGACGAGACCTTCATAGATCGGACTTGTCTCAAAACCTCACACCATGTATGAGGCCAGTGCTAGAATCTTGGAGTGAACCCTGGGGTCTGAGAGACATCCCGGGCACTCACCATGTATGAGGCCAGTAACGAATCATGGAGTGAACCGTAGGCTCTGAGAGACATCCTGGCACACACCATGTATGAGGCCAGTGCTGGAATTATGGAGAGAACCCTGGGGTCTGAGACACAACCTGGGCACACATTATGCATGAGGCCAGTGCTAGAATCATGGAGCGAACCCTGGGGTCTGAGACACATCCCGGGCACACACTATGTATGAGGCCAGTGTTACAATCATCGAGGGAACCTTGGGGTCTGAGGCACATCCCAGGCACACACCATGTATGAGGCCAGTGCTAGTATCATGGAGTGAACCCTGGGGTCTGGACACATCCCGGACACACACCATGTGTGAGGCCAGTGCTAGAATCATGGTGGGAACCCTGGGTCTCAGAGACATCCCAGGCACACACCATATATGAGGCCAGTGCTAGAATCATGGAGTGAATCTTGGGGTCTGAGAGACATCCCGAGCACACACCATGTATGAGGCCAGTGTTAGAATCATAGAGTGAACCCTGGGGTCTGAGACACATCCCGGGCACACACCATGTATGAGGCCAGTGCTAGAATCATAGAGTGAACCCTGGGGTCTGAGAGACATCCCGTGCGCACACCATGTATGAGGCCAGTGCTGGAATCATGGAGTGAACCCTGGGGTCTGAGAGGCATCCCGGGCGCACACCATGTATGAGGCCAGTGCTGGAATCATGGAGTGAACTCTGGGGTGAGAGGCATCCCGGGCACACACCATGTATGAAGCTAGTGCTAGAATCATGGAATGAACCCTGGGGTCTGAGAGACATCCCGGGGGCATTCCATGTATGAGGCCAGTGCTAGAATCATGCAGTGAACCCTGGGGTCTGAGACACATCCCGCGCACACACCATGTATGAGGCCAGTGCTAGAATCTTGGAGTGAACCCTGGGGTCTGAGAGACATCCCGGGCACTCACCATGTATGAGGCCAGTGCTAGAATCATGGAGTGAACCCTGGGCTCTGAGAGACATCCTGGCACACACCATGTATGAGGCCATTAAGGAATCATGGAGTGAACCCTGGGGTCTGAGAGACATCCCGGGCACTCACCATGTATGAGGCCAGTGTTACAATCATAGAGTGAACCCTGGGCTCTGAGAGACATCCTGGGCGCACGCCATGTATGAGGCCAGTGCTAGAATCATGGAGTGAACCCTGGGCTCTGAGAGACATCCTGGCACACACCATGTATGAGGCCAGTGCTAGAATCTTGGAGTGAACCCTGGGCTCTGAGAGACATCCTGGCACACACCATGTATGAGGCCAGTGCTGGAATCATGGAGAGAACCCTGGGGTCTGAGACACAACCTGGGCACACATTATGCATGAGGCCAGTGCTAGAATCATGGAGCGAACCCTGGGGTCTGAGACACATCCCGGGCACACACTATGTATGAGGCCAGTGCTAGAATCATGGATGGAACCCTGGGGTCTGAGGCACATCCCGGGCACACACCATGTATGAGGCCAGTGCTAGTATCATGGAGTGAACCCTGGGGTCTGGACACATCCCGGACACACACCATGTGTGAGGCCAGTGCTAGAATCATGGTGGGAACCCTGGGTCTCAGAGACATCCCAGGCACACACCATATATGAGGCCAGTGCTAGAATCATGGAGTGAATCTTGGGGTCTGAGAGACATCCCGAGCACACACCATGTATGAGGCCAGTGTTAGAATCATAGAGTGAACCCTGGGGTCTGAGACACATCCCGGGCACACACCATGTATGAGGCCAGTGCTAGAATCATAGAGTGAACCCTGGGGTCTGAGAGACATCCCGTGCGCACACCATGTATGAGGCCAGTGCTGGAATCATGGAGTGAACCCTGGGGTCTGAGAGGCATCCCGGGCGCACCCCATGTATGAGGCCAGTGCTGGAATCATGGAGTGAACTCTGGGGTGAGAGGCATCCCGGGCACACACCATGTATGAAGCTAGTGCTAGAATCATGGAATGAACCCTGGGGTCTGAGAGACATCCCGGGGGCATTCCATGTATGAGGCCAGTGCTAGAATCATGCAGTGAACCCTGGGGTCTGAGACACATCCCGCGCACACACCATGTATGAGGCCAGTGCTAGAATCTTGGAGTGAACCCTGGGGTCTGAGAGACATCCCGGGCACTCACCATGTATGAGGCCAGTGCTAGAATCATGGAGTGAACCCTGGGCTCTGAGAGACATCCTGGCACACACCATGTATGAGGCCATTAAGGAATCATGGAGTGAACCCTGGGGTCTGAGAGACATCCCGGGCACTCACCATGTATGAGGCCAGTGTTACAATCATAGAGTGAACCCTGGGCTCTGAGAGACATCCCGGGCACTCACCATGTATGAGGCCAGTAACGAATCATGGAGTGAACCGTAGGCTCTGAGAGACATCCTGGCACACACCATGTATGAGGCCAGTGCTGGAATCATGGAGAAAACCCTGGGGTCTGAGACACAACCTGGGCACACATTATGCATGAGGCCAGTGCTAGAATCATGGAGCGAACCCTGGGGTCTGAGACACATCCCGGGCACACACTATGTATGAGGCCAGTGTTAGAATCATCGAGGGAACCTTGGGGTCTGAGGCACATCCCAGGCACACACCATGTATGAGGCCAGTGCTAGTATCATGGAGTGAACCCTGGGGTCTGGACACATCCCGGACACACACCATGTGTGAGGCCAGTGCTAGAATCATGGAGGGAACCCTGGGTCTCAGAGACATCCCAGGCACACACCATATATGAGGCCAGTGCTAGAATCATGGAGTGAATCTTGGGGTCTGAGAGACATCCCGAGCACACACCATGTATGAGGCCAGTGTTACAATCATAGAGTGAACCCTGGGGTCTGAGAGACATCCCGGGCGCACGCCATGTATGAGGCCAGTAACGAATCATGGAGTGAACCCTGGGCTCTGAGAGACATCCTGGCACACACCATGTATGAGGCCAGTGCTAGAATCTTGGAGTGAACCCTGGGCTCTGAGAGACATCCTGGCACACACCATGTATGAGGCCAGTGCTGGAATCATGGAGAGAACCCTGGGGTCTGAGACACAACCTGGGCACACATTATGCATGAGGCCAGTGCTAGAATCATGGAGCGAACCCTGGGGTCTGAGACACATCCCGGGCACACACTATGTATGAGGCCAGTGCTAGAATCATGGATGGAACCCTGGGGTCTGAGGCACATCCCGGGCACACACCATGTATGAGGCCAGTGCTAGTATCATGGAGTGAACCCTGGGGTCTGGACACATCCCGGACACACCATGTGTGAGGCCAGTGCTAGAATCATGGTGGGAACCCTGGGTCTCAGAGACATCCCAGGCACACACCATGTATGAGGCCAGTGCTAGAATCATGGAGTGAATCTTAGGGTCTGAGAGACATCCCTAGCACACACCATGTATGAGGCCAGTGCTACAATCATAGAGTGAACCCTGGGGACTGAGACACATCCCGGGCACACGCCATGTATGAGGCCAGTGCTAGAATCATAGAGTGAACCCTGGGGTCTGAGAGACATCCCGTGCGCACACCATGTATGAGGCCAGTGCTGGAATCATAGAGTGAACCCTGGGGTCTGAGAGACATTCCGAGCACACACCAAGAATGAGGCCAGACATCCCAGGCAAACACCATGTATGAGGCCAGTGCTAGAATCATGGAGTGAACCCTGTGGTGTGAGACACATCCCGGGCACACACCATGTATGAGGCCAGTGCTAGAATCATAGAGTGAACCCTGGGATCTGAGACACATGCCGGACACACACCATGTATGAGGCCAGTGCTAGAATCATGGAGTGAACCCTGGGGTCCGAGACACATCCCGGGCACACACCATGTAGAGGCCAGTGCTAGATTCATGGAGAGAACCCTGGGGTCTGAGAGATATCCCAGTCACACACCATGTATGAGGCCAGTGCTAGAATCATGGAGGGAACCCTGGGGTCTGAGAGACATCCCGGGCACACAACATGTATGAGGCCAGATCTAGAATCATGGAGGGAACCCTGGGCTCTGAGACACATCCCGGGCTTACACCTGGGCGCACACCATGTATGAGGCCAGATCTAGAATCATGGAGGGAACCCTGGGGTCTGAGAGACATCCCAGGGAAACACCGTGTATGAGGCCAGAGCTGGAATCATGGAGTGAACCCTGGGGTCTGAGACACATCCCGGGCACACACCATGTAGAGGCCAGTGCTAGATTCATGGAGAGAACCCTGGGGTCTGAGAGACATCCCGGTCATACACCATGTATGAGGCCAGTGCTAGAATCATGGAGGGAACCCTGGGGTCTGAGAGACATCCTAGGCACACACCATTTATGAGGCCAGACATCCCAGGCAAACACCATGTATGAGGCCAGTACTAGAATCATGGAGGGAACCCTAGGGTCTCAGACACATCCCGGGCACACACCATGTATGAGGCCAGTGCTAGTATCATGGAGTGAACCCTGGGGTCTGGACACATCCCGGGCGCATACCATGTATGAGGCCAGCGCTAGAATCATGGAGGGAACCCTGGGGTCTCAGAGACATCCCGGGCACACACCATGTATGAGGCCAGTGCTAGAATCATGGAGTGAACCCTGGGGTCTAAGAGACATCCCGAGCACACACCATGTATGAGGCCAGTGCTAGAATCATAGAGTGAACCCTGGGGTCAGAGACACATCCCGGGCACACACCATGTATGAGGCCAGTGCTAGAATCATGGAGTGAACCCTGGGGCATGAGACACATCCCGGGCACACACCATGTACGAGGCCAGTGCTAGAATCATAGAGTGAACCCTGAGGTCTGAGAGACATCCCGTGCGCACACCATGTATGAGGCCAGTGCTTTAATCATAGAGTGAACCCTGGGGTCTGAGAGACATCCCGTGCACACACCATGTATGAGGCCAGTGCTGGAATCATAGAGTGAACCCTGAGGTCTGAGAGACATTCCGGGCACACACCATGTATGAGGCCAGACATCCCAGGCAAATACCATGTATGAGGCCAGTGCTAGAATCATGGAGTGAACCCTGTGGTGTGAGACACATCCCGGGCACACACCATGGATGAGGCCAGTGCTAGAATCATAGAGTGAACCCTGGGGTCTGAGACACATCCCGGGCACACACCATGTACGAGGCAAGTGCTAGAATCATAGAGTGAACCCTGGGGTCTGAGAGACATCCCATGTGCACACCATGTATGAGGCCAGTGCTAGTATCATAGAGTGAACCCTGGGGTCTGAGAGACATCCCGTGCACACACCATGTATGAGGCCAGTGCTAGAATCATGGAGTGAACCCTGGGTGTGAGACACATCCCGGGCACACACCATGTATGAGGTCAGTGCTAGAATCATAGAGTGAACCCTGGGGTCTGAGAGACATCCCGTGCGTACACCATGTATGAGGCCCGTGCTGGAATCATAGAGTGAACCCTGGGGTCTGAGAGACATTCCGAGCACACACCAAGGATGAGGCCAGACATCCCAGGCAAACACCATGTATGAGGCCAGTGCTAGAATCATGGAGTGAACCCTGTGGTGTGAGACACATCCCGGGCACACACCATGTATGAGGCCAGTGCTAGAATCATAGTGTGAACCCTGGGATCTGAGACACATGCCGGACACACACCATGTATGAGGCCAGTGCTAGAATCATGGAGTGAACCCTGGGGTCTGAGACACATCCCCGGCACACACCATGTAGAGGCCAGTGCTAGATTCATGGAGAGAACCCTGGGGTCTGAGAGATATCCCAGTCGCACACCATGTATGAGGCCAGTGCTAGAATCATGGAGGGAACCCTGGGGTCTGAGAGACATCCCGGGCACACACCATGTATGAGGCCAGATCTAGAATCATGGAGGGAGCCCTGGGGTCTGAGACACATCCCATGCACACACCATGTATGAGGCCAGATCTAGAATCATGGAGGGAACCTTGGGGTCTGAGAGACATCCCAGGGAAACACCATGTAGAGGCCAGTGCTAGATTCATGGAGAGAACCCTGGGGTCTGAGAGACATCCCGGTCATACACCATGTATGAGGCCAGTGCTAGAATCATGAAGGGAACCCCTGGGTCTGAGAGACATCCCGGTCATACACCATGTATGAGGCCAGTGCTAGAATCATGAAGGGAACCCTGGGGTCTGAGAGACATCCCGGGCGCACACCATGTATGAGGCCAGTGCTAGAATCATGGAGAGAACCCTAGGGTCTGGGAGACATCCCGGGCCGACACCATGTATGAGACCAGAGCTAGAATCATGGAGTAAACCCTGTTGTCTGAGAGGCATCCCGGGCGCACACCATGTATGAGGCCAGTGCTAGAATCATGGAATGAACCCTGGGGTCTGAGAGACATCCCGGGCACTCACCATGTATGAGGCCAGTGAGGAATCATGGAGTGAACCGTAGGCTCTGAGAGACATCCTGGCACACACCATGTATGAGGCCAGAGCTAGAATAATGGAGTAAACCCTGTTGTCTGAGAGGCATCCCGGGCGCACACCATGTATGAAGCTAGTGCTAGAATCATGGAATGAACCCTGGGGTCTGAGAGACATCCCGGGGGCATTCCATGTATGAGGCCAGTGCTAGAATCATGCAGTGAACCCTTTGGTCTGAGACACATCCCGCGCACACACCATGTATGAGGCCAGTGCTAGAATCTTGGTGTGAACCCTGGGGTCTGAGAGACATCCCGGGCACACATTATGCATGAGGCCAGTGCTAGAATCATGGAGCGAACCCTGGGGTCTGAGACACATCCCAGGCACACACTATGTATGAGGCCAGTGCTAGAATCATGGAGGGAACCCTGGGGTCTGAGGCACATCCTGGGCACACACCATGTATGAGGCCAGTGCTAGTATCATGGAGTGAACCCTGGGGTCTGGACACATCCCGGACACACACCATGTGTGAGGCCAGTGCTAGAATCATGGAGTGAACCCTGGATCTCAGAGACATCCCAGGCACACACCATGTATGAGGCCAGTGCTAGAATCATGGAGTGAATCTTGGGGTCTGAGAGACATCCCGAGCACACACCATGTATGAGGCCAGTGCTAGAATCATAGAGTGAACCCTGGGGTCTGAGACACATCCCGGGCACACACCATGTATGAGGCCAGTGCTGGAATCATAGAGTGAACCCTGGGGTCTAAGAGACATTCCGAGCACACACCAAGAATGAGGCCAGACATCTAAGGCAAACACCATGTATGAGGCCAGTGCTAGAATCATGGAGTGAACCCTGTGGTGTGAGACACATCCCGGGCACACACTGTGTATGAGGCCAGTGCTAGAATCATAGAGTGAACCCTGGGATCTGAGACACATGCCGGACACACACCATGTATGAGGCCAGTGCTAGAATCATGGAGTGAACCCTGGGGTCTGAGACACATCCCGGGCACACACCATGTAGAGGCCAGTGCTAGATTCATGGAGAGAACCCTGGGGTCTGAGAGATATCCCGGTCACACACCATGTATGAGGCCAGTGCTAGAATCATGGAGGGAACCCTGGGGTCTGAGAGACATCCCGGGCACACACCATGTATGAGGCCAGATCTAGAATCATCGAGGGAGCCTGGGGTCTGAGACACATCCAATGCACACACCATGTATGAGGCCAGTGCTAGAATCATGGAAGGAACCCTGGGCTCTGAGACACATCCCGGGCTTACACCTGGGCGCACACCATGTATGAGGCCAGATCTAGAATCATGGAGGGAACCCTGGGGTCTGAGAGACATCCCAGGGAAAGACCATGTATGAGGCCAGTGCTAGAATCATGGAGTGAACCCTGGGGTCTGAGACACATCCCGGGCACACACCATGTAGAGGCCAGTGCTAGATTCATGGAGAGAACCCTGGGGTCTGAGAGACATCCCGGTCATACACCATGTATGAGGCCAGTCCTAGAATCATGAAGGGAACCCTGGGGTCTGAGAGACATCCCGGGCACACACCATGTATGAGACCAGAGCTAGAATCATGGAGTAAACCCTGTTGTCTGAGAGGCATCCCGGGCGCACACCATGTATGAGGCCAGTGCTAGAATCATAGAGTGAACCGTAGGCTCTGAGAGACATCCTGGCACACACCATGTATGAGGCCAGAGCTAGAATAATGGAGTAAACCCTGTTGTCTGAGAGGCATCCCGGGCGCACACCATGTATGAAGCTAGTGCTAGAATCATGGAATGAACCCTGGGGTCTGAGAGACATCCCGGGGGCATTCCATGTATGAGGCCAGTGCTAGAATCATGCAGTGAACCCTGGGGTCTGAGACACATCCCGCGCACACACCATGTATGAGGCCAGTGCTAGAATCTTGGAGTGAACCCTGGGGTCTGAGAGACATCCCGGGCACTCACCATGTATGAGGCCAGTGCTAGAATCATGGAGAGAACCCTGGGGTCTGAGACACATCCCGGGCACACACCATGTATGAGGGCAGTAAGGAATCATGGAGTGAACCGTAGGCTCTGAGAGACATCCTGGCACACACCATGTATGAGGCCAGTGCTGGAATCATGGAGAGAACCCTGGGGTCTGAGACACAACCTGGGCACACATTATGCATGAGGCCAGTGCTAGAATCATGGAGCGAACCCTGGGGTCTGAGACACATCCCGGGCACACACTATGTATGAGGCCAGTGCTAGAATCATGGAGGGAACCCTGGGGTCTGAGGCACATCCCGGGCACACACCATGTATGAGGCCAGTGCTAGTATCATGGAGTGAACCCTGGGGTCTGGACACATCCCGGACACACACCATGTGTGAGGCCAGTGCTAGAATCATGGTGGGAACCCTGGGTCTCAGAGACATCCCAGGCACACACCATGTATGAGGCCAGTGCTAGAATCATAGAGTGAACCCTGGGGTCTGAGACACATCCCGGGCACACACCATGTATGAGGCCAGTGCTAGAATCATAGAGTGAACCCTGGGGTCTGAGAGACATCCCGTGCGCACACCATGTATGAGGCCAGTGCTGGAATCATAGAGTGAACCCTGGGGTCTGAGAGACATTCCAAGCACACACCAAGAATGAGGCCAGACATCCCAGGCAAACACCATGTATGAGGCCAGTGCTAGAATCATGGAGTGAACCCTGTGGTGTGAGACACATCCCGGGCACACACCGTGTATGAGGCCAGTGCTAGAATCATAGAGTGAACCCTGGGATCTGAGACACATGCCGGACACACACCATGTATGAGGCCAGTGCTAGAATCATGGAGTGAACCCTGGGGTCTGAGACACATCCCGGGCACACACCATGTAGAGGCCAGTGCTAGATTCATGGAGAAAACCCTAGGGTCTGAGAGATATCCCGGTCACACACCATGTATGAGGCCAGTGCTAGAATCATGGAGGGAACCCTGGGGTCTGAGAGACATCCCGGGCACACACCATGTATGAGGCCAGATCTAGAATCATCGAGGGAGCCTGGGGTCTGAGACACATCCAATGCACACACCATGTATGAGGCCAGTGCTAGAATCATGGAAGGAACCCTGGGCTCTGAGACACATCCCGGGCTTACACCTGGGCGCACACCATGTATGAGGCCAGATCTAGAATCATGGAGGGAACCCTGGGGTCTGAGAGACATCCCAGGGAAACACCATGTATGAGGCCAGTGCTAGAATCATGGAGTGAACCCTGGGGTCTGAGACACATCCCGGGCACACACCATGTAGAGGCCAGTGCTAGATTCATGGAGAGAACCCTGGGGTCTGAGAGACATCCCGGTCATACACCATGTATGAGGCCAGTGCTAGAATCATGGAGGGAACCCTGGGGTCTGAGAGACATCCTGGGCACACACCTTTTATGAGGCCAGACATCCCAGGCAACACCATGTATGAGGCCAGTGCTAGAATCATGGAGGGAACCATAGGGTCTGAGACACATCCCGGGCACACACCATGTATGAGGCCAGTGCTAGTATCATGGAGTGAACCCTGGGGTCTGGACACATCCCGGGCGCATACCATGTATGAGGCCAGCGCTAGAATCATGGAGGGAACCCTGGGGTCTCAGAGACATCCCGGGCACACACCATGTATGAGGCCAGTGCTAGAATCATGGAGTGAACCCTGGGGTCTAAGAGACATCCCGAGCACACACCATGTAAGAGGCCAGTGCTAGAATCATAGAGTGAACCCTGGGGTCTGAGACACATCCCGGGCACACACCATGTATGAGGCCAGTGCTAGAATCATAGAGTGAACCCTGAGGTCTGAGAGACATCCCGTGCGCACACCATGTATGAGGCCAGTGCTTTAATCATAGAGTGAACCCTGGGGTCTGAGAGACATCCCGTGCACACACCATGTATGAGGCCAGTGCTGGAATCATAGAGTGAACCCTGAGGTCTGAGAAACATTCCGGGCACACACCATGTATGAGGCCAGACATCCCAGACAAACACCATGTATGAGGCCAGGGCTAGAATCATGGAGTGAACCCTGCGGTGTGAGACACATCCCGGGCACACACCATGTACGAGGCAAGTGCTAGAATCATAGAGTGAACCCTGGGGTCTGAGAGACATTCCGGGCACACACCATGTATGAGGCCAGTGCTGGAATCATAGAGTGAACCCTGGGGTCTGAGAGACATTCCGGGCACACACCATGTATGAGGCCAGACATCCCAGGCAAACACCATGTATGAGGCCAGTGCTAGAATCATGGAGTGAACCCTGGGTGTGAGACACATCCTGGGCACACACCTTGTATGAGGCCAGTGCTAGAATCATGGAGGGAACGCTGGGGTCTGAGACACATCCCAGGCACACACCATGTATGAGGCCAGTGCTAGAATCATGGAGTGAACCCTGGGGTCTGAGACACATCCCGGGCACACACCATGTATGAGGCCAGTACAAGAATCATGGAGTGAACCCTGGGTTCTGAGAGACATCCTGGGCACACACCATGTCTGAGGCCAGACATCCCAGGCAAACACCACGTATGAGGCCAGTGCTAGAATCATGGAGTGAACCCTGAGGCGTGAGACACATCCCGGGCACACATCATATATTGTGCCAGTGCTAGAATCATGGAGGGAGCCCTGGGGTCTGAGACACATCCCGGGCTTACACCATGTATGAGGCCAGTGCTAGAATCATGGAGTGAACCCTGGGGTCTGAGACACATCCCAGCACACACCATGTATGAGGCCAGTGCTAGAATCATGGAGAGAACCCTGGGGTCTGAGAGACATCCCGGGCACACACCATGTATGTGGCCAGTACAAGAATCATGGAGCGAACCCTGGGGTCTGAGACACATCCCAGCACACACCATGTATGAGGCCAGTGCTAGAATCATGGAGAGAACCCTGGGGCCTGAGAGTCATTCCAGGCACACATCATGTATGAGGCCAGTGCTAGAATCATGGAGCGAACCCTGGGGTCTGAGAGACATCCCGGGCACACACCATGTATGAGGCCAGTGTTAGAATCATGCAGTGAACCTGGGGTGTGAGAGACATCTGTTAGGCAGAATCCTGTGCAGCGCCCTTAGAGACCACTACACACAATTGAGCCCACAGGTGGCAATACAAGTTTTACCTTTGGTACAAGCCTGTACTACTATGTTAAAGTGGTAGCAGTAGCGGAGCAGCCAGACATATCTCAAGAGTAAATGAGCAGTAGCAGAGATTACACAAAGGGACCACAATTACTGTGACTCAAGCAAACACTGACTCAAGGTTTCAGGTAGAAAAATGTAAGTACATTTATTTTTAAACCATTTGTTATAAACACAACACTTCTATTAAATTGAAAACCACACGTAAAATATACTACAACTAACCAATTCACTTTGTACGGTACTATTCGAGGTAAGTACCCTGGGTTTGAATGGACCGGTGTTAGGAAACAAGACACGTTACCGTGAATATGATTGTGATCACTTTTTGACAGTTCAGTCTACTAAATAAACACGTATCCGCGAAAAGAAATGCTACCGGGACAAAAACACACTTAGCACCTGAGATACCCAGAGGGAGTTGGAGGCAAAAATCATAGGCAATATTATAGTTAGGCAGACAAAATCGAAGAACACTCATAGACAGGAATTCAAGAGTCAAAGGGCCGGAGCCAGTGTCAAGTGACACCGGGTGCCTGTTGTTGAGGATCACACAGTCGGACAGTTCACGATTCAACGTAGCCAAGAGTACTTTAATATTGTCAATGTTCGGAAGCAAAAGTTATAAGAAGGAGGGAAAAGTAAGGACAAGCCTTAAGGAAGAGAAATAGGGATTCACCCAAATTCCTCAAGCGGGACACAGTTCCTTTCTCAAAGGATGAAGCTGGTGCCACGGCAGTTGTTCCTGTTGGTTTCCCGCAGACCCACGGTTCCTGGAGCTTTGATGTGAAGGAGGACGTCTGGAGGGGTCTGCACCACACAGGGATGAAGCCGGCAGCAGCGACGATGAATAAAAGGTGCGCTCCTAAAAAACAGGAGAGGCTCTTCAGGTGGCTATCCAGACCACTACAGCAGAGTGCAGCCATTTCGACCACAAAGGGATTCCTCTGGCTGAAGAATACGAGCTGGTTATCCCCACCAGGCTCAAGGGAAGAAGACTCCGGACTGGATCTTCTCTTAGTCATTGAAGTTTATGTAGAGGAGGTCCCAGATATGGCCTGCACCCCTGCCCCCCATTTCGAGATGCCAGTAAAATACTCGCTAAGGTATGTGACGTGTGAGAAGCAACTGAACCAACAGAGAGCCGCATTGGGCCTCTGCCCAGTGTACATTAGAAGATCAGTACCTGTTGAAATGCCAATAAGCAGACAGCCCTGGCCAGCACGGTACCCAATCAGAAAACCATACCAGCCGCTGATACGAAACGATGAGTATTTACAGACTGTCCATGAGGAGACACAAAGAGCCCTGATGGAAGGCAAACAATGATGAGAAGAGGGCCTGGACAGACTAACGCATGAGAAAAGGCAACACGCGAAGGTGTGTATCCACGAAAACAGGTGCAAGAGACACGAAGGATAACACAATGTTAAAACGTAAGAAACGTCATAGCGAAAGAACCAAGATGAAAGAATCGAACCAACTAATGTTTGTGTAAATAGGCTTGAAACACAAGAAGCTAAGAAATTGACACTGCTTGCATGCTTAGTAGAAGAATAGAGCGGCAAGCGCCAGCTATGTATCTACCTCAAGAAAGCACAATGTACACTTGCGACTCCATTTTGTAAAGCAGAAATACACCCAGGAGGCCAAGTCAAGGCCTGACCGGCTGAGTTTCATATCCAAGCCCAAGCCAAGGAAAAGAGCAGAATCGAAACTTAACAAAGGATGGCTCAGGCCTGGGAAATCGAGGTCAACCCAAGGGGGGAGGTGAGCTTCAGCGGTAGAGAGCCGAAACTTCAGAGCATACCAGCCTGCCCCGCGAAGGTCAAGATAAGGAGGCCCAGGCAGGTGGTGGAGCTACATGGAGAATTAAATACACGAAAAGCTGGAAACTGAAGCAGATTCACGGTGAACCAACACGTGACCAGCCAGGTGCGAAGATGTACCACCATCTGATGTCACCCAGATCCAAGGGGTGCCATAACTTTCCCTGATAAGAGACTACAGTTTCGAGGCCTTCTTTAGCCAACTAATTGACACATCGCCCTAAAACCACTGATTGATGGAAGGGAGCCAGGGTGAATCTTGGGACACTAGGCACCTGGGTGTCCAGCCTGCTTGCTGCTAATTAAAGTGGAGATTTATGGTTAGGGGTGTAACTTGCCCAATCCCAATGGGCCATGTAATCTAGGGTCCTATAGATACTGCAACCAATAGGACGTCGTACTTATAGTGACGTCCATCCCGTGTGATGTAGAGGGATGGGCATAGACGGTCACCAGATAAGAGTTAACCAATCTTCATGCTCTACTGTCATATACAGATATAACACCTATACTTAAGTTACCTTTCCCAACCAATTATATTGCGTGATGATTTTTTGTAAAATTAGACGTCAATGATGATGAGTTTAGCCTATAAAAACGGATGTTGGACTAAAGTTCGGGGAAGTCGGAGCGAGACAGGTGTTCGTGATGCTGCTGATTTCCATATGCTGATTTATGTATCATTAAACAGACTTCCCTTTGTCAATTTATTGAGTCCTGGTTTTTGAGTTGTGCTGGAGTATGTGAATCCTGCACCCTGTCCTCACATGGTGCAGCTATCCAGTATTACAAGTTCTCGGGGGTTGAGCACTGACCAATGGGCCCGTCAGTAATTTCCTCTCCCCGTGAACAGGTAGATAGCTCAGGACTGCAGCAGGGCTTCACCGGTACGGGATAGTTGCAGCAGTCGACCTCTCCTCTGCTTCTCTTCGGTTCCTTGTAGTTCCAGTGGCCACTCTCTGACTTCCAGCCCAAGAGACCTGCCTTTTATGTGAAAATCCCCCATTCACACAGCCTGGCTGTCAATCACTCAGCAGGGGGGTTGTCCGGCCCGGACAACCACCTCAGCCAATCATGGCAAAGTGTGACTTGGGTTTCCTAGGATAACCTGTGCAGGGGGTGACTACACCCCTCCCTCACATTCAGCCCACCTAGACACCCAGGCACCTGGAGGAGGGCTTCTGAGCAGAAGCCCTCCAAAAGACGGTGAACAAAGGAGGCAAACCTGCAAAGTAATGGCAACTTTACCCTTTTCTGGGGGACTGTAGTCAGCCCCAGAAATGGAGTCGGTGGGAAGTCTAAAAGACAACCCTGTGTCACTGCAGTGGAGGTGCTTTGTAACACACAAGGGGGCTACTGAAGTGGTGTACTTCAGAGTACACAGTCCTAAAAACATGGCAAAACATGGGTAAGAGTGGGGGAAAAGCTCACACTATTACCAAGTGGAAAGAAATAACTCCAGAGATCCAGCAAAGCTGGTGAGGGACTCACTAGGTGAGGGAAATTAACCATAAAATGAGAATTCTCCCTAACAACATCCCAGGCACACACCATGTATGAGGCCAGTGCTAGAATCATGGAGTGTACCCTGGGGTCTGAGACACATCCCGGGCACACACCATGTAGGACGCCAGTGCTAAAATCATGGAGGGAACCCTGGGGTCTGAGACACATCCCGGGCACACGCCATGTATGAGGCCAGTGCTAGACTCATGGAGGGAACTCTGGGGTCTGAGACACATCCCAGCACACACCATGTATGAGGCCAGTGCTAGAATCATGGAGTGAACCCTGCGATCTGAGACACATCCCAGACACAAACCATGTATGAGGCCAGTGCTAGAATCATGATGGGAACCCTGGGGTCTGAGACACATCCCGGGCACACACCATGTATGAGGCCAGTGCTAGAATCATGGAGGGATCCCTGGGGCCTGAGACACATTCCGGGCACACACCATATATGAGGCCAGTGCTAGAATCATGCAGTGAACCCTGGGGTCTGAGACACATGCCAGGTACACACCATGTATGAGGCCAGTGCTAGAATCATGCAGTGAACCCTGGAGTGTGAGAGACATCCCGGGCACGCACCATGTATGAGGCCTGTGCTAGAATCATGGAGTGAACCCTGGGGTCTGAGAGACATCCTGGCACACACCATGCATGAGGCCAGTGCTGGAATCATGGAGTGAACCCTAGGGTCTAAGACACATCCCGGGCACACACCATGTATGAGGCCAGTGCTAGAATCATGGAGGGAACCCTGGGGTCTGAGAGACATCCCGTGCACACACCATGTATGAGGCCAGTGCTAGAATCATGGAGGGAACCCTGGGTCTGAGAGACATCCCGGGCGTACACCATGTATGAGGCCAGTGCTAGAATCATGGAGTGAACCCTGGAGTCCGAAGGAATTCCCGGGGACACACCATGTATGATATCATATGATAGGTTATTTATAATGCGCTTAATACCCAGAGGTTTCTAAGCGCAGACCTGGAGATCGAACCTGAGGTACTACGTTTCATCTTGCTTCTAAGGTGAACACTTTGCCCCTGAGCTATCCTCCCGATACAAAAGATATAAGGTCAGTGCTAGAATCATAGAAAGAACCCTGTGGTCTGAGACACATCCCGGGCACACACCATGTATGAGGCCAGTGCTAGAATCATAGAGTGAACCCTGGGGTCTGAGACACATCCCGGGCACACACCATGTATGAGGCCAGTGTTAGAATCATGGAGTGAGCCCTGGGGTCTGAGAGACATCCTGGGCGCACACCATGTATGAGGCCAGTGCTAGAATCATGGAGTGAACCCTGGGGTCTGAGACACATCCCGGGCACTCACCATGTATGAGGCCAGTGAGGAATCATAAAGTGAACCCTGGGGTCTGAGAGACATCCCAGGCACAGACCATGTATGAGGCCAGTGCTAGAATCATTTAGTGAACCCTGGGGTATGAGACACATCCCGGGCACACACCAGGTATGAGGCCAGTGCTAGAATCATGGAGTGAACCCTGGGGTCTGAGACACATGCCAGGCACACACCATGTATGAGGCCAGTGCTAGAAGCATGGAGTTAACCCTTGGGTGTGAGAGACATCCCGGGCACACACCATGTATGAGGCCAGTGCTAGAATCATGAAGGGAACCCTGGGGTCTGAGACACATCCCGGGGCACACACCATGTATGAGGCCAGTGTTAGAATCATGAAGGGAATCCTGGGGTCTGAGAGACATCCCATGCACACACCATGTATGAAGCCAGTGCTATAATCATGGAGGGAACCCTGGGGTGTGAGAGACATCCCGGGCACACACCATGTATTTGGCCAGTGCTAGAATCATGGAGTGTACCCTGGGGTCTGAGACACATCCTGGGCACACACCATGTAGGAGGCCAGTGCTAGAATCATGGCGGGAACCCTGGGGTCTGAGACACATCCCGGGCACATGCCATGTATGAGGCCAGTGCTGGAATCATGGAAGGAACCCTGGGGTCTGAGACACATGCCAGGCCCACACCATGTATGAGGCCAGTGCTAGAATCATGAAGTGAATCCTGGGGTCTGAGAGACATCCCAGGCACACACCATGTATGAAGCCAGTGCTAGAATCATGGAGTGTACCCTGGGGTCTGAGACACATCCCGGGCACATGCCATGTATGAGGCCAGTGCTAGAATCATGGAAGGAACCCTGGGGTCTGAGACACATGCCAGGCACACACCATGTATGAGGCCAGTTTTTTTTGTTATTTTTTTTTATTTTTATTGTTACAGTTGATAAATCAACTTTTCAATATAAAATACAGAATAAAAATACAAAATTAAAACATTATAGATCATTTCATTTCCGCCTTGACAAAATGACAACTTAGATTAAAACTTAAAAAAGAAAGAAGAAAACCATAACCATAACCCAAGCCTTGGCCAGCGATTAAAAATCGACCCTTAAATCATGAACAATCAAGAACAAAATCCTTAATGACTCTAACTAACAAAAATTCAACTCTCTATTTACAATACAACCCCCAGAAAGATAACGGAAAGAGAGAAAAGTAAGAAGGAAAACTAAATTAGAAATTCCTTCCCCCCTTCTTTGCCCTTATAATACACTTTATTCTCATTGTTTCAGCAGCCGACTCCCTTTACCGGAAGCAAAGTTAAATACATTTAACATGACCAAGGCATTGGTTTAACACAATATTGCTTATCGACCGTACTCAACTAACACACCAAACATTGAATCAGTTGTTGTCATTAGTTCATTTCAAGGCCAATAGATAGTTGACTATAGCAATTCTGACTTTGGTCAGTCTGGTATTATATAAATACCACCACAGTGATTCCTTCGACACTAGTGTGTGATCTTCGAAATGAGGTCTAAAGCACACAGTTCTTTTCTCGATTAGAGAGGAGAAGATGACTATTAGGTGATATAATGTTTCCCTCACTCCAGTAATTTTACAAAATCTACAATGATATGATATGATATGATATGATATGATATTTGTAACGCGCCTATACACATGTGTTTCAAGGCGCGACGAGGCAGGGAGGGGGGGACAAGGGGAGACAGACAACGATCTTACTAGGCCAGGTGTCATTCAGATCGTGCAAGTGCAGGGGTGGGGCAGGGGGAAAGTGCAAGGGGAAGGGGAGGGGGGAAGTGCAGTACAAGGTAAGTGGCGTAACGTAATAAATAAATAAATAAATAGGGCCAGCTGGTGGCAAGTGTGAGGTAAGTGCAGAACAAGAGCTGGGGGAGTGGGGGGGCTGTAGGGATACAGAGACAGTCCCGCAGTGCAAGGGGGTTCCAGGGCATCAGTGCAAGTGGAGAGTGGCAGGGCCAAGGACTGAGGCCGTTTAGAGTGGTCCAGTTGCAGGATCAGTGCAGTTTCAGTGAGGGATTAATTAGCTGTTCAGCAGAGGAGAGGGAGAGAGAAAGCAGAAGCAAAGAGGAAGGTTTTGAGGTGCTTCCGGAACCGGAGATGGTTCTCCTCAAGTTTCAGGGAGGCAGGAAGGCTGTTCCAGAGGGAGGCCCCTGCCGCAGAGAGAGATCTACCCCCAGCTCGTTGCTTCGAGAAGCGGCTAACCCTGAGGGAATTTGAGGCAGATGAGCGAAGGGCTCGGGAAGGAAGATATTTGGGAAGAGAGAGTTGAAGGTATTTAGGACCCAGGCCCCAGAAGGCCTTGTGGACAATGCAGAGGGTTTTGAACTTTATCCTCGCAGCCACTGGGAGCCAGTGTAGAGATTTCAGTCCTGGAGAGATACGGTCCCTGGGCTTGAGGCCAAGGACAAGTCTTGCAGTTCTGTTCTGGATGAGTTGCAGAGGGCGGAGAGTGGAGGCAGGCAGATTAAGATAGAGGCTGTTACAGTAGTCCAGCTTCAAGAGAACCAGGGCTCTGGAGACCGTGAGCTTCTGGGGGAAGGAGAGGAAGGGAAGAATACCTCTGAGGACGTGCAGCTGGTAGTGTGACTTCTTAGAGACGTCAGATATATGAGGAGAGAAGGAGAGTGTGGAGTCGAAGATGTCCCCAAGGTTTTTTGCCTTGCAGGTGGGAGCAGGGAGGGGGCCAAGGGAGGCAGGCCAGAGAGCTACAGGGAAGGAGGGAGTGGGAGTACCGATGAGTAGAATCTCAGTCTTACTGGCATTAAGGCAGAGGTCATTGGCGGCACACCATTCTTGGATAGCAGACAGACAGTCAGAGATGGGGGAAGGAGAGGGGGAGGCTGAGGGTAGCCTGAAAATGAGCTGGGTATCGTCCGCATAGCACTGGAAATTAGGGCAGAGAGCGGCGATGCGGTGGGCAAGGAGTGCCAGGTACTTGTTGAACAGCCAGGGAGAGAGATTAGATCCCTGGGGGACACCACAGGTGGAGAAAAAGATGTCGGAGAGGAAGGACCCGAGTTGGACCTGGGAGGGTCGATTTGAAAGGAAAGAGGTCAACCACGCCAGAGCCTGACCAGTGATACCCAGGGTTTCCCGGAGACGGTTGAGCAGGATGGCATGGTTGACAGTGTCAAAGGCAGAAGAGAGATCGAGCTTAATGAGAACACACAGAGTGTTGGAATCGAGGTTCAAGAGCAGGTCTTCACGGATGTTCAGGAGAGCAGTTTCCGTGCTTCTGGCAGCTCTGAAGCCAGATTGATGGTCATGAAGACTACCAACAGATTCAGCATGGAGGTTAAGCTGGGAGATGGCCAGTTTCTCCAGGAGCTTGCCCAGGAAGGGAGTGATGGAGATAGGGCGATAGTTAGCCGGGCAGGAGGGGTCGGAAGAGGGTTTCTTGAGAAGAGGGTGCACAAGGGAGTGCTTGAGGGGGGAAGGGAAGACTCCAGAGGCGAAGGAGTGGTTGCAAAAGTCAGCCAGGTCAGGAGCCAGGGAGTCGATGTGGTCCTTGATAGTTTTGGAGGAACAGGGGTGAACCTGTTTAGACGAGACTTTCATAGATCGGACTTGTCTGGAAACCTCGTCAGCAGAGAAAGGTGGAAAGGCAGAGAAAGAGGGAGGAGGGGTGACCGCAGAAGGGCCAGAGGAAGAGCCGGGTAGGGAGGGAGGGAGGTGAAAGGAGGAGAGCGAGGACAGGATGTCCTGAGTTTTAGAGATGAAGTGAGAGGCCAGTGCAGTGCAGAGGGCCTGGGAGGGGACAGGAGAGGTAGAGACTGCAACAGGGTTGGCCAGCTCCTTGCAGATTTTAAAGAGTTCGGCGGAGTTGTTTGATGCCGCAGAGATACGGGCTTGGATAAGGGCTCTCTTCTTGGTGAGAACGGCGAGCCGGTACTGCCTTTGGAGCAGGCGGCAGGTCAGTTTGTCAGAGGATGAACATGAAGCACGCCATTTCCTCTCTGCAACCCTGCACTTGCGTTTTAGGGTGGCGAGATCCGAGTCATACCAGGAGTTACATTTGGCTTTGGGCTTCAGGCGGATTCTCATGACGGGGGCAAGGATATCAATAACTCATCTTTTCAGGTATTAGTATCCATTTTGCTAATACATCCTTCGTGTGCCGGATGTTAAGCCTAAATCTCAAGAACATGTCTCTATGGCTTGCACCCGGGAATTTCATTACATATGATTCAGCTGTTCTTACCTTTTTTATCTCCACATTATACACATTTCCATGTCTACTATTTGTTTGTTTGTTTGTTTGTTTGTTTATTTAATATAGCGCAAAACCAAACCCGCAGGTAGCCGGGCGCAAACATTACAAGAATACTTGAGAACTTGGTTACAGTGACAAACACAGAAGTAAGCGGTAGGAGCAGATTCAGAAACATTATAGATTGCATGTGTTGGACAGTTAATGCCAGATGTTGGAAACAGAGAGAGAATTGAGGGTGGTACAGTTCAATGAGGTATGCAGTTAGAGAGAACTAGTGCGGTTGATTGTCAAGTGTCGGAAGCAAGAAGGAGCTGAGTGGTGGTCAGCCGCAGTTTGTAGCTGGGTACTGGCAGTGGGGGTAGGGGTACCTAGGGACAAGTTAGCAGGGCATAGTCAAGAGGGTGTCTCTCAGGGCGAGTGGAAATGTTACGGAGGGGGAACTATTTATGCATTGGTCATAGGTGTTACACCAATCCCATAATAGAATTTTTGTCTTTGCCTTCACTGGATTAGTGATCAACATATTATCAGACACATCAGATTTTATCAAATATTCTCGAACCATTCGCCTCCACAATGCCATCGCATGATGCGCAGTCATTAGAATATATGTTGACAAGATGTACATGATTGAGTTTTCTGCTATTGAGATAAGACATTTGCGATATATGCAGCAGAGTTTCCACATATACATTGTGTAGAGAGATGTCAACCCGAGCTCATATCGAATTAGATATATTGACACCGATTTAGGAAGCTTCTATAGCTCTTTCCAATAAGTACCCTCTAACACAGACAAAAACCTATCAGCTCTCCAGGATCTCGTTTCAGCACCATAGATTACTGTAGGGTACTGCTTTCTGGCAGTAAAATATGATAATAGGTTTCCATGAAAACATTCCATATTTATGATTCAACAAAGTAGCCTGGGCATTGGCCGTTTTCATTTTCTGCCTGATTTCCTTGTAATAAGGTGTGTCCGCCTCAGTAGTATTTACATTGAGGCCTAGGTATTTATATTCCTTGGCATCTTCTAACCGCTGTTCGTGCAAAAACCAGGAGAGATGAGCGGTCTTTCTCTTGTGCTTATTTTCAATCATCATAGTCTTTGACTTTGCCAAGTTTATACTTAATTCATTTTGTTTGACAAACGTTCCTACTACTTCCAAGAGCCTCTGTAGCCCCCTGGCTGTTTTTGACATCAGAACCAAATCATCTGCATAAAACAACCAGGGGATGACGCTTGCAGCCAGCCGCGGAGAGTCCGCCACCACAGTCTTAAAATCCTCAGCTATGTTTGCAATATAGAAATTGAACAAGGAGGAAGCCATTCGGCACCCTTGCTTCAACCGTCTAAAGGTAAGAATGCTGCGAGTTAGGGTGCCATCAAGTGAAACTCTCACTTTAATCGAGGTATTCGTGTGAAACTCCTGAATCCAATGTTTCACATGTTCTGGACACCTCCTGAGTTCTAACTTCCTAAATAACAGAGGCCTAGACACAGAGTCAAAGGGTTTCAAAATCGATGAACGCCATGTATAAGTTTTGATTCATCTGGATTTCGTGTTTTTTGATGGCATGAAGGACCTGTAGATTTACTGCTGTTCCTAGCCCGGGGTGAAAGCCCGTCTGAAATGGATCATTAATTCCAGATTTGATGGTCCACTGGTTAAATTCTTCCAACACAAAACGGGCAAACACTTTCCCAGGTGCATCCAATAATGCCACCGGCCTATAATTTCTGGGGTTCGTTCTATCCCCTTTTTTATATATAGGGATTAGCATCGATTTCTGCCATGAGGCTGGTAGTTTGTTTGTGTATATTACTTGATCAAATATTACATGCAGAATGGAAGCCCATGCTTCCGGATGGTCTTTTAGCATGGAATCTGAAAGCCCATCAGGGCCAATTGCTCTTGAAGAGCTCAATTTCTTTATATAGTATAATATATCTTCCTCCATGATTCTTAGTTGTACTAATCCCTTAGGAACCTGGCCTGGTAGATGTTTTGCCCAAACACTACTCGCATATAGAGATGAATAATACTCTGTCCAAACTTCCTCCGGCACCGCATTGACTTGGCTAATCGATTGAACAGGAACATATACACTTTTCATCAAACCCCAAATCAAAGCAGAGCTTTTAGTTGTCAGTGAATATAGCATGATTTTTGCATCTTGAGAAATCATATAGTTTAGTTTAGTTTATTATTTGTATGGCGCGCCATACCCTGGGGCATCAGGGCGCAAACAGACAAGGATGTGCTCAACTTAGTTACAGATACATGAGAAAAAGCAAATCAGATGAAGGTGCAGAGATACGCTGAGCTTGGTTACAGATAAGCTCAGCCAATTACAAGTACAAAAAGAAGGCAGGAAGTGTGGGCATAGACATCAGCAATACTACAGTAAGCAGATACGTACAGGGAGCGATCAAGAACAAGGGAGCGAGGAACATGCTCCTGCATAATCAAAGTCTCATAATATATAGTTATATACAGTTATGTACAATGTGGCATGTGGAGTGGTTAGCTGCCGTTGGCTCTCAGCCACCTAGTGAGGTTTTGTCTAAATTTAGCGAAGGGCTGAAGTTCTCTGACGTCATGGGGGAGGAAGTTCCATAACTGTGCAGCCTTAACCGGGAAGCTTTTTCCTCCTATAGTGGCGAGTTTGAATCGCGGAACTTGGAGGCAGTTAGCGTTGGCTATTCTGGTGGGTCTGGAAGAAGTTCTTTTACGTAACCTGTCCAAGAGATAGGGTGGAGCTTTGTTATTGATACATTTGTGGGTGAGGGAGGCGATTTTGAGATGAATTTTGTCTATGGTGGAGAGCCATTTGTATTCTCTTCTTATTGGGGATATATGCTCGTTTCTATTAATCTTGAGTGCTGCTCTCAAGGCATTGTTCTGGAGAACTTGAATTTTGTGGATGGTCTGTTTATTTGCTCCAATGTATAATCCATTGCAATAGTCTAATTTGGATGATATAAGGGCTCTGGCAAGTGTAATGCAACTGTCTGTGGAGAGGAATTGTTTGCTCGCTCTGATAAGTTTGCATGTATATGCTGTGGCAGAAGCTAGAGAGTTAACTTGTTTGGTAAAGTTCATGGTGGCGTCTAGGTAGAATCCTAGAGTTTTTACTTCGTGAGCTACTTTTATGTTGTTCCCATCGATAATGAAGTTGTCATAATCAGGGCTGAGTTTGGATATATAGGTAGTGGTGCCTAGGATGATAAACTCAGTTTTATCATCGTTCAGGCATAAGCCGTGTGTGGCCATCCATGCCTGAACGATGCTATATATCCTGTTCACTAAGGCCAGGTCCTTGGCGTAGTCTCCTGAGAGCGGGAGGAGGATCTGGGTATCGTCTGCGTAGTTGGTGTAGGCGATACCCAGATGGTCCATTTCATCAAAAAGTGGCTTCGTGAAGACATTGTAGAGGGTGGGTAACACACAAGAACCTTGTGGTACACCGCATGGTATGGGAATTGGATCTGCTGAAGCTGATGGAGCAAAGACTCTCATAGTCTGATTGCTCAGGAATGACTTGATCCAGATTATGGCCTCTTTTGAGAAGTGGGCTGCCGAGTCGAGGTGACTACAGAGGACTGTGTGGTCCACTAAGTCGAATGCCGCTGATAGGTCCAGGAGGAGAAGTAGGGCCGCTTGGCCATTGTCTCTACATTCGTCTATTTGGGCCTTAAGGTCTATTAATGCTGTCTCGGTCCCATGTTGCGGGCGGAATCCTGATTGACGGGTCCCAAGTAGGTGGTTAGACTCTAGGAAGTTTTGAATTTGCAAGTAAGCCACCTTATCTAGAATTTTTAGAAGAAAGGGCACGGTTGTGATGGGCCTGAAGTTCATCGGAATGGCAGGGTCAAGGGTTTGCTTCTTTAGTAGTGGCAGTACCCAGGACTCTTTTAGGTTGATCGGTACTGAACCTGAGGTAAAGGAGGAGTTAATTAGCTTGGTAATAAATGGCGATAATTCTCTCGCAGAATCTTTGATGAGTTGTGCTGGGCATTGGTCACCTTTACAGTTAGACGGTTTAAGACCCAGGATGACCTTTTCTACCTCTATGGTCGATACCTTAGAAAAGCAGAATTGGGCTTCAATATTAGGCTGTGGAGGTGGCGCTGAGCTCTGAGGGATATGTAGTGTTAGCGATGCCTTCTTGATGGCAATTTTGCTTTGTAGATTTGCTACTTTATTTGTTAGAGCAAGTTGTATGCTCGAGCACCATTTTTTATCCTTGGTGCAGTTTTCTTGGGGTACAACGGGTGTTTCCAATTCTTTCAGAATGCTAAACAGTTCTTTGACACTTGATTTGGAATTAGATATTCTAGTATTGTAGGTTTCTTGTTTGGCTAATAGTATTTCTTTCTTGTATTGGGAGGAGGCTTTGGAGAGGTTGAGTTTATTTTTGACTGATGGGGAGAGTCTCCAAATGGTTTCAAGTTTTCTTTTGGCCAGCCTGAGCTCTTTTAGGTAGGGCGTGAACCATGAATTGAGGTGTTTTTTTGTTTGCTATTTCTTAGTTTGAGCGGTGCTATGTGATCAATGGCTGAGGTCATGGCTATATTGTAATGTTCAACTAACAGATTAGGGTCCATGCTGTCAGATAGTGAGTTCAATTTAGGTATTATAACGGGCATCAGATTTTCTGCTGTCATTAGTTTTTTGTTTCTCGTCGGCAGAGGAGGGGCGGGTGCGGACAGGGCAGTGGCCCTGTTGATTGCCACTGTGAATAGTAGCAGGTGGTGGTCAGTCCAGATCTGCGGTAAAGAGTCTGTAATATTTACTTCGCAATTATGTTCTGCTATCCAGTCAAGGATACGACCTTTGTTGTGGGTGGGTAGTTCAACTTTTTGGGAGAATCCCAGATCTTTCAAGGTCAGAGCAATCGCTGTCGATTGGGTGTCCTTATTGTCATTATAACCTAGATTGAAGTCTCCTAGCACTATTGTTTGGGATGTATTTTTTAGGTTATTGGACAGGGATGTCGAGATGTCCTCAGCGAAGGTTCCGATAGGACCTGGTGGTCTGTAGATGAGGATGATGTTTAGGGTTTGGGAGTTGGCGATGGCTATTTTGACCGTGAGGCATTCACAGGATTGCATCGTAGTAGTGGCGATAATCCTCATGTCCAAGCTAGTTTTAGCTATGATAGCTAAACCTCCACCTCGGGAGGTAAGTCTGTCCGCACGTAGAATTGTATAGTTGTCTGGGACTGCTAGTGATAAGGCTGGGCCTGCCGCATCATGTAGCCAAGATTCTGAAATGGCCAAAAAGTCTAAGTTGTCTGTAGCAATGATATCTGAGATCTCTGTGGCATGTGCGACTAGCGACCTGGCGTTTATGAGCGCCCCTTTGAGATATGGTTTGTGGTCTGCTAGGTTAGGGCAAGTGGTGTTATGACTACCTTTGGTTGTCTGATTAGAGTTGTTTATTCTGGGTCTGTTGGGCTTGGCCTGTTTCAAGGTGGGTTCTGCAGTACCCTTCAAGGGTAGCTGTATATTATTTTGGAATTTTAGTAATTCAACTTTCTTGGCTGGTAGCTCATGTAGTTTGGACAGGTTTCTGTCTACGGTATTACATGGCCTTTGTAGAGTGGTGCTATCTGGATAGTGAGTCATTTTGAGTCCAGTATTGGGGTGTTGTGAGTTGAGCAAGATAGGGCAGGTGTGATGGGTGGAATAGGACGTGGCGCAGAGACTTGGAATGTTAGAGCTTTGGTGCTCAGTTTAGGTGGTTGTGTTCCTAGTGTGATGAGGAGGGCGATATACAGTAGTAGCCAGGGTGACCTGTAGGCAAGACCCAGGGTGTACATGCTAAGTGGCTGAGTAAAGGTCAGTTAGCCGTGGTTTCAGTAGCAGTTGAGTGGCTAAGACTAGGTAGGCTAGATGCAACTATCATGCTAGGTACAGTTTCAGTAGCGGTTTGAAATGGCCAAAAACAGGCAGGCTAGATGCAACTATCAGGCTAGGTGCAGTTTCACTAGCAGTTTGAAATGACCAAATACAGGCAAGCTAGATGCAACTATCAGGCTAGGTACAGGGCTAGGTACAGTAGCAATTTGAAATGGCCAAAAACAGGCAAGCAAGATGCAACTATCAGGCTAGGTGCACTTTCAGTAGCAGTTTGAAATGACCAAATACAGGCAAGCTAGATGCAACTATCAGGCTAGGTACAGGGCTAGGTACAGTAGCTATTTGAAATGGCCAAAAACAGGCAAGCTAGATGCAACTATCATGCTAGGTTCAGTTTCAGTAGCGGTTTGAAATGGCCAAAAACAGGCAAGCTAGATGCAACTATCAGGCTAGGTGATAGCTAGCAGAGTGTGGCAAAACTTGGTACTGTTTGGCTATAGGAGATTTCAGTCACAGTATGGGCATCAATTTCTATTGGCAGGCTCACATTGGCAGACATTGCATTAATAATCAGCAATATACGATCAGGTAATGTAATCATGTAGCAGTAACTTAACGTTCATGTGCGTGAATAGTACTAGGAAATATAGTCGCTTGAAGGTGGCTGTGTGAAGGTGTAGAAATACGGGGCATAAATGGACTTACCTTAAGTTTCTGATCTGAGTTCAGGACCAGTTGTGCAGGGGTTCTGGCAAGGGGCAAGATCAGGCAAGGACAGGGAGTAGCCTTTGTTCCTCAGCCTTCGTTCCGATGCCGGCTCATGCCTCCCAGCTCCAGATTGGTTATTTCTGGTAGAGCAGGGCCAATCAGAGGGGTTCGTGGGCAGCCAGGCTGTGGGTGGACATCAGGAAGTGTAGACCGGGGGCTGGGTGGCCATCTTGGAGTGGTTTGAGCCCATGTGCAATCGACTGCATGCACGGTAAATAATTAGCTCAAATGCTGATTTTGCGAGCACAATAAGGTAGCTGAGCGTGCACACAACGTTGTGCTGCAAAGCCACGCTTGTAGGTGGTAAGAAGCGTTGCAGGAGATGTCGACGGCGATTTTATGTGCAAATATGGTCGGGGCTTACCTTGATGAAGGGAAGCTCCTGCTTGATGCTGTTTTAGCCAATTTTTGTATGAGTTCTTCAATTTAATAGCTGCTGCTTTACGTAGTACAGGGTCCCATGTCATAATTCTACGTATCTCCTTCCTGAGTTGCGTTTTTCTTAAGGACACCTCATTATCACTCACATGTCTATGAGTTTTATGATCATTCTGCCCCCCCATTAACACTTTTCTTTTTGAATAAATGCAATGCCGGAAGATAGTTCCCCTCTTGATATAACAGGTTTGGCTCCAACATATCTTTTGGGTATGAGATGATTTTCAGTAAGTCTGATAACATAGGCGGAGTCCATCTGAAACGATTGCCCTTCGCAGAAACTGCTACGGAGTTGGGATATGATTCCCTGACTTTCCCCACCATATCAACATTCCATTGCCAGTTAATTGCCAAAATGCTGTGATCACTCTGTTTAAGCTCTGAAACTTTGAGCTCAGTCAACATATTGAACATATTGTTATCGACAAAGATGTAATCAATTGACTTGCCTCTTCGCCAAGTATGCTTAGGGGGAATGTCTTCAGATATTGCACCATTTACCATATTTAGACCTCTTTCACTCATTAGCAAGTTCCATTGCCTAGCAGTTGCCGATAGTTTGCCTCTGTCACTCTTCAAACAGTTCATATTCAAATCAACCGCCACAATAGTGTGGTTTATCGTGGCATCTCTTGCTATTATGTCTAAACAGTCCCCCATATCCTTTAAAAAGGTACTATCTTTAATATCCAAATGATTCCAGTAGATATTCACACAGGCTATGTTTTTCTTGCCATAAGTAATTTTTACAACTTGAATATGCTTGTTTGGGAAGTGCCACGACATCAAATTCCATCCATTTCCAGTCTTAAGTACCACCAAAACACCCCCCTTAGGTCTACCACGATTTTTACTAGTCGCTAGTATCAATTCCAATTGATGATTTTCCCAGACTGGCACAGATTCCAACCATACTTCTTGGAGCATTAATAAATCATATTGTTCCAATTGTACCCAAGAAGAGGAGGAAAAATGCGCATTACCTCTCGTATTCCAAGATGCTGCCCTTACAAGTTGGTTTTCTGTGAAGTTATTTAGCTATCATCTCCTCTGCATTACATCATTAGCTGCAAAGGTCACTACTCGTGATTGTTTGACAGGCATAGTGGAATAAGAGACTGAAACTGGGTTTTGGTTCCAAGGTTTACCTTCAGGCATGCTGAACGATTTTGATTGAGTTAGTTCAATTCTCTGCGTATTCTCAGCCTAATTTAGCAGCATGAACCCCATCTGATAGATTTCCATTATTTCCTGCCAAATTGCACCCTTTACCATATTAGACGTCATCCAGATCTTAACCACCGTTCTATCATATTCATGAATGAATTCAATTTGAGCTAGATCAGATGACTTCACACTTTGTAGCCGTGGAACATTTCCCAGAATGTTTAGAACTGATGATCTATTTAGATCGTACACCCCAAACCCCCCCCCGCACTGCATCATCAAACTTACATGGGTCAAGTCATTACAATTACCATGTCTGCCGTTCATTCTCTCATTCTTTTCACTGTATCTCCCATTAAAAGTTCTGTTAATGCCAGGAGTGTTCTGGGAACAGGGCATCTGAGGTAACCTCACCTCAACTTGCCTGCCGGCACCCCCCCTATTCAATTCCACATGACTCGACGGAGCCTTCAAGGGCACATTCATTCTTCCCTCTTTCAACCACTTTGGGGGGTTTTCATCCATGTGTTTAGGGGTCATTACCGGTTGTATCAAATATTGCTGCAGTGATTTTTCAATTTCTTCTCTGCCCTCTTCTAATGTCAGATATTTCTCTTGACTAAACAGTGCAAGTCGTCTGACTTCTGAAGATTGTTCAACCTCACCAGTTCTAACCTCGATTCTTTTAACCCCCCTCCTGTTCCCCGTTCTTTTTACCAATTTCTAGCACCAAATTATCCAACGGGGCATATTTTAGTTCAGATTGAGAGGTGTCCGATTTTTCCATCGCAACCTGAGTGTGTTGCGTTGAAAGGCCCTTTATTTTAGCTATTGTCGCATATTTTCTCACAATTGCAGCACTTTTATCCTGTACTCGTTTATCAGGGAAGGTTAATAACTTTATAAACTGCCTGGAGTTTTTGCTTTTCTGCAGCTTCGTTATTTTCTGATTCTTTTCCTTCTTTTGTGTTAATGATTTAGACCTTTAGATTCTGAGCAGAGAATATGTTATAAACTGGAGTTTCTGATGTGACCACCTCATGGTCCGGAACATTGATATTTACCTTATTTTGTTCTTTTTGATCGCTTATCTCTAGAATGTCCTCACCTTTTTCTTGATGCATCGCACAACCATTTGTTTGTTCTTTACATTTTTTCTTGTTTGGTTTTGTAACTATTGCCTTCACCTCATTGGCTTGCTCTTCTTTATCAGAACGCATTATCGCTCGCACAGCCTCTACTATTTGAGTTTGTATGATTTCATTTTGTTTATTGCCCCCTTGTATTGGTTGCACATTCCTTACTTCCCGTTTATCATTTATCAATCTTGATTCAACCAATTCTTTCAATAAAAAGTGTTGATCTGTAAAACGAGAGTCTAAAGATTCATATAGTTTGGCCAGTGTAAAAAGGGCAGTATTCATGGCCTGCAAAGTAATTTCTGTCCCTAATGGTGCGACTTGCCCCCCACCTTCATTTATATCCATTTCTTTAGACCTGCCTTGTCGTGGTGTAGGATGTGTAAAAGAAATTGAGAGTACTGAGGACTCATGTTGTGAGTCAGGAAACATCATTGGGGATTGCGATAGGTGATCTCCTTCATCCAATTCGCCTGATTGCATATTCTGAATATTCATGTTCGAATCAAGAGGCCCATTAGCCTCCTCTACACACATAACCCCACATCCATTCTGTAATTCCTCAATCTCGACGGTCTCTCCTTTCGCCCCTTTAGAACCATCTTGAGGGCAGGCAGTTACCGGTATATGAATCTGGACAGTGGTTATTTCATTTAATGCGGGCGGTAAGACCGGCCCTGATTTTGCTCACTCTGAGAGAAGGCCATCATCAGGGCATCAGAGGGGGAGCATAAATCCATTGCAGTATTTACCTCACCCTCCACCTTATCAGTTAGATTTTGAACTTCCCGCCTGCCATTAGATACCACTTTTGTTGAAACACTTAAAGACGGGCATTCTTGGTAGAATTTCTGAGTATCCGGCATATTAGATATCAATCTGGAACGTGATACGTGCCTGCGTGGCGCGCTCGGGATGCTGTTAGCACGTTTGGGAGTAACCATTACAGTGTCAAAATCATCATTTCTAGTGTCTTTTGGTGGCATGCCTGTGCATAAGGTAAACATTTACTCAACTTAGTGGAGGAATTCACAACACTTCACTAGGATCAACCAAGGCTAGCCACTTATACAATGAATTTGTACACAAAACAAGTCAACACTTGTAATCAAGCCTCACCCCTCGCCACTCACCCGCTCTAGCAGCTAAAACAACCCTTTTGAAATCCCTAACACATATGCACGCACACGAAAGCGTGGGTGATACTCCTAATGTAGAGTTGTTGGGAGAAGGCTAACAGGGGGAGGCACAGTCAAAAAGTCACATGACAACTGTTAGACACAACGGGAAGCTAAGTCTTCACAATAAATTCAAAGTACAGGGTATAGCAACCGCTTTCTTTCTCATATCAACCTGCTAAACTTCAATGAAAACATACATTTTCAATTGAGTCAATCCAGCCTCACCAGCGAACAGCCAACAGTACTTTGCTGTACTTTTCGCGGGTGCGCGGTGCGAGTGCGCTAGACTGCAAGATTTTTAAAGGGCCGGATAGGTGTCACAGGGCAGGTGGGCAGGTCCACCAAACAAAACACACCTTAAAAATAAAAACAAAGAAGGGAATTGTGATTGAAGCGCTTCGTGTTACACAATCAGCAAGAAGCACACAATTGTGTAATGAGTTTCTGTGTAAATGTAAATTTCAGCACACAATCACCTCCTTTTCCCTTTGTCAGAGGCCAGGCAGGCCGGGAGTCACTGTTAAAGACGTCCTCTGGTGCAAAACAAAATGCAAGCACCCAATCCACTCTGAAAGCTGAATAAGCAAAGTTAAAGTTGAAAGGCTCAGCTTTTCGTTAGAGTCCAGTAGCGGTCAATACAGCCAAAACAGCCAATAGTACTTGGCTGTACTTTTCCCGGGTGCGCAGCGCGAGTGCGCTAGACTGCAAGATTTTTAAAGGGACGGATAGGCGTCACAGGGCAGGTGGGCAGGTCCACCAAACAAAACACACCTCCTTTTCCCTTTGTCAGAGGCCAGACAGGCCGGGAGTCACTGTTAAAGACGTCCTCCGATGCAAAACGAAATACAAGCACCCGATCCACTCTGAAAGCTGAATAAGCAAAGTTAAAGTTGAAAGGCTCAGCTTTTCGTTAGAGTCCAGTAGCAGTCAATACAGCCAAAACAGCCAACAGTACTTTGCTGTACTTTTCGTGGGTGCGCCAGTGCTGGAATCATGAAGGGAATCCTGGGGTCTGAGAGACATCCCATGCACACACCATGTATGAAGCCAGTGCTAGGATCATGGAGGGAACCCTGGGGTGTGAGAGACATCCGGGGTACACACCATGTATGAGGCCAGTGCTAGAATCATGGAGTGTACCCTGGGGTCTGAGACACATCCCGGGCACACACCATGTAGGAGGCCAGTGCTAGAATTATGGAGGGAACCTTGGGGTCTGAGACACATCCCGGGCACACGCCATGTATAAGGCCAGTGCGAGAATCATGGATGGAACCCTGGGCCTGAGACACATCCCGGCACACACCATGTATGAGGCCAGTGCTAGAATCATGGAGGGAACCCTGGGGTCTGGGAGAAACCCCAGACACACACTATGTATAAGGCCAGTGCTAGAATCATGGAGTGAACCCTGGGGTCTGAGAGACATCCCGGGCACACACCATGTATGAGGCCAGTGCTAGAATCATGGAGCGAACACTGGGGTCTGAGACACACCCCGGGCACACACCATGTATGAGGCAAGTGCTAGAATCATTGAGTGAATCCTGGGTTCTGAGACACATGCCGGGCACACACCATGTAAGAGTATTAGGGAGAATTCTCATTTATGGCTAATTTCCCTTACATAGTGAGTCCCTCAGCAGCTTTGCTGGATTTCTGGGGTTTCATTTTTCCACCTGGTAAGAGTGTGAACCTTTTTCCAACTCTTACATGTGTTTTGCCATGTGTATTTTTACTGTTTGTGTGGTCTTGGGCTCTGGAGCCACACCACTCCATGAGCCCAACTTTTTTGTGTGTGTTACACAGCACCTTCAGTGCAGTGACACAGGGTTGTCTCTAAAACTTCCCACTGACTCCATTTTGCTGGGGCTGACTACTATCCCCCAGAAACAGGTAAAGTCGCCATTTACTTTATGTAGTCATTTAAACTGAAGACCCAGTACACCGCATCTTACATGGAGTACTGGAAAGGGTTAATTCCTACTCCTTTTTGTCTGCGCCTCTTGGAGCTTTGTTTCGCTCCCTTAACACTAAGACTTGTCTGGTAGCAGTGGTACCTACCCTATCATTTCTACCACGATTATAGTATATAAACATGGTACTGTTTTAGGCTATTGTATTAGCCTCGAAGTTAAACCCGCTTGACCAAATACTTTTTATTTTGGCTCTGGTCAGGTTTTATCGCCATTTCTTTTTGTTAAAGTCCTTCTTGTGTTTTATTTGCGTGGCAAACCAGGTTTGCCTTCTTTGTTCGCTGACCTTTGGCAGGCTTCTGTACAGAAGCCCTTCTTTGGCGTCTGGGTGTCTAGCTGGGCTGAATGTGAGGGAGGGGTTTAGTCACCCCCTGCACAGGGTCTCCTTGGAGACCCAAGTCACACTTTGTGTCGATTGGCTGAGGTTGTTGTCTGGGCCGGACAACCCCCCTGCTGAGTGATTGACAGCCAGGCTGTGTGAGTGGGGGATTTTGGCATAAAAAGCAGGACTCTTGGGCTGGAAGTCAGAGTCGCCACTGGAACTGCAAAGAACCGAAGAGAAGGTTAATTCCTAGACCTGCAAGAACCGAAGAGAAGCGGAGGAGAAGACGGCTGCTGCAACTCCCGAGTCCCGGTGAAGCCCTGCTGCAGTCCTGAGCTATCTACCCTTCAATGGTAAGTGAAGATCCAGTCAGGAGTCTTCTTCCCTTGAGCCTGGTGGGATCAACCAGCTCACCTTCTACAGCCAGAGGATCCTCTTCTTGGTCAAATCGCTGCACACAGCTGTAGCTTCCCCTTTTGACAATATCCAAGTACTCCTGGCAATCTCGAATCGTGTACTGTTCTAACCTTGCGATCCTCAACAACAGGTCCCCTGTCCCATTTGACACTGGCGCAGGCCTATTGACTTTTATCTACGTTTTAGAAAGTATCTTCTGATTCTATCTGCCTTGACAAAAGTATTGCCTATGATTTGTATCCCCTATTCTCTTGTGTTAATTCATGTGCTAAGTGTGTTTGACTTCGGTAACATTTCTTCTCGCGGGTACGCTTTTCTTTTGTAAGACCGAACTGTCATTACTGTCAAATAGTGATTGCGTATTAACCCACGGTAAAGTCTTTGTTTCATAACACCGGTCCGTCAAATCCAATGTACTTACCTTGAATTTATCTGCACAAGGGGAATTGGTTGTGTGTAGTATATTTGAAGTGTGGTTTAATTTAATAGAAGTGAAGTGTTTTATGAACAGATGGTTTAAAAATAAATGTACATATATTTTTTTTATCAGAAACCTTGCGTCAGTGTTTGCTTGAGTCACAGTAATTGTCGTCCTTTGTGTAATCTCGACTACTGCTCATTTGCTCTTGAGATAAGTCTGGCTCCTCCGCTACTGCTACCACTCTAGCTGTGTAGTACAGGCTTGTCCCAAAGGTGAAATTGTACTACCACCTGTAGTCTTAATTGTGTGTAGTGGTCCCTAAGGGCACTGCACAGGATTCTGCCTAACACTGGTGTACAGCGGAGGGATTTATAAGTATAGTGATTACACTTAGGGCCTCATTACATGGATGGCGGTAAGGATTTACCGGTACCGGTAAAATACCGGTACCAGTAAATCCTTACCGCCTTACTACGAGGTCCCTTTGCGGGTTGGGGGATTTAACGCCTGCTTTTTGCAGGCGTTAAAATCCAACCCGCAAAGGGACCTCGGAGCTAATTATGGCACCGCAAAATTGAAGACGAATTTATGTTTGTAATGCTTGCATGTATCGAAAAATATTTGAGAAAACGTCATCATTTTCTGCACTTTCTTCAACCTGTGCTAATTGTGCTTTTTGTTTTTGTGTAGTACAGGGTGACTTCACCGTTTGTAGGAGAGTAGTGTCAGAAATAATTTGTTTTACACCTTGTTCGTGGCTCTTCTCTATTTCGTCCTTTCCAACGGTTTCCATCTGTTAAGAATTACTACTCACCGGATTTTCATCATTGTTCGGAAGCGCGCAAAAGGCGCGGATGTCTTGATTAAGATGTTGCGTTCTAGACGCGGATGTAAGTGTTATGAATTTACGGGTTGCCACACGCTTTGTTTTTTCTGCAGATTTCACTGGTTTTGGCGTGGGAGTCAGATTTTAGGGTGTAGGAGCGCATAAAGAATTAACAGACCTTGATTCTACATACTCTGACCTAACAGTTCAAATTTGAATTGTATATATTCTGCAGATATAATGTATTACCTTAACTTAACTTGGTTGAGCAGTATCATTATTTCATTGTCTCATGATGCTGGACAATCATCGGGAACAAATAGAACAAAGAAAGGAGGCCAAAAAGCGCTAGACCGCAGCACCGCAGCTCAGCGGCTAAGCGGCCAAGCGGTACTTGAGGGTACTTGCTGCGGTGCGCGCGCGCGCAGTGCGCGCAGCCTCTCTACTTTATACACACCTTCTAGTGGGTGTGTCACAGAGCCTACACAAAACAAAGAAACTGCAATTAAATACAATTCAAAGTGATATAATAGTCCTTATATCACCTAGCAGCACCTGGAAGTTGAAGTCCACAGCATGTAATTTAACGAAGTATAAGCCCAGGAAAGTGTTGATAGCGAGAAGGTAATCCTCTTGTTTCCTGTAAACGCTGAGAGTGAGCGGCCAAGCAGTACTTGAGGGTACTTGCTGCGGTGCGGGCGGCCTCTCTACTTTATACACGCCTTCTAGGGCGTCTGTCACAGAGCCTGCTGGAAGTTGAAGTCCACAGCGTGTAATTTAACGAAATGCTGAGAGTGAGCGGACAAGCGGTACTTGAGGGTACTTGCTGCGGTAGAAAGTAGAAAGTAGATGTCTATAACTCAATCCCAGATAATACTAAAGAGTATTATACAGATAGTGTTCTTGTGAATGGTCAGGAAACACCTGTCATCAGAGACACTGGAGCCAGCATAACTGTGGTTGATGACTGTTTTTTCAAGGTGGAGGATGTTGCTAATGCACCCAAACGCCTCACCAAGTTAGCTGGAGGCCCTGTGCAAATGGTTCCCCAGTTACCAGCTCTCATCCAGTGTAATGACATGACTGTCAGAATACCTGTTAGTGTGCAAAGTGAAGTACCTGGGAGAGTTCTATTGGGTAATGACCTAAAAACTCTTGGAGTTGTGTCTAGTACCCCCAGACCTCGCAGTAAGAGGAAGCAGGAGCTCACAAGGTCTGCTAGGGAGAGAACCTTGAGAGGCTCTCCTGGGGACTTGATAGAAGAAGCTATCACCCCAAGTCCACAGGACTTACTTACTGCTATTGCAAGACAAAAAGAGACAAAGGGGAAACCCAAGTCTACCAGCAAGAAAACAGCAAGCACCCTTGTGCCTACAAGGTCATCACCAAGACTGTCCAAAGTCACACCTGTGACTCCTCCACCAGCTGAGACTGAGTGTGAGGTTCAACCCTGTATGGTTCCACCAGATACTGAGGACTCAGATCTGGAAGAAGATCTTACTCTGGTTGGAGATCTAGAGCATGTTGAACATCCTGAGCTGCAGTCTTTACGGGCAGAAGGTGGACCCAACAGGGCAGACTTCAGCAGAGGACAAAGAGAGTGCCCTACTCTCGAAGGTCTCCGCCTACAGGCAGCTTCTCAGCTCAATGGGGAAGAGCCTGGGAAGTATAGGTTGCACTGGGAAGATGGCCTCTTCTACAGTGAACCGACTGAGTCAACCCCTGGGGACTGCACAATACTTGTAGTGCCTCTAGTGAACCGAATCCAGTTCCTACAGTTAGCCCACTAGATACCTTTGGCTGGTTACTTACGTTTTAAGAAGACCAAGGAAAGGCTCTCACTTTACTTCTACTGGCCTAAAATGGGTTTAGAAGTAGACAAATTCTGTAGGAGCTGTCACACTTGCCAAACCTCTGGCAAGAGTGGAGCCAAGAATGTGGCACCCTTGGTGCCTCTCCCAGTGGTGGGAGTTCCTTTTGAGAGAGTCGGGATTGACATTGTTGGTCCTCTTGACCCTCCCACATCTTCAGGTAACAGGTTTATACTGGTTGTAGTAGACCCTGCTACTAGGTATTCTGAAGCAATAACTATGAGACTGTTATGGCTCCGGCTGTGGCTAAGGCCCTACTTGGTATTTTTACCAGAGTATGTTTTCCTAAGGAGATGATATCTGACAGGGGATCACATTGTATGCCCCACTACATGCAAGCCATGTGGAAAACCTGTGGAGTCACTTACAAGTTCTCTACTGCCTACCACCCACAAACCAATGGATTGGTGGAGAGGTTTAACAGAACTATGAAGAACATGGTATGTGCTTTAGAAGAACCCCTTAAAAGAAAGTGGGACCTTCTACTGCCATGTCTTCTCTTTGCATATAGAGAAGTCCCTCAGGAGGGAGTAGGTTACAGTCCCTTTGAACTTCTCTATGGACAACCAGTCAGAGGTCCTTTGGCCCTGATTAAGGAGGGGTTGGAGAGTGCTCCTTCCCCCAAGCCAGTCAGAGTGATTCACTATGTGATAGGTCATCGGAGGAGAATCTCACACATGATGGCAGAGGCAAGTGACAACTTGAGGACTGGTCAAGCTCTGGTCAAACATTGGCATGACCAGAAGGCTAACATGATTGAGTTTGCTCAAGACCAGCTTGTTCTTGTTATGGTACCCACAAGGCAGAGGGCCTTGCAGGACAAATGGATAGGACCCTTCAAAGTTGTGGGTAAACTTGGAGAGGTGAACTATCTGGTGAATTTAGGCAATCCTAAGGAGGCTCCCTAAATCTTTCACACCAACCGTTTAAAGGTGTATGTCTCTAGACCTGAAATAAGCGCTTTGCTTCTAGCTTCAGCTCAGGAGGAGGAGGAGAGTGAACCTCTGCCTGACCTTCTCAGAGGCTTACCTTTAGATGAGAAAGTGCAAGGAGTTAATCTCTCTTCCAGTCTAACTTCTAACCAGCAGGATGAGTGCAAGTTACTGTTAAATCAGTTTGCCTCCCTGTTCTCACTTTCACCAGGCTTGACCCCTTGGGGCCGCATGATATCCTCAATGGTGACTGTTTGCCTGTGAAAAGCAGGGGGTACCGAATGTCAGACAATGTAAAAACCCACGTAAGGAATGAGGTCAACAAGACGCTTGATCTCAGGGTTATAAAACCCTCTACTAGTCCATGGTCTAGCACAGTTGTGCTTGTACCAAAGGCAGGATCCAAGGAGTTGAGATTCTGCATGGACTATAGAGCTCTAAATGCAGTCACAAAGACTGATGCCCATCCTTTACCTAGGACAGATGAGCTGGTGGACAAACTTGGTGCAGCCAAGTACCTCAGCACATTTGACCTAACCTCGGGCTATTGCAAATAGCCCTGACAGACCATGCCAAGGAGAAAACTGCATTCTCCACCCCAGCAGGCCTCTACCAGTTTAAGGTAATGCCTTTTGGACTAAAGAATGCACCTGCTACATTTCAGAGGATGGTCAATCAAGTTCTGAATGGGATGGAGGACTTCTGCATGGCATACTTGGATGACATTGTAGTGTTCAGCCCTACATGGAGAGAACATATTGATCACCTAGGGTATGTTTTGCAGGCTCTTGAGCAGGCCATCTGACCATAAAGGCAAGTAAATGTCAAATTGGTCAGAGCAAAGTGGTCTACCTTGGACATGAGGTAGGAGGAGGTGAAATAAGGCCATTGCCTAGCAAAGTACAAGCTGTACAAAACTGGGCTACCCCTACTACTCAAACCCAAGTGAGAGCCTTCCTAGGTCTCACTGGGTACTACAGGAACTTCATAGAGAACTATGGGACCATAGCTTCTCCCTTGAATGTTATCTCCTCTCCCAAATTTACTAAAAATGTCAGATGGAATGAGGAGTGCACTCAAGCTTTTGATGGCCTGAAGAAAGCCCTTTGTCAAGCTCCAGTCCTAAGAGCTCCTGACTACCACCAACCCTTCATTGTGCAAACTGATGCTTCAAATGCAGGTATAGGTGCAGTCCTTAGTCAACTGGATGAGAAAGGTAGGAAACATCCCATTTGTTTCATCAGCAGGAAGTTAAACTATCCTGAGACAAGGTGGGCAACAATAGAACGCAAATGTTTTGCTATTGTTTGGGCACTGAAGAAGTTTAGACCATACTTGTATGAATCTACTTTTATTATTCAGACTGACCACCAACCCTTGAGATGGCTGATGCAAATGAAAGGGGAAAACCCTAAACTACTAAGATGGTCAATCTGCCTGCAAGGGTTTGATTTTACCATTGAGCACAGAGCAGGAAGTCACTACCAAAAGGCTTATGGTCTCTCTAGGATGTTTATAACCGACTAGAGGTATGAGATCCATCCAGGAGTGGATTAAATCCTCCTGTCGCTTAGTCTGGGGGGGGGGGGGGGCGAGTATTCGGGAGAATTCTCATTTATGGCTAATTTCCCAAACCTAGTGAGTCCCTCAGCATCTTTGCTGGATTTCTGGGTTTTACTTTTTCCACCTGGTAAGAGTGTGTACCTTTTTCCCACTCTTACATGTGTTTTGCCATGTGTATTTTTACTGTTTGTGTGATCTTGGGCTCTGGAGCCACACCACTCCATGAGCCCAACATTTTTGAGTGTGTAACACAACACCTTCAGTGCAGTGACACAGGGTTGTCTCTAAGACTTCCCACTGACTCCATTTTGCTGGGGCATACTACTGTCCCCCAGGAACAGGTAAAGTTGCCATTTCCTTTATGTAGTCATTTAAACTGCAGACCCAGTACACCCCATCTTACATGGAGTACTGGAAAGGGTTAATTCCTACTCCTTTTTGTCTGTGCCTCTTGGAGCTTTGTTTCGCTCCCTTAACACTAAAACTTGGCTGGTGGTAGTGGTACCTACCCTATCTTTTTTTAGGCTATTGTATTAGGCTATTGTATTAGCCTCGAACTTAAACCCGCTTGACCAAATCCTTTTTATTTTGGCTCCTGTCGGGTTTTATCGCCATTTCCTTTTGTTAAAGTCCTTCTTGTGTTTTACTTTGCGCGGCAAACTAGGTTTGCCTTATTTGTTCGTCGACCATTGGCGGGCTTCTGTCCAGAAGCCCTCCTTTGGCGTCTGGGTGTCTAGGTGGGCTGAATGTGAGGTGTTAAGACGAATTTCTGAACTCTGGAGGGGGCAGAGGTTCAGAAGGCCAACCTAGTTTCTTGGAACAGGGTAACCTCTGGACAAGCCAGACCAATCAGGTTAGCTATGGCAGGCGGTCACGACTAAGGGCCTCATCACGAGTTGGGCGGTAACGCCAGCGCTATTACCGCTGGTGCTATTAGCCCTACCGCCAAACCCCCCGGCGCTATTAGCGCCGGATCACGGGTTTGGCGGAACGGTTAGTGCCCATTCCCCATTGGGCCCATTCGGGAAATCCTCATTCCCCATTGGGCCCAATGGGGAAAATGTGCGCTATTACCGCCGGCGGATTTCCCGCCGGCGGTAATAGCGCTGAAAATCGGCAAATTTGCAGCAGATTTCCCCCCAGCTCAAAACTGGGTGGAAATCCGCCAAGGCCATGATCTGGTGGACCCTTAAATGCAGCGGTAATAGCGCTACCGCTGCATTTAAGGGTTACCGCCAGACTCGTGATGAGGCCCTAAGTCTCAAGAGGGGTGAGGGTGACTGAAAGACCTCAATGAGCACACAAAGCAAGGACACTTACAAATTACTCCAGACAGGTGTTATATTAAAAATATAGATACATTTATTACAAGGCCTTTGTAACATAGACCATAGCAAAGAATCACAGTAATACTAAAGTAAACCAATACATCGAAATCAACACAATATATATACAAGACCAATGGGGTCTAAGGGGTTAAACGCACGAAATATGTTGACCACCTAGAGGGGAGAAAAACAGGCAGTGCAGGTAATCTTTAGACCCAAGTCCACATCAATATTACACCTAACTAAGAGGCAGTCCAAGCCCTATGAAGAGAGGAGCCTTATGCTCAATAGTACATGCACACGCTTGTGCCAATGGACAAAATGGGGTCTCTTCAAGGGTCTCTACCAGTTCAGGAAGGTGGATAAGGCGATGCAGAACAAGTTCCCACTATTCAAGCAGGACCTCCACTTGAGGGCAGAGGCAGTTTGAGAGTGCGGGATGGAGTCGCTATTTCGCAATAGCAGTGGAAATGAGAGGGACCCTCAGGGGCCACTCGTGCGTAAAAATGGGCTCCTGTGGTAGGGGCCACTGGTTGGGGTAAGGACTACTCACCGGTCCCCGATGCAGGCAGACCCAAACTTCGCCAGTACAGTCCACTTCGCTGGCAGGTTCGAATGCGGCAAAAAGGACATCTCGGCACCTTGTAGTTTCCACGATACAGCGATGATTAACAATAGGGACAGTGGTGATTTCTCTGCTCCGGGTGGAGGAATCGGCCCAGGTTCACTGCAGCAGGCTTCAGGGGCAAGATGGTCACAAAGGCAGCGAACTTGCACTGGTCATTACCCCGGCAGGGCAACACGGTAACCGCTTCTACTCCAGTCCGGGTGCACTTGTCTCACTTCAGACCTGGGAATGCAAAGTGTACGAAATTTGGTGTGAGGGTGCCGGGGACACAGAGCTAGCAGTATACCAAGTTTCGAGGGCCTCCTCAAAATGGCGGCGGTGACAGAGCAAAGGTCCCGTGTAAACTGGTCAGCCACTGGTTGGCCCAGGGACACTTCCGAGAAAGCTTACTTGCAGGGTTTGGTAAAGGTGCCGAGAATAGTTGGTCCCACTATTCCAATGGTTCGAAGCGCCTTCACAGGCCTTCAAGGAAGACCAGATGCAGAGGGGTCCCACGGGACGACAGTGGGCTCAGGGTGCCAAACCTTCCAGCGGGTCACCAGCGGTTCCTCAACTCGGCTTCTTGTTGCAGGATACTTGGCTCCTTATCCTTTGTTCGTGTGAACTCAGGAGATCGACCTGGTAGTGGTGTTTCCAGCCTCCTCTTATCCAAAGTTCCCTTCACGCCAAAACGGAGAGGACCCAATGGGAGATCTGTTCACAAACACACATACCATACATGGACCTATCACGGACCACGGTGGTCCCAGGCACTCAGGACACTCCAGACTCTGGCACCCAGGATGTGTATTGGGAACAGACATCCCAGCCCACATCCTGGAGGCACACACACAAGGCATGCAGAAGCCTTGTGTGTGTAAGGACTGACCGGGGTCGGCTCGACCTGGGGAAGGTGAAGGGGCAAGATGGCCAAAGTACAGGACACAGAACCTCGTGGCATGGCCCTTTTGGAGCCAGGCCACCTATTCGTGCCAAACGTGGTTAACGCGGTTACCATGGCAAGAGAGGGTTCAAAATAAGAAAAAATGATAGCTGCCACCCGTCCTGTCCATGACACATCTGCACAGTTCATAAAAAGTCCAGCGAGAGGTTCTAGGGCCTTTGGAATGACTAGAGACCCAAGGGTGCGGTAAAGCAAGTTACACTGCACTCTTGTTACATGTTGCACAAAAGCTGCAACATGAGGAAAGGACTAAGGGAAACAAAGTCTCCCAGTACTGACTGTCTTAAGGACATGTCAGTTTCCCCATTAAAAGTGAGTGAAAGCCCAGAGGTGTGAAGCTGAAGGCTTTGCTTCTCTGGCAAAGTTTAGATCAGGGTGTACAACAGCAGCAAAACGTTTGGGGGTTGACACATGGAGGAAAAATTACATACAATTATGAAATCTTTCCTAACATGAGGGAGGGGGTTAGTCACCCCCTGCACAGGGTCTCCTTGGAGACCCAAGTCGCACTTTGTGTCGATTGGCTGAGGTGGTTGTCCGGGTCGGACAACCCCCCCTGCTGAGTGATTGACAGCCAGGCTGTGTGAATGGGGTATTTTGGCATAAAAGGCAGGACTCTTGGGCTGGAAGTTAGAGTCGCCACTGGAACTGCAAAGAACCGAAGAGAAGCAGAGAAGAAGACAGCTGCTGCAACTCCCGAGTCCCGGTGAAGCCCTGCTGCAGTCCTGAGCTATCTACCCTTCGACGACCAGAGAAGATCCAGTCCGGAGTCTTCTTCCCTTGAGCTTGGTGGGGATAACCAGCTCACCTTCTACAGCCAGAGGATCCTCTTCTTGGTCAAAATCGCTGCACACAGCTGTAGTGGTCCGGATAGCCATCTGACGAGCCTCTCCTGTTTTAAAGGAGCGTACCTTTTATTCACCATTGCTTCGCTGCTGCTGGCCTCATCCCTGGGTAGTGCAGATCGCTCCAGACGTCCTCCTTTTTGTCTCCACGACTGAAGCTCCAGGAACCCTGAGTCTGCAGGAACTACCAGGAACAACTGCCGTAGCACCAGCTTTTCTTCAAATGAATAATGTACTGTGTCTGACTTCGAGGAATTGGGGTGAACCCTTTCTCCTCACCAAAGGCTTGTCCTTATCTTCCTTCCCTCTTATAACTTTTGCTTCCCCTTTTGACAATCTCCAAGTACTCCTGGCAATCTCGAATCATGTACTGTTCTAACCTTGCGATCCTCAACAACAGGTCCCCTGTCCCATTTGACACTGGCGCAGGCCTATTGACTTTTATCTACGTTTTAGAAAGTATCTTCTGATTCTATCTGCCTTGACAAAAGTATTGCCTATGATTTGTATCCCCTATTCTCTTGTGTTAATTCATGTGCTAAGTGTGTTTGACTTCGGTAACATTTCTTCTCACGGGTACGCTTTTCTTTTGTAAGACCGAACTGTCATTACTGTCAAATAGTGATTGCGTATTAACCCACGGTAAAGTCTTTGTTTCATAACACCGGTCCGTCAAATCCAATGTACTTACCTTGAATTTATCTGCACAAGGGGAATTGGTTGTGTGTAGTATATTTGAAGTGTGGTTTAATTTAATAGAAGTGAAGTGTTTTATGAACAGATGGTTTAAAAATAAATGTACATATATTTTTTTTATCAGAAACCTTGCGTCAGTGTTTGCTTGAGTCACAGTAATTGTCGTCCTTTGTGTAATCTCGACTACTGCTCATTTGCTCTTGAGATAAGTCTGGCTCCTCCGCTACTGCTACCACTCTAACAGTGTAGTACAGGCTTGTACCAAAGGCGAACTTGTATTACCACTTGTAGTCTTAATTGTGTGTAGTGTCCCTAAGGGCACTGCACAGGATTCTGCCTAAAAATGAGGCCAGTGCTAGAATCATGGAGTGAACCCTGGGGTGTGAGACACATCCCAGGCACACACCATGTCTGAGGCCAGTGAGGAATCATGGAGTGAACCCTGGGGTCTGAGAGACATCCCGGCACACACCATGTATGAGGCCAGTGCTAGAATCATAGAGTGAACCCTGGGGTCTGAGAGACATCCCGGCACACACCATGTATGAGGCCAGTGAAAGAATCATGGAGTGAACCCTGGGGTCTAAGACACATCCGGGCACACACCATGTATGAGACCAGTGCTAGAATCATAGAGTGAACCCTGGGGTCTGAGAGACATCCCGGCACACACCATGTATGAGGCCAGTGCTAGAATCATGGAGTGAACCCTGGGGTCTGAGACACATCCCGGGCGCATAACATGTATGAGGCCAGTGCTAGAATCATAGAGTAAACCCTGGGGCCTGGGAGACATCCCGGGCACTCACCATGTATGAGGGCAGTGCTAGAATCATGGAGGGAACCCTGGGGTCTGAGAGACATCCCGGGCACACACCATGTATGAGGCCAGGAATCATGAAGGGAATCCTGGGGTCTGAGAGACATCCTGGCACACACCATGTATGAGGCCAGTGCAAGAATCATGAAGGGAATCCTGGGGTCTGAGAGACATCCCGGCACACACCATGTATGAGGCCAGTGCAAGAATCATGGAGGGAACCCTGGGGTCTGAGACACATCCCGGGCACACGCCATGTATGAGGCCAGTGCTAGAATCATGGAGGGAACCCTGGGGTCTGAAAGACATCCCGGGCACACGCCATGTATGAGGCCAGTGCAAGAATCATGGAGTGAACCCTGGGGTCTGAGAGACATCCCGGGCACAAACCATGTATGAGGCCAGTGCAAGAATCATGGAGTGAACCCTGGGGTCTGAGAGACATCCCGGCACACACCATGTATGAGGCCAGTGCTAGAATCATGCAAGGAACCCAGGGGTCTGAGAGACATCCCGGGTGCACACCATGTATGAGGCCAGTGCTAGAATCATGGAGGGAACCCTGGGGTCTGAGTGACATCCCGGGCACGCACCATGTATGAGGCCAGTGCTAGTATCATGGAGTGAACCCTGGGGTCTAGACACATCCCGGACACACACCATGTGTGAGGCCAGTGCTTGAATCATGGAGAGAACCCTGGGGTGTGAGACACATCCCGGGCACACCCCATGTATGAGGCCTGTGCTAGAATCATGGAGGGTACCTTGGGGTCTGAGACACATCCCGGGCACACACCATGTATGAGGCCAATGCTAGAATCACAGAGTGAACCCTGGGGTGTGAGAGACATCCCGGCACACACCATGTATGAGGCCAGTGCAAGAATCATGGAGTGAACCCTGGGGTCTGAGACACATCCCGGGCACACACCATGTATGAAGCCAGTGCTAGAATCATGGAGGGAGCCCCGGGGTCTGAGACACATCCCATGCACACACCATGTATGAGGCCAGTGCTAGAATCATGGATGGAACCCTGGGCTCTGAGACACATCCCGGGCTTACACCTGGTGCACACCATGTATGAGGCCAGTGCTAGAATCATAGAGTGAACCCTGGGGTATGAGAGACATCCCGAGCACACACCATGTATTAGGCCATTGCTAGAATCATAGAGGGAACCCTGGGGTCTGAGAGAAATCCCGGGCACACACCATGTATGAGGCCAGTGCTAGAATCATGGAGTGAACCCTGTGGTCTGAGAGACATCCCGGGCGCACACCATGTATGAGGCCAGTGAGGAATCATGGAGTGAACCCTGGGGTGTGAGAGACATCCCGGGCACACACCATGTATGAGGCCAGTGCTAGAATCATGGAGTGAACCCTGGGGTCTGAGAGACATCCCGGGCACACACCATGTATGAGGCCAGTGCTAGAATCATGGAGTGAACCCTGGGGTGTGAGACACATCCCGGGCACACACCATGTATGAGGCCAGTGAGGAATCATGGAGTGAACCCTGTGGTCTGAGAGACATCCCGGGCGCACACCATGTATGAGGCCAGTGAGGAATCATGGAGTGAACCCTGGGGTGTGAGAGACATCCCGGGCACACACCATGTATGAGGCCAGTGCTAGAATCATGGAGTGAACCCTGGGGTCTGAGAGACATTCCGGGCACACACCATGTATGAGGCCAGAAATCCCAGGCAAACACCATGTATGAGGCCAGTGAGGAATCATGGAGTGAACCCTGGGGTGTGAGAGACATCCCGGGCGCACACCATGTATGAGGCCAGTGAGGAATCATGGAGTGAACCCTGGGGTGTGAGAGACATCCCGGGCACACACCATGTATGAGGCCAGTGCTAGAATCATAGAGTGAACCCTGGGGTCTGAGACACATCCCGGGCACGCATCATGTATGAGGCCAGTGCTAGAATCATGGAGTGAACCCTGTGGTCTGAGAGACATCCCGGGCGCACACCATGTATGAGGCCAGTGAGGAATCATGGAGTGAACCCTGTGGTCTGAGAGACATCCCGGGCGCACACCATGTATGAGGCCAGTGAGGAATCATGGAGTGAACCCTGGGGTGTGAGAGACATCCCGGGCACACACCATGTATGAGGCCAGTGCTAGAATCATGGAGTGAACCCTGGGGTCTGAGAGACATCCCGGGCACACACCATGTATGAGGCCAGTAAGGAATCATGGAATGAACCCTGGGGTCTGAGACACATCCCGAGCACACCCCTTGTATGAGGCCAGTGGTAGAATCATGGAGGGAACCCTGGGGTGTGAGCACATCCTGGGCACACACCATGTATGAGGCCAGTGCTAGAATCATAGAGTGAACCCTGGGGTCTGAGACACATCCCGGGCACACACCATGTATGAGGCCAGTGCTAGAATCATGGAGAGAACCCTGGGGTCTGAGACACATCCCGGGCACACACCATGTATGAGGCCAGTGCTAGAATCATGGAGTGAATCCTGGGGTCTGAGACACATCCTGGGCACAAATCATGTATGAGGCCAGTGCTAGAATCATGGAGTGAACCCTGGGGTCTGAGAGACATCCAGGGCACACGCCATGTATGAGGCCAGTGCTGGAATCATAGAGTGAACCCTGAGGTCTGAGAGACATTCCGGGCACACACCATGTATGAGGCCAGACATCCCAGGCAAATACCATGTATGAGGCCAGTGCTAGAATCATGGAGTGAACCCTGCGGTGTGAGACACATCCCGGGCACACACCATGGATGAGGCCAGTGCTAGAATCATAGAGTGAACCCTGGGGTCTGAGACACATCCCAGGCAAACACCATGTATGAGGCCAGTGCTAGAATCATGGAGTGAACCCTGGGGTCTGAGACACATCCCGGGCACACACCATGTATGAGGCCAGTGCTAGAATCATTGAGTGAATCCTGGGGTCTGAGACACATCCTGGGCACAAATCATGTATGAGGCCAGTGCTAGAATCATGGAGTGAACCCTGGGGTCTGAGACACATCCCGGGCACTCACCACGTATGAGGCCAGTGAGGAATCATGGAGTGAACCGTAGGCTCTGAGAGACATCCCGGGCACACGCCATGTATGAGGCCAGTGCTAGAATCATGGAGTGAACCCTGGGGTCTGAGAGACATCCCGGCACACACCATGTATGAGGCCAGTGCTAGAATCACGGAGGGAACCCTGGGTTCTGAGAGACATCCTGGTCACACGCCATGTATTAGGCCAGTGCTAGAATCATGGAGTGAATCCTGGGGTCTGAGACACATCCTGGGCACAAATCATGTATGAGGCCAGTGCTAGAATCATGGAGTGAACCCTGGGGTCTGAGACACATCCCGGGCACTCACCACGTATGAGGCCAGTGAGGAATCATGGAGTGAACCGTAGGCTCTGAGAGACATCCCGGGCACACGCCATGTATGAGGCCAGTGCTAGAATCATGGAGTGAACCATGGGGTCTGAGAGACATCCCGGCACACACCATGTATGAGGCCAGTGCTAGAATCACGGAGGGAACCCTGGGTTCTGAGAGACATCCTGGTCACACACCATGTATGAGGCCAGTGCTAGAATCATGGAGGGAACCCAGGGGTCTGGTAGACATCCCGGGCACAAACCATGTATGAGGCCAGTGCAAGAATCATGGAGTGAACCCTGAGGTCTGAGAGACATTCCGGGCACACACCATGTATGAGGCCAGACATCCCAGGCAAACACCATGTATGAGGCCAGTGCTAGAATCATGGAGTGAACCCTGCGGTGTGAGACACATCCTGGGCACAAATCATGTATGAGGCCAGTGCTAGAATCATGGAGTGAACCCTGGGGTCTGAGACACATCCCGGGCATTCACCACGTATGAGGCCAGTGAGGAATCATGGAGTGAACCGTAGGCTCTGAGAGACATCCCGGGCACACGCCATGTATGAGGCCAGTGCTAGAATCATGGAGTGAACCCTGGGGTCTGAGAGACATCCCGGCACACACCATGTATGAGGCCAGTGCTAGAATCACGGAGGGAACCCTGGGTTCTGAGAGACATCCTGGTCACACGCCATGTATTAGGCCAGTGCTAGAATCATGGAGTGAATCCTGGGGTCTGAGACACATCCTGGGCACAAATCATGTATGAGGCCAGTGCTAGAATCATGGAGTGAACCCTGGGGTCTGAGACACATCCCGGGCACTCACCACGTATGAGGCCAGTGAGGAATCATGGAGTGAACCGTAGGCTCTGAGAGACATCCCGGGCACACGCCATGTATGAGGCCAGTGCTAGAATCATGGAGTGAACCATGGGGTCTGAGAGACATCCCGGCACACACCATGTATGAGGCCAGTGCTAGAATCACGGAGGGAACCCTGGGTTCTGAGAGACATCCTGGTCACACACCATGTATGAGGCCAGTGCTAGAATCATGGAGGGAACCCACGGGTCTGGTAGACATCCCGGGCACAAACCATGTATGAGGCCAGTGCAAGAATCATGGAGTGAACCCTGAGGTCTGAGAGACATTCCGGGCACACACCATGTATGAGGCCAGACATCCCAGGCAAACACCATGTATGAGGCCAGTGCTAGAATCATGGAGTGAACCCTGCGGTGTGAGACACATCCCGGGCACACACCATGGATGAGGCCAGTGCTAGAAACATAGAGTGAACCCTGGGGTCTGAGACACATCCCGGGCAAACACCATGTATGAGGCCAGTGCTAGAATCATGGAGTGAACCCTGGGGTCTGAGACACATCCCGGGCACACACCATGTATGAGGCCAGTGCTAGAATCATGGAGTGAATCCTGGGGTCTGAGACACATCCTGGGCACAAATCATGTATGAGGCCAGTGCTAGAATCATGGAGTGAACCCTGGGGTCTGAGACACATCCCGAGCACTCACCACGTATGAGGCCAGTGAGGAATCATGGAGTGAACCATAGGCTCTGAGAGACATCCCGGGCACACGCCATGTATGAGGCCAGTGCTACAATCATGGAGTGAACCCTGGGGTCTGAGAGACATCCCGGCACACACCATGTATGAGGCCAGTGCTAGAATCACGGAGGGAACCCTGGGTTCTGAGAGACATCCTGGTCACACGCCATGTATTCGGCCAGTGCTAGAATCATGGAGTGAATCCTGGGGTCTGAGACACATCCTGGGCACAAATCATGTATGAGGCCAGTGCTAGAATCATGGAGTGAACCCTGGGGTCTGAGACACATCCCGGGCACTCACCACGTATGAGGCCAGTGAGGAATCATGGAGTGAACCGTAGGCTCTGAGAGACATCCCGGGCACACGCCATGTATGAGGCCAGTGCTAGAATCATGGAGTGAACCATGGGTTCTGAGAGACATCCCGGCACACACCATGTATGATGTCAGTGCTAGAATCACGGAGGGAACCCTGGGTTCTGAGAGACATCCTGGTCACACACCATGTATGAGGCCAGTGCTAGAATCATGGAGGGAACCCACGGGTCTGGTAGACATCCCGGGCACAAACCATGTATGAGGCCAGTGCAAGAATCATGGAGTGAACCCTGAGGTCCGAGAGACATCCCGGGTGCATACCATGTATGATGCCAGTGCTAGAATCATAGAGTAAACCCTGGGGTCTGGGAGACATCCCGGGCACTCACCATGTATGAGGCCAGTGCTAGAATCATGGAGGGAACCCTGGGGTGTGAGACACATCCCGGGCTTACACCTGGCGCACACCATGTATGAGGCCAGTGCTAGAATCATGGAGGGAACCCAGGGGTCTGGTAGACATCCCGGGCACAAACCATGTATGAGGCCAGTGCAAGAATCATGGAGTGAACCCTGAGGTCTGAGAGACATTCCGGGCACACACCATGTATGAGGCCAGACATCCCAGGCAAACACCATGTATGAGGCCAGTGCTAGAATCATGGAGTGAACCCTGCGGTGTGAGACACATCCTGGGCACAAATCATGTATGAGGCCAGTGCTAGAATCATGGAGTGAACCCTGGGGTCTGAGACACATCCCGGGCATTCACCACGTATGAGGCCAGTGAGGAATCATGGAGTGAACCGTAGGCTCTGAGAGACATCCCGGGCACACGCCATGTATGAGGCCAGTGCTAGAATCATGGAGTGAACCCTGGGGTCTGAGAGACATCCCGGCACACACCATGTATGAGGCCAGTGCTAGAATCACGGAGGGAACCCTGGGTTCTGAGAGACATCCTGGTCACACGCCATGTATTAGGCCAGTGCTAGAATCATGGAGTGAATCCTGGGGTCTGAGACACATCCTGGGCACAAATCATGTATGAGGCCAGTGCTAGAATCATGGAGTGAACCCTGGGGTCTGAGACACATCCCGGGCACTCACCACGTATGAGGCCAGTGAGGAATCATGGAGTGAACCGTAGGCTCTGAGAGACATCCCGGGCACACGCCATGTATGAGGCCAGTGCTAGAATCATGGAGTGAACCATGGGGTCTGAGAGACATCCCGGCACACACCATGTATGAGGCCAGTGCTAGAATCACGGAGGGAACCCTGGGTTCTGAGAGACATCCTGGTCACACACCATGTATGAGGCCAGTGCTAGAATCATGGAGGGAACCCACGGGTCTGGTAGACATCCCGGGCACAAACCATGTATGAGGCCAGTGCAAGAATCATGGAGTGAACCCTGAGGTCTGAGAGACATTCCGGGCACACACCATGTATGAGGCCAGACATCCCAGGCAAACACCATGTATGAGGCCAGTGCTAGAATCATGGAGTGAACCCTGCGGTGTGAGACACATCCCGGGCACACACCATGGATGAGGCCAGTGCTAGAAACATAGAGTGAACCCTGGGGTCTGAGACACATCCCGGGCAAACACCATGTATGAGGCCAGTGCTAGAATCATGGAGTGAACCCTGGGGTCTGAGACACATCCCGGGCACACACCATGTATGAGGCCAGTGCTAGAATCATGGAGTGAATCCTGGGGTCTGAGACACATCCTGGGCACAAATCATGTATGAGGCCAGTGCTAGAATCATGGAGTGAACCCTGGGGTCTGAGACACATCCCGAGCACTCACCACGTATGAGGCCAGTGAGGAATCATGGAGTGAACCATAGGCTCTGAGAGACATCCCGGGCACACGCCATGTATGAGGCCAGTGCTACAATCATGGAGTGAACCCTGGGGTCTGAGAGACATCCCGGCACACACCATGTATGAGGCCAGTGCTAGAATCACGGAGGGAACCCTGGGTTCTGAGAGACATCCTGGTCACACGCCATGTATTAGGCCAGTGCTAGAATCATGGAGTGAATCCTGGGGTCTGAGACACATCCTGGGCACAAATCATGTATGAGGCCAGTGCTAGAATCATGGAGTGAACCCTGGGGTCTGAGACACATCCCGGGCACTCACCACGTATGAGGCCAGTGAGGAATCATGGAGTGAACCGTAGGCTCTGAGAGACATCCCGGGCACACGCCATGTATGAGGCCAGTGCTAGAATCATGGAGTGAACCATGGGTTCTGAGAGACATCCCGGCACACACCATGTATGATGTCAGTGCTAGAATCACGGAGGGAACCCTGGGTTCTGAGAGACATCCTGGTCACACACCATGTATGAGGCCAGTGCTAGAATCATGGAGGGAACCCACGGGTCTGGTAGACATCCCGGGCACAAACCATGTATGAGGCCAGTGCAAGAATCATGGAGTGAACCCTGAGGTCCGAGAGACATCCCGGGTGCATACCATGTATGATGCCAGTGCTAGAATCATAGAGTAAACCCTGGGGTCTGGGAGACATCCCGGGCACTCACCATGTATGAGGCCAGTGCTAGAATCATGGAGGGAACCCTGGGGTGTGAGACACATCCCGGGCTTACACCTGGCGCACACCATGTATGAGGCCAGTGCTAGAATCATAGAGTAAACCCTGGGGTCTGGGAGACATCCCAGACACTGACCATGTATGAGGCCAGTGCTAGAATCATAGAGTAAACCATGGGGTCTGCGAGACATCCCGGGCACTCACCATGTATGAGGCCTGTGCTAGAATCATGGAGTGAACCCTGGGGTCTGAGAGACATCCCGGGCACTCACCATGTATGAGGCCAGTGCTAAAATCATGGAGTGAACCCTGAGGTCTGAGAGACATCCAGGGCACTCACCATGTATGAGGCCAGTGCTAGAATCATGGAGGGAACCCTGGGGTCTGAGAGACATCCCGGGCACACACCATGTATGAGGCCAGTGAGGAATCATGGAGTGAACCCTGGGGTCTGAGAGACATCCCGGGCACTCACCATGTATGAGGCCAGTGCTAGAATCATGGAGGGAACCGTGGGGTCTGAGAGACATCCCGGGCACACACCATGTATGAGGCAGGAGCTAGAATCATGGAGTGAACCCTGGGGTGAGAGACATCCCGGGCGCACACCATGTATGAGGCCAGTGCTAGAATCATGGAGTGAACCCTGGGGTCTGAGAGACATCCCGGGCACTCACCATGTATGAGGCCAGTGCTAGAATCATGGAGTGAACCCTGGGGTCTGAGAGACATCCCGGGCACTCACCATGTATGAGGCCAGTGCTAGAATCATGGAGTGAACCTTGAGGTCTGAGAGACATCCCGGGCACTCACCATGTATGAGGCCAGTGCTAGAATCATGGAGGGAACCCTGGGGTCTGATAGACATCCCGGGCACACACCATGTATGAGGCCAGTGAGGAATCATGGAGTGAACCCTGGGGTCTGAGAGACATCCCAGGCACTCCCCACGTATGAGGCCAGTGCTAGAATCATGGAGGGAACCCTGGGGTCTGAGAGGCATCCCGGGCACACACCATGTATGAGGCAGGAGCTAGAATCATGAAGTGAACCCTGGGGTGAGAGACATCCCGGGCGCACACCATGTATGAGGTCAGTGCTTTAATCATGGAGTGAACCCTGGGGTCTGAGAGACATCCCGGGCACACACCATGTATGAGGCCAGTGCTAGAATCATGGAGTGAACCTTGGGGTCTGTGACACATCCCGGAACACACCATGTATGAGGCCAGTGCTAGAATCATGGAGTGAATCCTGGGGTCTGAGACACATCCTGGACACACATCATGTATGAGGCCAATGCTAGAATCATGCAGTGAACCCTGGGGTCTGAGACACATCCCGGGCACTCACCACGTATGAGGCAAGTGAGGGATCATGGAGTGAACCGTAGGCTCTGAGAGACATCCCGGGCCGGGCACACACCATGTATGAGGCCAGTGCTAGAATCATGGAGTGAACCCTGGGGTCTGAGAGACCTCCCCGGCACACACCATGTACGAGGCCAGTGCTAGAATCACAGAGGGAGCCCTGGATTCTGAGAGACATCCTGGTCACACGCCATGTATTAGGCCAGTGCTAGAATCGTGTAGGGAATCCTGGGGTCTGAGAGACATCCCGGCACACACCATGTATGAGGCCAGAGCTAGAATCATGGAGTGAACCCTGGGTGTGAGACACATCCCGGGCACACACCATGTATGAAGCCAGTGCTAGAATCATGGAGGGAACCCTGGGGTCTGAGGCACATCCCGGGCACACACCATGTATGAGGCCTGTGCTAGAATCATGGAGGGAACCCACGGGTCTTGTAGACATCCCGGGCACAAACAATGTATGAGGCCAGTGCAAGAATCATGGAGTGAACCCTGAGGTCTGAGACACATCCCGGGCACACACCATGTATGAGGCCAGTGCTAGAATCATAGAGTGAACCCTGGGATCTGAGACACATGCCGGACACACACCATGTATGAGGCCAGTGCTAGAATCATGGAGTGAACCCTGGGGTCTGAGACACATCCCGGGCACACACCATGTATGAGGCCAGTGCTAGAATCATGGACGGGAACCCTGGGATCTGAGAGACATCCCGGGCGCACACCATGTATGAGGCCAGTGCTGGAATCATGGAGGGAACACTGGGTCTGAGAGACATCCCGGGCACACACCATGCATGAGGCCAGTGCTAGAATCATGGAGTGAACCCTGGGTTCTGACACACATGCCGGGCACACACCATGTATGAGGCCAGTTCTAGAATCATGGAGGGACCCCTGGGGTGTGAGAGACAACCCAGGCACACACCATGTATGAGGCCAGTGCTAGCATCATGGAGAGAATCCTGGGGTCTGAGACACATCCCGGGCACACACCATGTATGAGGCCAGTGCTAGAATCAACAGAGTGAACCCTGGGGTGTGAGAGACATCCCGGCACACACCATGTATGAGGCCAGTGCTAGAATCATGGAGGGAACCCTGGGCTCTGAGACACATCCCGGGCTTACACCTGGGCGCACACCATCTATGAGGCCAGTGCTAGAATCATAGAGTGAACCCTGGGGTATGAGAGACATCCCCGGCACACACCATGTATGAGGCCATTGATAGAATCACAGAGGGAACCCTGGGGTCTGAGAGACATCCCGGGCACACAACATGTATGAGGCCAGTGCTAGAATCATGGAGTGAACCCTGGGGTCTGAGAGACATCCCGGGCGCACGCCATGTATGAGGCCATGCTAGAATCATGGAGCGAACCCTGGGGACTGAGACACCTCCCGGGCACACGCCATGTATGAGGCCAGTGCTAGATTCATGGAGAGAACCATGGGGTCTGAGAGACATCCCGGGCACACACCATGTATGAGGCCAGTGCTAGAATCATGGAGTGAACCCTGGGGTCTGAGACACATCCCGGGCACACGCCATGTATGAGGCCAGTGCTAGAATCATGGAGTGAGCCCTGGGGTCTGAGAGACATCCTGGGCGCACACCATGTATGAGGCCAGTGCTAGAATCATGGAGTGAACCCTGGGGTCTGGGAGACATCCCGGGCACTCACCATGTATGAGGCCAGTGCTAGAATCATGGAGGGAACCCTGGAGTCTGCGAGACATCCCGGGCACACACCATGTATGAGGCAGGAGCTAGAATCATGGAGTGAACCCTGGGGTGAGAGACATCCCGGGCACTCACCATGTATGAGGCCAGTGCTAGAATCATGGAGGGAACCCTGGGGTCTGAGAGACATCCCGGGCACACACCATGTATGAGGCAGGAGCTAGAATCATGGAGTGAACCCTGGGGTGAGAGACATCCCGGGCGCACACTATGTATGAGGCCAGTGCTAGAATCATGGAGTGAACCTTGGGGTCTGAGACACATCCCGGGCACACACCATGTATGAGGCCAGTGCTAGAATCATGGAGTGAATCCTGGGGTCTGAGACACATCCTGGGCACAGAACATGTATGAGGCCAGTGCTAGAATCATGGAGTGAACCCTGGATGTGAGATACATCCCGGGCACACACCATGTATGAGGCCAGTGCTAGAATCATGGAGTGAACCCTGGGGTCTGAGAGACATCCCGGGCACACACCATGTATGAGGCCAGTGCTAGAATCACGGAGTCAACCCTGGGTTCTGAGAGACATCCTGGTCACACGCCATGTATGAGGCCAGTGCTAGAATCGTGTAGGGAATCCTGGGGTCTGAGAGACATCCCGGCACACACCATGTATGAAGCCAGAGCTAGAACCATGGAGTGAACCCTGGGGTGTGAGACACATCCCGGGCGTACACCATATATGAGGCCAGTGCTAGAATCATGGAGGGAACCCACGGGTCTGGTAGACATCCCGGGCACAAACCATGTATGAGGCCAGTGCAAGAATCATGGAGTGAACCCTGAGGTCTGAGAGACATCCCGGCACACACCATGTATGAGGCCAGTGCTAGAATCATGGAGGGAACACTGGGTCTGAGAGACATCCCGGGCACACGCTATGTATGAGGCCAGTGCTAGAATCATGGAGTGAACCCTGGGGTCTGAGACACATCCCGGGCACACACCATGTATGAGGCCAGTGCTAGAATCATGGAGGGAACCCTGGGGTGTGAGAGACATCCCGGCACACACCATGTATGAGGCCAGTGCAAGAATCATGGAGTGAACCTTGGGGTCTGAGACACATCCCGGGCACACACCATGTTTGAGGCCAGTGCTAGAATCACAGAGTGAACCCTGGGGTGTGAGAGACATCCCGGCACACACCATGTATGAGGCCAGTGCAAGAATCATGGAGTGAACCCTGGGGTCTGAGACACATCCCGGGCACACACCATGTATGAAGCCAGTGCTAGAATCATGGAGGGAGCCCTAGGGTCTGAGACACATCCCATGCACACACCATGTATGAGGCCAGTGCTAGAATCATGGATAGAACCCTGGGCTCTGAGACACATCCCGGGCTTACACCTGGCGCACACCATGGATGAGGCCATTGCTAGAATCATGGAGTGAACCCTGGTGTCTGAGAGACATCCCGGGCACACACCATGTATGAGGCCAGTGCTAGAATCATGGAGTGAACCCTGGGGTCTGAGAGACATCCTGGGCGCACACCATGTATGAGGCCAGTGCTAGAATCATGGAGTGAACCCTGGGGTCTGAGAGACATCCCGGGCGCATACCATGTATGAGGCCAATGCTAGAATCATAGAGTGAACCCTGGAGTCTGAGAGACATCTCGGGCACACACCATGTATGAGGCCATTGCTAGAATCATGGAGTGAACCCTGGGGTCTGAGAGACATCCCGGGCGCATACCATGTATGAGGCCAGTGTTAGAATCATGGTGTGAACCCTGGGGTCTGAGAGACATGCCCGGCACACACCATGTATGAGGCCAGTGTTAGAATCATGGAGTGAACCCTGGGGTCTGAGAGACATCCCGGGCACACACCATGTATGAGGCCATTGCTAGAATCATGGAGGGAACCCTGGGTGTCTGAGAGACATCCTGGGCACACACCATGTATGAGGCCAGTGCTAGAATCATGGGGGGAGCCCTGGGATCTGAGACACATCCCGGGCACACACCATGTATGAGGCCAGTGCTAGAATCATGGAGTGAACCCTGGGGCATGAGACACATCCCGGGCACACACCATGTATGAGGCCAGTGCTAGAATCATGGAGTGAACCCTGGGGTCTGAGAGACATCCTGCGCACACACCATGTTTGAGGCCAGTGCTAGAATCATGGAGTGAACCCTGGGGCATGAGACACATCCCGGGCACACACCATGTATGAGGCCAGTGCTAGAATCATGGAGGGAACCCACAGGTCTTGTAGACATCCCGGGCACAAACAATGTATGAGGCCAGTGCAAGAATCATGGAGTGAACCCTGAGGTCTGAGACACATCCAGGGCACACACCATGTATAAGGCCAGTGCTAGAATCATAGCGTGAACCCTGGGATCTGAGACACATGCCGGACACACACCATGTATGAGGCCAGTGCTAGAATCATGGAGTGAACCCTGGGGTCTGAGACACATCCCGGGCACACACCATGTATGAGGCCAGTGCTAGAATCATGGAGGGAACCCTGGGGTCTGAGAGACATCCCGGGCGCACACCATGTATGAGGCCAGTGCTGGAATCATGGAGGGAACACTGGGTCTGAGAGACATCCCGGGCACACACCATGCATGAGGCCAGTGCTAGAATCATGGAGTGAACCCTGGGTTCTGACACACATCCCGGGCACACACCATGTATGAGGCCAGTTCTAGAATCATGGAGGGACCCCTGGGGTGTGAGAGACATCCCAGGCACACACCATGTATGAGGCTAGTGCTAGCATCATGGAGAGAATCCTGGGGTCTGAGAGACATCCCGGGCACACACCATGTATGAGGCCAGTGCAAGAATCATGGAGTGAACTCTGGGGTCTGAGACACATCCCGGGCACACACCATGTATGAGGCAGGAGCTAGAATCATGAAGTGAACCCTGGGGTGTGAGACATCCCAGGCGCACACCATGTATGAGGTCAGTGCTTTAATCATGGAGTGAACCCTGGGGTCTGAGAGACATCCCGGGCACACACCATGTATGAGGCCAGTGCTAGAATCATGGAGTGAACCTTGGGGTCTGTGACACATCCCGGAACACACCATGTATGAGGCCAGTGCTAGAATCATGGAGTGAATCCTGGGGTCTGAGACACATCCTGGACACACATCATGTATGAGGCCAATGCTAGAATCATGCAGTGAACCCTGGGGTCTGAGACACATCCCGGGCACTCACCACGTATGAGGCCAGTGAGGAATCATGGAGTGAACCGTAGGCTCTGAGAGACATCCCGGGCCGGGCACACACCATGTATGAGGCCAGTGCTAGAATCATGGAGTGAACCCTGGGGTCTGAGAGACCTCCCCGGCACACACCATGTACGAGGCCAGTGCTAGAATCACAGAGGGAGCCCTGGATTCTGAGAGACATCCTGGTCACACGCCATGTATTAGGCCAGTGCTAGAATCGTGTAGGGAATCCTGGGGTCTGAGAGACATTCCGCCACACACCATGTATGAGGCCAGAGCTAGAATCATGGAGTGAACCCTGGGTGTGAGACACATCCCGGGCACACACCATGTATGAGGCCAGTGCTAGAATCATGGAGGGAACCCTGGGGTCTGAGGCACATCCCGGGCACACACCATGTATGAGGCCTGTGCTAGAATCATGGAGGGAACCCACGGGTCTTGTAGACATCCCGGGCACAAACAATGTATGAGGCCAGTGCAAGAATCATGGAGTGAACCCTGAGGTCTGAGACACATCCCGGGCACACACCATGTATGAGGCCAGTGCTAGAATCATAGAGTGAACCCTGGGATCTGAGACACATGCCGGACACACACCATGTATGAGGCCAGTGCTAGAATCATGGAGTGAACCCTGGGGTCTGAGACACATCCCGGGCACACACCATGTATGAGGCCAGTGCTAGAATCATGGACGGGAACCCTGGGATCTGAGAGACATCCCGGGCGCACACCATGTATGAGGCCAGTGCTGGAATCATGGAGGGAACACTGGGTCTGAGAGACATCCCGGGCACACACCATGCATGAGGCCAGTGCTAGAATCATGGAGTGAACCCTGGGTTCTGACACACATGCCGGGCACACACCATGTATGAGGCCAGTTCTAGAATCATGGAGGGACCCCTGGGGTGTGAGAGACAACCCAGGCACACACCATGTATGAGGCCAGTGCTAGCATCATGGAGAGAATCCTGGGGTCTGAGACACATCCCGGGCACACACCATGTATGAGGCCAGTGCTAGAATCAACAGAGTGAACCCTGGGGTGTGAGAGACATCCCGGCACACACCATGTATGAGGCCAGTGCTAGAATCATGGAGGGAACCCTGGGCTCTGAGACACATCCCGGGCTTACACCTGGGCGCACACCATCTATGAGGCCAGTGCTAGAATCATAGAGTGAACCCTGGGGTATGAGAGACATCCCCGGCACACACCATGTATGAGGCCATTGATAGAATCACAGAGGGAACCCTGGGGTCTGAGAGACATCCCGGGCACACAACATGTATGAGGCCAGTGCTAGAATCATGGAGTGAACCCTGGGGTCTGAGAGACATCCCGGGCGCACGCCATGTATGAGGCCATGCTAGAATCATGGAGCTAACCCTGGGGACTGAGACACCTCCCGGGCACACGCCATGTATGAGGCCAGTGCTAGATTCATGGAGAGAACCATGGGGTCTGAGAGACATCCCGGGCACACACCATGTATGAGGCCAGTGCTAGAATCATGGAGTGAACCCTGGGGTCTGAGACACATCCCGGGCACACGCCATGTATGAGGCCAGTGCTAGAATCATGGAGTGAGCCCTGGGGTCTGAGAGACATCCTGGGCGCACACCATGTATGAGGCCAGTGCTAGAATCATGGAGTGAACCCTGGGGTCTGGGAGACATCCCGGGCACTCACCATGTATGAGGCCAGTGCTAGAATCATGGAGGGAACCCTGGAGTCTGCGAGACATCCCGGGCACACACCATGTATGAGGCAGGAGCTAGAATCATGGAGTGAACCCTGGGGTGAGAGACATCCCGGGCATTCACCATGTATGAGGCCAGTGCTAGAATCATGGAGGGAACCCTGGGGTCTGAGAGACATCCCGGGCACACACCATGTATGAGGCAGGAGCTAGAATCATGGAGTGAACCCTGGGGTGAGAGACATCCCGGGCGCACACTATGTATGAGGCCAGTGCTAGAATCATGGAGTGAACCTTGGGGTCTGAGACACATCCCGGGCACACACCATGTATGAGGCCAGTGCTAGAATCATGGAGTGAATCCTGGGGTCTGAGACACATCCTGGGCACAGAACATGTATGAGGCCAGTGCTAGAATCATGGAGTGAACCCTGGATGTGAGATACATCCCGGGCACACACCATGTATGAGGCCAGTGCTAGAATCATGGAGTGAACCCTGGGGTCTGAGAGACATCCCGGCACACACCATGTATGAGGCCAGTGCTAGAATCATGGAGGGAACACTGGGTCTGAGAGACATCCCGGGCACACGCTATGTATGAGGCCAGTGCTAGAATCATGGAGTGAACCCTGGGGTCTGAGACACATCCCGGGCACACACCATGTATGAGGCCAGTGCTAGAATCATGGAGGGAACCCTGGGGTGTGAGAGACATCCCGGCACACACCATGTATGAGGCCAGTGCAAGAATCATGGAGTGAACCTTGGGGTCTGAGACACATCCCGGGCACACACCATGTTTGAGGCCAGTGCTAGAATCACAGAGTGAACCCTGGGGTGTGAGAGACATCCCGGCACACACCATGCATGAGGCCAGTGCAAGAATCATGGAGTGAACCCTGGGGTCTGAGACACATCCCGGGCACACACCATGTATGAAGCCAGTGCTAGAATCATGGAGGGAGCCCTAGGGTCTGAGACACATCCCATGCACACACCATGTATGAGGCCAGTGCTAGAATCATGGATAGAACCCTGGGCTCTGAGACACATCCCGGGCTTACACCTGGCGCACACCATGGATGAGGCCATTGCTAGAATCACAGAGTTGAACCCTGGTGTCTGAGAGACATCCCGGGCACACACCATGTATGAGGCCAGTGCTAGAATCATGGAGTGAACCCTGGGGTCTGAGAGACATCCTGGGCGCACACCATGTATGAGGCCAGTGCTAGAATCATGGAGTGAACCCTGGGGTCTGAGAGACATCCCGGGCGCATACCATGTATGAGGCCAATGCTAGAATCATAGAGTGAACCCTGGAGTCTGAGAGACATCTCGGGCACACACCATGTATGAGGCCATTGCTAGAATCATGGAGTGAACCCTGGGGTCTGAGAGACATCCCGGGCGCATACCATGTATGAGGCCAGTGTTAGAATCATGGAGTGAACCCTGGGGTCTGAGAGACATGCCCGGCACACACCATGTATGAGGCCAGTGTTAGAATCATGGAGTGAACCCTGGGGTCTGAGAGACATCCCGGGCACACACCATGTATGAGGCCATTGCTAGAATCATGGAGTGAACCCTGGGGTCTGAGAGACATCCCGGGCGCATACCATGTATGAGGCCAGTGTTAGAATCATGGAGTGAACCCTGGGGTCTGAGAGACATGCCCGGCACACACCATGTATGAGGCCAGTGTTAGAATCATGGAGTGAACCCTGGGGTCTGAGAGACATCCCGGGCACACACCATGTATGAGGCCATTGCTAGAATCATGGAGGGAACCCAGGGTGTCTGAGAGACATCCTGGGCACACACCATGTATGAGGCCAGTGCTAGAATCATGGGGGAAGCCCTGGGATCTGAGACACATCCCGGGCACACACCATGTATGAGGCCAGTGCTAGAATCATGGAGTGAACCCTGGGGCATGAGACACATCCCGGGCACACACCATGTATGAGGCCAGTGCTAGAATCATGGAGTGAACCCTGGGGTCTGAGAGACATCCTGCACACACACCATGTTTGAGGCCAGTGCTAGAATCATGGAGTGAACCCTGGGGCATGAGACACATCCCGGGCACACACCATGTATGAGGCCAGTGCTAGAATCATGGAGGGAACCCACGGGTCTTGTAGACATCCCGGGCACAAACAATGTATGAGGCCAGTGCAAGAATCATGGAGTGAACCCTGAGGTCTGAGACACATCCCGGGCACACACCATGTATAAGGCCAGTGCTAGAATCATAGCGTGAACCCTGGGATCTGACACACATGCCGGACACACACCATGTATGAGGCCAGTGCTAGAATCATGGAGTGAACCCTGGGGTCTGAGACACATCCCGGGCACACACCATGTATGAGGCCAGTGCTAGAATCATGGAGGGAACCCTGGGGTCTGAGAGACATCCCGGGCGCACACCATGTATGAGGCCAGTGCTGGAATCATGGAGGGAACACTGGGTCTGAGAGACATCCCGGGCACACACCATGCATGAGGCCAGTGCTAGAATCATGGAGTGAACCCTGGGTTCTGACACACATCCCGGGCACACACCATGTATGAGGCCAGTTCTAGAATCATGGAGGGACCCCTGGGGTCTGAGAGACATCCCGGGCACACACCATGTATGAGGCCAGTGCAAGAATCATGGAGTGAACTCTGGGGTCTGAGACACATCCCGGGCACACACCATGTATGAAGCCAGTGCTAGAATCATGGAGTGAACCCTGGGGTCTGAGAGACATCCCGGGCGCATACCATGTATGAGGCCAGTGCTAGAATCATGGAGTGAACCCTGGGGTCTGAGACACTTCTCGCGCACACACCAGGTATGAGGCCAGTGCTAGAATCAACAGAGTGAACCCTGGGGTGTGAGAGACATCCCGGCACACACCATGTATGAGGCCAGTGCAAGAATCATGGAGGGAACCCTGGGGTCTGAGACACATCCCGGGCACACACCATGTATGAAGCCAGTGCCAGGATCATGGAGGGAGCCCTGGGGTCTGAGACACATCCCATGCACACACCATGTATGAGGCCAGTGCTAGAATCATGGAGGGAACCGTGGGGTCTGAGAAACATCCCGGGCACACACCATGTATGAGGCAGGAGCTAGAATAATGGAGTTAACCCTGGGGTGAGAGACATCCCGGGCGCACACCATCTATGAGGCCAGTGCTAGAATCATAGAGTGAACCCTGGGGTATGAGAGACATCCCGGGCACACACCATGTATGAGGCCATTGCTAGAATCACAGAGGGAACCCTGGGGTCTGAGAGACATCCCGGGCACACAACATGTATGAGGCCAGTGCTAGAATCATGGAGTGAACCCTGGGGTCTGAGAGACATCCCGGGCGCACACCATGTATGAGGCCATGCTAGAATCATGGAGCGAACCCTGGGGACTGAGACACCTCCCGGGCACACGCCATGTATGAGGCCAGTGCTAGATTCATGGAGAGAACCATGGGGTCTGAGAGACATCCCGGGCACACACCATGTATGAGGCCAGTGCTAGAATCATGGAGTGAACCCTGGGGTCTGAGACACATCCCGGGCACACACCATGTATGAAGCCAGTGCTAGAATCATGGAGGGAGCCCTAGGGTCTGAGACACATCCCATGCACACACCATGTATGAGGCCAGTGCTAGAATCATGGATAGAACCCTGGGCTCTGAGACACATCCCGGGCTTACACCTGGCGCACACCATGGATGAGGCCATTGCTAGAGTCACAGAGGGAACCCTGGTGTCTGAGAGACATCCCGGGCACACACCATGTATGAGGCCAGTGCTAGAATCATGGAGTGAACCCTGGGGTCTGAGAGACATCCTGGGCGCACACCATGTATGAGGCCAGTGCTAGAATCATGGAGTGAACCCTGGGGTCTGAGAGACATCCCGGGCGCATACCATGTATGAGGCCAATGCTAGAATCATAGAGTGAACCCTGGAGTCTGAGAGACATCTCGGGCACACACCATGTATGAGGCCATTGCTAGAATCATGGAGTGAACCCTGGGGTCTGAGAGACATCCCGGGCGCATACCATGTATGAGGCCAGTGTTAGAATCATGGAGTGAACCCTGGGGTCTGAGAGACATGCCCGGCACACACCATGTATGAGGCCAGTGTTAGAATCATGGAGTGAACCCTGGGGTGAGAGACATCCCGGGCGCACACCATCTATGAGGCCAGTGCTAGAATCATAGAGTGAACCCTGGGGTATGAGAGACATCCCGGGCACACACCATGTATGAGGCCATTGCTAGAATCACAGAGGGAACCCTGGGGTCTGAGAGACATCCCGGGCACACATGTATGAGGCCAGTGCTAGAATCATGGAGTGAACCCTGGGGTCTGAGAGACATCCCGGGCGCACACCATGTATGAGGCCATGCTAGAATCATGGAGCGAACCCTGGGGACTGAGACACCTCCCGGGCACACGCCATGTATGAGGCCAGTGCTAGATTCATGGAGAGAACCATGGGGTCTGAGAGACATCCCGGGCACACACCATGTATGAGGCCAGTGCTAGAATCATGGAGTGAACCCTGGGGTCTGAGACACATCCCGGGCACACACCATGTATGAAGCCAGTGCTAGAATCATGGAGGGAGCCCTAGGGTCTGAGACACATCCCATGCACACACCATGTATGAGGCCAGTGCTACAATCATGGATAGAACCCTGGGCTCTGAGACACATCCCGGGCTTACACCTGGCGCACACCATGGATGAGGCCATTGCTAGAATCACAGAGGGAACCCTGGTGTCTGAGAGACATCCCGGGCACACACCATGTATGAGGCCAGTGCTAGAATCATGGAGTGAACCCTGGGGTCTGAGAGACATCCTGGGCGCACACCATGTATGAGGCCAGTGCTAGAATCATGGAGTGAACCCTGGGGTCTGAGAGACATCCCGGGCGCATACCATGTATGAGGCCAATGCTAGAATCATAGAGTGAACCCTGGAGTCTGAGAGACATCTCGGGCACACACCATGTATGAGGCCATTGCTAGAATCATGGAGTGAACCCTGGGGTCTGAGAGACATCCCGGGCGCATACCATGTATGAGGCCAGTGTTAGAATCATGGAGTGAACCCTGGGGTCTGAGAGACATGCCCGGCACACACCATGTATGAGGCCAGTGTTAGAATCATGGAGTGAACCCTGGGGTGAGAGACATCCCGGGCGCACACCATCTATGAGGCCAGTGCTAGAATCATGGAGGGAACCCTGGGTGTCTGAGAGACATCCTGGGCACACACCATGTATGAGGCCAGTGCTAGAATCATGGGGGGAGCCCTGGGATCTGAGACACATCCCGGGCACACACCATGTATGAGGCCAGTGTTAGAATCATGGAGTGAACCCTGGGGCATGAGACACATCCCGGGCACACACCATGTATGAGGCCAGTGCTAGAATCATGGAGTGAACCCTGGGGTCTGAGAGACATCCTGCGCACACACCATGTTTGAGGCCAGTGCTAGAATCATGGAGTGAACCCTGGGGCATGAGACACATCCCGGGCACACACCATGTATGAGGCCAGTGCTAGAATCATGGAGGGAACCCACGGGTCTTGTAGACATCCCGGGCACAAACAATGTATGAGGCCAGTGCAAGAATCATGGAGTGAACCCTGAGGTCTGAGACACATCCCGGGCACACACCATGTATAAGGCCAGTGCTAGAATCATAGCGTGAACCCTGGGATCTGAGACACATGCCGGACACACACCATGTATGAGGCCAGTGCTAGAATCATGGAGTGAACCCTGGGGTCTGAGACACATCCCGGGCACACACCATGTATGAGGCCAGTGCTAGAATCATGGAGGGAACCCTGGGGTCTGAGAGACATCCCGGGCGCACACCATGTATGAGGCCAGTGCTGGAATCATGGAGGGAACACTGGGTCTGAGAGACATCCCGGGCACACACCATGCATGAGGCCAGTGCTAGAATCATGGAGTGAACCCTGGGTTCTGACACAAATCCCGGGCACACACCATGTATGAGGCCAGTTCTAGAATCATGGAGGGACCCCTGGGGTGTGAGAGACATCCCAGGCACACACCATGTATGAGGCCAGTGCTAGCATCATGGAGAGAATCCTGGGGTCTGAGAGACATCCCGGGCACACACCATGTATGAGGCCAGTGCAAGAATCATGGAGTGAACTCTGGGGTCTGAGACACATGCCGGGCACACACCATGTATGAAGCCAGTGCTAGAATCATGGAGTGAACCCTGGGGTCTGAGAGACATCCCGGGCGCATACCATGTATGAGGCCAGTGCTAGAATCACGGAGTGAACCATGGGGTGTGAGAGACATCCCGGCACACACCATGTAGGAGGCCAGTGCTAGAATCATGGAGTGAACCCTGGGGTCTGAGACACTTCTCGCGCACACACCAGGTATGAGGCCAGTGCTAGAATCAACAGAGTGAACCCTGGGGTGTGAGAGACATCCCGGCACACACCATGTATGAGGCCAGTGCCAGGATCATGGAGGGAGCCCTGGGGTCTGAGACACATCCCATGCACACACCATGTATGAGGCCAGTGCTAGAATCATGGACGGAACCGTGGGGTCTGAGAGACATCCCGGGCACACACCATGTATGAGGCAGGAGCTAGAATCATGGAGTGAACCCTGGGGTGAGAGACATCCCGGGCGCACACCATCTATGAGGCCAGTGCTAGAATCATAGAGTGAACCCTGGGGTATGAGAGACATCCCGGGCACACACCATGTATGAGGCCATTGCTAGAATCACAGAGGGAACCCTGGGGTCTGAGAGACATCCCGGGCACACAACATGTATGAGGCCAGTGCTAGAATCATGGAGTGAACCCTGGGGTCTGAGAGACATCCCGGGCGCACACCATGTATGAGGCCATGCTAGAATCATGGAGCGAACCCTGGGGACTGAGACACCTCCCGGGCACACGCCATGTATGAGGCCAGTGCTAGATTCATGGAGAGAACCATGGGGTCTGAGAGACATCCCGGGCACACACCATGTATGAGGCCAGTGCTAGAATCATGGAGTGAACCCTGGGGTCTGAGACACATCCCGGGCACACACCATGTATGAGGCCAGTGCTAGAATCATGGATGGAACCCTGGGGTCTGAGAGACATCCCGGGCGCACACCATGTATGAGGCCAGTGCTGGAATCATGGAGTGAACCTTGGGGTCTGAGACACATCCCGAGCACACACTATGTATGAGGCCAGTGCTAGAATCATGGAGTGAATCCTGGGGTCTGAGACACATCCTGGGCACACATCATGTATGAGGCCAGTGCTAGAATCATGGAGTGAACCCTGGGTGTGAGACACATCCCGGGCACACACCATGTATGAGGCCAGTGCTAGAATCATGGAGTGAACCCTGGGGTCTGAGAGACATCCCGGGCACACACCATGTATGAGGCCAGTGCTAGAATCATGGAGTCAACCCTGGGTTCTGAGAGACATCCTGGTCACACGCCATGTATGAGGCCAGTGCTAGAATCGTGTAGGGAATCCTGGGGTCTGAGAGACATCCCGGCACACACCATGTATGAGGTCAGAGCTAGAACCATGGAGGGAACCCACGGGTCTGGTAGACATCCCGGGCACAAACCATGTATGAGGCCAGTGCAAGAATCATGGAGTGAACCCTGAGGTCTGAGAGATATCCCGGCACACACCATGTATGAGGCCAGTGCTAGAATCATGGAGGGAACACTGGGTCTGAGAGACATCCCGGGCACACGCTATTTATGAGGCCAGTGCTAGAATCATGGAATGAACCCTGGGGTCTGAGACACATCCCGGGCACACACCATGCATGAGGCCAGTGCTAGAATCATGGAGTGAACCCTGGGTTCTGAGACACATCCCGGGCACACACCATGTATGAGGCCAGTGCTAGAATCATGGAGGGAACCCTGGGGTGTGAGAGACATCCCGGCACACACCATGTATGAGGCCAGTGCAAGAATCATGGAGTGAACCTTGGGGTCTGAGACACATCCCGGGCACACACCATGTTTGAGGCCAGTGCTAGAATCACAGAGTGAACCCTGGGGTGTGAGAGACATCCCGGCACACACCATGTATGAGGCCAGTGCAAGAATCATGGAGTGAACCCTGGGGTCTGAGACACATCCCGGGCACACACCATGTATGAAGCCAGTGCTGGAATCATGGAGGGAGCCCTAGGGTCTGAGACACATCCCATGCATACACCATGTATGAGGCCAGTGCTAGAATCATGGATAGAACCCTGGGCTCTGAGACACATCCCGGGCTTACACCTGGCGCACACCATGGATGAGACCATTGCTAGAATCACAGAGTTGAACCCTGGTGTCTGAGAGACATCCCGGGCACACCATGTATGAGGCCAGTGCTAGAATCATGGAGTGAACCCTGGGGTCTGAGAGACATCCTGGGCGCACACCATGTATGAGGCCAGTGCGAGAATCATGGAGTGAACCCTGGGGTCTGAGAGACATCCCGGGCGCATACCATGTATGAGGCCAATGCTAGAATCATAGAGTGAACCCTGGAGTCTGAGAGACATCTCGGGCACACACCATGTATGAGGCCATTGCTAGAATCATGGAGTGAACCCTGGGGTCTGAGAGACATCCCGGGCGCATACCATGTATGAGGCCAGTGTTAGAATCATGGAGTGAACCCTGGGGTCTGAGAGACATCCCGGGCACACACCATGTATGAGGCCATTGCTAGAATCATGGAGGGAACCCTGGGTGTCTGAGAGACATCCTGGGCACACACCATGTATGAGGCCAGTGCTAGAATCATGGGGGGAGCCCTGGGATCTGAGACACATCCCGGGCACACACCATGTATGAGGCCAGTGCTAGAATCATGGAGTGAACCCTGGGGCATGAGACACATCCCGGGCACACACCATGTATGAGGCCAGTGCTAGAATCATGGAGTGAACCCTGGGGTCTGAGAGACATCCTGCGCACACACCATGTTTGAGGCCAGTGCTAGAATCATGGAGTGAACCCTGGGGCATGAGACACATCCCGGGCACACACCATGTATGAGGCCAGTGCTAGAATCATGGAGGGAACCCACGGGTCTTGTAGACATCCCGGGCACAAACAATGTATGAGGCCAGTGCAAGAATCATGGAGTGAACCCTGAGGTCTGAGACACATCCCGGGCACACACCATGTATAAGGCCAGTGCTAGAATCATAGCGTGAACCCTGGGATCTGAGACACATGCCGGACACACACCATGTATGAGGCCAGTGCTAGAATCATGGAGTGAACCCTGGGGTCTGAGACACATCCCGGGCACACACCATGTATGAGGCCAGTGCTAGAATCATGGAGGGAACCCTGGGGTCTGAGAGACATCCCGGGCACACACCATGCATGAGGCCAGTGCTAGAATCATGGAGTGAACCCTGGGTTCTGACACACATCCCGGGCACACACCATGTATGAGGCCAGTTCTAGAATCATGGAGGGACCCCTGGGGTGTGAGAGACATCCCAGGCAAACACCATGTATGAGGCCAGTGCTAGAATCATGGAGTGAACCCTGGGGTCTGAGACACATCCCGGGCACACACCATGTATGAGGCCAGTGCTAGAATCATGGAGGGAACCCTGGGGTCTGAGAGACATCCCGGGAGCACACCATGTATGAGGCCAGTGCTGGAATCATGGAGGGAACACTGGGTCTGAGAGACATCCCGGGCACACACCATGCATGAGGCCAGTGCTAGAATCATGGAGTGAACCCTGGGTTCTGACACAAATCCCGGGCACACACCATGTATGAGGCCAGTTCTAGAATCATGGAGGGACCCCTGGGGTGTGAGAGACATCCCAGGCACACACCATGTATGAGGCCAGTGCTAGCATCATGGAGAGAATCCTGGGGTCTGAGAGACATCCCGGGCACACACTATGTATGAGGCCAGTGCAAGAATCATGGAGTGAACTCTGGGGTCTGAGACACATCCCGGGCACACACCATGTATGAAGCCAGTGCTAGAATCATGGAGTGAACCCTGGGGTCTGAGAGACATCCCGGGCGCATACCATGTATGAGGCCAGTGCTAGAATCATGGAGTGAACCCTGGGGTCTGAGACACTTCTCGCGCACACACCAGGTATGAGGCCAGTGCTAGAATCAACAGAGTGAACCCTGGGGTGTGAGAGACATCCCGGCACACACCATGTATGAGGCCAGTGCAAGAATCATGGAGGGAACCCTGGGGTCTGAGACACATCCCGGGCACACACCATGTATGAAGCCAGTGCCAGGATCATGGAGGGAGCCCTGGGGTCTGAGACACATCCCATGCACACACCATGTATGAGGCCAGTGCTAGAATCATGGAGGGAACCGTGGGGTCTGAGAGACATCCCGGGCACACACCATGTATGAGGCAGGAGCTAGAATCATGGAGTGAACCCTGGGGTGAGAGACATCCCGGGCGCACACCATCTATGAGGCCAGTGCTAGAATCATAGAGTGAACCCTGGGGTATGAGAGACATCCCGGGCGCATACCATGTATGAGGCCAGTGTTAGAATCATGGAGTGAACCCTGGGGTCTGAGAGACATGCCCGGCACACACCATGTATGAGGCCAGTGTTAGAATCATGGAGTGAACCCTGGGGTGAGAGACATCCCGGGCGCACACCATCTATGAGGCCAGTGCTAGAATCATAGAGTGAACCCTGGGGTATGAGAGACATCCCGGGCACACACCATGTATGAGGCCATTGCTAGAATCACAGAGGGAACCCTGGGGTCTGAGAGACATCCCGGGCACACATGTATGAGGCCAGTGCTAGAATCATGGAGTGAACCCTGGGGTCTGAGAGACATCCCGGGCGCACACCATGTATGAGGCCAGTGCTAGAATCATGGAGTGAACCCTGGGGTCTGAGACACATCCCGGGCACACACCATGTATGAAGCCAGTGCTAGAATCATGGAGGGAGCCCTAGGGTCTGAGACACATCCCATGCACACACCATGTATGAGGCCAGTGCTACAATCATGGATAGAACCCTGGGCTCTGAGACACATCCCGGGCTTACACCTGGCGCACACCATGGATGAGGCCATTGCTAGAATCACAGAGGGAACCCTGGTGTCTGAGAGACATCCCGGGCACACACCATGTATGAGGCCAGTGCTAGAATCATGGAGTGAACCCTGGGGTCTGAGAGACATCCTGGGCGCACACCATGTATGAGGCCAGTGCTAGAATCATGGAGTGAACCCTGGGGTCTGAGAGACATCCCGGGCGCATACCATGTATGAGGCCAATGCTAGAATCATAGAGTGAACCCTGGAGTCTGAGAGACATCTCGGGCACACACCATGTATGAGGCCATTGCTAGAATCATGGAGTGAACCCTGGGGTCTGAGAGACATCCCGGGCGCATACCATGTATGAGGCCAGTGTTAGAATCATGGAGTGAACCCTGGGGTCTGAGAGACATGCCCGGCACACACCATGTATGAGGCCAGTGTTAGAATCATGGAGTGAACCCTGGGGTCTGAGAGACATCCCGGGCACACACCATGTATGAGGCCATTGCTAGAATCATGGAGGGAACCCTGGGTGTCTGAGAGACATCCTGGGCACACACCATGTATGAGGCCAGTGCTAGAATCATGGGGGGAGCCCTGGGATCTGAGACACATCCCGGGCACACACCATGTATGAGGCCAGTGCTAGAATCATGGAGTGAACCCTGGGGTCTGAGAGACATCCTGCGCACACACCATGTTTGAGGCCAGTGCTAGAATCATGGAGTGAACCCTGGGGCATGAGACACATCCCGGGCACACACCATGTATGAGGCCAGTGCTAGAATCATGGAGGGAACCCACGGGTCTTGTAGACATCCCGGGCACAAACAATGTATGAGGCCAGTGCAAGAATCATGGAGTGAACCCTGAGGTCTGAGACACATCCCGGGCACACACCATGTATAAGGCCAGTGCTAGAATCATAGCGTGAACCCTGGGATCTGAGACACATGCCGGACACACACCATGTATGAGGCCAGTGCTAGAATCATGGAGTGAACCCTGGGGTCTGAGACACATCCCGGGCACACACCATGTATGAGGCCAGTGCTAGAATCATGGAGGGAACCCTGGGGTCTGAGAGACATCCCGGGCGCACACCATGTATGAGGCCAGTGCTGGAATCATGGAGGGAACACTGGGTCTGAGAGACATCCCGGGCACACACCATGCATGAGGCCAGTGCTAGAATCATGGAGTGAACCCTGGGTTCTGACACAAATCCCGGGCACACACCATGTATGAGGCCAGTTCTAGAATCATGGAGGGACCCCTGGGGTGTGAGAGACATCCCAGGCACACACCATGTATGAGGCCAGTGCTAGCATCATGGAGAGAATCCTGGGGTCTGAGAGACATCCCGGGCACACACCATGTATGAGGCCAGTGCAAGAATCATGGAGTGAACTCTGGGGTCTGAGACACATCCCGGGCACACACCATGTATGAAGTCAGTGCTAGAATCATGGAGTGAACCCTGGGGTCTGAGAGACATCCCGGGCGCATACCATGTATGAGGCCAGTGCTAGAATCACGGAGTGAACCATGGGGTGTGAGAGACATCCCGGCACACACCATGTATGAGGCCAGTGCTAGAATCATGGAGTGAACCCTGGGGTCTGAGACACTTCTCGCGCACACACCAGGTATGAGGCCAGTGCTAGAATCAACAGAGTGAACCCTGGGGTGTGAGAGACATCCCGGCACACACCATGTATGAGGCCAGTGCAAGAATCATGGAGGGAACCCTGGGGTCTGAGACACATCCCGGGCACACACCATGTATGAGGCCATTGCTAGAATCATGGAGGGAACCCTGGGTGTCTGAGAGACATCCTGGGCACACACCATGTATGAGGCCAGTGCTAGAATCATGGGGGGAGCCCTGGGATCTGAGACACATCCCGGGCACACACCATGTATGAGGCCAGTGCTAGAATCATGGAGTGAACCCTGGGGTCTGAGAGACATCCTGCGCACACACCATGTTTGAGGCCAGTGCTAGAATCATGGAGTGAACCCTGGGGCATGAGACACATCCCGGGCACACACCATGTATGAGGCAGGAGCTAGAATCATGGAGTGAACCCTGGGGTGAGAGACATCCCGGGCGCACACCATCTATGAGGCCAGTGCTAGAATCATAGAGTGAACCCTGGGGTATGAGAGACATCCCGGGCGCATACCATGTATGAGGCCAGTGTTAGAATCATGGAGTGAACCCTGGGGTCTGAGAGACATGCCCGGCACACACCATGTATGAGGCCAGTGTTAGAATCATGGAGTGAACCCTGGGGTGAGAGACATCCCGGGCGCACACCATCTATGAGGCCAGTGCTAGAATCATAGAGTGAACCCTGGGGTATGAGAGACATCCCGGGCACACACCATGTATGAGGCCATTGCTAGAATCACAGAGGGAACCCTGGGGTCTGAGAGACATCCCGGGCACACATGTATGAGGCCAGTGCTAGAATCATGGAGTGAACCCTGGGGTCTGAGAGACATCCCGGGCGCACACCATGTATGAGGCCAGTGCTAGAATCATGGAGTGAACCCTGGGGTCTGAGACACATCCCGGGCACACACCATGTATGAAGCCAGTGCTAGAATCATGGAGGGAGCCCTAGGGTCTGAGACACATCCCATGCACACACCATGTATGAGGCCAGTGCTACAATCATGGATAGAACCCTGGGCTCTGAGACACATCCCGGGCTTACACCTGGCGCACACCATGGATGAGGCCATTGCTAGAATCACAGAGGGAACCCTGGTGTCTGAGAGACATCCCGGGCACACACCATGTATGAGGCCAGTGCTAGAATCATGGAGTGAACCCTGGGGTCTGAGAGACATCCTGGGCGCACACCATGTATGAGGCCAGTGCTAGAATCATGGAGTGAACCCTGGGGTCTGAGAGACATCCCGGGCGCATACCATGTATGAGGCCAATGCTAGAATCATAGAGTGAACCCTGGAGTCTGAGAGACATCTCGGGCACACACCATGTATGAGGCCATTGCTAGAATCATGGAGTGAACCCTGGGGTCTGAGAGACATCCCGGGCGCATACCATGTATGAGGCCAGTGTTAGAATCATGGAGTGAACCCTGGGGTCTGAGAGACATGCCCGGCACACACCATGTATGAGGCCAGTGTTAGAATCATGGAGTGAACCCTGGGGTCTGAGAGACATCCCGGGCACACACCATGTATGAGGCCATTGCTAGAATCATGGAGGGAACCCTGGGTGTCTGAGAGACATCCTGGGCACACACCATGTATGAGGCCAGTGCTAGAATCATGGGGGGAGCCCTGGGATCTGAGACACATCCCGGGCACACACCATGTATGAGGCCAGTGCTAGAATCATGGAGTGAACCCTGGGGTCTGAGAGACATCCTGCGCACACACCATGTTTGAGGCCAGTGCTAGAATCATGGAGTGAACCCTGGGGCATGAGACACATCCCGGGCACACACCATGTATGAGGCCAGTGCTAGAATCATGGAGGGAACCCACGGGTCTTGTAGACATCCCGGGCACAAACAATGTATGAGGCCAGTGCAAGAATCATGGAGTGAACCCTGAGGTCTGAGACACATCCCGGGCACACACCATGTATAAGGCCAGTGCTAGAATCATAGCGTGAACCCTGGGATCTGAGACACATGCCGGACACACACCATGTATGAGGCCAGTGCTAGAATCATGGAGTGAACCCTGGGGTCTGAGACACATCCCGGGCACACACCATGTATGAGGCCAGTGCTAGAATCATGGAGGGAACCCTGGGGTCTGAGAGACATCCCGGGCGCACACCATGTATGAGGCCAGTGCTGGAATCATGGAGGGAACACTGGGTCTGAGAGACATCCCGGGCACACACCATGCATGAGGCCAGTGCTAGAATCATGGAGTGAACCCTGGGTTCTGACACAAATCCCGGGCACACACCATGTATGAGGCCAGTTCTAGAATCATGGAGGGACCCCTGGGGTGTGAGAGACATCCCAGGCACACACCATGTATGAGGCCAGTGCTAGCATCATGGAGAGAATCCTGGGGTCTGAGAGACATCCCGGGCACACACCATGTATGAGGCCAGTGCAAGAATCATGGAGTGAACTCTGGGGTCTGAGACACATCCCGGGCACACACCATGTATGAAGTCAGTGCTAGAATCATGGAGTGAACCCTGGGGTCTGAGAGACATCCCGGGCGCATACCATGTATGAGGCCAGTGCTAGAATCACGGAGTGAACCATGGGGTGTGAGAGACATCCCGGCACACACCATGTATGAGGCCAGTGCTAGAATCATGGAGTGAACCCTGGGGTCTGAGACACTTCTCGCGCACACACCAGGTATGAGGCCAGTGCTAGAATCAACAGAGTGAACCCTGGGGTGTGAGAGACATCCCGGCACACACCATGTATGAGGCCAGTGCAAGAATCATGGAGGGAACCCTGGGGTCTGAGACACATCCCGGGCACACACCATGTATGAGGCCATTGCTAGAATCATGGAGGGAACCCTGGGTGTCTGAGAGACATCCTGGGCACACACCATGTATGAGGCCAGTGCTAGAATCATGGGGGGAGCCCTGGGATCTGAGACACATCCCGGGCACACACCATGTATGAGGCCAGTGCTAGAATCATGGAGTGAACCCTGGGGTCTGAGAGACATCCTGCGCACACACCATGTTTGAGGCCAGTGCTAGAATCATGGAGTGAACCCTGGGGCATGAGACACATCCCGGGCACACACCATGTATGAGGCCAGTGCTAGAATCATGGAGGGAACCCACGGGTCTTGTAGACATCCCGGGCACAAACAATGTATGAGGCCAGTGCAAGAATCATGGAGTGAACCCTGAGGTCTGAGACACATCCCGGGCACACACCATGTATAAGGCCAGTGCTAGAATCATAGCGTGAACCCTGGGATCTGAGACACATGCCGGACACACACCATGTATGAGGCCAGTGCTAGAATCATGGAGTGAACCCTGGGGTCTGAGACACATCCCGGGCACACACCATGTATGAGGCCAGTGCTAGAATCATGGAGGGAACCCTGGGGTCTGAGAGACATCCCGGGCGCACACCATGTATGAGGCCAGTGCTGGAATCATGGAGGGAACACTGGGTCTGAGAGACATCCCGGGCACACACCATGCATGAGGCCAGTGCTAGAATCATGGAGTGAACCCTGGGTTCTGACACAAATCCCGGGCACACACCATGTATGAGGCCAGTTCTAGAATCATGGAGGGACCCCTGGGGTGTGAGAGACATCCCAGGCACACACCATGTATGAGGCCAGTGCTAGCATCATGGAGAGAATCCTGGGGTCTGAGAGACATCCCGGGCACACACCATGTATGAGGCCAGTGCAAGAATCATGGAGTGAACTCTGGGGTCTGAGACACATCCCGGGCACACACCATGTATGAAGCCAGTGCTAGAATCATGGAGTGAACCCTGGGGTCTGAGAGACATCCCGGGCGCATACCATGTATGAGGCCAGTGCTAGAATCACGGAGTGAACCATGGGGTGTGAGAGACATCCCGGCACACACCATGTATGAGGCCAGTGCTAGAATCATGGAGTGAACCCTGGGGTCTGAGACACTTCTCGCGCACACACCAGGTATGAGGCCAGTGCTAGAATCAACAGAGTGAACCCTGGGGTGTGAGAGACATCCCGGCACACACCATGTATGAGGCCAGTGCAAGAATCATGGAGGGAACCCTGGGGTCTGAGACACATCCCGGGCACACACCATGTATGAAGCCAGTGCCAGGATCATGGAGGGAGCCCTGGGGTCTGAGACACATCCCATGCACACACCATGTATGAGGCCAGTGCTAGAATCATGGAGGGAACCGTGGGGTCTGAGAGACATCCCGGGCACACACCATGTATGAGGCAGGAGCTAGAATCATGGAGTGAACCCTGGGGTGAGAGACATCCCGGGCGCACACCATCTATGAGGCCAGTGCTAGAATCATAGAGTGAACCCTGGGGTATGAGAGACATCCCGGGCACACACCATGTATGAGGCCATTGCTAGAATCACAGAGGGAACCCTGGGGTCTGAGAGACATCCCGGGCACACAACATGTATGAGGCCAGTGCTAGAATCATGGAGTGAACCCTGGGGTCTGAGAGACATCCCGGGCGCACACCATGTATGAGGCCATGCTAGAATCATGGAGCGAACCCTGGGGACTGAGACACCTCCCGGGCACACGCCATGTATGAGGCCAGTGCTAGATTCATGGAGAGAACCATGGGGTCTGAGAGACATCCCGGGCACACACCATGTATGAGGCCAGTGCTAGAATCATGGAGTGAACCCTGGGGTCTGAGACACATCCCGGGCACACACCATGTATGAGGCCAGTGCTAGAATCATGGATGGAACCCTGGGGTCTGAGAGACATCCCGGGCGCACACCATGTATGAGGCCAGTGCTGGAATCATGGAGTGAACCTTGGGGTCTGAGACACATCCCGAGCACACACCATGTATGAGGCCAGTGCTAGAATCATGGAGTGAATCCAGGGGTCTGAGACACATCCTGGGCACACATCATGTATGAGGCCAGTGCTAGAATCATGGAGTGAACCCTGGGTGTGAGACACATCCCGGGAACACACCATGTATGAGGCCAGTGCTAGAATCATGGAGTGAACCCTGGGGTCTGAGAGACATCCCGGGCACACACAATGTATGAGGCCAGTGCTAGAATCATGGAGTCAACCCTGGGTTCTGAGAGACATCCTGGTCACACGCCATGTATGAGGCCAGTGCTAGAATCGTGTAGGGAATCCTGGGGTCTGAGAGACATCCCGGCACACACCATGTATGAGGTCAGAGCTAGAACCATGGAGGGAACCCACGGGTCTGGTAGACATCCCGGGCACAAACCATCTATGAGGCCAATGCAAGAATCATGGAGTGAACCCTGAGGTCTGAGAGATATCCCGGCACACACCATGTATGAGGCCAGTGCTAGAATCATGGAGGGAACACTGGGTCTGAGAGACATCCCGGGCACACGCTATTTATGAGGCCAGTGCTAGAATCATGGAATGAACCCTGGGGTCTGAGACACATCCCGGGCACACACCATGCATGAGGCCAGTGCTAGAATCAATGAGTGAACCCTGGGTTCTGAGACACATCCCGGGCACACACCATGTATGAGGCCAGTGCTAGAATCATGGAGGGAACCCTGGGGTGTGAGAGACATCTAGGCACACACCATGTATGAGGCCAGTGCAAGAATCATGGAGTGAACCTTGGGGTCTGAGACACATCCCGGGCACACACCATGTTTGAGGCCAGTGCTAGAATCACAGAGTGAACCCTGGGGTGTGAGAGACATCCCGGCACACACCATGTATGAGGCCAGTGCAAGAATCATGGAGTGAACCCTGGGGTCTGAGACACATCCCGGGCACACACCATGTATGAAGCCAGTGCTAGAATCATGGAGGGAGCCCTAGGGTCTGAGACACATCCCATGCACACACCATGTATGAGGCCAGTGCTAGAATCATGGATAGAACCCTGGGCTCTGAGACACATCCCAGGCTTACACCTGGCGCACACCATGGATGAGACCATTGCTAGAATCACAGAGTTGAACCCTGGTGTCTGAGAGACATCCCGGGCACACACCATGTATGAGGCCAGTGCTAGAATCATGGAGTGAACCCTGGGGTCTGAGAGACATCCTGGGCGCACACCATGTATGAGGCCAGTGCTAGAATCATGGAGTGAACCCTGGGGTCTGAGAGACATCCCGGGCGCATACCATGTATGAGGCCAATGCTAGAATCATAGAGTGAACCCTCGAGTCTGAGAGACATCTCGGGCACACACCATGTATGAGGCCATTGCTAGAATCATGGAGTGAACCCTGGGGTCTGAGAGACATCCCGGGCGCATACCATGTATGAGGCCAGTGTTAGAATCATGGAGTGAACCCTGGGGTCTGAGAGACATCCCGGGCACACACCATGTATGAGGCCATTGCTAGAATCATGGAGGGAACCCTGGGTGTCTGAGAGACATCCTGGGCACACACCATGTATGAGGCCAGTGCTAGAATCATGGGGGGAGCCCTGGGATCTGAGACACATCCCGGGCACACACCATGTATGTGGCCAGTGCTAGAATCATGGAGTGAACCCTGGGGCATGAGACACATCCCGGGCACACACCATGTATGAGGCCAGTGCTAGAATCATGGAGTGAACCCTGGGGTCTGAGAGACATCCTGCGCACACACCATGTTTGAGGCCAGTGCTAGAATCATGGAGTGAACCCTGGGGCATGAGACACATCCCGGGCACACACCATGTATGAGGCCAGTGCTAGAATCATGGAGGGAACCCACGGGTCTTGTAGACATCCCGGGCACAAACAATGTATGAGGCCAGTGCAAGAATCATGGAGTGAACCCTGAGGTCTGAGACACATCCCGGGCACACACCATGTATAAGGCCAGTGCTAGAATCATAGCGTGAACCCTGGGATCTGAGACACATGCCGGACACACACCATGTATGAGGCCAGTGCTAGAATCATGGAGTGAACCCTGGGGTCTGAGACACATCCCGGGCACACACCATGTATGAGGCCAGTGCTAGAATCATGGAGGGAACCCTGGGGTCTGAGAGACATCCCGGGCACACACCATGCATGAGGCCAGTGCTAGAATCATGGAGTGAACCCTGGGTTCTGACACACATCCCGGGCACACACCATGTATGAGGCCAGTTCTAGAATCATGGAGGGACCCCTGGGGTGTGAGAGACATCCCAGGCACACACCATGTATGAGGCCAGTGCTAGCATCATGGAGAGAATCCTGGGGTCTGAGAGACATCCCGGGCACACACCATGTATGAGGCCAGTGCAAGAATCATGGAGTGAACTCTGGGGTCTGAGACACATCCCGGGCACACACCATGTATGAAGCCAGTGCTAGAATCATGGAGTGAACCCTGGGGTCTGAGAGACATCCCGGGCGCATACCATGTATGAGGCCAGTGCTAGAATCATGGAGTGAACCCTGGGGTCTGAGACACTTCTCGCGCACACACCAGGTATGAGGCCAGTGCTAGAATCAACAGAGTGAACCCTGGGGTGTGAGAGACATCCCGGCACACACCATGTATGAGGCCAGTGCAAGAATCATGGAGGGAACCCTGGGGTCGGAGACACATCCCGGGCACACACCATGTATGAAGCCAGTGCCAGGATCATGGAGGGAGCCCTGGGGTCTGAGACACATCCCATGCACACACCATGTATGAGGCCAGTGCTAGAATCATGGAGGGAACCGTGGGGTCTGAGAGACATCCCGGGCACACACCATGTATGAGGCAGAAGCTAGAATCATGGAGTGAACCCTGGGGTGAGAGACATCCCGGGCGCACACCATCTATGAGGCCAGTGCTAGAATCATAGAGTGAACCCTGGGGTATGAGAGACATCCCGGGCACACACCATGTATGAGGCCATTGCTAGAATTACAGAGGGAACCCTGGGGTCTGAAAGACATCCCGGGCACACAACATGTATGAGGCCAGTGCTAGAATCATGGAGTGAACCCTGGGGTCTGAGAGACATCCCGGGCGCACACCATGTATGAGGCCATGCTAGAATCATGGAGCGAACCCTGGGGACTGAGACACCTCCCGGGCACACGCCATGTATGAGGCCAGTGCTAGATTCATGGAGAGAACCATGGGGTCTGAGAGACATCCCGGGCACACACCATGTATGAGGCCAGTGCTAGAATCATGGAGTGAACCCTGGGGTCTGAGACACATCCCGGGCACACACCATGTATGAAGCCAGTGCTAGAATCATGGAGGGAGCCCTAGGGTCTGAGACACATCCCATGCACACACCATGTATGAGGCCAGTGCTAGAATCATGGATAGAACCCTGGGCTCTGAGACACATCCCGGGCTTACACCTGGCGCACACCATGGATGAGGCCATTGCTAGAATCACAGAGGGAACCCTGGTGTCTGAGAGACATCCCGGGCACACACCATGTATGAGGCCAGTGCTAGAATCATGGAGTGAACCCTGGGGTCTGAGAGACATCCTGGGCGCACACCATGTATGAGGCCAGTGCTAGAATCATGGAGTGAACCCTGGGGTCTGAGAGACATCCCGGGCGCATACCATGTATGAGGCCAATGCTAGAATCATAGAGTGAACCCTGGAGTCTGAGAGACATCTCGGGCACACACCATGTATGAGGCCATTGCTAGAATCATGGAGTGAACCCTGGGGTCTGAGAGACATCCCGGGCGCATACCATGTATGAGGCCAGTGTTAGAATCATGGAGTGAACCCTGGGGTCTGAGAGACATGCCCGGCACACACCATGTATGAGGCCAGTGTTAGAATCATGGAGTGAACCCTGGGGTGAGAGACATCCCGGGCGCACACCATCTATGAGGCCAGTGCTAGAATCATAGAGTGAACCCTGGGGTATGAGAGACATCCCGGGCACACACCATGTATGAGGCCATTGCTAGAATCACAGAGGGAACCCTGGGGTTTGAGAGACATCCCGGGCACACAACATGTATGAGGCCAGTGCTAGAATCATGGAGTGAACCCTGGGGTCTGAGAGACATCCCGGGCGCACACCATGTATGAGGCCATGCTAGAATCATGGAGCGAACCCTGGGGACTGAGACACCTCCCGGGCACACGCCATGTATGAGGCCAGTGCTAGATTCATGGAGAGAACCATGGGGTCTGAGAGACATCCCGGGCACACACCATGTATGAGGCCAGTGCTAGAATCATGGAGTGAACCCTGGGGTCTGAGACACATCCCGGGCACACACCATGTATGAAGCCAGTGCTAGAATCATGGAGGGAGCCCTAGGGTCTGAGACACATCCCATGCACACACCATGTATGAGGCCAGTGCTAGAATCATGGATAGAACCCTGGGCTCTGAGACACATCCCGGGCTTACACCTGGCGCACACCATGGATGAGGCCATTGCTAGAATCACAGAGGGAACCCTGGTGTCTGAGAGACATCCTGGGCACACACCATGTATGAGGCCAGTGCTAGAATCATGGAGTGAACCCTGGGGTCTGAGAGACATCCTGGGCGCACACCATGTATGAGGCCAGTGCTAGAATCATGGAGTGAACCCTGGGGTCTGAGAGACATCCCGGGCGCATACCATCTATGAGACCAATGCTAGAATCATAGAGTGAACCCTGGAGTCTGAGAGACATCTCGGGCACACACCATGTATGAGGCCATTGCTAGAATCATGGAGTGAACCCTGGGGTCTGAGAGACATCCCGGGCGCATACCATGTATGAGGCCAGTGTTAGAATCATGGAGTGAACCCTGGGGTCTGAGAGACATGCCCGGCACACACCATGTATGAGGCCAGTGTTAGAATCATGGAGTGAACCCTGGGGTCTGAGAGACATCCCGGGCACACACCATGTATGAGGCCATTGATAGAATCATGGAGGGAACCCTGGGTGTCTGAGAGACATCCTGGGCACACACCATGTATGAGGCCAGTGCTAGAATCATGGGGGGAGGCCTGGGATCTGAGACACATCCCGGGCACACACCATGTATGAGGCCAGTGTTAGAATCATGGAGTGAACCCTGGGGCATGAGACACATCCCGGGCACACACCATGTATGAGGCCAGTGCTAGAATCATGGAGTGAACCCTGGGGTCTGAGAGACATCCTGCGCACACACCATGTTTGAGGCCAGTGCTAGAATCATGGAGTGAACCCTGGGGCATGAGACACATCCCGGGCACACACCATGTATGAGGCCAGTGCTAGAATCATGGAGGGAACCCACGGGTCTTGTAGACATCCCGGGCACAAACAATGTATGAGGCCAGTGCAAGAATCATGGAGTGAACCCTGAGGTCTGAGACACATCCCGGGCACACACCATGTATAAGGCCAGTGCTAGAATCATAGCGTGAACCCTGGGATCTGAGACACATGCCGGACACACACCATGTATGAGGCCAGTGCTAGAATCATGGAGTGAACCCTGGGGTCTGAGACACATCCCGGGCACACACCATGTATGAGGCCAGTGCTAGAATCATGGAGGGAACCCTGGGGTCTGAGAGACATCCCGGGCGCACACCATGTATGAGGCCAGTGCTGGAATCATGGAGGGAACACTGGGTCTGAGAGACATCCCGGGCACACACCATGCATGAGGCCAGTGCTAGAATCATGGAGTGAACCCTGGGTACTGACACACATCCTGGGCACACACCATGTATGAGGCCAGTTCTAGAATCATGGAGGGACCCCTGGGGTGTGAGAGACATCCCAGGCACACACCATGTATGAGGCCAGTGCTAGCATCATGGAGAGAATCCTGGGGTCTGAGAGACATCCCGGGCACACACCATGTATGAGGCCAGTGCAAGAATCATGGAGTGAACTCTGGGGTCTGAGACACATCCCGGGCACACACCATGTATGAAGCCAGTGCTAGAATCATGGAGTGAACCCTGGGGTCTGAGAGACATCCCGGGCGCATACCATGTATGAGGCCAGTGCTAGAATCACGGAGTGAACCATGGGGTGTGAGAGACATCCCGGCACACACCATGTATGAGGCCAGTGCTAGAATCATGGAGTGAACCCTGGGGTCTGAGACACTTCTCGCGCACACACCAGGTATGAGGCCAGTGCTAGAATCAACAGAGTGAACCCTGGGGTGTGAGAGACATCCCGGCACACACCATGTATGAGGCCAGTGCAAGAATCATGGAGGGAACCCTGGGGTCTGAGACACATCCCGGGCACACACCATGTATGAAGCCAGTGCCAGGATCATGGAGGGAGCCCTGGGGTCTGAGACACATCCCATGCACACACCATGTATGAGGCCAGTGCTAGAATCATGGAGGGAACCGTGGGGTCTGAGAGACATCCCGGGCACACACCATGTATGAGGCAGGAGCTAGAATCATGGAGTGAACCCTGGGGTGAGAGACATCCCGGGCGCACACCATCTATGAGGCCAGTGCTAGAATCATAGAGTGAACCCTGGGGTATGAGAGACATCCCGGGCACACACCATGTATGAGGCCATTGCTAGAATCACAGAGGGAACCCTGGGGTCTGAGAGACATCCCGGGCACACAACATGTATGAGGCCAGTGCTAGAATCATGGAGTGAACCCTGGGGTCTGAGAGACATCCCGGGCGCACACCATGTATGAGGCCATGCTAGAATCATGGAGCGAACCCTGGGGACTGAGACACCTCCCGGGCACACGCCATGTATGAGGCCAGTGCTAGATTCATGGAGAGAACCATGGGGTCTGAGAGACATCCCGGGCACACACCATGTATGAGGCCAGTGCTAGAATCATGGAGTGAACCCTGGGGTCTGAGATACATCCCGGGCACACACCATGTATGAGGCCAGTGCTAGAATCATGGATGGAACCCTGGGGTCTGAGAGACATCCCGGGCGCACACCATGTATGAGGCCAGTGCTGGAATCATGGAGTGAACCTTGGGGTCTGAGACACATCCCGAGCACACACCATGTATGAGGCCAGTGCTAGAATCATGGAGTGAATCCTGGGGTCTGAGACACATCCTGGGCACACATCATGTATGAGGCCAGTGCTAGAATCATGGAGTGAACCCTGGGTGTGAGACACATCCCGGGCACACACCATGTATGAGGCCAGTGCTAGAATCATGGAGTGAACCCTGGGGTCTGAGAGACATCCCGGGCACACACCATGTATGAGGCCAGTGCTAGAATCATGGAGTCAACCCTGGGTTCTGAGAGACATCCTGGTCACACGCCATGTATGAGGCCAGTGCTAGAATCGTGTAGGGAATCCTGGGGTCTGAGAGACATCCCGGCACACACCATGTATGAGGCCAGAGCTAGAACCATGGAGGGAACCCACGGGTCTGGTAGACATCCCGGGCACAAACCATGTATGAGGCCAGTGCAAGAATCGTGGAGTGAACCCTGAGGTCTGAGAGATATCCCGGTACACACCATGTATGAGGCCAGTGCTAGAATCATGGAGGGAACACTGGGTCTGAGAGACATCCCGGGCACACGCTATTTATGAGGCCAGTGCTAGAATCATGGAATGAACCCTGGGGTCTGAGACACATCCCGGGCACACACCATGCATGAGGCCAGTGCTAGAATCATGGAGTGAACCCTGGGTTCTGAGACACATCCCGGGCACACACCATGTATGAGGCCAGTGCTAGAATCATGGAGGGAACCCTGGGGTGTGAGAGACATCCCTGGCGCACACCATGTATGAGGCCAGTGCTAGAATCATGGAGTAAACCCTGGGGTCTGAGAGACATCCCGGGCACACACCATGTATGAGGCCAGTGCTAGAATCACAGAGTGAACCCTGGGGTGTGAGAGACATCCCGGCACACACCATGTATGAGGCCAGTGCAAGACTCATGGAGTGAACCCTGGGGTCTGAGACACATCCCGGGCACACACCATGTATGAAGCCAGTGCTAGAATCATGGAGGGAGCCCTGGGGACTGAGACACATCCCATGCACACACCATGTATGAGGCCAGTGCTAGAATCATGGATGGAACCCTGGGCTCTGAGACACATCCCGGGTTTACACCTGGCGCACACCATGTATGAGGCCAGTGCTAGAATCATAGAGTGAACCCTGGGGTCTGAGAGACATCCCGGGCACACACCATGTATGAGGCCAGTGCTAGAATCATGGATTGAACCCTGGGGTCTGAGAGACATCCCGGCGCACGCCATGTATGAGGCCAGTGCTAGAATCATGGAGTGAGCCCTGGGGTCTGAGAGACATCCTGGGCGCACACCATGTATGAGGCCAGTGCTAGAATCATGGAGTGAACCCTGGGGTCTGAGAGACATCCCGGGCGCATACCATGTATGAGGCCAATGCTAGAATCATAGAGTGAACCCTGGAGTCTCAGAGACATCTCGGGCACACACCATGTATGAGGCCATTGCTAGAATCATGGAGTGAACCCTGGGGTCTGAGAGACATCCCGGGCGCATACCATGTATGAGGCCAGTGTTAGAATCATGGAGTGAACCCTGGGGTCTGAGAGACATGCCCGGCACACACTATGTATGAGGCCAGTGTTAGAATCATGGAGTGAACCCTGGGGTCTGAGAGACATCCCGGGCACACACCATGTATGAGGCCATTGCTAGAATCATGGAGGGAACCCTGGGTGTCTGAGAGACATCCTGGGCACACACCATGTATGAGGCCAGTGCTAGAATCATGGGGGGAGTCCTGGGGTCTGAGACACATCCCGGGCACACACCATGTATGAGGCCAGTGCTAGAATCATGGAGTGAACCCTGGGGCATGAGACACATCCCGGGCACACACCATGTATGAGGCCAGTGCTGGAATCATGGAGTGAACCCTGGGGTCTGGGAGACATCCTGCGCACACACCATGTTTGAGGCCAGTGCTAGAATCATGGAGTGAACCCTGGGGCATGAGACACATCCCGGGCACACACCATGTATGAGGCCAGTGCTAAAATCATGGAGGGAACCCCGGCGTCTGAGAGACATCCTGGGCACACACCATGTATGAGGCCAGTGCTAGAATCGTGGAGGGAACCCTGGGGTCTGAGAGACATCCCGGGCACACACCATGTATGAGGCCAGTGCTAGAATCATGGGGGGAGCCCTGGGGTCTGAGACACATCCCGGGCGCACACCATGTATGAGGCCAGTGCTAGAATCATAGAGTGAATCCTGGGGTCTGAGACACATCCCGGCAAACACCATGTATGAGGCCAGTGCTAGAATCATGGAGTGAACCCTGGGGTCTGAGAGACATCCCGGGCACACACCATGTATGAGGCCATTGCTAGAATCATGGAGGGAACCCTGGGTGTCTGAGAGACATCCTGGGCGCACACCATGTATGAGGCCAGTGCTAGAATCATGGGGGGAGTCCTGGGGTCTGAGACACATCCCGGGCACACACCATGTATGAGGCCAGTGCTAGAATCATGGAGTGAACCCTGGGGCATGAGACACATCCCGGGCACACACCATGTATGAGGCCAGTGCTGGAATCATGGAGTGAACCCTGGAGTCTGAGAGACATCCTGCGCACACACCATGTTTGAGGCCAGTGCTAGAATCATGGAGTGAACCCTGGGGCATGAGACACATCCCGGGCACACACCATGTATGAGGCCAGTGCTAAAATCATGGAGGGAACCCTGGGGTCTGAGAGACATCCTGGGCACACACCATGTATGAGGCCAGTGCTAGAATCGTGGAGGGAACCCTGGGGTCTGAGAGACATCCCGGGCACACACCATGTATGAGGCCAGTGCTAGAATCATGGGGGGAGCCCTGGGGTCTGAGACACATCCCGGGCGCACACCATGTATGAGGCCAGTGCTAGAATCATAGAGTGAATCCTGGGGTCTGAGACAAATCCCGGCAAACACCATGTATGAGGCCAGTGCTAGAATCATGGAGTGAACCCTGGGGTCTGAGAGACATCCCGGGCACACGCCATGTATGAGGCCACTGCTAGAATCATGGAGTGAACCCTGGGGTCTGAGAGACATCCCGGGCACACACCAGGTATGAGACCAGTGCTAGAATCATGGAGTGAATCCTGGGGTCTGAGACACATCCTGGGCACAAATCATGTATGAGGCCAGTGCTAGAATCATGGAGTGAACCCTGGGGTCTGAGACACATCCCGGGCACTCACCACGTATGAGGCCAGTGAGGAATCATGGAGTGAACCGTAGGCTCTGAGAGACATCCCGGGCACACGCCATGTATGAGGCCAGTGCTAGAATCATGGAGTGAACCATGGGGTCTGAGAGACATCCCGGCACACACCATGTATGAGGCCAGTGCTAGAATTACGGAGGGAACCCTGGGTTCTGAGAGACATCCTGGTCACACACCATGTATAAGGCCAGTGCTAGAATTATGGAGGGAACCCACGGGTCTGGTAGACATCCCGGGCACAAACCATGTATGAGGCCAGTGCAAGAATCATGGAGTGAACCCTGAGGTCTGATAGACATCCCGGGTGCATACCATGTATGATGCCAGTGCTAGAATCATAGAGTAAACCCTAGGGTCTGGGAGACATCCCGGGCACTCACCATGTATGAGGCCAGTGCTAGAATCATGGAGGGAACCCTGGGGTGTGAGACACATCCCGGGCTTACACCTGGCGCACACCATGTATGAGGCCAGTGCTAGAATCATAGAGTAAACCCTGGGGTCTGGAAGACATCCCGGACACTCACCATGTATGAGGCCAGTGCTAGAATCATAGAGTAAACCCTGGGGTCTGAGAGACATCCCGGGCACTCACCATGTATGAGGCCTGTGCTAGAATCATGGAGTGAAACCTGGGGTCTGAGAGACATCCCGGGCACTCACCATGTATGAGGCCAGTGCTAGAATCATGGAGTGAACCCTGAGGTCTGAGAGACAACTCGGGCACTCACCATGTATGAGGACAGTGCTAGAATCATGGAGGGAACCCTGGGGTCTGAGAGACATCCCGGGCACACACCATGTATGAGGCCAGTGAGGAATCATGGAGTGAACCCTGGGGTCTGAGAGACATCCCGGGCACTCACCATGTATGAGGCCAGTGAGGAATCATGGAGTGAACCCTGAGGTCTGAGAGACATCCCGGGCACTCACCATGTATGAGGCCAGTGCTAGAATCATGGAGGGAACCGTGGGGTCTGAGAGACATCCCGGTAACACCATGTATGAGGCAGGAGCTAGAATCATGGAGTGAACCCTGGGGTGAGAGACATCCCGGGCTCACACCATGTATGAGGCCAGTGCTAGAATCATGGAGTGAACCCTGGGGTCTGAGAGACATCCCGGGCACTCACCATGTATGAGGCCAGTGGGATGTGTCTCAGACCCCAAGGTTCACTCCATGATTCCAGCACTGGCCTCATACATGGTGTGCGCCCGGGATGTCTCTCAGACCCCAGGGTTCCCTCCATGATTCTAGCACTGGCCTCATACATGGTGTGTGCCCGGGATGTGTCTCAGACCCCAGGGTTCACTCCATGATTCTAGCACTGGCATCATACATGGTGTGTGCCCGGGATGTCTCTCAGACCCCATGGTTCTCTCCATGAATCTAGCACTGGCCTCATACATGGCGTGTGCCCGGGAGGTGTCTCAGTCCCCAGGGTTCGCTCCATGATTCTAGCATGACCTCATACATGGCATGCGCCCGGGATGTCTCTCAGACCCCAGGGTTCACTCCATGATTCTAGCACTGGCCTCATACATGTTGTGTGCCCGGGATGTCTCTCAGACCCCAGGGTTCCCTCTGTGATTCTAGCAATGGCCTCATACATGGTGTGTGCCCGGGATGTCTCTCATACCCCAGGGTTCACTCTATGATTCTAGCACTGGCCTCATAGATGGTGTGCGCCCGGGATGTCTTTCACCCCAGGGTTCACTCCATGATTCTAGCTCCTGCCTCATACATGGTGTGTGCCCGGGATGTCTCTAAGACTCCACGGTTCGCTACATGATTCTAGCACTGGCCTCATACATGGTGTGTGCATGGGATGTGTCTCAGACCCCAGGGCTCCCTCCATGATCCTGGCACTGGCTTCATACATGGTGTGTGCCCGGGATGTGTCTCAGACCCCAGGGTTCCCTCCATGATTCTTGCACTGGCCTCATACATGGTGTGTGCCGGGATGTCTCTCACACCCCAGGGTTCACTCTGTTGATTCTAGCACTGGCCTCATACCTGGTGTGTGCCCGAGAAGTGTCTCAGACCCCAGGGTTCACTCCATGATTCTAGCACTGGCCTCATACATGGTGTGTGCCGGGATGTCTCTCACACCCCATGGTTCACTCCATGATTCTAGCACTGGCCTCATACATGGTATGCACCCGGGATGTCTCTCAGACCCCAGGGTTCACTCCATGATTCTAGCACTGGCTTCATTCATGGTGTGTGCCCGGGATGTGTCTCAGACCCCAGAGTTCACTCCATGATTCTTGCACTGGCCTCATACATGGTGTGTGCCCGGGATGTCTCTCAGACCCCAGGATTCTCTCCATGATGCTAGCACTGGCCTCATACATGGTGTGTGCCCGGGATGTGTCTCAGACCCCAGGGTTCACTCCATGATTCTAGCACTGGCCTCATACATGGTGTGTGTCCGGCATGTGTCTCAGATCCCAGGGTTCACGCTATGATTCTAGCACTGGCCTTATACATGGTGTGTGCCCGGGATGTGTCTCAGACCTCAGGGTTCACTCCATGATTCTTGCACTGGCCTCATACATTGTTTGTGCCCGGGATGTCTCTCAGACCCAGTGTTCCCTCCATGATTCCAGCACTGGCCTCATACATGGTGTGCGCCCGGGATGTCTCTCAGACCCCAGGGTTCCCTCCATGATTCTAGCACTGGCCTCATACATGGTGTGTGCCCGGGATGTGTCTCAGACCCCAGGGTTCACTCCATGATTCTAGCACTGGCCTCATACATGGTGTGTGTCCGGCATGTGTCTCAGATCCCAGGGTTCACGCTATGATTCTAGCACTGGCCTTATACATGGTGTGTGCCCGGGATGTGTCTCAGACCTCAGGGTTCACTCCATGATTCTTGCACTGGCCTCATACATTGTTTGTGCCCGGGATGTCTACAAGACCTGTGGGTTCCCTCCATGATTCTAGCACTGGCCTCATACATGGTGTGTGCCCGGGATGTGTCTCATGCCCTAGGGTTCACTCCATGATTCTAGCACTGGCCTCAAACATGGTGTGTGCGCAGGATGTCTCTCAGACCCCAGGGTTCACTCCATGATTCTAGCACTGGCCTCATACATGGTGTGTGCCCGGGATGTGTCTCATGCCCCAGGGTTCACTCCATGATTCTAGCACTGGCCTCATACATGGTGTGTGCCCGGGATGTGTCTCAGACCCCAGGGCTCCCCCCATGATTCTAGCACTGGCCTCATACATGGTGTGTGCCCAGGATGTCTCTCAGACACCCAGGGTTCCCTCCATGATTCTAGCAATGGCCTCATACATGGTGTGTGCCCGGGATGTCTCTCAGACCCCAGGGTTCACTCCATGATTCAAAAACTGGCCTCATACATGGTGTGTGCCGGGCATGTCTCTCAGACCCCAGGGTTCACTCCATTATTCTAGCACTGGCCTCATACATGGTGTGTGCCCAGGATGTCTCTCAGACCCCAGGGTTCACTCCATGATTCTAGCACTGGCCTCATACATGGTGTGTGCCCGGGATGTCTCTCAGACCCCAGGGTTCCCTCTGTGATTCTAGCAATGGCCTCATCCATGGTGTGCGCCAGGTGTAAGCCCGGCATGTGTCTCAGAGCCCAGGGTTCCATCCATGATTCTAGCACTGGCCTCATACATGGTGTGTGCATGGGATGTGTCTCAGACCCTAGGGCTCCCTCCATGATTCTAGCACTGGCTTCATACATGGTGTGTGCCCGGGATGTGTCTCAGAACCCAGGGTTCACTCCATGATTCTTGCACTGGCCTCATACATGGTGTGTGCCGGGATGTCTCTCACACCCCAGGGTTCACTCTGTGATTCTAGCACTGGCCTCATACATGGTGTGTGCCCGGGATGTGTCTCAGACCCCAAGGTTCACTCCATGATTCTTGCACTGGCCTCATACATGGTGTTTGCCGGGATGTCTCTCACACCCCAGGGTTCACTCTGTGATTCTAGCACTGGCCTCATACATGGTGTGTGCCCGGGATGTCTCTCAGACCCCAGGGTTTACTCCATGATTCTAGCACTGGCCTCATACATGGTGGGCGCCCGGGATGTCTCTCACACCCCAGGGTTCCCTCCATGATTCTAGCTCTGGCCTCATACATGGTGTGTGCCCGGGATGTGTCTCATACCCCAGGGTTCACTCCATGATTCTAGCACTGGCCTCATACATAGCGTGTGCCCGGGATGTCTCTCAGACCCAGTGTTCCCTCCATGATTCTAGCACTGGCCTCATACATGGTGTGTGCCGGGATGTCTCTCAGACCTCAGGGTTCACTCCATGATTCTTGCACTGGCCTCATACATGGTTTGTGCCCGGGATGTCTACCAGACCCGTGGGTTCCCTCCATGATTCTAGCACTGGCCTCATACATGGTGTACGCCCGGGATGTGTCTCACACCCCAGGGTTCACTCATGGTTCTAGCTGTGGCCTCATACATGGTGTGTGCCGGGATGTCTCTCAGACCCCAGGATTCCCTACACGATTCTAGCACTGGCCTCATACATGGCGTGTGACCAGAATGTCTCTCAGAACCCAGGGTTGACTCCGTGATTCTAGCACTGGCCTCATACATGGTGTGTGCCCGGGATGTCTCTCAGACCCCAGGGTTCACTCCATGATTCTAGCACTGGCCTCATACATGGTGTGTGCCCGGGATGTGTCTCACATCCAGGGTTCACTCCATGATTCTAGCACTGGCCTCATACATGTTGTGTGCCCAGGATGTGTCTAAGACCCCAGGATTCACTCCATGATTCTAGCACTGGCCTCATACATGGTGTGTGCCCGGGATGTGTCTCAGACCCCAAGGTTCACTCCATGATTCTAGCACTGGCCTCATACATGGTGTGCGCCCGGGATGTCTCTCACCCCAGGGTTCACTCCATGATTCTAGCTCCTGCCTCATACATGGTGTGTGCCCGGGATGTCTCTCAGACCCCAGGGTTCCCTCCATGATTCTAGCACTGGCCTCATACATGGTGAGTGCCCGGGATGTCTCTCACCCCAGGGTTCACTCCATGATTCTAGCTCCTGCCTCATACATAGTGTGTGCCCGGGATGTCTCGCAGACTCCAGGGTTCCCTCCATGATTCTAGCACTGGCCTCCTACATGGTGAGTGCCCGGGATGTCTCCCAGACCCCAGGGTTCACTCCATGATTCTAGCACTGGCCTCATACATGGTGTGTGCCCAGGATGTCTCTCAGACCCCAGGGCTCACTCCATGATTCTAGCACTGGCCTCATACATGGCGTGTGCCCGGGATGTGTCTCAGACCCCAGGGTTCACTCCATGATTCTAGCACTGGCCTCATACATGGTGTGTGCCCGGGATGTCTCTCAGACCCCATGGTTCTCTCCATGAATCTAGCACTGGCCTCATACATGGCGTGTGCCCGGGAGGTGTCTCAGTCCCCAGGGTTCGCTCCATGATTCTAGCATGGCCTCATACATGGCGTGCGCCCGGGATGTCTCTCAGACCCCAGGGTTCACTCCATGATTCTAGCAATGGCCTCATACATGGTGTGTGCCGGGGATGTCTCTCATACCCCAGGGTTCACTCTATGATTCTAGCACTGGCCTCATAGATGGTGTGCGCCCAGGTGTAAGCCCGGGATGTGTCTCAGAGCCCAGGGTTCTCTCCATGAATCTAGCACTGGCCTCATACATGGTGTGTGCATGGGATGTGTCTCAGACCCCAGGGGTCCCTCCATGATCCTGGCACTGGCTTCATACATGGTGTGTGCCCGGGATGTGTCTCAGACCCAAGGGTTCCCTCCATGATTCTTGCACTGGCCTCATACATGGTGTGTGCCGGGATGTCTCTCACACCCCAGGGTTCACTCTGTTGATTCTAGCACTGGCCTTATACATGGTGTGTGCCCGGTATGTGTCTCAGACCCCAGGGTTCACTCCATGATTCTAGCACTGGCCTCATACATGGTGTGTGCCGGGATGTCTCTCACACCCCATGGTTCACTCCGTGATTCTAGCACTGGCCTCATACATGGTATGCGCCCGGGATGTCTCTCAGACCCCAGGATTCTCTCCATGATGCTAGCACTGGCCTCATACATGGTGTGTGCCTGGGATGTCTCTCACACCCCAGTGGTCCCTCCATGATTCTAGAACTGGCCTCATACATGGTGTGTGCCCGGCATGTGTGTCAGAACCCAGGGTTCACTCCATGATTCTAGCACTGGCCTCATGCATGGTGTGTGCCCGGGATGTCTCTCAGACTCAGTGTTCCCTCCATGATTCCAGCACTGGCCTCATACATGGTGTGCGCCCGTGATGTCTCTCAGACCCCAGGGTTCCCGTCCATGATTCTAGCACTGGCCTCATACATGGTGTGTGCCCGGGATGTGTCTCAGACCCCAGGGTTCACTCCATGATTCTAGCACTGGCCTCATACATGGTGTGTGTCCGGCATGTGTCTCAGATCCCAGGGTTCACTCTATGATTCTAGCACTGGCCTCATACATGGTGTGTGCCCGGGATGTGTCTCAGACCTCAGGGTTCACTCCATGATTCTTGCACTGGCCTCATACATTGTTTGTGCCCGTGATGTCTACAAGACCCGTGGGTTCCCTCCATGATTCTAGCACTGGCCTCATACATGGTGTGTGCCCGGGATGTGCCTCAGACCCCAGGGTTCCCTCCATGATTCTAGCACTGGCCTCATACATGGTGTGTGCCCGGGATGTGTCTCACACCCAGGGTTCACTCCATGATTCTAGCTCTGGCCTCATACATGGTGTGTGCCGGGATGTCTCTCAGACCCCAGGATTCCCTACACGATTTTAGCACTGGCCTAATACATGGCGTGTGACCAGGATGTCTCTCAGAACCCAGGGCTCCCTCCGTGATTCTAGCACTGGCCTCATACATGGTGTGTGCCTGGGATGTCTCTCAGACCCCAGGGTTCACTCCATGATTCTAGCACTGGCCTCATACATGGTGTGTGCCTGGCCTGGGATGTCTCTCAGAGCCTACGGTTCACTCCATGATTCCTCACTGGCCTCATACGTGATGAGTGCCCGGGATGTGTCTCAGACCCCAGGGTTCACTGCATGATTCTAGCACTGGCCTCATACATGATGTGTGTCCAGGATGTGTCTCAGACCCCAGGAGTCACTCCATGATTCTAGCACTGGCCTCATACATGGTGTGTGCCCGGGATGTGTCACAGACCCCAAGGTTCACTCCATGATTCTAGCACTGGCCTCCTACATGGTGTGTGCCCGGGATGTCTCTCAGACCCCAGGGTTCACTCCATGATTCTAGCACTGACCTCATACATGGTGTGCGCCCGGGATGTCTCTCACCCCAGGGTTCACTTCATGATTCTAGCTCCTGCCTCATACATGGTGTGTGCCCGGGATGCCTCTCAGACCCCAGGGTTCCCTCCATGATTCTAGCACTGGCCTCATACGTGGTGAGTGCCCCGGATGTCTCTCAGACCCCAGGGTTCACTCCATGATTCCTCACTGGCCTCATACATGGTGTGTGCCCGGGATGTCTCTCAGACCCCAGGGTTCCCTCCATGATTCTAGCACTGGCCTCATACATGGTGAGTGCCCGGGATGTCTCTCAGACCTCAAGGTTCACTCCATGGTTCTAGCACTGGCCTCATACATGGTGAGTGCCCGGGATGTCTCTCAGACCCCAGGGTTCACTCCATGATTCTAGCACTGGTCTCACTCCTTGTGGAAGATCCGAATTTTGTAATCTACCCCACATCACACATAAATGAGTTCCCAAACCTTCGATAAAAACATTTTTCTCGGGAAAACTATTCAAATTAGATAATGTAGAAAAAACATTAGTTTGATCACCTTTCTCCATGCAATGCTTAGCCCATGCGAACAATTCCTGTTTCCTATCTGCAGAAACAGTACTACGAGTCACAATCTTTGACCCTGCACCTGGATCAACTTCAATCAATACGGGGCCACTCGGGAGCGAAGGTATAGGTAAACTTAACAAAGGTGCAGGTGCAGGGGGAAGGGGAGGTGCGATAGGCGGAGGAACGACAACCAGAGAACTAGGAACAATAGGCTGTGCAGGGGGAACAGGAATAGCAACGGGAACAACAGCAGGAACGAGCAGAGTGCCCAAGACAGGAGCATACGGAGGTGGCGCTGAGGCATCGGGCCTGCGTTCATTTAATATTTTTTCAATAAATTCCTCGGAAACATGAAAATCTTTAGAGGGGTAAATTTTCTGGACCCCGAGTGAAAAGGCTCTATCCATATTCTTAACTAATTCTGACCGCTTCTCTTTATCATATAATAATGCTTTTTCAGCGTTTGTTTTATGACGGCGTGCATGTTTATCCCTACTTTTAAGCTGCTGCAATGCTTCTTTCTTCCAATTTTGTAACACATCGAAGGCTGCTGGCCTAGCCTTTTTCTTTGACAAGATTGATTCTAGATATTCAATACAGGGGATCTCAAAACTACCATTGATTGGCCACTGAAATTCGGAGGCATGTCTGGTCTGTCTGTGCCAAATGTCATTAAATACGATACTACCAATGCCATACTTACAGTACATAGTACACGCCAGCGACCCCTCCTGTGGTGCCGGACGGCTAAATTCCAAAGATTGTCGATCGCTGCGGAACAGAGCCTTAAAACAGCTAGACAATTTCGCAGACATTTCTCAAAAAATTGGTGTTACCTGGTCCAATAATTGTGTCTGCAGATACAATACGCCAAATTCAAATTGTCAGGGTTAAATTAAGAGCCGGGTCACGACTGCACCTGACCAAACCTAAGGAGGACCGTACGGTTTACAAAGGACTTACCATGTTGTGCCTTAAGGTCACTTTCAGACCATTTAAATTGTGTTGTGCCCTAAGGTCGCTTTCAGACCATTCTAGAATTGTGTGCCTAAGATCACTGTCAGACATTCAATATTGTGTTGTGCCTAAGATCCCTCTCACGCACTCCTGCCACTAACCAGTATGCCTCCCTTGCTCAGCAACTATCTCGCCAGCCCCATATTCTTCTTAATTACCATTACACTATCCAACATGCCACCCCAACCCCCTACCACCATGTACACGACCTCACCTAATGTAAACTCCTCGTAATCTACTGCCCACAACAACTGAGGCTCCTCCATGGTCCGCCTCCCATGCCCCACTGCATTCAGGAACATAAAACTCAGAGCTAGACTAGCCAAAATCCACGAGCCTCTCGCTCGCTCCATGCCTACTAATAAAAGATCCAAATCCACCCTCACTAGCTGTCACGACTCGCTCCCTTCGCTCCCGTTCCCGCCACTTGGGGGCATGTTTTGGGGCTTATTCCTTGCTGGACATTTCCTCCGAACCTAATGCCACAGTGCTGTAATGAATTGGGAGCGCTAAATCCCTATTTTCCAAACTACTTCCCTTCCGGATCCATTCCAGGTTTTTGGCAGCCAGCATGCTTCTTTAACCAAATGACTGTGCTTCCCAGAATGCCTGGCCCACTGCTCCACCTCCACCCTTGCAGGACAAGGTTGGGTGGAGGATAGGCAACACCTGTGGCTGCAGGTGCAGCAGTCAGCACACCAGGGCGTGTGCTCGTTAAACAGCTTTAAAAGCCTCAGTCTCACTTCAGTCCAGCGCTGGTCATCGATTGCAGTGTTCCTGTTTTTGACTAGTCCCTGGTTCCTGGTTCCTTGCCTGTACCTACTTCCTAGTTCCTGTTTTTCTTGTTTCCTCCGCCCTGAATTTCGGATTCATGCGCTAATTGATTTCTGCTCCCTTGATTTCCCTTTTTGTCTTCCCCTGTTTGCAGGCAGCAATTCTCAGTGCTTTCCCCTTTTAGCTGCAGCCCAGTTTGTCTGTGTTCTATATTTCTTTGACTCTGTCCTTTGCTGCTGTTACCCATTTGCCTTAGCCTTCCTCTTAGTTTAGTTTCCTGTCTTTTCCTTGGAGGGGTAGGGAAAAGTTTGCATAGGTTATTTCGTTTTTTCCTGCTCCTGATCCTTACTTTCTAGAGGATCCATTCCATGTTTTCCATTGCACTTCTGCATCCATTTCCCATTTGATCATTAGGTGTGGTGTGTGGTGGTAGCTAGCTCCTGTGTGAATGCTTATGTTTTCCCCTCTAAGTTGTAATCCCTATTCCAACTTAGGTATTTAGTTTTCTGCAGCGGATCACGCTCCGCTGCCTTCCAGTCTCCGCCCTTGCCCAGCGGGCTCTCCACATTGTAGCGGATCTCACTCTGCTGCCTTCCAGCCTCCGCCCTTGCCCTGCGGGCTCTCCACATAGCAGCGGATCCCGCTCTGCTGCCTTCCAGTCTACGCCCTTGCCCTGCCCGGCAGCCTGCCTCACTCCGGCTGCCTTCAGCCCTTGTCCTCTGGACCTCCCTACTTCTCCCATTGCTGTTATAGCCTTTCTGGGTCCCAGATTCACCAACAGGATTCGTGGGCTAGCTGACATTCAAGAGGTGTATCTCGTCCTCGTGAGTACAGTTCTTAAGTTCCCTTATGTAATACCATCAAGAGTGTTAGTACACAGATCCTGTCATTGCTTGCCCTCCACGTGGGTTTAGCGCTGTCAGTACCTGTAACAGCAATTGGGGGTAAGGCGCTTGCCGACTTTCCTCGCGGTCAGGTGCTTACCCCACATCCCTTTTCATATATTGGTTTTGATGTCACACTCTATTTGCACTCCTGGGTTCTAGCATACCTGAGTCGTTGTTCCTGGGTGCACATTTCCCTTGCCATATTCGCTGCCTTTGTACTCGCCTGACTAATCCTGACAGAATGACCAGCCCAAAATTCCCATTGAATATGGCAAGTTTAAGAAAGAAAGGCAGCAAGGCCTCTAACAAGTTTGTACAGAAGGCCTCCCCTACATTTACCTGTGACAATCAAATCACTAGGCCTGACTCCAATGAACTCCTTGTCACGAATGGGCATTTACGTGCAAAGTATTTTTCCCATAGGAAGGCACACCCTACATGGCCTGATCCTAGTTCTATCTTTGGTTTTGATCCCGATTCTATGTCAGCACAAGCCTTAGCCGCAGAAAACAACACACTGTTAGACTTATTATACGAGAGTACCTCGGTTGTTGAACCCCATGATTCCAGTTGTGCTTCACCTCAGATGGAACAGTTTCCTGATACCAACATAAAGAATAGAGGGGTTTCTTGCATAACTTCTGTTTTCTACCCTCAGTCTAACGCATACTCCGTTGCACAGGTACATACTGTAGTCCCTAATGCCAAGAGGTCTAATGTCAATAGTTTGTTTAAGGGAAACACAGACCAAGTTGGTAAGAGGAACTATAAATCACAGAACCTGCAAGCAGTAGAGGACAATGTACAATCGATGCACATCCAGATTGCTAGTGCAGGATCCAGCCCTGATGCCACTATGCTTCCCCCTGTGCCTACTGATAGTGATGTACAGTTAATGCAGGGCATGCTAAGAGCTAAACTTGAGGAGTTAAGACAAAAACTCATTTCTGCACAAGAGGAAAACAAAACCTTACACTCTTTACTGAATACACCTCAGACTTTATCTGTTGATGTGGAGGAAGTGAACACTGTTCAGCCCCTGAGGGTAGAGACTTTGGTAAACCATGATATTTGTCGAGATGTTAGATCTATTGGGAGTGAAGGTCTTTCGTCTAGCACAGCGCTCAATCCGGGCATAGTTTCTAACAATTGTTCTGCTGATTGTCAGGGATTGCAGTTAGCTGAAGAGGTACAAGCCACTCCTTTACCTAAAGTTTCCTGTGTAGCAGTCTGTCATAATTCTGAGCTAGCACACATACAAGCTTCGGATCTCCAAACACAATACACAAAGGTGGCATACACAGATTCAGTCACTACAGTAGGCTTAGGTCCTGCTCTTGATACAGCTGCTGAGACTGAAGTAGATGTTAAAGCTGATGTGGAAGACGATCTTACCTCTGGGTTCACTCTTCCTTCTGCCAATTCTGATCAATACGAACAGTCAGAGACAGTACAGATTTCATGTTCTGATGAACTCATTCCACAGTATACAGAACCAAAAGACCAGCAGGCGATTCCTGAACTGTTGATTGTTAATCTGCCTCTTTCAGAAGCTAAGACAGAGGAATGGACAATTGACGAAATCCTGATTAACAGAGACTTTACTATGGTGATTCCACTGGTTGAATTTGACTTCCACAAAGAAAGAGACTCTGTGTCACCCACTAAAGAAAAGGACTGCAAGGGTACAGTTCAGTCCTTGGTTACTGGAGCCAAGGAGTCTAATGCCCTAAAGGTGCCCTCCATTCCTGAGCCACTAATGTGTCTATCAACTTCTGAGACTTCTGTGTGTCCTCCTACAACCATTGACTCTTCTATGATCCAATTCACAGCCCTGCAGTCATCTTTGGTACACGTGTCTTCAATCAATGAACCGCTGCCATGTCTGCCATTTAATCAAGAGCCTCCACCATGCACGGGGTTAGTCCCAAAGACCCTGACATGTTTGGATTCAGCTACCGAGATGGCTCCAACTCGCATGCCTTCAGCTTCAAAGTTTCCTCTGGCCTGCCTGTCTTCAGCTACAGTGACTCATCCAGAAGATCATCCTTCAGCCAGAGAGCCTCCGGTAGTCCATCATATATGCATGTCTTCAGTTCCAGAGTTTATTGCTTGTTTGCCTTCAGTTCATGATACACCGGTATCCTGCTTAACTTCGCTTCCAACATCAGAGGTATACCTGTCTGCACCATCAGATCCTGCTATATTTTCTACTGCTCCAGACAGTCCTCCTGAATCCCAAACATTTACTGTCGATGAACGTTTAGATTGCCTTTCTTTTGCTTCAGGAGGAGCACCAGAATGCCTGCCTTTTCCACAAGACGATTCTCCCAACTGCTTCACTTTAGCATCAGAGCCTCCTAAAGATGCAGCATCAGAGTTTGAGACTTTTGCCAGCTCCCGCTTCAGAGTCATCAAGCTGGACCAAGTGGTGAGTCAGAACCACTCACCTGGGTGTGCACAGGGGGTGGTGCAGACCGGCGTATTACCTACAGAACTTGTGCAACAGAATTCCGCCAAGAAGCACCAGTTGGGTGCTAGTAGCCAAAGGAAGGGAATGACTGCTGCAGTTCAAGATGTGTCTGTTATTGCTCCTTCTGCGAGTGTGCCTGAAATACCAAGTACTGTGTCTATCACTCCTATCAGTATGCCAAACGTCCCTGCTGTTGTATCCAACGTGCAACAAAGTGGCTACACGACTGTCACCAGGAGTACCAGCCTCGTACAACCCATGGGACTTCCAGGCATCCAAGGCGTAGAATATGTGCAGTCAAACCTTAATCATTTTCAACCACAAGCCTTTTCCCAGATGGATGACAGAAGAAGATCTGAACCTCTACCTCAGCCGCAACCTTCTCTAATGGCTGAACATGAACATTCCCTGAAGCCAGCAACTTCCTCACCTCCCGCATGTCCGCTCTCGGCAGAAAGGCTAACAGAACTTCTACCATCGTCTAAGGCAAGTTGCACCAGCCTGCCTCCCTCCTCAAAGACTTACAAGGGTCCACTCCCAGTGACTGAGCTTCCTGGACCTTCCAACTCTGCTCCAGGTCCTGCAAGTTCTTCATGCTTTTCTTCGAACCATGAGTCTCTTCCTCACCAGAAGTCACCGTTTCCATCAGTATCACCTCCAAAGACAACACGCTCCTATCATGGAAGCCCATCTGCCTTTGCCCACAAGCCACCATTTCCATCAGTGCCGCCTCCAAAGAAAAAGCACTCCCATCATGGAAAGAAGAAGTCTCGTACGGGTGGCGGGCACCCGAAGAGGGCCGTAGGAGGGGGTATACTGTCACGACTCGCTCCCTTCGCTCCCGTTCCCGCCACTTGGGGGCATGTTTTGGGGCTTATTCCTTGCTGGACATTTCCTCCGAACCTAATGCCACAGTGCTGTAATGAATTGGGAGCGCTAAATCCCTATTTTCCAAACTACTTCCCTTCCGGATCCATTCCAGGTTTTTGGCAGCCAGCATGCTTCTTTAACCAAATGACTGTGCTTCCCAGAATGCCTGGCCCACTGCTCCACCTCCACCCTTGCAGGACAAGGTTGGGTGGAGGATAGGCAACACCTGTGGCTGCAGGTGCAGCAGTCAGCACACCAGGGCGTGTGCTCGTTAAACAGCTTTAAAAGCCTCAGTCTCACTTCAGTCCAGCGCTGGTCATCGATTGCAGTGTTCCTGTTTTTGACTAGTCCCTGGTTCCTGGTTCCTTGCCTGTACCTACTTCCTAGTTCCTGTTTTTCTTGTTTCCTCCGCCCTGAATTTCGGATTCATGCGCTAATTGATTTCTGCTCCCTTGATTTCCCTTTTTGTCTTCCCCTGTTTGCAGGCAGCAATTCTCAGTGCTTTCCCCTTTTAGCTGCAGCCCAGTTTGTCTGTGTTCTATATTTCTTTGACTCTGTCCTTTGCTGCTGTTACCCATTTGCCTTAGCCTTCCTCTTAGTTTAGTTTCCTGTCTTTTCCTTGGAGGGGTAGGGAAAAGTTTGCATAGGTTATTTCGTTTTTTCCTGCTCCTGATCCTTACTTTCTAGAGGATCCATTCCATGTTTTCCATTGCACTTCTGCATCCATTTCCCATTTGATCATTAGGTGTGGTGTGTGGTGGTAGCTAGCTCCTGTGTGAATGCTTATGTTTTCCCCTCTAAGTTGTAATCCCTATTCCAACTTAGGTATTTAGTTTTCTGCAGCGGATCACGCTCCGCTGCCTTCCAGTCTCCGCCCTTGCCCAGCGGGCTCTCCACATTGTAGCGGATCTCACTCTGCTGCCTTCCAGCCTCCGCCCTTGCCCTGCGGGCTCTCCACATAGCAGCGGATCCCGCTCTGCTGCCTTCCAGTCTACGCCCTTGCCCTGCCCGGCAGCCTGCCTCACTCCGGCTGCCTTCAGCCCTTGTCCTCTGGACCTCCCTACTTCTCCCATTGCTGTTATAGCCTTTCTGGGTCCCAGATTCACCAACAGGATTCGTGGGCTAGCTGACATTCAAGAGGTGTATCTCGTCCTCGTGAGTACAGTTCTTAAGTTCCCTTATGTAATACCATCAAGAGTGTTAGTACACAGATCCTGTCATTGCTTGCCCTCCACGTGGGTTTAGCGCTGTCAGTACCTGTAACAGCAATTGGGGGTAAGGCGCTTGCCGACTTTCCTCGCGGTCAGGTGCTTACCCCACATCCCTTTTCATATATTGGTTTTGATGTCACACTCTATTTGCACTCCTGGGTTCTAGCATACCTGAGTCGTTGTTCCTGGGTGCACATTTCCCTTGCCATATTCGCTGCCTTTGTACTCGCCTGACTAATCCTGACACTAGCCTTGACAACTATAGACCCAAAAGATCTCTGAGCTACCCCACTAAAGACCTTACCTCTCCCATCATCCAGAAAAACACTAAACCCCCTCAGAAACTGTTGGCCCCTACTGCACCTTTAGTGAGCCCCCATATTAAGGGAGCTTTAATTAACGCTAGATCACTAGTAGCCCACGCAACTGAAATCGCAGACCTACTGATCAATGAAGATCTGGACCTCCTTGCCATCACAGAGACCTGGCTCCACCCGGCAGCAGGACCTATGTTGATGTTAGCTATCCCAGAGAATTACACCATCTTGAGACAAGACCGACCCAATTCCAGAGGAGGCGGTGTTGCCATCCTTCATAAATGCAGCCTTCCAATAAGATTAGCTACCCCCACTAATGCCCCATCTTGCGAACTACTTTCAGCTAAAATCCCCATCACAAATACTCAAACCCTCAATGTCCATTTGATCTATCGCCCCCCAGGTCCTCTAGGCACCTTCTATGAGGATCTCAACACTATCCTATCCACCAATTTAAAAAACGCCACACAAATGCTCACCCTCGGAGACTTCAATATGGGCTTTAATGACCCTGAAGACCAAGCCGCCATCACTACATTGAACACCCTTACCGAATTAGGATTTACTCAAAGAAGCCTAAAACCAACCCATGACAAGGGCAGAATTCTAGACTGGATAGCCGACTATAACTGCCTAGCCAATGTTACTAACATCTCACCCTTAGCCTGGACTGACCACCACCTGGTATCATTTGTATTGTCCACCAATAGACCTCCACCTATATTACCATGTAGGGCACCCCCTACTCTTACCAGAAACAAAAAGAGTATTACAGTGGAGAGACTTATCCCCAACCTACTTCCCACACTGAACGCACTCCATGACAACTTGGACCCTGAAACCTTGGTTGAGGAATATAATAAAATCATGTCCTCCTCCCTGGACTTAATTGCCCCTCTCAAACTCAGGCCAAGCAAGTCCAAAACCCACCTTAACAATTGGTACACACCTCTCCTCAAAAAGTTAAGACAACAAAAAAGACACTGCGAATCTATCTGGAAAAAAGACCCATCAGCAGCCAACAAACTTAAATTTACTAAATTAGCGGCCCTGTACAAAAAAGAAATCTTCCTTGCTAAACGTACCTCCTTTGACTCCCGCATCTCCCAAGCCAGTTCAAACACAAAGGAACTATTCTCGATTCTAAAAGAAGTAGAAACCCCCATAGCACCCATAGACACCTGTATAAAAGACCAGAACTGGTGTACCGACATCCAACATGCCCTAGCTAATAAAATCGACACGCTACAAAATAAAATATCCTGTAAAAAAACCTCCTTGAACAATCCTGTCCTGCCTAAGCCACCTGAGAAGCGATCCACAATTGAACATTTACGATTTAATTTCACCAAAGTGACCATACTTGAAGTGGAAAAAATCATCATGTCATTAAAGCCTTCTAATTGCCAGGGAGACCTATGCCCAGCACAGCTCATAAAAGATGCTGCCCGTGACCTTTCCCCATTTATCACTAAATTAATCAATGCTTCCTTCTCCACCGGTTCCATCCCAACTAATTTAAAACAATCCTGGGTACTACCCCTACTAAAAAAAAATACCCTTGACCCAGCAATACCGACTAACTATAGGCCTATAACAACGGTACCATTCCTTCTGAAAATTCTGGATAAGGTCGCCTATGTACAAATACAGAAGCACCTGGAGAATCACCACTTGCTAGGAGCCAGACAATCAGGCTTCCGACCCCAACATGGGACCGAAACAGCTCTCATCGACCTTAAAACACAGATTGATCTGCTCAAAGACAATGGTCAAGCAGCTTTACTCCTCCTCCTTGACCTATCCGCAGCATTCGACCTGGTCGACCACGCTGTCCTCTGCACCCACCTCCACTCGGCTGCCCATTTTTCCCCCGAGGCTATTACTTGGATCAGATCCTTCCTTGATGGCAGAACCATGAGGGTCTTCTCGCCGACAGACGCGGCAGACCCTATACCCATCACCTGCGGTGTGCCTCAGGGTTCCTGTGTCTCCCCGACACTGTACAACATATTCACCAAGCCCCTTTTCGATGATCTGGATCATCTCGGTATCACCTACACTAACTATGCAGATGATACCCAGATCCTCCTTCCGCTTTCTGGAGATTATGCAAAGGATTTGGCCTTGGTGAATAGGGTTTACATCATCATCCAGGCATGGATGGCCACTCACGGTCTATGCCTGAATGATGATAAAACGTAACTCATCACACTGGGTACTAAAGCTAGCCTAAAGAATCTGAGCCCGGCATACTCATCATTTATAATTGATGGTAATACCATCAGGGTTGGACACGAAGTCAAAACACTGGGCTTTTACTTGGACTCTAATTTCAATTTTAGCAGGCAAGTGAACTCACTAGCCTCCTCCACATCCTATACTTGTAAACTGATCCGGACAGCCAAACCTTTTTTATCCGAGAATAGTTGTCTGACCCTGGCCAGAGCCCTTATACTCTCCCGCTTGGATTACTGTAACGCCCTCTACCTTGGGTCATCTAAAGCCGTCACTGGCAAGCTACAAACTCTCCAGAACAACGCACTTAGAGTGGCCCTGGGTATCCCAAGAAGAGACCACATTACATCATATAGCAAACAACAAAATTGGATCCCCATCTTAGACAAAATCTCCTTAAAAACTGCCTCACTAACCCATAAGTCCCTTAACAATGCAGCCCCTACCTATCTGATCAACAGATTTCACAGACTAACATCCATGAGACCGACGAGGATAGCATATAGAGACTGCCTCTCCGTCCCTTCCTACAAACGCTCAACTATAGGTGGCAATAGCTTCCCAGTGAAAGCGGCCAAGCTATGGAACTCCCTACCACCCACTCTTAGAATGGACCTACCCTACCAAAACTTTCGCTCAAAACTGAAGTCCTGGCTGAAGACAGCCTTCATCTAGGACCTCTTGGCCCCCACCTCACTCGGTCACTCTGGATACACAACTGCTAACTGTACATATGTTTATATTCACTGCTTATTGCTATTATTACTGTGCTCATACTTGTATATATATTACTGTTTGTAACTAAGTCTTGCAAATTCTTGTATCTGCTGCGCCTTGTTACCCTTGGGCTTTTCGGCGCATTATAAATAATAAACTAAACTAAACTAACAAATTTTACCTTGCGTTTGGTGGTTTCGGCAAATCTGCCCGCCTCAAAATTGGACCCTCGTCAAGATGCCGTGTCAGACCACACGACTATCGTCCAAGGATCGGATCGTGCAGCGCTGCCGAGGTATCGCGTCTCGATCGGTCGGGCCCACAGAATCACACCGTCCGATCCCGGTTCGATAGTCTGCGTCAACCTTCAATGATCCGGCATCAATCTTGAGGGTCCCTATTCGGGCGCCAACTGTGGAAACAGAAAAATTGATATGAGGCCGGGAAGCCCAAAAGGAAACACACCAACACAGGTTACAAAGGACATACAAAGCGCTTTATTTCAAAGTTACAAAGTTACCAAAAGTCAATTGACCTACGGATAGCTATTCGGCCCTCAGAGTAACAGAACGAACCATCAACGGTAGTTCGCCGTGTTAGTGTGAGAGACCGAACATCAGGATACTTGGGTTTTTATACCTTTTGTCCGGCATTGGCCAACCCTCTCGCAAGTTAACCATTCTTGGAACCAAACCTAGGGTTCGTAGCCAGGTCAATCCCATAATATATGCAATTTGATCAGTTCCGCTGATACAGTTGTTCATTTACACATGGGTCAGAGAGAGGACAAGGTCTTAGTTCGCGACCCTAACAAGTGGCCTGCGGACATATTATTTATTCACGTGTGCGGAGGTCACAACAGCCAGAATCCCACTCGAAATGTCATTCGGCCTCCATTTTGTTGTTCAGGGTGACTTCCACACTACAAGAGTACCTAAAATGGTGGCTTAATCCAAGATGGCGGTTTGCACAACACATTAAGGTCAGGACCTTGCCGCGGAACCTATGTACACAATGTTTTTTAGACAGCTTGGCGTAGGCCAACATACATTTAAACAATGCGATTAGAGGTACAATATTTCGATTTCCACATTAGGAACTCACACTTGTCCTTGTGGATTGTTAAGCCGGCACCCTCTAGCCTGCTGAGTAGCATGTTGAGCCGTCGTACGTGCTCTTCCTTGTCCCCTGCATGAATGCGAATGTCATCGCTGATGGTGAGTACCCCCGGGATGCCACGTAACACCTCCTGGATGGTCTGCTGGAACACTTCGGCAGCAGAGGAAATTCTGAAACTGTGTCGTTTGTTTCTGTGCAACCCTATGTGGGTGGAGAATGTTGTGATGTACCTGGAGTCCGGTGGAGTTTCAGTTGGTCGTATCCAGAGTTTAGGTCGACTTTTGAGAACATTTTCCATCCTGTGAGGGCTGCTATAATTTCATCAAGGGTGGGGGTGATGTGTCGCTCCTGCTTTATTGCTGCATTGGGGAGGCGCATGTCGGTGCATATTCTTACCTTGCCCGGTTGTTTGGATTTCTTGGATACGACCATGGGTGACACCCATGGTGTTGGTCCGGTCACCTCTTCAATGATGCCCGCTTTTTCGAGAGCCTTGAGTTCTTTCTCAACTTGATTTCTTATGTGGAACAGAGTTCTTCGATGGCGTACTGCTTGCGGTTGAACGGACTTGTCAATATGAAGTTTGATGGACTTTCCGTTTAGGCATCCAATGCCCTTTAGGTTCGGGTATTTCCCTAGAATGCTGTTAATGTCCTGTGTATCTGTTACATCACAGACAAAACTTTTGAGTCCCAGGTCCTCTGCCGCGTCTTCGCTCTGCAAACACTCAATTCCTGCATTCACAATGTATATTTTAGACTACAGTGACTTGTCTCCTCTACTGATAGTCGTCCGGAATCGTCCTGTTATGGGCAGTGGAGTTTTGCACCCATATGCAAACAGCAGCGTGTCCATTGTTTTCAGGATTGGTGAAGGTCGCAATTTCCTGAATGGGGTGATTGGCATGACGTTAACGGATGCCCCGGTGTCTATAGTAATCTGCGTTTCTTGGCCTTGAATGGCCACTAGGCATTTCCGTCTTCTATCTTTTTGTGGGCATCGCACCTCCGTAATCCAGTGCTGAGACCAGGTATACCTTTTTCCCTTTTCTCCATTGCTAGTTTGCTGCTTCTTTTTGAGGTTGTGCATCGTTGTCCCCTTCTTCGTCGGTTCACGAGTTGATAGTCTCAACTCGGCGGGCACTGGCCTGTTTCTTATTCCCCGTGTTTTTGTCTTGAGGCGTTCGGGGGTATTAGGGTGACCCAAAAGATCTGCATACCTTTGCATAGTGATCTTTTATGCCACATGCACCACACGTGGTGCCTTGGGCCGGGCAATTTTGTCTCCCATGGCGAGGTCCTCCGCACCACCTACTCAATAGGTGTCAGGGTTCTTGGTTGCCACCGGGGGGGGGTGTTGTTGCCACTGGCCTCGTCTCTTGTGTATTGGCGGTTTGTGATTTGGGCCACTGTCGCCATCGTTGGTGCCGGTTGGAGTTTCTGCAGGGTCGTGCCCTTGAGCGCTGCTCTAACATTTGACAACTCCCTCTGGCACCCGAGTTCCAAGATTCTGGTCAGAGATATGCCTTTTTCACTTAACACCATTCTCCTTAGCTTCTCCGAGTGTGTCCCATTGATGATCTGGCATCGGATTTCTTTTTCAACGTTGGCAAATTCGCAGGAGATTGCAAGTTTCCGTAGTCTGGTTTGATAGGCGTCAAGTGTCTCGTCCTCGGACTGGATGGTGGTGGACTGGATGGTGGTACAGAAAATGAATGTTTCATGGTCTGGATTCAGCTGGGGCAAAAAGTGGGCTCTGAGAGCGTCTTTGGTTTGTTGGTAGATGTTGGAGCCATCTATCGCCAGCGAGTTGAATATGCGTAGAACCTCATCCCCAACATTAAGGAGAAGGTGTGACCTCATTTTGTGAGACGTTTTAATGTCATGGCCATCTCTAATTTCTGGATCCACAGCTGCCACCGGGGACCGACAGAGGAGGGGTCAGTGTATGGGTCGAATGGGCAGAGCGCCAATGACGTCCCTCCTTGTGAGCACGTGTGTGGCGTGGATGGCGAAAGGTTGGCTGCCATTCTCGATGGTTTACTGGGCCTGGGAGTGGAGAGGTCAGTGGCCATTTTCCTTTGATCCTGGTGGCTCTTTCTGCCCACGTGCACCGAAAACCCCTCACCTTTGTGGACAATGAATGTCCGAGGTTTCTTTCCTTTCCCGTGAGGTGCCTAACTCTTGTGGGATGTCCTGTGGCAGGTGGTAGGCCATTGGATCATCCGGACGTTGGCCAGATTGGTTGTAGGTCAGAGGATCGACAGTAAAAGGGTCGACAGGTCAAAGGATCGAAATGTTTTTATTTTCCTCGTTTTATTGGGGGGGGGGGTTCCCCCCACACCCTCCTTTTTTTTGCTAAAAACCACTTCCCCCCCCTCCCTCAAAAAAGTGAAAACAAAAAAAAAGAAAATTCGATCCTTTGACCTGTCGACCCTTTGGTGTCGATCCTTTGACCGGTCGACCCTTTATATTCGATCCTTTAACTAGACACCGGCCAGATTGTGGTGACCCCCTTGGTACCATGCACTGGTAAGATGTTTGTTAGGGAGAATTCTCCTTCTAGGGCTAATTTTCCTCACCTAGTGACTCCCCCAGCAGCTTTGCTGGATTTCTGGAGTTTGTTTTTCCACCTGGTAAGAGTGTACATCCTTTTTCCACTCTTATATGTGTTTTGGCCTATATGTTTTTACTCATTGTGTGATCTTGGGCACTGGAGCACACCACTCCAAGTGTGTCTGTTCTTGTATGGGTTACACAGCACCCTCAGTGTAGTAACCCAGTGTTGTCTTTTAGACTTCCCTCTGACTCCATTTCCCTGGGGCTGACTACTGTCCCCCAGAGAAAGGTAAAGTTGCCATTTACTTTACATAGTCATTCTTACCACAGACTCAGTACACCCCATCCTACATGGAGTACTGGAAAGGGCTAATCTGTACCCCTTTTCTGTCTGTACCTCCCTGAGCATTGTTTTGCTCTTTTAACTTTTAGACTTGGCTGGTGGCAGTGGTATGTACCCTAACTTTTCTAGCGCGATTATATTAGATAAACGTGGTACTGTTCTTGGCTATTATATCAGCCGCGAACATAAACCCGCTTGACCGAATCATCTTTCTTTTGGCTCCGGTTGGGTTTATTCGCCATTTCTTTTTGTTAAAGTCCTTCTTGTGTTTTACTTTGCGCGGCAAACTAGGTTCGCCTTCTTTGTTCACCGTCTTTTGGTGGGCTCCTGCAGAGAAGCCCTCCTCTTGGCACCTGGGTGTCTAGGTAGACTGAATGTGGGGAAGGGGTGTAGTCACCCCCTGCACAGGGTATCCTAGGAAACCCAAGTCGCACTTAGCCATGATTGGCTGAGGTGGTTGTCCCGGCTGGACAACCCCCCTGCTGCGTGATTGACAGCCAGGCTGTGTGAATGGGGGTTTTGCGCATAAAAGGCAGGTCTCTTGGGCTAGAAGTCGGTCGCCTCTGGAACTACAAGGAACCGAAGAGAAGCGGAGAGAACGATGGCTGCTTCAACTACCCCATCCCGGTGAAGCCCTGCTGCAGTCCTGAGCTATCTACTCTTCAATGAGATCCAGTCCGGAGTCTTCTTCCCTTGAGCCTGGTGGGGATAATACTGAAACTTTTTCAATGAAGCTTTATGCCCATGCTTTGGTAGATGAATAAGCAATAACAGTGGCTTCCTTGCAAGTACTTTCTGAGTCTGCAGCTAAGAGAAGGTTGTCGACGTACTGTAGCAATGTACAAGTAGAAGGCAACTCAAGTGTATTCAAAGCTCTACTATAAATGCTCGGACTCTGTGAACCCTCGTGGTGCATGGGTGAATGTAAACGAGCGACCTCCTAGGGTGAACGCAAAAAATATCTACTATCCACGTGTATGGGAATGCTAAAGAAGGCATTCTTAAGATCCACCACACACTGAAATAAATAGCAGAAGCTGGAATCATTGTTAATATCGTTGTTACATCAGGTACAATTGGAAATTGTGGAGCAACAATCTTATTGATGGTGCGCAAATCGATTATGAAATCGAACAGGATTGCATTATCACCTTTCTCATACACCGGTAAAATCGGGCTATTGCACAAGCTTCCTGTAATTTCTTCGATTACTCCACAATGTACAAAATCGGAGACTATACACGTCAAATCTTGCTCACCATTATCTGAAATCTTATATTGTGGAATTCGTGGCAACTTAACTCCTGGTTTCAAAACAATTTTAACAGGCTCAATTTGCAAAATACCAACATCATTATCAATCGCCCATAAACACTCCGGAACCTCACTAAATTCTGGCGGCAAAGGTCTTGTCAAAAACTTTGAAGCAGAAGGTTGCTGAGGTGAAATCGTCAAACGCACTCCATCCGATCAACAATGAATTACCACATGTATTTCCTTCAACAGATTCAACCCCAACAAATTCTCTCCACAGTTTGTTGTCAGAAGAAACCGACAGTGATACGTGAATGGCCCCAGTGAAATCGGTACCGGCAGAGAAACCGGACTAACCACTGGCGTACCAGAAAACCCTACAGAAACGTTATTCTGCCCTGACAGTGGAATGTCTGGAACCCATGAATGATAAATGGAACACTTCTCTGCCCCTGTGTCTATCAAAAATGGATGCTTCCTATTCCCCACGCCATCTCAACATAGGCACCTTTCTGATTAACGGGAATAGGCATCGGTTCCAGACCCTGCTTCGGGCTGTCCTAACGAAACAATATATCATCGAAGATGAGATCTTCAGAAAGATAGGCAGTTGAAGGATTGTCAAAAATATCTCTATCTCCACTAGGTTGCTGATTATCTTGCGAAATTGACTGAGAATTTTGAGCAAACTGGCTTCTACCCGGACCCCCTACCACAGGGCGGCCTCTGGATCGTCTACCCATGACACCATATGTGTTGTTCGACCTTTTCTGGAGGATCGGGAATTGTGCTCGCCAATTACCCTCTTGTCTGCAATGAGCACATTGGTTCGCATGTACAGGACCCATCAACGCATTACTTTGTGGAACGAATTGACCTCGAAATTGTGTACTGCCACCTCTAGGCCCTCTGACCATTTGTTGCAATAATACTTTGGTTTTTAGATCTCCCACTTTTCTTTTCAATCCTTTCTTTTTCATTATTGATTCTATTCTCGTAATACTGAGCAATATGCAATACTTCGGACTGTGATTTAGCTTACCAAGCACAATCAAGTCATAATTTGTGATAGGATATCAAGCAACAATCCATGCACAAATGTATCCACAAACAATCTTTTTCTTGACTCTGTGCTTAAATCCTGTCCGCTAAAATCTGAGAATACTTGTTCGAACTGATTAAAGAATTCAGTTGCACCTTCAGATTTTCCTTGGGTACAAGCAGTGAGTTTGTCCCAAACAATCCTTCTATCGGGAATCAAAGTCTTTAATTTTCTTACTATTCTGTCTGGCAAAGTCAGTATCGCTTGCAGTGGTCTTTTGCCAGCTGTCCTTTCTCCATCTAACCTAACCAAGTTAACCCACTTGTCGCCTAACCCTGCTGGATCATCTATGGTCCTAATCTGTTTCCATAAATCAGCACATAAGAGCACAGGAAACGACAAATCTATATCACCGAGAGTGAAAACCGACGAATGCAGGACAGATTCTATTTCTTTGTAAAACCCTATTGAGTTTTCCCTTATGTCTGGAATCGACTGTCTAATAGTATTCCCTTCCTGTCTTGAGAATGGGACGTGAACAAACAGCGATACATAGTGAGCTTCGATATCCATGGCTGCTGCACCTGTTGCAACATTAGCCGGAATCTCAACTTTAGGAACGAATATCGGACGATCCTCTCTATAGGTAACAGAGAAGTAGGCAACTCCGAAAGTTTACTAAGCAACAGAGCCAAATCGAGCGCTAAAGTGGTGGAAGCAGTATCAGATGCAAAATCTCTCTTATAAATATTCAATAATTCTGCGGGACAACAAACCTTTTTCTTTATACATTCATCCTGCAGGTATTCTACCATTACCTGTAACACTTTCCTCTGCATTTCTGGAGTATACTGAATATACGTATCATATACTTCTATGGGAGATATCAACATATCTGAAATCCATCTAAGCGCATCCCTTGTGCAAATTCGCGTTTCTTCACTCATTGCCATACAAGGAGGAAGGAACCGTTTCGGCACATAAAGCGTCCAAACTACCACCATCTATTTCATCATTCTGTAATCATTCTAACTCCCTTATAAACTCAAAAACCCTCTCGACATGCTCCTGCACTTTCTCTGCAGTTTCCCTTGAATAAGCTAAAACAATGAAATCCATTAACCCTTGTGGGACATCTGTGTCCGTCAATTTATTACACATTACAGCTACATGTATCCCCATCCCCTCAATAAAGACGTTCTGATCGGGAATACTTTCTAGATTAAGGAGTGTAGCTAAAACAGTAGATTGTTCACCTTTCTCTATACATTGCTTAGCCCATGCATTCAAACTTCTCCTTATCTCTGGAAACTGTGTTCCGCGTTACAACTTTTGATTCAGCACTCGCCCCTTTATCAGCTACAAGCGGAGCAGAACTTGCCGGGAAAGAGAGAATAGACCAATCCTGTACAACAGGCAGTGGAGACGCTACCACTGGCAACAAAGACAGATCTATTGGAACGGTGACAGTCGGTAAAGGTGGAGGTACAGGCGGAGGAACAGGAAGAACAGGGATTGCTACGGGAGGAGGTGCAACAGCAGGAAGAGGTACATAAGGATTTGGTGCAGTGGCACCAGGCCTACGTTCATTTAAGAGTTTATCAATTAGCTCATCTGAGGCATGAAAATCTTTAGACAGATATATGTTCTGTATACCAAGTTGAAAAGCTTATCCATATTTCTAACAGACTGACTGTTTTTGTTATTCATACAATAAGGCCTTTTTTTTAATTTGACATGTGACGACGTGTTAGGCAGAATCCCGTGCAGTGCCCTTAGGGACCACTACACACGATTAAGACTACAGGTGGCAATACAAGTTTTACCTTTGGTACAAGCCTGTACTACTAAATTGTAGTGGTAGCAGTAGCAGGGCAGCCAGGCTTCTCTCAAGAGTATATGAGCAGTAGCAGAGATTACACAAAGGGACTGTGACTCAAGCAAACACTGACTCAAGGTTTCAGGTAGAAAAATATAAGTACCTTTTTTTTAAACCATTCGTTATAAGCACAACACTTCTATTAAACTTCAATAAAAACCACACGTTAAATATACTACAACTAACCAATTCACTTTGTACAGTAAGTCTCAAGGTAAGTACCCTGTGTTGAATGCACTGGTATTAAGAACAAAACACGTTACCGCAAATACAATTGCGATCACTTTTTGACAGGTCGGTCTACTAACTAAACACGTATCCGTGACATGAAATGCTACTGGGTAAAAAAACACACTTAGCAATTGAGATACCCAGAGGGAGTTGGAGGCAAAAATCACAGGCAATATTTTGGTTAGGCAGGCAGTATCAAGAAACACTCAAAGACAGGAGTTCGAAAGTCAAAGGGCCGGAGCCAAGGTTAAGAGACACCAGAGCCTGTTGCCGAGGATCACACAGTCAGATAGTTCGAGATTCAACGTAGCCAAAAGTACTTCGATATTGTCAATGTTCAGAAGCAAAGGTTATAAGAAGGATGGAAGACGAGGGCAAGCCTTGGAAATGAAGAAAAGGGATTCACCTAGTTTCCTCAACAGAACACAGTACCTTGTTCCAACGGTGCAGCTGGTGCCCTGGCAGTTGTTCCTAGTGGTTTTCCGCAGACCCACGGTTCCTGGAGCTTCGTTGTGAAGGAGGACGTCTGAAGGGGGTCTGCACCACACAGGGATGAAGCCGGCAGCAGCAACAACAAATAAAAGGTGCGCTCCTTAAAAACACAGGAGAGGCTCTTCAAATGGCTATCCGGACCACTACAGCTGTGTGCAGCGATTTCGACCAAGGAAGAGGATCCTCTAGCTGTGGAAGATGAGCTGGTTGTCCCCACCAAGCTCAAGGGAAGAAGACTCCGGACTGGATCTTCTCTGAGTCGTTGAAGGGTAGATAGCTCAGGACTGCAGCAGGGCTTCACCGGGAAAGTAGTTGCAGCAGCCATCGTTATCTCCGTTTCTTGTCGGTTCCTTGTAGTTCCAGTGGCGACTCTGACTTCTAGGCCAAGAGATCTGCCTTTTATGCACAAAACCCCCATTCACACAGCCTGGCTGTCGATCACGCAGCAGGGGGGTTGTCCAGCCGGGACAACCACCTTGACCAATCGTAACAAAGTGCTACTTGGGTTTCCTAGGATACCCTGTGCAGGGGGTGCCTACAGCCCTCCCTCACATTCGGCCCACCTAGACACCCAGGCGCCTTGAGGAGGGCTTCTAGGTAGAAGCCCGCCAAAAGACCGCGAACAAAGAAGGCAAACCTGGTTTGCCACGCAAAGCGAAACACAAGAAGGAGTTTAACAAAAAGAAATGGCGAATAAACCGCACCGGAGCCAAAAGAAAAAGGATTTGGTCAAGCGGGTTTAAGTTCTAGGCTAACACAATAGCCTACAATATTACCACGGTTATATAAGATAACCGCTGTAGAAAGTTAGGGTAGATACTACTGCCACCAGCCATGGCTAAATGTTAAGAGCGAAACAATGCTCTAGGAGGTACAGATCAAAAGGGATACGAATGAACCCTTTTCCAGTACTCCATGGAAGATGGGGTGTACTGGATCTGTGGTAGATTGACTAAGTAAAGTTAATAGTAACTTTACCCTTTTCTGGGGGACAGAAGTCGCCTCAGAAATAGTCGGTGGGAGTCTGAACGAAAACCCAGTGCCACTGCACAAAAGGTGCTGTGTGACACACACAAAGAAGGGGGCTAATGAAGTGGTGTCCTTCAGAGCCCACAATCACAAAAACAGGTGGAAACATATAGCAAAAGACAGGTAAGAGTGGGGGGGGAAAAGCTCTCACTCTTACCAAGTGGAAAAAAATAAACTCCAGAAGTCCAGCAAAGCTGCTGGGAGACTCACTAGGTGAGGGAAATTAGCCATAGATGAGTATTCTCCCTAACACGACGTGCATTCTTCTTTACTCTTCAGTTGCTGCATAGCTTATTTTTTCCAACTTGGTATTACATCAAATGCTGCAGGTCTAGCTTTTTTCTTTAACAATATGGATTCTAAATACTCTATTCGAGCAATCTCAAAACTACCATTGACTGGCCACTGAAGGTCGGGAGCATGTCTAGTTTGTCTGTGCCAAATATCGTTGAATGCTATACTACCAATGCCGTACTTGCAGTACACATTGAATGCCGGTGACCCCTCCTGTGGTGCTGGATGGCCAAATTCTAAAGATTGTCTGTCTCTGCAGAATAACGCCCTGAAACAGGCAGACAATTTCCCAGGCATGTCAGATTACTGGTGTTGCCTGGCGCCGATTGTGCTTGCGAGTACAATACTACAACCAAATATCAGGATACTTAGGAATCGGGGGAGCCACTCACCTGATTCAAAGGACAAAGTGCGGTCGGATCGGATTACAAATGACAAAGGACCCTCGTGGTTGGTGATTTCGGCAAAACTGCCCACCTCAATATATGGACCCTCGTCAAGATGCCGTCTAGGACCGCGTGCTCACCGTCCAGGGATGGGATCGTGCAGTACTGTTGAGGTGTCGCGTCTCAAAGGGGCCACCTTTTTCTCACCGTCCAATACCGGTCCGATGGCCGCGTCAACTCTTCAACGAGGTGGCATCAATCTTGAGGGTCCCTATTTGGGTGCCATCTGAAAGAACAAGGAAATATCGAGGCTGAGTACCACAAAGGAAATGCACCAATCACGGGCTAAAAAGATTCACAGATCTTTTATTACTGTACAGTTTACAAAGCAAAACAGAGCTATCTGGCTCCTAACACCTGGCAGTGTGTACCAGCTGACAAGGAGAGGTGATAGAGAGATGAACATCTAAACATTTGTGCTTTTATACAATTGTGTAATATTGTCCAGCCTCTCTTCATGTTAATAATTTGTTGTCTAGAGTTTGTGCCTAGTTCACATACAGATTATACAATATTATGCAAAGGATTATATAGGTTTGCATTTCCATCAATACACAATAGCGATGTATGTTCTCGGATCCCTCGGTAAGCCTTATACTAAGTTTCTTCACAATGTAGTTCAGCTAAAGCATACGCTCGAGGTTTATTCTTCATTGTTCCAATGTTTATACGAGGATGAGGCTTGTGAGCACAGACAACACTTAAATGACAGTTCATATGAAGCACAAGGTCTCTTTGCTCAGTCTAAAGAGTCGGCTCTCGGACAATCTAAACATTAACAGATCAACGGTCGGAAGGCTTGGCTGCAAGTCGAAAACATAGACCACCATTTTAGAACGTAGAACACACGAGTGGCAATGAAAATGGCAGATGAATCTTAAAATGGTGACGAAGTTAACCCAAAAATTAGAACTTTGCAACGTGGTTTTCCGTGAAGCGCGAATAGGCTTAGGCCAATATAAATACTAAGGAGGCACTATATAATTACTGTTTTTAACAAGGCCACTGACGACCGAGGAGAATCCGCTGGTGGGTTTCCCTCCACCGGAAGACCTCAGACGCAGACGAAGCTACTGAAGCCAGCCGTTGACCCGTCCCGTTCGCCGACGAACCAACAACCTTGCTGGGCCAAAGTTCTTTGGCTCTTTGCGGCAACGAACACTCATCGTCGAGGTGCACCGCACGCTTCAGCTTGCAAGATGTTTTGACCGATCGTCAACGAGCACCGCAAGAACCGAAGTTGCTGCCACAACAACATTGTTCACCCTTTTTCCTTGTGGGATCTCAACGAGCCATGGCTCCTGCCTTAAAGGGAGCCACTCAAGAAGGATCAGTCGACAACCCAATGTCGAACTCTCCTATTCCATGTACATTGGGGTTGTAGAACTATTTAGAAGGAAATAAGACACTTGTGAACAATATATGCACTGGGCTTGTACGATTTATCTTTATTTACAGGTTGCCCAAGTGGGGGAATCCTCATCTCATACAGAATGGTGCCTGGTGGTAGGGGCTCATTATTCGGCCAATTGTTTTAACCAACTGCTTTTCCTCCTACGTCTATTGTTGGCTCTCTTCATTACTTGATTTGTGTGACATTTAAACTAAGTACAGTTGATGCACTTTAATGAAATCGCATAGTAATTGTGATACCACGTAGAACTGTGCATATATTCGCCATTGTAGATTAACTGAGCACAAAGTGAGTTAATGTGATTGTGTATATAACCTTGAACCTTAATTATATAAAGACTGTGTTTTAACTAATACAGTGTGTGGACATTCCTTTGTGGGGGTTCGGGGACTACATTGTACGTAAGAACCTCCTGAGAAGCTAGGCCTTTATTGCTCGTCCATAGCTACCCTATAGAGAATCTTGGCTGGGGTCCTCTGTGCCACTCCTCTGCCACATAGAGAGCAGGATTACAAACACCCCCCTCCAGTCTTTGGCGTGGAAGTAGTTTAGCAAATGAAAAATAAATGTCCGCCGGGGATCGGGGAAAAGGGACTACCTTTCCATGGCAGCCATTAAAAAAAATCGAAAAAAAGTAAACAAACAAAATGGCCCCCCATGGAACGGGGAGAAGGTATTTAGTCCTTTCTCCCTTTCCATGGCTGTCAGGCAGAGAAAGAAAAGCACTCTGCGAGACTCGCATTCCCGCCATAGCGCAGCAGGTAAGTCTTTCCTGGCCGTTTAACAACATAGTGTTTAAATTAAAGCACAATCTAACCATATCCTAAATCAGTCAGCGTCTGTCTACGAACACCCTAATCTTATCTAAATAAATGTTTCAACAAGATGGTCTACCAAAATGCTTCAAAACATAATCGCAAGCAGTACTGTTAGTCCGTGGTTAACCAGAGGCTACGCAACATAAAGCGTAATGTTCTGGCCAACGGAAAGATCCACAACCTTTCACTATAATGACAACCCGATGCTACAAAATAGTCCACAATAGCACTGGCTTTCAGGCTTCCTCCTTAGGAGGAACCGAGAAAGTGGAGGGGTTTCTAATATGATTTGCGCCTGATCAGATTTTATTTCGTCCTGACCAGGCATCTCTCACAGGTCTCTGATTTGTCCTGGTATCCTCTTTATTCCACTAGGCCCCTCTATGACATGTCGGAGGTTTCTGCTGATGATCTCCCCACCAGTCAGATTCCTCCTTCTCCCGTGTCGTCCTCTCAAGGCCACTGTGGTTCATTTCACTCCCACTGAAGAAAGACTCCCAACAGGCACCACCAATAGGGCTTTCACCTCTTAGCCTGTAGATGCCAGCGACTGTGCAGCTCATTTTACATGAACTCGTAACTTGGCGACGGGAGCCTTTACGTGTAGACCTATGCATGGCAGCTCCCCTCCACCACTTTTTTGTCATTTTGCATGGCAGAGTGCAAATGTGCAGGGTAAAGGCGATGTGGACGCATGGTAGGCAGCATTCAATTTCTGCCATGAAAATGTGGCACGACGTGAATGAAAGGTGTAAAAGCCTTATGCAAGGAGAGACGCGGGTGCCTGATGTAAGCGTTTTGGTGTGTGTGTGTGTGTGTGTGTCTGTCTGTCATTGTGTCTCTATGGAGGAGGAGGAGGGGGTGGGAAGCATGTAAACGTGGGTGCGTTTGCATGTTTGTATGTTCGGATCACTCTACCTCTGGTGGGGGTTGAGTGGGAATGCTTTGGGTGGAAGGGAAGAGGTGAGGTTGGGGGTAAAACGCCCCAATTTTAAGGAAAACCCACTAGCACAGTAGAGGGTAGCTGGTAGGGGAACAGCTCCACGGCAGATTTGGGGAGGTCAAATCCCTAGTGATGTGATACTTGCGCTTTTGAAGGCCACTGAAATAATGTGCAGCCTTTTATAAGTGGAAATATCACATAGAACGGTGGAACCACGTGGCTCTGTGATGGAGTAAGGGGCATACTGGGATGAACTTGGCTTTCGGCAACACTCATGGATTAAGTGAGCCTCTGATGCATGTCTACTTGATCCACTACAATCTCCCGTACTCAGTTTCATGTTCCTACACCAGTTTTCAGCAGCCGGGTTTGCTGCTTGAAACATATGGCAACAATTCCCGCATGGTACCTCAGACTTGTCATCTTTGCTTTTTCGGCACCACGGTTGATTACATGGGTAGGTGTCTACCGCGTCTCATGGAAAGACCAGAAGATCGGGCTCCTCCCAACCTCTGGGCCGGTATTGGGTACCGGCTGGACCGTACCATTCTCCTATCACTCGGCTTCCCCCATATAGAGGCTAATGAGCACCTCTGACTCGCTATTAGGCAGGATGCAGAAAGGTGTGGGGAACCCCAGGTTTCCTTGGATGGCAACAGATTTCTCCAGAGTAACATTATCTGAACACAATTGCAGAAAAGAGGGATTTGTCAAGCTCATACTAGCAACCAGCCTGCAGAGCACAGCTAAGCGGGTGAAAGGGACTTTCCTGAAGCATACAGGTTCTCGTCAGTCCTTTCAGATCCACACTTGGCTCTGTTACCCTTGTTGGAAACGAACCCCCCCCCCTCCCCCCGAGGCGCTTTAGGGTAAGGCCAATCCCATTAAGACACCTGTGATATGTGTTATGGAGAATTCTCATAAATGGCTAATTTCCCTTAACTACTGTACTGAGTCCCTCAGCAGCTTTGCTGGATTTCTAGGATTTATTTTTTCACCTGGTAAGAGTGTGAGCCTTTTTTTCCCACTCTTACATGTGTTTTGCTATGTGTGTTTCTACTTTTTGTGTGATCTTGGCCACTGGAGCCTCACCTAATACAGGGCACCACAGTTTTCATGTGTGTTACACAGCACCTTCAGTGCAGTGACACAGGGTTGCCTTCCACCGAATCCAATTTCTGGGGGTGACTACAGACCCCCAGAAAAGGGTTAAATTGCCATTAAAGGCATAGTCTAGTAAAAAATGTTATTGTACCTATGGGTCGGCCATGTTTTTTTAAGGCTAAGTGGCTCGATTTTAGAAAACTTTCCTATGGACCTTACCCGAGTTTTCGTCCATTAAACGCATGCGAAAACAAGCACCAGGGAGCCGCCATTTTCTGATAATCCTATCACTTGCCGCATCGCCCTGGCTGACCTGCTTTTGCGGCACTAAATCAATTCCCCCGCCCCTGAGCCTGACATTATCAAAACATTCATATTCCCCGCCTCTCCCCGTGACGTTACTGTGCTGCGTAGGCAAACGCGCCCAGTCGTCTTCTGCGCGACTCCTCACAGAACCCGGAAACCAACACAGATCAACTCAACACAGCGCGCCACAATTCGGAATATGAAACTGTACTTTACAATGAAAAAGCAACACGGTACATTTGGTAAAGTACATTTATTTGGCATTAAATGTTTAGAGAATATTCATATGAACTCCGGAAGCCATTTATTTTCTTATCTGTATCCGCAATAACTGTTCCGTTTCATCTTGAGTCACGCGCTGTTCCTTTATGGCACACAGGGTGTTCATTTTCGTAAAAAGAATCACTTTGGAAGCACGGTGAACCGCAAGGCTGTTCCATCAACTAGGCACTAGTCCAGCCTAAAGGTTATGTTGCTTCTAGCCCCTAGTACAGCGTAAGGGCATGTGGGCCCTTGGCGATCGTCCCATAATATGGTGATCGTGCTCCAGTTGTTGACACGAAGCTGCAGGTGTCTGCTGAAGAATCCATCCGCCGGTGTCTCAAACAGATGGCAGGGGCAGAAAGGGATCAAATACCTGTTATGAAAACAAAAAAATGATAATTAGTCTCGCTAGCCGAACTTCGTTAATATTACTCATTTTATTTTTTACTGCCGATCAGAAACTATTTGCTTGCAAGGGTAGTTCAATGGAGTATGTTCGTCCCTAACATAAATGTGAAAAGTAACGAAATAAATCGAGGCCAACACACAATGAGAAACAACAGTCTACATGCGTGAGGAATGATATGATATGGCATTTGTAACGCGCGTATACTCAAGTGTTTCTAGGCGTGATGAGGCAGGTGGGGAACAAGGGCAGACAGACAACGATCCTACTAGGCCAGGTGTCTTTCTGATCGCGCATGGGGAAGGGCTGTACATGGTTAGTTGAATACAAATTAAATAATAGGGCCAGCTGGTGGCAAGTGCAAGGTAAATGCCGGGACAAGGGGCTGAAGGATACAGAGACAGTCCCGTAGTGCAGGGGAAAGTGGCTGGGCCAAGGAGCGAGATCGGTGAGACCAGTGGACCTGCATGCCCATGTGCCCACTACGAACAGTTTTACTTGCTTTTCCTAGCTCTTCATTCATTTATTCATGCATCCATTCATTAATTCTTCATTCCGGTATAAAAGCGTGTAAAGATTTACTTACATTATGTTTGAAATTTCCATTGTGTCTCTTCGTAATGCAGTCTGTAAAACGGACCGTGCTCTTGACAATGATTTTTCGTATACTGACCTAAAACTGAAACTCTGTCTAGTTTCTGACTTTTCTGCCTTATCGTCTCTTACGTTATTGCGCACTCCCTTCAAATGTAGTTCTTTCGGCATGGTCCCTGTCTCAAGGTCAAAAAATAATAGACCCTTATACTTCCAGTGCGACTTGTGGGCCTCATTCTTTATTTGCAACATCACGTAGTATAGGCATCTATGAGAACTTGAACTTGAAGTTTTGAACCCATCTATGTAGTGCGCCTCAATGTGAAAATGCGAACTGGCTTCTCTCCCAAATGCCACGGCCTGCTTGGCTGGCGCGTTCTAAGTGCCCCAATTTTGTCCCCGTTGTCTGCGAGCTTTGCAGCCCAAATTGAGACATTGAATTTTTTGCGGAAGGTCAGGGAAAGTATAAAGTACCACAGGGGTTGAGTTAAAAGTGAGATTTATTGTTTGTTTGTTTTATTTTTTGCAATACGCAAGCCTCCCCTCCGTTAACAGTGCGCAGCATTTACATTTACATGAGATGAGACATGAGAAAAATATATACATACACATATGTGAGGTCAATAGAGAGAATTCAAAGATGACACCCAGCTTGTTCGCCACCCATGATGGTGAAGTTAGGGGTTAGGTTTACAGGTACACTGTACAATAACATTTATTTACAAAAATACAATCCTATTGCAATTATTTAAACCGCGATTTGTACTTCACAATCAGCTGTGCATCGGGTGGGCATGGCACAGTCGTAATGTTTGGTGGCAATGGATCACTGCTCTGTACAGAAACATCCAAAATTCCATATCTGTGCTTCTCTAACACAGCAACAATAAGGCCTTTCACAAAGTCGAACTGCATTTCATCATAGACTGGTTTGATCACCCATTGCTTACTTCGTTTTGAAAACACCTTAGTGTAGCGAGGCATCCTTACTTTACCGCTAGTCCTAGATTGTTCACGTCCGACATTGCTGTTATGGGCCAAGACCGCTAGTAGAGTGCGATGTTTCATGCCCCGAAAGCTAAAATGGAAGCGCTTTGGCCTGTACTTTAGGCACATATTGTGGAACACCTCCAAATCTCCTGTGTGACAGAATTCTGTCAGTCCTCTCAAATCTCTTGAGAGTTTTGTCGAAAACAATCTTCTCAATGGCTTTGTGTGTCGGTGAAGATGGAATCAACCACTTCTTCTTCCGTGCCTCCTCTGGGGACAAAGGGCCATGTTCACATTGGTGGAAATGTTCATTTGCTGTCCAGCGGTGAACGTTGGTACAGTGGTGTATCAGTGACCGCCATTTTTCAAGTAGTATTTCCACTGACCCCTCACAAGTTTTTGAGCTCCACCAAAGATGGTTGGTGATAGAATGTGACCACTGCAAAATACTTTCAAAACCTTTTTCTTTTTTCCTGCAGCCGAGATTTTCTTATTGATTGATTTAGCAAGATGCCATACGTCAAATTGATGTTTAATATGTGGGAACTGCTCTCTCATTGTCTTGCCAATTAAAACGGGTCTATCCGTGGCTGAGGTCGATGTGCATTCCCCTCGATTGTAGATGTTCCACTGATTTTATAAATCCTAGTTTCTCCATGGCCACTGAGGATGTACATTGTGTTACCTGCACGACCTCCGAACTCACAATTTTCTTACTATCCATGTCCTGAAAGTAGTAGGTGCAGTACTTGGCAGAAAATCCAGGGCTATCGCACTGTCCATCACCGGCTAGCCCGAATCGTTTCCCTTCGAATGTACTTGCTAGAGACAATTGTTCAATTCTCCAAGCATCACTAATGGCCGGAAACAAATAATCACGTTGGTATGTGTAGTACAGCGCTCTAGAAATGAAATGGAGTCCCACAAACTGAAAGAAAGCCTCTAACTTTCTAAAACTGGAGCCACTAAAAAGTGATGCAGCTGCACACCGTAGATTGCCTGCTGGCATTTTCCCCAGCATTGGTTGTGCAGACCATGAGAACCTATGATTTAATCTACAGGCGGCATTTATTTTGACGTTACTGCCTTTCATTTGACGAGTCACATTAATCAATGGCTTCCCACATACTTTCCCTCTAATGGAACGCACACATTTCAGCATACTTATAATTTCCATCAAGCAACTGTCGAATACAATGTATTTGCTCTCTTTCATTAGACTGTCATCCTGCGTCAACGTTGTTTCGGCCTTTGACGTTGTGGAGATGTCAACACATTGGAAAGTAATATCGCTGATATCAAGTATTGTTGCGTCTATGGATGCTGCGGCTGGTTCATTCTCTCTCATTTCAACATCTGCTAATTCAACATTGATGGGAGAACACAACAATGTCGACATGTTTTTTGGTGGCAATTTTTTGGCGGGTGTAGATTGTGTAAATTGATCTGCAACTACTTCAGAGCTATCTTCAATACATTCAATAACATCTTCTTGTGGTGGTCCGGTCGCACAGTAGCTATGGTCCAATGCAACTTTGCTGTAGTCTCCAAACAGAGCTAATTCATGTTCTGGCCATTGGACATGAGCATCTCGAGCCTGAACACGCCTCGCCTCAATTAATAGTTCCTCCATAGTGTACATGGTCTGGCAAGCCACATCTCTCATTCGCTTCACTGTCTGTGTGTGTGTATAGTTCTGACGCCCACGGGTAACTGGAGGAGAGATTGGAAAAGGGATGTTCAGTTTAAACACAAGATGGAGTGTAGTAGAATTGACTGGAAAAAAACATAAAATAGTCCCCACCACAAATTTTTTTTTAAAGTTATTAACTGTTTGTAACTAACCTTTTTTTGTTTTTTTTTCTTTGAAACTTTTTTGACTCGACCTTCAACATCTGCACGCTGTAGCTCCGATTCGTTTCCGCATGTCCTCCCTTCCTCTTGCGCTGCAAGGACTATATTTTCTGTATACGCATAGACAGCAAGGAATGAGGCTCCATCGTCTCCCTGAAACATAGTACTTTCATTACTATGTATCAAAATATTGTTAGCATAAAAAACGTGAGGACGAACACACAGGTACATCTCAATAGCCAAATACGATTTAAACCTTGTGTGCAACAATCAAACGACAAGTATTCGACCAGTGATGATCTATTTCGATGGAACTGTTCGTATCCATACCTCTGGCTCTGCATGGACTGCCATGAATGGTTGTATTGGAGAGGAGGCATCCGCATCTCCCTGAAACACAGTACTTGGATTAGTATGCTTTTCAATATTGGAAACACAACACACACTTGGGGTCGACGGCACAGGTACATATAAAGAGATAACCGCGAAAGATGCATTGTCCAAAAGAATCGAGGAAAATCCAAATATGATCACATTTCATCGACTTATTTCAACGATTCCTTTACATCTGCATCATCTCAATGAGATGTTGTGATTGTGGTGGAAGCTTCGTCGTCTCCCTGAAACACAGCACTTGCGTTAATAGGGAAGAAAGTATAGCAAATGGAATCACGTTATATGATCACGCATGCTGGAGCTGTCAGTATCCATACCTCGTGCTGCTGAAGAATATCTATGGATGTTGCAAATGTAGTGCGCACTTCCGAAAGCTGTTGCGCCGATTCGTATACTTGAATGTCAGGCTCTGCATCAAGTGTAGGGGTTGACGCTCCATCAACTGCCTGAAACATAGTACTTGCATTAGTGAGGATTACAATTGTGAAAACATAACATACACCTGGGGTCGACAGCACGGGTAACCACGAATGAAACATTGTGTAGAACAATCAAACGACAGGAATTCCGGCTCTGATGATGACGCTCGATGGAGCTGTCAGTATCCATACCTCCTGCTGGTGAGGAACATCTAGAAACGTTGTAGATGTGGCGGACGCTTCAGCATCTCCCTGAAAGACAGTACTTGCATTAGTATGGATAACACTAATTCTAAATGAAAACAAACACCAGTGGACGATAACTAAGGTGTATATTAATTGGAAAGCAGTAACCAAACATTCGGTAAAATAATTACACGATAGAATAAAACTATTACTTGACATGCATAACACAAGTCTGTAGCGGATTAGCCTAGTAAGATTACCTGATACGCGCTAGAAGTGGTTGATAACTGCGACCACGTCAAGGATGTAGAATGTTCTTGCTTCAGATTCAAGGGATAGTCAAGAAGTTGTAAAGGTCAATTAATGATTGATAGTGAAATGCCAATATTAAAAATAGCCACGTAAGCCGACAGAATACTTGAAAAATGCTCAATACATCACAGTTCCCTGTTCCCATATATATACATTGCGTTTGTGGGTTATGAAATCGAAAAAGAATATATTGATAAATGTCATTATTCAAAAAACTATACACTCATATTAATATCGAAATTATTACAAGGGATAGAACACCTACAATATCTATTAATCCATTCGGCTACACACTACCGCAAGGCCTAAAGCTAAATCGGGACACTTGACTCACCGGTGTCGGAATGTGGACGAATAGAGTGGGAATAGCGTTTTCGCCCAATTTCCGTGTCGTTCGCCGTTTATTCTTCTTTGTTACCCAAGAAGTTGTGTACATGTCCAAGGAAAAGTGCGGTATCGATCACCCCTCTTGTCCTCTAAGACTTGTTGGACTCTACTTTCCAGCTCATCCAGTGGATATCCGCAATGTCTGACCCATTCTCTTATTCGAGCAACAGTTTTCGGGAATACATGCATTGTAGGTCCTTCAGATTTCACATGGGTCTTCGAAGGGCAACCGCTAATCGAACAGGCAGGCATTGTTGATAAATCTGAAAAGTAAATATCCACATTATTATACAATCTTCAAGAGTAAAGATTTGATACAAAAGTAAATGAATCATACAATGATCAATGCAAGGTTTGTTTTGGTCGCAGGAACTATACCAGTTCATCATGTGCGGCTTAGTATTTGCATAAATTGCAAAAATTTATAAATGATGTGACTAAAATCTGAACATGTGACTCGTCCCTTGGATGTTCTGTCTTGCACGAGAAGGAAACATGCTAACATTATTGACTGGACCCCCGAAGGATGCAATTCAATCACAATTGGCACAGATGAAAATAAATAGATCTATTGATAGCATAGCAATGGAAACTGAAGTCAATACCAATGAGACCAATGAACATAGCACTATTTTGTACTCTACTGGAAAATAGATAGAAATTTAAAAATCTGCAAAATATAACCAGGATACATGGCCTTACCTTGACCACCAAACAGTTGGGTTCAGCAAGCAGAGCAGTATGGTGCGGGAGAATAGGTGGATGGCCCCAGGTAGCGCACTGATGGGTATGCTCGAAGCGGTCGGTCAGAGTTCACGGATAGCACGACGACCAGCAGATTAGCATAGATCTCAGTGGTTCCCAGGTAGCACGTTCAAGAGTTGAGTTGCAAAGCACAAAGATGTTCTCATGAGACATATCGAGTGGTTTTTAAAGTATTAGAAACTGGGGTGTGTTTGTGAATGAATGACGTGTGTATGTCGGGGTATTAGGGGGGCGGCCTGCCTCGGGGGGAGGCCTGGCTGGAGACATGGGGTCTGAGGAGGCCATGTGATCGATGGCCCCTTGCCGTGGGACACCTTTTGAAGTGTACATGTAGTTTGGCACCTTGGCCTTTCGCGCCCCTGACAGCCCCCCATGCCAGCGAGCATCCACCGGCGCGAACCACCTTTGATACAGGGGGGTGGGATGGATGGGCCTGGGGCGTGCAGATAAGGCACAGGGAGACTGCTGAATGGAGACACACTTATGTGGATTGCAGGGGGGCGGCCTGCCTCAGGGGAGGCCTGCCTGGAGACACGGGGTCTGAGGAGACCATGTGAACAATGGCCCCTTGGCGTGGGACACCTTTTGAAGTGTACATGTAGTTTGGCACCTTGGCCTTTCGCGCCCCTGACAGCCCCCCATGCCAGCGAGCATCCACCGGCGCGAACCGCCTTTATATCAATTTACAGTATATCGCCTTTATATCAATGATAGTATATCATTGCTTATCAATAACAAATGCCACATACCGGAGATTCTTGTGAGCACAGACCCACACTTCAACCGGTGTATTTTAGTGGTCAAGACTGTATAATCCAATGGTAAATGTTAGTATAGATATGTGTGACTTTTATAGAGACATAACCTACTGAAAGACTTTGAAAAAGTGTTGTTTGGTGCATGCATTATCGATAATATGTTATGTTAGCTTAGATAGATAGTGACCACCCTGCACAGGTGTCTGACGTCCATCCTTGAATGGAGACGCACTTGATTCATTTAAAAAATCGAGACAAACGTTGTTAAAATAAATGTGGTGTTTTATTTTGTATCTTATTTTCATGACACAAAAATAGAAGACTTTAAATGTTATACAGGTCAGGTTGCAGCACAGCGAGAGAAAATCCCCTGTACTGACCGCTGTCACTCGGGAACGTTTCTCTAATGGCACGAACGGCACAGGCGGGTATCACTCTTCGAACGCGGTGTCCAAGCCTCCCGTGAAGCCACCATGTAAAGGAACGATAGGCCACCAGCCTGTACCACCTGTGAAAAGGAAGGAAACAAACTGTTTTTAAATGACCCAGATAAGTTTAATAAACTTTTGTTGTCAATGACAATTCTTGTAACTAATCACATTTTACACGGACAAATGCTATCTAGACAATGCACACTATTGAATGACTTACATGCGTTACAATGATATGTAGATGTAATTTTGGATATAGTAGAAGAACATGAAATAGGAGTGGCATGACATGCAGAGTATACTTACTCGTTACTCGGATTACGAGGACGAACAGTTGCTTGAAGTTCGTGCATAAGCACCATCATTATTCTCAACACGGCCCGTGTGAGGCAGGCTGCCCTGAAGTCTGGCAGCTCGGTGATGCATTGCGGTCGTGGCTCGCCTTCTGAAATGTAGGCCAGGCATCCCGAGTTTTCTCGGCAGCAGCAGTTCTCGTCCTCGGTTGGCATTAGCTCGCACCGATTGCATGTGCACCAGGTGGAGACGCCGTCCATGCGACTAGGCCCAGGCTCTTCATCTGTTGAATCGTCCTCCCAACTGCCGTCCGAATCCCCATCGTTTTCGCGTGCTTCCCTTTCAGTAGTTCCTCCTCGGTATACTCAGGCTCGTACATGTAGGGCATTATTGTAGCCATTGTGTGGTAAACAGAGTAAAATAATTTACCGAGATGGTACAGGTGTTCACACGGGCTACAAGCGGCGAAGGTAGCTGACCAGAGCACAGAAACGAGTCACAGAATACTCAAAGTAAAACAGAGAGAGGAATGGAATCGAAAATCGACTGCTGTGTGTTGTGAAACTGTCTGTTTATACTTATTGAGGAAAGAGGCATGGTTGCCATTTCCATGGCGACACGTCATTAGCTGAAGCGCAGCGAATGTTGACACGAGACGTGCTTTGGCGTTGGGAAATGGGCGGTACGAGTCTGCTGATGACAGGCTCAGGGGCGGGGGAATTGATTTAGTGCCGCAAAAGCAGGTCAGCCAGGGCGATCAGGGAAAAGATAGGATTATCAGAAAATGGCGGCTCCCAGGTGCTTGTTTTCGCGTGCGTTTAATGGACGAAAACTCTGTTAAGGTCCATAGGAAAGTTTTCTAAAATCGAGCCACTTAGCCTTAAAAAAACATGGCCGACCCATAGGGACAATAAAATATTTTACTAGACTATGCCTTTAACTTTACCTCAGTCACTTTAAACCACAGACCCAGTACACCCCATCTTCCATGGAGTATTGGAAAGGGTTAACTCTTATCCCTTTTTGTCTGTGCCTCTTGGGGCATTGTTTCGTTCCCTTGACATTAAGACTTGGCTGGTGGTAGTGGTAACTACCCTATTTTTTTATACCGCGGTTATCTTAAATAACCATGGTATTGTTTTAGACTATTAAATTAGCCTCTAACATAAACCCGCTTGATCATATATGTTTTATTACGGTTCCGGCTGGGTTTATTCGCCATTTCTTTTTGTAAATGTCTTTCTCATGTTTTACTCTGCGCGCCAAACCAGGTTTGGTCCCTTTGTTCGCCGTCCTTTTGCGGTCTTCTGCACAGAAGCCCTCCTTAAGGCACCTAAAAATCTGGGTAGGCAGGATGTGAGGGAGGGGTCTTAGGACCCCTGCCATGGGTTCCCTTGGTAACCCAAGTCGCACTCCTGTTTGTCCTTGCCAGGACAGCCACCCTGCTGTGATTGACAGCCAGGCTGTATGAATGGGGCAAAACTGCATAAAAAGCAGGTCTCTGGGACTGGAAGAGCAGAGTCGCCACTGGAACGAAAGAACCTACGAGGAGCTGATGGAAGAGGACCCCTACAATGACTGAACCTCCCGGTGAAGCCCTGCTACAGGTCTGAATCTTCAGAATCCGATGACAGAGAAGATCCTCCAGGAAACTTCTCCCCTTGAGCTGGTGGGACCAACCAGTTTGCCCAAACTGCAAGCCAGGAATTTGCTGTACAGAGCTACAGTGGGCCGGATAGACAGGAAGGCCGGACCCTGCTTGAGTTTTAAGGAGCACACCTTTTATTTGTTGCTTTGCTCTGCTGCTGGTTTCTTCCCTTGGTAGTGCAGGACCCTCTAGTCTTCCTACTTCTGATCAGTCCGACAGTCGCTTCAGGAACCGTGAGCCTGCAAGAACTGCCAGGAACGTCTGCCTCAGCTACAGCTTCCTCTCCGTTTTAAGGTACTGTGCAAATCCGGTTGTTCATTTCGTTCAGCCGCGGTGAAAGTGTTTGAAATCTTGCTCCAATCCGAGGGCTTGTCCTTTTCTTCTCTTTGAACTAACTTTTCTACAAACCAACCTCGTCCGGAATCCGTGGCACAAACTTTACTGCGAACTACCCTGAACTGTATTATCTTGAGCAAAAGACTTTTGAACCATGACTTTGGCCCTAAGGTTTTTCTATCTGATTTTATCATTGTAGTCTCTCTTGTTCGCTGCCCTGAGTACTTACCTGTTGGTGTGGATTCATTTATGTTAACTTTTGTTTTTCCTCCCTTTTAAATTGCTGAAGTGCTATTTTGCTGCCACTTCATTTTGTGAGCTTAACTTGTCTGGGATTTATGGGAAGTGGTGTAGTGTATGAAGAGTGTGATTTTTAGACTGCTTAGAAAGGTGAAATGTTATACAACTGAAGAGTGATGTTAGATGGTTAGACTTAGTGCGTGCATATAAACGGGCGCCATTTGGTAACTATGGTAGAAACATTCGGGCCTGCATGGAAGCGCAGTAGACACAGATCACAAACCTAATGAACAAAACACGAATGGACCCAAGCGCTGACGAGAGCGAGACCTGCGCTGTTAGTATCCCCCAGAAACTTCCCTTTGTTCTACAATGGGTGCCAATACCTGTTATCCCGAGAAGGAATGTGCCCCTCAAGGCCATGAGACCGTGCATGGTAAGGCACTGGTACTATTAAAGTGCCAAGCCAGCGCCGGGCCAGACCCCCAACCAGCCAGTTATGAGGTACAGCCCCACCGGCTGCCCCAGTCCCAAGACCCCTGAATTCTACGATGGTAGCTGGCCACACACCACAAACCATAAACCCACTGGCCATAAAAGATCTAAAGAACATGGCCATTGCACCTTATTTCATAATGACAACTGTAATGTGAGGTACAGGGTGGGATAAATTATAGTCCAAATCGAGGGTGGAAGCCTTGGGTGTGAAGAGTGCAATATGGAATGAGTGAAGGATGTGTGGGTTAGCCTGACCCCAAGACTCAACCCCCCAAAACCCCACGGGCAAGTCCCCGAGCCTCCCAAGTGCACGGCATAAGGGTAGAGTAGCATTGTCTTATATAGTAACTTCTTGCCAAACTGAGCTTGGTTCCCTGGAGATGAGCCCAACAGACGCCACGTGATGGAAGATGGATACATGGGGCTAGGGCCAATGGCCTGGCATCTCCTATACAGCAGGCTGACCATGTACAGGGTCTCAGCAACCAGCTGTGCAGAGTTCTACTGTATACGGATGATGCTGTGCCCCTTTTTCTTTAAGCTTTTGATTGCACCATTTATGCTCAGAATGTTCTTGAGCAGCAGACTTCTTTGCTGGCATACTTATTTTTTGTATGATTAAACCTTGTTATTCCTTGCAAGAATCTCTTGGCCTTTTTTCCCTAGTGGGTTGTATTTTTTCTGGTGTGAGCGTTCAGGGGCGTTGCCTTCACTATTAACCATCATGTTACAGGGCAGTAATAGGATTAGATCATGACCATCTCAAATGCCTTTTCCTCTTAATGAAAAGTTTAGAAACATGTTGCTGGCAAGTGGTCGTATTGAAAAACAAAATGAAATGCCTGTAAACATTTAATGATGTGTGAGTTTTAGAATGCCTCTAGTGCATGTATTTATAAAGTAACTGGTTTCCTTTTTCTCTTCTGCTTTGCAGGATGTCAGTAGCACCTTGAGCAGGTAGGTCGGGGTTTAGTTGTAGTCGCAGTCGGACCGTTTCGGGATCTTTACACAGGGCTTCTCAAACACTGCTGCTCGTCCTCACAGGGAGAGGACAAGGAACATGTAGCAATCATTGCATTGGCAAAACCAGAGGACAAGGAACATGTAGCAATCATTGCATTGGCAAAACCAAAGGGACCAAAACCAAAGGGATCGCTATTCAAATTGTCATTTGTCTTGAATTACCACAACAAGCCCAGTTCCTTATAACTTTTTGTCAAGTATTGGCACCATATGATGATCTACTTGCTTCAGTGCCATGAATCGCCATCGCATGGCACGGTACACACAGCATAGCCATGCTTTGTCATTAAATAGCCACATACTTGTGGCATTGGCAGAGATTGCAATCAAATGACAAGGTGCTCCATCTATTGCAAGAGGGCCATCAAATGGCCAGTCATGACCCCTACTGACGGGTGTCCGCTATATTATGCAGTAGGCAGGAGTCTTTTGCCATACACTGGTCATGTGTCTACAGACCCACTGCTTCAGGTCCTAGGAACAGGAGTGCAGAAATAAATAAAGGAAACTGATTTCGCGCCCATGTGACCTGTGCAGGGAAATTTCACATAGGACGAGGCAGAGGAGGGTGGAGGTTTTTAGATAGTACGTGTTTCAGTTAATTGTGGTGTGATTTGAGTGTTGTTATTCATTTTCCATGAAGTTATGTCCATGTTCATCCATTTTAAAATGTTCTCAGAGCAGTGACAGATTCACTGAAGGTGCCAAGTGTATGGCCTGAAAATAGTTCCTGCTTTTGGGAGGGGGTCCTCTGGGCGCATTGTTTTTCTTTGTCTCTTATTAAAAGGAAATGATGTACCTGAATGAGTGCATGCCACAGCCCATTTTCTTGACTTTCCTGCCTCTGTTCCTTGTTCTGAAGCCTTCGTTGCATTTCCTGTGTGGGTGTTGTTGCGTAACAATTATGATTGTGTACGCATGCGCGAGCCGCATCGAGGCTCGCGCATGCGCAGAGACATTAAAGGCGGTGCGCCAGCAGTTCGCGCCGGCGACCGGAGCAGACACACGTCTCCGGCGTCCTCTGTGTGCCTGCCTGCATGCGTGAGTGTGTGCGCGAGTGAGGCCCCGGCACGCCCTAAGGCCCATAACACTGGCGACGAGGGCGGACACGGAGCCATCCTCCGCTCCGATGACATCGGAGTGAAGGAACGCTACTGCATGTGTATCGATCGGATGCACACGGACCCACGCGCATGAATGGCGGCCATTTTCTTTCTCTTCTGTACACGCGGATTGCACTAGTTGCGGCCCGAGAGGGCGCTCATGCGCCATCTGCCTCCTGCACTGCTCCAGAACAATTTTTTGGAACCACCACAGCCCAGACACCACAGGATTGTGGTAAGGACAAGAAAGAGGGTGTGAAAGCACTCTGAGGGTCACCAGTTACCTCGACTCCTACCAGACAAGGATCACTGTGAGTACACAATGGGGGAAGAAGGAGAGGAAGAAGAAAATGCTGTCGCCCCAATACCTCGCAGAATGCACAGTACCCTAGCTCCTATGCCTGAATTTGATACCACGGGCCCCCCATCCAAGTTAGGGCCGAATTGGAGCACATGGGTCAAAAAGCTGGAAATGTTTTTTAGAGCCTCGGGGGAAGGGGGGGGACCAAAGATGAGGCGAAGATTGCCATCATGGTCTATTCTGCAGGGACCGAGGTTCAACGCATATATGACACTCAACATTCCAGCAGCGAATTATGATGCGGTCAAGCAAGCCTTCCGTGACCACTTCCTTCCTATGGCGAATGTTGACTTTGACAGGTTTGTCATGGGCGCTGAGAAACAATTGGAAGAGGAATCATTGGACCAGTTTTGCGCTCGTCTGAGACAATTAGCGAGCTCCTGCAGATGGGTCAACGAGGAAGAAATGGTTCGCAACCAACTGCTGCAAGGTTGCTGTTCAGGGAAACTGAGGAGACAAGTGCTAAGAGAACCTGGACTGACTCTGCAGCAAATTCTGGACATGGGGAGAGCGTACGAACTGGCGGAGGCAAGAGGGGCGAAAATGGACGCTGCTACACGCTCCAGGAAGGAGGAAGAGGCATATGCAATAGGACGTTCGGCCATGGGGAAGGCAAGATGGACACCAAAGAGAAGCGAAGGGCCCACAACGCAAGGGAATGTCTCATCGTGTTCATACTGTGGATACGATCTGCCACATGCGGGAGAGTGCCCAGCAAAGTCAAGGACCTGCAGGCGATGCGGCACACCGGGACACTATGCGAGGATGTGCAGGGCAACAACGCCAGTTACAGTTTTGAGAGGACCAGAGAGAGTTGGCAGGAGTGTCACTGGAAGAGTAAGGGGTGTGTCCTCTGTCGATCAAGGAATGGCCAAGATGAAAGCTTGTCTCAGGTTAAGTTTGGTTTCCAGATCTGGAAGGAAGGGTGGAGAAATTTGTGAAGGCCTGCATCCCATGTCAAGCCGCAAGCCCTGTGGAGAAGGCATCACCCATTCAGGCCATGGAGAGGAGTGGCCGCCCATGGGGGACAGTGCACGCGGACTTCGGATCCACGGGCCGAGGTTTATACTTTCTGGTGGTGACAGACCAGTGGTCACGATACCCAGAGGTGGAATTGGTCGAATCCACAGCCAGCGACCACACCATTTTGGCCATGGACTTCGCCACACATGGATTCCCTCTCGAAATTTGCTCGGACAATGGGTCACCGTTTCAGGGCCAACGTTTTGCTCAATACTGTGAGGACAGGGGAATAAAGCATAGCAAAATAACCCCACTATGGCCGAGAGCAAATGGCGAGGTGGAGCGATGTATGCGAACGCTCAACAAAGTGTTCCGCATTTCGGTGAATGGGGGAGAAGATCTCAGGCGAAATCTGGTCGAGTTCCTCAGAGTATCGCACAACCCCACATCAGTCCACCGGAGTGGCCCCCGCAGAAGCCCTTTTCAAAAGAATACCAAGAGGCCTACTACCCGAAGTTGAAGGAAGACCACCAGGAGAGATCGACAACCGCAACGTGCGCACAGCGAGGGCCACTTTGAATGAGAAAGAGACCACACAGCGGAGACTACCCGAGAGGGCGATCGCAATAGGGGACACCGTGCTGGTGCGCAACAGGAAGCCAGAGGGGCAGTTATCACTGCCATATGAACCACAACCACTGGCGTGACCCACGTCAAAGGGTCGATGGTCACGGCCGCCAATGCAAGAGGGACTGTTACCAGAAATATTTCGTTCTTCAAGCGCATAGAAACTGCAACCCCTGAAGCAGCAGTCAGAGATGATCCCGACCCGATTACGGGAGTGCCGGTGGAAGATGATGGGCCACCAGAAGCTCCGGTGGCACCCGAGGACCCCGACGCCGGAGCACGCAGCTACCCGAGCCAGGCGGGGCGCAAGCCACCGCTGAGGTTCAAAAACTTCATCATGGACCCTACCTCGTAATTAAGGCAGAGGTATCGTGAAATATGATGGACCCCGTTGGTCCCCATGTTTGATAATGTTGATTTTGTTTTGGGGGAAAAGGAGGGATGTTGCGTAGCAATTATGATTGTGTACGCATGCGCGAGCCGCATCGAGGCTCGCGCATGCGCAGAGAACATTAAAGGCGGTGCGCCGGCAGTTCGTGCCGGCGACCGGAGCAGACACACGTCTCCGGCGTCCTCTCTCTGTGTGCCTGCCTGCATGCTTGTGTGTGTGTGTGTGTGTGTGTGTGTGTGTGTGAGGCCCCGGCACGCCCTAAGGCCCGTAACAGGTGTGCAGTAGGTTTATTTGCAGTAGGATATGATATGTTTATTTATAATGTGCTTAATACCCAGAGGTTTCTAAGCGCGGACACTGGGATCGAACCTGTGTGGCTCCATGTTGTGTATCTGGTGTTTCTGTATTGATGCATTGATAGTGAGCTTGTGCATCTGTGTGTGCAATATGTCGGTGTATAGACAAGGAAGTGGTTTGCAAGGATTATGCAAACGAACACACATAATTCTCCCAACATAAGTATTAAAAACGTACAAATTCCCACCGACATAGGAATTTTAAATGTCACGGCCCACTTGCCTGGCTTAACAGAGGATTTTATAACTCCAGATTCAAACACAGGAAGTGGGAGGGACCCTGATTGAAGTAGGCAAAGAGGCAGGAATTCCATAGTGAGTGAGAGATCCAACACATGGCCTGGTCTGCTCTGACAGCCAAAATTGAGTGTAAGCTTAGGCCAGTGCCTGTCCAACACACCAGACCAAAACACAGCTCAGACCCTGTTGAACTGGTTGTCAGAGTAATCGGTTTTCCCATATGGCTCTTTTCACTCCACTCCCTAAGCTGCCCTCTGCCAGCGAGATGGTGAACACCTTTGTATCAGGGATATTCAGACTCCATGGATTGCCTTCCAAGATTATCTCTGACTGAGGGCCTCCTATTACCTCCCGATTCTGGTCTCACTTGTGTCGCCTGCTGGGAGTAAAACCGGCCTCGTCTTCCGGCTATCACCCACAGACCAACAAGATAACTGAAAGGGTAAACCAAACCCTGGAACAATACCTTTGCTCTTTCTCCTGCCAGGTGCAAGATGACTGGGCTGTTCTGCTTCCCGTGGCTGAGTTTGCGTACAATAACTCTGACCACTCTTCCTTGAAGTCCCTTTTACTGTAATCTGGGATTCCATCCTTCAGTTTTACCAACTGTTCAACCCTGTCCCAGTCCAGTGTCCTCAGTGGATGCTTGGATCACTGATCTAGTGACTGTTCACAGATCTATCAAAGAGAACCTGCAAGATGCCAGAACCAACATCAAAAGGCACTCGTCTAAAACGCTGCCCTCGCCTTTGTATGATGTTTGGGAGAGAGTTTGGTTGTCATCTAAATACCTGCCCAGATACCTGAGGCCAACAAGTTGTCACCTCACTATTACAGCACTTTCTCAGTAGCTAAGGTAATAAACCCAGTGGCTGTCTGACTCTGTCTACCGGCGTCTTGGAAAAGAATACATCCTGTTTTCCACTCCTCACTTCTAAAACCTTACAATCCCACCACCAGGAATGAAATGTGTCCTTCTCTTGTTCTGTTAAGAAAGGAAGAAGGCAATGAATATGGCAAGGGAAATGTGCACGGAATCGCACAGTGAACAACTTTGAATCTAACAACGTGCATACAATACCCAAGACTCGTGTATACTAAAACCCAGGAGTGCAAATAGAGTGAAACAATAATACCAATATATGAAAAGGGATGTGGGGTAAGCACTTAGAACCTCCTTATGACTGAAAGGAAAGTCGGCAAACTCCTTACCCACTATACTATTATAGATAATGACAGCGCAAAGCCCACGTAGAGGGCAAGCAAGGACAGGATCTGTGAGCTGACACTCTGGATGATACTGAATAAGGAACTTAGAAACAGTACTCACGAGGACCGGAAAGACCACTTGAATGTCAGTAAATTCACGAACCCAGTAGATCAAACAGGGACCCAGAAGGCTATAACAGCAATGGGTGGAGGATAACTAAATACATAAGACCCAAGTCAAGAGGCAAGTTGGAATTGTGATTGTAGAATAGTGAGGAAAACAAAAGGCATTCACACAGGGACTAGTTACAACAGCACCCCACACCTAATAATCAATGGGAAATAAAGGCAGAAGTGCAATGGAAAACATGGAATGGATCCCAATAGAAAGTAAGGATCAGGAGCAGGGAAAATGATATCACAAAAGGAAACCTTTCCCACCCATCCAAGGAGAAAAGGCAGGAAGCTAAATCTAAAAAGGGAAAGACTAATGCATCAAGTTTTTCAGTAGCAAAGGACAGCATCAAAGAAACAGAGAACACAGGCGAATTGGGCTGCATCAAAGGGTAAAGCACAGAGAAAGGCTGCCTGCAGACAGAGGAAGACAGAAAGGGAAATGCAGAAATCAATTAAGCACATAAATCCGAAATCCAGGGCAGAGGAACAAGAAACAGGAACTAGGCACAAAAGCTAGGAACAAGGGACCAGTCACAACAGGAACACTGCAACAATGACCAGCGCTGGACTGAAGTAAACTGAGGCTTTTAAAGCTCCTTAACGAGCACACCCCTCAGGTGTGCCGCCTGCTGCACCTGCAGCCACAAGTGTTGCCTATCCTCCACCCAACCTTGTCCTGCAACAGAGGTGGTGAGGCAGTGAGCCAGGCATTCTGGGAAGTATAGTCATTTGATTAAAGTTGCATGCTGGCTGCCAAAAACCTGGAATGGATCCGGAAGGGAAGTAACTTGGAAAATAAGGTTTTAGCGCTCCCAATTCATCACAACACTGTAGCATAAGGTTCGGAGGAAATGTCCAGTAGGGAATAAACCCCAAAACATGCCCCCAAGTGGCGGGAACGGGAGCGAAGGGAGCGAGCCGTGACATGTTCTCACCGACAGCCAGATTGAATTGGAGGTATCCAGGATTTGTGACTCTCGTTATAGACAACGTCTTCAGTATCTTGTCCACTGGAAAGGCTACCCCCCTAGTGAACGTTTGTGGAAACCAGAATCCAGCGTTCATGCCCCTCGCTTGGTTCGACGTTTCCATTTACTCCATCCCCGGAAGCCCGGTGGAGGGACCCTTCAGAGGGGGCATGCTGTCATGACGCGCTCATTCCGCCTGTTTTGGGCTGCTTGGAAAGCTTTACGCTTCCTGGCGACGGCCATTTCTTCTTCCAACATGGCTGCCGCCACTGCTAGCTTGTGCTCCAGCAGCGGTTTAGCATCCCAGGAGCTCCCGGCTCGTTGTCATATAAGCGCCGTTCAGTGTGACAGCCTCTCGTCTCAACGCTCGGTCGTCTAGCCCCTTTGCTTGCCTCCGTGCTGAGCGCTTCCCTTCTATTCAGTCCCTTGAGGGACTGTTGCATGCTTGTTCCTTGTTCCCATTCCTTCCTGGCTTGGCTGGGCTGCATGCCCTGTGCTGTTCTTCCTGCCCTTACCTTTCTGTCTGTTGTCTTACCTGTTGCTTAGCGTGTTCTACGCTACTCGCTCCCACTGCTTCTTGATCCTCTCCACGATCTTCATCCGCCATTTGCCTGCTATCCTGCTTCTCAACATTACGGAGTGGATTCGATTCCCTGGAACTACTTTTGACCACTGCATCCAGGACTTCCTCCAGTTTTTTCCCCTTGCAGGGTTTTTTCCTGTTACTGTGTGGTTTCTCTGGTGTCAGCCTACCTGGTCATTTAGGACCGGCAAGGTGGCCTCAGGGGATGCTTGCCCCTTCCTGCATGAGACCCGCACTTCAAAAAAAAGGACAAGCCATTGCCTAAGAAGAAGTCCTTCAAGAAACCTCAGGTGAGCGAAGACCCTTCACTTGCATGTTCTGACAGGGTCAGTACTTCCTTAGTTTTCATGTCGTTATCCTTTAAGTTGTGTGGTTAGAGACTGGATGGTTCAGGTAGGTTAATCTGAGCGATCCCTGTGGATTCACACCTCTTCCTTCTCGGTTTCCTGACTTGGGGCTTCATTATAGGTATCCCTATTCTTCCTCGTCTCAGTCCTTTCTACTTTGTGCATACTCTAGAAGTATATGGGATAGGAGGGTAGTGGGGGAAGAGTGGGGGTGAAGGAGAGGTGTAGGTTGGGTGGATACCACATTCTCCCCCAATAGTCATCACTGGTCCCATAGGGGCTTTACCTCCTATGACATCCACCCACTGAGTGCCACCCCCAGAAGGACTATCGGGTGCAAGCCTCACCTGCCGGACCTCATGGGAAGAAGCTCTGCCTTCGGAAGCAGTGACGAAATCCTTGGATTCATCACATTATGCCCACTGCTCCATCCTGCCACAGAGTACTCAACATTATCCTGAAGATCATCACATTATGCCCACTGCTCCATCCTGCCACAGAGTACTCTTAACATTATCCTGAAGATCACATTATGCCACTGCTCCATCCTGCCACAGAGTACTCTTAACATTATCCTGAAGATCATCACATTATGCCCACTGTGAAGACAGAATCGAGCTATGAGATGGGTCTGTATGACGCTGGACAACTCCTGGGCCCTTTTTAAAAGATTGGGTATGACACTGCTGACTTTACGAGCTTATGGCATTAAAACATAATGTCAGGACAGGTTAGAGAGATCAAGTCACTCCCAGGAGAGGTTGGGCGGAATACGATCTGACCCTGGGCAGCGATTCGACTTTTGTTTTGTAATAACAGCTGCCACTTCTTACACTTCTGGATTCTTCAAGATCACGGAATTGGTCACCCCTGCGATGCCTAGGCGAGACTCCTTTCCATACCAGCCCAAGGTCACACTGTACAGAGAACTGAGATGACTAAATCATTTCTGATTGTTGTTTCTCAATAGTTTCCTTTGCTATGATATGGCATTTATAACGCGCCTATACACCCGTGTTTCAAGGCGCGTTATAAATGGGATTTCTAGCTGGGACCCGATGGCACTGTTTCCCAGAATGCTCGGCAGCCGCATCCACGCCCTCCACTCAGGCCACCTTATCCACATTTCGTTTGCGTTATCGATCACCTTTTTACAATGTACTTATTAGTGCATCAATAATATTTGTGTTGATCGAAGATGAGTTTTTCTAACAGCGTGCGCAGATTGCAGGGTAACCCCCCCCCTCCCCCCCCCCCACCCCTCCCCCCAAAAATGAAAACCAATACACTGAGGTCAAAAATTAGAGTGTTAAGGCCAAATGAATGCAAGATCAATGGATGGGGCGGTTGGGTAGGGGTATTAAAAAAGGGGGGTCTGACATCGCATTTAAAAAAGAAAATAGAATGAGTTTTTGTCCCCGAAAATCATCCTCCGTTTGTGTTATATTTGCTATTTTAAAAATGGACCACTTTTGCAGTACTAGGTCCTTTCTTAAAGCAACCAGAAGTAGAGGGTTTCCCAAATGTACTGCAAGTACTCGAGTATCCTCTCGTTAAAACAAGCAAGTGCCCGGGAAATGTTAGGTCTCCTGGCTCAGAATTGAATGTATCCGTTGCAGATGAGTAGAGGCTTTGTTCTGCTGCACCCTGGCAGCCTCAAGATTCTGTACTGAAGATTAAAGACCACCCTCTCCAAATGCAAATAGCGACGATTACTGAATAATGTAGTGGCAGGGGCCTAGAAAAGCGAGACTACGGGATGGCGATCACTCGGCAGATCCTGTACCACATAGAAGTCATGGATCAATGTCCAGAGCGACACAGATCCTCTACCACGCAGAAGACATGGATCAAAGTCCAGAGCGACACAGATCCTCTACCACACAGAAGACATGGATCAAAGTCCAGAGCGACACAGATCCTCTACCACACAGAAGACATGGATCAAAGTCCAGAGCGACACAGATCCTCTACCACACAAGTCATGGATCAATGTCCAGAGCGACACAGATCCTCTACCGCGCAGAAGACATGGATCAATGTCCAGAACGACACAGATCCTCTACCACACAGAAGACATGGATCAAAGACCAGAGCGACACAGATCCTCTACCACACAAGTCATGGATCAATGTCCAGAGCGACACATCCACTACCACACAGAAGACATGGATCAAAGTCCAGAGCGACACATCCGCTACCACACAGAAGACATGGATCAAAGTCCAGAACGACACAGATCCGCAACCGCACAGAAGACATGGATCAAAGTCAAGAGACACCCAGCTCCGCTGACGCATAGAACTCATGAATCAAAGTCCAGAGCGACACAGATCCGCTACCGCACAGAAGTCATGGATCAATGTCCAGAGCGACACAGATCCGCTACCACACAGAAGACATGGATCAAAGTCCAGAGCGACACAGATCCTCTACCACACAGAAGACCTGGATCAAAGTCCAGAGCGACACAGATCCTCTACCACACAGAAGACATGGATCAAAGTCCAGAGCGACACAGATCCTCTACCACACAAGTCATGGATCAATGTCCAGAGCGACACAGATCCTCTACCGCGCAGAAGACATGGATCAAAGTCCAGAGCGACACATCCGCTACCACACAGAAGACATGGATCAAAGTCCAGAACGACACAGATCCGCAACCGCACAGAAGACATGGATCAAAGTCAAGAGACACCCAGCTCCGCTGACGCATAGAACTCATGAATCAAAGTCCAGAGCGACACAGATCCGCTACCGCACAGAAGTCATGGATCAATGTCCAGAGCGACACAGATCCGCTACCGCGCAGAAGACATGGATGAAGACATGGATCAATGTCCAGAACCATACAGATCTGCTACCGCATGAAGTCATGGTTCAAAGTCCAGAGCGACACATCCACTACCACACAGAAGACATGGATCAAAGTCCAGAACGACACAGATCCGCAACCGCACAGAAGACATGGATCAAAGTCCAGAACGACACAGATCCGCTACCGCACAGAAGACATGGATCAAAGTCAAGAGACACCCAGCTCCGCTGACGCATAGAAGTCATGGATCAATGTCCAGAGCGACACAGATCCGCTACCACACAGAAGACATGGATCAAAGTCCAGAACGACACAGATCCGCAACCGCACAGAAGACATGGATCAAAGTCCAGAACGACACAGATCCGCTACCGCACAGAAGACATGGATCAAAGTCAAGAGACACCCAGCTCCGCTGACGCATAGAAGTCATGAATCAATGTCCAGAGCGACACAGATCCGCTACTGCACAGAAGACAAGGATCAAAGTCCAGAGCGACACAGATCCGCTACCGCACAGAAGACATGGATCAAAGTCCAGAACGACACAGATCCGCTACCGCACAGAGGACATGGATCAAAGTCCAGAACGACACAGATCCGCTACCGCACAGAAGACAAGGATCAAAGTCCAGAGCGACACAGATCCGCTACCGCACAGAAGACAAGTATCAAAGTCCAGAGTGGCACCGGAGAACACAAGTAATGCACCCCCTTGGGTCCCTCTATTACCCCACATGACCACTTAGAGTACAGCCATTAACCGCCCTCAGTCCCTGTTCAGAGCCATGTGTATAGCTGTAGCCGATTAGCGCCTGTCTGTGGGCCACACCTACAAGTGGCTGGGAGCTCTCACTACCCATCTTCCATGCCATTGATGAGCCAAGTCGCCACACACAAGTGGGATCTAAAAAACATTTGAAATTCATTAGGGAGATTGTTACATACCATTTATGGGGACTATAGTAAAAATGAATAATTACTAGAGTACCCTGTAATGTCTCCATTACACATTCAAAACAAGACTTGGTAAATAAAGCCAAATGCTCAACCCTAGAAGGTGTTTGGGCTTTAATTAACTTGACAATATATCCATGCTGAACCAGGTCCTCTGTTGACCTGTCTTCTGTAAATGAATGATACCAAATTGAGTGTGTCTGGGATCGCCATTTACTCTGTGCCACCGCTACATTCCAAGAGATCAGATATTACGGTGGCGTTCTAGGATAAGCTTGCTGTGGGGCTGATGCAACCACTGTCCTAATAATGTGTCCTGTAAGTAGACTGCCCTCAGTAGATTGAATGGATTGATTCCCGAGTCAATCAATTTCTTACAATGTGGACGAACCATCAAATTGATTTCTAGTCGGGATGGCGCCTATATCCAGGAGAGACCTAGGCCTCCTCTGATATAGTCATTCAGGTGGTTCCCATCACCAGTCGCCCCCTCAATATTCTGGCTATTGTGCAAGTGTCATTAGATTGACACTACTGGGAAGAGAAAAGTTCAATCGGATAAAAGAATGAGAACGCAACTTTCCAAGGTTGTCGATTTTGCTGATTGGCAGCTCAAGCGATAACTAATAACGCACTTGGCTAATGTATGATTTGAGAAAGTAACCCCTTTAGTCAACCTGGATCGTTTTATTTGGTACTTTCGGTCCTTCTGGCTATCATTTTCTGGGGATTCATCGTAGAGCCCACTACATTGGTATTAATCCAATAAGAGGTTGTGTTGATTAGTGAAGAGGTAGATTTGTCATAGTTCAGGGGTAGCGGGCCGCCTCCCTTGCAGGGGTAATGCTGCAGGAGAGGAAATCATCGTATCATTCATATGTTCTTGGAACCTGGGGACTATACACCACCACAGACTCCCATGTTATACTTCTAGTACAGCAACACATTTCAGATGGATATCCGAGCACACGGGCAAAGCACACTTCCTCTCCGTCCTTATCATTTATTCAAGTCCGTTGGTGTCAAGTACTCTCCCAGTGGCCCCTCTGATCGTGTTCACCAGGTCCCTCAGACGGGCCCGTCCTGGCTGGGGTCTCTTCCTCACTCTGAAATGGGGGAAATCTTCTTTTAGATGCAGCCCATCGCAACAAAGGGATAAATCAAACGAAAGAGCAGGAGAACCACGCCGCAGGAACCCAGGCTGAAGGGGAAAACAAAGATAATTAGAACCAAACGGTAATTACAGCACCCAACCAAACAACTTAGTGGATGGGGCACACGCTGGATAATCCCGATATGGCCATGGCCCAAGACCCTGTGCTTCTCCATAGATTACGTTCATTCACCTTCTAGAAGGAATGAAGAAAACAGAAAAGGGTAAACATACCTTTCACTATAGTCCATAGTCCCCACAAAACTGGAGTTTACCAAGATCGTGGAAGAGGTAGTCCAAAGGAAGTCCAATTGCCAAACGTGAAGGAGGCAATGTTAGTACGGGTACTGTTGGGAAAGATGTAATTTTCCCTCCAGTTGTACACCCCCACCCTGCACTCTTCTGGGCTTTTGCTCACTTTTTATGGGGAAATTGACGTGCCCTTAAGACAGTCAGTGCTGGGAGAGTTGTTTCCCTTAGTCCTTTCCTCATATTGCAACTTTTCTGCAACATGTTACAAGTGCACAATATACCTTCCAGTACAGTGCACTTGGGTCTAGTCAGTTTCCAAAGGCCCTAGACACTCAGATGGACTTTTTGTGAGATATGCATATGTGTCAAGGACAGGGCTGGTGGCAGTTTATCTTTTCATAGAATTTTAACTCTTTCCTGCCATTTAAACCGCATTCAGCACGTTTGGCACAGATAGGTGGCCTGGCTCCAAAATGGCCATGCCACGAGGTTCTTTGTCCTGTCCTTTGGCCATCTTGCCCATTTGCCTTCCCCAGGTCGAGCCAACCCGGGTCAGTCCTTATTTGGTCATGCAGTTTCCTGCAAGGGCTTCTGCATGCCTTGTGTGTGTACCTCCATGATGTGGGCTGGAACGTCTGAGTCCAATGCACATCCTGGGTACCAGAGAGTCTGGAATGCCCTGAAAGCCTGGGACCACCATGTTCCGTGATTGGTCCACGTATGGAGTGTTTGTGAGCTTATCTCCCATTAGGTCCTCTCCATTTTGGCGCAAAGGGAACTTTGGTTAAGAGGAGGCTGAAAACACCCATACCATGTCGATCTCTGGAGTTCCCACTGAACGAAGGATAGGATCCAAGTATCCTGAAACTAAGAAGCCGAGTCGAGGAAACGCTGGTGAACCGCTGCAAGGTTTGGCACCCTGAGCCCACTGTTGTCCCGTGGGACCCCTCTGCATCTGGTCGTCCTACAAGGTCTGAGAAGACGCTTCGACCCATTGGAATAGTGGGACCAACTATCCTCGGCACCTTCATCAAAACCTGCAAGTAAGCCTTCTCGGAAGTGTCCCTGGGCCAACCAGTGGGCTGACAAGCTTACACAGGACCTTTGCTCTTCTGCCGCCGTTTCGAGGAGGCCCTTGAAACTTGGTATACTGCTAGGTTTGTGTCCACAACACCTTCACCCCGAATTTGGAACACTTGGCCTTCCCAGGTCTGAAGTGAGACGAGTGTGCCAGGACCAGAGTAAACACGGTTACCGTGTTGCCCAGCCATGGCAACGATCTTTGCAGGTGTGCTGCAATTGTGACCATCTTGCCCCTGAAGCCTGCTGCAGTGAAACTGGCCTGATCCATCCATCAGGAGCAGAGAAATCACCACTGTCCCATTTGGGAAACCTCACTGTATCTTCGAAACTGAAAGCTGCAGAGTCGTCATATTGCTGCAGTAGAACCTGCGACCGAAGTGGACTCGACTGGCAAAGTTTGTCCAGAGTTCGTCTGGGGCCGGTAATTAACCCTAACCGGTGGCCTCTAGTGCCTCCATCTGTTTTTATGCACAAGTAGCCACTAGGGGCCCCTCTCCTTTCCACAGCTAGTGCGAACTAGCAACCTATTCCCAAACCTTGGAATCACCTCTGCCTTCAAGTGGAGGCCCTCCTCGAATAGTGGCAATCTATTCTTCATCGCCTCACCCACCTTCCTGAGCTGCTAGAGACCCCTGAAGAGACCCCGTTTTGCCCATTGGAACAACCCTGTGTGCCTGCACTACATGTACTATTGAGCATAAGGCACCTCTCTTCTTAGGGTTTGGACTGTCTCTTAGTTAGGTGTGTGTTTGGAAGGGGACTAAAGACTATCTGCACTGTCTATTTTCCTTCCCCTCTAGGTTCTGAATATATTTCATGCCTTTAACCTTTTAGACCCCAATGGTCTTGTATATATTTTGTATTGATAGTGTTGTGTTGGTTTAGTAGGATTGTTGGGATTCTTTTACTGTGCGAGTAAGAAAGGCCTTGTAATAAATGGGTTTTATATTTTGATATAACACCTGTGTGGGAGTACCTTGTAAGTGTCTTTGCTCTGTGTGCTCATTGAGGTCTTTCAGTCACCCTCACCCCTCCTGAGACCTAGTCTTGACCGCCGCGATCGCTACCCTGATTGGTCTGGCTTGTCCAGAGGTTACCCTGTTCCAAGAAACTAGGCTGGCCTTCTGAACCTCTGCCCACCAGGTCAGAGTTCAGATATTTGTCTTAACAGGTTCTACCCCGAACGGAAGGAGGGACGCACTAGAATCGGGATGGTGCATGTACTCCTGTCAGCAGAGCGTCCTGGTCGTGTGCACAGACGAAAAGTAATCTTTTGAGGACTTTTTCAGATGATTTGGTGGTTGGAAAGAGGACGAGCCAGATGTGTCTTGCGGGAGCCGAGAAGGTGGGAATCTGCAGGAGCGTTCTCTGCATCTCAGTCGGGATGTCTTCGTAATCCGGTAGGACTCGGAGGAGAAGGAGACTGAGGAACGGTCGGGGGCATGTTGCAGATGGTTCCAAGCAAGGTAGCAGACGTCTGTAATACAAGCAATCCAAAGACGAGCAGAGATCGGGTAACGTGCGGGCAACACCCGAGCAGAATCGGCAGGCAAAGAGGAGGTGGAGACAGAAAAACCGCTGTCAGATTCTTGATGAAACACACAAGCGTAGCGTAATACTTGAGTTCAATCAGAAGCTGAGTTGAAGAAGGCAGGCTTTATACAGAGTAACACATGCCCTGATCCCAATTTCGCATTTTGATCTCGGTAACGAGACCCACCTGCAAAATTTCATCAAATCCATGCCAGGAATGCGGGTGTGGGGCAAATCACTTTGAGGCGTCAGGAGTGTGAAAGAACGCAGTCCCGAGTCAATGAAATGAATTAGACGGGGCTCAAAGGGGGCATTAAAAACAAGGGAGGGACGGGTGGGGCTGAGGGTCTTCGTTTCAGGTCGCAATGATGCCCTCTATCATGGCATTATCCTGTGTCCCTAATCCTAGTGTTTATCTTTTTTCATTTCCTCCTAGCAGACATGGGAGTAATTTTAGGGGGGTGGGGGGGCACACTATTTTGTCCCCATTCATTTGAATGGGCACCTTTTCTTCAGAGGTCATGTACCCCCCACCCCCAACATTTTCAGCAATGTTTCTCCACTGCTAGCAGACCTTGGGTAGAGCACCCTTGGGCCCTGCTACAGTGATTGTTTTCTGTTGGGGAGGGGCCTGCCAGCAGGGTCTCCTGGTTGAAGCGGGAGGGATCGTGTGCTGTTTCATTGGGTCTCTTGTGAGCTGGGCTCGCGGTGGGTGATGTGCTTCTGTCACTGCTCTGTGAGCTGTAGAAAGTGTTGTGCGTCCCCTCTCTCTGAACCCACGTGTGTCCTTTTTCAGATGTAAAAGTGTGTCATTTGAGAAGCCAGAAGAACTCATCAAAACATATAAAGGTAAACCACATGCATTTAATGCCATTTGCACAAATATCATCATTTCGGTAGTTGTGCAGTATTTATGAATCGTGGGCTGTAATATTGACTGTCAAGGTGTCTAGAGCACATGAAGACTGAGGGGCCGTCCAGAAATCTGAGCTGTGTCTTACACCAAGGCTAATGTCCAGCAAGGCCTTAGTGCTGCATGTTCAGACCTTCAACATCTGGAGTGTGCACCTTCCAGACTCCCTTGCTGAATGCTCCCGGGTTGCACTTCTCATCATTGCACACATGTAAGTTCTTGGTGGAAACTGCCTAACTCTGTGAGCCTGGGCTGATCCAAGCTCCTGATGGCGGAGAGCTGCTCACTGTAAAGGGTTGGTCGTTGCCACGGGGCAGCCTGCGATGCCCCAATTCCACACCCGTAGCAGGGCCGATGAAGCCATTAATACTCCAGAGATTAGTAAATCAAGAATAAGAAGGGATCTGGCTTTAGGGCTGTACAAGAATGCACGTTATTACCATGGCAATGTCTGATTAAGAGATGTACCGGGGGTCCTACATAGGAGACAAGATGCCCTAAGCACATGAAAGCGCACACAACAGAACCTTGGGTACACATACTTGGAGAGACAAACTTGTCCTTTTCAAAGCATGTGCATTGTCAGCCAAGTGTGGTTCCCATGACCGCTGCTAGCCCAGTTCAATCTCAAGGATCAAGTGAACCGCTCTCCAATAACTCTCCTGCAAAGATGAAGGTCCGCAACGCATCACTACCGCCCTTCTTAGGGACAGATGTAAACATAGGTGTCCCTTGTTTTTCTGAAGCCATTCCCGCGTTCAAACATGGCAGCCCCCTGGCAAGGTTAATATATTAGCCTCCTTCTCAAAAGATTTGCCTTAAGATTAATTCCAAACCTTCCAGCCGTCACCGCTTTGTTTTTCATTACACCTTTGCAATAATCCGGAATATCATTTATGTCAAGATCACAATCCAAACACCCAGAGGTAGTGTCAGAAACCTGAAGGTGTCTCCGTGACTAGTCCCCGGGGATCTGTCATCCAGGTGGCCAGGACACGGCCATCGCTATTGGATCCAGTACCTGGGGGTGGACCAGTGTGGGAGGATCACCTGGATGAGGGGTCCTCGAGAGTGGGAGTGGGACACTGATGGGTGAGACGCGGTACCCCCCTTTCACATAACACCTTTTCCCCATCCAACCTCGTAGGATGTGCCACAATTCTACCGCCACCCCACTTTTCCATCAAACACACTCTCCTACATGGAGACAGACAATGGACCAACACCCGGGCCGTTTACCTGACGTGTCCAAACACAAGGGACTCATTAGAGAGCACATTTACTGCCTCAAAGATAAGTTTCGAGATGTTGGGAGGAGTATCAATTTATGACAAAAAAAGCCCTTTTCTTTTTTTTGTGTAAACTAAATGCTGTTGATTAAGTGCCCTGACAACATCTCCTTTATCATAGCTGCGCCATTACCTCTCTAGATTTCGGCGTGGAGAGTTGAGTTCAGGGGTGAGCGATTTGGTTTCCATGGATTACCCAGACATTGGGAGTAAATTATCAATCGTGTATTAATCAATCGTTCCAGGGTTCCAAGTATATTGTATCTGGTCAAGTGGCACAGCGAGTAGAGCGCTCGCTGTGACATCCGTGCAGAGTCTGCTAACGCAGGTTCGAATCCCGGCAGGACCAAACTCAGCCTTTCATCCTTCCGAGCTCGATAAAGGAGCACCACACACCATGGGCCGGACCAAACTCAGCATGTCATCCTTCCGAGCTCGATAAATGAGCACCACACACCGTGGGTAATAATAAGCAGCGCTCAGCTACCCGAGGGTTCGTAGCGCTTTATAAATGCCAAATTATTATTGTTGGTGTAATTACTCTGTTAGGTACGTGGGATGCGAGTAGGCCCAGGACAGATTGTCTCATGACCCTGCTGTCCCACAGGTGTATCGCCTCCATCCTTACAACATCGGGTAGGAACTGGGTAATGTCAAAGGGAGGTGTGTTTTACCTAACCAAGATTATTAATCTGAGATATTGGTATTGTATCTGTTTCTTCTTTAGCTCTGCTGGTTGCTACTGCCTTTTCACCTGAGCCCCTAGTCTGACAGGTTCTTGCTTATTCTCTGCAGGCTCTCTTGAGGGGTTGGGGGTAGGAGGGGTGGGGGAGAGGGAGGAGAAGAAGTCTCCCTGGGAAACGAGACCATGGTCGCCAGAGTTGGACCTAATCCTGACTCGTTTCTCAAGTCGTACCAGGAGAAGGGAGTCCTTTTCCTGGTACTTGCCAACCAGGAACAATTGTAAACAAGTCGGGGGAAATGAGGCATTCCCTCCTGGCTAGCTGTGTGAACTGTATTTTTTGAGACTCACAACCACACATTAGCCCTGGTTCCAGTAGTGAACTATACAGTAGCCTTTTAGTCAGGGGAAGGTAGACATCCTGCCCCCCAACCCACCCAACTGGCTGGCTTTGTGCACTATACTCTTCGAACCTTTCAACCAGGCGAAGGGAGTCATTCCCGCTCATTTTGACCAGAAGATCTGCTTTGTTTTGCTTGTTTTGAGACTGTTCTGTTGAATCTGATATCTGAAGAAAGGAGTCATTCTCCTATGAAGTGAACTTTTAAACGGTTAAGACTTTACTTTGGAATGTGCGCGATACAGGGTTAGGGTTAGGGTTAGGGTTAGGGTTAGGGTTTACACCACAACAGTGGATTCTTTAAGTTATGGACATTCTGAGCAATTGGTATTTTAGTTGAGGCAGGGAAACCCTCTTAGAGTTAGTGAAACTTAAATACATGTCTAAAGCCCCAAACATTTCACTGTACCAGTCTACTACTTATGCACCGTCTCCTCCTTCTGCACCCTTCAGGAGGGCACAGGTCTATAGCCCCAAACATGCCACTGTGTACCAGCCTCCTCCTTCTGCACCATTCAATCTCCAGGAGGGCACAGGTATATAGCCCCCAACATGCCACTGTGTACCAGTCTCCTCCGTCTGCACCCTTCAAGCTCCAGGCGAGCACAGGTCTATAGCCCCAAACATGCCACTGTGTACCAGACTCCTCCTCCTGCACCCTTCAATCATCTCCAGGAGGGCACAGGTCTAAAGCCCCCAACATGCCACTGTGTACCAGTCTCCTCCTTCTGCACCCTTCAATCATCTCCAGGAGGGCACAGGTCTATAGCCACAAACATGCCACTGTGTGCCAGTCTCCTCCTCCTGCACCCTAAATCTCCATCAGAGAATAGGTCCATTGCCCCAAACATGCCACTATGTACCCGTCTCCTCCTTCTGAACCCTTCGGGACGGCACAGGTCTATAGCCCCAAACATGCCACTGTGTACCAGTCTCCTCCTTCTGCACCCTTCAATCTCCAGGAGGGCACAGGTCTATAGCCCCCAACATGCCACTCTGTACCAGTCTCCTCCTTCTGCACCCTTCAATTGCGAGGAAGGAACAGGTCTCTAGCCCCAAACATGCCACTCTGCACCAGTCTTCTCCTTCTGCACCCTTCAATCATCTCCAGGAGAGCACAAGTCTATAGCCCCAAACATGCCACTGTGTACCAGTCTCCTCTTCCTGTGCCCTTCAATCTCCATGAGAGCACAGGTCTATAGCCCCAACCATGCCACTGTGCACCAATCTTCTCCTTCTGCATCCTTCAATTGCCAGGAAGGAACAGGTCTAAAGCCCCAAACATGCCACTCTGCACCGGTCTCCTCCTTCTGCACCATTCAATCTCCATGAGAGCACAGGTCTATAGCCCCAAACATGCCACTGTGCACCAATCTTCTCCTTCTGCACCCTTCAATCATCTCCAGGAGAGCACAGGTCTGTAGCCCCATACATGCCACTGTGTACCAGTCTCCTCCTCCTGCACCCTTCAAGCTCCCAGATGGCACAGGTCTATAGCCCCAAACATGCCACTGTGTACCAGACTCCTCCTCCTGCACCCTTCAATCATCTCCAGGAGGGCACAGGTCTAAAGCCCCCAACATGCCACTGTGTACCAGTCTCCTCCTTCTGCACCCTTCAATCATCTCCAGGAGGGCACAGGTCTATAGCCACAAACATGCCACTGTGTACCAGTCTCCTCCTTCTGCACCCTTCAATCATCTCTAGGAGAACACAGGTCTATGACCCCAAAAGATGCCACTGTGTGCCAGTCTCCTCCTCCTGCACCTAAATCTCCATCAGAGAATAGGTCTATTGCCCCAAACATGCCACTATGTACCCGTCTCCTCCTTCTGAACCCTTCGGGAGGGCACAGGTCTATAGCCCCAAACATGCCACTGTGTACCAGCCTCCTCCTTCTGCACCCTTCAATCTCCAGGAAGGAACAGGTCTAAAGCCCCAACCATGCCACTGTGTACCAGTCTCCTCCTTCTGCACCCTTCAATCTCCAGGAGGGCACAGGTCTATAGCCACAAACATGCCACTGTGTACCAGTCTCCTCCTTCTGCACCCTTCAATCATCTCTAGGAGAACACAGGTCTATGACCCCAAAAGATGCCACTGTGTGCCAGTCTCCTCCTCCTGCACCCTAAATCTCCATCAGAGAACAGGTCTATTGCCCCAAACATGCCACTATGTACCCGTCTCCTCCTTCTGCACCATTCAATCTCCAGGAGGGCACAGGTATATAGCCCCCAACATGCCACTGTGTACCAGTCTCCTCCTCCTGCACCCTTCAAGCTCCCAGATGGCACAGGTCTATAGCCCCAAACATGCCACTGTGTACCAGACTCCTCCTCCTGCACCCTTCAATCATCTCCAGGAGGGCACAGGTCTAAAGCCCCCAACATGCCACTGTGTACCAGTCTCCTCCTTCTGCACCCTTCAATCATCTCTAGGAGAACACAGGTCTATGACCCCAAAAGATGCCACTGTGTGCCAGTCTCCTCCTCCTGCACCCTAAATCTCCATCAGAGAATAGGTCTATTGCCCCAAACATGCCACTATTTACCCGTCTCCTCCTTCTGAACCCTTCGGGAGGGCACAGGTCTATAGCCCCAAACATGCCACTGTGTACCAGCCTCCTCCTTCTGCACCCTTCAATCTCCAGGAAGGAACAGGTCTAAAGCCCCAACCATGCCACTGTGTACCAGTCTCCTCCTTCTGCACCCTTCAATCTCCAGGAGGGCACAGGTCTATAGCCCCCAACATGCCACTCTGTACCAGTCTCCTCCTTCTGCACCCTTCAATCTCCAGGAGGGCACAGGTCTATAGCCACAAACATGCCACTGTGTACCAGTCTCCTCCTTCTGCACCCTTCAATCATCTCTAGGAGAACACAGGTCTATGACCCCAAAAGATGCCACTGTGTGCCAGTCTCCTCCTCCTGCACCCTAAATCTCCATCAGAGAACAGGTCTATTGCCCCAAACATGCCACTATGTACCCGTCTCCTCCTTCTGCACCATTCAATCTCCAGGAGGGCACAGGTATATAGCCCCCAACATGCCACTGTGTACCAGTCTCCTCCTCCTGCACCCTTCAAGCTCCCAGATGGCACAGGTCTATAGCCCCAAACATGCCACTGTGTACCAGACTCCTCCTCCTGCACCCTTCAATCATCTCCAGGAGGGCACAGGTCTAAAGCCCCCAACATGCCACTGTGTACCAGTCTCCTCCTTCTGCACCCTTCAATCATCTCTAGGAGAACACAGGTCTATGACCCCAAAAGATGCCACTGTGTGCCAGTCTCCTCCTCCTGCACCCTAAATCTCCATCAGAGAATAGGTCTATTGCCCCAAACATGCCACTATTTACCCGTCTCCTCCTTCTGAACCCTTCGGGAGGGCACAGGTCTATAGCCCCAAACATGCCACTGTGTACCAGCCTCCTCCTTCTGCACCCTTCAATCTCCAGGAAGGAACAGGTCTAAAGCCCCAACCATGCCACTGTGTACCAGTCTCCTCCTTCTGCACCCTTCAATCTCCAGGAGGGCACAGGTCTATAGCCCCCAACATGCCACTCTGTACCAGTCTCCTCCTTCTGCACCCTTCAAGCTCCAGGCGAGCACAGGTCTATAGCACCAAACATGCCACTCTGCACCAGTCTTCTCCTTCTGCACCCTTCAATCATCTCCAGGAGAGCACAAGTCTATAGCCCCAAACATGCCACTGTGTACCAGTCTCCTCTTCCTGTGCCCTTCAATCTCCATGAGAGCACAGGTCTATAGCCCCAACCATGCCACTGTGTACCAGTCTTCTCCTTCTGCACCCTTCAATCTCCATGAGAGCACAGGTCTATAGCCCCAAACATGCCACTGTGTACCAGTCTCCTCCTTCTGCATCCTTCAATTGCCAGGAAGGAACAGGTCTAAAGCCCCAAACATGCCACTCTGCACCAGTCTCCTCCTTCTGCACCATTCAATCTCCATGAGAGCACAGGTCTGTAGCCCCATACATGCCACTGTGTACCAGTCTCCTCCTCCTGCACCCTTCAAGCTCCCAGATGGCACAGGTCTATAGCCCCAAACATGCCACTGTGTACCAGACTCCTCCTCCTGCACCCTTCAATCATCTCCAGGAGGGCACAGGTCTAAAGCCCCCAACATGCCACTGTGTACCAGTCTCCTCCTTCTGCACCCTTCAATCATCTCCAGGAGGGCACAGGTCTATAGCCACAAACATGCCACTGTGTACCAGTCTCCTCCTTCTGCACCCTTCAATCATCTCTAGGAGAACACAGGTCTATGACCCCAAAAGATGCCACTGTGTGCCAGACTCCTCCTCCTGCACCCTTCAATCATCTCCAGGAGGGCACAGGTCTAAAGCCCCCAACATGCCACTGTGTACCAGTCTCCTCCTCCTGCACCCTAAATCTCCATCAGAGAACAGGTCTATTGCCCCAAACATGCCACTATGTACCTGTCTCCTCCTTCTGCACCCTTCGGGAGGGCACAGGTCTATAGCCCCAAACATGCCACTGTGTACCAGCCTCCTCCTTCTGCACCCTTCAATCTCCAGGAGGGCACAGGTCTAAAGCCCCCAACATGCCACTGTGTACCAGTCTCCTCCTTCTGCACCCTTCAAGCTCCAGGCGAGCACAGGTCTATAGCCCCCAACATGCCACTGTGTACCAGACTCCTCCTCCTGCACCCTTCAATCATCTCCAGGAGGGCACAGGTCTAAAGCCCCCAACATGCCACTGTGTACCAGTCTCCTCCTTCTGCACCCTTCAAGCTCCAGGCGAGCACAGGTCTATAGCCCCAAACATGCCACTGTGTACCAGTCTCCTCCTTCTGCATCCTTCAATTGCCAGGAAGGAACAGGTCTAAAGCCCCAAACATGCCACTCTGCACCAGTCTCCTCCTCCTGCACCCTTCAAGCTCCCAGATGGCACAGGTCTATAGCCCCAACCATGCCACTGTGTACCAGTCTTCTCCTTCTGCACCCTTCAATCTCCATGAGAGCACAGGTCTATAGCCCCAAACATGCCACTCTGCACCTGTCTTCTCCTTCTGCACCCTTCAATCATCTCGAGGAGAGCACAAGTCTATAGCCCCCAACATGCCACTGTGTACCAGTCTCCTCCTCCTCCTTCTGCACCCTTCAATCATCTCTCGGAGAACACAGGTCTATGACCCCAAAAGATGCCACTGTGTGCCAGTCTCCTCCTCCTGCACCCTAAATCTCCAGCAGAGAACAGGTCTATTGCCCCAAACATGCCACTATGTACCTGTCTCCTCCTTCTGCACCCTTCGGGAGGGCACAGGTCTATAGCCCCAACCATGCCACTGTGTACCAGTCTCCTCCTACATCCTATTCATGAGCTGCTGCACCTGTGGACATTTAAAAAAACAAAAAACATTGACATCAGTAATAGTCATCAGTGGATGTCTAGCATGTTTCAACCATGAACTTACAAGCACACCATACATACACACATATATCTGCCCTGGCAAACTGCATTGCAGATGTTGTATGAGTGTAGTGTGAAGGCTCAATCGCAGTCATGACCCAAGCACATGTGAAGAAAGCACATCACCTAAAACAGGCAATGCCACTATACCAATGGCCAACCAACACAAGAATGACGTGCAGCCATGGTGATGGGGACAGCACCAGGGCACCTGCCTACACAAACAGTCACCAATGTCCACATGCGACAGCATGAGCTGCAAGCAACATGTACCGCCACACATCTCTGGGAACAATTTGCACATGTCACTTGGCCAACCATGCACACATTGTATGTACACACATACACTTGTGTTAGAAATGCAATGGGATGATAGGTCAGATGCCAGTCCTGGAGGCGTCAATCCATGAACTCCGCATATGCAGGCATCAATGCACATGTGACACATCAGCAGATGTTCTTTCATGGATGCACGGTCAGGTGTGCCACACATGGACTCGGACATCCTACACGTCACTCGCATGCCCACAACATAGCATGTCCACATCTGTCATGTCCAAACACTTGCTCCATGCTAACACACTGCACATGAATGCACAATCCGCCAATACTCGGGTAAATGCCTGTATGCAATGGCTGATGCCGCAAATGGCAATCAGCTGCATCTCACCACACACAAGCAGGATGTGGCATCTGCAAACATGCATGCTTGCATATGCCGTAGAGCATTGTCCCACATGGGAACTCGCCAGCGGCAACCAAATGACTTCTCCAGGCCAAATACTGGGAGTGGACATCCGGATAGTACCTCTCGTACCCACAGCTGTATGTGGGTGAACCAGTGGCAGCCAGCACAGTACACCTTCACGGTGGGTTCCGTGTCGAGGGTCGCCACCAACTTGGTATGGCTACGGGTCTTGAGGTCATCCCGTTTCTGGACAGTGTTCCTGGGGTGGATTGCCACCACCTCCATGTTGATGGCAGCCGTGATCTCATCCCAGATCCTCAGACTTACGTCAGTGCCCAATCATAGCTGGGTTGAAGAGGGCATCCTAGGCGCCCATGGCCCGATCCACCAGGATGCCAATTTTGGTGCTGGAGAAGTTGGCAGCTCTCTGCCTCAACATGGGGGTGCTCCCCTCCCCAGATAATGGGGATGGGGCAGACATGGCACCCTAAGGCAGGTATGGGCTTCCTGGGTAGGTGCTGTGGAGCTTTGGTGGTGTTGGCTGTTAGGGAGAATTCTCTTAAAAGGCTAATTTCCCTTACCTATAGAGCCCCCCCAACAGCTTTGCTGTATTTCCAGAGTTTATTTTTTACTCCTAACAGTGAGACTCTTTTTCCCACCCTTAGACATAGTTTTGATGTGTTTTTCAGGCTGTTTTTGTGCTTATGGGCTGCAGAGTTTTTCCCCACTCCATAGGTATCATCTTTTTACATGCGTGTTACACGGCACCCTCAGTGCAGTAACAGAGGGGTGTCCCAGTGACCCCCAAACATATAATCCATACCCTGGGACTGACTACTGTCTCCCAGGGCATGTAAAGTCACCATTAACTTTGCTAGTCAATAGTTATGGACAAAACCAGTACAAGCCATCTTACTATGGAGGTACTTGGAAGGGTTAATAGTTTTTCCCTGGTGTTCATTTTCGAGAGGGTACTGTCCATTCCCTCTCTCCAGTTTCTGGCTGGTGGCAGTGGTTACTACCATAAATATTCGACCGCGAATATTTCTCTATGGGATTTTCCCATTGTCGAGGCTACCACTTTTTATGACCGCCTTTAACATACCGCTGGATCATTTTATTATTTACTTTACTCCGGTGTTTGTTTTTCCAGATCTTTAATATTTCTTTCTCGTGTTGCTCTCTGTAATCCAAACTGAGGTTGGGGCCCTTTGTTCATGCTTTTAGTGGACTTCTGGACAGAAGCCCTCCTTCAGGTCCCTGTGAGTCTGGGGTAGACAGGATGTGTGGGAGGGGGAGTAGGCACCCTGGTCAGGGTCGCCTAAGCAACCCAAGTCGCACTCTGCCCTGATAGGCTGGGGGGGGTTATCCCGCCAGGATAACCACCCCGCTGTGTGAGTGACAGGTAGGCTGTATGAATGGGGGGTTTTCAGCATAAAAGCATGGACCTGCGGACTGAAAAATGAGACGTCAGCATTGGACCTGAGAAATCCGAAGAGGAGAGAAGCCGAAGACATCTGCAACGACTGAACCACCGGTGAAGCCCTGCTGCAGTTCCTCGCCACTTTTCTCCAACGAAAGAGAAGATCTTCACCTGCAAGAGCCTCCTTCCCTTGAGCTGGTGGGGCAAACCAGTTCGCCAATCGCCTTCCAGGACCTGCCTTGGTCGAATCGCCAGCGCCAAGCACTAGGAGACCGGATAGCCAGACACCCGTCCACCATGACCGCGATTTAATGTAGCATACCTTTTATTCGTTTTGGCAGCACCGCGGCTGGTTTCATCCCTGGGTAGTGCTGTAACGCTCAGATTCCCGCAGAGGCGCCGGTCTTGACTGGGTGAATGCCGTATCTTCAAAGTTGATGTGTAACACACGGTTGGCTCTTTGGGCTGGACCTCTGTGCACTGTATGTCTGACTCGAAGAGTAAGATGTCTGCAGATAGAAAAATTGGGATTAATGAACTGGGGTTATTGGGTGCCTCTCGCCTCTTCCCTTTCTCTTCTCCTGTAGAACCCCAAAGGTTAACGCCCTCACCTTAGGTAAGTGAACGCCGAGCTACATCTGCCTCGGGGCAGGGTGCCGTAACCAGTTTCTTCACTGGATAAGGGTGCAGGCCTCTTGACCTCAGAGGACTGCTGTCCGTCGTTAACTGCACGAACGGTAAGTTCTGGGCACTTCAAATGTCTTAAAAGTCTTTTGTAATGATATCTCTTGTTTTGCAGGGTTCCGGCGATGGCGGATGGCGGGCTGATGAGAGTTGAGGATCGAACCCGCGTGAGGAATAGAAGCGCCTGGAAGCACGTAAGTAAGCGCTTGTAGCCTGCTTCACGATGCGCACTAACTGTCCCTTTTATCTTGCAGGTACAAGTTCGGAGCTTTAGAGAAGCTGAAGGGTGCTGGAATACCCACTGGATTCGGCGTGGGAAGGAGTAATGGCACGTGAGTAATAAAGTTGCCCAATGTCTTTAAACGCACCTTCTTTTGTCTTTCAGATGCGGGATGCAGCGCCGAAGGCCTCCGGAGCGTGCGAAGAGCTGGTAAGCTTTTGTCTTTCAGATGCCGGAATGCAGTGCGAAGACCTCCGGAGCATGCGAAGAGTAGGTAAGCCTTTGTCTTTCAGATGCCGGAATGCAGCGCGAGGCGTTGGTGACAGCCGATGGACCAGGTAAGAGATGCGCTGCCACTGAAGACCGTAGTGCTAACCTGTTCTTTCTTTGTCTTTACAGGTGCTGCTGAAGACTGGATTCCAGGATGGTAAGCCTTTGTTCCCTTAGGCCCAGGATCAGAAGCAGAAGACACGATGAGCGTTCTGCTGCAGAGAATGCAGAATAACACAAAGCAAGATTCATCCATCGGGTGTGGTTTAAATAGCCTCCTGTAGTGCTTAGGTGTCTCCTTCCACAGCCACGCCTAGGTAAGAAAAGAGTTCCTGCTTTCCAGAAGAGTTCCAGTGTTCTGAACCTAGGGAGTGGCTCCTGCCCCACCCAACAGGAAAAGTAGTCCCAAACAGAAGAGGATCAGGGGTTCAACTGGCAGGTAAGTAAGCAGCATGGTCTGCTGCAGGTAAGTCCACCCAAGCATTATGAGCCCGGCTCTTCCAGCGCTGGGACTGGGCATCTTTATGAGCCTGGTGCCACTGGCGCCAGGACAGGGTCCAAAAGGTCTCAATTGGGACTGGCTGGCACTCGGAACCGGGGTTATGGGTCGGCTTCCAAGGGAGTCGGGCAAGTCCTGATCTTTTGGAAGCAGAGATCATGACAAGTGCAGTGACTTGAACCTTCCTCCACGGCGAGAGCCTCTCTTACTCTGCTGGATCTCCCGAACTGCAGGAACTGCAGGAACTGCCTGGAACTACCACCACCGCAGGAGCCTCTTCTGCTTTTAAGGTACATTGTTCCGCCAGGCCTCCCGTTCCGTTGGGTACTGTTAAAGGTGTTTTAAATCTTTTAGTTACCTTCTGGGATGGCCGTTCCTATCGTCTAACATTGTCTTTACCTTCTGCACCCTCCTTTTCAACCGTTAAACAAAGACTTGACTGCAGCTACTAGAACCGTTGAACCTTGGGCACTTTGCCTCGTACCACTGACACTGGCACAGGCCTATTGACTTTGGGTAATTCTGTTACAACTGCCTTCTCTAGATTGCTTTTCATCAAGAAATGTGTTGGTGCACCTAAACTCTTATAATCACCTTTCCTTCCCCTTTATATATTGTTGAAGTGCCATTTTGCTCGGTTTTCACTCTTGCTCAAACTACAATTTTAAATAGGGAGTGGTGTATACTTTTCTTGACTGTTTTAACATGCTTTAATGATGGTGATATGTGTAGAGTTAAGAGTGTGTAAAATAAATATATACTTTTTGATACAAAGCTTTGGTCAGTGTTTCCTTGTTCCATAGAACTGTAGTCCTATTGTGTAAACCCTGAATACTGCTCATCTCCCTCTTGGGATAAGTCTGACTGCTCAGCCACAGTTACCAACTAAATCTGTGTGGTACAGACTGATACCAAAGGGGATTTATTGCATATACCTGTAGTCCTAATCTTCTGTAGTGCTCCCTAAGGGAACTGCATAGGATTCTGCCTAACACTGGCAGAGGTGGAAGTCCCAGCAAGTACAGAGGAGGTGGTTGCAGGCCCAATACAGGAGTCCAGGCAAAAGTGGGGCAGCTGGCACACCAAGATAATGCTGGTTGCAGGCAGGCACTCACTCTAGAACAGGCAGCAGCAGTATAGGAGTGAGTGAGTCAAAGCAAGGCCAGAGGAGGCGCATTCAGGAGTAGGTAGGCAGGAGGAACAGTGGTGTGCGTCTTGCATCCGCAACAGCCGATAGCAGAGTAAAGGTTCTTGACGCATAAATTACATCCTGCGTGCTGTAATGCTGCACACCTACGCGGCACGCCTACACGGCAATGACTGGGTGATATAAGGCATGCAACGCGCATCACTAGTTGTGCGCATGAAGGTTACAGTCTAGACGAGTTTCGCAGACTATTTTGTTGTGCTACGAAATCCTTTCGGGCACTGCCTAATGCATTTTTCTTTGGAGGGGGGTTTCCTCTCCGCATAGGTGCTTGTTTTTGTGAACTTTTTGAGACCTACGGTGTGTCGTGTCTGGAATTTTTGTATCGCTGGGTGCCTGTGTATCTCGTAACACTTTTTTGACTAGACAGAAGCTTTACGGGTATCGCATATGCAATTCTTGTGTTTGGGGGTGCCTCTGCGTGTCGCATACTGCTTTTATTTTGCGGAAGGTTTCTGGGTATTGTGCATGCAGTTTTTGTGTTTGGGGGTTTGACTGCGTATCGAGGTTTCCGTATATCGAATACACAATGCGTACCATATTTCTTTTCATTTTGGGATACATTTGAGCCTTTTGGGACAACACATCTACATTGCACATCAAGTAAACTGTTCCCTTACTCATATTGCCCAGGACAATAACTTGGTGTGCCTTCCATTCATCCCTTACACCTGTGACATGAGTGTAAAGGGAGCAGACAGGGTCAGGGACATGGTGATGAAATATCTGCCCCAGCCCTAGGGGGTAGGTCACGTGCTGTGGAGACATCTGCCACAGCCCCAAGAGGACATGGCAGGCCCAGTCCACAGGTGGCATGGCAACTGGACGCCAACGTGGAGCCAGCCAGACAGGCAGCACCAAACCCCCTGCCACTCGTGACAGGAAGGGACGCCCTGCACAGCAGGAAGAGGCTCATCCCCCAAGACACGGCACAGGACACTGGCCAGCAGAGGAAGACAAACTTCACTCACTACGTGGCTGACTGTTGCCTTGTGGGTCATTCAACATTGCAATGTCGCGTGCATTACTTTTCCCCATGGCCCATCATTGTGTGTTTACACCGCTGTTGAATGTCCATGTGTCTTTGCTATTTGAAAATGTGTTTCTGGGTGGGATGAAGTGTATGCAAGCCAGGTGGGTACCCTGTGCAGGTAAGTGAAGGGCACTCAGGGTGTCACTTGTGTTGTGGTTTGTGGCAGGGAGTCTGGCACTGTGTGGGGTTGCTTTTCTTTTGCTTTTTTTGGGGTGAATGGATCCAGCTTTGTGGGTGCATGCGACACATGGTGTTAGGCTGATGAGTCTATGCATGCTGTTTTCTCAAGATGATCTTGCTCCTTGAAACATTTGTGTATAGGCGTGTTTTGAATGACGCATCATATCATGGTGTTCTTGGATGTGGGATCCTAGTTGGGTGGGGTGGGGCGGGGCGGGCTATCACTGTACATCTTTTGTTGGTGAGTTGTCATGAGGGTGGCTGGCGTGCTGTGACGGGCTGTGTTTGAGGTTGTGGTGGTGAGTGTTTCCCTGCACTTTTCACAAGTTTCTTGGCTGCCACATGGCATCCCATACAATGGTTTTTATAATAGTAATTCCTACCCATACAGGCAGTCCAATCTTGGTGCTTCTTCCCCTGGGGGTGCTGTCCCAAGACAAATCCACACACAACAGCCTTGCTGCAAATTTGTGGGATGCAGTGTTCTCCACAGACACCAGGCACACATCATTGGCAGTGTTTGTTGTTTGCCATGGTGAACATGTACTGTACACGGTGCACTGTCACTTTTTATGAGGCCGGTTGACCGCTGCTGGGTGCTTCGCAATGCTCCCTTCAGTTCAATGCACATTTGACCCAATTCAATCCAGTCCCGGTGAAGTCTGCCTTCCCTTCCACTTCCCTGTTGCCTCCTCCCTTTTGTGTCTGTTTGTCCTTGGACGCTGTTGTCATTGCTTTCTCATATCTGCTTGTGTGTTTCATGGCAGTTGCCTCGGTGCCCTGCCTTCCAGTCTTACAGCTGCCTCTGTGAAGTGCTGCCTTCTGCCAGATCCTGTCTTCTGTGCAATTGGTGAGATTTGTGGTTCACTTCTTCTTGGGCTTTGCATCATCGGTTCCCCGGCCACTGTTTACTGCACTGTCCCAGTGCCACGTTGATGAGGCGATGGCATATCATGGCATTGAGAATACTACCAGGGTGCGCCTGGGTTTCCATCCTCAGTGCTGTCTTTTTGGGGGCCCTCTGTGTCACGCTGACTGTGGTCAGCTGCGTTTGTTGGGAAGGTACCATCAGAATGCTGATGGGTAAGTGTAACATGGTGCTTCACTGCATAGCACTCGGGGTGTGTGTGTGTGTGGGGGGTGCAGGCAGTGTAGGTGTTGTGGGTGGGTAAGGTGTCACTGTGTGGGTTGTTCATGTTGCATTGGCATGAGGTGGGTGGATATGGCTGCATGTGTGCCGGGACACATGGTGATGGGTGGCTGGTGAGTTATTGTATGCATTTGTTGCATGTCACTCAGGGGGCACATGTTGCTGTATGTTTGGGTGCATGGATGTGTTGTCTGCGCTCACATTGATTTGTATTTGTCTACAGACGAATTTGGCATGGAATGATGGATGCAGGAATTGTGGAGGAAGTTGCTGCTGTATGCGTGCACAGGAAACAGCATAAGTGTTTGGTGGTTTCCAGGATGACAGAGGGGGAGTTTGATGGACTGCACAGTCCAGCTGCTGCAGGCTCACATGATGTGACTATGTATTGAGCATAGTTGTTGTCAGGGAACCATTGGGTGTACTCCATGGACACTGTTGGTTCAAGTTGCTATGCCCGTGTTGGTGATTTGCGCATAGCCATCCAGATTAGCGGCATTATTCACCGCGCGTTTCCCTATGGGACTGCACCATTATTTGACGCTTCTGTGAGTGTGGCCCTTGGGGCATGTCAACCACTTTTGCTCACTTACGCATTGGCTCTTGTTCAGTGGTTGTTTTGATATGAGGTGCAATGACTCCCTATTCCCGGCACGTATGTCACATGTGGAATCTTGCAGCTCTGCGTTCACGCTCACAGCAACATGGATATGTTTGTGCCTGTAGTGCACATGGTCTTGTTTGGCTCATAGGAATTGGTGGACGCGTTGCGTTTGGTGTTCGTGAATGGCTCGGTGCTAGGATTTGATTGTTGCCTAGTTGATGCATTTTTTCTGTTGCAAAATATTTTTACTTCATGTATTTTTTGCATTTGTACCGTTGTTCTCTCTCCAGAATGATTTCACTCCATATTTCCAAAGTGATAGTGGTATACTCCCACTTACAAGTCTTTTCTGCAGCCTATTTCTGTGCATGTTGTTTTATGTCTAATGGACACACACACGATTTGGCCCTCCAAGCGGCACATTCTCATGGTGGTGTTGTGGGCATGGAGGATAGGCACCAATTCATCATTGAATGGCACCTCAGTGGTGGCTTGAGTGTGTGTGCACTCCACAGCGGCTGGTATTTATGTGAAGTATGATTGCCGCAGATGGGTACATGCAGCCTCTCCACATGCCCTTTGGCCCTTTGATACAATGCACTGTGTGGCAACAATGTGCAGGACACATGCAGCCACAAGGATTCTACAGACTGCCAGTGGTGCATATAGCAACACACCACCAGAGTGGTCAAGGGAGCGGAACCGCGACTTTAGCACTCCAAATGTGCACTCCACTATGCCCCTAGTGGCTACATGTGCAGTATTAGATCTCACCTCAGCTGGAGTTGTGGGTTTCCTGATGGGTGTTATCATGAAGGCTGTCATGGGGTAGGCGCTCTGTCCCGTGTAAATGTGTACATGGTTGTCTGTCATTTATTGGCAGGGTCTATTCAGTGTTTGACATGCATGACCCGTCATACTCACCAATGAGCCATGCGGTGCCATGTTTTCCAGATACTAGGGCCCGGGGCAGTGGTAACCTGTGGAAGATGTACCTGTCATGTGTGCTGCCCGGGAAATTAGCATACACTTCCATGATGATTCCCTTGCCATCACACACTACCTGCACATTGATGCAATGTCGATGCTTTCTGTTCCGGTAGATGTGCTCTGTCAATCGGGGCGGCCGTCTATTTCACATAGTACACGGGGGACGCATGCCCCTGCATAGAAATCCTGCATCACTGTCTGCCTTTCTGCCGGTGTAGACAGCGTGATTGGGTGGCCTGTGATATCCCACCAACTATTCCAGTGGTCCAGTCGAAGGATCAGTAGCAAGTAAATGAAGTGCAGTCAGCACTTTTTGTAGGGGGGGGTAAGGGCCTGGCAGCAGATGGTGGGTGATGTTAGCCCATCTTCCCACTCCCTGGCAAGATCTAGGATTATACCGGGTGTTAGGGAGAATTCTCTGTTTAGGCTGAATTTCCTAACCTAGTGAGTCCCCCAGCAGCTTTGCTGGATTTCTGGAGTTTTTTTTTTTCTCCTGCCAAGAGTGAGACTCTTTTTCGCCCACTCTTGGACATGATTTATGGTGTTCCTTTGACTGTTAATGTGTATTATGGGCTATGGGGTTCTTTACTCCATAGGGTCTCATGTGTTTTTACTATGTGTGTTACACAGCACCCTCCGTGCAGTGACACAGGGGTGTCATAGTGACACCCCACCATAGACTCCATACCCTGGGACTGACTACTGTCTCCCAGGGCATGTAAAGTCACCATTGGCTTTACTAGTCCCAAATTATTAACAGAAACCAGTACAAACCATCATATTGTGGACGTACTGGTCGGGCAATTCGATTGCCCCGGCGTCTGTTAGTCGAGGGGGCACGTCTCCGTCCCCCCTGATCGAGTTTTGGCTGGTAGCAGTGGATACTACTTTTTATATTCGACCGCAAATATATCCCTGTGGGATTTTCCCATTGTTCGAGGCTACCAACTTTAATTATTTAATTCTCATAGCCTCGAACATACTGCCGGTTTATTTATTTAATATTAATTCGCCGGTTGGTATTTTTTGCCAGGACTCGATTCTAAAATGGCGTTTGTGTTCTCTTCTGTGACTCCAACCCAAGTTGAGCCCTTTGTTCCACTCTGTCTGGGTACCACAGGGTGTGTGGGAGGGGGTTTAGGCACCCTGGACTGAGTTACCTTGGTAACTCAAGTCGCACTCTTGTGTGATTGGCTCATGATTGACAGCTAGGCTGAGTGAATGGGGATGTGCTGCATAAAAGCAGGGCTTTGGGGACTAGAACTTCAGAAGTCGCCACAGGACCTGAGAATCCGACGAGGGAGAAGCTGAGCCGACCTACCACAACAACACCACCGGTGGAGCCCTGTGGAACCGACTCACCACTTCCCGATGACAGAGAAGATCTCCCGGCTGGAGAGGCTTCTTCCCCTGACTGGTGGGCACAACCAGTTTACCAACTTCTCTTCGCACCCCAGACCGTCTTGTGGTCGAATTGCCTGTGCCAAGCACCCCGGCAACCGGATAGCCACTTACCACTGGACCGCAAATAAAAGGACCGCTCCTTTTACCTGAGAACTCCGTGGCTGGTTTCTTCCCTGGCAGTGCAACGGACTCCTGTCTTCCTCCCCGACAAGATCCTCTCTTCCCCCGGACGAAGCACCGACTTGCATCCGCTGCCAGGAACAACCGCCCCCGCTGGAGTATTCTCACCACTTTAAGGTACCGTGTCCGCCAGGCCTCCCTTTCTAAAGATTGCTACAAGGTAATGATAATCCCTTAACCTTCTGGACTAGGCTGGCCACCTTGACCTTTTAACTGGTCCCTTTCTTTTGGTCCAACTCTTTTTGAACCTTTGCAAGACTCTTGTGCACTTCAACCGTGTGACCTTGGACACATTTCGTTCTGATCCTCTTAGTGGATCCGGCCTACTGAACTCTAACTTCACGGTTTTACTTGCCTCCCTCTCTTGTTTTGTTCTTTTGAAAGTGTTGGGATCTGTTTCATATTATACTCTGCTTTTCTCTCCCTTTTTAAACAAATTATTAGCGTGCCATCTGCGTTAAGCGCTCAGCGCTGTCTGGAAATAAGTGGGGCTTTACTTAAGACTTGCCTAATATTCTTCTAAGGGAGTGTATATCTTTTAGTGACTGTGTTTTTGAATTGCTTACTATTAGTGCCTATGTGTTTTTCTAGATGTGGTTTTAAATAAATAATTATATCTCTTTTACACCAAGCTCTGGTCAGTGTTTACTTGACCTATTGTGAATACTCTCTATACTGCCTTACTTTTCTTGAGTGGAAGTCTGACTGCTCAGCCACAGCTACCAAGTGAATCTGTGTGGTACAGACTGCTACCAAGTGGGTTTACTGCCAAACACCTGTAGTCTTAAATCTTTTGCAGTGGTCCCAGAGGGAACTGCACAGGTTTCTACCTAACACCGGGGGAACCTGTACCTGCCATAGACATGGTCATCCGGCATCTCAAAAAGCATAGTGTGCGTTGTGAAGATCCGGGCCCTGGGCATCCTCCTCCTCCTCCTCCTCCTCCTCCTATGGTGTCCGTGCCCGATAGCTCCAACTATTGCTGTATTTATCGTGGCTGTAGATGTTCCTTTGGTCTGTATTGCGTGCTTTATAGGCATTTCTTCCTATGCGCTTTGACGTTTACACCTGCGATCATGTGGTGTATGTGTTCCACGGCTTGCGTGTGCTTTTTCACGACTTGACGTTCACAGTTCAAATCCATGAATATGGTTGTATTTTGGCAGGTATGCGCATAGGATTGCTTGGTCGTGGACCTTCCCTCAACACGGCCACATTTTTGCATGTTCTTCCTCATTCTGCCTGTTCCGCACCCTATTTGGGTCACTGTGTAGGCCAGGCCCATACTCTGCTTGGAGTCTCAAGCAAAGCGCATGACCACTCGCAGAGACGTGCCGGGCCAGCGAACTCCACGAAAGTCCCGGAAAAGAACTGCAAAGTCAGTTCCATGAATCGACGAACAGGGATTTGCACCCATATTGGCACACAAATCCCTGATTTTCCATGCAAATATTTCCATGAATCAGGTCCTTCAATTTCAGAAAGGGCCATGGAAAGGGGTGAAAAGGATGGCATCGCAGATGGGCAAATTCTCACTGCCTTTTACAGGGAATGCTTTAAGGGGACAATATTGTCTATTATGTGCATACAATATGACCAGTAATGGTACTATCATCATAACATGTAATACCTGGCTCTTACATCCTTCTGCGCGTGTTATTGAACTGTGCACTGTGAAGGCATCATGAAGCAAGACACAGGCAACAGATTCAAAGTTCAAAATAAAGGGATTTGTTAACTCAAATGCCCTCTGAGTCAGAATGTGTCCAAAGCCTACACAAGTAATGGTGATGAAACACAAGCTTTCCTTTTCAGATTCCCCTTCCCCAAGTTCAAGAACGTTCCACAAATCCTTTGGGTTCCCTTCCACATGTTCAAGGCAACACAGTTCCACAGATTCCTGGGGTTCCCTTCCCAATGTTCAGGGCAACATAGTTTCAAAGAAAAGGCTCTTGAGGCTTTCATCCTCAAGACAGCATCAGAGTTCATCAAATCTCAGTGCTCTTCCCCAAGTATTTATCTTGCCAACCTGTGCTTGGCCTCCGTCTCTCAATGATCAAGGTTGTCTTTCCTTCTGGATAAGCTTAATCACTCTTCAGTTTAATCTTGCATGGTTTGTTTAAACGAGGTTTTTGGCTTCCATGTTTGAGTTCCCTGGTCTATGTGCAGTTGTCAGACCACACGGTCCACCCATTACAGGTCGCACAACCGGGAACCTTGAGCCTTTTGAGCCACACAGGTTCTTCTGTTTGTGTTCCTGTGTGGATGCTTTCACAAACGTGACCTCTCCTTGTCAGCCTCTTGGTTCGCCACGCTGTGTTACACAAGTTACACCAATCTTTGGCCTTGCCACACTGTGTTCAATTGAAAAAGTTCACTTAAGGGTTATTTCACTCCATTACCACTTTGCCGTTATGCACTCTCGCAATTTTCCATTCATACTTTCTTGCCTCTTACTAGGCTCTTATAAATGGTTGTAGTTCATATGCATTTCTCATGCGTTATAACTTTGCTCATAAATGTTTCATTCAGTATGGTATTCAATATGTGTTATATTTGCTCTGCCGTTTCTATTTCACCCAACCTGCGGCCTTGTTTGTTTCATCAATTTCACATACTTTCACTTGTTCGGTGCTTGCCTCTCATTCCCTACAACCAACAGGAGCACCCCGGTCCAAGTGACTTGCCTTCTTCACTCACCGGTCTTCCTTCCGGGTGGCTGGGATGCCTGCATTAATCTTCACTCGCAGATTTCCCTTTACTTGAGCCCCACTTGCTCTCCTGTGGCTCTTTGGTTCTCGCTGTCAGCTCCGCTCTGCTTCTGCGGACGCTAGCGGCTTCCTGCCTTCCTTCTCTCTGGTCACAGCTCTGGCTGCACTGCTTTGACCCTGGAGGCTCCCATATTTGCAGCTCCTTCACGGCCTGCCTGCTCCTGGGCACCACACGTCCTTTGGATCTTCTGCCAGCATCCTAGCTGTGCTGCAGGACCCACCACGACTGCCTCCTTCAACACTGGCCTCCCTGCTGGACTCTCCCACACAGGGCTCCCTGGTTGCTGGTCTCTGCGTTGCTGGTGTGTCTTCAATTAGAATTGCCTGAATGCAATTAGAACAACATGCCTGACCATCAAAATACTCTGCAGGCATCTTCTTCGTCCCAGTACTAGAGTGGTGAAATAGGTTACTAATGTTCACTACTCTAGTTCCCTCTTCCTCGTCGCAAGGCTAGAGGGGGTTGAATGAGGAAAATTAAGGGGAACATTAAGGCTGGGGAAGGGTTAGGTTGGCTTTCACAGGGAAAAGGGGGATACCATGTATAACCTGGGGGGTACCCTGTTCCTAATCCCGAAGGACCCTCCACCCAGGTGATCCTCTCTCACTTCTCCACCCCAGCATCGAGATTCAAGAGAAATGGCCTTTCCATGGCCACCTAAACATCGGATCCAGTGGGAGCAGGACTGAGGATACCCTCAGTACTATGTTATTATTTTATTATCCACGGTTATAACTAGGGGTGCTGCCAAACATTTTTTGTAATGAACTCAAGAATCTCATCAGAAAAGTGCAGAAGCAGTCATACAGAATGAAAGCAAGGAAACACTCCTATATATCCAGTCTTTCTTCGTTGGCTAGTAGGAAACTTGGTACGTGGCTGCATATTTGAATACACCAAAGGTTAATGGGCCACAGTGTTAGCCAACATTCAAACAACGGGTGATAGAATGTCATTTAAATGCATACTTTACCGATGTGCACTATGAACATGTGCATGTGGCCTTTGCTCATTTTCATCTTACTGTGGAGGACACCCAGGCACACCTGGAACAGATCTACACAGAAGCCAGTTAGCCTTTCAAAACTCAGGTCTTTCTAGGCTTGCTGTAATTTGAGTGAGTTTGTTTTTTACTTATACTGCACACCAGACCCGAGGTTATTAGGGCGCCAAGGCAAAAAGAGGGTTGTTCAGCTTAGGTTACAATGCTGCATATTACAATACAGGTTGACAATACAGAATGTAGAAAAGAAAGTAAAAATAGTACAGGCAAAGATCATACAAGAAGGCAGCAACAGACGGCAAATATATACAAAGCAATTATATACAGTGAATGATAAGTGTCGGATGTCGTGTTCCTTAATCCAGAGAATAAGGTTGGATCTAACGCGTGGGTAAGACATATCCTCCCTTAGGTGGGGTGGGAGAGAATTCCAATTTTGGGCAGCTTTGACTGGGAAGCTATTGCCCCCTGTCTTAGAACGTTTGAATCTCGGCACTCGAAGTAGGTTATCAGTGGCTGTTCTGAAGGGGCGGTTGGTGGATTGTTGTATGAATCTAGTAGTAAGGTACTGTGGGGCGGCCATATGTGAGCATTTATGAATCAAGGAGGTTGACTTGAGGAAGATTTTATCTTTAGTAGAGAACCAATTGTTGGCTCTTCTGAGGTCTGATATGTGGGCTTTCTTGGGGATGTTGAGAGCTGCTCTTAAGGCATTCTTTTGTAAAGTCTGAATCTTGTTAGTAATGTATTTATTGCACCCTACATATAAGAACGTTGCGGTAGTCCAATTTGGATAATACCAATGCTCTCGCTAGTGTAATGCAATTGTTAGGTGTGAGGAAGGGTCTGGCTGCTCTGATTAGCTTACAGGTGTAAGCAGTAGCCGAGGCCATGGAATTTACTTGTTTTTTGAGGTTAAGAGTGGAGTCTAGGTAGAAGCCAAGAGTTTTGACTTCCTTGGCCACTGTAATGTTGTTGTTATCTATAGTGAAGTTAGAGTAGCGCTGACTCAGTTTAAGATTTGCCAGAGTACCAACTATCAGAAGTTCCGTTTTGTCATCATTCAGGCATAGTCCATGAGCGGCCATCCATGCCTGGATGATGGGATACACTCTGTTCACAAAGGCCAAATCCTTGTCGTAATCTCCCGTCAGCGGGATGAGGATCTGTGTATCATCTGCATAGTTAGTGTAGGTGATACCCAAACCGTCTAGATCATCGAAAAGGGGCTTTTTGAAAATGTTGTACAGAGTGGGTGAAACACATGATCCCTGAGGCACACCGCAGGTGATGGGTATAGGGTCCGCAGCTGCTGATGGACTGAAGACGCACATAGTTCTATTATCTAAGAAGGATTGAATCTATCCTATGGCTTCTTGTGAGAAATGTGTGGCATAGGCTAAGTCGTGGCAGAGAATTTTATGGTCGACCAAGTCGAACGCCGCTGAGAGGTCAAGCAGCAGTAGAAGTGCTGAGTTGCCGTTGTCTCTCAAGGTGTCAATTTGTGCCTTAAGGTCGACTAATGCCGTTTCCGTGCCATGTTGCAGTCTAAAAGCTGACTGGCGGACTCCTAAGAGATGGTGACATTCCAAGTATTGTTGGATTTGTAAGTATGCCACTCTGTCGAGAATTTTAAGCAGAAACGGTACTGTTGTAATAGGGTGGTAATTTGTGGGAATGGAAGGGTCGAGTGTTGTTTTTTTTTTAGGAGTGGTAAAACCCATGATTGTTTTAGGTTGTTGGGAATGGTGCCTGTGGAGAATGAGGCATTTATAAGCTTGGCTATGAATGGCCAGAGGTCACGTGCGGCATCTTTTATAATTTGTGCTGGGCAGGGGTCACCGTGACAGTTGGACGGCTTAAGAGTGAGGATGACCTTTTCAACTTCTAGAATGGATACTTTCTTGACGTTGAAGAGGGGTTTAGGCGGTTCAGCAGGGATGAGAGATGTGGTAATGGGAGGCGCGGTGGCTGTGATGTTCTCATTGGAGGCGGAGTTGTTAGAATTCTTTTTTGTTGTTAATTTTGGCCTGCAGGGTCGTTATTTTATTAGCTAAGGCACTCTGGATGTTGGTGCACCATGTTTTGTCTTTAAGGCAGGTGTCCGGGGCTTGGATAGGTGTTTCCATTTCTTTGAGAATTGTGAACAATTCTTTGGTATTATAGTTGGCTTGGGTGATGCGTAAGTTGTACGATTCTTGTTTGGCAGAGATGGTTTCTTTTTTGTACAAGGAAGCAAGTTTAGTGAGGTTATTTTTATTGATGGCTGAGGGGTCTAGTCTCCATATTTGTTTGGATTTCCGTTTCTCTAGTCTAATGGCTTTTAGGTGGGGAGAGAACCAAGTGTTATGTTTTTTCTGTTTGCATTCTCTAATTTTCAGAGGTGCTATAGTGTCTAGGGCAGAAAGCATTATTTTATTGTACTCTTCGACCAAAGTGTGAGGCTCCGTAGAGGCCGGAAGAGAGTTCAGAGTGGGAAGGATCAGAGGTATAAGTTTTTTGGCAGTGATGTTCTTTTTAATTCTAGTGGGAATGGCAGGTGCTATGCTGGCGACCTGAGGGCGGACTGTGGCTTCAAGAGAGAAGGCGATCAAGTGGTGGTAAGACCAGGGCAGAGGCGTTATGGCAGTGATGGAAGTTTGACAATAGTCAAGGGTTCTGCCTTTAGTATGAGTGGCACCTGTAACCTTTTGGGTGAATCCTAGTGCCTCAATAGAATCATTGATCTGTGTGGCGTTGGGGTCTGAGGGATCTTTATAACTGAGATTAAAGTCTCCAAGGAGAATGCATGGTGAAGTATTTTTAAGGTTATCCGATAAGATGTTAGTCAGATCTTCTTCAAAAGAGCCTAAGGGGCCTGGAGGTCTATAGATCAGATGGATAGATATAGTTTGCGTTTTAGAGATACTTAGCTTGGCGGTCAGGAGTTTGCATGAGTCTACATTTAGAGGAGAGGCAAGTCTCATGGCTAGGCTAGTTTTAGCAATTATGGCTAGGTCACCGCCTCGGGAGGTGGAGCGGTCTCTTCTTAAGAGGGTGTAGTCCTCTGGGGTAGCTAGCATGATTGCTGGGCCGGCTGCGGATTGGAGCCATGATTCCGTGATAGCAAGGAAGTCCATATTTTCAGCTGAAATTAGGTCGGCTATTTCTGTGGCGTGTGCCACTAGAGACCGGACATTTATTAGGGCATCTCTTTTACTGGGCAGTGTGGTCGCAGTAAGTGGGGGCGCAGGGTTATGGATAGGTTTAGGGTGAATGGGGTCTCGACAGAGTCGGCTGTTAAGCTGCAGAGGGTGCTGAGTGTTGGTGGATTTAGGAGCAGAGCACTGAGAGCTTTTGCCAATACAGGTTATTGCTACCAAACATTGCATGCTTCGCATTCTTTCTATAATTGTTAATCTTCCTCATATAATGCCGATTGTGTTCATCGATCGATCAATTAATCCCTGTATTTGCATTCTTTAGTGAAAATTCTGTGTAATTAAATTTAATGCGCTTCTGTTCCATCACTGATGTTTGATTGATGCACATGGTTTCTATTAGTGACAAGAAAGGAGTAGTTTCACGTTCAAATGCAACACTTTCCCCTCTGCACGTTTTCAAACCCTAAAGGCAAACCTGTTGCTCCTTATTATTGCTGCCGCAAAAGGACACATTGGTGTCTGGCGATCGTCCCATATAATGGTTATCACAGATATTGGCAAAAGCTCTGTGTCTTTGTGGATTTAATCTTCTCTTTTGATTATTATGTCAAAAATAAAAGTACTTGTTCGTACCCGACTTACTGTTTTTTTTTTTCTCCTTTTTGTGAAAAGAAACACATCTTTTGCATTGTGTGTGGATGTGTGCGTTTATGTTCCTGGTTGTGAGATATGAACGTGACCGAGTGCATTTTGCTGCCCACGAACGTCATAGCAATGGGTGGATGATATTGTTTTGACTAGTGACGACCGCTTTAGACCAATCGTTTTCGCATGTGTAAATGTGAGAGAGCAGCTAAGGTAAGATGCATTGGAAGTTTTTTTAAGATTGATCGATATATGCTGAAAAATACATGCCCGATCGAATGGACCAATACAACTTCTGAGCAAACTTCCCCTTTTTGGTGACGCTGATAAGTTAACATATGTGGTCATCATCAGTCATCTGAAGACCAGAAAGTCAAGACCGCATGCATGAAACCGTGTTCGCCATTATGTCATGCCTTTGGAAGTCATGCCTGTTGGGTGTGATTTGGGAAGAGAAAGTCCTTCCATGCCATTCCATACCTCCCAGAATGGACATTGACATTTCATTTGCACAATTGTTTCTCTAACCCTATATATGACCTTTCTCATATGATGTTAGGGTTAGCATTTCTTTTTGACTAATCATTGATCTTGGGGGAGTCTGGTTTTCTCTAGACAAGCAGTATATTTACTTTTGCTGTCATGTACGATATAGTGAGCCAAGGCAATGTATGAAAATGTATTGTAGGTACCTTCTTGTTTCTGAGGCAAGCCACGCCCTTTTTGTTCCAGGAAAAACCATGCAATCTTGGTTCGAGCCATTCTCACCACTCGGCTGGATTATTGCAATGCCCTTTTGTTAGGAGCTAACAAACACTGCATATCTACACTCCAGATTATTCAGAACGGGGCGGTTCAGATCATACAAGACATCCAGAGAAGAGATCCCATTCCTCAAGCGTGAAGAGACCAGCACGGGCTACCTGTATCTGCCAGAGTAAAATTCAAGATTCTCTCTTTAGCCCATAGATGTACTTTTAGGAATGCTCCCCCCCCCCCAATCTTAAGAAAGGCCTAACTCCCAATACTCCTTCCAGACATCACTGCTGCAGTACCCAAGGACACTTAACAGTACCTAGAGCTAAAAAAATCTAAGGGACTGCAATGCTTTTTGCTGTCCGCACTAACCTTGCATGGAATGCACGTCCCCTGAACCTATGTCTTGACTCGTGTCTCGGTGTTTAAGAAACGACTGAAGACCTGGTTGTTCGAATAATTCATGTATCTCCACTCGCTGGCCTTTTTCTGATCTTATCTTTTGGTTGTCCTGTCTTTCTTGTTGTCCTTGTGTTTTTGGTCTGTGCCCGGATGCCTGCGGGCTTTGGCGCAATATAAATCAATGAGTAAATAAATAAAAAATGAATACATTGGAATGGTTTCCCTGAAATGTCGGGGATGAATTCCCTCAGAATTAGGGAATAGCCAGCTGACAATTTAACAAGGATTCCCCAGAGACCTTAAGGAGGATTCCCCAGAGACCTTAAGGAGGATTCCCCAGAGACCTTAAGGAGGATTCCCCGGGGACCTTAGGAAGGATTCCCCTTGGACCTTAGGGCTGTAGGTTCCACTGGGATCGGGATCGAGGGTGGCTGGGCTGCAGGTTCCACTGGGATCGGGATCGAGGGTGGCTGGGCTGCAGGTGCCACTGGGATTGGGGGCCTCTGGGCTGCAGGTGCCACTGGGATTGGAGGCTGCTGGGCTGCAGGTGCCACTGGGATCGGGAGTGGCTGGGCTGCAGGTGACATTGGGATCGGGGGTGGCTGGGTTACAGGTGCCATTGGGATGGGAGACTGCTGGAGGGAAGCGGATGGGGTCACACTTTCACATCTTCCTGTGGAGGCTGTGCAGTCCTGTTTTGTTGTGGCTGGTTGTGCCATGGATGTGTTACACATGTGTTACACATGTGCCTGCTGCCTGTGGCATTTACTGCGTCAGTGATGATTTGGCGACATGGGTCATGGTGGATGGTACGAGGGGGTTGCATGTTTCCTTGGTGTGTGCGACTGGTCATTTGGTGGTGGTGTAGGTGCTTGGCACTGATGTGACTTTGGGCCTGTGCTAGCACGCCGGTAGCAACACAGGTTAGGCTGTGGCAGGGGGGGTGAGTGTTTCGGTGCCTACAGGAGCATCTTGTGAGGGCAATACAGGGGGCCTGTGATATGTTCACTATGTGAGTGGGGTATGAATGCGGTTTGGGGCAAGGTGAATGTGGATGTGTGCAACCAGGTTGCAGGGGGTTTGCAGGACTGTACTTGCTTTGTGCACAATGTACTTGATGTGCTTGGCAACTCTAGTGTACGCAGGGTGGACAAGGAGGTTGATGTGACAATGGGGTTACGGGTACTCACCTGCCTCCTTGGTTGTCATGCCTGCGGCCTCCGCTGCACCAACTCCCTCAATTGATTCGAGGTGCAGCACGCTACTGCATGTCTTCTCCCAGGGCTGCAGGTGGATGGGTATCCTGTGCCGGCTCCTGTGGCCACATCGGGGGTGCGCTCGGCTGACCGGAGGTTCCTCTCCCTCAGACGCAGGTCATCCCACCTTTTATGGCAGTCACACATAGTGCAGGGTGTTGATCCAACTGCGGTGACCTTCTGTGCCACCTCCTACCAGATTGCCTTTTTTTGTAGCTGGGTCCGCCTTCTGAGGTCGGTGCTGAAGAGTTGGTCAGCATGCTCCACTATTGTGTCAGCAAGCATGTTCAGTTCGGCCTCACTGAAGCGGGGCTTGCGCCTCGGGGTTGCGGGTACCCTTGATGTCATGTCTCTTACTCTGCTTCTGTGCTCTGGAAGTGGGTATCACTCCTCTGCTTAGAGGATTGCAATGGATTGTGTTTTATTAATGGCTGCTGGTCGATTTCTTGTTCCGGCGAACACTGTATTTCCGGCAATGGTAATAACGGCACCGTTGTTACTGGTACCGGTGGGACCAGGAGAGTGGTGCTGGATTCGGAGTAACCAGCACAGAGGGTTTTTGGAGGAGTTTGGGGGAATTATCAGCGTTCCGGTGCCACCGTTTCCGGCATGCCAGAAAGCGTGTGCATGTCAACACGGAATCAACCGTTGTTTCCGGCAGCAGCGCTTCACGGACACGGTAGCACCGGCATGCCAGTAATTACAATTTTCTTCCACCGTACTCGGAATGAGGCCCATTGTCTTAATTGTTGCCACACATGCAGTATGCTTGCGTACAATGCATCCATGGTCTCTTTGCTCATTCAGTCTCTCTGGTCGCTCTATAAACAGAATGTCTTAATTTTCACCACATATGCAGTATGTTTGGGTCTCATTGTGCATAGAATGCATCCAGGGTCTCTTTGCTCATCAGTCTCTGATCTCTCCTCTCCCCAGAACTGGTTACTTTGGATCCAGACACCGCCCATCAAGCCCTGACTCTGACTGAGGAGAAGAGACGAGTGATAAGAGAAGGCCTTCGGCACCCTCGGTCATACAATCCCAAGCGATTTACAGTCTCGGAGTGTGTGCTCGGGAGGGAGGGCTTCTCCTCAGGAAGGCATTTCTGGGAGTTGCAGTTGCTGCATGGTAGAGGGTCGTCTGTGGGTGTCATACGGAAGTCTGTGAGCCGGAAAGGATGGGTTCCAGAGTCATCTGATGGAGGAGTCTGGGCTGTGAAAGTGTCTAGTGGTCAGTATGAGGCTCTCACCTCCCCACACATCCTGTTGTCCCCCCGTCAGCGCATTGTGAAGCTGGGGGTGTATCTGGACTATGAGGGGGGTAGACTGTCCCTGTACAATGCTGACACATTGGAGCATATGTACAGTTTCACTGGTGCAGTCTTTGCTGAGAGGGTCCATCCCTACTTCTGGGTTGGGAGAGGAACAGACCTGCGTCTGGTGTAAAGAGTGTAATGGAGTCTCCTGCCTGACTCTGGGAACTTCTAGTCGTCTGTCAATTGGGACAAGTGCTCCCCAAGTGAGTGGATGGTGGCCCCAGGGTGATAAGAGAGGATGCCCCGGTCACCCTCACTTAGGGAGGAGACCAGTCCTAGGAGGCTGCTCTACCCATTTCCCAGTAGATTTCCCATAGGTGGACACCCACAATAGACACCCAGAGTTCAGGCTCTTGTGTGGGGCTTGTGGCGATGTTTCAGTGGGGAATGCACATTTCTAGACACTGTCCCTTTAAGGGACTAAGCGTGCAGCACCACAGCCAACATGCAAAGAGCATGACCTGTCGTCTGATTGGGACCTCACCCCTATCTGCCAACCTTATCCAATCATAAGGGGTCAAGCCCAAGCAGGATGAGGAATGGGAGTGTGATGTTGTGGTGAGGATCTTCTTCGCGCCATGGGAGGAGATTGGAGCTCGGAGTCTTCAGCCCGGAGACCAACGACTCAAATCGCACACACTGGACACTAATTCAGGTGATCTTCAGAATCAAGAAACTGATTACATGACCTTTGTCATCACGCTTTACCCAATAGCAATGGTTAATTACGAGAACCAATGAACGTCCAGTTACAGGCACCCCAGAGCGTTGAAACACATGTATGTGGATAGGTGGCAAAAAACAATTTATAAAAAAAACAGCAATTGCTGTTGGTGAAAGAGTGCAAATTAAGTCCTTACTTATTTTTGATGCAATAATTTACTGTGTATCAGTAAAGAATTTTTATTTTGTTCATGTAATAGTATGGTAACAGAGAAACCTTTGTTGCTATGTGAACATATCCGTAATTAAAAGTATAGAAACATTGTGTTACTGTTCTATCTATATAAATAAAAATGTAAATGTTTGTTCGTTCAAAATCTTAAATCCCCGAAACTTCTTCACCGATTGCTTTGAAACGTTGCATTAGAATAGGTGCGTGTTTTCATATACCTACTATATATGAATGTCATACCTGTGACAGGTAAAAACATGCTTTTTCTGAAAAACAGCATCATCTGTTGGACGTAAAAGCAACATGCGCTATACTGAACATTTTACTGCAAAACCGTGCCATCTGTTGGATGTAAAAGCAACCCACAGTACTTTACGAGTCCATTTCAATGCTCAAATACATGCCAAGGAAACAGCAGAACGACGTGCAGCCAGACTTTAGGATGCACGGGTGCGAGCACGGCAATCGCGTTCTGCAGCTTCAAATCTGCTTTGTTCTCAACAGAATGGACGTGACAGGCTGAGAGTGGCTAAAAGAGAGAAACAGATCAGCATCAAACACGACTCCGTGCTCAGCAATCATGCGATTACAATCGCCTTGCATTCCGGTACAACCCAACTGATGATCATAGTTTGAGCCAGCATGTTCTCATCGGCATCATGACGGAAGTGTGTCCTTATTGCAAGGATCTGAAATTTAATGGAGAAACAAAAGGAATGTGTTTTGCCACTGGGAAAATTAAGCCTCAACTTGGAGAACCGCCAGAACCATTAACAACTACCCACAAGCATTGTAAAATTAAACATATTAGAAACGTGCTCTTTCTCTTTTCTTTCTTTTCCATTTAACCAGACTTAGCCACAGCAACGCGTGGCCTCGGACAGCTAGTTAATAATAACAATGTAACTTACCACAACTGCCTCAGTTTGATTTTACTAAGATAGCTCTAAAAAACATAAATCATCGACACGTTATTCTATATAGCGTTGGCTAAAAATAATTTTTGAATTTTGACTCCGAATCTGCTTCTAATAACCCGAATCAACTGGCTAACTTTCACCCTGTGTCTTTCTTTCGCACTACTCTAAAGTGCTGGAAAGGGTTGTGTTTAACCGTCTTAGCAATTTCTTAGACGTCCACAACCTTCGAGACCCTCTACAAGCAGGCTTCCGGACCTGTCACTCCAAAGAAACTGCTCTCATTAATGTGTACAAGTTCATTGCACTCCTACCTATCCTCTATCCTAATCTCCTTGACCTGTCTGCTGCCTTTAACACTGTTGATCACTCTGATCTCCTTAATATTCTTTCTTCTTGGCATTCATGATCGAGCCCTTGCCTGGATTGAATCCTACCTTGCACCTCACCAATTCGATCTACTGAAGCAACACCACCTCTCAATTCACTCCTCTGTTGGTTTTGCACGAGTCTTTGTATTGGGTCTGCTCCTCTTTACAATCTACACCTCTGCTGTTGGGGCACTAATCTCCTCCTTTGGGTTCCCGTACCAACTCTCCGCGGACGACACCCAAATCATCTTCTCTTTTCCTGAACTTCCTCTGATCTATCAACATTTCAAGCTATCTCTCTGCCATTACACATTGGATGGCTCCACACTCTGATGTCAAAATGTACCAAAACCGATGTGCTCTTCATCATTGCCAAAAGCTCTCTCATATCTCTTCCTCTGCCTATCCAGTTCCCACCTGACACTCTTGATCTCCTCAACTATGCTTTCTGTCCTCTCTACATGACCATTAACTTTGCTATCAGGACTCTCTCCACTTGCATGTAATTCTCTTCCCCCGAACAGCCAAGAAACAGTCCACACAGATTTGTTCAAAACCAAACTAAAAGCCTACCTCCTCACCTCAGAGTTACCCACTTAGTTAAAATGTTTCCCTCGCCTCTAACTTGCCGCTTTCCCTCACTTCCTCTGCCTCCATTCTAGCACTTCACCCATTAGGGTCACGTCCTGAGGACAGCTGGCCCTACCTGAACTCAAAAATGCCCAATCTTCATAGTCCTTCATCTATTAATGTCTACTTGTGCATTGTCAAAACATCACATAAGGGATCTTGACATGTGCATTTTGAGTTGTTAATTGTAACGCATCATAAAAGCCCAGAAACTCTGGCAGTGAAGCGAGGCAATAATGCACACATTTCTTTGTCAAATGCAAATTCTAGAATTGTCAAAACTAAACACATATTTAAAGAAAATGTGTTCACGTAAATTCACCAGGTGCAGTAATTCAATCAATATGATCAGATAATGATCGTGACTCAGGCAACCTCTGGAACTGTTGTTGCAAATCATGCATTTTCCTTGCACTATGATATGATGTGAAATGGCATTTATAACGCAAATGTACACAAGTGTTTCTAGATTTTCATGTTTTTGCACTGGGCTATAGGGGCTATGCTAGCTGCGGCGGGAGTTGAATTGTACCAGAAAGTGCTAGTGCTTCAAATACTTTGAGAACGGTACAAATTAGGACCAAAATGCAGCCTAATGCTCTTATTCCTAAACGCTACATCTTCCAACTGGGCCGTGCACAAAATGGCAGAACTCTTGCTAACTCTGCAGATGGCCATCCTGTTACTAAAGGCTCACGTGTACTCTACTTATGCTGCACAGGTACTCGGCGTATGCTGTTCATGTACTCTACTTATGCTACGCAGGTACTCAGTGTATGCTGTTCATGTGATAGATCAGCAAGGAATATCAAGGCTTGGTACCACCAAAAATTGAATCTGCCAGTCACAAAGTCAAAGTTATGAATTGAACTTTATTCTGTACAGTTTCAAATATCAAAGCAGATGGCTATCTGCCTCCCAAGCGCCTCGCAGTGTGTACCAGCAGACACTGTGAGGGGAGTGAGTACTGGTCATCACAAAGCATGCAGTATTTATACACAGTCCTGGTCATAGCCCAGCCCTTCTCCAAACAAATAAGTTACAAATGTGGGTTTGTGCCCAGTTCACATAACAAATATAAGAATATTGGTATACCCCTTTGAAATGTTGTCCCATTCTTGAAGATTCATTGGTGGTGTTGGTTCTCCAGCTTCGGTTGATCCTAGTTTCAAGAAACAAATTCAATAGTTTATTGCTAAGACACATAGTTTTTTTCAGTTCTGATGTTTGTTTATGGCTGATGCTATTGATGCAGACAACACTTTGAATTGAAGTTCACTGTAGCTCCAAGGTTCCTTAAACATACTGCCAAACTTTGTTGTATTCAGCTGTGTAGATCTTTCCTTGTTTCTTGAGCTTTAGGATAAGTTCTGTTCCAAGAAATGCACAAGGAATCTCTTCCAAAACGCACAGCATTAGTTACTTTGCATTGTATGCCACTGTTTGAGGGAGGACGAGTCTATAGTCATAGATAACACTTTGAATGAGAGTTTCTTCTGACTAAAATGTCTCTTTGCACAGAACAAATAGTCTGCTCTTGGCAGCTCTAGTGTTGACATAGGCTCAAAGGTCAGTCTGCTCTGGCAGCTGAAAACATGGTTAATCATTTCTGAACAGAGACAAGAGTCAGAATCAAAATGACAGATGTTTTCCAAAATGGCAGTAAAAACAATTCTGTCTAGATCGAGTTAAGCATAGGTTTTTAATGCAAAATGGCTTAGGCCAATGTTTATAATCGGGCAGTATTTAGGCGAATATGGTTTAACAACCCCTCCTTTTGGCCAAAGCCAAGAGCATAATTCAAACATTCTGACCATACAATGACCTTGGGCCTCATTACGAGTCCGGCGGTAACCGCGGCGGTAAAACCGCCTGGTTACCGCCGGACTCGTATTACCATTCCGCCTCCGTGATTCCCGGAATTACCGGGGCATTACAACCCCGGTTTTCCGGGAATCACAGAGGCGGAATGGTGTAAATCCCCATTCCCATTGAGTCCTATCGGACTCAATGGGAATCGGGATCATGGAAACACCGGCAGCATCTCGTAATGCTGCCGGTGTTTCCTTGTCCGCCTGCATGCGGGAGGTGTTAAACCCGCCAGGTCAGACCTGGCGGGAACATCACCTCCCGCCTGCAGGGGTCGGGATCAGGCGGCCCGGAAACAACAGTGGCGGCGGGTTTACCGCCACCGTTATTTCCAGACCGCCAGGGTCGTAATGAGGCCCCATGTCCCATAATCGGAACACACTGAATTGCTGGATTCAAAAACATCAATTGCCATTAACTCTTTATTAGTTATTTCCTGCATTACTAAGGCATTGGTTGCTTTTTCAGGCATGTGTACCTTAGGTCTTAGTGTACCTACTGCTTGTGCACAACCTCCTCCTATCATGGAATATATGACAGAGAGGCATTGTACACAACAATAACAGAACAGAAGAATGCCAAGAATCACCATTAAGACTGCAAAGATCTTCCAACCCCATGATCGTAACAAGTCCCAGAACCAAGTACTAAGGTTCCAGTTTCCCTCTGGGACATGTACTTCAGTACTCAAGGTATGTAGATTTTGAATTGCCTTGAATATGGTAGGGGAGGAGTCGAAAAACACAGCATGCGGATCCTACCATTTTGCATACCCCACCACGCACAGCTAGAATGATGTCTTGCACCATTCTATTTTGAAGGGCTACTAACCTAATCACCTTTTGCTCTAGTGTCATGTTGTACAAAATATCGGTGGTCCTATTGATGGTTTTCTCCAGTACCCCTGCTAGTCTTCTAATATCCTCGGAATTCATTATTTGTCCCCAAAATGGCACAAAGGATTTTGCTACATCACCCAAGACTTGTGAAGGAGTATCTCCGTTCTTATCCCGCCTTGGACGAGCTCTAGAGACTTCAGAGGTGCTAGCAACATATACCCCTGGTAATAACATACTCAAATAACAAGTACCCTGACAATCTCTAGGTAACCAAGGATAAGCTTCATCGCCACAGACAAAGTAAACAGGATCACCTACATGCAAGGGTCTGTCCTCACTAGTTAGGTTTGCAATGTTGGTACAACCCTCGAATGTACCCATTTGCTGAGAACCATCCCTTTTTATGCAGAAGGAAACAGAGTTCGGGCAATGATTGATAGTATAGGAAGGAGGCATGGCGTCCCGGTTGCCTACGGGAGCTGTCTTGAAAGAAATCCGTGATTGGAAAGGTCTAGAAATTCTATCGGAAGGCCTAATATAAACAACATTAAAGGAATGGTTCGGTCAAATATTTTTATTGTCCCTACGGGTCGGCCATGTATTTTTAAGCCTAAGTCGCTCGATTTTAGAAAAACGTCCTATGGACCTTACCTGAGTTTTCGTCCATTAACCGCACGTGAAAACAGGCACCAGGGCGCTGCCATTTTGTGATAGGATTATCACTTGCCCCATCGCCCTGGCTGACCTGCTTTTGCGGCACTAAATCATATCCCCCGCCCCTGAGCCTGACATTATCAAAACATTCATATTACCCGCCTCTCTCCGTGACGTTACTGGGCTGCGTAGGCAAACTCGCCCAGTCGTCTTCTACGCGACTTCACACAGAACCCAGAAACCAACACAGATCAACTCACAACACAGCGCGCCACAATTCGGAATATGAAACTGTACTTTTACAATCAAACAGCAATATGGTACATTTGGTAAAGTACATTTATTTGACATTAAATGTTTAGAGACTATTCAGCAATTGGCATATTAAATCGAAATGGAATTTTTTTTCTTTTCTCTCGATCCGGAAAAGTTTATCGTGAGTCACGCGCTGTTCCTTTATGGTACACAGGGTGTTGGTTTTCTTTAAAAGAAGCACTTTGGACGCACGGTGAACCGCAAGGCTGTTCCATCAACTAGGCACTAGGCCATCGTAAAGGTCGATATGTTGCTTCTAGCCGCTAGTACCACGTAAGGGCATATGGCCCCTTGGCGATCGTCCCATAAAATGGTCAACGTTGTGCAGTTGTTTACAAGAAGCTGCAGCTGGCGGTTGAAAAATCCATCTGCCGGGGTCTGGAATAGGTGGCAGTGGCAGTACGGTAGGATGTACATGTTTAGAAAACATAAAATTTGAAATTAGTCTCACCAGCCGATCTTTATTACTATTATTCATTTTATTTACTACGGCCGAGCTGAAACTATTTGCTTGCGAGGATAGTGCAATGGAGTATGTTTGGCTCTAAAAGAAATGCGAAAACTAACGAAATAAATCAAGGGAAACGCACAAACAAATGATTTTTTTTACCGTTGAACCACTGAGAAACGACTGTTTGTCTACATGCGTGTTGAATGGGAACATGCATGCCCATGTGCCCGGTAGAAAGACGATCCCACAAATGTTGTACTTGCTCTTCATTCATTCATTCATTCCGATATAAAAGTGACTAAAGAGTTACTTACATTATATTTGCCATTTCCATTGTATCTCTGCGTAATGCAGTCCGTAGATCCCACTGTGTTCGTGCCAATGATTTTTCGCATACTGAACTAACATGAAACTCGGTCTAGTTTTAAATTTTGAGCCTTATCGTCTCTACGTCATTGCTCCCCTCCTTCAAATGAAGTCCTTTCGGCATGGTCCCTGTCTCTCAAGGTCAAAAAAACAATAGAACCTTATACTGCCAGTGCGAGTCGTGGGCCTCTTCAGCCCGCAAGCAAAAAATCAAAGCCGCTGACCTTCACTCTGCATGAGCATACATTCTTACTTTGCAACATCCCGTGTAAAGCCATCTGTGAGAACTTGAATTTTCGACTCCATCTTTGTACTAGGCGTCAATGTGCAAATGCAAATTGGCTTCTCTCCCATCTGCAACGGCTGGCTTGGCGCGTTCTAAGGCCTCCAATTTTGTCCTCATTGTGCGCAAGCTTTGCAGCCCTAGAGAACCATAACTATGGAGACATTATACTTTCCCTGACCTTCCCCCCCAAAAATTCAAAGTACCCGAGGAGTTGAGTTGAAAGTGAGATTTATTGTTTATTTGTTTTATTATTTGCAATACGCAAGCCTCCCCTCAGTTAACAGTGTGCAGCATTTACATGAGATTGCGAAACTTAGTTACAGCAACAAAAATAAATACATACACATATTCACAAGGTCAGCGATATGAGGTGAATAGAGAGAGAAGTCAAAGATGACACCCATGTTGTTCGCCACCCAGGATGGTGAATGGAGGGTTTAGGGTTAGCATACTTTGTATGCACACTGTACAATAACCTTATTTTCAAAAGACAATCAGATTACAATGATTTATTTAAACCGGGATTTGAACTTCTAAACGAGCTCTGCTTTGGGTGGAAATGGCACAGTGGCAATGCATCAGTGCTCTGCACAGAAATACTCAAAATTCCATTTCTGTGCTTCTCTAATACGGCAACAATAAGGCCTTTAACAAAGTCGAACTCCATTTCCTCATATACTGGTTTTACCCCCCATTTCTTAGTTCTTTTTCCAAAGGTCGTAGTGTAGCGAGGCATCCCTACATTTCCCGTAGTCCTAGAAGGCCGCTAGTAGAGTCCTATGTTTCATGCCCTGTAAGCTAAAATGCAATCGCTTTGGCCTGTATTTTAGGCGCATATTGTGGAACACCTCCAATTCTCCTGTGTGACAGAATTCTGTCAGTCCCCTCAAATCTCTTGATAGAGTTTTATTGACAACAATCTTCTCAATGGCTTTGTGTGTCGGTGAAGATGGAATCAACCACTTCTTCTTCCGTGCCTCCTCTGGGGACAAAGGGCCATGTTCACATTGGTGGAAATGTAGGTTTTCTTACCAGCGGTGCACGTTGGTACAGTGGTGCATCAGTGAGCGCCATTTTTCAAGTAGGATTTCCACTGACCCTTCACAAGTTTTGGAGCTCCACCAAAGATGGTTGCTGATAGACTGGGACCACTGTGAAATACTTTCAAAACCTTTTTTTAATTCCCTGCAGCTGAGATTTTCTTATTGATTTAGCAAGATGCCATACGTCAAATTGATGTTTAATATGTGGGAACTGCTCTCTCATTGTCTTGGCAATTGAAACGAGTCTGTCCGTGGCTATGAGATTGATGTGCATTCCCCTTGATTGTAGATATTCCACTGATTTTATAAATCCTAGTTTCTCCATGGCCACTGACGATGTACATTGTGTTACCTGCACGACCGCCGAACTCACAATTTTCTTACTATCCATGTCCTGAAAGTTGTAGGTGCAGTACTTGGCAGAAAATCCAGGGCTGTCGCATTGTCCATCGCCGGCTCGCCTGAATCGTTTGCCTTCGAATGTACTTGCTAGAGACAATTGTTCAATTTTCCAAGCATCACTAATGGCCGGAAACAGATAATCATGTTGGTATTTGTAGTACTGGGTTTTAGAAATGAAATGGAGTCCCACAAACTGAAAGAAAGACTAACTTTCTAAAACTGGACCCACTAAAAAGTGAGGCAGCTGCACACAATAGATTGCCTGCTGGCAGCTTCCCCAGCATCAGTTGTGCAGACCATGAGAACGTATGATGTAATCTACAGGCGGCATGTATTGTGACGTTACTGCCTTTTATTTGACGAGTCACATTAATCAATGGCTTCCCACATACTTTCCCTCTGACGGAATGCCCACATTCCAGCATCCTTATAATATCCATCAAACAACTGTCGAATACTATGTATTTGCCCTCTTTCATTAGACTGTCATCGGGCGTGAAAGTTGTTTCGGACTGTGCCGTTGAAGACATATCAACAAATTTGAAAGAAATATCGCTGCTATCAAGTTCTGATGCGTCTGTGAATGTTGCTGCTGGTTCATTCTCTGTCATTTCAACATCTGTTACTTCAGCATTGATGGGAGAACACAACAATGTCGACATCTTTTTGGGTGGCATTTCTTTGGCGGGTGTAGATTGTGTGAATTGATCTGCGACTACTTCAGAGCTATCTTCAATACATTCAGTATCATCTTCTTTTGGTGGTGCGGTCGAACTGTAGCAATGGTCCAATAAAACTTTACTGGATTCTCCGGACACATTGATTTCATGTTCTGGCCATTGGATATGAGCATCTCTAGTCTCAACACGCGGCGTCTGAATTAATAGTTCCTCCATAGTGTAAATGGTCTGGCAAGCAACATCTCTCATTCGCTTCACTGTCTGTGTATCTATAGTTCGTACACCCACGGGTATCTAGAGGACAGATTGGAAAAAGGATGTTCATTTTAAACACAATATAAAGTATAGTACAATTGACAGGAAAAAAACATAATATAGTCCCCAACACAAAACAATTCCTAAAATTATGAACTGTTTGTAACTAACCTTATTTTTGTTTCTTTTCTTTGCAACTTTCTTGACTCGAACTTCGACATCTGCACGCTGTTGCTCCGATTCGTTTCCGCATGTCTTCCCTTCCTCTTGCGCTGCAATGACTATATTTTCTGGATACGCACGGAATGACGCTCCATTGACTCCCTGAAACATAGTACTTTCATTACTATGTATCACAATATTGAAAACATAAAACACACATGAGAATGAACACACAGATACATCTCAATAGCTAAACACAAATTAAACATTCTGTAGAACAATCAAACTAAGTATTCGAGCTCTGATGATCTAGTTCGATGGAACTGTCAGTATCCATACCTCTGGCTCTGCATGGACAGCCATGAATGGTTGTATTGGAGAGGAGGCATCAGCATCTCCCTGAAACACAGTACTTGCATTAGTATGCTTTTCAATATTGGAAACATAACACACACTTGGGGTCGACGGCACAGGTACATCTAAAAAGATAACCACAAATGATGCATTGTCTAAAAGAATCAAGGAATATCTAAATATGATCAGATTTCATCCATTTATTTCTGAGATTTATTTACATCTGCATCATCTAAATGGGATGTTGTTGTTGTAGTGGAAGCTCAGTCGTCTCCCTGAAACACAGTATTTGCGTTAATAGGGAAGAAAGTATAGCAAATGGAATCACGTTATATGATGACGCATGATGGAGCTGTCTGTATCCATACCTCGTGCTGCCGAAGAATATGTAGGTATGTTGCAAATGTAGTGCGCACTTCCGAAAGCTGTTCTGCCGATTCGTGTACGCATGGTCCCGCTTCCACTTTCCCTGGAATTACTTGAATGTCAGGCTCTGCATCAAGTGCAGGGGTTTACGCTCCATCAACTGCCTGAAAGATAGTACTTGCATTAGTAAGGATTGCAATATTGAAAACATAACACACACTTGGGGTCGACCGCACAGGTACATAGCAATGGCTAACCACGAATGAAACATTGTGTAGAACAATCAAACGACAAGTATTCCAGCTCTGATGATCTAGTTCGATGGAGCTGTCAGTATCCATACCTCGTGCTGCTGAAGAACATCTAGGGCTGTTGTTAATGTGGTGGACGCTTCAGCATCTCCCTGAAAGACAGTACTTGCATTAGTATGGATAACACTAATCATAACTGAAAACAAACACCAGTGGACGATAACTAAGGTGTATATCAATTGGAAAGCACTAACCAAATATTTGCTAAAATAATTACACAATACAATAAAAATATTACTTGACATGCATAAAACAGGTCTGTAGCGGAATAGCCAAGTAAGATTACCTGATACACGCTAGAAGTGGTTGATAACTGCAAGCACGTCACGGATGTGGAATGTTCTTGCTTCAGATTCAAGGGATAGTCAAGCAGTTGTAAAGGTAAATTATTGATTGATAATGAAATGCCAATATTAGAAATTGCCATGTAAGGAGACAGAATACTGGAGTAATGCTATTGAAAATGCGCAATATAGCAAAGTTCCCTGTGCCCATATATAGATTTCGTTTGTGGGTTATGAAATCGAAAAAGAATATATGATAAATGTCATTATTCAAAAAGCTATACACTCATATCAATGTCGAAAGTATTACAAGGGACACAACACCTAAATTTTCAATGAATCCATTTGGCTACCTACACACTGCCGCAAGGCCTAAAGCTAAATCCGGACACTTGACTCACCAGTAGCAGAATGTGGACGAATAGAGTGGGAATAGCGTTTTCGAGCAATTTCCGTGTCGTTCGCCGTTTATTCTTCTTTGTTACCCAAGATGTTGTGTACATGTCCAAGGAAAAGTGCCGGCTGCAGATGCGGTATCGATCACCCCTCTTGTCCTGTAAGACTTGTTGGACTCTACTTTCCAGCTCATCCAGTGGATATCCGCAATGTCTGACCCATTCTCTTATTCGATCAACAGTTTTCGGGAATACATGCATTGTAGTGCCTTCAGATTTCGCATGGGTCTTCGAAGGGCAACCGCTAATCGAACAGGCAGGCATTGTTGATCAATCTGAAAAGTAAATATCGACATTATTATACAATCTTCATGAATAAAGATTTGATACAAAAGTAAATGAACCATACCATGTTCAATGCAAGGTTTGTTTTGGTCGCCGGAACTATACCAGTTCATCATGTGCGGCTTAGTATTTGCATAAGTTACAGAAATTTTTTATATGATGTGACTAAACTCTGAACATGTGACTCGTCCCTTGGATGTTCTGTCTTGCACGAAAAGGAAACCTGCTTACATTATAGACTGGACCCCCGAAGGATGCAATTCGATGACAATTGACACAGATGAAAATAAATAGATATATTGATAGCATAACAATGGAAACTCAAGTCAATATCAATAAGACCAATGAACATAGCACTATTGAGTACTCTACTCGCAAATAGATAGAAATTTAAAAATCAATGAAATATGACTAGGATACATGGCCCTACCTTGACCAACAAACAGTTGGATTCAGCAAGCAGAGCAGTATGTTGCAGGAAAACAGGTAGATGGCCACAGGTAGCACACTGACGAGTTTGCTCGAAGCGGTCACAGAAGTTCACGGATAGCACGACGACGAGCAGATTAGCATAGATCTCAGTGGTTCTCAGGTAGCACGTTCAGGAGTTGACTTGCAAAGCACAAAGATGTTCTCATGAGACATATCAAGGGGTTTATAAAGTATTACAAACGGGGGTGTGTTTGTGAATGAATGACGTGTGTATGTCGTGGTATTATGTGGTTTGCCTGGGGCCGGCCAGCGTGAGGGGGGGTCCTGGCCGGGGACACAGAGTCTGAGGAGGCCATGTGAGCGATGGGCCCTTGGCGTGGGATACCTTTTGAAGTGTACATGCTGTTTGGCACCTTGGCGGTTCGAGCCCTGACAGCCCCCCATGGCAGCGCACATCCACTGGCGCGAACCGCCTTTGATAGAGGGGGGTGGGATGGATGGGCCTAGGGCGTTCAGATAAGGCATAGGAAGACTGCTGAATGGAGCCACACTTATGTGGATTGCAGGGGGGCGGCCTGCTTCAAGGGGGAGCCCTGCCTGGAGACACGGAGTCTGAGGAGGCCATGTGAGCGATGGGCCCTTGGCGTGGGATACCTTTTGAAGTGTACATGCTGTTTGGCACCTTGGCCATTAGCGCCCCTGAGCCCCCCATGGCAGCGTGCATCCACTGGCCCGCACCGCCTTTGATAGAGGGGGGTGGGATGGATGGGCCTGGGGCGTGCAGATAAGGTACAGGAAGACTGCTGAATAGAGACAACTTGATTCATTTAAAAAATCGATACACCTGTTAAAATATATGTGGTGTTTTATTTTGTTTCTTTTTTTGATGGCACAAAAATACAAAACTTTACACGTTGTACAGGTCAGGTTTCAGCACAGCGAGAGAAAATCCCCTGTACTGACCGCTGTCACTCGGGAAAGTTTTTCTTATGGCACGAACGGCACAGGTGGGTATTACTCTTCGAACATGGTGTCCAAGCCTCCCGTGAAGCCACCATGTAAAGGAACGATAGGCCAACAGCCAGTACCACCTGTGAAAAATGATACAAACTGTTTTTAAATGACCAAAATAAGTTGATTAAACGTTTGTTGTGAATGACAGTTCTTGTAACATATGGCATTCTGCTCGGACAAATGCTATCTAGACACTGCACACTATTGAACAACTTTCATGCGTTACAATGATATGTAATTTTGGATATAGTAGAAGACCATGAAATAGTAGTGGCATGACAAGCAGAGTATACTTACTCGTTACTCGGATTACGAGGACGAACTGTTGTGGGAAGTTCGTGCATAAGCACCATCATTATCCTCAACACGGACCGTGTGAGGCAGGCTGCCCTGAAGTCTGGCAGCTCGGTGATGCATTGCGGTCGTGGCTCGCCTTCCGAAATGTAGGCCACGCATCCCGAGTTTTCACAGCAGCAGCGGTTCTCCTCCTCAGTTGGCATTAGCTCGCACCGATTGCATGTGCACCAGGTGGAAACGCCGTCCATGTGACTAGGTCCAGTGTCTTCATCCGTTGATTCGTCCTGCCAACTGCCGTCCGAAGCCCCATCGTTTTCGCGTGTTTCCCTTTCCAGTAGTTCCTCCTCGGTATACTCAGGCTCTTATACGTAGGGCATTATTGTAGCCATTGTGTGGTAAACAAACTAAAATAATGTATAGAGACCAGAGCACAAAAACGAGTCACAGAATACTCAAAGTAACACAGAGAGGGGAATGGAATCGAAAATCTGCTGCTGTGTGTTGTGAAACGGTCTGTTTATACTTATTGAGGAAAGAGGCGTCCTGCCATTTCCATCGTGACTCGTCATTAGCTGAAGCGCAGCGATTGTTGACACGAGACGTGCTTTGGCATTGTGAAATGGGCGGTACGCGTCTGCTGATGACAGGCTCAGGGGCAGGGGATATGATTTAGTGCCGCAAAAGCAGGTCAGCCAGGGCGATGGGGGAAATGGTAGGATTATCACAAAATGGCAGCGCCCTGGTGCCTGTTTTCGCGTGCGTTTAATGGACGAAAACTCGGGTAAGGTCCATAGGAAATTTTTCTAAAATTGAGCTACTTAGGCTTAAAAACACATGGCCGACCCGTAGGGACAATAACATTTTTTAACCAAACCATTCCTTTAAGTTTGCTCCTATTTGCAAAGAGGGAATATCCCAAAGGTGTCGGGACTCGTTTTTCAAATTCATTCAGATTAGTCCCATCGAAGTTCCCAGAAACACTGTCATTCCAACGACCAAAGAATAGTGCCCTCAGTGAGGCATAGCATGCAGTAGTCAAAGGAAGAGTATGAATATTCCAGCCCAACCCCTTTTCCCTGTGCTGCGGCAAATGTGAACACACCCAGCAATTTGTTCTGTTTAGAATCGCATGGGTCTCATTCATGATTAGTAGGAGAGTGTTATTGTGATACCCCTGTCTATGCTGAGAGTCCCTAGGAGGAAGAGTGTGCAGATGCATGAAAGGTGAAGCCACAGTGGGAACCATTTCAGTGGGTAACAAAGTCTCAAGTGGACGCACCCCTTCCAGATACCAAAACCCAAGTGAGAATACAATCGTCAGACAAATTAGCACTGTAATCAGAAAACAATGGGTCCTCAGGGACCATGATCTTTGATGATCATATTCTTTGTCAGCCACAGGACCAATAGCTTGTTCCGTACGAGTAGAGTTGGGAAAGGACATTGTTTCTCAGAGTCTGTTTAGAAGCCTCTCCGTTAGGCTCTTGTAGTTCATCCGTCGGTGGCCCCTGACCACGTGGCCTATCTTGCTTGAAGGTGGCTATGCCGGTCCCTGCCTCTTATTTACGTTTCAGCGAGAGAATGGCAAGGGACTAGCTCAACAGTGGTATCTTGTGGACACAGCTGATGCTGTGCTGTGTCTAGCGCCTTGGACGCAGATCGTACCTCAAGACTCCAGGTACGGCGTGATCGGCGAACAGAGTGTCGTCACTTCCTGATGGAAGTGGTGAAGCAGAAGCAAGATTGCTCAATGATGCAGAAAGATCCAAAGAAGAAGTTGAAGGAAAAACAGCAGTCTCCCCAGGCCCCACAGGCTCAGGAGGGTTTCCGGGACACCCTTGGTGTCAGTCTGAATAGACTTGTGATGAGGAACAGAGCAAACAATCTCCTTCTCTTCTCCTTCGTCATGCGGCAGAGGAAAAGGTATCTTCTTGATGTGCGTTGCATGAATCCAGTGTCTCTTTCAATCTACTTGTACAGCGGTCTGTGTGGCCAATATGACTTGAACCCGTCCTTTCCAGCGCGGTGCGAGACAGGATGCTCGATCAAAGGCCTTTACGAGCACCCAGTCGCCTGGTCGAAGTCGGTGACCTGGCCCCTCGTATTTTACTGGGAGGGCTTCTCGCACATGTTGGTAAATCAAATACAAGTTTTGAGTTAACTGGTCACAGTACTCAGAAAGGGGCAAATGCTCCACATACTTTATCCGCTTAGGCTTGGGTATGTTCCAAATATCGGCTGGTCTCCCCATGATTATCTCATAGGGAGAGAGCCCAGTATTTGTTTGTGGGCTCATTCTCATGGACAATCGAGCTATGGGTAAGGCATCTGGCCATTTCAAATTGCTACTGGTGCAAATCTTCACCATCTTTTTCTTTAATATACCATTATGGCATTCTACAAGTCCGGCACTCTGAGCGTGTCTGGCCGAATGGAACCGTTTAGCGATATGTAATCCCATATATATTTGCAGGATAACAGCAGCGATAAAATGTGACCATTGTCCGACCAAATGATCCTCGGCAAACGAAACCTAGGAAAATATTCCTTCAGCATGGTTTTTGCCGTCGTTATTGCTGTGGCATCTTTTACAGGGAAAGCTTCGACCTATTTGCTGAAAGCACAAATCACTACCTGGACATATTTGTAATTTTGACAACACTCCATTTCAGTGAAGTCGAAATGTATAACTTCAAAAGGCACAGAGGGCGTTCAAAACTACCCCTAGGTGTCGATGTACCCTTTCCCACATTATGCTGGAAGCATACCATGCAATTTTGGACCAAACGCTCAACAGTTTTCGGGATATTTACATTTACCCAGACAGGTTCTAACAGTCTGCACATTTTTCGAGCACATATATGAATTGAACCATGAGCCATTGTAACCATAGCGGTGACATAAGCATCGGGTAGCATTATCTTTTCTTGGCATTATCTATCCAACAACCTTCATCATCCAAACTTGCTAAACCCTCAGACCACTTCTTAAACTCGTCTGGAGTGGCATCAGCCTGAATGATTTTTATAGAATCAATTCTTTCATCTATTATACAAGTATTGGTGACTTCTTTTGTTACATACATTTCAGAATACAAATCGGTGGCAGTCTGTTTGGCTATCCTGTCAGCAAAAGCGTTTCCTCTCCCCACATTATCTGTTACTTTCTGGTGTGCTGTGCACTTCATTATTGCTAGTTGAGTAGGAAGCGCATGTGCTGACATTAGACAAACTATTAAAGTGCCTTGTTGAATCTTGGTTCCATGTGAGGTCAAGAAACCCCTTTCTGCCCACAATCTACTGAAGTTGTGAACCACCCCAAAGGCATACTGGCTGTCTGTAAATATATTCACACTAAGCCCTTCGGAAAGTTCACAAGCTCAAGTCAATGTGATAATCTATGCGGCCTGCGCAGAGTTATGCAGAATTCTTTTGGTTTCCGCAATAGTGCTTAATGTAGTGATGGCATAAGCGGCAGTGGATTTACCATCCGGAAGTTTGAAGCAGGAGCCATCACAAAACAGCTCCCCTTGTGGATCTTTTAGCGGTGTATCATTTAAGTCAATTCTGCCTTTTGTCTCTTGCTCTGTGGTATAGAGGCAGTCATGTGACATCTTGTCACTGCAAGCAATTTCTTGTGGAAGAGGCAATAGTTCGGCCGGATTTAATGCGCAACATCTCTTAATTTGGATATGCGGTGCAAATAGAATCAGCTTGTATCTTGTTAATCGTGCTGATGTGAGATTTTGCGTTCTGTTTAATAGAACATCTACAGAGTGGGGTACCATCACGTTTAAAGAGTGACCTAAAACCATACCCCCACTTTGTTTTACAGATGCAGCAGCAACAGCTCTCAAACATCTCGGCAAAGTGCATGCAACAGGGTCAAACGTGGAGGAAAAATAACTGCACTGTCTATTCTTCCCTCCATTCTCCTGCATCAACACAGCCAAAGCGCATCCATCACACTCGTGCACATACAACACGAAGGCCTTTGCATAATTTGGTGTGCCCAAAACCGGTGCTGAACACAATGCAGCCTTGAGCAGATCAAAAGCTTTCTGGCAATCCAAGTTCCACGGTAAAGGCAAAGAAATGCCCTTCTTTGTCAATGCCAACATTGGTTTTATCATTAATGAGAAATTAGGGATCCACTGTCTACAGTATGAAGCCATGCCTATCAAAGCTCTGACTTCCTTCTGTGTATTTGGGACAGACATGCTAGAGATGCTTTTTATCCGTTCAGGTGTCAGTCTTCTTCCCTCCTTTGACAGGAGGTAGCCTAAATAGGTGACCTCCTGTTGACAATATTGAAACTTTTTTAGTGAAGCCTTATGCCCATGTTCTGCTAGATGAGTATGCAGCAACATGGTGCCCTCCTTGCAAGCAACTTCAGAATCCACAGCTAAAAGTAGATCGTCCACATACTGTAACAACGTAGAAGGTAACTCAAGTGTATCAAGCTGTTCCTTCAATGCTCTACCATAGATGCTTGGACTCTCAGTGTACCCTTGTGGCAAACGAGTAAATGTAAACAAGCGTCCTCCTAAGGTGAACGCGAACAAATATCTACTGTCAACATGTACAGGAATACTAAAGAAAGCATTCTTTAAATCCACAACACTAAAAATGAGTAGCCGAAGCTGGAATCATTGTCAATATTGTAGTCACATCAGGTACAATCAGAAACTGTGGGCCAACAACCTTGTTGATGGTGCGCAAGTCAATAATAAAATGAAAAGGAATCGCATTATTCCCTTTCTTATACACAGGCAAAATCGGGCTATTACACACACTCCCTGCAATTTCCTCAATCACACCAATGTGTCCAAGATCAGAGACAATACTCTTTAAAGCCTGCTCACCTTCATCCGAAATCTTATATTGCGGAATACGTGGTAGTTTAACAACTGGTTTCAACACAATTTTAACTGGTTCAATTTGCAAAATGCCAACGTCATTGGCATTAACTGCCCATAGACATGTCGGAACCTTATCTAATTCAGATGGTACAGGTCTAGACAAAAACTGTGAGACAAAAGTTTGTTGAGGCGAAATCGTTAAATGTACTTCATCCAGAGAACAGCAAATTACAACATTCAATTCTTTCAACATATTTTAACCCCAAAAAATGTTCACCACAATCTGTCGTCAAAAGAAATGGACACAAATCAGTAAATGGCCCCAGTGCAATAGGTACCGGCTAAGAGACCGGATCAACCACTGGTGTACCAGAAAACCCTACAGAAATGTTGTTCTGCCCTGACGGAGGAATATCTGGAACCCGTGAATGATCTATGGAACACTTCGGTGCTCCTGTATCTATCAAAAATAGATGCTTCCTATTCCTCACCTGCATATCAATGTGGGGCAATAGGTACTGGTTCCAGACTCTGCTTCGGGCTTTCCTAACGGAACCGTATGTCATCAAATGCAAGCTCCTCCAAGAAATAAACAGTCAAAGGATTGTCAAAAATGTTCCCACTATTGACACCATGTTGCAGAATATCCTGTGAAGATGACTGTTGGTTCTGAGTGAACTGACTTCTGCCAGCACCCCCTATCCCAGGACGGCCGCTGGATCGTCTACCCATGGCACCATATGTAATATTTGATCTCTGCTGAAGGTTCGGGCATTGTGCTCGCCAATGACCTTCCTGTATACAATATGCACATTAGTTGATGTGTACAGGACCCAGTTGCGCATTACTCTGTGGTGTAAATTGACCTCTAAACTGTGAATTCCCACCTCTGGCCCCTCTAACAATCTGTTGCAGTAGTACTTTCGTTTTCAAGTCTCCCTTCTTCTTTTCTATCCTCTCTTTTTCAGTATTCACTCTATTTTCATAATACTGAGCCATGTGCAATACTTCAGACTGCGGTTTAGCTTGCCGTGTGCTTCCAGAAGTCATAATTTGTGATTGGATATCAGGCAACAATCTATGCACAAATGTGTCTACAAACAGCCTTTTTCCTGACTTGTATGAATCGATTCAAGAATTCGTTAGCGCACTCAGATTTCCCTTGGATTCAAGCTGGAGGCTTGTCCCAAACTATTCTTTTCTCTGGAACCAAAGTTTTCAATTTAGTTACTATTCTGTCTGGGAGTGTCAATATCTCCTGTGGTGGTTTCTCACCAGCCTTCCTTGCTACATCTATCCGTACCAGGTTAACCCATGTATCACCCATCCCTGTCTGATCATCTACAGTTCTAATCTGTATTCAATAAATAAGCAAGTATGAACACAGGGAACATCAAATCTATATCGCCCATTGTGAAAACTGATTAATACAAGACAGATTCAATTTCTTTATAAAATCTTGTCGGATTCTTCCTAATATCTGGAATTGTTCGTCTAATGGTATTCACTTCCTGTCTAGAAAATGGTACAAGCACAAACTGTTATGTTATCTGTACTTGTAGAGCGCACTGAGAGGAGAGCTGCTCAGAAAGGAGTAGAAGCCAAAAAAGTGGGGAGCTAAAACAGAATAGTTTTAAGTGCTCTTCTAAAACCAAGGTGGTTCGGAACAGTCCTTAATACCGAGGTTAGATTGTTCCAAAGTTTAGCAGCTGATATGGAGAAGGCCCTGCCACTGACCCTCACACGATTAAATCTTGGAACAAGAAGAAGATTAGCAGTGGAGGAGCGTAGATCGCGTTCAGGGAGGTTGCCGGAGAATTTAGTCTGCAGAAACTCAGCTCCTTGACCGTGAATAGCCCGGTGGACAATACACAGAGACTTGAAGTAGACACGCTGGCCCACCGGGAGCCAGTGAAGTTGGCTTAGCACTGGAGAGATATAGGCTCCATAGGGAGTGCCTGTGGCTAGCCTGGCCGCCAGATTCTGTATGCGCTGAAGCCGCTTTATTAGACCAATCGACTGCGACAGATACAGAGAGTTGCAGTAGTCTAAACGTGAAAGAACTATCGCAGCCACTAGAGAAGGGCAAATGGATTCCGGTATCATGGGTAAGACCCTCTTCAAAACCCTGATCTAATGGTGGGCGGCTTGGTTAGACATGGAGAGAGAGGCAGAGAGAATGACGCCCAGGTACTTTGCTCACTGGACTGGGAAGGGGGCCTAGAGAAATGGGCCAAAAAGCAGGAGTCCAGAGTGAAGGATCCGGTGGACAACCCACCACCAATACCTCAGTTTTGTCACCATTGAGTTTAAGCCAGTTCTGGTCCATCCAATCACCAACAGCCCTCAAACAGTCATGAAGGCATGACGACACCCCAGCTCGATCTTGATCTATCCAGATCAAAATTTGAGACATAGTGTGCTACAATAGTAGTGGCTGGTGTGCCTGCCACGGCATCGGTTGGAATTTCTACTTTGGGAACAAATGCCGGATGAACCTCCCTCATTGGCAATTGTAAAGTAGGCAATTCTGAACGTTTATTAAACAACAAAGCTAAATCTAGCGACAAAGTAGTCAAAGCAGTATCAGGCAAAAATGCTCTCTTATAAATGACAATCAAATCTGCGGGACAACAAACCTTTCTCTTCATAAACTCATCCTGTAGATACTCCACCATCACCTGTAACACTTTCCTTTGCATAGCCGAAGCATACTGACTAAACGTGTCATGCACTTCAATGGGAGAAATTGAAACATCCGAAATCCATCTAAGAGCTTCTCTTGTGCAAATGCGCATTTCTTCACTCACTGGTTTCAATGAAGGAAGAAACTGATTCTGCACATATGAGGCTTCCAATCTATGACTATCCAATTAATCTTTCTGTAACCAATCTAGCTCCCTTTTAAACTCAAATACCTTCTCAACATGCTCATGTACTTTCTCCGCAGTGTCTCTTGAGTGGGCAAAGACATTCAAATCCTGCAACCCCTGTGGGACATTCATCTCCGCTAAATCACTCCAAATATCAGCTAAATGCATTCCCATCCCCTCTATGAAAATAGCCTGTTCAGGAATACTTTCTTGAACAGAAATCACAGCTAAAACAGCTGATTCTTCACCATTTTCTATATATTTCTTAGCCCATGCATACAATTCTCTTTTTCTAGCTTTGTATACTGCCCTACGAGTCACTATTCTTGAATCTGCACCCGCTCCTTCAATAACTGCAAGTGGAGCAGAACCACCTGGAAAAGGAAATTCAGGCAAATCCTGTTCAATAGGAAGTGGATACACTACCGCTGGCAGTGGAGACAGAATTAAGGGAACAGTAACTATCGGTAAGGGTAGAGGCGCAGAAGGGGGGACAACAGGAAGAGGAGCAACGACTGGGGGAGGAGCAGTAATAACAGGAAAACAGGAGGAGGTACAACAGCGGAAAGAGGTAAAACAGGGAGAGTCACATAGGGAGGTAGTGCAGTAGCAACAGTCCTATGCTCATTTAAAAGCTTATAGATTAGTTTGTCTAAGACATGAAAGTCCTGAAACTGATATATTTTCTGTACCCCAAGTTGAAAAGCCCTATCCATACTTCTAATAGATTCCGACTGTTTCTGTTGATCATACAATAATGCCTTTTCTGAGTTAGACATATGTCTACGTGCATGTTTCTCTTTACTCTTAAATTGCTGCATAGCTTCCTCTCTCCAATTACTAATTACATCAAATGCTGCAAGCCTGGCCTTTTTCTTTTAACAATATAGATTCTAAATACTCTATACGGGCAATTTCAAAACTACCATGTACTGGCCACTGAAATTCGGAAGTATGTCTAGTTTGTCTATGCCAAATATCGTTGAATATTATACTACCAAGGCCGTACTTACAGTACATAGTACACGCCGGTCGGCCATAATCCAAAAATTGTCTGTCTCTGCGGAATAAACCCCTGAAACAGGCAGACAATTTCCCAGGCATATCAGATCACTGGTGTTACCTGGTGTTGTTTGAACCCACGGGTGCAAATCTACAACCAAATATCAGGATACTTCGGAATTGGGGCATGACTCACCTGATTACAAAAGACAAAGGAGGTCCGTTCGGATTACAAAGGATCAATGTGGCGGGCGATTCCGTCAAAAATACCTGCCTCGATATGGGGACCCTAGTCAAGATGTCCTCTCGAACTGCTTGCTCACCGTTCAGGGATCAGATCATGCAGTACTGTCGAGGTGTCACATCTCATACAAAAAGGGGCCCCTTTCTCATGCTCCGATCCCGGTCCGGTCGCCGCATCCTTGATTGGCGAGGTGACATCAATCTTGAGGGTGCCTTTTCGGGCGTCATCTGATAGATCAGCGAGGAATATCAAGGCTTAGTACCACCAAAAATTGAATCCGCCAGTCACGAAGTCAAAGTTATGAATATAACTTTATGCAGTACAGTCTCAAATATCAAAGCAGATAGCTATCTGGCTCCCAAGCGCCTCGGAGTGTGTACCAGCAGACACTGTGAGGGGAGTCAGTACTGGTCATCACAAAGCATGCAGTATTTATACACAGTCCTGGTCATTGCCCAGCCCCTCTCCAACTAATAAGTTATACATTTGGTTTGTGCCCAGTTCACATAACAAATATAACAATATTAGTATTAGGGCTGTACCGAATAGCATATTTAGTATTCGGCCGGAGCCGAATAGTGAGCCGAATAGTTTTTTTTTTTAGGCAAACATATTCTAGGGCATACAAAATCAGCATTTCAATGAATAAACTAAGGAGGCATTCTATTGCATGGGTACATATTTATTAATTGGACACATCTCTGTAAGCTTATGAGAAAAGACAAAGAAAAAATACAAAAATTACGGGAAAAGTCCTCACTCTTAGTAAGAGTAACCTGTAAGGGGAAGGTTGTATTTTAGGAAAACAAGCCTTTCAACATTTTCAGCTAAGAGGCTGCTTCTGTGTTCGGAATAAATATCTCCAGCTGAACTGAACACTCTCTCGCTGTCCACACTGGTAGGAGGAGGTGCCAAGTACACACGCGCAACTTTTGCCAACCCTGGAAACCGAACACTGTTCATGTCCCACCACTCCAGCGGGTTTGCAGTTTTAGGGAGCAGCGGCTCTCTCAAAAAGACAGTGAGCTCAGTGTCCAGGGAACTTATGGACTGACTCACACCAGCCGTGGACTGCTCAACAACACTGTCCCAGAATGCCCATATGCCACATGGTGGAACGCTCTTCTTGGGTGGTGGCTCATCCTCTTGTGGGTCAGGGTCTGCAGGTTGCCCCTCAGGAGGGGAGGACTGCTCGCAGAGGGCTAAGGCAGTAGAGTGCATAGAACATTTCACATTGTTGGCCACAACATCATTGCTGAAAAATGTTAATTTGAACCGCGGATCGATGCCTGTTGCCACACAGTAGATAGATATAGCCTCAATGTCTTTGAATCTTGCCTCTACAGCCTTCAATAACTCTGCTTTCACTAGCTTCACACCAGTGTCCCTAACCTCGCCAGAGCTCAGGTAGGCCCTTAAAGCTTTCACAGCAGGAACAACCAAGGAGATGCTTGATGCATGAGAGCAAATCTCCTTTGTGAGCTCTGCAAAGGGTGCCAACAAAGATAAAACATTTTCTGCCAAAAGCCACTGGCAGGCAGAAAGATTTGACACTTTATCGTCCTCCGCACAGTACAAACTTACTGGCCGCCTCTGCCCCACCAGTCGCCCCAGCATCAAAAAGGACGAGTTCCACCGTGTAGATACATCTTGAATCAATTGCAATTCAGGCAGCCCTAGATCTTTTTGCAGTGCGTGCAGGCGGGACGTGGCCGAACTAGAATGTTTGAAGTGGCCTACAAGTTTCCTTGCATGTGCCATCATGTCTGACACAGATCTTTGCACAAAAAGGCCATCATGGATGCAAAGCTGTAGGGTGTGAGCAAAACACCCCACACTAGCTAGGTCTGCTTCTCTGAAGGCCTTGCACATGTTAGCGGCATTATCCCGAAGAATGAAGTGCACTTTGGAATGGCTAATTTGCCACCTTTCTAGCATTTCTTGAAATGCTAATCCTATTTTGGCACCAGTATGGCTTCCACCAAAAGCCTCGCACTGCAACAAAACTCCATGCCTTTTCATGTTGCTGGCCAGCCAATGCCCTGTTAGGCTCATAAAAGATTTCACAGTGTTATCAGATGTCCAAATGTCCACAGTAAATGCAATTTTCTCAGCCCTCTGAACCTCTGAAGCAATAAACTGGCTCACTTTCTCATACAGGTCGGGGATGATGCGCGTTGAAAAATATTTACGTGATGGAACCTTGTACCTAGGCTCCAATTTATGGAGTAAACGCACAAAACCGACATCCTCAACAACAGAAAATGGTTGCAAGTCTAGCGCTATCATTTCGCCAATACTGCGATGCACTGCATGTGCGGAAGGGCTGTCCAGAGGCCATGCTTGTTTTTTGTCCAGACAATCTTTAATGGACAGCTGTGACAATGCCCTCTTGCACTTTGCGGGAGACACATTGCTATTGATTCTCCCAACAACTGCCTCTTTTTTCCTTTCATATTGGACATATTCATTGTGATGTTTGGACCGCAGATGGTTGGTCAGTGCTGATGTGCTGCACTGTCTCGAGTTTGCAGATCCACGAGACAAAACTGCAAGGCACACAGAACACACTGCCTTGGAGTTATCGTCCATTTTTATGGTAAAGTAATCCCACACAGGGCTGGTTTTCTCCTTGGTGCTACTCATGCCGACAACGAAGGGGGTTCTACAGCTCTGAGGGATAGAGTTTCTGCTGGGCACGTCTCCTAGCTGTTGCTTGTGGGCCTTTAGGTAAATCAGAAGCTCGTACTGGTGACAAAGAAATGTAAAGCAAAAGTCAAACTTAATTTTTTGGCGGGGCAGTACTGCATGATGGCTATGGGCTCTGACGTGGTATCAGGGTTCCCTTTAAAAAAGTTTTTGAAAAAACCTTTTATCAAAAATAATTTAACTATGTAAAAAACCAAAATATGAACGACAAAAACCTCACTTGAAATTGCCAGGAGTTGGTGTCATTATGTACATCCATTGACGGCAGCAAGCATAATATAGCAGTCTTTCATTTAATCAGGCATATGAGTGTTAACCTCCCACCGCAAGCTTCCCCTGAATAGTAAAACCCCCATAGTACTCACCAGGATTGTGGGCACTAAGCAGGCATCTGCATCAAGGTGGTGTAAGTCCGTCTCAGGGGTGAGCTTCCTTGGTACGTGCTGTGTCTTTTCTGGGCTGTGGTATAACTAAAGTAAAGAAAAGGATGATGTTACTGCTAGACAAGTGTTGCAGGATTAAGAAAATGCACAATTATTCCACTCTTCACATTTTGTCACAAGTCTACAAGAACAAATACATGGCCCAGGACAACTGGATCATAAGATCAAGAAACTATGGCCTAAAAGGAACAAACTATGAGACTCTTTGGGACGCAAAAGTCCCATCACAGCCAGTGGGACTGAGATCCACTCATAAAATATTTCAGACACAGAACTCTATGGAGGGCAAGGCTAAAAGCAACCCTGGGGGCTGCTCCAGCAGGGACATCATGGCACAATGGAGGGGGTGGGGGAACATGGGAGAACATTGCGGGACAACAGTGGGGGTGGGCGGGAACATGGGAGATCATCATGGGACAATTGAGGGGTGGGGGTAAATAGGAGTGCATTGCGGGACAAATGTGGGGGTGGGGGAACATGGGAGAACATTGCGGGACAACAGTGGGGGTGGGGGTAAATGGCAGAACATTGCAGGACAACAGTGGGGGTGGGCGGGAACATGGGAGATCATGTGACAATTGAGGGGTGGGGGTCAATGGGAGTACATTGCTGGACAACTGTGGGGGTGGGGGGAACATTGGAGAACATTGCGGGTCGGGGGGCACATATCCCCAGCTACCGGCTTTGGCCCGGTGGCCCGACAAACACAACATTATTGCGGTGAGGCCGCGGGGGTTCCCTGTGGCCCCGCGGACTCACCGTGCTCAAGGGGTGAGGGGGGCACATTTCACAGCGAGGCCGCCGGGGTCGGCAAAGTGCCCCGGCGGCCTCATAACTCTGGGGGGGGCGCTCATGTAGGAGCGGCCCCCCAATGCAAAATAAACGTCGGGCCACCGGCTTTGCACCGGTGGCCCGACAAACACAACATTATTGCGGTGAGGCCGCGGGGGTTCCCTGAGGCCCCGCGGCCTCACCGTGGTGAGGGGGATGGGGGGGCACATTGGAAATCGAGGCCGCCGGGGTCGGCAAAGTGCCCCGGCGGCCTCATGAGTCTGGGGGGGCCGCTCCTGTAGGAGCGGCCCCCCAATGCAAAATAAACGTCGGGCCACCGGCTTTGCACCGGTGGCCCGACAAACACAACATTATTGCGGTGAGGCCGCGGGGGTTCCCTGAGGCCCCGCGGCCTCACCGTGGTGAGGGGGATGGGGGGGCACATTGGAAATCGAGGCCGCCGGGGTCGGCAAAGTGCCCCGGCGGCCTCATGAGTCTGGGGGGGCCGCTCCTGTAGGAGCGGCCCCCCAATGCAAAATAAACGTCGGGCCACCGGCTTTGCACCGGTGGCCCGACAAACACAACATTATTGCGGTGAGGCCGCGGGGGTTCCCTGAGGCCCCGCGGCCTCACCGTGGTGAGGGGGATGGGGGGCACATTGGAAATCGAGGCCGCCGGGGTCGGCAAAGTGCCCCGGCGGCCTCATGAGTCTGGGGGGGCCGCTCCTGTAGGAGCGGCCCCCCAATGCAAAATAAACGTCGGGCCACCGGCTTTGCACCGGTGGCCCGACCAGCATACCTGCTGGTACTGCGGTGAGACCGCGGGGGTGCAGGGCACCCCCGCGGCCTCAGCGTGGTGAGGGGGATGGGGGGGGCACATTGGAAATCGAGGCCGCCGGGGTCGGCAAAGTGCCCCGGCGGCCTCATGAGTCTGGGGGGGCCGCTCCTGTAGGAGCGGCCCCCCAATGCAAAATAAACGTCGGGCCACCGGCTTTGCACCGGTGGCCCGACAAACACAACATTATTGCGGTGAGGCCGCGGGGGTTCCCTGAGGCCCCGCGGCCTCACCGTGGTGAGGGGGATGGGGGGGCACATTGGAAATCGAGGCCGCCGGGGTCGGCAAAGTGCCCCGGCGGCCTCATGAGTCTGGGGGGGCCGCTCCTGTAGGAGCGGCCCCCCAATGCAAAATAAATGTTGGGCCACCGGCTTTGCACCGGTGGCCCGACCAGCATACATGCAATTACTGCGGTGAGACCGCGGGGGTGCAGGGCACCCCCGCGGCCTCACCGTGATGAGGGGGTATGGGGGGGGGGGCCCTTACCTGGTGATTTCTCTGGGTCCGGGTGCTGGCATCTGCTGGAATCCGTCTGTTGGCATAGGAAGCGAGGGAAGGGAAGAACTGTTCCCTTCCCTCGCTTCCTATTTCAACACGTTAGGCTGGTTCCTCTGTGGTCAGACTGCAGAAGCCAATAGGCAAACAGCTTGTTTGGCTTCTGCAGCCTGAACACTGTCAAACATTCTATGATTGGCTGTCATCTCCCAAACAGGGAGAGGGCAGCTAATCATAGAAAGTGGACTTCGGCTTCGAGTCCCTAAACAGAAACTATTCTGCCGAAGCCGGATAGCTGTATTTCAGCCGAACTTCGGCAGAATAGGGACTCGAAGCCGAAGTTCGGTACAGCCCTAATTAGTATACACTTTTGACATGTTGTCTTATTCTTGAAGATTCAGTGGTGTTGTTGGTTCTCCAGTTTAGGTTGATCCTAGTTTCAAGAAACAAATTCAATAGTTTATTGCTAAGGCACATAGTTTTAGTATGTCTACCATTCAGTTCTGATGTTTGTATATGGCTGATGCTATTGATACAGAAACACTTTGAACTGAAGTTCACTTTGGCTCCAAGGTTCCTTAAACGTACTGGCAAACTTTGTTGTATTGTATTGTATTTTTGTATTGTATTTTGCATTTATATAGCGCCTTATATACCATTGGTATGGTCTGAAGGCGCTGGTAGGTTGAACGCCCTTGGGAACCGAGGTTCGAGTCAGTAGAGAGGGTGAAGAGAGACAAAAGGTGCGTGTGCGCACAGAGTATGTGTGCAGCTGGTGCGGGGTTATTGTGGTAGCTGCTTCTTAGCGGTAGGTGTGGTGGTTGAGAGGTCAGGAGAATGTGTACGCTCTGGCAGAATTAATCCAGCTCGAGAGTGGCTGCGTTAGGCCTGAGGAGAGACGCCTGGCTGGGGGTGTTAAACCAGCGGTGGTTACTTAGAGTGATGGGGAGTGAGCGGGCGATGTTGATATGAGAACAGTTATACCGAATGGTGTCATAGTATCCCTGTGTTCTATTTGAGTGATGGTGTAAGGAGGAGAGTAGGCGTGAGGTGTGGTATGATATATGTTCATTCGAATGTTCCCGCATATTAATGCATATTGTGTACGTTCCTCACACTCAGCCAATTCCTACATTCAGCCATTCCCCACACTCAGCCATTCCCCACACTCAGCCCATTTCCTCACACTCGGCCCTTCCCCACACTCGGCCCTTCCCCACACTCGGCCATTCCCCACACTCGGCCATTCCCCACACTCGGCCATTCCCCACACTCATCAGCCATTCTCACATTCAGCCATTTCCCACACTCAGCCATCCGCTTTCCAGACCCATCCGCTCTCCAGACCCATCCGTTTTCCAGACTCATCCGTTACTCACATACTCATACATTCAGCTGTGTAGATATGTTCTTGTTTCTTGAGCTTTAGGATAAGTCCTGTTCCAAAAGATGCACAAAGGATTTCTTCACAGCTTTAGTTACTTTGCATTGTATATCACTGTTTGAGGGAGGATGAGTCTGTAGACATAGATAGCACTTTGAATGAGAGTTCATTCTGACTACAAGGTCTTTTTGCACAGAACAAATAGTCTGCTCTTGGCAGCTCTAGTGTTGACATAGGCTCAAAGGCCAGTCTGCTCTGGCAGCTGAAAACATGGTTAATAATTTCTGAACAGAGTGCAAGAGTCGGAATCAAAATGGCAGATGTTTTCCAAAATGGCGGCAAAGTCAATTCTGTCTAGGTCTAGTTAAGCATAGGTTTTTAATACAAATGTGAAATGGCTTAGGTGGTATTTATGCGAATATGGTTTAACACATGTTCTCTACTTATGCTGCGCAGGTACTCAGCGTATGCTGTTCATGTACTCTACTAATACTGTGCAGGTACTCAGCATATGCTCTTCATGTACTCTACTTATGCTGCGCAGGTACTCAGCATATGTTGTTCATGTACTCTACTTATGCTGCGCAGGTACTCACCGTATGCTGTTCATGTACTCTACTTATGCTGTGCAGGTACTTGGCGTATGCTCTTCGTGTACTCTACTTATGCTGCGTAGGTACTCAGCGTATGCTGTTCATGTACTCTACTTATGCTGCGCAGGTACTCAGCGTATGCTGTTCATGTACTCTACTTATGCTGCGCAGGTACTCAGCGTATGCTGTTCATGTACTCTACTTATACTGTGCAGGTACTCAGCATATGCTGTTCATGTACTCTCCTTATGCTGCGCAGGTTTTTGGCGTATGCTGTTCATGTACTCTACTTATGCTGCGCAGGTACTCAGCGTATGCTGTTCATGTACTCTACTTATGCTGCGCAGGTACTGAGCGTATGCTGTTCATGTACTCTACTTATGCTGCACAGGTACTCAGCGTATGCTGTTCATGTACTCTACTTATGCTGCGCAGGTACTCAGCGTATGCTGTTCATGTACTCTACTTATGCTGCGCAGGTAGTCAGCGTTTGCTGTTCATGTACTCTACTTATGCTGCGCAGGTACTTGGCGTATGCTGTTCATGTACTCTACTTATGCTGCGCAGGTACTCAGCGTATGCTGTTCATGTACTCTACTCATGCTGTGCAGGTACTCAGCGTATGCAGTTCATGTACTTTACTTTTGCTGCGCAGGTACTTGGCGTATGCTGTTCATGTACTCTACTTATGCTGCGCAGGTACTCAGCGTATGCTGTTCATGTACTCTACTTATGCTGCACAGGTAGTCAGCGTATGCTGTTCATGTACTCTCCTTATGCTGTGCAGGTACTTGGCGTATGCTGTTCATGTACTCTATTTATGCTACACAGGTACTCGGCATATGCTGTTCATGTACTCTACTTCTGCTGCGCAGGTACACAGCGTATGCTGTTCATGTACTCTACTTCTGCTGCGCAGGTACTCGGCATATGCTGTTCATGTACTCTACTTATGCTACGCAGGTACTCGGCATATGCTGTTCATGTACTCTACTTATGCTACACAGGTACTCGGCATATGCTGATCATGTACTCTACTTATGCTACGCAGGTACTCGGCGTATGCTGTTCATGTACTCTACTTCTGCTGCACAGGTAGTCAGCGTATGCTGTTCATGTACTCTACTTATGCTGCGCAGGTACTCACCGTATGCTGTTCATGTACTCTACTTATGCTGCGCAGGTACTCAGCGTATGCTGTTCATGTACTCTACTTATGCTGCACAGGTACTCAGCGTATGCTGTTCATGTACTCTACTTATGCTACACAGGTACTCGGCATATGCTGATCATGTACTCTACTTATGCTACGCAGGTACTCGGCGTATGCTGTTCATGTACTCTACTTCTGCTGCACAGGTAGTCAGCGTATGCTGTTCATGTACTCTACTTATGCTGCGCAGGTACTCACCGTATGCTGTTCATGTACTCTACTTATGCTGCGCAGGTACTCAGCGTATGCTGTTCATGTACTCTACTTATGCTGCACAGGTAGTCAGCGTATGCTGTTCATGTACTCTACTTATGCTGCGCAGGTACTCAGCGTATGCTGTTCATGTACTCTCCTTATGCTGTGCAGGTACTTGGCGTATGCTGTTCATGTACTCTACTTATGCTGTGCAGGTACACAGCGTATGCTGTTCATGTACTCTACTTATGCTGCGCAGGTACTCAGCGTATGCTGTTCATGTACTCTCCTTACGCTGTGCAGGTACTTGGCATATGCTGTTCATGTACTCTACTTATGCTACGCAGGTACTCGGCATATGCTGTTCATGTACTCTACTTATGCTACGCAGGTACTCAGCGTATGCTGTTCATGTACTCTACTTATGCTGCGCAGGTACTTGGCATATGCTGTTCATGTACTCTACTTATGCTACGCAGGTACTCGGCATATGCTGTTCATGTACTCTACTTATGCTACGCAGGTACTCAGCGTATGCTGTTCATGTACTCTACTTATGCTGTGCAGGTACTCAGCGTATGCTGTTCATGTACTCTCCTTATGCTGTGCAGGTACTTGGCGTATGCTGTTCATGTACTCTACTTATGCTGCGCAGGTACACAGCGTATGCTGTTCATGTACTCTACTTCTGCTGCGCAGGTACTTGGCATATGCTGTTCATGTACTCTACTTATGCTGCACAGGTAGTCAGCGTATGCTGTTCATGTACTCTACTTATGCTGTGCAGGTACTCAGCGTATGCTGTTCATGTACTCTCCTTATGCTGTGCAGGTACTTGGCGTGTGCTGTTCATGTACTCTACTTATGCTGCACAGGTACTTGGCGTATGCTGTTCATGTACTCTACTTATGCTGCGCAGGTACACAGCGTATGTTGTTCATGTACTCTACTTATGCTGCACAGGTAGTCAGCGTATGCTGTTCATGTACTCTACTTACGCTGTGCAGGTACTCAGCGTATGCTGTTCATGTACTCTCCTTATGCTGTGCAGGTACTTGGCATATGCTGTTCATGTACTCTCCTTATGCTGTGCAGGTACTCAGCGTCTGCTGTTCATGTACTCTACTTATGCTGCGCAGGTACTCAGCGTATGCTGTTCATGTACTCTACTTATGCTGCACAGGTACTTGGCGTATGCTGTTCATGTACTCTACTTATGCTGCACAGGTACTCAGCGTATGCTGTTCATGTACTCTACTTATGCTGCACAGGTACTTGGCGTATGCTGTTCATGTACTCTACTTATGCTGCACAGGTACTTGGCGTATGCTGTTCATGTACTCTACTTATGCTGCGCAGGTACTCAGCGTATGCTGTTCATGTACTCTCCTTATGCTGTGCAGGTACTTGGCATGTGCTGTTCATGTACTCTACTTATGCTGCGCAGGTACTCAGCGTATGCTGTTCATGTACTCTACTTATGCTGCACAGGTACTTGGCGTATGCTGTTAATGTACTCTACTTATGCTGCACAGGTACTCAGCGTATGCTGTTCATGTACTCTACTTATGCTGCGCAGGTACTCAGCGTATGCTGTTCATGTACTCTACCTATGCTGCACAGGTACTTGGCGTATGCTGTTCATGTACTCTACTTATGCTGCACAGGTACTTGGCGTATGCTGTTCATGTACTCTACTTATGCTGCGCAGGTACTCAGCGTATGCTGTTCATGTACTCTCCTTATGCTGTGCAGGTACTTGGCGTGTGCTGTTCATGTACTCTACTTATGCTGCACAGGTACTCAGCGTATGCTGTTCATGTACTCTCCTTATGCTGTGCAGGTACTCGGCGTATGCTGTTCATGTACTCTACTTACGCTGTGCAGGTACTCAGCGTATGCTGTTCATGTACTCTCCTTATGCTGTGCAGGTACTTGGCGTGTGCTGTTCATGTACTCTACTTATGCTGCACAGGTAGTCAGCGTATGCTGTTCATGTACTCTACTTATGCTGCGCAGGTACTCAGCGTATGCTGTTCATGTACTCTCCTTATGCTATGCAGGTACTTGGCGTATGCTGTTCATGTACTCTACTTATGCTGTGCAGGTACACAGCGTATGCTGTTCATGTACTCTACTTATGCTGCGCAGGTACTCAGCGTATGCTGTTCATGTACTCTCCTTATGCTGTGCAGGTACTTGGCATATGCTGTTCATGTACTCTACTTATGCTACGCAGGTACTCGGCATATGCTGTTCATGTACTCTACTTATGCTACGCAGGTACTCAGCGTATGCTGTTCATGTACTCTACTTATGCTGCGCAGGTACTTGGCATATGCTGTTCATGTACTCTACTTATGCTACGCAGGTACTCGGCATATGCTGTTCATGTACTCTACTTATGCTACGCAGGTACTCAGCGTATGCTGTTCATGTACTCTACTTATGCTGTGCAGGTACTCAGCGTATGCTGTTCATGTACTCTCCTTATGCTGTGCAGGTACGTGGCGTATGCTGTTCATGTACTCTACTTATGCTGCGCAGGTACACAGCGTATGCTGTTCATGTACTCTACTTCTGCTGCGCAGGTACTTGGCATATGCTGTTCATGTACTCTACTTATGCTGCACAGGTAGTCAGCGTATGCTGTTCATGTACTCTACTTACGCTGTGCAGGTACTCAGCGTATGCTGTTCATGTACTCTCCTTATGCTGTGTAGGTACTTGGCGTGTGCTGTTCATGTACTCTACTTATGCTGCACAGGTACTTGGCGTATGCTGTTCATGTACTCTACTTATGCTGCGCAGGTACACAGCGTATGTTGTTCATGTACTCTACTTATGCTGCACAGGTAGTCAGCGTATGCTGTTCATGTACTCTACTTACGCTGTGCAGGTACTCAGCGTATGCTGTTCATGTACTCTCCTTATGCTGTGCAGGTACTTGGCATATGCTGTTCATGTACTCTCCTTATGCTGTGCAGGTACTCAGCGTATGCTGTTCATGTACTCTACTTATGCTGCGCAGGTACTCAGCGTATGCTGTTCATGTACTCTACTTATGCTGCACAGGTACTCAGCGTATGCTGTTCATGTACTCTACTTATGCTGCACAGGTACTTGGCGTATGCTGTTCATGTACTCTACTTATGCTGCACAGGTACTTGGCGTATGCTGTTCATGTACTCTACTTATGCTGCGCAGGTACTCAGCGTATGCTGTTCATGTACTCTCCTTATGCTGTGCAGGTACTTGGCGTGTGCTGTTCATGTACTCTACTTATGCTGCGCAGGTACTCAGCGTATGCTGTTCATGTACTCTACTTATGCTGCACAGGTACTTGGCGTATGCTGTTCATGTACTCTACTTATGATGCACAGGTACTCAGCGTATGCTGTTCATGTACTCTACTTATGCTGCGCAGGTACTCGGCGTATGCTGTTCATGTACTCTACTTATGCTGCACAGGTACTTGGCGTATGCTGTTCATGTACTCTACTTATGCTGCACAGGTACTTGGCGTATGCTGTTCATGTACTCTACTTATGCTGCGCAGGTACTCAGCGTATGCTGTTCATGTACTCTCCTTATTCTGTGCAGGTACTTGGCGTGTGTTGTTCATGCACTCTACTTATGCTGCACAGGTACTCAGCGTATGCTGTTCATGTACTCTCCTTATGCTGCACAGGTAGTCAGCGTATGCTGTTCATGTACTCTACTTATGCTGCGCAGGTACTCAGCGTATGCTGTTCATGTACTCTCCTTATGCTGTGCAGGTACTCGGCGTATGCTGTTCATGTACTCTACTTACGCTGTGCAGGTACTCAGCGTATGCTGTTCATGTACTCTCCTTATGCTGTGCAGGTACTTGGCGTGTGCTGTTCATGTACTCTACTTACGCTGTGCAGGTACTCAGCGTATGCTGTTCATGTACTCTCCTTATGCTGTGCAGGTACTTGGCGTATGCTGTTCATGTACTCTACTTATGCTGTGCAGGTACTCTATGATGCGAGATGTTGCAGTCATCCTTTCAGCAGCCAGACCTTTCCTAAACTCCTAACTTCACCTCATTGCTACAAAAACATATTCTAGCTTACCACTGAAACGTCTCCTCCTTTCATTGTGTAACGCTCTCTAAGTGTATTAAAGCTAACTACAAAAGACATGTGTGCAAGATAGCCAATTCTGCAACTAAATCAACAGTTCTCCTTGCTAATGCAATTTCCGCAGTCTGAACCCCTTTCCACAGCCGGGACGTTGCACTTGCATCCAACATTCCCCCCTTTACCTAATTCGTTAACTAATCTATTGGCATACCATGCAGCAGTAAGGTCTCAGAAGATCCGCAAGACCACTCCACTCCGCCTCCACTTCAAACTTCAATGGATAACTCGTATCTCCCTGTGAAACTGGGGAAATCTGATGTATCTTTGGAAGGTCAGTAGGGGCTGTCTTAATTCTATGGAGCTAATGCAAACATGCAAACAAATGTATCTCTTAATGTACTACCAGTTTCCTCACAAATTTCAGCTCCTGTTACTCTGCTCCCATCTAGTGGTGGTAGAATGCAATTGCTCCAGAATCACAGTTTTTAAAGCAGGCTTCTCTAATGCTCCTGGGAGCCATTACTGGGAACCAAATCACTCAAACCAGGAGCTATTTTAGTACTCAGCACCTGGGAATTTCAAACTCTGTGCTCAGGAGCCAGTCTGTTGTGTATGTGTGTGAAAATCTGACTTAATCAGAGAAACAAAGTTCAAATTTGTTTGCGGTGGTGAGCAATCAGAAGTTGCTTTTCATTCATTGGGCCTCATTATGTGACCGGCGGTAGCTGTGCCGGTATCATTTATTTTCTGGCTCCCGCGAATTGCCATTTACTGTGTCCTTATGGCCCTGCCAGACCCAGTAATTGCCCATTCGTGAGCGGCGGATAAAAATGCTCCCCATTCGAGCCCCACAGGGCTCAATGGGAATGGGGAGCCCGGTGCATCTGACATGGTCTGCTCCCGGGTGCCTTTCCGCCCGCCATGTAAGAGACCTGGCAGGCAGGAAGGCACCCACGAGCAGAACTCGTAGTTTGCCAGTCCAGTATTAACGGTGTCGGTAGCTTACTGGCACCGTTACTACCGGACCAGCAAACTAATAATGAGGCCCATTGTCTTGCAAGCCAAGGAAGAGCATCCTGTATCAATTGGGAACGGATACTTCTAACCTAACACACATTCCAGACCCTGTATCTTTATAGGTCACTGGTCACCTGACAGTTCAGAAACCTAAGCATGTCCTGGAAATCTTGTCTAGGGCTCCGGCACACACATCCCTCCACCCATGAAACAATGCATCCTTTCATCATCCTCTAGTCTGTTTTTAGAGGTCACTTCCAGTTGCCGCGTTAAATGACGACTTGCCCTCCAGGCGTTCCTTACGAGCGGCCTAGACACCGCTCCCATGCAACACTCCCCTATGAAGACTTCCACGCCACTATAAGTAGTCCATTGTTCTAACCAGAATTTTCGGTATCCAGTGATAGTTGCCTGGGAAAAGGTCGACAGGAGGTGACCTTACCCCAGATTTACACTCCCACGAAATGTAAGCACTTTCCCCAATTATTCTAGGACTGGAGTTAGAATAGTAATTTACTTTTTTTTTTTTTATTCATCATAGTTTCATATGAAACTTTTTTACAAAAAAAGGAGTCTTTCCTCACATCACATCAGATCGACTTATCAATGCATTTCTTGTCTGTAAATCTGTTGTACTTCGACCAAAAATAGCAGCTTCATTACAAAACAGTTCTTAGCTCATTCTTTCAGATCCTATAAGTTTGTCCAGATAGTTAATAGTTGCACATATTAACATGAAATTGCATCCAGCAATTAATGAGGCCCACCAATATTTGGTGTTGATATTGTGTGAGACAAAGGACCCCAACACAGTAGATCGTTCCATAGTTAGTTCTGGACATTCGATGATCAAATGTCGTAGTGATTCAACACCTTTATCACAAAATCGGCAGATGGTATTTAAAGTGTTGTTATCGTGTCTACGGAACAACATTTCTTTAGTCGGTAGCACATTGAGCCTCATCCGAAGAAACGTATCACGACGGAAAGAATTGAAGATACTTCAGAACCTGGTTTGCTGCGCGCATGTCGTGATTTTGAATTAAACTTGATTTCAGCATCTGACGTTTGTCAATGGTATTGCTCCAGTCCTGATTATTCACTTTTTTTTAACTGTGCAGGGGTTATTACACAAAGGTTCTGTTGATACACCAACATGGCCAAGGTTTGTTAACACAACGTCAGACCAGATTTGGAGTAGGCCACTGTAGGATCTAGTCGGAGTTTCTTTCTATTGTAAGGTGCTATCGATCCGGGTCATATCAGTTTCCTGAAAAGTGAAAAAGATTTCCATAGGATCGATGCACTCAAGGATTAGAGACCAAGTTCGAGCCGAATTGCGGTTATAGAAACGAATTTTGGAATTCTTAGCACCTTTCGCCAGAATTGTCCTTCCAGCTTATCCCAAATTCTGGGTTCGATGTTGAATCCAGCCTCACCTCCAAAAGTGATCACTGCAACCACCTTTTGTCGGTAGAACAGAATGGCTGGCATCATGGTGAATTTGAAAAATTCTTGATGTAATTTTGCACCCTGCAGTGCAAATGTATTCATCCTCACTTTGAGGTCTTCAGTCCAATTCCATTCTCTGATGGATTTATTAAAAATGATACCACGATACCTGATGTTATGCGTTCTGGTTTCTGATCGACTGACCACCTTAATTGTTTATTTCTGGTGCCATGTTGAGGGCCCAGTGCTATGATCTTAGACTGCCCATTTAATCTCTGTTTCTGGTATATCAGCTAAGTATAGTTTGAAGATCAAGGCCGCCAATGGGCAACCTTGCTTGACTCCCCTTTTTCCGTCTTGATCTCATCAGAGAGATCCCCATTCACATTCAGGTGAACACGAAATGATATATTAGTATGCAGCTGTATTAACATCTGTAACAAGTCAGGTGGACATTGTGCTCTTGACAATTTATCCCACATGAGATCTCGATCTACCCTGTCAAAAACTTGTTGTAAATCGACAAATGAGAAAAAATTGCTTTGTGACTTCTCAGGGACTCCAGCTTCAGAAGATTTAAGATGGTACCATTCAGTTTGACACCGACCCCCTTTGTGAATCCGGTTTGTCTTTCATCTGAGGTTGGCGTCGACTGCCCATTTTGCCCTTCTTAACTGCTGAAAAGATGCAAACATTTTTCCGATCACATCTAACAAGGCAATTGTGCAGTATTTGGCCGGATTAGATCGATCACCCTTCTTAAAAATAGGCACAACTACCACCGATTTCCATGAGGATGGGAACTTTTGTGTCCTCACTATTATCGTGAATAAGATTTCGATGAAGCTTGCCCATTGTTTTTTATTTTTTTTCAAAGTTAAATTGGACTAGCCGTCAGGGCCTGCGGCCCCAGAGTTTTTCAGTTTTCCAATTGCACTTGCAATATCATCTTTACTCACTTGAGTACCCATTTGATCTATGGGTTGATCCATTGCTTCTCCACATATTTGTGAGGGAGCGTGAAGACGGCTGAAAAATGCTTTATCCAGTCTGCATGACTTACTCCCACTGTCAGGCTGCCCATCTGGTTATGAGATCCTTCGTTTATTATGGCCCACGTTTCACAGCTCTTTCTTTGACATATTAGCTTTAACATGATCTCTGCCTGTTCTTGCTTGCAAGTCCATTTCAATGAATGGACCCAGTTACGATAGGTTTGACGCCGAAGTCTTATTGCTTCATATATGTCCATATTTGTATTTGAATTTTTCAGCTTTTTCAAGTCTTCTCGTAACTGTCTTTTCTTCTCCGACATTATTTTGCTGTACGGATGTTTGTGCTTAACATTAGCGTGTCGATAGCCTGTTTTAACTGCAATAAATTGTGTCAAGAGAGGAACATACTCGACCTGGGGGCTTTCGTGGACAGGACCCAATCCCAATAATTCTCTGAGCTTCGAGATCTCCCAGGGTCTCAAGCATAGGCGATTGAGACCTTGATTTAGCTCTACCTGATCTTTGTAGATATTAATTGGAGTGCTTTCCTGTATAAACCACTGAAGGTTGACTGCGTCGTGGTCGCTGTTGCACATTTTAAGGACCTCCAGGGTCTTGATCTTAACAGTAAATTCCAAGGAGGTCCAAATATAATCCATTGTTTTGTGAGTTTGATTCCCATGCCAAGTTGCCTTTGCGGGAATGTCACCGCTAGTTTGGCCATTCAACATCACACAGTTTATTGCGGTCAGTTGTGTCCACCAAATAGTACTGCGTGTAGTGTGTGATTTATCTTGGATCTTCGTCACTTGCCCATCAAGATTAATCCAAGAACGATTCAAGTTGCCGCATACAATGATAGAGTATTTCTGGAAGGCCAGCCTAAATGTGTCGATCATCCCTGTGACTGATGAAATAAAGGACAGTAATTAATGCCTGTCCTAGAATACGCGGGGGGAAGGTGTTTAGAGGTGCAGGGAAAAAACCCTTTTTACCAGGGGACATTTTCACTCAGAACTGAATTTTCCAGTGTGACGTGTCACATGAGCTCTGGCAACGTTGGCACCTGGTTCTGAGATGAGTGACTGTTGGCAAGAGAGAAATGGTGGGCTGTCTGCATATGGAAAATTGAAGGGGCAAGTGGCTTTTTATGCTTTGCCATTGGCTTGCAATATTTACCCCTGCTGAGGTCTTTGTACCGTACCTGCTAAGCACTGGGCACCTCCTGAGAATTCGTCCTGGGCTGCTCTGCCACACTGCCGCTTAGAGAGCCTGGTGAGCCTGAGGGAATCACTGGTACCCAGGTCAGGAATATGTGCCTGGCCTACCGGATGCAGTGAAAAGCTATTCTTCAAACTTCTCTTTGACATTCCCAACATGCCATGGGACATATTAAGAGTACGCCAAGAACTTCAAATTCATTATCATGCAATGCGCTCTTCTTGGAAACACAACTACACCGAGCAGCCAGTCCTGTGCTTGGAGGCTTGTGTTTGTCATGATATGCAATATAGAAAACCTATTTATTTTTTTGTTTTAAAGTAAAGCTTTCTTGTTAGCGTCATGGGCTATGTAACGGGTCCCACGATGTAGTCCCTGCTTCCATAGGGGGAACCCCTTCCCATGAGGCCACAGAAGGGAGGCCGCTACCTGATAGTCCCCCTGGGACTCAGCGGGTGAATTGCATCAGAGGGGAAGCCCCCCGTGGGACCAGTGACGACTATAGTGGAAGAGCGTGGTATACATAACACCTACACCTCTCCATCCCCACCCTCCTGTCCCATGTACTTCTATAAGACTCAAGAAGTAGAAAGGACTGAGATGAGGAAGGATAGAGGTAGCCATCATTAAGATCCAAACCAAGAAACTGTGACGAGGAAGAGGTGCAGATCTGCAGGGATCAATCGGAGGAACTTGCATGAACGCTCTCATCTCCAACAACAGACCTTACTGGACTGACAACTGATTTAACCGAGAGGCAGATCCTCTCACGAGGAACTGAGAAGCGTAGGGGGATGTAGGAATGCTGGGAAGCGAAAAGCACAGTGTCCAGGGGACATGTCAAAAGGCTGAGAACTGAGTGGCTGGCTGGGGAGAGCACCAGCAGTGCATCATGGTCCGGCTGGCAAACACACACTGCACAGGGTCAGAAGCTGCAGAACGCTGAGAGAGCTCCAGAGTGCTGGCGAGACTGAGAGACAGGGAAACCCGTGACCAACTGGAGGGTTGCAGCCAAGACCTTGATTTGGGTGGCTGAGCCTATGGTTGGCGGGTCCCCAGAGGGTACAAGGAACCCTAAAAACAACATTGCATGGAAAGTGGGGGAAAGAGGATAAGCCCTACGGGACATTAAGAGGAACATTATCAAGACCCTATAGGAAGGAGAATAGGGTCTGGGGCTCTTACAGGAGAAGGACATCTCACGTAACAAGGATACCTAATCTTCTTCGTGACAGTGCTTGGAGAGAAGATGACCCAGGGCTATCAAATATCAGAAGAGAATGTGAAGAAAACGTTCACCGTAATTCCTTTGAATGCTGCACTTGGCAGGAGAGTAAACCAAGTCTGCATATGAGATTAAGAGACCGTGAACACAGAACTTGGCAGGTGAGTAAACCAAGTCTGTGTTGGAGACTAAGAGACTTGGTAGAGAAGGGAACCAGGTCATCCAATCCGTGTCACTGGCCCACCACAGTAGAGTGGAGGAACAGACAAACCACTCTTCTTCGGTGCAGCACCTGCTCAGGAAGGGAAGCAGGTCATCCCATCTGGGTCAGGGGCCCACCAAAGTAGAGTGGAGGAACATCCAAACCACTCTTCTTCGGTGCAATACCTGGTCAGGAAGGGAACCAGGTCTGCCACCCGGGTCTGGAACCCACCACAGTAGAGTGGAGGAACATCCAAACCACTCTTCTTCGGTGCAGTACCTGGTCAGGAAGGGAACCAGGTCTGCCACCCGGGGTCTGGGATAAAGAAGAAACCTAAGAAAGGTTGGTTGGGGAAGGGAGATATTCCCCCAACAGTTGAACTGTACGAGAAACCTGACAGGGAACCAGCGAAGAGACTGGACTTTGAGGACTTTCAAATAAAGAACTGCCTTTCGTCCAGGGGAAAGGAGCCACTCCTCTGAACCAGGAGGATCTCCTTTTGATTTAGTTTTGCATAAAGTGTGAGGGACAGAGATAGGATTCAGACATAGGACTGCGGACTCTTGATTTGACATCCTGACTGAGACATTAGGATTTTTGTTTGAGGCTGGGAAATCCCTCTTAGAGGTAGGGCAAGATAGGGTTTTCTTCTCATTTTCTCACTTGAATACATGTTTATACCAACCACGTGTCAGAGCCTTAACTCTGCACCCGTGCAGCTACCGAGAGGAGCATTTCCAGAATGCATGGGATTTGCAGGGCGACTTCAGTAGAAGTCAAGGGGGCATCAAAAATAAATCGCCAAAATAAGTCAGTAAGAAGCTACCTCTCTTGCTTGGTTGTTCAATACTTACTTTGTTTGATGATTGTGTGCACAAGGTGGACCGTCACATGTATTTAATTATTTATTGTTTGCTTGTTAGGCGCTTATACAATAAGAAAATACTGTCTCAAATCACCCACAGGACAAGGGAAGGAGCAGGAGTGGGAAAATAAATTAGAATACACTATTTAAGAGAAGTGGGGGAAAGTGGGACTATCCTACTATGCCTTGTGAGCATTCAGAACGTGCAAGTGCAGCAAGGAAGAGGGCAGGGGGGTAAGTGCTGGGGAGTCTGAGCTCATGGATGAGCCACAGATGAAGTGCTAGGAATGTTGAGTGCTACACGGCCTGGAGCCATGAGGGGTGTAAGTGTGAGCCTCCAGGGCAGAGGGTGTACGTGCAAATGCAGAGGATAGACAGGAGCTCCCCGCCTGGGTGCAGAAGGTCAGGGCCACAAGGAGGCATAAGGGCCTAGGACACCATTCACAGCGACTGTGGGATTAGCCGGGGAGAGAAGAATTGAAGGAGGAGATAAAGAGGAGGGTCTTGAGGAAATTCCTGAATTTAAGAAGATCCTGCTCGAGGCACAGAGGCGGGGGAGTTTGTTCCATAGGAGGGAGCCAGCGGAGGAAAGCGAACGACTTCCAGCCCTCTATTTAGCAAAACGCTTTACACACAGAGAGTTGGTGCCAGAGGAACACAGTGGTCTAGAGGGAGAGTATTTACTTAGAGTAAGTTGAAGATAGTGTGGTCCCTGGGCCCAGACAGCCTTGTGGATGACGCAGAAGGATTTGAATTGAATCCATTCAGCAACCGGGAGCCAGTGAAGACTTTTTAGTGCAGGAGAGATGCACTCCCTGGGCCTAAGGCCAATAATACGTCATGCTGCCCTTTTCTGGATTAGCTGGAGTGGTTGCAGAGTGGAAAATGGTAGATTCAGGAAGAGGCTATTGCCCTATTTAAGTCTCGAGAGAACCAGGGCTTGGGTCGCATTGAACCTCTGGGGGAAACTGATAAAGGGAGAATTCCTTGGAGAAAGAAGAGCTGAAAGTGGGACTTCTTGGCAATGTCCTGAGTGTGAGGGAGGAAGAAGAGAGAGGAGTCGGAAGACTCCAAGATTTCTGGCATCAGAAGAGGACGCAGGGGGAGAGCCCAAGGAGTAAGGCTGGAGTGAGGGGAAGAAGGAGGGAGCAGGGGTCCCGATGGGAAGGATATAGTTTTACAGGTGCTGAGGCAGAGATTGTTGGTGGTGCAGCAGGACTGGATGGCAGATAGTCAGGGATGATGGGGGGTGCAAAGGGGTCGGCAGGGAGTTTGAAAAAGAGCTGTGTGTCGTCTGTGTAACACTGGAAGTTGGGGGAAAAGGAGGAGATGAGGCATTCAAGCAGAGCAAGGTAGATGTTAAAGAGCTGGGGGGAGAGGATAGAACCCTGGGGACACTACAGGTGGAGAGGGAAGTAGGAGAGGAGAAAGTGCCCAGGATGACTTGGGAAGAGCGGTCAGTAAGGAAGGATGTCAGCCAGTCCAGTGCCCGTTCCGAGATACCAAGGGTATTGTGGAGCCTTTGTATAAGGATGGAATGGTTGACTGTGTCAAAGGCAGAGGAGAGATTGAGAAGGATAAGGACAGCTGGGGAGTTGGAGTCCAGAGCTGCGAGTGGTTCTTCACTGGTGTTCAGAAGAGCAGTTTCCGTGTCTCTGGATGTTCGGAATCCAGATTGATGGTCGTGGAGACCACGAACAAGTTTGGTGTGAGAGTTGAGTTTGGGCAAGTCCAGCTTCTCCAGCAGTTTCCCCAGGAAGGGGGTGATGAAAATAAGGTGTTAGTTGGCAGGACAGGTAAGATCTGCTGAAGGTTTTTTTTTTAGGAGGCGGCACACAAGGGAGTGCTTAAGGGAGGAGGGTAATATCTTGTGACTAAGGAGTGATTGCAGAATTCAGTGAGAGCATGGGTAAGAGAGCCGATGTTATCCTTGATGGTCCTGGATGACCAGAGGAAAACCTGCTTAGAAGACGCCTTCATGTAACAGACAACTCTGGTAACTTCTTCAAGTGTGACGGGTGAAGGAGGAGAATGAGGATGGAGGATAGAGAGGGGAGATGGAGGTCAGGGGGTGTGGGAAGGGTTATGAGGGTGTGTAGCAAGGGTAGTAAGGATGTTCTGGGTTTTGGAGGCAAAGTGTGAGGCCAGTGCATTGCAGAGGGCTTGGGAGGGAGAAGGGATGGAGTTCCCTGTAAATCTTGAAAAGTTCAGCCGTGTTATTGGATGCACTGGAAACCCGTGTCTGTATGTGGGTTATTTTCTTGGCACGGATGGCGAGTCTGTATTGCCTTTGGAGCAGGTGGCTCGCCAGTTTGTCAGAGAATGCACCTGAGGTTTGCCACTTCGTTCTGCTGCCCTGCACTTGCGTTTCAGGGCTGCAAGTTTGGTGTCGTACCAGATGTTATGTTTAGAGGCAGGTTTCAGGCAGATCCTCATGACTGGTGCAAGAATGTCAAGAGTGTTGGTGATGGAAAGGTAGAGGGGTGAGGGGTGAGGGGTTGATGGTGGAACTGAAGGAAGCTGCAGACACTCGTTTCATTGGATGGATGTTAGCAAACTAGGTTGGTGGGACTTCGGGGGGGTCAGGGGGCCAAGGGGACTCAAGTGGGTGGAGAGGAGAGCATGGTCAGACGAGGAGAGGGGATGACTCGTGGGGGGGAGACAGAGAGGTCCGAGTGTATGAGGGCATCCAGAGTGTGTCCATCTGAGTGGGATGGCCCAGAAGGGAGAATGAAGAGGGAAAGCGAGGAGGTGCAGAGGTTAGTGAATAGAGTGGATGCAGAGCCTGGGGAATCCATTTGGATGTTGAAGCCACCCAGGAGGAGGAGGTTAGAGCTGGATGAAAGTAAAGAAGAGCCGAAGGCAGCCCTTTGAGAGAGGAACAGGATGGTGGTGTCTTGAGGCTGGTAGATGGTAGCAATGGTCAGGGTAGAGATGGGAGAGATGACCAACTTGCAAACCAGGCTTGCAAAGGAAGAGTAGAGCTATGTGGGTAGGATGGAAGCAGGAACCCCCTCGGGGAAGATTAAGGAACTCACTCCGCCAGTGCAGTAAGGTCAAGGCTTGGAGATGATCTTGAAGCCTTCCACGGAGGACAGAGTCAAAAGCAGTGACTGAGCGTGCATTGGACCATGTATTGGTAAGAGGGAGAATGTCGGGGTCAAGAAGGAGACAGATGTCAGCAGAGTGTATGTTAGCTGTGTGGGCATTAGGAGTTGCCAGGTGGAGGAGGTCCGTGCCTTTGAAGGTTTTCTGAGGTGGTGCACAGGGGTGTGGTACATCAGTCGGGGGGGGGGGAGAGAGAGAGAGAGAGAGAGAGAGGAGAGAGAGAGGAGAGAGAGGAGAGAGAGGAGAGAGAGGGGAGAGCGAGAGAGCGAGAGAGCGAGAGAGCGAGAGAGAGAGAGAGAGAGAGAGAGAGAGAGAGAGAAAAAAAAAAAAAGAAAGAAAGATCTGGTCAAAGAGAAGGAGATTGGGTTGTGGACCCTGAACCAGGATAGTGCCGGTGTGATAGACATTAACGAAACAATGTGAGAATGAGAAGCCGCTTGGTGCCACTGTTAATGGAGTGGTGTGTGGAAGGAGAGAGAGTAGAGATGAGATGGGTGGGTCCCTATGTCTGGAGAGGGTACAGAGAAAAGGATATCGGTGAGGTGAAAACCTCTCTAGAGGAAGCGCTGACATGGATGTCTGCGATGAGAAGTCCATGGTTTGCACTCAAGGTGTCTTTTTTTTGTGTGATTATTTTACCAGACTTTGTGAGAGAGAGGGGGGATAGGTGATAGTGTAGCAGCTATAATATAGGAGAAATGGAGAGAGTCATAGGTCATCAGACGTTTGGACAAGGAAAGAAAGAGTAGTGGCTTCACAGTACAGTTCTAGCTAAACTCGCCAGGAGGACTAGTAGGAGAAGTCAAAAAGGAGGCACAAAACAGTGAAATGCAGGAGGTTCACCTAAATCCGATGTGCCTAGGAGTCACAAGTGCACTGATGGAAGATAGGAGTCACCCCAATTCCTGGTCTGCGTGGCAGCGTTGGAGGCACTGAAACCCTAATGGCATCTTCACTCCTTCAAGATGGCGTTTCCTTAATGGGACTTTCTGTACTCCATGCAGCTTTTTAGCCTTTTCCAAGATGGCTGGCCTGGTCTGTTGTCAAGGCAACGGAACTCCTTGCAGAGACTATTTCTATAAACAGAGAACTCAGCCCGCTGCGTTAATTTGTGCTGCATGCCTCGCCACACCCCATTGTTTCCTTCCCTTTGCTTCTAGTTCTGGTGCCGGCTCCTCCACTCCACACAGCTGTCTTGCTCGGCCCCGTCCAAGCCTTCTCTTATTACTACGTTTTCCCTTCTTCCTGAGTTCCGGCTCCTCCGGCACTCTGTCTTTGGCATCGCTGGGTTGGGCTCCTCCCCTCTCGCTGCGGTTCCCTTTGCTGCAGTTACTACGGCTTCGCTGGGTCAGGCTTCTCCCTTCTTGCAGCCGTATGCCCTACCTGAGTTCCGGCTCCTGTGGCACTCTGCCCTTGGCTTCACCGGATTCGGGTTCCCTCCTTCCCGTTGCCATTACTCTCGGTTCACTTTCTTCTTTGCTCGCTCTTGGGTTCTCTGTTTCTTCCTGGGCTCTCCCTCTGGTATCCTTTCATGAATCCTCATGATCCCATCTCCTGTGCACCCTTCCTTATACCTTGCATTGCGAAGTCCTGTGGATTCCCCCGTTGATTCTGTCCTTCATTACTGGGTTCGTCATTCCGGCTGGACTGCAATATCACTCACCACCTGGACCGCGACAAATACTGTGGGATTTTTTTGTTTGCTGCTGTGGTTTTCCGTTACTTTCTAGGCATGGCCTGGTGATTGCTACCCGATTTGTTATATTCGAAGGGGCAAGTGGTTACCAAGGCTTTGTCTGATTCATTGTTCTGCCAGGAAGACCTCTCTACTCATTCAGACCAGGTCAGTCTAACTTGTCAAAGTTGCATGGATTGTTATTACAATGAGTGGAAAGAGGATGTGAAAGGCACCGTGGAAGCTGGAAGAGATAGTGGTGGAGGTCAGCCAAGCTCACTTTCATATCTGCATGAGGCGTAGCTCGTCCTAGATAGGAGAAGTAATTAGTCAGGAGGATGGAGCATAGTCCCAACAGGGGTGAGGCTGGCACCCTGATTGAAAGATGAAAGACCCAGCTGACCAATCACAGGGGAGGCAAGCCTGGCTGGTGAGGCAGTGCACTGAAGCAAATCATGTCGACCATGATGGAAAAGATGGCTACACTGAGGAGATGCTGCGCCACCAGGGCTAGCAGGGAAATGCACCAGGACGCACAGCGGGCCACACTCGGTGAGATTTTCCGTTAAAAATAAAATCAATTTTGCAATTTATTTAAATAAATTCCAGCATCTAGTTAAGGCACACAAATAATTCTAAGCCCATCTGGGCTCACCTGTACTGCAGGGAGGCCGTCTGCAGCATGTGGAGCTGTGAAGAAAGGCCTCCAGGCCACAAGGCTTGCTTGGATGGCGCCAGCACCTTTACTTGAAGCGAGCAAAGAGGAACAAGCATATCTCACCTGAACAGGTTCCCAGATTTGGGAGACAACATATTCTGTGCATGAGCTGCAAGTTATCCTGTCCAAGGTTCAGTCTCTCATTACGCTCTGCGGATGCTTCGACAGGTGTTAGGGAGAATTCTCATCAATGGCTGATTTCCCTTACCTAAAGAGTCCCCCAGCACCTTTGCTGGATTTCTAGGATTTATTTTTTTCACCTGGTAAGAGGGTGAGCCTTTTTTTCCACTCTTGCATGTGTTTTGCTATGTGTATTTCTACTTTGTGTGATCTTGGGCACTGGAGCCTCACCTACTCCATGTGCACCACTCTTTGTGTGTTACACATCACCTTCAGTGCAGTGACACAGAGTTGTCTTTGAGACTTCCCACTGACTCAATTTTTCTGGAGCTGAGTACTGTCCCTCAGAAACAGGTAAAGTTGACATGAACTTTATATAGTCACTTTAAACCACAGACCCAGTACACCCCATCTTCCATGGAGTAATGGAAAGGGTTAACTCCTATCCCTTTTTGTCTGTGCCTCTTGGAGCCTTGTTTCGCTCCCTTAACATTAAGGCTTGGCTGGTGGCGGTGGTATCTACCCTAACTTTCCTACCGCGAGTATATTATATAAACGTGGTATTGTTCCAGGCTATTATAGTAGCCTCGAACATAAACCCGCTAGACCAAATACATTTTATTTTGGTTCCAGCTGGGTTTATTCGCCATATCTTTTTGTTAAAGTCTTTCTCGTGTTTTTCTCTGCGCGCCAAACTGGGAATGACTCCTTTGTTCGCTGTATTTTCGCGGGCTTCTGCACAGAAGCCCTCCTTAAGGCGCTTGATAGTCTAGGGGGGCAGGATGTGAGGAAGGGATCTTCGGATCCCTGCCATGGGTTGCCTTAGTAAGCCAAGTCGCACTCTTGTCTGATTGGCTTGCCAGGCCAGACACCCTGCTGTGTGATTGACAGCCAGGTTGTATGAATGGGGGAAAACTGCATAAAACGCAGGTCTCTGCGACTGGAAGAGCAGAGTCGCCACTGGAACGAAAGAACCAACGAGGAACTGGAAGAAGAGGACCCCTACAATGACTGAACCGCCTGGTGAAGTCCTGCTGCAGGTCAGAATTTTCAAATCCGACGACAGAAGATCCTCCAGTAAACCTCTTCCCTTGAGCTGGTGGACCAACCAGTTCGCCCAAACTACAAGCCAGGACCCCTCCTCTGGTCGAATTTGCTGTACAGACCTATAGTGGGCCGGATAGCCAGGAAGGTCGGACCTTGCTTGGGTTTTAAGGAGCGCACCTTTTATTTGTTGTTTTGCTCTGCTGCTGGCTTCTTCCCTGGGTGGCGCAGGACCCTCCAGTCTTCCTACTTCTGATCAGTCCGACAGTCGCTTCAGGAACCGTGAGCCTGCAGGAACCGCCAGGAACGTCTGCCTCATCTACAGCTCCCTCTCCGTTTTAAGGTACTGTGCAAATCCGGTTGTCCGTTTCATTCAACCGTGGTGAAAGTGTTTGAAATCTTTCTCCAATCCGAGGGCTTGACCTTCTCTTCTCTTTGAACTATCTTTTCTACTAACCAACCTCGTCCGTAATCTGTGCCACAAACTTTACCACAAACTACCCTGAACTGTGTGATCTTGAGCAAAAGACTTTTGACCTATTGACTTTGGCCCTAAGCCTTTTCTAGCTGATCTCCTCACTGTAGTCTCTCTGGTTCAAATTGCTCAGAGTACTTACCTGTTGGTGTTGCCTAATTGCTAATAACTTTGTCTTTCCCTCCCTTTTAAATTTCTGCAGTGCCATTTTGCTCCCACTTCAATTGAGAGCTCAACTTGTCTGGAATTTAAGGGTAGTGGTGTGGTGTATTTATGATTGTGATTTTCTTAACTTGCTTAGAAAGGTGACCTGTTATACAACAGATAAGTAAATAAATATATATTCTTCTACTTAAAAATCTTGAGTCAGTGCTTAGCTAAATCATAGTAATTGCTGTCCTTTGTGTAACTATTTGATACTGCTCACTTACTCTTGAGAGAAGTCTGGCTGCTCAGCCATCGCTACCACTTTAATGTGTAGTACGGGCTTGTAGCAAAGGCGCACTGCGAAGTACAAGCTAAGTACTGTTTGCTGTCCGTGAACAGTCTCCTGTCTGAATGCTGTGGCACGCCATCGGATTTCAGTCTCACAGAGCCTGGACCAGCCCTGGTGCCGTGTTATCAACGTAGCCCTGGAGGATGTCTTTTTTGGGAACACGCGACTTGCCTGACCCGTCTTTTGAAGAAGTAGGAGGTGACTGTGTGCCATCACTTCTCGTTCACACTGGAGCCCATTGAAAACTGTTTGCTCTTACGGTTGTTCACATTGGAACCCATTGAAAACTGTGCTATCCCTATGATAGGATAATAGTGGGAAACGCACGTAGCCGTATATCTAAAACCCCTTTTCTATCTCTCCTAAGGTTTTCTTTTTGGAGGCTGGCTCCACCCCTCCCATCATTATTAATACCTACACCCTGGCGCGCCTGCACCGCGCCCTGCCAAGTACAAGCTAAGTAGTGTTTGTTGTTCGCAGTTCGTGGTGCGGGGAGCTGGGTAGCTACCCCCCAGCCTTAGTGGCCATTGCTTTGGGATTACCACAACAGATTGGGACCAAAGGGCACCCGTTACTGCACACTCGATATCCGATGACCCCCTACTGAGTGAGTTTCTGGCTCTGGTGTATAGATGTTTGCATGCCTATGGTTTCAAGATTTTGCTTTAAATGTATAGCTCGCTGTAAAGGTCTGATATAGCTTACTGTAAATGTGGGCCTAAGTAAGGCTGGGTGCTATTAAGCCGCAACGCTATTAATCTAGTGAGCACCAGATTCTTTTTCTTTCAAACTTTTTAAAAGCAAGCGCGGGCTGGGAGCACATGAACTTCCAAGAACAAAGCTAGCGACACAATAAACTATTTAATAACAGGAATTTATCATAAAGATGGAAATCACGCGGCGCAACGGAAAACAAATTAAAGACCCCATCTTAAAAGAGTCCTTAGGTACAAACCCTGCAATGACTAAAAATAACAAAAAAAAACAAACGGAGAGCTTGCCTATTCCTTCAAAACAAATACGTTCATTCCTATCAATGTCAGTCCAAGTGGCGGACAATGCTTCTGAAATGAGTAACAATGCAGAGACTCAAGAAGGAAAAGTTTTATGTTCCCTGAAAGATGCAAATGAAGACATTACTCATGATACGTTTTCTGAAAAAGAAACGTTAAAAAATAAAAGATGCACCTGATGCAGATGGCCATGGGGACAGTTTGCTTCCTGCACCTGTCATTATGGCAGACCTTGATAAAAGGGTACGCCTTTCACTAGGTCCATCGACTCCAGTGTCCACCTTTGGACAATTTCGAGAACATGTCCATTTTCCCAAATTAAATTTGAAAGAACATAGTAACCTCACACATAGTTTCTTTCAACATGGAGAGGAACCGAAATTAAGAGAGACATATCAATCCACTAGTTCACCAACTTTAAGTTTGGCAAACAAAAACAAATCTATACAGGAAAGATTTCTATCAGGTGAAATAGAAACTTTGAATCCGGTATTTAATAACAGCCATTCATTTAAGGTACCTGAGCAAGCAGAAAAAAGCTTTCAGAATTATTAGAGAAAGAAACTCAGGACTTCCCAGTGATAACTAGAATTCTCAATTTGGTAGATAAGGGACACAAACTTACACATACTTTACTGAAGGACACAAAAAATAACATCTCGGTAAATTCCGAAAAATTAAGTAAAGTAGAAGGTTTTCTCCTAGCGCAAGAAGCTTGCCACAGGAAGGGTTTGCATCAAAATCACTTCTACAAAACTCTAGAGGGACACAAACGAGTAATGATTCCCTATTGCACCATGGAATTCCTAAGTCATTTGCACACATGGCAAAGAATCAGACTATACCCACAATCATTGATGTTAATGGGGATTCGATTGATATGATTGAAATTGCTAAATCACAGCATGAGCGATTATTGCAGATTGAGCAATTCTTGTATTAGACTAGTCCTCAACTGCATAACTCTGAAATACCTCAAATTGTAACACCACCTATACCTGAGAGTGAAACACTGAGTGCCTCCCCTGACAGCCCCTCAACGATACTAGAAATTATAGAGAAAGATCTAGAGAAGGAGGAAATTGCTGAAGAGGCAGAGAATACAGCTACATCTGCTGAAGGGCCCTATCACATATCTACAAGAGCTAAAAAAAACTATCAAAGAGCGCTGAAAAGAAGGCACAAGAAATGGGCAGATAATACTGGATTACATCAAGGAGCGAAGAAACTCCCCGTTGGAGCTAAGAAAGGCAAAACACAAACAACTTCCCATCTCAAATTCAGACGATCATGCCCTGAATTTAAGTCAATTAAACAAAGAAAGTAAAATAGTACTGCAAATACTTCCACAAGATGACAAAGTGGAACCCATAGAGGTGGAAAAAGATCAACCTACGGCTCACGAAGACCTCAAGTTGGTACACGTAACTCAAACAAAAATGAAGGCATACTTTCAAGAAACACAAACCAAAAAAACTGGTAACACAAAGAAAACAGAATGCCAGATAGAAAGTGGAAAATCAACTCCTGATACGAGTAATATGAAAACTTTAGACACAGAATCGGTACCAAGCATGGCAATTAGACAACCCTCGACAGCTTCAACTTTGGTACAAACATGTGCGAAGTCCACCCTACTCCTATTGAACAACAAGCACAAAACTTTTCAGCTGTACCAAATAATGCCCAAGCTTTACAAAATCTAGCTAATTCTTCTCAGCTGAGTGCTGCTACAAACTTAGAAGGAAAAGCTACATCTACTCAAGTAGAAAACAAAAACAGTCCCAAAATGTCAGCAGCTCCACAAGAGACATGTAATGCAGTAAATAATTGTCAATTGCATGAAAATAGGTCTTTGTCATATGACTCGGTATCTGGTATTGCTTATCAGGAAGTGAATTCTCAACCATTGACTATCATTGAATCAACTCTGGTAGCATTTAATAACATTCCAGAGGCTATGAAAACAACTATTGGATGGAAGAGTGATCCTATGATCAACAGAAAGGAGTGTATTAATCACTCCTTCCTAATGAAATCTCTCTACAAAATTCCCTCACTAAGAAATGTATTCTCCAATGACATTGAAAGCATCCGGCTATCTAATATAAATAATAACTGCATGCTCTCAACTATGCTCTCTCCCATTATTGCATAATTAGTATGGGAACACAAATCTGATCTAAAGATGCTGGGTCTGGAATTGTATGCATTCCATTTAGTGCAAGAGGCAATGGATTTCCTTGACTTTCAACCTCCAATTATACCAACTGCAGGCAATAGTGTCAATCAAGCCACCTCCAATATAGACACTTCAAAAGAAATGATGGAACAGCTAGCCTCTCTTACTACTGCATTAAATGGTTTATCGTGGTTGGAACCTTTGATAAAAGCTGCCTCTGTGATAAGTTTGACTCATGCACCCTCATAATTGAGAGAGTTAAAAATCACCACGTGGAATTGCTGTGGTTTCAACAATCTTAGGAAATGGTTGCATAATGCGCAGAGGGGCATGGTACCACAGATATTTATGATTCAAGAAACCATGTCCATGTTTGAACTGCAGTTTGATGGCTTTACTACTTTTGTCCACCACGCATATGGTAGAGGAGGTGGTAGACCTGCAGGGGGCTTGGCTATCCTTATTAACAACTCACTTTCCTTTAAGGTGAACCACATTTTCCATTCAGATTTGTTACTATTGGTAGATGTGACAATAGATTCCCCGCAGAATTTTAATGTCTTTTTGATTACATTATATTGGAATTCGTCTCGCATATCATTTGTACAAGCATGCGAAACATTTGATACAGTATTGCAGGAGGCTTACGAAAAATCTCCACAAGCAGAAATACTGATTGGAGGAGATTTTAATGCAACCTTCCTATCTGCTTTGGATGTCAAAAGTAACGGCAAAACAAAGACTTACGCTAGATTTTCACAAGAAAAAGGAGAAAAGTGGGTACAATATTTAGATAGTCACGATTTATATACTATTCAACCTGACTTTAGTCATGAGGTATATACATGGAAAAGAGGGCCATATTAGTCATGGATCGACTATTTGGTGGGCTCTAAAATTCTATCTGGATGGATGTCTCTCTCAAGCACGGTAGATCCTGCATTGGGGGACCACTTAATGATTACCTCCTTGATGGTTTGTAGAATCAATAAATATGCATGCGATTCCACGCGATCAATGATCCAGAGTAATAGAACAAGGCTCTCAATTAACTGGAATATAAGCACCTGCAGAAAAATATCATTTCTTGTTAATCGAGACATCTGGATATGTAAGAGTGATATACCTAAAGAGATGGAATATATTATGCAATGAATCTAAAGATGATAGCATTTCATCTAAGATCCATAGCCATGTTACAAAAATCTCAAGATCAGAACAAATACACAATTTCCCATGGCTCCCCGGACATTCTGGAGCTCAAACGTTAAAAAAACATGGAATTGAGAAAAATAAGGAAGTCCCTTGTGCTCCATGATTCGACTTGCTTGACAACTGCAAAAAAAAAGATACTCGTGCAATTTAATAACGATATATCACGAATTCGATCACATACCTTACTGAGACAAAACCAAAATATGGTGGTGATGTTATGCAAACCTAACACTAAAGAAATATGGAAACATCTGAGATCTACTAACAAAGATCAATATTTAGAATTCGACTCAGCAATCGATGGAGGAACATGGACCTCCTTTTTTCTGCATAAATATGCAATTCTGCCTGCAATTTCTCACTTAGAAAGAGCTCCAAGATGTGAAAACTTTCCTGATATTTGTCCATGGGACATTGAAGATATTTTGTATGCCATTAATAAACTAAAAGCGTCTAAATGCGCTGGTCCTGATTGTTTGCCCCCATGCGTGATTAAAGACGATCCTCTATTCTGGGCTCAAGTTTTCTTAGAAAACTTTAAAGTAATATTTTGAACCAAAAAAATGCCATCTTCTTGGCTCACATCCATCATCATACCTATACACATAAAAGGGCCCATAGATAACCCTAACAACTTTAGGCCCATCGCCCTAATGGATGTTGCAGCCAAGGTTTTTGCCATATTGATTCTCTAAGAAATAGAGACTACGATTCGTAACACCGATTGTCTAAGTGTAGCCCAAGTAGGCTTCCGAAAAGCAATGGGGACAACTCTAAATGCAAGCATTCTTGCTCATCTGATAGGACTTTTGTCAGATGCTTTACAGGATGCTATCTTTGTAGCATCACTGGACCTAAAAGCTGCTTTCGACTGTGTTATCAGAGATACTATGGAAAAAAATGTTAAATGCCAATTTTCCGCCATATTTAGTCACTCTGATTTCTATGCTTCACCATAAAACAAACTTTAAAGTAAGAATAAATAGGGAAGGCACTCTTACAGAAGCCATCCCTAGCTGTATTGGTGTAAAGCAAGGATGCAATTTGGCAGCCACATTATTTAACTTGTACATGGCTGATCTTGATGTGATCTGGAACGAAAAAGAATCATTTGCAGTGTGCTTAGGAAACCTGAAGTTATCATGGCTAGCCTATGCAGAAGATGTTCTTCTTTTTGATAGAACATATGCTGGACACTCAGGCTAAACTGGAGAGTTTCCTTTCGTACTGCAATAAGAATAATCTCATGGTCAACCCTCCAAAATCAAACATCGTGATCTTTTCAAATAGAGAGAAAATACGTCATTTTACTTGGAACATGGAGGCAACACAGATAAAGGTAGTACCAGAACTATTCTATCTGGGATACAAGGTTTCAAACAACATCTCCTTAAAAAAAGCTAAGGAACAATTGATGGAGAAAATGAGACCACTCAAAGGACAAATGAAAATGATCTATCATAAATTTTGTAACTTTTCACTGATTCCATTGTATGAATGTTATCATAAGAAAGTTGAAGCAATTTTATTATATGGGGTCGAATTACATCTAGAAGACCTGGGACCCTTCTTCAACCGCTTACAAGGAATTTTATGGAAAAATACCTTAGGTCTACCTCTGTATCTCCCGAATGCCATTGTAAGACATGAATTAGGACTAACATCTTTAGCGGCACGTTATCACTGGCGCTTATTGACACTCTATTTTAAAATGCTAGATCCTGCAAGAAATTCTATCTATACAGAATTTGCTAAAATGTTAACTCGGAGTGATCCTGTATCTATCGCAAAATTTAAGGAGAGAATGGATAAACTCTTAGATAAGATCAATATACGAGCAGATGACCTTGACTTGAATATAAACAATATGAAAAAAAAACTGTTTATTGACGATTGGGCAGAGTGCATAACACAAGTACAGTCATACTTGTCCTTTGATCAATATGCAGAATTCATTAATTGACAAAGTCCTCGCTTGAAATACTTACTGCTTTGTCCTGATAAAATGATTCGAAGAATATACATGTTATTTCGAATGGATCTGATTCATACCAAAGTCAGAACCAGACACTGGATGAAGAATCATGAGACTCAAATGGATCAAACTTGTAGATTTTGTAAAGAAACTGTGGAATCCTTTAAACATCTATTTCTATACTGTCCTCATTTTGAAAAAACACGGGTAATCATGTTGAAAGAATTTACAAATGCTAATAGTATTTTTGCAAGAAACTGCATATGGAAGCATAGTATGTGGGGAGCGAGTAACACAGCTATTATTGCAACGGTCCGTCTGGTAAACTATATTAGAACTGAAATGGAAAAAGATAGTTTTGTTATTTAGTACAAAAAAAACAAATGTTGAAAAATTATGACATGAACAGTTGATATTGAAAAATGTGTGTTTCTTATGTTTTTAGGGTTGTTTTTCATGTGTTATTATAAAAATGTATTTTATGAAGTTATTTGTAAAGGTGTGATACACCAAAAACACATTTTTAAATTAAAAAAAAAGTGAAATTGTACTGTCACTTGTAGTCTTAATTGTGTGTAATGTTCCCGAAGGGTATTGCATATAATTCTGCCTAGCAACAGGTCATACGATTTATTCCCAAAGAATACCATGCAGTAGTGGTGGGGGCGGGGGCTATGTCCCAGCCAAACAATTATACAGGCTCTAGAAGGCCCAAAATGCAGCAGTCAGATTGGTCGGCAGTCTGAGGAGAACATATCATGCCCCTCTTCCCCTTCGTAGGACATTGCACAGGCTGGCGGTTGAGAACTGTATTACATTCAAGGTCGCATGTATGATCTTCAAGTGTATAAAGGCACTAGCCCCGGAATACTTAAGTAATAAAATCTCCTCTTATAACCCTTTGAGGACCATCGCGTCAAAGGACCAACTATTGCTGAGTAGTCTGCGGTCTGTATTTGCTACCAGCGGAGTCAGAAGATTTGCAGTCTTCGGTCCTAAACTCTGGAACACTCTACCACAGAAGATCAGGGAGTGCCAGGTGCTTGACCAGTTTCGGAAAGGCCTTAAAAACCTTCCTGTTTAAAGACTTATAATCCAGTCACCTGGTGATTTCTCCTCTTCCCTCTATTCTCATTTCATAATCATGTGGTTGCAACTGCACCTTTAGGTGCTAAAGTCTGTCTCGGGCACATTACAAACAATAAAAATCAAATGAAATCACTACACAGACAGAGCTGGAGCCATCGGACGGAGCCAGGAGGAAACAGCAGGGGGTCATACTTTATTGCTTTGCAGTTTCTTGTTGGGGTAGTTTATGGGCGGGTACATTGATCATCGCAGGGGGAGTGTGAAAAAGGTGCAGTGACGTGCACTTAGGATTGATGTATTCCAAGTAAGTGATCTGGCTAAATGTGTGGGGTCTTAACACACCACAAAGAGGTTTCTCTTGCAGATGGCAATTCAACTTTTCAGGCTAAGTCAGGTTGTCTTCTAGGGTGTCCTATCTCGGTCCCAGTCTGGCACTGGCATCAGTGGTTCCACTGGGCTCCCGACATCGGGTGGCCTCTGCTGGGTGCCGCCATTTTCCTTCAGGAACATAGGTATGGATTCCTCTGGCCGTGCATTCGGAGTCGGCTGTGAGAGTCCTGGGGCTATATTAGCCCAGTTGAAACCATGCTCATCGTGTCTCAACTTCTCCAGTTGTGCCTCTCTCCTCTCTTCCCCTTTTTCTCTGCCTCTGCACTGGAGTTCTTTACAGACAAGTCTTCTCTGTTTTGACTCATCTACTGCCTATCTTGTCCTCATTCTTGGTGTTCTTATTTTTACAATTTACTGAGCTTGTTACCTCCTTGGTCCTGTTGTGCTATTACCATCTGGTGCTCTGGGTTTCGTGTCTCGAACTGTTCTTGCACCACTACTTGCTGGGGCATCTCCTTGTGGTGCAGGGCGATTAGCCCAAGTATCTCTCTGTGTTTGAATCCACGGTAGAGAGGCTTCAGTGTTTTTCCTGGTCACCTGTTCCTTCCTGGCTGAGTCTCCTGTTTGCCTCATGGCGTTGTGGCGCTGCATTCAACAGGTACGAAGCATCATCGGGCTGAGGTACCTGACATAGGCATTATCCAACCAAACTCCTTGCCAGTGCTTCTGCAAGAAGGCCTGGGGTGGTCCTCTTGTTTTACAAAATGCTCCATGTACTGCCAATGGTGGTGTTAGCTGAACATGCAGAGGTGTAGACAGGGTAGGGCCTGAGCAGGCAAGGCCCACCCAAAATCTATAAATGCCCACTCGCAGTGCTGCGTGGGCATTTACAGATATTAACGTCACTGCAGTGGGTCCAACTGTATTAGTTTAATGCCCGTCTTGTTAGAATATCTTTCCATGCTACACATGCTTTGGAGGGACAGAGCCTCCTCGTCCTTGTCCCACTACTCTGTGGGTTTTCTACACAGGAGTCCAGTTTGGACCCCTGGCAGTGCAGCTCTTCATTCTTTATTTCTTGGGGAGCAAGACCCATGGGATTCCCCTACGGCAACCATTTGTGTGTGTTTTTGGGCACCTGTCTGTTGAACCACAGAGCAGGGTCTGGGCTGATGGCAGCTACATGCTGGTTTTACAGGAACATTGGGTGTTAGGGAGAATTCTCCAGAATGGCTAATTTACCTTACCTACTGAGTCCCTAAGCAGCTTTGCTGGATTTCTAGGATTTATTTTTTTCACCTGGTAAGAGTTTGAGCCTTTTTTCCTACCCTTACATGTGTTTTGCTGTGTGTTGTACATTTTTGTGTTCATGGATATGGAGTCTCACCAACTCCATAGGCATCATCTTTTTACTGTGTGTCACACAGCACCTTTAGTGCAGTGACACAGGGTTGTCTTTTTCAGACTTCCCACTTTAAACTCCATTTTCTGGGACTGACTACTGTCTCCCAGAGCATGTAAAGTTGCCTCGGCTTTTACTAGTCTTTTAGTCTTTTTAAATTCACAGACCCAGTACAAACTATCTTCCATAGAGTACTGGAAAGGGTTAATAGTTATCCCTTTTTGTCTGTTTCTCATGGAACATTATTTTGTTCCCCTTTCTTTAAGATTTGTCTAGTGGCAATATTATCTACCCTTTTCTTTCTACCACGAGCTATGAAAGCTATGGTGGTAGCCTCAAACTCTAAACGTGTTGGACCCCTTTTATTTTATTTCTGTTCCGGCTAGGTTTATTCGCCATTTCTTTTTGTAAAGGTCTTTCTCGTGTTTTACTCTGCGCGCCAAACCAGGTTTAGTTCCTTTGTTCGCCGTCCTTTGGCGGGCTTCTGACACAAGTCGCACTATGATCTCATTGGCTAAGTGACTTTCCGGCCAGGACAGCCATCCTGCTGTGTGATTGACAGCCAGGCTGTGTGAATGGGAGATTTGGTGCATAAAAAGCCAGTCTCTGGGACTGGAAGGCAGAGTTACCACTGGATCAAGAGAGCCAACGAGAAGCTGAAGGAAGAGGACTGCTGCATCTACTGGACATCGTGGTGAAGCCCTGCTGCAGGTCCGAATCGCCTGAACTTCGTCGACAGAGGAGATCTGCAAAGAGTCTTCTCCCCTTGAGCTTGGTGGGACCAACCAGCTCACAAAGCCCCTGGACCTCATCCTTCAGCCTGGTCGAATTTGCTGTGCCACAGGAAACCAGATAGCCAGCTTGAGAGAGTCCCTTTGTGCTTTGAAGGAGTGCACCTTTTATTCGTCGCTTTGCTCTGTTGCTGGTTTCTTCCCTGGTCAGCGCAGGACCCGCCAGTCTTCCTCCTTTTTGTCAGTCAGACAGTTGCTTCAGGAACCGTGAGCCTACAGCAACTGCCAGGAACTACCGCAGCAGCTACAGCATTCTTCTTCATCTAAGATACTGTTCAAATCCGGTCGTTCCTTCCGTCCGACAGCGGTAAAAGTGTTTTAAATCTTTCGCCTCTCCGAAGGCTCATCCTTCTCTACTCTTTTGAATAACTTTTCCTTCAACCAACTTCATGTTGAACTCTTGGCAAAGACTTAACTGCAAAATACATTGAACTGTGTGATCCTCTGCAAAGACTCTGAACCATTAACATTGGCCCAGGCCTAGTTGTAGTAAGCCTTTTCTAGATTGCCCTGCCTATCACTTTGTCACTAAAGCCGGTAAAATCCTCTTCTTCATAAGACAACTCCGTTTCACCCTCCTCCCCCGACTCCTCACCTTCCACCTTCTTCTTGGATTTCCCTTTCTTGTGGCTTGTAGGTCTCTCCTTTTTTTTATGAAGGTATGGACGTCCCCTGAAAGATGCCACCGTGCCACCGAAACGGTGTAACGGGGGTAATCCCTCTGGGGACGCCAATTAAGGGGAAAAAGCCGATGGCACAAAAAACCTCTATGAGACTTCCTTCAAGGAAATGAGGAACGGGCTTGAGTGGCTGGCTCTTATAGGGAATGGAGATTCAGGGCAGTAGACTATCCCGCAAGGTAAATTCAAGTTCCATCCAAAGATGGCCGAAGTATCGAATTCATGGCAAAGACAATCCGTAAGACAGGCAAAGTTCTGGTACACAGCTGACAGGTAGGTACAAGGGCAAGGCAGAGGCAATCCGTGAGACAAGCAGAGTTCAGGAACACAGCTGACTGCAAGGTACCAAGGGCAGGGCAGAAGCAATCCGTATGGCAGGCAGAGGACTAGTACACATCAGATAGATATGAATCAGGGGAGGAGTAAAGATAAGAGGAAAAGGAAGGATCCTGAGTAAACAGGCCAGAAAGAGGGAAAGAGAGGCAAGTAGATTATGTAAAATGGGGGGGCAACAGCAGGAGGAGAGAGAGGACGAACAAAAGAAGAAGGACCGCAAGAAAACGGAAGGAAAGCAAAACGTAACAAAAGGGCAAAAAGTACACACAAGGGACTGAGGGAAATAAGTATACACCGAGAGCGACAGCAACACAGGAGGAAACCCGGAAACGTTGCAACGCATTCGTAACCAGGAAGTGGTGAGATATATACTTCCGGCTACATACGCGTGCAACAACTAGAACGGTGCAGGTGGAAAGGAAGGAACGTGATGGGAAACGATATGGCAGACCGTAACGCCAGTGGTTCCAAACCCGCCATCCCTGCCTAGATGTGACACACTTGTTGGTGTTGTTGATTGTTGATAACTTTGTCTTTCCCTCCCTTTTAAAATTGCTCTAGTGCCATTTGGCTCACACTTCATTTTGAGCTTAACTTGTCCAGAATTGATTGGGTGCGGTGTAGTGTATTAAGATTGTGATTTTCTGCTGCTTGATATTAGTGAACTGTTTTATAATTGATGGTGTAAATAAATGTATATTCTTTTACTCAGAAACCTTGAGTCAGTGTTTGTTTGAATCATAGTAATTGCTGTCCTTTGTGTAACTTGTGATACTGCTCACTTTACTCTTGAGATAAGTCTAGCTGTTCAGCTACTGCTACCACTTTACTGTGTAGTACAGGCTTGTACCAAAGGTGAATTCGTACTGCCACTTGTAGTCTTAATTGTGTGTGGTGTTCCCAAAGGGTACTGCAAAGGATTCTGCCTAACATTGGGTCTCCTCCATTTTGGGACACACTGGCCCTGTCATAGGAATAAATGCATTCCTAGCAAAGGCAAGATGACCACTGAAAGCCTCATGTCTTACTGCATGTCCGTTCCTGTTTCTCAAAGTCCTAAGAAACCCAGGCTCTGTTTAGTATTTAGTATTTTTATTGTACTTTATATAGCGCCTTTGTCCAAAGCGCTTTACATAGAAGGAACAACGGTACATGATAATGATTAGTAGTGCAAATCGGCATTCGGACAATGAAGCAAATACCTTTTCAGAGAAGTGCAAAACAGGGAGTAAATGAATAGAAGAGTGATAGATTGATTTAAGAGGAGCAGGACGTGAGTAGGGAAGGCCGAAAAGTATGACCGAGCAATGGAACAAGCGAGAGAAAATCAGTGAAGAGATGAGAAGTTTCATAGAATAAAAGATGAGGAAAGGACGGACTCTACGAATATTGTAAGGGTGAAAGCAACAGGAGCAAGATGTGAGAGAAATATGGCAAAGGAAAGATTAGAATCGGAGTGAAGACCAAGATTACGTGCAATTGGAGAGAGAGAGATAAAATAGAAGAGGGAAAACAGATAGACCATGGAGGAGGAGGTGTAGGGAGAGTGGTAGCAGGAAAGAACAAGACCTCAGTCTTTCCTGAGTTTAAAGTAAGAAAATGAGAGGCTATCTAGGATTTGATGGCAGAAAGACATGTTGAGAGAGTGTGGTGAATATCAGAAGTGTAAGACGAGAAAGATAGAAAGAGCCGAGTATCATCAGCATAGAAATTATGCAATAGTCCAAAGGTGGAAATTATTGGAGCAAGTAGTGAAGGAGAATCGAAAAGGACCCAAGACAGACCCTTGAGGAACACCGTGATCAAGAGGAAAGGATGCAGAAGTGTTACCGCCCCCAGATACAGAAAAGGTGTGATTAGATAAATAGGAGGAAAACCACGATAAAACAGAACCCCAAAGGCCAAAGGTAGACGGAGAGTCCACAAGCAGAGAGTGATATATACAGTATCAAAAGCAGCAGATAAGGCAAGAAGAATGAGTACAGAAGAGTGTCTAGAATAGGGTGCTGTAAGGAGAGAGTTAAGCACACAGACCAAAGCCGTCTCAGTGGAGTGACGGGGACGAAATCCAGACTGAGTGGGAGGAAGAAGTGATAGAGCAGAAACAAATGTTGGAATATGAGAATAAAAAAGACGCTCCAGAAGCTTAGAACGAAAAGGTAAAAGAGATATAGGATGGAAGTTTGAGACAAGAAGAGAATTAGCTGTATGTTTTTTTTTTAGGATAGGAATAATAATTGCAGATCTGAAAGCAGAAGTAAAAGTGGAAGTAGAGAGACAGATATTGAAGAAAGAAGCAGCAGAGTGTGTGGCCGAGTGTGGCCACTACGTTTATTTTTCAATCCTTGCAGCAGTCTGTTGGCTCTGTCCATTGAGCCTGAGGATGAGGAGCTTGCAGCATAAAACACTCGCCACAAGCGGAACGTGGCAGAGTATTTGGCCGAGTGTTCGGCTTGAGGAGTTTGGTGAAGAGTGGGCTGGTGATAGTATTCGCCGCTGCTGCAGACCAGTATGTTCTGCAACACCTTATTCTTAATTTGGCAGACCAGAGAAATCAACTGACGACAAGAAGCTAATTGGAAATCTTCAAACGGGAAATCTTGGCCAGCACGAGAGACATCGGTGTGAGACCCTTTGGAAAAAACACCAGCCCCATGGAAGTGGCGGATGGGGTGAGTGATAAGAGCAAATCCTTACTATGCCCGATAAATACAGAGAATGTGGTAATCGTAGCAAGTACGCTTGCCACATGGCAGAATGCATGACTATTGAACCAGCTGGGGAGCTGACCGCAGTTGAATTTGAAATAACTGAATTGGTTCAAGCAAAATTTGTGAATCTAGAGTCCCCCATTAATGAGGACATTGAAGACAGTGGGGAGAAAACGGAAACGCTCTCTCATGAACTATCATTAGCCCGCCCAGTCCCGACTTCACCCACAACAACGAACCCACCTGAAGCCCCATTGGTCGAAGCAGGTAATCAAAACGCGTCACTAGTTAGCAAGGGGGTGGGTGCACCAGATGCTATTAAATCGGTCGGGAAGCAGCCAGACCAAGGGAAGAACTTGGTTCCCTCACACATCTTGTCGAAACAAGTATGCCCAATTTTCATGAAAAATTAGGGGAACAAACTGGCAAATCATCAGAAAGAAAGGGGGTCATTGAAATCTGCCGCAAGGGCAAAGGGGCCCCCGGCTCAAGGGGAAAATAAGAAGTTGCCCAAAATCAAAAAAACAGAAGATCCCGGCTAAGCAGAGAGGGATGGTGGTTAAAAAATGTATTAACAACATAACAGTATCAACCGCCAAAACTATATTCTTTCCGGAGAGAATCACCAAACTCCCGCAGCTGGAAACTCAAGCTCCAAACTGACACCAAGATGGGAGCGCAAGACAGCAAGGAAAACGGGAGTGAAATCATAGAGGAAGACAGAAGTCCAGAAAAAGATCTGATGAACATGTCAACCTACTCAATGTCAGACTACGCCACGGACGATGAGTCAGAGAGGGAAGAGGAAAGCATTGAGGACGAAACATCAGAAAAAACTAACATGGACCATTCATCAGAGGAGTCTGAGGTCCCCAAAGAACCAATATGTATGCAAATAGAGAAACCGAAAGCTCAGCATGATGTTGCATCAAAAAAGGGAAGAAACACAAATCCGTCTGAATGAATAAAGGAGAAGGATCCTTTAGACATTCCCAATCCAGCCATGGTAAGTCTGACTGAGTGTCCAGCTGCACAAGATAACCAGAATAAAGATATTTGACCCTACAAAATATCTCCTCTGAAACTCCTGCGTCCTTTGGCTAGAAGAGAGGGAAGATCGAACTCCCAGGACCAAGAATTGGGGAAAAAATCGAGGAGGATCAGAGGCAAACAGAATATGGGGCTACCAAGATGGACTACTCTTAGAAGGAATGACCAGGGAATCGGATGGATTCATTCTCCACAGCGCAAACGTCTTAAGATTATTGCACCATGTTCTGTCGCGAAGACCCCTGACATCAGACGATCTGGCAATAGTGGAGTTTGTGGATGATGAGCGGATGGACAGAGTAATTATATACCCTACCACTCCACTCATAACGCAACTTTTGAAACACAAAGCACCCTTGTTAAGACCGCTGGGGTTCGATTTGACAGAGCAAATAATTATACTTAAGCCTGTTGGGGAGAATTCTCAAGAATGTGCTAATTTCTCTTACCTTTTGAGACCCCCAGCAACTTTGCTGGATTTCTGGGATTTAATTTTTGTACCTGGGAAGAGTGTGACCCTTTTTTTCCCCACTCTTCCATGTATTTTGTGTGTGTTTTACTTTTGTTATGGAGTTTTAAAACAACTCCATAGGCATCATCTTTTTCTATGTCTCACACAGCACCTTCATTGCAGTGGCACAGGGGTGTCTTTCAGACTCCCCAAGATTTTAATATTTTCTCTGGGACTGACTACCATCTCCCAGAGCATGTAAAGTTAAATTGGCTTTACTAGTCTTTTTTTTATTAGAATTTGTATTAGTTATTCATTTTCAACAAGTATCAAACAATGCATGTTAATTTTACATTTCCGTTTAGTACGGAGTGCTTATAATGACCTTGAAATAAACATGAAGTGAAAAAGGAAAGACAGCAAAAAAGGTAACAGTTGCGTAAATGATCGAATTACACTTTTCCCTGACCCCCTTCCTTCCCTCCCCCCACCCTCCCCTTAAACAGGTGTGAGGTGCTTCCTTTTACACCAATCAGGTTGAGTGTTTGTGTAAGGCTTGGACCACTTTTTTGAACAAAGTCTACTTTTTAGTGTGAGCCGGCGGACTGCTAGGGGCGATTTTCTATACAATCCTTGTTGTTCACAATGGTGTGTTTTTATCACTTGGTGTTACGGTGTCCCAGTATGCTGAGTAGAATTCTAGGAAGGGCACCCATATCATGTTTATGTTCTTTTTTGTTTCTTGGACGCTGCTGTGAGGCTTTCCATTTCGTATATGGCATGTGCTTTGGTTACCAACTCACTCTTTGTGGGCAGAGAGAGGGATTTCCACTTAATCGTTAAGCAGACCCTAGCCGCTAGCATTAGATTGCGGGGCATATGTGTAAGAGTCACATTGGAGTCTTCTTCGTCTGATTCGACTCCAAACAGGACCAAAATTGAGGTTAGGTTTCTGGGTATCCCATCTATAGCTTGTATCCACCCCAGAACTTCCTTCCAATACGTCTGTTTACTAGTCTTTTTAAATGTACTGACCCAGCACACCCTATCTTACTATAGAGTGCTGGAGGGGTTGCTTAGCTTCCCCCGAGTCAAAACACTCATGTAACAGTAAAATGTTACCTTTTCCTACTTTAAATGGCTGGTGGCAGTGGTTTAGATCAACTACCGTGATTTTTCGCGACCGCTAACAACGGTAGCTCAAAATCAAGGGTAGCCATGTTTTTCAATATGGCGCCGAAGACCTATCTGTAAAAACAGACTCTGGTCATTTTTTTCACCATTTCTTTTAGGAAAAGTCCTTCTTGTGTTTCTCTCTGCGTGCCAAACCAGGTTTGGTCCCTTTGTTCGTTGGCCTTTGGCTGGCTTCTGTGCTGAAGCCCTCCTCTGGCACCTGAGTGTCTGGGGTAGACAGGATATGAGGGAGGTGCCCGAAACTCACTGTGCTTAGTCTCCTAGGAGACCTGAATGCACTGTGATGTGATTGGCCGGCTGACTGTCCGGCAAGGACAAGCCACCCTGCTAGGTGAGTGACAGCCAGGCTGAATGATTGAGGGAAAACTCTTTAAAAGCAGGTTTCTGGAACTTGGATAGCAGAGTCGATCACTGGAACGAGAGAACCGAAGACGAGCTGAAGGAAGACGACTGCTGCAACTACTGGACGACCGGTGAAGCCCTGCTGCAGGTCCAAATTGCTTGAAACTCCAATCGACAGAGAAACCCTTCAAGTTTAACTTCTTCCCTTGAGTTTGGTGGTAACAACCAACTCATAAGCCACCTTGACACCATCCTATTCTGGTCGAATTTTCCACGGAGTGCTGCTTGAAAACCGGATAGCCAGATGGAAGGAAACCAGTTTGTGGTCTTTAAGGCACTCACAGCTTAAAGCGACGTCTTGCTACAGCCTTGGCTTCATCCCTGGGCAGTGCAGGAACCTCCCGACGTCCTCCTTCATGTCCTCACGACTGAAGCTCAGGAACTGCGAGACCTGCTCGGACCTCCCAGGAACAACTGCCTCTGCTACAGCTTTCTTCATTTAAAAAGGTACTGTGCAAACGTGGTCCGGAAATATTTGTCGGCCATCGAGAAAGTGCGTGAAACTTTCCTCAACTTCGAAGATTTGTCCTTCTCTAAACATTCGTCAAACTTTTCACCTAGCCAAATTCTTCTAATCTCTGTGGCAAAGACTTTACCGTTATATACCTGAACTGTGCTATCCTAGATAAAAGACTCTAAACCATTGACTTTGTCCCAGGCCTATTGAGAAGAATTGCTGGTTGTATTTAACTGAAACCCTTTGCACTGCCTATGAATGTATTTGGGCTGTCTATTCTTATAACCTTGTCTTTTCCTCCCTTTTCTAAGTATGTGAAGTGCCATTTTGCTCCCACTTCATTTTGGAGCTAAACTTGTTCATTTACTTCCTGGGTGGATGTTTGTGGTTTATTAGTGTGTGATATTGAGCTACTTGTGCTAGTGTAACGTTTTCTAAGTCAATGTGTATATTTGAATCACTGGTCCTTTGTGTAGCTTGTTCTACTGCTCACTTAAACTCTTGAGATACGTCTGGCTGCTCAGCCATCGCTACCACTTTACTGTGTAGTATGGGCTTGTACCACAGGTGAAATTGTGCTTAAACTTGTAGTCCTAATTGTCTGTAGTGTTCCCAATGGGTACTGCAGGTGATTCTGCCTAACAAAACCAGCAAAAGTGTCGCATTTACAACAAAAAGATGACTGGAGATCAAGAAGGGGTGGTGAGAAACGAGGGAGGACCCCGGAAAGGTATAAACGCGAAAGATCGCCGAGCGACGGCGAGATCAAAAACCACGAACCCAGCGGAGAGAGGTTAATCGGGATCACAGGCATAGCTAAAGACAGACCCCCTATAGCAGGAGAAATGACCAAGAAAGAACGACCTCAAGAAAAGAAGGAGAGGGGAAGAGCACATGGATCCGAAGAAAACAGGATATGGCTGATGAATATGGTTGCAGATAAGATAAAAAAAGCCATAGATTCAACAGAGTACCGACTCGCAACCCCTCACTGTGGCACGCTGGAACACTAGGGGCTTTAAGCACCTGCTGACCACCGGGGGTGACAAGATTGAAGAACATGATATATTCTGTCTGCCGGAAATATGGTTAAGATCATTACCATTGATAGAAGGCTATTCGTGGCACCTTAACCCAGCGATCAAAGGAGAAAAAAGCCAGCCTATGTCAGGTCTACTCATACTGATCAAAAATGAACTCCAATTTACGGTACTCAAAGAGCTGCTACCGACCCCGCTAATACAAATATTGGTTGGGAAAATAATCTGGAAAAATCATAAAAAAGGGAAAATTGTAATCTTGCTTAACTTGTATTGGAATCCGGCAAGTATAGCAAGTATGAATTTCCCAACTCAAGTGGCAAATTGGATAGAAAAATGGAAAGATCCCTGGTATGTGATCTCTGGGGACCTGAATGCAGTCTGTGTGGACAACTTTGGATCCCCAGTCTTACCTCAGCCGATAAGAGTCACAGCAACAGAAAAAATAGGGATCTTGTGGAAGGAAACTATTGAATCCCTAGACGTTGCAGTGTTGAACGGGAACACCAGTGGGGATATCCCAGCAAAGATTACAAGAAAGGGAAGAAGTGGGGCTCAGGTACTTGATTATATATGTATCTCTGGAGAGATGGTGGACGACCCAAACAGATTGATGGTGGTACACATGGATGTAAGCGACCACACGTTACTGTTTGTGAAGCTGATTCTTGCTCACTATAACCAGGGGACCTCATACCACGCGGATGTGGAAGTAACCAGAGGGAGAAACAGAGTTAAAATCACCCCGGAAAAAATCCCAGTGCTAACTGACCAACTGAGAAATGCGATCAACTGTGCCCAAACTAATGAAGAACTAAGACCCATAAATTACCTGGGTTTATTTAATCTGTTCGAGGTTAGGGTGATGCACCAAAGAAGGGTTAATACACCGGCATGCCTATGATGCAACGGTTGCCAAAGAGAAAAAGAACATGAGCAAAAAGATTGCCTGCCTAAAAAAGGACAGTTCGCTGACAGCAGACAACCAGTGGAAAAAGATAAGACAACATTATCATAATTGGGTAAGTCGTTATAAAAAAGTAATCACGAGGAATGATGCAGAGAAAATGTTAACCTTGCTCAGCACAAAAAACATGGCTGAGATGTGGAGAGTGATAAATCAACAGGATACCCCACAGGAAGCGGCAATCCTAAACCCAATTCCAGCAGCAACTTGGGTGAACTACTTCGGATCAGACCGAGGCGCTCATTTCCTGGAATCCATCTCTGGTGAGTGAAACCCTTGCCCCCGCTGCCCCACCTGTGTCCATTGCTGCCCTTAGCCTAAACATCCGAGCTTCGGGTCCCTGATTCTCCCTCCCCGCTTCCTGGCTCTCTTCCCTCCTGCCTCCTGACTTGGATTTCCAAAGGCCAAGGGCGGCTCCAACAGAGGCACCTCCAGGAAGTGTCTGCAGGTGTCCGCAGGGGAAGCCAAGCCAGTGGCCAGCCGTCAACCAGCAACTACAAGGACCAGTAAGGTAGGGTGGCTTGGGTCGGGGAGAGGTACAGCTCTACCCTAGATACCTGACCACTAGGCTAAACCAGGGTTTACCAATGTGATCACCCCGTCGCCCCCAAACTGCATTGATAGCAGGGCCCCGGTGCCCAAATTACATTCTCTAATCTCCAAACTGCATTGATAGCAGGGCCTCTGTTCCCAAATTGCATTGTGTGATCTCCAAACTGCATTGATAGCAGGGCCTCTGTGCCCAAATTGCATTGTCTGCTCTCCAAACTGCATTGATAGCAGGGCCTCTGTGCCCAAATTGCATTGTCTGTTCTCCAAACTGCATTGATAGCAGGGTGTCATGCCTGCTAGACCTTCTCGTCTCCGAGTTCAGCATTATACATCTACAGCCCAGAAATCAGCCAGACCATTTTATACTCGGTGGCGACTCTGGGGAAAAATTCCTGGTAAGCGCCTTCACTTCCGCTAAATCATGGCGGACTTCACACGCTGCACACATTATCAGTCCACTCGACAAGTATGCGTGAGTATCACATGACTGGACGTCACAGCGCTACTCACGCATTTTACGTCACAGCGCACTCACGCATTCTACGTCAGCTGATGCCTATTTAAACAGAAGTCTCCCGCTATTCGGCGCTTCTGATCGTTGTTCTTGGATCTTCGTTCTGGAGCTTGGTTCTACTTTGCTTCTAGCAGTTCCAATCTGCTTACCCTTTACTAGCTGGATCCGCGCTGCTATTTCTGGTGGTTCCTAAACTGCCTTTCCTTTCTGCTAGCTGGATCCGCGCTGTTGTTCTTCTGGTCTCCTGTTCATTCCAAAGGTCCCAGCCAGTCTCACTCATTTGTGGACATTCATGTTCTAGGATTACCACCTCATCCATATCTTCAATTTATTTCTACTTTCAAGAACTGTGCACTGAACTTTATGGACGCTATCCGGTGTGCACCGACCCGTCCCTAGTGCGGCCCTCATTCCGTTCGAGTTAGTCTCCTTACTAACCTCTCCTTTCCTTTCGTTGTTTTTGTTATTTTTGGACCTTATACCTGGAACTCCATTTCTTCCTCCTGTCCACACAACAACAGGTTAGTGAATATCCTTAATCTAACATACATTAAATTAGGCTAATTGAATAGTGACTAAAACTTATCATTCTTATCCTACAGACTGGTAATCCATCAATACGGACCTTTCCACTAATTACTCTCTCAGGCTGTGTTTTTTGCTACAGTCTGAGAGTGGCATTGGTTGGAAGGTTTTCAATCATCAAATCCCTTTAGAAGACACTCTGAATAGTCAAAGGAAGAAATCCCAGGAATTCACCTTGTATCCTTTACATCAGTGTATCCTTTTATTTGGTGTCATTCTAATTATATTCCATTCTGTAAATCAAAACCTTAACAGAATCAGAAGCCTTAAATAAAACGAAAAAAATGGAGGGTACCGATCCCTTACAAGTCCTCACGCAACTCATAGCTGATTTAAGACATGAGTTGATATCCGCTCAGGATACTCTCCGTCATCGTATGGACGTTATGCAGGACGCCATACGATCCGCACCACAGGGAGCGACAGGCGGTGAACCAGTGGCTTCCAGTTCGGGCTTTCCTCCTCCCTCCAGGGAAGTGCAGGTCTTGATGCCTACACAGTTTCCTTTGGCTCCACCTGAAAGGTTTATGGGAGATCCTAAATGTTATCGTACCTTCATTAATCAATGTCGTCTGCATTTTCTCTGTAGGCCCAGTTCTTTTCCGGATTTGACTACTAAAGCAGCTTTCGTGCTGTCTCATTTAGGTGGCTCTGCTGCAGCCTGGGCAAATCTGTTATTAGAGTCTAATAGTCCTCTACTTTATGACTGTGATGCACTACTATCTGCCATGAGTAAAGTATTTGATATGCGCTATGCTCATCAGGCGACAGATTTGGAACTTTTGAATTTACAACAAGGTAGCCAGACACTCTTGTCCTACCTTGCCCGCTTCAATCAATTAGCAGCAGAGACCCAATGGCCTGAAGATAAGAAAACGGCAGTGTTTTATAAAGGTCTATCAGAAGAACTAAAAGACGCTTTGTCAACAGTTCCGGTGGTTCCTGCTGGCTATTCAGAGTTTTTGGATTTAGTCCTCCAGATCGATGCACGACGATCTGCAAGAAAAGGGGAGAAAAAATCCTTTACGTCAATTCCTGGTCAACCTGGTGTGTCTCAAAATATTTCTAGTGAACCTGAACCCATGCAGATTGGCGTTATACGTGGACGTTTGTCATCCACAGAACGCGAAAACCGCCGTAAGAACAACTTATGTATGTATTGCGGTTCCGCTGAGCATTTATTGGCCTCTTGCCCTAAAAAACCATTCAAGAAATCGGGAAATGCCAGAGCTCGGCAATAGCAGGGGTTCCTTTGCCGAGTACCAAACAGGACTCCGCTTTAAACGTCGCTTCCTCCATTGAGGTAGCAGTTTCTTTGGAATTCAACGGAACCATTGTCAGCTCTAAAGCAATGTTGGACTCAGGTGCTTCTAACAAGTACATAGACAACACGTTCGCCACACAATCAGGCATTCCCATTGTTACTAAAACTGTACCTGAAGCTGTTAATACAGTTGACGGATCAGCGTTGTCTTCTGGGTTGGTTACGGAAGAAACAATTCCCATTAAAGTAACTCTGCCTGATGGTCACACTGAATACTTGGTCTTCGATGTGATAGCTGCTCCTCAGTATCCATTGATTTTGGGTTTATCCTGGCTCAGATTACATAATCCTCATGTGGACTGGGTAACCGGTCACATTCAGTATCCATCGGCCTATTGCAATAAGAATTGTTTTTTGGAGTCGAATGTGATGTCCACTCCTGTGTTGGCTTTCCTTGACAATTCTCCCAGTATTGGGGCACTCCGATCTAACACAGTCTTAGTGTCTTCTGAATACAATGCGTATTCCGATGTTTTTGATAAGGGTAAAACTGAGGTATTACCACCGCATCGACAATACGACTGTTCCATTGACTTAATGGAGGGAGCCAAGATACCAACTGGACGGGTTTATTCACTCACTCCAAAGGAAGATGCAGTCCTGAAAGAATACATTGACAATGCTCTCGCCAATGGATTTATTCGCCCTTCTCAATCTCCGGCGGCCTCCCCTTTGTTCTTTGTTCCAAAGAAGGAGGGGGACCTCAGGCCTTGCATTGATTACAGGGCCCTCAATGCCATAACCATTAAAAACCAGTACCCATTGCCTCTAATCAACGTCCTTCTGGACCAATTGGGTGCTTCTGTTATCTTTACCAAGCTGGATTTGCGGGGGGCATACAACCTTGTGCGTATTCGACAAGGCGATGAATGTAAGACCGCCTTTAAGACCCGGTATGGTCTTTTCGAATACCTCGTTATGCCGTTTGGCCTATGCAACGCCCCCGCAACATTTCAATATTTTATGAATGATATTTTCAGTGATTATATCGATCAGTTTGTAGTTATTTATCTTGACGACATACTGATATATTCAACCTCCATCCAGGATCACATTTCACATGTCATCAAGGTTCTTCAAAGACTGAGAGAAAACCATCTATTTGTAAAAACCGAAAAATGCATTTTTCACACTTCTGAGGTCGAGTTCCTGGGTTACGATATCACCAGCCAGGGAGTTAGAATGAGCCAATCCAAAGTCAAGGCTATTTTGGACTGGCCTGTACCCGCCTCTGTCAAATCCTTACAGTCATTTCTGGGTTTTGCGAATTTTTATAGGCGGTTTATACATGATTTTTCTAAAACTGTAGCACCTCTCACTGCTCTAACTAGTTCCAAGGTGGAGTTTCTTTGGACGAAAGAGGCTCAAAAGGCTTTCGACATGCTAAAAGAATCCTTCACCACTGCACCGGTTTTACAACATCCAGATCCTGGTTTGCCTTTTATAGTAGAAGCGGATGCCTCCAACATGGCAATTGGTGCTATTCTTTCCCAAGTTTGCAAATCCACTGGAGCAGAACATCCGGTAGCCTTCTTCTCCCGTAGATTGGCTCCTTATGAAAGAAACTATACAGTCACGGAGAAAGAACTTTTGGCCATAAAAGATGCTTTCCTGACATGGCGGCATCATCTACTCGGGGCTAAATATCCGGTTTGCGTTTATTCTGATCACAGGAACCTTCAAGCCATTAAAACAATGAAGTGTTTGACTGCACGGCAGGCCCGATGGCATTCATTCTTTGCCCAATTTGATTTTCGGATCTCATATCGTCCTGCCAGAGAATACACTAAAGCCGATGCTTTATCCCGACTCCATACGGTTGTTACCACAGAGTCAAGCAAACCGACTTTATTGGCTGATAAAGTGATTTGTAGTTGCTTCGTTCAACCCTCTCTGAAACAAGAAATTATAGATTGGGTATCTCAGAATCCTCAAGAGGTACAACGTCTGAATCTAGATATTCGTGGCGGACTCCCATACTATAATGGTCTTTTGTATCTACCTTCAGAAAACACCCGGGCCAAGGCATTAAACTGGGGTCATGATTCTTTGGTCGCTGCCCATCCTGGTCAGAAGAAAACACTTGAAATAATCCGGAGGTGGGCTTGGTGGCCGGACATGTCCAAAAATGTCATTGATTATGTCAATTCTTGCTCGATTTGTATCCAAAGTAAGGGATCGCTCCAGAAACCGATGGGGCTCTTACATCCTTTACCAGTACCCCATAAACCTTGGTTTATGATATCCATGGATTTCGTGGTAGAATTGCCTCCTATTCAAGGGTTTGACACGATATGGGTCGTGGTGGACTATTTCACGAAAATGGCCTTGTTTTTGCCTTGTCAGGGTATTCCTTCTGCGGCTTTTCTAGCAGATCTATTTTTGAAACATGTGTTCCGGTTTTTTGGTTTACCTTCTGTGGTTATCACCGATAGAGGATCACAGTTTGCGTCTCGCTTCTGGAAAGCATTATCAACAGCTCTCCTAATGGATGAGCGCATGTCTAGTTCCTACCACCCTCAGACAGACGGTCAGACAGAACGGGTTAATGGTACTATGGAACAGTTCTTACGGTGTTTGACCTTACAGTACCAATCTTCATGGCTGGAAGTCCTGCCCGCAGCCGAATTTGCCTACAATAATTCGGTACATTCTTCAACAGGGTTTTCTCCATTCTACGCCTTATACGGACAGCATCCAAGGTCCATTCCAGCGGACATAGAGTCTTCCGGCCTTGTTCCTAAGGCTGACGATAAATTGAAGGAGTTGTCGTCTTTGCATTCTTCTATTAAAAAGAATCTGGAGAAGGCACAGGCTCGTTCCAAACTATATGCAGACCAAAACAGGCGTCCATCTCCACTATATAAAGTGGGCATGTCGGTGTGGTTATCCACCAAGAACCTGAGAATGCCGGGGAAAAGAAAGCTTTTGCCACGCTTTGTTGGACCTTATGAAATCCTCAAGGTATTGAATCCAGTGGCTATACGTTTAAAATTACCCTCGCATTGGAGAGTACACCCTGTGTTTCATGTGTCCTTAGTGAAACCGTTCGTGGCCGGAACTCGGTTGCCTGTTCGGCCTGTGGCTCTTTCTGTAAAGGGTTCCGAGGAGTATGAAGTACAGGCTATATTGGATATGAAGATGCGTGCTGGGGTTCCACATTACCTCATCGATTGGAAGGGCTACGGCCCGGAGGACCGTTCTTGGGAACCTCTCGGTAATATCCATGCACCCGCTCTTCTGCGCCGGTTCCACGCTTCCAGGGGGGTGGCGTGCCCTTTGGGGGATGGCACTGTCATGCCTGCTAGACCTTCTCGTCTCCGAGTTCAGCATTATACATCTACAGCCCAGAAATCAGCCAGACCATTTTATACTCGGTGGCGACTCTGGGGAAAAATTCCTGGTAAGCGCCTTCACTTCCGCTAAATCATGGCGGACTTCACACGCTGCACACATTATCAGTCCACTCGACAAGTATGCGTGAGTATCACATGACTGGACGTCACAGCGCTACTCACGCATTTTACGTCACAGCGCACTCACGCATTCTACGTCAGCTGATGCCTATTTAAACAGAAGTCTCCCGCTATTCGGCGCTTCTGATCGTTGTTCTTGGATCTTCGTTCTGGAGCTTGGTTCTACTTTGCTTCTAGCAGTTCCAATCTGCTTACCCTTTACTAGCCGGATCCGCGCTGCTATTTCTGGTGGTTCCTAAACTGCCTTTCCTTTCTGCTAGCTGGATCCGCGCTGTTGTTCTTCTGGTCTCCTGTTCATTCCAAAGGTCCCAGCCAGTCTCACTCATTTGTGGACATTCATGTTCTAGGATTACCACCTCATCCATATCTTCAATTTATTTCTACTTTCAAGAACTGTGCACTGAACTTTATGGACGCTATCCGGTGTGCACCGACCCGTCCCTAGTGCGGCCCTCGTTCCGTTCGGGTTAGTCTCCTTACTAACCTCTCCTTTCCTTTCGTTGTTTTTGTTATTTTTGGACCTTATACCTGGAACTCCATTTCTTCCTCCTGTCCACACAACTACAGGTTAGTGAATATCCTTAATCTAACATACATTAAATTAGGCTAATTGAATAGTGACTAAAACTTAAAATTCTTATCCTACAGACTGGTAATCCATCAATACGGACCTTTCCACTAATTACTCTCTCAGGCTGTGTTTTTTGCTACAGTCTGAGAGTGGCATTGGTTGGAAGGTTTTCAATCATCAAATCCCTTTAGAAGACACTGTGAATAGTCAAAGGAAGAAATCCCAGGAATTCACCTTGTATCCTTTACATCAGTGTATCCTTTTATTTGGTGTCATTCTAATTATATTCCATTCTGTAAATCAAAACCTTAACACAGGGCCTCTGTGCCCAAATTGCATTGTGTGATCCCCAAACTGCATTGATAGCAGGGCCTCTGTGCCCAAATTGCATTGTCTGCTCTCCAAACTGCATTGATAGCAGGGCCTCTGTGCCCAAATTGCAGTGTGTGATCCCCAAACTGCATTGATAGCAGGGCCACTGTACCCAAATTGCATTGTCTGCTCTCCAAACTGCATTGATAGCAGGGCCTCTGTGCCCAAATTGCATTGTCTGCTCTCCAAACTGCATTGAAAGCAGGGCCTCTGTGCCCAAATTGCATTGTGTGATCTCCAAACTGCATTGATAGCAGGGCCTCTGTTCCCAAATTGCATTGTCTGCTCTCCAAACTGCATTGATAGGCCTCTCTCCCACTATTCAGGTGTCTCAAACTTAGCAGGGCCTCTGTGCACAAATTGCAATGTCTGATCTCCGTGCTGCACTGATGGGCCTCTCTCCCACTACGCAGGTGTCTCAAGCTTAGTGGGGCCTCTGTACCCAAATTGCACTGAGGATCTCCAAACCGCATCGACAGGCCTCTCTCCCACCATACAGGTATCTCAAATCTAGCTCGCTCGCAAATTTAGCTAACTCTCAAGTCACCAGTGAATTACAGTGGGGGGTCACTCTGACTAGGGCCTCTCGCATCACAAAGCGAAAGTCGAAGCTGCGCCCGTCCAAGCCACCCTCCAACCAGCAGATACCCTTCCCAACCCTCACAGCCTGCTCACCAAAGTGAACCGTGTTCAGGGAGACGGACAGTAAAGAGAGCCACCGATAACACCCAACTTAATAACCCTTACCACCCCCTTTCCGCCCTAGGACAGCGACTGAACGAGTCGCCAACTCCAGCCGGAATACCACCTACAGACGGAGCCCAAACTAGTAGCGGACACCCCCTCACCTGCCACTACACTACAAGACCACAAGACAACCAGACCAAAGCAGGACCAACTAGACGTAACCAAACAAAGACTAAACAACTCTCAATCGTACAATGCCACGCAAACGACCCATTCCAAGGAAAAGATGAAGAGATGAAAGAACAAACACTCCAGAACAGCAACTTAGAACAACAACCGTAGACTGGACCCCCACAGACAAGAACACAAACCGAGGCAACTCTGAGAGAAGAGAAAAATCCCTCTACCTAACTCCATACCTCGCAGACAACTGGCCACCACGGCAATCCAATCCCACATTAGAAGCAGCAACATCAAACAACCTAACACAAGTAACTAGAAGAAGGATGACCTACACAAACAACAAACAGACGACCGACGCAATAACCCCCTACATCACCAAAGCAAGAGGAACTACCAATCAACAACCACAACTCCCGGAGGACGAACGCGATGAAAACACAAAAAACCCAAGACAAAACCTAGAAGACCTCTTCGAAGACGCTGACACCCTGAATCCCACAGCCCAACAAGCAACCGACCAGGAAGGAAACCTCAACACCGAACAGAAGACTACCTCGAGAAAGCCCAAACCAAACAATACCTCCAAACTTCACTGCAATCTTATAAACGCAAGATCCATGTCAAAACACTCAACAGAGATCTTCGATCTACTCGACGACAACGACATTTACATCCTGTTCACAGAAACATGGCTGGGCGACAACTACAAAATCACACTCCAAAGCTGCCTTCCGATCGACTTTAAATGCCTACAAATAAACAGAAAAAACAAAAAAGGAGGAGGCATCGCTATAGCATTCAAAGAACACCTGAAAATAAAAACTGATAAACCACTCAACCTCCTCAACTGCGAAACCATGGTAATACACCTAACAGCGAGCCCAAAAACCAAAATCACATTCATCCTGGTATACAGACATCCAACATATGATGCAACATTCGTCGATAACTTCATAGAAGCCATCACCAACTTAGCCATCAACCACAAACACCTAATCATCCTGGGGGACTTCAACATCTGGTTTGAAAACAGCCACGCCAACTCCCAAAACTCACTAATTGAACAACTCAGCACCATGAAACTACGACAACTAGTCAAAGGAGCAACGCACTCGGCAGGGCACACCCTAGACGCAATTTTCACCAAAGAAAAACTCATCACCACGGCACCTCCGATACAAATACTGTGGAGCAACCATCTCATCATCCCATTCGTGATCACTCTGCCTACACAAGCCTACATCCAACATCCGAAGCTCACAACCACCACCAAAAGAAACTGGAAACACGTCAAAGAAAGCAACCTATTCGAACAACTGGAATTAACGAAACCCTCAACTACAGAACTGGAGCTAGCGGACCTAGACGGTAAAGTAGAGATACTGCACAAATGGATCGCGGATACAATAGACAAGATCACCCCAGAAAAAACTTTCACCCCATCAAAAAAAAAGAGCAATGGCTAAATGGTTCACCCCACTATTAAACGACATGAAAAAGGAAAACAAAAAGATGGAATTGGAATGGAGGAAAGAATACAACCCAGGGAAAAAAACACTGTACCAGAAACAAATCTGCGCATACAAGAAGGAAGTTCAAAACCCGACCAACCAACCACAACACACAACCCAACAAACCTAACACGGAACCACAGCACAAACTACAAAGCTTTCCTGAAATATCAGCAGAGGCATTCGCAATGCTTGTTAAACAAAGCAAGAAAGCTGGACCACCCATGGACCCCTGTCCCCCAGACATCTACAAATCAATTCTCGCGCAAGGATCGCCAGCAGAACACTACAGAAACCTCCTAAATCTATCACTATCAACAGGGACTGTACCGATGATCTTCAAATCAGCACACATCAAGCCACTCTTGAAAAACACAAGTGGTGATGTAGGTGACCTTTCCAACTACAGGCCGATCTCCAACATCCCCTACCCAGCAAAACTTCTAGAAACCTATGTATATAAACTAACCCGAGAACATGTAGAAAAACACCACCTGCTGGACCAAGCTCAAATTGGTTTCAGACCAGCGAGAGGAACGGAAAAAGCACTACTATCCATCTGGGACGACCTAAAAACCAACGCGGACTCAAACACTACCTCAGCTCTGATTCTGCTCGACCTCTCCGCAGCCTTTGACACAATTAGCCATGACACCCTGACCAAGAAACTAGAAGACATGGGCATAACAGACACAGCAATACTCCGGACCAAATCATTCCTAACAGACAGAACATAAACCGTATGGCTAAAACCTTTCAAATCCACCCCACAAGTTAACGACTGTGGAGTACCACAAGGATCCTCACTATCTCCACTATATTTCAACATCTACCAGACTCCGGTCATCAGAATCTTCAAAAAATACAACATGACATGTTACAACTACGCAGATGACACTCAGATCATATACAAAATCAAAGACACCGATGCCGACCATTCAACCCTAATCGACTGTCTAAAAGAAGTCTTCGACTGGATGGATGCCAACAACCTGAAAATCAACCCAGGAAAGACAGAAATCATGATCGTATCCAAAGACGAAGAGAAGGAAACCAACATCCCATGGCCTACGGAAATGGGAAATGCACCAACAACATCGAAGGTAGTAAAAAATCTGGGAGTCCTAATGGACAACTCCCTAACCCTGGAACCACAAATAAATGCAACAGTGAAGAAATGCTTTTTCCTCCTCCACACGGCAAGAAGAATCCTACCTTTCCTCTCCTTCACACACAAAACAGTCACTATTGTTGCCCTGATCATGTCAAAAATCGTCTCTGCAAACAGCCTTTACCTCGGAATACCAGAATACCTCCTAAAGAAACTGCAACGGATCCAAAATGCAGAAGCAAGACTACTCCTGAATCTATCCAGAAGAGACCACATCACTCCAGCCCTATAAACACTACACTGGCTCCCAGTAAAACACTGCATCATCTTCAAAACAATGTGCATAACGCACAGGGCAATCAGCGGACAAGGAGCATAATTCCTACAAAAGAAAATAACAGTCTACAAAAAAAACAAAAGACCCCTCCGATCAAGCAACGAAATCCGCTTGGAACTCAAACCATACCTTAAGAAAAACCTTGGAGGCACCTCCTTCTACCACTTAACCGCAAAAACCTGGAACAACATCCCAAAAGAAATAAGAAACACTGAAGATCAGCTAAAATTCAGGAAATCACTAAAAACCTGGCTCTTCAACACCACAGACTAAATCTGGAAACCAAAAACCGGAAAAAGGACGACTAAGCCGGAAAGGACACGGACATCCCTGACCCGAGAGGATAGCTCCCACGGCACCTGGACGGTTGACACCGGATAGACTGGAACACAGGCGGCATGCACAGAGACTGAGTCAACTACCCCAGACAATCCCACCTAACACTTTTGCCCGCCCCCTTAGTTACCACCAGGTGCCACAGTAGCGTGGAATTGTCGGATATTGGCTATCACCACACTACCTGAGAGGCTGACATAGGCAGGTGCACTGGCCACAGGAGTAGGAAGGGAGGATAAGGGGAGCTATGAGAGAGCATGTTAGAGGTGGGGGCCAGAGGAGTAAGCAACCTTGTATGCCAGTCGGACCCAGATCTAGACAGAGCCGCATCAGGGGAGACTACGCAAGCCTAGTGCCTCAACTCAGGATAGAGACGCAAACTAACCAACCCTACTAACAATTTCCCTTTCTGCATACACCTCTCAAACTCCAAACCAAACACAACCAAAACCTACAGCACAACAAACCACACAAACTTCACTACACCGTAACAACAAAACAATAACACACATAGTCTTGCACAACAGTACACGACTACTACCGGCCGCAAACACCCCAGGCCCAGCCAACGGACCCACCGGGCTGAGGCCGCTAACAGCACATCACTGCTCTCTTGCACTTTTCCTGCTTTCTCCCACTAACTCAACCTCCCCTCCTCTTTCAGAGCCGCCAGAGCGCCAGGGGACCACTCTGGTGGTGACATACTTGCCTACCCTACCGATTTAGGCGGTAGGATACCGCTTTTTGAGCAGTCCTACCGCCTACCGAGTTTCGTGGCTGCACTACAGATTTTCAGGCCTGTCTGCCTGAGGCCCCAGAGAACTGGGGGCGTGACGGCCCATCTCAGAATTTGATTGATGAGAGAGGCGCTGGCGTGTGAAATCTGAGATGGGCGGCCGTCACGTGACTTGGTTGTGTGAGTGGCAGTGCCTGCAGTGTCAAGTGCCATCCTTCGGGCAGTCTGCCGGTCACAGTGCCTCAGCAAAATGTAAGTGTCAGTCACTGTCTGGACGACCGGACTCACGCTCTGTCAGGTAAGTTAGCTCTTGTTCTTGTGTGTCACAGCGCTGTGCTGCAGAAATCGTGTCCCCCACCCCCTGAAGTGTCTGAACCCCCATGCATGAACTTTCACGCCCATTGTGAAAGCATTTCTCTCGGAGCCGGCAATTAAGGGATTCGTTTAAATTGTGCCTCGCTGCGCCGGCAAAGCACTAGACAAAAGAAAGGGGGTTGCCCCCCTGAATACAAGCAGGAATGTGTTTTTAATTGGGCCGGGGCCTGCGCTCATTTAGCAGGGGTCTAGCGCGGTGGGATGCGGGAGTGAGAGGGGCTGCGAGGAGGTTAAGGCAGGGCAGTGGTAGGCGGGTCCCGAGGAAATGACTACCGCTCGTACCGCAAGCCCAGGTTTTTGTGTTGCCTCTGGTGTGAGATGAGCTTCTAGAGTTTTTTTTTTGGTTTCCACGCTTCCCCCGGCTTGGTGGGTTTGTCTCAGTGCCCCAAATGTCAGTGTAAAAATGGCCAGCAACCAACTGTGGCCGTGTGGCCGTGTGGAGGATTCTGCCCGGAGTGTATTAAGACACCAGGCGCAGAATCCTGCATTTTGTTCAACAGAGCCACAAGTGGGAGGGGGAGGTTCAAGAAGAATGCAGCATCGGAAGGCAATAGGAATCATGTCCCGGCCTATTATTTAAAGTGATTTACGCGTGATTGTTGATGTGCTGCAAGTCTTAAAACAGCTCGGAGATTAACTAAGAACAAAATTGAGGGAAACAGCAAAATACGACTAAACGTCACTTGATAAGCAGTGTGTTCCAGCTGGCTTAATCATGTGTAGTGTTTCATCTCCCTGTGTTTTCTGCCAAGTATGCGGCTTTCAGCTTCAGAAACCAAATGCAAACAGGGGATGTAAATCGTTTTTCAATAAATAACCGACATTAAGTGGACAGAACGGGTGGCAGCAAATGCCAAAACCTCAACAAATAAATAAATAAGTGGAGCCTGCTTGGCAATAATAGATGTTTTCGTAGCCACGGCCCGTTTCAGATGAGAGGGAGACATCATGTATGTGTGTACTTCATTAGACCATGTCACATGTATAGACATTGCTCCGGAGCCTCGCAGACACAATCAGCGTGGTCGTGGTAACGGAGTCTGGAAAATAGTGGCGTAGAAGAGACAGGCTGACAGGCGTACATACAGGCTCGCCCAAACAACGCATCATCCCAGCACTGAAAGAGCTGACCTCGTACTGTGGGGTTGGTTGCCGAACCAGTGATATGTTAGGGTTTTTTCCCTGTTTCCACTGTGCGATGCTCCCTACCGCGTCTCACATGCAGGCATACCTACCGGCTTCCCCCATGCTCACGCTCCAGAGTCCGCCCCCCCCCCCAGGGTCGAGGCAGGCATGACGCTCTTGTTCATCGGTCTTCACCCTGGCACCCGCCAGACCCAAAATGATATAAATTAGTTGTAAGTGTGTAGAGGTCTGTCAGAGTTTTATGATGTTTGAGCAAAGCAACAGGCCCAATATTACACTCAGGCAATTGCAAGCAGCAGAAGGCACCAAGCTGGCCGTAAAAACTTGACTTCTGGTCTTCAAGTACTGTAGGGAGCAAAATGGCATTTTTCTTGGGGCACCATACATCTTTGTGCCAGTCCGACAAAGCAACATTCTCAAAAGTACAAAAAAACTGATTGTATAAAAAGCTGCTCACACCTTGTATTTCAGATCTTTAAATATAAAAGGCTCAGCTTGTGTCCCTATTGCTTTTAAGGGCGCAAGGCAAAGTACACCTCTAAAGGCAGGGGCCCTACTAGGGATTGTGTCGAACAGTTCTGGTTTGGCCCAATCTATTCAATGTGTGTGACCGTGCAGTTAGGGCTGTACTGCCCCTCTTGGGGAGGGACCACGCCTGATTTGAACATGAACTTTCACTTTTTGTAATGGCATGGCAGTCTGAAAAAGGATGGTCTGGAGGGTTGCCCAAAGTAACACTGAGGTTATGCCTCATTGAAAACCGTTCATTTCTCTGTTCAGTTTTGCACTGGTCCGAGAGGAAACCGGCCCGATTTCAGGAAATGGCATGGCATTTTTGGGCATGGATGAACAGTGAACACCTGCCTATGCAGACCTATCCTGTGTTTTTCTCTGAATACATATTTGAGCCGAGAGATATGACGAATTCAAATCTGGACACATCTTTAATCAGGCGTGAGTAAACGTGTGCCCATTATGGAACAATGTTGCGCTCTGAGCTGAATAAATATTTGATTGGGTCTGAGCGAAACGACACCCTCGCCCCCAACCTCACCCCTTTCGATCCTTTTTGGTAAAATAGCTCAGCGGGTTGAGCGCTCACTGATGAGATCTGAGCGTGATCTGCAGGTCGCAGGTTCGAATCCCGGCAAGGCCAACTCAGCCTTTCATCCTTCCGAGGTCGATAAATGAGTACCAATTTCGGTTGGGTGATATTGTATGTAAATATATGCTCTGTAAAGCGCTTTGGATTAAGGCGCTATATAAATAACACACCATTATCATTATCATTACTCTAAGCCTTGCTTGCCTCTCGAGAAAGGCTAATATTGCATCTTTCTGGAAATTGACAAAATGTGCTGGGGGACACCACCCTCCCTTCCCGGGTGGGGGAAGGTGAATTGTCAGTGGTGGGGGTGCGATTGAGGGGGCTGAGTGTTACGAAGTTCGTTGGTCGTGTAGAGTATAGACAACCCCTCTGTCCCCAAGAAACACCCTGACCGATTTAGTTATATGGTCAGTGTGAATATTAAGGCCACAGGTGGAAGTCCGGAAAACCAGGACGCGGGAACAGGCGGAAGAACCCGTTGAGCGCTGCAAAACAAGATACAGTGGTTAGGCAAAGAAACAGGGCCCCAATGCCTCTATGTGCATAAACCCCCAGACTACCAGAATACCTGTGTGAACTTGGCGTGGGTCTCCTAGCTTGGACTGGAAGCGTGCTGTAGGGTAGAACAGGCAACCACCTTTTTGTAGGACCGAGGTCCTAGCCAATGAAGTGTCAATACAAGAGCAATCCGTAGAGCAGGTATGGGTCGGTAACAGGCAAATCCAAAAGTACTTGAAGGGTTGAGCAAGAAGAATCCGTGGAGCAAGCGTGGGTCGGTAACAGGTAGGTCCAAAAGTACTTGAAGGGTTGGGCAAGAGGAATCCGTGGAGCAAGCGTGGGTCGGTAACAGGTAAGTCCAAAAGTACTTGAAGGGTTGGGCAAGAGGAATCCGTGGAGCAAGCCGAGGTCAGTATCAGAGTAAGTCCTTGAAACAACGAAAGAACGTCACGTGATCCAAAACGAAACAGTTGTGAAGCAACGCCTTCGGTTCACCGACTCCTTTTATCCTCGCACGTATAGTCACGTGTGATGTAAACCGAAAGGCGTTGCACTGCTGCTAGGTAACCAAAGTCACGTGATCCGTGAAGCGCCGGGAAGCGCCGGTCTCCGCAAAAGATGTGAATTCCTGAAGTGACGGAGCTTCCAGTTGATCTGCCACCGCCGTGAAGGGCGATAAACACCCGCTTCCCCAAACATGCCATGTCGTGCCCTGATGTTTGCAACGTGAGTGGGGGGCAAGATGCACGAGTGTCGGGGAGTGCGGGAATGGGTAGACAAGGAGGGGCGAGCGGGGAGGTGTGTCCGTGGTCTGGGAAGTGGTGTGACACTGAGCTAGGTGTCATATAATGTGCATAGCCTGAATATAGGATGCTGGCTGCTTTGCTTAAAAACTGCGTATTTTGACAACTAAAGAATGACCAACTCATCAAATTGTGCATTCCTTCTGAGCCTGCTCATTTGACGTCAGAACAGTCACCATGACAGTGAAATGTTTGCAAAGCATGAGGCATGGGACTCGCACATCTCATTGCTCGTGGTTCAGTCAGCAAGGGCTTGGTCAGTGCTATGTACTCACCTCATTGCCTTTTCACACCGGTTCCTCCACAGCAGGCCCTTGCTGACATAGAAGGATGTATAGCTGTTAAGTGGATATTTCGTGTTTCAGCTCCCTGCCAGGTGGCATCTCAAGGTAATCTTTGTCAATTAACCCCCTCCCCGCTTTATTTCTTTGTCTCCCTTGTAATGTATGCACCTGACAGATGCCTCTGACTGTTTTCCACTCAAAGGGGGTACCTGACCATTATGTTGACATGGATGCCCACACATCCTCAGCTGGGCCTGGGCAAGGGCAGTGAGTCTTTGTGGCAAACTGAAAGTTGCCTGTTTGTTTGTTTTTTGTGAGAAATAAAAATTCTGGCCAGTTAATAGCCTGGTGTTAACTCCATACAAGAATACAATTTAAACAGTTCATATCTGGACATCACACGCGCCATTGGTTGCATTTGAATGCTTTAGTGGCACTTAGTTAACCTGAGTGAAAAGTGATACAGAGTTTGTTAGAATAACTAAGGTTGAGGGATAAAGTCAACATATTTTAGACCATGAGACCAGAGAAATCTGAACAAGCCTTGAACGGCCTTCAAGGGGCACACAGAGACCCGTGCCCCTACATTCATGCCTGCTCTTGTGAGAGTACTCAGTATATATCATGTTAAAATATCATTACCTCCGTGTCCTTCTTCCTCGTCACAGTACTTCTTGAAGGTGGTCTGCCTGACTTCTAACACAACCCTGTCACAATTTATTTTCACAATTCCCTCTCTCCCTACCTCCTGAGCTGTGAGGGGCTATGGCTATGAAAACGTGGGTAAGGGTCCTATTGAAAGGCAGATCACTTTCAATAAGTACTCTGACAAGGAAGAGTTGGGCTATGAGTAATGAAGATTAACCATTCGTAATCAGAGCATTAGAGCATTGTCACAACTTATTTTCACAATTCCCTCTCTCCCTACCTCCTGAGCTGTGAGGGGCTATGACTATGAAAACGTGGGTAAGGGTCCTATTGAAAGGCAGATCACTTTCAATAAGTACTCTGACAAGGAAGAGTTGGGCTATGAGTAATGAAGATTAACCATTCGTAATCAGAGCATTAGAGCAGGATTTGCAATAAAAGACCCGGGTGCTAGAGATTACAAAGGAATTCTGGGCAAACACTTGCATATCTTGGAATTTGTACTTTGCTAAATGGTTTCAAGATATAGGGCCTCATTACACGGTAGGCGGTAACCATGGCACTATTAGCGCTATGGTTGCCGCTGGTATTTTACCGTGTCCGCCTTGGTGGATGGCAGAATTACCGCCCTACTCCAAGGTGAGCGGGGGCGGTAATTCCCCATTCACCAAGGCACTTCCCCATTCCCATTTTTGCCCCCATAGGGCTCAATGGGAATGGGGAAGGAGCTAATTACGGTACCGCAAATTACGGTACCGTAATTAGCACCAAGGTCCCTTAGCGGGCCCGTTCCTTAACGGCTGGTAAAACCAGCCGTTAAGGCCGGGTCCTGCAAAGGGACCTTGTAGTAAGGCGGTAAGGGTTTACCGGTACCGGTGCCCTTACCGGTACTGGTAAACCCTTACCGCCTACCGTGTAATGAGGCCCATATTCTTTTAACCAAGCTTAACCAGGCCTGTCAAATGCCTTTGTGCGATAACAGTCAAGACCTTTCACAGGCCCCCGGTAGTGTATCTGTAACGTGTGATATCTGACTGACTGTCTAAGAAACTGAGTGATATGTTATGTTAGACTCTAATGGACCTTTCACAGGGCGGTCCCAGTGCTAAATTGTCAGTGTGCAATGTCTCTACTTTCCCGCTGTTGTTGCTGAGTAAGCTCACCACATCTCCTTAGCTGGTGTGTTTTTTCCAGTTTAAGGCACAGTGGGTTCTTTCATGGTTTCGCTATCTCACTAACTTGTGAGAAGTAAATGTAAAATCTTCTGTCTTGCACTTTATTTTGCACCCTAATAGAAGCTTTCATGATGTTGCACCTCTTGAGATCCTTTGTCTTCGTACCCAATATTATAAAGTATCATTGTAGCTTTTATATCCATCAGAACTGGACTCAGGAGCTCTGCATGAAACCAGATTGTGACAGAGGGAGAAACCAGGCAAGATAGTTCAGAAATTATTTTTGACCATGTTAAAGCCAGCTCGGTGGGACAATGTATACAAGACATCACGGGAAGAGACATATCCATTTCTAATGCCTTCAAGACTGGGCACAAAGGAGGCTCTCTGCACAATATGTAGGTGTGATTTCTCCATAAGACACGGTGGCATGGCAGATTTGAAGAAACATATTGCCACTTCAAAACACAAGTCACGTGCCTCTGCAGTTAGTGGAACAAGTAGTATAATAGCTTCTATGCAAACATCATCACAACTCTCTCACAAAGTCATAAAAGCAGAAGTTTTTTTTCAAGGGCTAATTGTCAAGCGTAATTTGCCAAATAGTGTAAATGATGAATTTTCCAAGATGGCTGCTGTCATGTTTCCAGATAGCAAAATTGCTCGGTCATACACATGTGGCCGAACCAAAGGAAGTCATATCATCAATGCAATTGCTGCTGATGCCATGCAGGATTTAAAGGGGTTCCTTGCTGTCAATACAAAGTGGTATTCTCTTGCAACCGATGGAAGTTCAGATGAGGAGGATACGTTTTTTCCAGTGGTTATAAGTCATGAAGACCAAACATCTGGGCTAGTTGTACATTCTTTTCTGGACATGCCAGCTGTTAATGAAGCAACAGGTGCAAATATTTACATTGCTGTAAAAAGATCATTGGAAGAGAAGAATCTTAGTCTTGCACAGTGTGCCTCATTGTCTTGTGACAATGCTTCTGTTATGACTGGGAAAGGCAAGGGAGTGCTTGGGCATCTGAAAAAAGATAGGGCAGCTATGTATATGATGGGGTGCCCATGCCACCTTTCTCATCTAGCTGCAAAAAATGGAGCGAAGGCTCTCATTTGCTTCAATCTGGAAGAATTTGCTATTGACTTATTTTACCACTTTGAAAAAAGTGCAAAAAGAAAATCTAAATGGAGGGAATCCCTACATGATTTTTGTGATCAGGAAATTCGTAAGGTGCTCAAACATGTAAGTACAAGATGGCTGAGCCTCAGCAAATGTCTTGAAAGAACTCTAAAATTGTGGGATGGTTTGAAATCTTGCTTTCTTACAAACTACGAGGATGATGAGCCAAGTGAGGAGCCAGCAAGAAAACGGCAAAAAAATCTAAAAGGTGGAGACAGAGAACAACGACTAGTGAAAGTTTTCAAAGACCCTATACTGAAGTGCTATGTTCTGTTTCTCCATGCTATCATGCCCAATTTTGATAAGTTTAATGTCCTACTCCAGACAGAGGCTCCTATGATACATGTGCTGCTCCAGTCTCAGATCAAACCATATGAGTCAATTCTGTCATGCCTGGTAAAGCCAGAGATCATTGAGCAGCATAAGGATGACTTTTTAGAAGTTGCTTTTAATGACCCATGCAATCATCAAAGTGATTCTGATTTGTTCATTGGCTATGTGGGGCACGACAGGCGATAAGGCATTCTGATATCGAGGGGACACCTACAGTTGGAGCATTTAGGAAACAAGTGAGAGATTTTAATATTGAGGTGCTAACATACATCCATCTATGATCCAGTGGTAAGGAATGCCACATTTTTGTCTCCAAACATGCGGATGACCTCGTCATTTACAAGTATTGAGGAGTTGTGTAACGTTTTCCCTGATGTTGTTCCTGCAGAAGATATGCAGCAACTTTCTCGAGAATTCTTAGACTATCAGTCTACTACACTTCTGCCAACCTGGCAAGATGGAATTACAAGAATTGATCAGTTCTGGGAAGATCTTTCCAAATTGAGGGATCCTGCAGATAACTCACTTCGCTTCAAGGTGCTGTGTGTTCTGTCAAAGTACATTCTGTTAATACCTCACAGCAATGCATTCTGGGAAACTCTGTTCAACATGGTATGGAAAGTGACCACTGATATGAGGAGTCAGCTGGGACGGAGTCAAGAAGGCCATGCTTCTGACAGTGTATATGCAGCCCATACAGGTATTAGGAATACACTCTGTGGCATTTTATCAGCAAAGGTCAATGTGCTTAGCAATACTGACCATCACAAGTGGAAGCCATCTGACAAGTTAATCAAGAAAGCAAAATCGTCTACATACCAGACATGATTGGCTAGGAGGGAGAGCAGTGGCCCTACAGCAAGTACAAGTTCAGGACCATCAGTCTAATTTTTAGAGAGACATTCAAGAAAAGAGTCCCAAACGGAGAAGCAATATGTCACACATTATAAGAAAGTAAACAGTGTACTAAATATGCTAGAACAAACAGGTTTCACCATGTTTACAATTCCCACTTTGCACGGTCAGTATGTGCTCTGCTCTAATACACAATCAGTATTACATGTTGTTTTATCTTATTTTGGGCCTAATTCTCTGTTGCTTATTTATTTAACTATAAAGTTAGGTTTTCTAACACCACTTCTACTCACCTTTTGTTAAAAATGTCGGCTTTGTTAGGCCTCTGCAAAAGATAATCTCATTGAACCCATGGTACAGTTTGTTGTTAGCTACTGACTGTTAGTAACAATTTAGCTACTGACTCACTGAGAATATTATCACTTTATTTATTTTGCTTGTTTTTACTTAACAGAGATGTTGTTTGTTTTAAGAAAAAAAAATATATATATATATTTTTTTTTGTTTTGTTTTTATAATCTAAAAGATTTTTTAACAAAGATTTCAAGGTGATTGCGCTTAAAAGTTCCAGAGCGTCAGGGGCGTCTAGAGACAAAAAAGTGAAGTGTCCTGCGTATTTGGTGGTCTTGTTGGTGGGACTTGTCGTGAAGCCTGCAGCGGAAGGAGCACGTTGAAAATGTAGGTCATAATGTTTATTGTTGCGAGCTGCCATGACTGTTTGTCGCCGTCTATCAGTTTGTTCCAGCACGATTCTTCATCTTGCAGGGTAAAGTTTGTGAAAATGTCTTTCAGGTAAGTGCGGCGGATGTCCGTCGTTGTAGGGCAAGTCAGAAGAAGGTGACGTATAGTTTCCTTTGCCGTGGTGGATTTACAGAGCCGGCAGCTGCTGGTAGAGGATAAGTGTCTGATCGCTAAAATTTCATTTGTTTCCAAAAGGTTAAGTTGAATTCTTAGATAATAATTTCTCGCAGACCTATTTGGAAATAATTTCAGGTATGGTTGGACAGAGTCAAGTTTCTTGCAAAAAGCTGGGAGGTGGTTGGTGAGTTTATATCGGGTAGCGGAATCGATGGTGGTAATATTAAAATGTTTTATTCCTAAAGAAGTAGTACACGTCCTAATCTAATAAAGTGTTAACCAGGTTTCATTAACTTCTAAAAATCCCAAATTATTGGAGAATGTATACATCATTGTTATGGGTCTGTTTGAAGGGGAAAACCTGTGTTAATGAGGAAGAAGCTGGTCACAGTGTGCACAGCTCACATATTTGGTACATTCATTTCTAATGATGGGTTAGAGGATCTGGATAGGCCACACCAGGCAGTCGTTTCCTGTGAGCTCTTCAAACCCATGTCACTTGAGGTCATTTTCTGTGAGGTCACAAGGTCAAAGTTCACGTCACATTTCCTGTGATGTCATGTCCAATCATTTCATTGGGTCAAATTGATGTGACATCAGTTCCTGTGATGTCAGCATTCAGGCTAATTACTATTTTTGAACCTTTAAGATTCCTACAGATTTTTGGTCACAGAATGTTGGCGTGTATGTGGTGATAGTGCGCGCCTTCAAGGAGCTCAAGGAGCTCAAGCTCATTCTTGGAGATCAATCTGGACAGGACGTACTGGAGTGTACCAACCAATGAGAAATGCGATATGATTGAAACTGATCCAGATGTAATCGCGGAGATCATTTTCAAATCCTCCAACTCAAGATCTCCGGGCCCGGATGGTCTGAGCAACATCGCTTTTTTTTTTAATTTATTTTAAAGTGCTTTTGGTTAATTAAAACCTTATACACTACAAAAAATTTTACATTAACCATACCTAGTTACATATTTCACATGGAAAAACATTAGCCAACACATTTAATGATAAATTCTAAAACACATTTACAAAATACATCCCATTACACGCTTCCAAATATAAAAGGCTGCCCCAATAAAAACCTTAATTTCTCCGTCATAAATAACTGACCAAAATTGGTCTGATTCAATTCTTTGCATGTCCCCTACTAAATTTGAGTACCCTTTAGTGTAGTATTCTTTTAAGTTTGGGCAGAAAGTTAAAATATGTCTTACTGTCTCCACCTCGATATTACAGTATCTACACAATCTTTCTGCACGCGGAATTTTTGTTCTTGCCCCGATAATTTCATTACACGGGAGAATGTTCAGCCGTAATTGAAGTATAAATCTTCTCATAGCTTTATTTCCCGTGTTAAGCAGATACTGTCTTGGTGTAGCAGGCTTGAGGCCTTGGAGAGCATAAAAGGAATATCTAGACTTTTTGTATAAATAGGACTGGTTTTCGCATAAATCCCAGATAAAGGCCTTGTCTTTAAGGCTTTTCTTAATGTACATAATGTTATTTTTTCCCATATGTACATTATATCCTAGGACTTCAAGAAATGTTAGTACTATTTTTTGTAAACTTAAAAAATAAGGATTCTTAAATCTGCCTTCACTTTTATTTCTACCTATAAGGTTGAGCATGTTACCTTCATCCCCATCCCCCAGTATTATTCTTAAATAGAGTTTGCAACATTCTATTTTCCATAGGGTCGAGAGGGATATTAGCCCCAATTCGCATCTTATCGCTTGTATTGGTACCGAATTTGGGAGTCCTAGAGCTGGTCTCCAAATCTTCCCTTCAAGTAGATGCAGCTTACTCAAATATTTGCTTTCTATAGTTTCCAATGCATACAAAATTCCAGGAATAATACAGCTTTTATATATCTCAAGAAGACCTTCGACCGAGTGACCTCCTTTACTGGTGATATATTTTCTTATAACTTTCCATTTCTTTACTATTTTTAAACTTACCGCCTCTTGGAAAAAATGTATGCAGGGATTGCTCAGAATAGGCTTCCCCAAATAAGGGTAGGCCTCCACTACCTCTAGTTTTATCGAGTTTATCTGCCACCTAGTAATAAGCAACATCACTTTAAAACAAGACATAGACCAATGAGCGATTTTCTTGTCAATAATGTTCAAATACATAATCAAATCTACGAAGATCCCAATCACTTGGAGGGAATCAAACATCATCCCAATCCACAAGAAGGGAGCAAGAGCAGACCCTGTTAACTACCGCCCGATTACCTTGCTAGATGTCCCTGGAAAAATCTTTGCCCCCCTAATACTGAAGTCTTTGAGAGGATGGGCCATCACCTCGGGACACATCGACATCTGGCAGTCCGGCTTTGAAAAAAGTATGGGCACAAGTATCAACATCTTCCTAATAAATTTGTTAAAAGCCTGTATTGGAAACAGTAGTGACAAGAAATTGTACATCGTATTTATAGACCTAACGCAGGTATTCGACCTAGTGAGCCGCCCGTTACTTTGGTCTAAACTACATCAGTGGAGTTGCCTGCACTCGCTGTTGGCCCCAATCAAAGATCTGCACAGCGAGACATCATAAGATCGAATGCAGCGGGGCTACTAACCAAAGCAGTTGCAACAAATAAGGGTCTGAAGCAGGGGTGCACTTTGGCCCCAGACCTGTTCAAACTCTTCATCTCGGACGTGGACTCTGCATTTAATGAAATGATTTGTTTTCCTCCTAGAATAGCCACCATGGACATAGGGAGATTGCTATACGCTGATGATGTGGTGCTCATTGACCAAACCCCGGTTGGGTTACAGAGACAATTGGTTGCCTTACAGTCATACATCGAAAAAAACGGGTTAGTCATCAACCCAAAAAAAATCATTTGTCCTTCCATTAGGACACCGGCAACGAAAATGAAAACACTACGCTTACAAAGATCCCAGTGGTGGCCTCTATTACCTACCAGTACCATCGAAACACCAAGACAGGAGAGCCTTGTAAGGAAAGCACAGACTCTGGTAGGCCAAGCGAAGATCTTACTCAAGAAATACGGTGGTTATTCGATGCTTCCACTGATCAGATTTTACCGCTGGAGTGGAAGGTTACCTCAACTTCAACCCAGGGAATTGGGCAAAAATAGAAGGTGCCTTTTGGAAAAGGGCATTGAACATCCCCACAAGTACCCCAAAACAGGCAGTGAGGATGGAACTTGGTCTCACCTCACTAAGGGCAATAGCTGAATGGAAAACATTGGGCCTCATTACACAGTAGGCGGTAACCATGGCGCTGTTAGCGCCATGGTTGCCGCTGGTATTTTTCCGTGTCCGCCTTGGTGGATGGCGGAATTACCGCCCTACTCCAAGGTGAGCGGGGGCGGTAATTCCCCATTCGCCAAGGCCCTTCCTCATTCCCATTTTTGCCCCCATGGGGGAAGGCGCTACTTACGATTCCGTTTGAACTTGTTTCAGAACAAGGTGACAAAAAAACTGGGGCAAATTAGATGGCAATTCACTAATCTGTCGACTGTGCAAGGCTGAAGATTCACAGGAATCTAGTGAACATCAAGTAATGGACTGCAAAGCCTTGGATCAACAAAGAAGAGAATTAATGCTGGAGGTGATCACCAAATATGGCCAGAGAACTAGAGATGTTTGGTGGAAAATCTTGCTAGCAGGAGAGAAGACATCAATAACTTTGACTTTGGTTAGATGTTTAATAGTGATGAAAAAGAAACTCAAAGAGTAATGGCAGAATCAGGAAAGCAGCCTATGCTTACAGCCTTGGTCTGTACATGGTGTATGAAGTAACACGACTCACCTCTCTTCTGACACATTTATTCTTTTTCTTTTTTACTTTTCTTGACTTGATACATGTTCTTTTCTGCTTTTGTCATGGAGACCATGGTGGTCAAAGGTTGTCCAAAAATGTATAACCAATATGAACCACCTTAAATAAAAAAAAATTAAAAAAGAAGAAAGAAGCAAGAAATGGCACAAAGAGTGGATAGATTTTAGGAATGAGCAAAGAAGGAATAGAGTCAGTGGGGGCGGCAGTTGGGGGGACTTTGGCCAACAGAACAGCCACATCTGAGTCAGAAATAGAAGCAAAGTTAGAAATAGTATGAGGAGTTCCCCCTTCGCCTGATTGGATGTTGGGTGGAAGGACCACCTATGGCACTGGGGTTTTTTCTCTGCCTGATTGCTTGTTGGTACACCCTAGGGGTGGGCCCTGACTGAATGGAGAGAGGAGTCAAATCACATTCTGTGTTGTGGGTGTCTGGTTTTCGTTGTGTGTCACAATGCCCGTGGTCCTGCCTGAAACTGAGTGAATGCAGTGAATGATCTGAAAGGCGGGGAGTTTCCCCCAATACACATCCACTGTTGTGAGTGTCTGATTTTGGGTGAATTACCTGAATGCCTGTGAGCCTGATTGGTGACTGCATGAATGCACTTGTGTGTGATTGGCTGACTGAGCCTAGCTCAGCTGAGTAAATGGGGGAATTTGTGTAAAACTGGAGATCCCTCACTTACCTCTGTGTCAGAAGCTAAGTCAGAAGCCAGAGTAAACCTAGAGTATTCTTGAAGGTTGTATCCTGAATCCAGCTCGAGGAAGAAGTCTGCAGCTGCAACTCTTCAACAAATCTAAAGACTGTTTTGCTGATTCAAGGACTGAACCAGAGAGGACCTGAACAGGTGACCTCTTCCTGTAGCTACGAGGCGATAACGTGCAAATGCTTTTCTTCACCCGAACTGTCCTGGGAGCCAGTCCTGTGTGTCTGCTCCTGCAGAGTTATCTTCGTGGGTCCAGAAGAAGAGTGTCTGGACATTCTGAGCCCAGCAAGTCCACCAGCGTCATCCAGGGTAAAGAAGCTGTTCGTAACTGCTGGAAAGTCAGACTTCTGTGTATTGCCTGGAAGAAGGGGTTTTCTGGCATAGTGCTGCTAGTCGAGATCTTGCCAAGTTCCAACCATCCAAAGATGCAGCCACGGCACCTGTCCACCTTTTCATGCCAGAGGAGGTTCAGTGTTGCTGCCTGCAGAGAAGTGCCTGTCGGTGGCTTGCCCTCCACCAAACAATGAGGAACAATTCCCAAGGGTCCAAACCTGGGGGTGCAGTCCAGTGCTTGAGTCCACGTCACCAGAAGCATTCCTTGTGTCCATGCTGTGGCTGCAGCAGCAAAGAATCCAACAGCAGCAAACTGTGAATCAACGAAACCTGACACAGAACTCTGCCACTGCACCCATCGTCACCAAAGGTCATCGACGAAAACCAAAGGACTCTTCTTCATCATCCAAGCCGTGTTGGAGTCCAGAGAGCATTTCAGATTTCTGACACTGCTTGGTTCCCTTCTCCTGCTCGATCCCGATGACCCAGTAGCTTCTTCTTCCGGAGTGTGGCAGGAGAGCGTTGCTTGTGTGAAGCTGCTGTCTTTCTCAGGGACTACAGTATTTTGTTTGTTTCCATTGCTGATGGGAGGAGCAACCCCTTCATAACACCCTGCCATACGCGGAGCGTCGCAGAGTGTGGCAGGAGTGTGTTGCTTGTGTTCCTTGTGGGTCGTGTGGATGTGGACCATGGACAAAAGATCAGGCAGACCCCTGACGCGTGCTCAGGTGAAACGAGGTAAAGGTGCAGTGTCCCACGTACATCAGTCCACCGTGAGAAAAACCGTGGTCAGGAAGCGACCAGACAATGGAAATAAGTGATGGGGTTGATCCAAGTTGTAGCCCTGACCGCGAGTGATGAGACCGCATCCCACCCAATTCCGTGTCCCATCATGTGTTCCTTCCCCCTCCCACAAAATGGAGTCTGTTCGTTTGCTCCCCAAATGTCAGCACCCTGTGCATCAGCAGCAACAGTGTGGAGTACAGGGGTAGCCCCATTGGAACTATAGGCAGTAATTCCCAAGGATGTGTCCCCACAAAAGCCGGACTGCATTCCAGCGAGGATCACAGACAAGTGGTTCGAATTGTCCGTTGCGGAGCAAACTGTATGCTTTGACAGCTTTGGGGGTGAGAGCTGGGTCCTAGTTGATAACCCAGACAGACTATATCAGAAGCCGCAGCCGGGTGAAATCGGAGCCTAAAACAACACTGAGCCTACAGAGGGTGACCTTTGCAGTAAACTGCAGTTATCGCGTGAAGTAAACCCCACCCCGTTTCCAAAGAGAACCCTGACTATCCAGCCACTGAAAAGGATGGCTTGGAGAATTGTTGAAAGGAGCAGCAAATCGACCAAAGAAACAAACGCAGCCCGAAGTAACAAGCTCTAACCTTCAAAAGAGCATTGACAGTGAGCTTGCACGAACATTTGAAGAGCATTGACAGTGAGTTTGCACGAACATTTGAAGAGCATTGACAGTGAGCTTGCACGAACATTTGAAGAGCATTGACAGTGAGCTTGCACGAACATTTGAAGAGCATTGACAGTGAGCTTGCACGAACATTTGAAGAGCATTGACAGTGAGCTTGCACGAACATTTGAAGAGAATTGACAGTGAGCTTGCACGAACATTTGAAGAGCATTGACAGTGAGCTTGCACGAACATTTGAAGAGCATTGACAGTGAGCTTGCACGAACATTTCAAGAGCATTGACAGTGAGCTTGCACAAACATTTCAAGAGCCTGACAGTGAGCTTGCACGAACATTTCAAGAGCATTGACAGTGAGCTTGCACGAACATTTGAAGAGCATTGACAGTGAGCGTGCACGAACATTTGAAGAGTATTGACAGTGAGCTTGCACGAACATTTGAAAAGCATTGACTGTGAGCTTGCACGAACATTTGAAGAGCATTGACTGTGAGCTTGCACGAACATTTGAAGAGTCTGACAGTGAGCTTGCACGAACATTTGAAGAGCATTGACAGTGAGCTTGCACGAACATTTGAAGAGTCTGACAGTGAGCTTGCACGAACATTTGAAGAGCATTGACAGTGAGCTTGCACGAACATTTGAAGAGCATTGACAGTGAGCTTGCACGAACATTTGAAGAGTCTGACAGTGAGCTTGCACAAACATTTGAAGAGCATTGACAGTGAGCTTGCACGAACATTTGAAGAGCATTGACAGTGAGCTTGCACGAACATTTGAAGAGCATTGACAGTGAGCTTGCACGAACATTTGAAGAGCATTGACAGTGAGCTTGCACGAACATTTGAAGAGTCTGACAGTGAGCTTGCACGAACATTTCAAGAGCATTGACAGTGAGCTTCCACGAACATTTGAAGAGCATTGACAGTGAGCTTGCACAAACATTTGAAGAGAATTGACAGTGAGCTTGCACGAACATTTGAAGAGTCTGACAGTGAGCTTGCACAAACATTTGAAGAGTCTGACAGTGAGCTTGCACAAACATTTGAAGAGCATTGACAGTGAGCTTGCACGAACATTTGTAGAGCATTGACAGTGTTTGCACAAACATTTGAAGAGCATTGACAGTGAGCTTGCACGAACATTTGAAGAGTCTGACAGTGAGCTTGCAGAAACATTTGAAGAGCATTGACAGTGAGCTTGCACGAACATTTGAAGAGCATTGACAGTGAGATTGCACGAACATTTGAAGAGAATTGGCAGTGAGCTTGCACGAACATTTGAAGAGCATTGGCAGTGAGCTTGCACGAACATTTGAAGAGTCTGACAGTGAGCTTGCACGAACATTTGAAGAGCATTGGCAGTGAGCTTGCATGAACATTTGAAGAGCATTGACAGTGAGCTTGCACGAACATTTGAAGAGCATTGACAGTGAGCTTGCACGAACATTTGAAGAGCATTGGCAGTGAGCTTGCACGAACATTTGAAGAGCATTGGCAGTGAGCTTGCACGAACAGTTGAAGAGTCTGACAGTGAGCTTGCACGAACATTTGAAGAGCATTGACAGTGAGCTTGCACGAACATTTGAAGAGCATTGACAGTGAGCTTGCACGAACATTTGAAGAGTCTGACAGTGAGCTTGCACGAACATTTGAAGAGCATTGACAGTGAGCGTGCACGAACATTCGAAGAGCATTGACAGTGAGCTTGCACGAACATTTGAAGAGCATTGGCAGTGAGCTTGCACGAACATTTGAAGAGCATTGGCAGTGAGCTTGCACGAACATTTGAAGAGTCTGACAGTGAGCTTGCACGAACATTTGAAAGTCTGACAGTGAGCTTGCACGAACATTTGAAGAGCATTGGCAGTGAGCTTGCACGAACATTTGAAGAGCATTGGCAGTGAGCTTGCACGAACATTTGAAGAGCATTGGCAGTGAGCTTGCACGAACATTTGAAGAGCATTGGCAGTGAGCTTGCACGAACATTTGAAGAGCATTGGCAGTGAGCTTGCACAGCAGAGAGTCGGTGGCTTACGGATTGACTCGCAGGACAGCCCAAGTAGCAGAGATGTCACTATAGAAAGAACAAACAGCCAATTGGCCGTGATCCCTGATGCGTCAACGCGGAGCAAGTCAAGCGTCTTGCCTTCCAGAGGACGGTGGTGCTTGGAGGCCGCCCTGAGCAACCCCGAGGGTCCAACTGTGTCTGGGAGGGCGACATGGAACACTCTCACCTGGGCAGATGCAGGTGCTGAAGAAATGTAGGAGGCCACCAGCGGAGCCCCCGGCCACCAGCGGAGCCCCCGGCCACCAGCAGAGCCCCCGGCCACCAGCAGAGCCCCCAGCCACCAGCGGAGCCCCCGGCCACCAGCGGAGCCCCCGGCCACCAGCGGAGCCCCCGGCCACCAGCAGAGCCCTCGGCCACCAGCGGAGCCCCCGGCCACCAGCGGAGCCCCCGGCCACCAGCAGAGCCCCCGGCCACCAGCAGAGCCCCCGGCCACCAGCGGAGCCCCCGGCCACCAGCGGAGCCCCCGGCCACCAGCGGAGCCCCCGGCCACCAGCGGAGCCCTCGGCCACCAGCGGAGCCCCCGGCCACCAGCGGAGCCCCCGGCCACCAGCGGAGCCCCCGGCCACCAGCGGAGCCCCCGGCCACCAGCAGAGCCCCCGGCCACCAGCGGACCAGCAGAGCCCCCGGCCACCAGCGGAGCCCCCGGCCACCAGCGGAGCCCCCGGCCACCAGCGGAGCCCCCGGCCACCAGCAGAGCCCTCGGCCACCAGCGGAGCCCCCGGCCACCAGCGGAGCCCCCGGCCACCAGCAGAGCCCCCGGCCACCAGCAGAGCCCCCGGCCACCAGCGGAGCCCCCGGCCACCAGCAGAGCCCCCGGCCACCAGCGGAGCCCCCGGCCACCAGCGGAGCCCCCGGCCACCAGCAGAGCCCCCGGCCACCAGCGGAGCCCCCGGCCACCAGCAGAGCCCCCGGCCACCAGCGGAGCCCCCGGCCACCAGCAGAGCCCTAACACAAATCGATGGAATTCAAACGCAATTGCGGATCAAGTGATCAGAGATCTTGTGCTTTTAAATGCTAAGATAGCCCTGACGACGATAACGGTCAAAACAATGAAAAACGATGCCCCCAAAAACCGGAAGGAAAAGCGAGTGAACATGGCAGGAGACAGGACCCGAGCCCAAGCAACAGAGAAGATGGGAGCTGGGCCTAAAGGAAAGAAGCAAAGGTGACGCTTAGACAGATAGTGCTGGCCACATGGAACCCCAGAGGCTTTCCACATTTAGTGAAAACTCCTACAAAAGAGCTAAGGTCCTTCGATATAATATGTCTCCCAGAGACATGCAGGTCTAAATGCTTCTGCATTAATGGATCCTGCAGTCCAACAAAGTAATCCTAGGCCAATGTCCGGACAAGTTCTTGGTGACCCAGAACAGCGGGTCTAGTCTAAAATGATGCTTCAATCGCTCACCATACATTCAGTGTGCGATTCTAGCGGCCACTGTCAAAGACACGACATGTAATACATTGACAGAGAAAAGGGACTGCCAGAAACTGTTTCTGAAAAGGTGATAAGTACTGGATGGATATCAGACACCATTAAGGTAGTTAGTACTGTGATAGGATTGAGGGTTTCGATGTATGAGGCTGAGAGCTGTAGTTCACCATCAGATCTATTTTTTTAACTGAATTTATAAAATCCCACAATGATTCAGAGGGTATTTTTCACTTGTTCAATGTCTTTGAAGTTATTTAAACAGTACATTTTACATCAGCGAGTCGAGTGATGGTGACATGCTGTGGCACACGGTGGCATGTGTCACATGTCCTGTTCGGCTCCTACCCGTTCTCGCTCCCGCTGGGAGAGCACACGATAATGGGCTGGGGAGCGTGGTGCTGGCAGGCATCTGCAGCCCCGTTACGTGGTCATCTCCTGCCTGAGGGGAGAAAAAGATGGGGCGTAGCTCCACCAAGTTAACTTGATCAACTCCCACCCAGGGAAAAAAAGCGTCCGACCCCGACTGACATAGTTATATAAATAACATCTATCACTTGATTCAAGAAGAGTCCTAAATGTCATGCCAAAGGTGGAGAGAATCAGAAGCGAACTTTCAAGTGCTCCATCGCAGTCACACTCAGTTAAAGTGCTCCATCGCAGTCACACTCAGTTAAAGTGCTCCATTGCAGTCACACTCAGTTAAAGTGCTCCATCACAGTCACACTCAGTTAAAGTGCTCCATTGCAGTCACACTCAGTTAAAGTGCTCCATTGCAGTCACACTCAGTTAAAGTGCTCCATCACAGTCACACTCAGTTAAAGTGCTCCATCGCAGTCACACTCAGTTAAAGTGCTCCATCGCAGTCGCACTTAGTTAAAGTGCTCCATCGCAGTCACACTCAGTTAAAGTGCTCCATCGCAGTCACACTTAGTTAAAGTGCTCCATCACAGTCACACTCATCGCAGTCACACTCAGTTAAAGTGCTCCATCACAGTCACACTCAGTTAAAGTGCTCCATCACAGTCACACTCAGTTAAAGTGCTCCATCGCAGTCACACTCAGTTAAAGTGCTCCATCGCAGTCGCACTTAGTTAAAGTGCTCCATCGCAGTCACACTCAGTTAAAGTGCTCCATCGCAGTCACACTTAGTTAAAGTGCTCCATCACAGTCACACTCATCGCAGTCACACTCAGTTAAAGTGCTCCATCACAGTCACACTCAGTTAAAGTGCTCCATCGCAGTCACACTCATCGCAGTCACACTCAGTTGAAGTGCTCCATCGCAGTCACACTCAGTTAAAGTGCTCCATCGTAGTCCCACTCATCGCAGTCACACTCAGTTAAAGTGCTCAATCGCAGTCACACTCAGTTAAAGTGCTCCATTGCAGTCACACTCAGTTAAAGTGCTGTCACACTCAGTTAAATTGCTCCATCACAGTCACACTCAGTTAAAGTGCTCCATCGCAGTCACACTCATCGCAGTCACACTCAGTTAAAGTGCTCCATCGCAGTCACACTTAATTAAAGTGCTCCATCACAGTCACACTCATCGCAGTCACACTCAGTTAAAGTGCTCCATCGCAGTCACACTCAGTTAAAGTGCTCCATCACAGTCACACTCAGTTAAAGTGCTCCATCGCAGTCACACTCAGTTAAAGTGCTCCATCGCAGTCACACTCATCGCAGCCACACTCAGTTAAAGTGCTCCATCGCAGTCACACTCAGTTAAAGTGCTCCATCGCAGTCACACTCATCGCAGTCACACTCAGTTAAAGTGCTCCATCGCAGTCACACTCAGTTAAAGTGCTCCATTGCAGTCACACTCAGTTAAAGTGCTCCATTACAGTCACACTCAGTTAAAGTGCTCCATCGCAGTCACACTCAGTTAAAGTGCTCCATCGCAGCACTCAGTTAAAGTGCTCCATCACAGTCACACTCAGTTAAAGTGCTCCATCGCAGTCACACTTAGTTAAAGTGCTCCATCGCAGTCACACTCATCGCAGTCACACTCAGTTAAAGTGCTCCATCGCAGTCACACTCAGTTAAAGTGCTCCATCGCAGTCGCACTTAGATAAAGTGCTCCATTGCAGTCACACTCAGTTAAAGTGCTCCATCGCAGTCACACTCAGTTAAGCGGCTAGCCATATACAAGATTGACCTTGGTTGTCTTCAGTGTTCACACACGGTTCCTCTTATCAAACGTCACACAGACCTTATCACAGCTCACCAAGGCATGCTTCAGCGATTACTGCATTCAGAAATGAACCCCACTAATGTCACAATGTTGATAAATCTGCCAGCTACTGTGGGATTCGGTGTACACCCCAAAACTATATATGTACAACAAATGTCGAAGTAACGTGTGCACTTCCTCTGAAACCGAAGTCTAAAGTGGAAGAGTGGAAACTCCACCTCACTCTGGGATTTCAGAGAACGGAGGATAGCACAAGGGCTATGTGTTGGTCTTGGAAGCAAGAACATGCAGAGCAACAGAGGTTAACAAACTATAAATAAATCATACATTGGTCTTGTCCTTGGCAGAGATCGGCCTGGGGCCATTAGGTGGGTGGTCAGTAGCCTTCTATTGAATGTTTGTGTGAGAAAGAAAGATTGCAAACCCCTCTTTGTACTGATAAATGCGTCACCATTGCGGGTAATTAAGGCCCCTGCACTGCTGCCGGCCAGACCCCCAAGGCCAGCCACCCAGCCGCTGCAAGGATGTGACTCCTGCTTGGGGGAGTCTTGTTGCTGCTTGGCGCTGCCTCTCTTATTTTTACATTTGTATAGCGCACTACAGCCCCAGGGCATTGAGGCGCTTTTACAGGAAAGGTTACAGACTGTAATTACTTAGTTACAATGAGGAAGTGTACATAGTGAAGAAGCCGGCCCACCATCATGCCGGCGCTGATCCCCGCCGTGACTCTCCACTGAGAGGGTGCTGGTGTGGCCTGGAGAGGTGGGTGAGTAGCACTCTGGCACCCCAAGGCCCTGTCAACATCTAGGGCATTCACGCCTGGGGGAGCCTGAACGTGGCAGAGCCCAGGCATGCTGCCACCAGTGTCTCGCCGCCTCCCCCATCTTTCAGGGACTACAGTCAATGTGGCCCCAAGTGTCCCCGGATGCGTCTTTCCCAGCTCATGAACTGTGCTCTCAACTATCCTGGACTGATACAAGTGTCTACTGGTTTCCTGCAGCCCCAGAAATGCTCAAAGAGGACTCAGTAAATATGTACTTTTGAGGCTGTGAGCACGCCTGTCACTGATGTGCTAAAAGTGGTCCCAGTGATTAAGTATGTTCGAAGCTGTGATCCCGCAGATTGTTGTCCGTTGGTAAAAGTTTCCCTTTTCCCTTCTCCCCCCCTGAAGAAAGTCTCCCTCATAATGTGGTAGAACCGTCAACATGCCATTAGCAGTGCACCAGTTCCGACTTTCACCCGCAATATATGCAAAGAGTGGTCTGTGTATGTTGTAATGTGTGTAACTGATTGGATCCCAGTGTATGTGGTTATCCCAAGTGGACTAAGTGCTGCTGTTCCTGGCTGCTGATTGATTTCAAGTCCATTTATGTTGCCTTTGATTTGTTTGTTATGAAAAAAAAGGCGTGTGGCATTGCCCCTTTAAGAATGTGTGTCATGACTTTGTCATGACGGGCTGTAAATTAAAGGAGCCTCAGCCGGCATGTGCCCCAGAATGGCGGCAGACTCCATGAATGGCACGTCTGCCTTGTGTCTCATTTCTTGGGCCTGCAGGCTGATGCGGTGTGATCGCTGAGCTGTGCTGCCCTGGCCTGCAGGCTGATGCCGGGTGATCGCGGAGCTGCTACCCTAGCCTGCAGGCTGATGTGGTGTGATCGCTGAGCTGCTACCCTGGCCTGCAGGCTGATGCGGTGTGGTCGCTGAGCTGCTACCCTGGCCTGCAGGCTGATGCCGTGTGATCGCTGAGCTGCTACCCTGGCCTGCAGGCTGATGCTGTGTGATCGCTGAGCTGCTACCCTGGCCTGCAGGCTGATGCCGTGTGATCGCTGAGCTGCTACCCTGGCCCGCAGGCTGATGTGGTGTGTTCGCTGAGCTGCTACCCTGGCCTGCAGGCTGATGCGGTGTGATCGCTGAGCTGCTACCCTGGCCTGCAGGCTGATGCCGGGTGATCGCTGAGCTTCTAGCCTGGCCTGCAGGCTGATGCCGGGTGATCGCGGAGCTGCTAGCCTGGCCTGCAGGCTGATGCAGTGTGATCGCTGAGCTGCTGCCCTGGCCTGCAGGCTGATGCTGGGTGATCGCTGTGCTGCTGCCCTGGCCTGCAGGCTGATGCTGGGTTATCGCTGTGCTGCTGCCCTGGCCTGCAGGATGATGCGGTGTGATCGCTGAGCTGCTACCCTGGCTTGAAAGCTGATGCGGTGTGATCGCTCAGCTGCTAGCCTGGCCTGCAGGCTGATGCCGGGTGATCGCAGAGCTGCTACCCTGGCCTGCAGGCTGATGCAGTATGATCGCTGAGCTGCTACCCTGGTCTGCAGGCTGATGCCGGGTGATCGCTGAGCTGCTACCCTGGTCTGCAGGCTGATGCCGGGTGATCGCGGAGCTGCTACCCTGGCCTGCAGGCTGATGCTGGGTGATTGCGGAGCTGCTACTCTGGCCTGCAGGCTGATGCAGTCTGATCACTGAGCTGCTACCCTGGCGTGCAGGCTGATGCCGTGTGATCGCTGAGCTGCTATCCTGGCCTGCAGGCTGATGCCGTGTGATCGCTGAGCTGCTGCCCTGGCCTGCAGGCTGATGCTGGGTGATCGCTGTGCTGCTGCCCTGGCCTGCAGGCTGATGCTGGGTGATCGCTGTGCTGCTGCCCTGGCCTGCAGGATGATGCGGTATGATCGCTGAGCTGCTACCCTGGCTTGCAGGCTGATGCGGTGTGATCGCTGAGTTGCTACCCTGGCCTGCAGGCTGATGCCGGGTGATCGCGGAGCTGCTACCCTGGCCTGCAGGCTGATGTGGTGTGATCGCTGAGCTGCTACCCTGGCCTGCAGGCTGATAATGGGTGATCGCTGAGCTGCTACCCTGGTCTGCAGGCTGATGCCGGGTGATCGCGGAGCTGCTGCCCTGGCCTGCAGGCTGATGCTGGGTGATTGCGGAGCTGCTACCCTGGCCTGCAGGCTGATGCAGTGTGATCACTGTGCTGCTACCCTAGCCTGCAGGCTGATGCCGGGTGATCGCAGAGCTGCTACCCTGGCCTGCAGGCTGATGCGGTGTGATCGCTGAGCTGCTACCCTGGCCTGCAGGCTGATGCTGGGTGATCGCGGAGCTGCTACCCTGGCCTGCAGGCTGATGCCGGGTGATCGCAGAGCTGCTACCCTGGCCTGCAGGCTGATGCCGGGTGATCGCTGTGCTGCTGCCCTGGCCTGCAGGATGATGCGGTGTGATCGCTGAGCTGCTACCCTGGCTTGCAGGCCGATGCGGTGTGATCGCTGAGTTGCTACCCTGGCCTGCAGGCTGATGCCGGGTGATCGCGGAGCTGCTACCCTGGCCTGCAGGCTGATGCAGTGTAATCGCTGAGCTGCTACCCTGGCCTGCAGGCTGATAATGGGTGATCGCTGTGCTGCTACCCTGGTCTGCAGGCTGATGCCGGGTGATCGCTGAGCTGCTACCCTGGTCTGCAGGCTGATGCCGGGTGATCGCTGAGCTGCTACCCTGGTCTGCAGGCTGATGCCGGGTGATCGCGGAGCTGCTGCCCTGGCCTGCAGGCTGATGCTGGGTGATTGCGGAGCTGCTACCCTAGCCTGCAGGCTGATGTGGTGTGATCGCTGAGCTGCTACCCTGGCCTGCAGGCTGATGCGGTGTGATCGCTGAGCTGCTACCCTGGCCTGCAGGCTGATGCGGTGTGATCGCTGAGCTGCTACCCTGGCCTGCAGGCTGATGCTGTGTGATCGCTGAGCTGCTACCCTGGCCTGCAGGCTGATGCCGTGTGATCGCTGAGCTGCTACCCTGGCCCGCAGGCTGATGTGGTGTGATCGCTGAGCTGCTACCCTGGCCTTCAGGCTGATGCGGTGTGATCGCTGAGCTGCTACCCTGGCCTGCAGGCTGATGCCGGGTGATCGCTGAGCTTCTAGCCTGGCCTGCAGGCTGATGCCGGGTGATCGCGGAGCTGCTAGCCTGGCCTGCAGGCTGATGCAGTGTGATCGCTGAGCTCCTAGCCTGGCCTGCAGGCTGATGCCGGGTGATCGCGTAGCTGCTACCCTGGCCTGCAGGCTGATGCGGTGTGATCGCTGAGCTGCTACCCTGGCCTGCAGGCTGATGTGGTGTAATCACTGAGCTGCTACCCTGGCCTGCAGGCTGATGCTAGGTGATCGCGGAGCTTCTATCCTGGCCTGCAGGCTGATGTGGTGTGATCGCTGAGCTGCTACCCTGGCCTGCAGGCTGATGCCGGGTGATCGCAGAGCTTCTATCCTGGCCTGCAGGCTGATGGTGTGTGATCGCTGAGCTGCTACCCTGGTCTGCAGGCTGATGCCGGGTGATCGCGGAGCTGCTACCCTGGCCTGCAGGCTGATGCTGGGTGATTGCGGAGCTGCTACTCTGGCCTGCAGGCTGATGCAGTCTGATCACTGAGCTGCTACCCTGGCGTGCAGGCTGATGCCGTGTGATCGCTGAGCTGCTACCCTGGCCAGCAGGCTGATGCCGTGTGATCGCTGAGCTGCTGCCCTGGCCTGCAGGCTGATGCTGGGTGATCGCTGTGCTGCTGCCCTGGCCTGCAGGCTGATGCTGGGTGATCGCTGTGCTGCTGCCCTGGCCTGCAGGATGATGCGGTGTGATCGCTGAGCTGCTACCCTGGCTTGAAAGCTGATGCGGTGTGATCGCTGAGCTGCTAGCCTGGCCTGCAGGCTGATGCCGGGTGATCGCTGAGCTTCTAGCCTGGCCTGCAGGCTGATGTGGTGTAATCACTGAGCTGCTACCCTGGCCTGCAGGCTGATGCTGGGTGATCGCGGAGCTTCTATCCTGGCCTGCAGGCTGATGCCGGGTGATCGCGGAGCTGCTACCCTGGCCTGCAGGCTGATGCGGTGTGATCGCTGAGCTGCTACCCTGGCCTGCAGGCTGATGCCGGGTGATCGCTGAGCTTCTAGCCTGGCCTGCAGGCTGATGTGGTGTAATCACTGAGCTGCTACCCTGGCCTGCAGGCTGATGCTGGGTGATCGCGGAGCTTCTATCCTGGCCTGCAGGCTGATGCCGGGTGATCGCGGAGCTGCTACCCTGGCCTGCAGGCTGATGCGGTGTGATCGCGGAGCTGCTACCCTGGCCTGCAGGCTGATGTGGTGTAATCACTGAGCTGCTACCCTGGCCTGCAGGCTGATGCTGGGTGATCGCTGAGCTGCTACCCTGGTCTGCAGGCTGATGCCGGGTGATCGCTGAGCTGCTACCCTGGCCTGCAGGCTGATGCTGGGTGATCGCAGAGCTGCTACCCTGGTCTGCAGGCTGATGCCGGGTGATCGCTGAGCTGCTACCCTGGTCTGCAGGCTGATGCCGGGTGATCGCGGAGCTGCTACCCTGGCGTGCAGGCTGATGCCGTGTGATCGCTGAGCTGCTACCCTGGCCAGCAGGCTGATGCCGTGTGATCGCTGAGCTGCTGCCCTGGCCTGCAGGCTGATGCTGGGTGATCGCTGTGCTGCTGCACTGGCCTGCAGGCTGATGCTGGGTGATCGCTGTGCTGCTGCCCTGGCCTGCAGGATGATGCGGTGTGATCGCTGAGCTGCTACCCTGGCCAGCAGGCTGATGCCGTGTGATCGCTGAGCTGCTGCCCTGGCCTGCAGGCTGATGCTGGGTGATCGCTGTGCTGCTGCCCTGGCCTGCCGGCTGATGCTGGGTGATCGCTGTGCTGCTGCCCTGGCCTGCAGGCTGATGCGGTGTGATCGCTGAGCTGCTACCCTGGCTTGAAAGCTGATGCGGTGTGATCGCTGAGCTGCTAGCCTGGCCTGCAGAATGATGCCGGGTGATCGCAGAGCTGCTACCCTGGCCTGCAGGCTGATGTGTTGTGATCGCTGAGCTGCTACCCTGGCCTGCAGGCTGATGCTGGGTGATTGCGGAGCTGCTACTCTGGCCTGCAGGCTGATGCAGTCTGATCACTGAGCTGCTACCCTGGCGTGCAGGCTGATGCCGTGTGATCGCTGAGCTGCTACCCTGGCCTGCAGGCTGATGCCGTGTGATCGCTGAGCTGCTGCCCTGGCCTGCAGGCTGATGCTGGGTGATCGCTGTGCTGCTGCCCTGGCCTGCAGGCTGATGCTGGGTGATCGCTGTGCTGCTGCCCTGGCCTGCAGGATGATGCGGTGTGATCGCTGAGCTGCTACCCTGGCTTGCAGGCTGATGCGGTGTGATCGCTGAGTTGCTACCCTGGCCTGCAGGCTGATGCCGGGTGATCGCAGAGCTGCTACCCTGGCCTGCATGCTGATAATGGGTGATCGCTGTGCTGCTACCCTGGTCTGCAGGCTGATGCCGGGTGATCGCTGAGCTGCTACCCTGGTCTGCAGGCTGATGCCGGGTGATCGCGGAGCTGCTGCCCTGGCCTGCAGGCTGATGCTGGGTGATTGCGGAGCTGCTACCCTAGCCTGCAGGCTGATGTGGTGTGATCGCTGAGCTGCTACCCTGGCCTGCAGGCTGATGCGGTGTGATCGCTGAGCTGCTACCCTGGCCTGCAGGCTGATGCGGTGTGATCGCTGAGCTGCTACCCTGGCCTGCAGGCTGATGCTGTGTGATCGCTGAGCTGCTACCCTGGCCTGCAGGCTGATGCCGTGTGATCGCTGAGCTGCTACCCTGGCCCGCAGGCTGATGTGGTGTGATCGCTGAGCTGCTACCCTGGCCTGCAGGCTGATGCGGTGTGATCGCTGAGCTGCTACCCTGGCCTGCAGGCTGATGCCGGGTGATCGCTGAGCTTCTAGCCTGGCGTGCAGGCTGATGCCGGGTGATCGCGGAGCTGCTAGCCTGGCCTGCAGGCTGATGCAGTGTGATCGCTGAGCTCCTAGCCTGGCCTGCAGGCTGATGCCGGGTGATCGCGGAGCTGCTACCCTGGCCTGCAGGCTGATGCGGTGTGATCGCTGAGCTGCTACCCTGGCCTGCAGGCTGATGTGGTGTAATCACTGAGCTGCTACCCTGGCCTGCAGGCTGATGCTGGGTGATCGCGGAGCTTCTATCCTGGCCTGCAGGCTGATGTGGTGTGATCGCTGAGCTGCTACCCTGGCCTGCAGGCTGATGCCGGGTGATCGCGGAGCTTCTATCCTGGCCTGCAGGCTGATGGGGTGTGATCGCTGAGCTGCTACCCTGGCCTGCAGGCTGATGCGGTGTGATCGCTGAGCTGCTACCCTGGCCTGCAGGCTGATGCTGGGTGATCGCTGAGCTGCTACCCTGGTCTGCAGGCTGATGCCGGGTGATCGCTGAGCTGCTACCCTGGTCTGCAGGCTGATGCCGGGTGATCGCGGAGCTGCTACCCTGGCCTGCAGGCTGATGCTGGGTGATTGCGGAGCTGCTACTCTGGCCTGCAGGCTGATGCAGTCTGATCACTGAGCTGCTACCCTGGCGTGCAGGTTGATGCCGTGTGATCGCTGAGCTGCTACCCTGGCCAGCAGGCTGATGCCGTGTGATCGCTGAGCTGCTGCCCTGGCCTGCAGGCTGATGCTGGGTGATCGCTGTGCTGCTGCCCTGGCCTGCAGGCTGATGCTGGGTGATCGCTGTGCTGCTGCCCTGGCCTGCAGGATGATGCGGTGTGATCGCTGAGCTGCTACCCTGGCTTGAAGGCTGATGCGGTGTGATCGCTGAGCTGCTAGCCTGGCCTGCAGGCTGATGCCGGGTGATCGCAGAGCTGCTACCCTGGCCTGCAGGCTGATGTGTTGTGATCGCTGAGCTGCTACCCTGGCCTGCAGGCTGATGCAGTATGATCGCTGAGCTGCTACCCTGGCCTGCAGGCTGATGCTGGGTGATCGCTGAGCTGCTACCCTGGTCTGCAGGCTGATGCTGGGTGATCGCTGTGCTGCTGCCCTGGCCAGCAGGATGATGCGGTGTGATCGCTGAGCTGCTACCCTGGCTTGCAGGCTGATGCGGTGTGATCGCTGAGTTGCTACCCTGGCCTGCAGGCTGATGCCGGGTGATCGCGGTGCTGCTACCCTGGCCTGCAGGCTGATGTGGTGTGATCGCTGAGCTGCTACCCTGGCCTGCAGGCTGATGCGGTGTAATCGCTGAGCTGCTACCCTGGCCTGCAGGCTGATAATGGGTGATCGCTGTGCTGCTACCCTGGTCTGCAGGCTGATGCCGGGTGATCGCTGAGCTGCTACCCTGGTCTGCAGGCTGATGCCGGGTGATCGCGGAGCTGCTGCCCTGGCCTGCAGGCTGATGCTGGGTGATTGCGGAGCTGCTACTCTGGCCTGCAGGCTGATGCAGTCTGATCACTGAGCTGCTACCCTGGCATGCAGGCTGATGCCGTGTGATCGCTGAGCTGCTACCCTGGCCTGCAGGTTGATGCCGTGTGATCGCTGAGCTGCTGCCCTGGCCTGCAGGCTGATGCTGGGTGATCGCTATGCTGCTGCCCTGGCCTGCAGGCTGATGCTGGGTGATCGCGGAGCTGCTACCCTGGCCTGCAGGCTGATGTGGTGTGATCGCTGAGCTGCTACCCTGGCCTGCAGGCTGATGCGGTGTGATCGCTGAGCTGCTACCCTGGCCTGCAGGCTGATGTGATGTGATCCCTGAGCTGCTACCCTGGCCTGCAGGCTGATGCAGTCTGATCACTGAGCTGCTACCCTGGCGTGCAGGCTGATGCGGTGTGATCGCTGAGCTGCTACCCTGGCCTGCAGGCTGATGCCGTGTGATCGCTGAGCTGCTGCCCTGGCCTGCAGGCTGATGCTGGGTGATCACTGTGCTGCTGCCCTGACCTGCAGGCTGATGCTGGGTGATCGCTGTGCTGCTACCCTGACCTGCAGGCTGATGCGGTGTGATCGCAGAGCTGCTACCCTGGCCTGCAGGCTGATGCAGTGTGATCGCTGAGCTGCTAGTCTAGCCTGCAGTCTGATGCCGGGTGATCGCGGAGCTGGTAGCCTGGCCTGCAGGCTGATGTGCTGTGATCAGTGAGCTGCTACCATGGCCTGCAGGCTGATGCCGGGTGATCGCTGTGCTGCTACCTTGGCCTCCAGGCTGATGCCAGGTGATCGCTGACCTGCTAGCCTGGCCTGCAGGCTGATGCGGTGTGATCGCTGAGCTGCTACCCTGGCCTGCAGGCTGATGTAGTGTGATCGCTGAGCTGCTACCCTGGCCTGCAGGCTGATGCGGTCTGATCGCTGTGCAGCTACCCTGGCCTCCAGGCTGATGCCAGGTGATCGCTGAGCTGCTACCCTGGCTTGCAGGCTGATGCGGTGTGATCGCTGAGCTGCTACCCTGGCCTGCAGGCTGATGCCGGGTGATCGCTGAGCTGCTACCCTGGCCTGCAGGCTGATGCCGGGTGATCGCAGAGCTGCTACCCTGGCCTGCAGGCTGATGCGGTGTGATCGCTGAGCTGCTACCCTGGCCTGCAGGCTGATGCCGGGTGATCGCGGAGCTGCTACCCTGGCCTGCAGGCTGATGCCGGGTGATCGCAGAGCTGCTACCCTGGCCTGCAGGCTGATGCCGGGTGATCACAGAGCTGCTACCCTGGCCTGCAGGCTGATGCCAGGTGATCGCTGTGCTGCTAGCCTGGCCTGCAGGCTGATGCCGGGTGATCGCTGAGCTGCTAGCCTGGCCTGCAGGCTGATGCTGTGTGACCATGGTCCTGCTGCCCTTCTGATCTGGGTACTCACCAGATCAGCCTATGTAGCCTCGGAGCGCCCAGGGCACTGTCCTGCTGTGGGACCAAGCCTTGTTGCTAGCCCGGGAGGCCCTAGCGACTGAAGTCGTGCCGTGTGAACATGGCAATCAGGGTGATCCCTGCAACTGTCCAAGTCCGTGTGTCCACGGCGATGTGGTTATGTGTGGGGTGTCGCCGGCAACTGTGTGACTGGCCTGTGTGCCTATGAGCCAGTCACAACAGTAGAGCGGCATGCAAAGGCCATAACTGCTGGCTTTGCAATGCTTGCTGTGCAGAAGCTGTGCAGCAGCTGTGCAGCAGGCAGGAATGGGAGGGAAAAGTGTATGATTGCCAGGAATGGGAGGGAAAAGTGTAAGATTGCCCTCATCTTGCCATGGACCTGCTGGTTTTGCCAATGCTTGCTGTGCAGCAGGCAGGAATGGGAGGGAAAGTGTAAGATTGCCCTCATCTTGCCATGGACCTGCTGGCTTTGCAATGCTTGCTGTGCAGCAGGCGGGAATGGGAGGGAAAACTGTAAGATTGCCCTCATCTTGCCATGGACCTGCTGGCTTTGCCAATGCTTGCTGTGCAGCAGGCAGGAATGGGAGGGAAAAGTGTAAGATTGCCAGGAATGGGAGGGAAAAGTGTAAGATTGCCCTCATCTTGCCATGGACCTGCTGGTTTTGCCAATGCTTGCTGTGCAGCAGGCAGGAATGGGAGGGAAAGTGTAAGATTGCCCCCATCTTGCCATGGACCTGCTGGCTTTGCAATGCTTGCTGTGCAGCAGGCGGGAATGGGAGGGAAAACTGTAAGATTGCCCTCATCTTGCCATGGACCTGCTGGCTTTGCCAATGCTTCCTGTGCAGCAGGCGGGAATGGGAGGGAAAAGTGTAAGATTGCCCTCATCTTGCCATGGACCTGCTGGCTTTGCCAATGCTTGCTGTGCAGCAGGCGGGAATGGGAGGGAAAAGTGTAAGATTGCCCTCATCTTGCCATGGACCTGCTGGCTTTGCCAATGCTTGCTGATCAGCAGGCGGGAATGGGAGGGAAAAGTGTAAGATTGCCCTCATCTTGCCATGGACCTGCTGGCTTTGCCAATGCTTGCTGTGCAGCAGGCGGGAATGGGAGGGAAAAGTGTAAGATTGCCCTGATCTTGCCATGGACCTGCTGGCTTTGCCAATGCTTGCTGTGCAGCAGGCAGGAATGGGAGGGAAAAGTGTAAGATTGCCCTCATCTTGCCATGGACCTGCTGGCTTTGCCAATGCTTGCTGTGCAGCAGCCAGGCATGGGAGGGAAACGTGTAAGATTGCCATCATCTTGCCATGGACCTGCTGGCTTTGCCAATGCTTGCTGTGCAGCAGGCAGGCATGGGAGGGAAACGTGTAAGATTGCCCTCATCTTGCCATGGACCTGCTGGCTTTGCCAATGCTTTCTGTGCAGCAGGCAGGAATGGGAGGGGAAAGTGTAAGATTGTCCTCATCTTGCCATGGACCTGCTGGCTTTGCCAATGCTTGCTGTGCAGCAGGCAGGCATGGGAGGGAAAAGTGTAAGATTGCCCTCATCTTGCCATGGACCTGCTGGCTTTGCCAATGCTTGCTGTGCAGCAGGCAGGAATGGGGGGGAAAAGTGTAAGATTGCCCTCATCTTGCCATGGACCTGCTGGCTTTGCCAATGCTTGCTGAGCAGCATGCAGGAATGGGAGGGAGAAGTGTAAGATAGCCCTCATCTTGCCATGGACCTGCTGGCTTTGCCAATGCTTGCTGTGCAGCAGGCAGGAATGGGAGGGAAAGTGTAAGACTGCCCTGATCTTGCCATGGACCTGCTGGCTTTGCCAATGCTTGCTGTGCAGCAGCTGTGCAGCAGGCAGGAATGGGAGGGAAAAGTGTAAGATTGCCCTCATCTTGTCATGGACCTGCTGGCTTTGCCAATGCTTGCTGTGCTGCAGCTGTGCAGCAGGCAGGCATTGGAGGGAAAAGTGTAAGATTGCCCTCATCTTGCCATGGACCTGCTGGCTTTGCCAATGCTTGCTGTGCAGCAGCTGTGCAGCAGGCAGGAATGGGAGGGAAAAGTGTAAGATTGCCCTCATCTTGCCATGGACCTGCTGGCTTTGCCAATGCTTGCTGAGCAGCATGCAGGAATGGGAGGGAGAAGTGTAAGATAGCCCTCATCTTGCCATGGACCTGCTGGCTTTGCCAATGCTTGCTGTGCAGCAGGCAGGAATGGGAGGGAAAAGTGTAAGATTGCCCTCATCTTGCCATGGACCTGCTGGCTTTGCCAATGCTTGCTGTGCAGCAGCTGTGCAGCAGGCAGGAATGGGAGGGAAAAGTGTAAGATTGCCCTCATCTTGCCATGGACCTGCTGGCTTTGCCAATGCTTGCTGTGCAGCAGGCAGGAATGGGAGGGAAAAGTGTAAGATTGCCCTCATCTTGCCATGGACCTGCTGGATTTGCCAATGCTTGCTGTGCAGCAGGCAGGAATGGGAGGGAAAAGTGTAAGATTGCCCTCATCTTGCCATGGACCTGCTGGCTTTGCCAATGCTTGCTGTGCAGCAGGCAGGAATGGGAGGGAAAAGTGTAAGATTGCCCTCATCTTGCCATGGACCTGCTGGCTTTGCCAATGCTTGCTGTGCAGCAGGCAGGAATGGGAGGGAAAAGTGTAAGATTGCCCCCATCTTGCCATGGACCTGTTGGCTTTGCCAATGCTTGCTGTGCTGCAGCTGTGCAGCAGGCAGGCATGGGAGGGAAAAGTGTAAGATTGCCCTCATCTTGCCATGGACCTGCTGGCTTTGCCAATGCTTGCTGTGCAGCAGGCAGGCATGGGAGGGAAAAGTGTAAGATTGCCCTCATCTTGCCATGGACCTGCTGGCTTTGCCAATGCTTGCTGTGCAGAAGGCGGGAATTCGAGGGAAACGTGTAAGATTGCGCTCATCTTGCCATGGACCTGCTGGCTTTGCCAATGCTTGCTGTGCAGCAGGCGGGAATGGGAGGGAAAAGTGTAAGATTGCCCTCATCTTGCCATGGACCTGCTGGCTTTGCCAATGCTTGCTGTGCAGCAGGCGGGAATGGGAGGGAAAAGTGTAAGATTGCCCTGATCTTGCCATGGACCTGCTAGCTTTGCCAATGCTTGCTGTGCAGCAGGCAGGAATGGGAGGGAAAAGTGTAAGATTGCCCTCATCTTGCCATGGACCTGCTGGCTTTGCCAATGCTTGCTGTGCAGCAGGCAGGCATGGGAGGGAAACGTGTAAGATTGCCCTCATCTTGCCATGGACCTGCTGGCTTTGCCAATGCTTGCTGTGCAGCAGCTGTGCAGCAGGCAGGAATGGGAGGGAAAGTGTAAGATTGCCCTCATCTTGCCATGGACCTACTGGCTTTGCCAATGCTTGCTGTGCAGCAGGCAGGAATGGGAGGGAAAAGTGTAAGATTGCCCTGATCTTGCCATGGACCTGCTGGCTTTGCCAATGCTTGCTGTGCAGCAGGCAGGAATGGGGGGAGGGAAAAGTGTAAGATTGCCCTGATCTTGCCATGGACCTGCTGGCTTTGCCAATGCTTGCTGTGCAGCAGCTGTGCAGCAGGCAGGAATGGGAGGGAAAAGTGTAAGATTGCCCTGATCTTGCCATGGACCTGCTGGCTTTGCCAATGCTTGCTGTGCAGCAGCTGTGCAGCAGGCAGGAATGGGAGGGAAAAGTGTAAGACTGCCCTGATCTTGCCATGGACCTGCTGGCTTTGCCAATGCTTGCTGTGCAGCAGCTGTGCAGCAGGCAGGAATGGGAGGGAAAAGTGTAAGACTGCCCTGATCTTGCCATGGACCTGCTGGCTTTGCCAATGCTTGCTGTGCAGCAGCTGTGCAGCAGGCGGGAATGGGAGGGAAAAGTGTAAGACTGCCCTGATCTTGCCATGGACCTGCTGGCTTTGCCAATGCTTGCTGTGCAGCAGCTGTGCAGCATGCAGGAATGGGAGGGAAAAGTGTAAGACTGCCCTGATCTTGCCATGGACCTGCTGGCTTTGCCAATGCTTGCTGTGCAGCAGCTGTGCAGCAGGCAGGAATGGGAGGGAAAAGTGTAAGATTGCCCTGATCTTGCCATGGACCTGCTGGCTTTGCCAATGCTTGCTGTGCAGCAGGCAGGCATGGGAGGGAAACGTGTAAGATTGCCCTCATCTTGCCATGGACCTGCTGGCTTTGCCAATGCTTGCTGTGCAGCAGGCAGGAATGGGAGGGAAAAGTGTAAGATTGCCCTCATCTTGCCATGGACCTGCTGGCTTTGCCAATGCAAGCTTGCCATGGACCTGCTAACTTTTGCCCTCATCTTGCCATGGACCTGCTGGCTTTGCCAATGCTTGCTGTGCAGCAGCTGTGCAGCAGCTGTGCAGCAGGCAGGAATGGGAGGGAAAAGTGTAAGATTGCCTTCATCTTGCCATGGACCTGCTGGCTTTGCCAATGCTTGCTGTGCAGCAGCTGTGCAGCAGGCAGGAATGGGAGGGAAAAGTGTAAGATTGCCCTCATCTTGCCATGGACCTTCTGGCTTTGCCAATGCTTGCTGTGCAGCAGGCAGGAATGGGAGGGAAAAGTGTAAGATTGCCCTCATATTGCCATGGACCTGCTGGCTTTGCCAATGCTTGCTGTGCAGCAGGCAGGCATGGGACGGAAAAGTGTAAGATTGCCCTCATCTTGCCATGGACCTGCTGGCTTTGCCAATGCTTGCTGTGCAGCAGCTGTGCAGCAGGCAGGAATGGGAGGGAAAAGTGTAAGATTGGCCTCATCTTGCCATTGACCTGCTGGCTTTGCCAATGCTTGCTGTGCAGCAGGCAGGAATGGGAGGGAAAAGTGTAAGATTGCCCTCATCTTGCCATGGACCTGCTGGCTTTGCCAATGCTTGCTGTGCAGCAGCTGTGCAGCAGGCAGGAATGGGAGGGAAAAGTGTAAGATTGCCCTCATCTTGCCATGGACCTGCTGGCTTTGCCAATGCTTGCTGTGCAGCAGCTGTGCAGGAGGCAGGAATGGGAGGGAAAAGTGTAAGATTGCCCTCATTTTGCCATGGACCTGCTGGCTTTGCCAATGCTTGCTGTGCAGCAGCTGTGCAGCAGGCAGGCATGGGAGGGAAGAGTGTAAGATTGCCCTCATCTTGCCATGGACCTGCTGGCTTTGCCAATGCTTGCTGTGCAGCAGCTGTGCAGCAGGCAGGAATGGGAGGGAAAAGTGTAAGATTGCCCTCATCTTACCATGGACCTGCTGGCTTTGCCAATGCTTGCTGTGCAGCAGGCAGGCATGGGAGGGAAGAGTGTAAGATTGCCCTCATCTTGCCATGGACCTGCTGGCTTTGCCAATGCTTGCTGTGCAGCAGGCAGGAATGGGAGGGAAGAGTGTAAGATTGCCAGGGAAGAGTGTAAGATTGCCCTCATCTTGCCATGGACCTGCTGGCTTTGCCAATGCTTGCTGTACAGCAGCTGTGCAGCAGGCAGGCATGGGAGGGAAGATTGTAAGACTGCCCTCATCTTGCCATGGACCTGCTGGCTTTGCCAATGCTTGCTGTGCAGCAGCTGTGCAGCAGGCAGGAATGGGAGGGAAAAGTGTAAGACTGCCCTGATCTTGCCATGGACCTGCTGGCTTTGCCAATGCTTGCTGTGCAGCAGCTGTGCAGCAGGCAGGAATGGGAGGGAAAAGTGTAAGACTGCCCTGATCTTGCCATGGACCTGCTGGCTTTGCCAATGCTTGCTGGGCAGCAGCTGTGCAGCAGGCAGGAATGGGAGGGAAAAGTGTAAGATTGCCCTGATCTTGCCATGGACCTGCTGGCTTTGCCAATGCTTGCTGTGCAGCAGCTGTGCAGCAGGCAGGAATGGGAGGGAAAAGTGTAAGATTGCCCTGATCTTGCCATGGACCTGCTGGCTTTGCCAATGCTTGCTGTGCAGCAGGCAGGCATGGGAGGGAAAAGTGTAAGATTGCCCTCATCTTGCCATCGACCTGCTGGCTTTGCCAATGCTTGCTGTGCAGCAGGCAGGAATGGGAGGGAAAAGTGTAAGATTGCCCTCATCTTGCCATGGACCTGCTGGCTTTGCCAATGCTTGCTGTGCAGCAGCTGTGCAGCAGGCAGGAATGGGAGGGAAAGTGTAAGATTGCCCTCATCTTGCCATGGACCTGCTGGCTTTGCCAATGCTTGCTGTGCAGCAGGCAGGAATGGGAGGGAAAAGTGTAAGATTGCCCTCATATTGCCATGGACCTGCTGGCTTTGCCAATGCTTGCTGTGCAGCAGGGAGGCATGGGACGGAAAAGTGTAAGATTGCCCTCATCTTGCCATGGACCTGCTGGCTTTGCCAATGCTTGCTGTGCAGCAGCTGTGCAGCAGGCAGGAATGGGAGGGAAAAGTGTAAGATTGACCTCATCTTGCCATTGACCTGCTGGCTTTGCCAATGCTTCCTGTGCAGCAGGCAGGAATGGGAGGGAAAAGTGTAAGATTGCCCTCATCTTGCCATGGACCTGCTGGCTTTGCCAATGCTTGCTGTGCAGCAGCTGTGCAGCAGGCAGGAATGGGAGGGAAAAGTGTAAGATTGCCCTCATCTTGCCATGGACCTGCTGGCTTTGCCAATGCTTGCTGTGCAGCAGCTGTGCAGCAGGCAGGATTGGGAGGGAAAAGTGTAAGATTGCCCTCATCTTGCCATGGACCTGCTGGCTTTGCCAATGCTTGCTGTGCAGCAGCTGTGCAGCAGGCAGGAATGGGAGTGAAAAGTGTAAGATTGCCCTCATCTTGCCATGGACCTGCTGGCTTTTCCAATGCTTGCTGTGCAGCAGGCAGGAATGGGAGGGAAAGTGTAAGATTGCCCTCATCTTGCCATGGACCTGCTGGCTTTGCCAATGCTTGCTGTGCAGCAGCTGTGCAGCAGGCAGGAATGGGAGGGAAAATTGTAAGATTGCCCTCATCTTGCCATGAACCTGCTGGCTTTGCCAATGCTTGCTGTGCAGCAGGCAGGCATGGGAGGGAAAAGTGTAAGATTGCCCTCATCTTACCATGGACCTGCTGGCTTTGCCAATGCTTGCTGTGCAGCAGGCAGGCATGGGAGGGAAAAGTGTAAGATTGCCCTCATCTTACCATGGACCTGCTGGCTTTGCCAATGCTTGCTGTGCAGCAGGCAGGCATGGGAGGGAAGAGTGTAAGATTGCCCTCATCTTGCCATGGACCTGCTGGCTTTGCCAATGCTTGCTGTGCAGCAGGCAGGAATGGGAGGGAAGAGTGTAAGATTGCCAGGGAAGAGTGTAAGATTGCCCTCATCTTGCCATGGACCTGCTGGCTTTGCCAATGCTTGCTGTGCAGCAGCTGTGCAGCAGGCAGGCATGGGAGGGAAGATTGTAAGACTGCCCTCATCTTGCCATGGACCTGCTGGCTTTGCCAATGCTTGCTGTGCAGCAGCTGTGCAGCAGGCAGGAATGGGAGGCAAAAGTGTAAGACTGCCATCATCTTGCCATGGACCTGCTGGCTTTGCCAATGCTTGCTGTGCAGCAGCTGTGCAGCAGGCAGGATTGGGAGGGAAAGTGTAAGATTGCCTTGATCTTGCCATGGACCTGCTGGCTTTGCAAATGCTTGCTGTGCAGCAGCTGTGCAGCAGGCAGGCATGGGAGGGAAAAGTGTAAGATTGCCCTGATCTTGCCATGGACCTGCTGGCTTTGCCAATGCTTGCTGTGCAGCAGCTGTGCAGCAGGCAGGAATGTGAGGGAAAAGTGTAAGATTGCCCTGATCTTGCCATGGACCTGCTGGCTTTGCCAATGCTTGCTGTGCAGCAGCTGTGCAGCAGGCAGGAATGGGAGGGAAAAGTGTAAGACTGCCCTGATCTTGCCATGGACCTGCTTGCTTTGCCAATGCTTGCTGTGCAGCAGCTGTGCAGCAGGCAGGAATGGGAGGGAAAGTTTAAGATTGCCTTGATCTTGCCATGGACCTGCTGGCTTTGCAAATGCTTGCTGTGCAGCAGCTGTGCAGCAGGCAGGCATGGGAGGGAAAAGTGTAAGATTGCCCTCATCTTGCCATGGACCTTCTGGCTTTGCCAATGCTTGCTGTGCAGCTGCTGTGCAGCAGGCAGGAATGGGAGGGAAAAGTGTAAGATTGCCCTCATCTTGCCATGGACCTGCTGGCTTTGCCAATGCTTGCTGTGCAGCAGCTGTGCAGCAGGCAGGAATGGGAGGGAAAAGTGTAAGATTGCCCTCATCTTGCCATGGACCTGCTGGCTTTGCCAATGCTTGCTGTGCAGCAGCTGTGCAGCAGGCAGGAATGGGAGGGAAAAGTGTAAGATTGCCCTGATCTTGCCATGGACCTGCTGGCTTTGCCAATGCTTGCTGTGCAGCAGCTGTGCAGCAGGCAGGAATGGGAGGGACAAGTGTAAGATTGCCCTGATCTTGCCATGGACCTGCTGGCTTTGCCAATGCTTGCTGTGCAGCAGCTGTGCAGCAGGCAGGAATGGGAGGGAAAAGTGTAAGATTGCCCTGATCTTGCCATGGACCTGTTGGCTTTGCCAATGCTTGCTGTGCAGGCGCTGTGCAGCAGGCAGGCATGGGAGGGTAGAGTGTAAGAATGCCCTGATCTTGCCATGGACCTGCTGGCTTTGCCAATGCTTGCAGTGCAGCAGCTGTGCAGCAGGCAGGAATGGGAGGGAAAAGTGTAAGATTGCTCTGATCTTGCCATGGACCTGCTGGCTTTGCCAATGCTTGCTGTGCAGCAGCTGTGCAGCAGGCAGGAATGGGAGGGAAAGTGTAAGATTGCCCTGATCTTGCCATGGACCTGCTGGCTTTGCCAATGCTTGCTGTGCAGCAGGCAGGAATGGGAGGGAAATGTGTAAGATTGCCCTGATCTTGCCATGGACCTGCTGGCTTTGCCAATGCTTGCTGTGCAGCAGCTGTGCAGCAGGCAGGAATGGGAGGGAAAAGTGTAAGATTGCCCTCATCTTGCCATGGACCTGTTGGCTTTGCCAATGCTTGCTGTGCAGCAGCTGTGCAGCAGGCAGGAATGGGAGGGAAAGTGTAAGATTGCCCTCATCTTGCCATGGACCTGCTGGCTTTGCCAATGCTTGCTGTGCAGCAGGCAGGAATGGGAGGGAAAAGTGTAAGATTCCCTGATCTTGCCATGGACCTGCTGGCTTTGCCAATGCTTGCTGTGCAGCAGCTGTGCAGCAGGCAGGAATGGGAGGGAAAAGTGTAAGATTGCCCTGATCTTGCCATGGACCTGCTGGCTTTGCCAATGCTTGCTGTGCAGCAGCTGTGCAGCAGGCAGGAATGGGAGGGAAAAGTGTAAGATTGCCCTGATCTTGCCGTGGACCTGCTGGCTTTGCCAATGCTTGCTGTGCAGCAGCTGTGCAGCAGGCAGGAATGGGAGGGAAAAGTGTAAGATTGCCCTGATCTTGCCATGGACCTGCTGGCTTTGCCAATGCTTGCTGTGCAGCAGGCAGGAATGGGAGGGAAAAGTGTAAGATTGCCCTCATCTTGCCATGGACCTGCTGGCTTTGCCAATGCTTGCTGTGCAGCAGCTGTGCAGCAGGCAGGAATGGGAGGGAAAGTGTAAGATTGCCCTGATCTTGCCATGGAACTGCTGGCTTTGCAAATGCTTGCTGTGCAGCAGCTGTGCAGCAGGCAGGCATGGGAGGGGAAAGTGTAAGATTGCCCTCATCTTGCCATGGACCTGCTGGCTTTGCCAATGCTTGCTGTGCAGCTGCTGTGCAGCAGGCAGGAATGGGAGGGAAAAGTGTAAGATTGCCCTCATCTTGCCATGGACCTGCTGGCTTTGCCAATGCTTGCTGTGCAGCAGCTGTGCAGCAGGCAGGAATGGGAGGGAAAAGTGTAAGATTGCCCTCATCTTGACATGGACCTGCTGGCTTTGCCAATGCTTGCTGTGCAGCAGCTGTGCAGCAGGCAGGAATGGGAGGGAAAAGTGTAAGATTGCCCTGATCTTGCCATGGACCTGCTGGCTTTGCCAATGCTTGCTGTGCAGCAGCTGTGCAGCAGGCAGGAATGGGAGGGAAAGTGTAAGATTGCCCTGATCTTGCCATGGACCTGCTGGCTTTGCCAATGCTTGCTGTGCAGCAGCTGTGCAGCAGGCAGGAATGGGAGGGAAAAGTGTAAGATTGCCCTGATCTTGCCATGGACCTGCTGGCTTTGCCAATGCTTGCTGTGCAGCAGCTGTGCAGCAGGCAGGAATGGGAGGGAAACGTGTAAGATTGCCCTCATCTTGCCATGGACCTGCTGGCTTTGCCAATGCTTGCTGTGCAGCAGGCAGGAATGGGAGGGAAGAGTGTAAGATTGCCAGGGAAGAGTGTAAGATTGCCCTCATCTTGCCATGGACCTGCTGGCTTTGCCAATGCTTGCTGTGCAGCAGCTGTGTAGCAGGCAGGCATGGGAGGGAAGATTGTAAGACTGCCCTCATCTTGCCATGGACCTGCTGGCTTTGCCAATGCTTGCTGTGCAGCAGCTGTGCAGCAGGCAGGAATGGGAGGCAAAAGTGTAAGACTGCCATCATCTTGCCATGGACCTGCTGGCTTTGCCAATGCTTGCTGTGCAGCAGCTGTGCAGCAGGCAGGAATGGGAGGGAAAGTGTAAGATTGCCTTGATCTTGCCATGGACCTGCTGGCTTTGCAAATGCTTGCTGTGCAGCAGCTGTGCAGCAGGCAGGCATGGGAGGGAAAAGTGTAAGATTGCCCTGATCTTGCCATGGACCTGCTGGCTTTGCCAATGCTTGCTGTGCAGCAGCTGTGCAGCAGGCAGGAATGGGAGGGAAAAGTGTAAGATTGCCCTGATCTTGCCATGGACCTGCTGGCTTTGCCAATGCTTGCTGTGCAGCAGCTGTGCAGCAGGCAGGAATGGGAGGGAAAAGTGTAAGACTGCCCTGATCTTGCCATGGACCTGCTTGCTTTGCCAATGCTTGCTGTGCAGCAGCTGTGCAGCAGGCAGGAATGGGAGGGAAAGTTTAAGATTGCCTTGATCTTGCCATGGACCTGCTGGCTTTGCAAATGCTTGCTGTGCAGCAGCTGTGCAGCAGGCAGGCATGGGAGGGAAAAGTGTAAGATTGCCCTCATCTTGCCATGGACCTTCTGGCTTTGTCAATGCTTGCTGTGCAGCTGCTGTGCAGCAGGCAGGAATGGGAGGGAAAAGTGTAAGATTGCCCTCATCTTGCCATGGACCTGCTGGCTTTGCCAATGCTTGCTGTGCAGCAGCTGTGCAGCAGGCAGGAATGGGAGGGAAAAGTGTAAGATTGCCCTCATCTTGCCATGGACCTGCTGGCTTTGCCAATGCTTGCTGTGCAGCAGCTGTGCAGCAGGCAGGAATGGGAGGGAAAAGTGTAAGATTGCCCTGATCTTGCCATGGACCTGCTGGCTTTGCCAATGCTTGCTGTGCAGCAGCTGTGCAGCAGGCAGGAATGGGAGGGACAAGTGTAAGATTGCCCTGATCTTGCCATGGACCTGCTGGCTTTGCCAATGCTTGCTGTGCAGCAGCTGTGCAGCAGGCAGGAATGGGAGGGAAAAGTGTAAGATTGCCCTGATCTTGCCATGGACCTGTTGGCTTTGCCAATGCTTGCTGTGCAGGCGCTGTGCAGCAGGCAGGCATGGGAGGGTAGAGTGTAAGAATGCCCTGATCTTGCCATGGACCTGCTGGCTTTGCCAATGCTTGCAGTGCAGCAGCTGTGCAGCAGGCAGGAATGGGAGGGAAAAGTGTAAGATTGCTCTGATCTTGCCATGGACCTGCTGGCTTTGCCAATGCTTGCTGTGCAGCAGCTGTGCAGCAGGCAGGAATGGGAGGGAAAGTGTAAGATTGCCCTGATCTTGCCATGGACCTGCTGGCTTTGCCAATGCTTGCTGTGCAGCAGGCAGGAATGGGAGGGAAATGTGTAAGATTGCCCTGATCTTGCCATGGACCTGCTGGCTTTGCCAATGCTTGCTGTGCAGCAGCTGTGCAGCAGGCAGGAATGGGAGGGAAAAGTGTAAGATTGCCCTCATCTTGCCATGGACCTGTTGGCTTTGCCAATGCTTGCTATGCAGCAGCTGTGCAGCAGGCAGGAATGGGAGGGAAAGTGTAAGATTGCCCTCCTCTTGCCATGGACCTGCTGGCTTTGCCAATGCTTGCTGTGCAGCAGGCAGGAATGGGAGGGAAAAGTGTAAGATTCCCTGATCTTGCCATGGACCTGCTGGCTTTGCCAATGCTTGCTGTGCAGCAGCTGTGCAGCAGGCAGGAATGGGAGGGAAAAGTGTAAGATTGCCCTGATCTTGCCATGGACCTGCTGGCTTTGCCAATGCTTGCTGTGCAGCAGCTGTGCAGCAGGCAGGAATGGGAGGGAAAAGTGTAAGATTGCCCTGATCTTGCCGTGGACCTGCTGGCTTTGCCAATGCTTGCTGTGCAGCAGCTGTGCAGCAGGCAGGAATGGGAGGGAAAAGTGTAAGATTGCCCTCATCTTGCCATGGACCTGCTGGCTTTGCCAATGCTTGCTGTGCAGCAGGCAGGAATGGGAGGGAAAAGTGTAAGATTGCCCTCATCTTGCCATGGACCTGCTGGCTTTGCCAATGCTTGCTGTGCAGCAGCTGTGCAGCAGGCAGGAATGGGAGGGAAAGTGTAAGATTGCCCTGATCTTGCCATGGAACTGCTGGCTTTGCAAATGCTTGCTGTGCAGCAGCTGTGCAGCAGGCAGGCATGGGAGGGGAAAGTGTAAGATTGCCCTCATCTTGCCATGGACCTGCTGGCTTTGCCAATGCTTGCTGTGCAGCTGCTGTGCAGCAGGCAGGAATGGGAGGGAAAAGTGTAAGATTGCCCTCATCTTGCCATGGACCTGCTGGCTTTGCCAATGCTTGCTGTGCAGCAGCTGTGCAGCAGGCAGGAATGGGAGGGAAAAGTGTAAGATTGCCCTCATCTTGACATGGACCTGCTGGCTTTGCCAATGCTTGCTGTGCAGCAGCTGTGCAGCAGGCAGGAATGGGAGGGAAAAGTGTAAGATTGCCCTGATCTTGCCATGGACCTGCTGGCTTTGCCAATGCTTGCTGTGCAGCAGCTGTGCAGCAGGCAGGAATGGGAGGGAAAGTGTAAGATTGCCCTGATCTTGCCATGGACCTGCTGGCTTTGCCAATGCTTGCTGTGCAGCAGCTGTGCAGCAGGCAGGAATGGGAGGGAAAAGTGTAAGATTGCCCTGATCTTGCCATGGACCTGCTGGCTTTGCCAATGCTTGCTGTGCAGCAGCTGTGCAGCAGGCAGGAATGGGAGGGAAACGTGTAAGATTGCCCTGATCTTGCCATGGACCTGTTGGCTTTGCCAATGCTTGCTTTGCAGCAGCTGTGCAGCAAGCAGGCATGGGAGGGTAGAGTGTAAGAATGCCCTGATCTTGCCATGGACCTGCTGGCTTTGCCAATGCTTGCTGTGCAGCAGCTGTGCAGCAGCTGTGCAGCAGGCAGGAATGGGAGGGAAAAGTGTAAGATTGCCCTGATCTTGCCATGGACCTGCTGGCTTTGCCAATGCTTGCTGTGCAGCAGCTGTGCAGCAGGCAGGAATGGGAGGTAAAAGTGTAAGATTGCCCTGATCTTGCCATGGACCTGCTGGCTTTGCCAATGCTTGCTGTGCAGCAGCTGTGCAGTAGGCAGGAATGGGAGGGAAAGTGTAAGATTGCCCTCATCTTGCCATGGACCTGCTGGCTTTGCCAATGCTTGCTGTGCAGCAGGCAGGAATGGGAGGGAAAAGTGTAAGATTGCCCTGATCTTGCCATGGACCTGCTGGCTTTGCCAATGCTTGCTGTGCAGCAGCTGTGCAGCAGGCAGGAATGGGAGGGAAACGTGTAAGATTGCCCTCATCTTGCCATGGACCTGTTGGCTTTGCCAATGCTTGCTGTGCAGCAGATGTGCAGCAGGCAGGAATGGGAGGGAAAGTGTAAGATTGCCCTCATCTTGCCATGGACCTGCTGGCTTTGCCAATGCTTGCTGTGCAGCAGGCAGGAATGGGAGGGAAAAGTGTAAGATTGCCCTGATCTTGCCATGGACCTGCTGGCTTTGCCAATGCTTGCTGTGCAGCAGCTGTGCAGCAGGCAGGAATGGGAGGGAAAGTGTAAGATTGCCCTGACCTTGCCATGGACCTGCTGGCTTTGCCAATGCTTGCTGTGCAGCAGCTGTGCAGCAAGCAGGCATGGGAGGATAGAGTGTAAGAATGCCCTGATCTTGCCATGGACCTGCTGGCTTTGCCAATGCTTGCTGTGCAGCAGCTGTGCAGCAGCTGTGCAGCAGGCAGGAATGGGAGGGAAAAGTGTAAGATTGCCCTGATCTTGCCATGGACCTGCTGGCTTTGCCAATGCTTGCTGTGCAGCAGCTGTGCAGCAGGCAGGAATGGGAGGTCAAAGTGTAAGATTGCCCTGATCTTTCCATGGACCTGCTGGCTTTGCCAATGCTTGCTGTGCAGCAGCTGTGCAGTAGGCAGGAATGGGAGGGAAAGTGTAAGATTGCCCTCATCTTGCCATGGACCTGCTGCCTTTGCCAATGCTTGCTGTGCAGCAGGAAGGAATGGGAGGGAAAAGTGTAAGATTGCCCTCATCTTGCCATGGACCTGCTGGCTTTGCCAATGCTTGCTGTGCAGCAGCTGTGCAGCAGGCAGGAATGGGAGGGAAACGTGTAAGATTGCCCTCATCTTGCCATGGACCTGTTGGCTTTGCCAATGCTTGCTGTGCAGCAGATGTGCAGCAGGCAGGAATGGGAGGGAAAGTGTAAGATTGCCCTCATCTTGCCATGGACCTGCTGGCTTTGCCAATGTTTGCTGTGCAGCAGGCAGGAATGGGAGGGAAAAGTGTAAGATTGCCCTGATCTTGCCATGGACCTGCTGGCTTTGCCAATGCTTGCTGTGCAGCAGCTGTGCAGCAGGCAGGAATGGGAGGGAAAAGTGTAAGATTGCCCTGATCTTGCCATGGACCTGCTGGCTTTGCCAATGCTTGCTGTGCAGCAGCTGTGCAGCAGGCAGGAATGGGAGGGAAAAGTGTAAGATTGCCCTGATCTTGCCATGGACCTGCTGGCTTTGCCAATGCTTGCTGTGCAGCAGGCAGGAATGGGAGGAAAAAGTGTAAGATTGCCCTCATCTTGCCATGGACCTGCTGGCTTTGCCAATGCTTGCTGTGCAGCAGGCAGGCATGGGAGGGAAAAGTGTAAGATTGCCCTCATCTTGCCATGGACCTGCTGGCTTTGCCAATGCTTGCTGTGCAGCAGGCAGGAATGGGAGGGAAAAGTGTAAGATTGCCCTCATCTTGCCATGGACCTGCTGGCTTTGCCAATGCTTGCTGTGCAGCAGCTGTGCAGCAGGCAGGAATGGGAGGGAAAAGTGTAAGACTGCCCTCATCTTGCCATGGACCTGCTGGCTTTGCCAATGCTTGCTGTGCAGCAGCTGTGCAGCAGGCAGGAATGGGAGGGAAAAGTGTAAGATTGCCCTCATCTTGCCATGGACCTGCTGGCTTTGCCAATGCTTGCTGTGCAGCAGGCGGGAATGGGAGGGAAAAGTGTAAGATTGCCCTCATCTTGCCATGGACCTACTGGCTTTGCCAATGCTTGCTGTGCAGCAGGCGGGAATGGGAGGGGAAAGTGTAAGATTGCCCTGATCTTGCCATGGACCTGCTGGCTTTGCCAATGCTTGCTGTGCAGCAGCTGTGCAGCAGGCAGGAATGGGAGGGAAAAGTGTAAGATTTCCCTGATCTTGCCATGGACCTGCTGGCTTTGCCAATGCTTGCTGTGCAGCAGCTGTGCAGCAGGCAGGAATGGGAGGGAAAAGTGTAAGATTGCCCTCATCTTGCCATGGACCTGCTGGCTTTGCCAATGCTTGCTGTGCAGCAGGCAGGAGTGGGAGGGAAAGTGTAAGACTGCCCTCATCTTGCCATGGACCTGCTGGATTTGCCAATGCTTGCTGTGCAGCAGGCAGGAATGGGAGGGAAAGTGTAAGATTGCCCTGATCTTGCCATGGACCTGCTGGCTTTGCCAATGCTTGCTGTGCAGCAGCTGTGCAGCAGGCAGGCATGGGAGGGTAGAGTGTAAGAATGCCCTGATCTTGCCATGGACCTGCTGGCTTTGCCAATGCTTGCTGTGCAGCAGCTGTGCAGCAGGCAGGAATGGGAGGGAAAAGTGTAAGATTGCCCTCATCTTGCCATGGACCTGCTGGCTTTGCCAATGCTTGCTGTGCAGCAGGCAGGAATGGGAGGGGAAAGTGTAAGACTGCCCTCATCTTGCCATGGACCTGCTGGCTTTGCCAATGCTTGCTGTGCAGCAGCTGTGCAGGAGGCAGGAATGGGGGAGTGAAAGTGTAAGATTGCCCTCATCTTGCCATGGACCTGCTGGCTTTACCAATGCTTGCTGTGCAGCAGCTGTGCAGCAGGCAGGAATGGGAGGGAAAAGTGTAAGATTGCCCTGATCTTGCCATGGACCTGCTGGCTTTGCCAATGCTTGCTGTGCAGCAGGCAGGAATGGGGGAGGGAAAGTGTAAGACTGCCCTCATCTTGCCATGGACCTGCTGGCTTTGCCAATGCTTGCTGTGCAGCAGGCAGGAATGGGAGGGAAAGTGTAAGATTGCCCTGATCTTGCCATGGACCTGCTGGCTTTGCCAATGCTTGCTGTGCAGCAGCAGTGCAGCAGGCAGGCATGGGAGGGTAGAGTGTAAGAATGCCCTGATCTTGCCAATGACCTGCTGGCTTTGCCAATGCTTGCTGTGCAGCAGCTGGGCAGCAGGCAGGAATGGGAGGGAAAAGTGTAAGATTGCCCTCATCTTGCCATGGACCTGCTGGCTTTGCCAATGCTTGCTGTGCAGAAGGCAGGCATGGGAGGGTAGATTGTAAGAATGCCCTGATCTTGCCATGGACCTGCTGGCTTTGCCAATGCTTGCTGTGCAGCAGCTGTGCAGCAGGCAGGAATGGGAGGGAAAAGTGTAAGATTGCCCTGATCTTGCCATGGACCTGCTGACTTTGCCAATGCTTGCTGTGCAGCAGGCAGGAATGGGGGAGGGAAAGTGTAAGACTGCCCTCATCTTGCCATGGACCTGCTGGCTTTGCCAATGCTTGCTGTGCAGCAGGCAGGAATGGGAGGGAAAGTGTAAGATTGCCCTGATCTTGCCATGGACCTGCTGGCTTTGCCAATGCTTGCTGTGCAGCAGCTGTGCAGCAGGCAGGCATGGGAGGGTAGAGTGTACGAATGCCCTGATCTTGCCATGGACCTGCTGGCTTTGCCAATGCTTGCTGTGCAGCAGCTGTGCAGCAGGCAGGAATGGGAGGGAAAAGTGTAAGATTGCCCTCATCTTGCCATGGACCTGCTGGCTTTGCCAATGCTTGCTGTGCAGCAGGCAGGCATGGGAGGGTAGAGTGTAAGAATGCCCTGATCTTGCCATGGACCTGCTGGCTTTGCCAATGCTTGCTGTGCAGCAGCTGTGCAGCAGGCAGGAATGGGAGGGAAACGTGTAAGATTGCCCTGATCTTGCCATGGACCTGCTGGCTTTGCCAATGCTTGCTGTGCAGCAGGCAGGAATGGGCGAGGGAAAGTGTAAGACTGCCCTCATCTTGCCATGGACCTGCTGGCTTTGCCAATGCTTGCTGTGCAGCAGGCAGGAATGGGAGGGAAAGTGTAAGATTGCCCTGATCTTGCCATGGACCTGCTGGCTTTGCCAATGCTTGCTGTGCAGCAGCTGTGCAGCAGGCAGGCATGGGAGGGTAGAGTGTAAGAATGCCCTGATCTTGCCATGGACCTGTTGGCTTTGCCAATGCTTGCTGTGCAGCAGCTGTGCAGCAGGCAGGAATGGGAGGGAAAAGTGTAAGACTGCCCTCATCTTGCCATGGACCTGCTGGCTTTGCCAATGCTTGCTGTGCAGCAGCTGTGCTGCAGGCAGGAATGGAAGGAAAAGTGTAAGATTGCCCTGATCTTGCCATGGACCTGCTGGATTTGCCAATGCTTGCTGAGCAGCAGCTGTGCAGCAGGCAGGAATGGGAGCGAAATGTGTAAGATTGCCCTCATCCTGCCATGGACCTGCTGGCTTTGCCAATGCTTGCTGTGCAGCAGCTGTGCAGCAGGCAGGAATGGGAGGGAAAAGTGTAAGATTGCCCTCATCTTGCCATGGACCTGCTGGCTTTGCCAATGCTTGCTGTGCAGCAGCTGTGCAGCAGGCAGGAATGGGAGGGAAAAGTGTAAGACTGCCCTCATCTTGCCATGGACCTGCTGGCTTTGCCAATGCTTGCTGTGCAGCAGCTGTGCAGCAGGCAGGAATGGGAGGGAAAAGTGTAAGACTGCCCTCATCTTGCCATGGACCTGCTGGCTTTGCCAATGCTTGCTGTGCAGCAGGCAGGAATGGGAGGGAAAAGTGTAAGACTGCCCTGATCTTGCCATGGACCTGCTGGCTTTGCCAATGCTTGCTGTGCAGCAGCTGTGCAGCAGGCAGGCATGGGAGGGTAGAGTGTAAGAATGCCCTGATCTTGCCATGGACCTGCTGGCTTTGCCAATGCTTGCTGTGCAGCAGCTGTGCAGCAGGCAGGAATGGGAGGGAAAAGTGTAAGATTGCCCTGATGTTGCCATGGACCTGTTGGCTTTGCCAATGCTTGCTGTGCAGCAGCTGTGCAGCAGGCAGGAATGGGAGGGAAAAGTGTAAGATTGCCCTCATCTTGCCATGGACCTGCTGGCTTTGCCAATGCTTGCTGTGCAGCAGCTGTGCAGCAGGCAGGAAAGGGAGGGAAAGTGTAAGACTGCCCTCATCTTGCCATGGACCTGCTGGCTTTGCCAATGCTTGCTGTGCAGCAGCTGTGCAGGAGGCAGGAATGGGGGAGGGAAAGTGTAAGATTGCCCTCATCTTGCCATGGACCTGCTGGCTTTGCCAATGCTTGCTGTGCAGCAGCTGTGCAGCAGGCAGGAATGGGAGGGAAAAGTGTAAGATTGCCCTGATCTTGCCATGGACCTGCTGGCTTTGACAATGCTTGCTGTGCAGCAGCTGTGCAGCAGGCAGGAATGGGAGGGAAAAGTGTAAGATTGCCCTGATCTTGCCATGGACCTGCTGGCTTTGCCAATGCTTGCTGTGCAGCAGCTGTGCAGCAGGCAGGAATGGGAGGGAAAAGTGTAAGATTGCCCTGATCTTGCCATGGACCTGCTGGCTTTGCCAATGCTTGCTGTGCAGCAGGCAGGAATGGGGGAGGGAAAGTGTAAGACTGCCCTCATCTTGCCATGGACCTGCTGGCTTTGCCAATGCTTGCTGTGCAGCAGGCAGGAATGGGAGGGAAAGTGTAAGATTGCCCTGATCTTGCCATGGACCTGCTGGCTTTGCCAATGCTTGCTGTGCAGCAGCAGTGCAGCAGGCAGGCATGGGAGGGTAGAGTGTAAGAATGCCCTGATCTTGCCAATGACCTGCTGGCTTTGCCAATGCTTGCTGTGCAGCAGCTGGGCAGCAGGCAGGAATGGGAGGGAAAAGTGTAAGATTGCCCTCATCTTGCCATGGACCTGCTGGCTTTGCCAATGCTTGCTGTGCAGAAGGCAGGCATGGGAGGGTAGATTGTAAGAATGCCCTGATCTTGCCATGGACCTGCTGGCTTTGCCAATGCTTGCTGTGCAGCAGCTGTGCAGCAGGCAGGAATGGGAGGGAAAAGTGTAAGATTGCCCTGATCTTGCCATGGACCTGCTGACTTTGCCAATGCTTGCTGTGCAGCAGGCAGGAATGGGGGAGGGAAAGTGTAAGACTGCCCTCATCTTGCCATGGACCTGCTGGCTTTGCCAATGCTTGCTGTGCAGCAGGCAGGAATGGGAGGGAAAGTGTAAGATTGCCCTGATCTTGCCATGGACCTGCTGGCTTTGCCAATGCTTGCTGTGCAGAAGGCAGGCATGGGAGGGTAGATTGTAAGAATGCCCTGGTCTTGCCATGGACCTGCTGGCTTTGCCAATGCTTGCTGTGCAGCAGCTGTGCAGCAGGCAGGAATGGGAGGGAAAAGTGTAAGATTGCCCTGATCTTGCCATGGACCTGCTGACTTTGCCAATGCTTGCTGTGCAGCAGGCAGGAATGGGGGAGGGAAAGTGTAAGACTGCCCTCATCTTGCCATGGACCTGCTGGCTTTGCCAATGCTTGCTGTGCAGCAGGCAGGCATGGGAGGGTAGAGTGTACGAATGCCCTGATCTTGCCATGGACCTGCTGGCTTTGCCAATGCTTGCTGTGCAGCAGCTGTGCAGCAGGCAGGAATGGGAGGGAAAAGTGTAAGATTGCCCTCATCTTGCCATGGACCTGCTGGCTTTGCCAATGCTTGCTGTGCAGCAGGCAGGCATGGGAGGGTAGAGTGTAAGAATGTCCTGATCTTGCCATGGACCTGCTGGCTTTGCCAATGCTTGCTGTGCAGCAGCTGTGCAGCAGGCAGGAATGGGAGGGAAACGTGTAAGATTGCCCTGATCTTGCCATGGACCTGCTGGCTTTGCCAATGCTTGCTGTGCAGCAGGCAGGAATGGGAGGGGAAAGTGTAAGACTGCCCTCATCTTGCCATGGACCTGCTGGCTTTGCCAATGCTTGCTGTGCAGCAGGCAGGAATGGGAGGGAAAGTGTAAGATTGCCCTGATCTTGCCATGGACCTGCTGGCTTTGCCAATGCTTGCTGTGCAGCAGCTGTGCAGCAGGCAGGCATGGGAGGGTAGAGTGTAAGAATGCCCTGATCTTGCCATGGACCTGCTGGCTTTGCCAATGCTTGCTGTGCAGCAGCTGTGCAGCAGGCAGGAATGGGAGGGAAAAGTGTAAGACTGCCCTCATCTTGCCATGGACCTGCTGGCTTTGCCAATGCTTGCTGTGCAGCAGCTGTGCAGCAGGCAGGAATGGAAGGAAACGTGTAAGATTGCCCTGATCTTGCCATGGACCTGCTGGATTTGCCAATGCTTGCTGAGCAGCAGCTGTGCAGCAGGCAGGAATGGGAGCGAAATGTGTAAGATTGCCCTCATCCTGCCATGGACCTGCTGGCTTTGCCAATGCTTGCTGTGCAGCAGCTGTGCAGCAGGCAGGAATGGGAGGGAAAAGTGTAAGATTGCCCTCATCTTGCCATGGACCTGCTGGCTTTGCCAATGCTTGCTGTGCAGCAGCTGTGCAGCAGGTAGGAATGGGAGGGAAAAGTGTAAGACTGCCCTCATCTTGCCATGGACCTGCTGGCTTTGCCAATGCTTGCTGTGCAGCAGCTGTGCAGCAGGCAGGAATGGGAGGGAAAAGTGTAAGACTGCCCTCATCTTGCCATGGACCTGCTGGCTTTGCCAATGCTTGCTGTGCAGCAGGCAGGAATGGGAGGGAAAAGTGTAAGACTGCCCTGATCTTGCCATGGACCTGCTGGCTTTGCCAATGCTTGCTGTGCAGCAGCTGTGCAGCAGGCAGGCATGGGAGGGTAGAGTGTAAGAATGCCCTGATCTTGCCATGGACCTGCTGGCTTTGCCAATGCTTGCTGTGCAGCAGCTGTGCAGCAGGCAGGAATGGGAGGGAAAAGTGTAAGATTGCCCTGATCTTGCAATGGACCTGCTGGCTTTGCCAATGCTTGCTGTGCAGCAGCTGTGCAGCAGGCAGGAATGGGAGGGAAAAGTGTAAGATTGCCCTGATCTTGCAATGGACCTGTTGGCTTTGCCAATGCTTGCTGTGCAGCAGCTGTGCAGCAGGCAGGAATGGGAGGGAAAAGTGTAAGATTGCCCTCATCTTGCCATGGACCTGCTGGCTTTGCCAATGCTTGCTGTGCAGCAGCTGTGCAGCAGGCAGGAATGGGAGGGAAAGTGTAAGACTGCCCTCATCTTGCCATGGACCTGCTGGCTTTGCCAATGCTTGCTGTGCAGCAGCTGTGCAGCAGGCAGGAATGGGAGGGAAAAGTGTAAGACTGCCCTGATCTTGCCATGGACCTGCTGGCTTTGCCAATGCTTGCTGTGCAGCAGGCAGAAATGGGAGGGAAAAGTGTAAGATTGCCCTCATATTGCCATGGACCTGCTGGCTTTGCCAATGCTTGCTGTGCAGCAGGCAGGCATGGGACGGAAAAGTGTAAGATTGCCCTCATCTTGCCATGGACCTGCTGGCTTTGCCAATGCTTGCTGTGCAGCAGCTGTGCAGCAGGCAGGAATGGGAGGGAAAGTGTAAGACTGCCCTCATCTTGCCATGGACCTGCTGGCTTTGCCAATGCTTGCTGTGCAGTAGGCAGGAATGGGAGGGAAAAGTGTAAGACTGCCCTCATCTTGCCATGGACCTGCTGGCTTTGCCAATGCTTGCTGTGCAGCAGGCAGGAATGGGAGGGAAAAGTGTAAGACTGCCCTCATCTTGCCATGGACCTGCTGGCTTTGCCAATGCTTGCTGTGCAGCAGCTGTGCAGCAGGCAGGGATGGGAGGGAAAGTGTAAGATTGCCCTCATCTTGCCATGGACCTGCTGGCTTTGCCAATGCTTGCTGTGCAGCAGCTGTGCAGCAGGCAGGAATGGGAGGGAAAGTGTAAGACTGCTCTCATCTTGCCATGGACCTGCTGGCTTTGCCAATGCTTGCTGTGCAGTAGGCAGGAATGGGAGGGAAAAGTGTAAGACTGCCCTCATCTTGCCATGGACCTGCTGGCTTTGCCAATGCTTGCTGTGCAGCAGGCAGGAATGGGAAGGAAAAGTGTAAGACTGCCCTCATCTTGCCATGGACCTGCTGGCTTTGCCAATGCTTGCTGTGCAGCAGCTGTGCAGCAGGCAGGAATGGGAGGGAAAGTGTAAGATTGCCCTGATCTTGCCATGGACCTGCTGGCTTTGCCAATGCTTGCTGTGCAGCAGCTGTGCAGCAGGCAGGAATGGGAGGGAAAGTGTAAGACTGCCCTCATCTTTCCATGGACCTGCTGGCTTTGCCAATGCTTGCTGTGCAGCAGGCAGGAATGGGAGGAAAAGTGTAAGACTGCCCTCATCTTGCCATGGACCTGCTGGCTTTGCCAATGCTTGCTGTGCAGCAGCTGTGCAGCAGGCAGGAATGGGAGGGAAAAGTGTAAGACTGCCCTGATCTTGCCATGGACCTGCTGGCTTTGCCAATGCTTGCTGTGCAGCAGCTGTGCAGCAGGCAGGAATGGGAGGGAAAAGTGTAAGACTGCCCTCATCTTGCCATGGACCTGCTGGCTTTGCCAATGCTTGCTGTGCAGCAGCTGTGCAGCAGGCAGGAATGGGAGGGAAAGTGTAAGACTGCCCTGATCTTGCCATGGACCTGCTGGCTTTGCCAATGCTTGCTGTGCAGCAGCTGTGCAGCAGGCAGGAATGGGAGGGAAAAGTGTAAGACTGCCCTGATCTTGCCATGGACCTGCTGGCTTTGCCAATGCTTGCTGTGCAGCAGCTGTGCAGCAGGCAGGAATGGGAGGGAAAGTGTAAGATTGCCCTGATCTTGCCATGGGCCTGCTGGCTTTGCCAATGCTTGCTGTGCAGCAGCTGTGCAGCAGGCAGGAATGGGAGGAAAAGTGTAAGACTGCCCTCATCTTGCCATGGACCTGCTGGCTTTGCCAATGCTTGCTGTGCAGCAGCTGTGCAGCAGGCAGGAATGGGAGGAAAAGTGTAAGACTGCCCTCATCTTGCCATGGACCTGCTGGCTTTGCCAATGCTTGCTGTGCAGCAGGCAGGAATGGGAGGGAAAGTGTAAGATTGCCCTCATCTTGCCATGGACCTGCTGGCGTTGCCAATGCTTGCTGTGCAGCAGGCAGGAATGGGAGGGAAAAGTGTAAGACTGCCCTCATCTTGCCATGGACCTGCTGGCTTTGCCAATGCTTGCTGTGCAGCAGGCAGGAATGGGAGGGGAAAGTGTAAGACTGCCCTCATCTTGCCATGGACCTGCTGGCTTTGCCAATGCTTGCTGTGCAGCAGCTGTGCAGCAGGCAGGAATGGGAGGGAAAAGTGTAAGACTGCCCTCATCTTGCCATGGACCTGCTGGCTTTGCCAATGCTTGCTGTGCAGCAGCTGTGCAGCAGGCAGGAACGGGAGGGAAAGTGTAAGACTGCCCTCATCTTGCCATGGACCTGCTGGCTTTGCCAATGCTTGCTGTGCAGCAGCTGTGCAGCAGGTAGGAATGGGAGGGAAAAGTGTAAGACTGCCCTGATCTTGCCATGGACCTGCTGGCTTTGCCAATGCTTGCTGTGCAGCAGCTGTGCAGCAGGCAGGAATGGGAGGGAAAGTGTAAGATTGCCCTGATCTTGCCATGGGCCTGCTGGCTTTGCCAATGCTTGCTGTGCAGCAGCTGTGCAGCAGGCAGGAATGGGAGGAAAAGTGTAAGACTGCCCTCATCTTGCCATGGACCTGCTGGCTTTGCCAATGCTTGCTGTGCAGCAGGCAGGAATGGGAGGGAAAGTGTAAGATTGCCCTCATCTTGCCATGGACCTGCTGGCGTTGCCAATGCTTGCTGTGCAGCAGGCAGGAATGGGAGGGAAAAGTGTAAGACTGCCCTCATCTTGCCATGGACCTGCTGGCTTTGCCAATGCTTGCTGTGCAGCAGCTGTGCAGCAGGCAGGAATGGGAGGGAAAAGTGTAAGATTGCCCTGATCTTGCCATGGACCTGCTGGCTTTGCCAATGCTTGCTGTGCAGCAGCTGTGCAGCAGGCAGGAATGGGGGAGGGTAGAGTGTAAGATTGCCCTGATCTTGCCATGGACCTGCTGGCTTTGCCAATGCTTGCTGTGCAGCAGCTGCGCAGCAGGCAGGAATGGGAGGGAAAAGTGTAAGACTGCCCTCATCTTGCCATGGACCTGCTGGCTTTGCCAATGCTTGCTGTGCAGCAGGCAGGAATGGGAGGGAAAGTGTAAGACTGCCCTCATCTTGCCATGGACCTGCTGGCTTTGCCAATGCTTGCTGTGCAGCAGCTGTGCAGCAGGCGGGAATGGGAGGGAAAGTGTAAGATTGCCCTGATCTTGCCATGGACCTGCTGGCTTTGCCAATGCTTGCTGTGCAGCAGGCAGGAATGGGAGGGAAAAGTGTAAGATTGCCAGGAATGGGAGGGAAAAGTGTAAGATTGCCCTCATCTTGCCATGGACCTGCTGGCTTTGCCAATGCTTGCTGTGCAGCAGGCAGGAATGGGAGGGAAAGTGTAAGACTGCCCTCATCCTGCCATGGACCTGCTGGCTTTGCCAATGCTTGCTGTGCAGCAGCTGTGCAGCAGGCGGGAATGGGAGGGAAAGTGTAAGATTGCCCTGATCTTGCCATGGACCTGCTGGCTTTGCCAATGCTTGCTGTGCAGAAGGCAGGCATGGGAGGGAAAGTGTAAGACTGCCCTCATCTTGCCATGGACCTGCTGGCTTTGCCAATGCTTGCTGTGCAGCGGCTGTGCAGCAGGCAGGAATGGGAGGGAAAAGGGTAAGATTGCCCTCATCTTGCCATGGACCTGCTGGCTTTGCCAATGCTTGCTGTGCAGCAGGCAGGAATGGGAAGGAAAGTGTAAGACTGTCCTCATCTTGCCATGGACCTGCTGGCTTTGCCAATGCTTGCTGTGCAGCAGGCAGGAATGGGAGGGAAAAGTGTAAGATTGCCCTTATCTTGCCATGGACCTGCTGGCTTTGCCAATGCTTGCTGTGCAGCAGGCAGGAATGGGAGGGAAAAGTGTAAGATTGCCCTGATCTTGCCATGGACCTGCTGGCTTTGCCAATGCTTGCTCTGCAGCAGCTGTGCAGCAGGCAGGAATGGGAGGGAAAAGTGTAAGACTGCCCTCATCTTGCCATGGACCTGCTGGCTTTGCCAATGCTTGCTGTGCAGCAGGCAGGCATGGGAGGGAAAAGTGTAAGATTGCCCTCATCTTGCCATGGACCTGCTGGCTTTGCCAATGCTTGCTGTGCAGCAGGCAGGCATGGGAGGGAAAAGTGTAAGACTGCCCTCATCTTGCCATGGACCTGCTGGCTTTGCCAATGCTTGCTGTGCAGCGGCTGTGCAGCAGGCAGGAATGGGAGGGAAAAGGGTAAGATTGTCCTCATCTTGCCATGGACCTGCTGGCTTTGCCAATGCTTGCTGTGCAGCAGGCAGGAATGGGAGGGAAAGTGTAAGACTGTCCTCATCTTGCCATGGACCTGCTGGCTTTGCCAATGCTTGCTGTGCAGCAGCTGTGCAGCAGGCAGGAATGGGAGGGAAAAGTGTAAGATTGCCCTTATCTTGCCATGGACCTGCTGGCTTTGCCAATGCTTGCTGTGCAGCAGGCAGGAATGGGAGGGAAAAGTGTAAGACTGCCCTCATCTTGCCATGGACTGCTGGCTTTGCCAATGCTTGCTTTGCAGCAGCTGTGCAGCGGGCAGGAATGGGAGGGAAAAGTGTAAGATTGCCCTCATCTTGCCATGGACCTGCTGGCTTTGCCAATGCTTGCTGTGCAGCAGGCAGGAATGGGAGGGAAAAGTGTAAGACTGCCCTGATCTTGCCATGGACCTGCTGGCTTTGCCAATGCTTGCTGTGCAGCAGCAGTGCAGCAGGCAGGCATGGGAGGGTAGAGTGTAAGATTGCCCTGATCTTGCCATGGACCTGCTGGCTTTGCCAATGCTTGCTGTGCAGCAGCTGGGCAGCAGGCAGGAATGGGAGGGAAAAGTGTAAGATTGCCCTCATCTTGCCATGGACCTGCTGGCTTTGCCAATGCTTGCTGTGCAGCAGGCAGGAATGGGAGGGAAAAGTGTAAGACTGCCCTGATCTTGCCATGGACCTGCTGGCTTTGCCAATGCTTGCTGTGCAGCAGCTGGGCAGCAGGCAGGAATGGGAGGGAAAAGTGTAAGATTGCCCTCATCTTGCCATGGACCTGCTGGCTTTGCCAATGCTTGCTGTGCAGAAGGCAGGCATGGGAGGGTAGATTGTAAGAATGCCCTGATCTTGCCATGGACCTGCTGGCTTTGCCAATGCTTGCTGTGCAGCAGGCAGGAATGGGAGGGAAAAGTGTAAGACTGCCCTGATCTTGCCATGGACCTGCTGGCTTTGCCAATGCTTGCTGTGCAGCAGCAGTGCAGCAGGCAGGCATGGGAGGGTAGAGTGTAAGATTGCCCTGATCTTGCCATGGACCTGCTGGCTTTGCCAATGCTTGCTGTGCAGCAGCTGGGCAGCAGGCAGGAATGGGAGGGAAAAGTGTAAGATTGCCCTCATCTTGCCATGGACCTGCTGGCTTTGCCAATGCTTGCTGTGCAGCAGGCAGGAATGGGAGGGAAAAGTGTAAGACTGCCCTCATCTTGCCATGGACCTGCTGGCTTTGCCAATGCTTGCTGTGCAGCAGGCAGGAATGGGAGGGAAAAGTGTAAGACTGCCCTCATCTTGCCATGGACCTGCTGGCTTTGCCAATGCTTGCTGTGCAGCAGCTGTGCAGCAGGCGGGAATGGGAGGGAAAGTGTAAGATTGCCCTGATCTTGCCATGGACCTGCTGGCTTTGCCAATGCTTGCTGTGCAGCAGGCAGGAATGGGAGGGAAAGTGTAAGATTGCCCTGATCTTGCCATGGACCTGCTGGCTTTGCCAATGCTTGCTGTGCAGCAGGCAGGAATGGGAGGGAAAAGTGTAAGATTGCCAGGAATGGGAGGGAAAAGTGTAAGATTGCCCTCATCTTGCCATGGACCTGCTGGCTTTGCCAATGCTTGCTGTGCAGCAGGCAGGAATGGGAGGGAAAGTGTAAGACTGCCCTCATCTTGCCATGGACCTGCTGGCTTTGCCAATGCTTGCTGTGCAGCAGCTGTGCAGCAGGCAGGAATGGGAGGGAAAAGTGTAAGATTGCCCTGATCTTGCCATGGACCTGCTGGCTTTGCCAATGCTTGCTGTGCAGAAGGCAGGCATGGGAGGGAAAGTGTAAGACTGCCCTCATCTTGCCATGGACCTGCTGGCTTTGCCAATGCTTGCTGTGCAGCGGCTGTGCAGCAGGCAGGAATGGGAGGGAAAAGGGTAAGATTGCCCTCATCTTGCCATGGACCTGCTGGCTTTGCCAATGCTTGCTGTGCAGCAGGCAGGAATGGGAGGGAAAGTGTAAGACTGTCCTCATCTTGCCATGGACCTGCTGGCTTTGCCAATGCTTGCTGTGCAGCAGCTGTGCAGCAGGCAGGAATGGGAGGGAAAAGTGTAAGATTGCCCTTATCTTGCCATGGACCTGCTGGCTTTGCCAATGCTTGCTGTGCAGCAGGCAGGAATGGGAGGGAAAAGTGTAAGATTGCCCTGATCTTGCCATGGACCTGCTGGCTTTGCCAATGCTTGCTGTGCAGCAGCTGTGCAGCAGGCAGGAATGGGAGGGAAAAGTGTAAGACTGCCCTCATCTTGCCATGGACCTGCTGGCTTTGCCAATGCTTGCTGTGCAGCAGCTGTGCAGCAGGCAGGAATGGGAGGGAAAAGTGTAAGATTGCCCTCATCTTGCCATGGACCTGCTGGCTTTGCCAATGCTTGCTGTGCAGCAGGCAGGAATGGGAGGGAAAAGTGTAAGACTGCCCTGATCTTGCCATGGACCTGCTGGCTTTGCCAATGCTTGCTGTGCAGCAGCTGTGCAGCAGGCAGGAATGGGAGGGAAAGTGTAAGAATGCCCTGATCTTGCCATGGACCTGCTGGCTTTGCCAATGCTTGCTGTGCAGCAGCTGTGCAGCAGGCAGGCATGGGAGGGAAAAGTGTAAGATTGCCCTGATCTTGCCATGGACCTGCTGGCTTTGCCAATGCTTGCTGTGCAGCAGGCAGGAATGGGAGGGAAATGTGTAAGATTGCCCTGATCTTGCCATGGACCTGCTGGCTTTGCCAATGCTTGCTGTGCAGCAGCTGTGCAGCAGGCAGGAATGGGAGGGAAAAGTGTAAGATTGCCCTCATCTTGCCATGGACCTGTTGGCTTTGCCAATGCTTGCTGTGCAGCAGCTGTGCAGCAGGCAGGAATGGGAGGGAAAGTGTAAGATTGCCCTCATCTTGACATGGACCTGCTGGCTTTGCCAATGCTTGCTGTGCAGCAGCTGTGCAGCAGGCAGGAATGGGAGGGAAAGTGTAAGATTGCCCTCATCTTGACATGGACCTGCTGGCTTTGCCAATGCTTGCTGTGCAGCAGCTGTGCAGCAGGCAGGAATGGGAGGGAAAGTGTAAGAATGCCCTGATCTTGCCATGGACCTGCTGGCTTTGCCAATGCTTGCTGTGCAGCAGGCAGGCATGGGAGGGTAGAGTGTAAGAATGCCCTGATCTTGCCATGGACCTGCTGGCTTTGCCAATGCTTGCTGTGCAGCAGGCAGGCATGGGAGGGTAGAGTGTAAGAATGCCCTGATCTTGCCATGGACCTGCTGGCTTTGCCAATGCTTGCAGGCATGGGAGGCAGGCATGGGAGGGTAGAGTGTAAGAATGCCCTGATCTTGCCATGGACCTGCTGGCTTTGCCAATGCTTGCAGGCATGGGAGGCAGGCATAGGAGGGTAGATTGTAAGAATGCCCTGATCTTGCCATGGACCTGCTGGCTTTGCCAATGCTTGCTGTGCAGAAGGCAGGCATGGGAGGGTAGATTGTAAGAATGCCCTGATCTTGCCATGGACCTGCTGGCTTTGCCAATGCTTGCTGTGCAGAAGGCAGGCATGGGAGGGAAAGTGTAAGAATGCCCTGATCTTGCCATGGACCTGCTGGCTTTGCCAATGCTTGCTGTGCAGCAGGCAGGCATGGGGGAGGGTAGAGTGTAAGAATGCCCTGATCTTGCCATGGAGCTGCTGGCTTTGCCAATGCTTGCTGTGCAGCAGCTGTGCAGCAGGCAGGCATGGGAGGGTAGAGTGTAAGAATGCCCTGATCTTGCCATGGACCTGCTGGCTTTGCCAATGCTTGCAGGCATGGGAGGTAGGCATGGGAGGGTAGATTGTAAGAATGCCCTGATCTTGCCATGGACCTGCTGGCTTTGCCAATGCTTGCTGTGCAGAAGGCAGGCATGGGAGGGTAGATTGTAAGAATGCCCTGATCTTGCCATGGACCTGCTGGCTTTGCCAATGCTTGCAGGCATGGGAGGCAGGCATGGGAGGGTAGATTGTAAGAATGCCCTGATCTTGCCATGGACCTGCTGGCTTTGCCAATGCTTGCAGGCATGGGAGGCAGGCATGGGAGGGTAGATTGTAAGAATGCCCTGATCTTGCCATGGACCTGCTGGCTTTGCCAATGCTTGCAGGCATGGGAGGCAGGCATGGGAGGGTAGATTGTAAGAATGCCCTGATCTTGCCATGGACCTGCTGGCTTTGCCAATGCTTGCTGTGCAGCAGGCAGGAATGGGGGAGGGTAGAGTGTAAGACTGCCCTGATCTTGCCATGGAGCTGCTTGAGTGTATAAGTGACAGTCACTAGAGCAGCAAATCCTGCTCCGAACAGAGCAGCTGCTGCAGGCCCGGCGCCGGAAGTGGCTGCTTGGGCTACTTTTGGGCTAGCGACCCCTGGCGTTTGGGCTACATATCCATTTCCGGTTTCAGCCCAACGAAGCGGCAGCTGCGGGGAGCGAGGGGCCCCACACGCCAGTAAGTGGGGCGGGGCGGGGGGGCTCATCACCAGCTCCAGAGGGGGGGAGGGGGACGAGGCCCCACGAGCCGAGTCTTCTAGGCGCCTCGAGGCTGCGTCTGGCCCCCCATACGCGTGTAGATAATAACATGGGGGGGCCCCTCGCCCTGACATATGGCGAGGCCCCGCCCCCCAGTGTGCACGCTGCGTTCCCGGTGTGGTGGCGGGGAAAGGGTTAATTGTGCATGAACGCGTGACCTGGGGAAAATGCACACATAATAAGCAACAAAGTTTACACGTGATCCTGGGGGTGGGGGTGGGGGCCGTGTGGGAATTCTAAATAAAATGCCCATTTGCACTTCTTCCATGAATGCCTTTGGTCCATAACAATGGCCCCTCCCATGACCCATGAAATGGCAGCGAGTGGCAGGTATGTGGGCCCCCAGAGCATCACATGGGGGGTGGCAGGCCACAGCATGGCCCTGCTGGGGCAGCTAGCAAACAAGCCCTGGCAATGGAGGGAAGGAATGAGGAGTGGCAGAAGCGCGGTGCGGGCGGAGAGGAGGGGCGAGAGAAGCGCGGTGCAGAGAGGAGGGGCGAGAGAAGCGTGGTGGGGAGCGGAGGGGCAAGAGAAGCGCGGTGCAGGGAGGAGGGGCGAGAGAAGCGCGGTGGGGAGAGGAGGGGCAAGAGAAGCGCGGTGCAGAGAGGAGGGGCGAGAGAAGCACGGTGCAGAGAGGAGGTGTGAGTGGCAGGTATGTGGGCCCCCAGAGCATCACATGGGGGGTGGCAGGCCACAGCATGGCCCTGCTGGGGCAGCTAGCAAACAAGCCCTGGCAATGGAGGGAAGGAATGAGGAGTGGCAGAAGCGCGGTGCGGGCGGAGAGGAGGGGCGAGAGAAGCGCGGTGCAGGGAGTAGGTGTGAGGGAAGCGCGGTGCAGGGATGCGGGGCGAGAGAAGCACGGTGCAGAGAGGAGGGGTGAGAGAAGCGCGGTGCAGAGAGGAGGGGTGAGAGAAGCGCGGTGCAGGGAGTAGGTGTGAGGGAAGCGCGGTGCAGGGATGCGGGGCGAGAGAAGCACGGTGCAGAGAGGAGGGGTGAGAGAAGCGCAGTGCAGAGAGGAGGGGCGAGAGAAGCGCGGTGCAGGGAGGCGGGGCGAGAGAAGCGCGGTGCAGGGAGGCGGGGCGAGAGAAGCACGGTGTGGAGAGGAGGTGTGATGGAAGCGCAGTGGGGAGAGGAGGGGTGGGGCGAGAGAAGCGCAGTGCAGAGAGGAGGTGTGAGGGAAGTGCGGTGCAGGGAGGAGGTGTGAGTGGCAGGTATGTGGGCCCCCAGAGCATCACATGGGGGGTGGCAGGCCACAGCATGGCCCTGCTGGGGCAGCTAGCAAACAATCCCTGGCAATGGAGGGAAGGAATGAGGAGTGGCAGAAGCGCAGTGCGGGCGGAGAGGAGGGGCGAGAGAAGCACGGTGCAGAGAGGAGGGGCGAGAGAAGCGCGGTGCAGGGAGGAGGTGTGAGGGAAGCGTGATGCAGGGAGGAGGTGTGAGTGGCAGGTATGTGGGCCCCCAGAGCATCACATGGGGGGTGGCAGGCCACAGCATGGCCCTGCTGGGTCAGCTAGCAAACAATCCCTGGCAATGGAGGGAAGGAATGAGGAGTGGCAGAAGCGCAGTGCGGGCGGAGAGGAGGGGCGAGAGAAGCGCGGTGCAGAGAGGAGGGGCGAGAGAAGCGCGTGGGGAGAGGAGGGGCAAGAGAAGCGCGGTGCAGGGAGGAGGGGCGAGAGAAGCGCGGTGCGGGGAGGCGGGGCGAGAGAAGCGTGGTGCAGGGAGGCGGGGCGGGAGAAGCACGGTGTGGAGAGGAGGTGTGAGGGAAGCACAGTGGGGAGAGGAGGGGTGGGGCGAGAGAAGCGCAGTGCAGAGAGGAGGTGTGAGGGAAGTGCGGTGCAGGGAGGAGGTGTGAGTGGCAGGTATGTGGGCCCCCAGAGCATCACATGGGGGGTGGCAGGCCACAGCATGGCCCTGCTGGGGCAGCTAGCAAACAAGCCCTGGCAATGGAGGCAAGGAATGAGGAGTGGCAGGAGCACGGTGTGGGCGGAGAGGAGGGGTGAGAGAAGCGCGGTGTGGAGAGGAGGGGTGAGAGAAGTGCGGTGCAGAGAGGAGGGGCGAGAGAAGCGCGGTGCAGGGAGGAGGTGTGAGGGAAGCGCAGTGGGGAGAGGAGGGGTGGGGCGAGAGAAGCGCGGTGGGGAGAGGAGGGTGAGAGAAGTGCGGTGGGGAGAGGAGGGGCAAGAGAAGCACGGTGGGGAGAGGAGGGGCAAGAGAAGCGCGGTGCAGAGAGGAGGGGCGAGAGAAGCACGGTGCAGAGAGGAGGTGTGAGTGGCAGGTATGTGGGCCCCCAGAGCATCACATGGGGGGTGGCAGGCCACAGCATGGCCCTGCTGGGGCAGCTAGCAAACAAGCCCTGGCAATGGAGGCAAGGAATGAGGAGTGGCAGGAGCGTGGTGTGGGCGGAGAGGAGGGGTGAGAGAAGCGCAGTGCAGAGAGGAGGGGCGAGAGAAGCGCGGTGCAGGGAGGCAGGGCGAGAGAAGCGCGGTGCAGGGAGGCGGGGCGAGAGAAGCACGGTGTGGAGAGGAGGTGTGAGGGAAGCGCAGTGGGGAGAGGAGGGGTGGGGCGAGAGAAGCGCAGTGCAGAGAGGAGGTGTGAGGGAAGTGCGGTGCAGGGAGGAGGTGTGAGTGGCAGGTATGTGGGCCCCCAGAGCATCACATGGGGGGTGGCAGGCCACAGCATGGCCCTGCTGGGGCAGCTAGCAAACAAGCCCTGGCAATGGAGGGAAGGAATGAGGAGTGGCAGGAGCGTGGTGTGGGCGGAGAGGAGGGGTGAGAGAAGCGCGGTGCGGAGAGGAGGGGTGAGAGAAGCGCGGTGCAGGGAGGCGGGGCGAGAGAAGCGCGGTGCAGAGAGGAGGGGCTAGAGAAGCGCGGTGCAGGGAGGCGGGGCGAGAGAAGCGCGGTGGGGAGAGGAGGGTGAGAGAAGTGCGGTGCAGAGAGGAGGGGTGAGAGAAGCGCGGTGCAGAGAGGAGGGGCTAGAGAAGCACGGTGCAGGGAGGCGGTGCGAGAGAAGCACGGTGCAGGGAGGTGGTGTGAGGGAAGCGCGGTGCAGGGAGGAGGTGTGAGTGGCAGGTATGTGGGCCCCCAGAGCATCACATGGGGGGTGGCAGGCCACAGCATGGCCCTGCTGGGGCAGCTAGCAAACAAGCCCTGGCAATGGAGGGAAGAAATGAGGAGTGGCAGAAGCGCGGTGCGGGCGGAGAGGAGGGGCGAGAGAAGCACGGTGCAGGGAGTAGGTGTGAGGGAAGCGCGGTGCAGGGATGCAGGGCGAGAGAAGCACGGTGCAGGGAGGTGGTGTGAGGGAAGCGCGGTGGGGAGAGGAGGGTGAGAGAAGTGCGGTGCAGGGAGGCATGGCGAGAGAAGCGTGGTGCAGGGAGGAGGTGTGAGGGAAGCGCAGTGCAGAGAGGAGGTGTGAGGGAAGTGCGGTGCAGGGAGGAGGTGTGAGTGGCAGGTATGTGGGCCCCCAGAGCATCACATGGGGGGTGGCAGGCCACAGCATGGCCCTGCTGGGGCAGCTAGCAAACAAGCCCTGGCAATGGAGGCAAGGAATGAGGAGTGGCAGGAGCACGGTGTGGGCGGAGAGGAGGGGTGAGAGAAGTGCGGAGAGGAGGGGTGAGAGAAGTGCGGTGCAGAGAGGAGGGGCGAGAGAAGCGCGGTGCAGGGAGGAGGTGTGAGGGAAGCGCAGTGGGGAGAGGAGGGGTGGGGCGAGAGAAGCGCAGTGCAGAGAGGAGGTGTGAGGGAAGTGCGGTGCAGGGAGGAGGTGTGAGTGGCAGGTATGTGGGCCCCCAGAGCATCACATGGGGGGTGGCAGGCCACAGCATGGCCCTGCTGGGGCAGCTAGCAAACAAGCCCTGGCAATGGAGGCAAGGAATGAGGAGTGGCAGGAGCGTGGTGTGGGCGGAGAGGAGGGGTGAGAGAAGCGCAGTGCAGAGA